>NC_086451.1:68847220-70047220 GCF_028390025.1 Pseudophryne corroboree
ACACGATCTCCATCCAGGAGAGTGGGGACTTCAACAAGAAGTTTTTGCAGAGATAACAAGTCTTTGGGGACTTCCTCAAATAGACATGATGGTGTCACGCCTCAACAAGAAGCTTTGGAGGTATTGTGCCAGGTCAAGGGACCCTCAGGCAGTAGCAGTAGACGCGCTGGTGACACAATGGGTGTTTCAGTCGTTCTATGTGTTCCTTCCTCTCATCTCAAAAATATTGAGAATCATAAGACAAAAAAAGAGTGCAGGCAATACTCATTGTTCCAGATTGGCCGCGAAGTGCCTGGTATTCAGATCTTCAGGAGATGCTCACAGAAGATCCATGGGCCTCTTCCTCTCATAGAGGACCTGTTGCAGCAGGGGCCCTGCGTGTTCCAAGACTTACCGCGGTTACGTTTGACGGCATGGCGGTTGAACACCGAATCCTAACTGGCAAAGGTATTCCGGAGGAAGTCATCCCAACTCTGATAAAGGCTAGGAAGGAGGTGAGGCGAAACATTATCACCGTATCTGGAGGAAGTATGTATCTTGGTGTGAAGCCAAGAATGCTCCTACGGAGGATTTCCATCTGGGCCGTTTTCTCCATTTTCTGCAGACAGAAGTGGATATGGGCCTAAATTTCGGCCCTATCTATATTCTTCCAGAAGGAATTGGCTTCTCTCCCAAAAGTGCAGACTTTTGTAAAGGGAGTGCTACACATCCAGCCTCCTTTTGTGCCCCCAGTGGCACCATGGAACCTTAACGTGGTGTTACAGTTCCTAAAATCACACTTGTTTGAACCTCTTGAAACGGTTGAATTAAAATTTCTCACTTGGAAGGTGGTCATGTTGTTGGCCTTTGCAAGGCGGGTGTCCGAATTGGCGGCCTTGTCCCACAAGAGCCCCTATTTGATTTTCCATGTGGATAGAGCAGAGTTGAGGACTCGTCCTCAATTTTTGCCTAAGGTGGTTTCTTCATTTCATATGAACCAACCTATTGTGGTGCCTGTGGCTACGGGTGACTTGGAGGATTCCAAGTCCCTGGATGTAGTCAGGGCCTTAAACATTTATGTAGCCAGGACGGCTCGGGTTAGGAAAACAGAGGCACTGTTTGTCCTGTATGCAGCCAATAAGGTTGGCGCTCCTGCTTCTAAGCAGACTATTGTTCGCTGGATCTGTAACACGATTCAGCAGGCTCATTCTACGTCTGGATTGCCGTAACCAAATTCGGTAAAGGCCCATTCCACTAGGAATGTGTGCTCTTCTTGGGCGGCTGCCCGAGGCGTCTCGGCTTTACAGCTATGCCGAGCGGCTACTTGGTCGGGTTCAAAGATTTTTTCAAAATTCTACAAGTTTGATACCCTGGCTGATGAGGACCTCTTGTTTGCTCAATCGGTGCTGCAGAGTCATCCGCACTCTCCCGCCCGTTTTGGAGCTTTGGTATAATCCCCATGGTCCTTACGGAGTCCCCAGCATCCTCTAGGACGCAAGAGAAAATAAGATCTTAAACCTACCTTTAAATCTTTTTCTCCTAGTCCGTAGAGGATGCTGGTCGCCTGTCCCAGTGCGGACATATTTCTTCATGACTTTTATATAGTTGTTGCTTACATAAGGGTCATGTTACAGTTAAGATCAGTCGTTTGCTGATACTGTTTTGTTCATACTGTTAACTGGTTGCGTAACTGGTTGGTTAACTGTGTCCTTCTGACGACGGATGCCAGTCTGAGAGGTTGGGGCGCGATGTTGGAACAATACTCTCTTCAGGGTCGGTAGACCAAGGAGGAGTCTCTGCTCCCAATCAATATTCTTGAACTGCGGGCAGTGTTAAACGCGTTGACAATGGCCCAGCATTTATTTCAGAACAGACCTGTTCAAGTACAGTCGGACAACGCCACCACGGTGGTGTACATAAATCATCAAGGCGGCACTCGAAGGCGCATGGCAATGAGGCAAGTATCAAGGATTCTTCAGTGGGCAGAACACCATCTGCCTCCCATATCAGCAGTGTTCATTCCGGGCGTTCTGAACTGGGAGGCGGACTATCTCAGTCGTCAGGATGTGCACACCGGAGAATGGAGCCTACATCCAGAGGTGTTTCAAATTCTTGTGGACAAGTGGGGCCTCCCAGATGTGGACCTGATTGCGTCTCGACACAATCACAAGGTTCTGGTCTTTGGAGCAAGGACAAGGGATCCTCAAGCTGCGTTCGTGGATGCTCTGTCAATCCCATGGAACTTTCGGCTGCCGTACGTGTTCCCTCAAGTGTCACTCCTGCCCAGAGTAATACGGAAGTTCAAGCAAGAAGGAGGAAAACTACTTCTGCTAGCTCCAGCGTGGCCCAGACGGCACTGGTTCTCTGATCTGCAGGGCTTCTCGCTAGATTGTCCCCTTCTACTTCCACAACGACCAGACCTCCTCGTTCAGGGCCCTTTTATTTACCAGGACTTGGCCCGCCTGGCTTTGACGGCATGGCTCTTGAAGCTTCCGTCCTTAGGGCCAAGGGTTTTTATGATGTGGTCACTCAAACTATGTTGAAGGCCCGTAAGCCGGCTTCTGCTCGGATTTACCATCGGGTCTGGAATGCTTACTTTACTTGGTTTGCGTCTCACAATCATGACGTATTGGCCGTGCTAAACTGTTTGCCTTCCTACAACAGGGCCTGTACTTAGGCCTTCCTCAAGGTTCACATTTCTGCCTCGTCAGTTTGGTTTCAGAGAAAGATTGCCACCCTTCCTGATGTCCATACATTCACTCAGGGTGTGTTGTGGATTCAGCCTCCTTATGTGCAACCTGTGGCCCCTTGGTACTTGTCGTTGATTTTGGAGGCCTTGCAAGTGTCTCCGTTTGAGCTTCTTGCCTCTGCTGACCTTAAGTGGCTTTCCCTTAAGGTCCTTTTCTTGCTGGCTATTCCTTCAGCTTGAAGGCTTTCGGACTTGGGTGCCTTGTCCTGCAAGTCTCCCTATATGATTTTTCACCGTGACCGGGCTGTTCTTAGAACGCGGCCAGGTTATTTTTCTAAGGTTGTGTCTTTCCACCTTAACCAGTAGATTGTTGTTTCGCCCTTTAATTCTACTGATTTGTCTCCCAAAGAGCGGTCTTTGGATGTGGTACGGGCTCTCCGTATATATGTGAAGAGAACGTGGCTGGCCTGCTTCCAAGCAGACTCTTGCCAGATGGATTAGAATGGTGATTGTACATGCTTATGTACAGGCTGGTCGTCTGGCTCCTGCTACTATCAAAGCCCATTCTACTCGGTCGGTTGGACCTTCCTGGGTGGCACAACGTGTTGCGACCCTTGAACAATTGTTCAAGGAGGCTACGTGGTCCTCAGGGAACACGTTTATTAGGTTCTATGGCTTCGATACCACCGCTTCCCAGGATGCTTCCTTTGGACGCCGAGTTCTTGTGCCCGCTACAGTGTGTCCCCTCCCGTGAGGAACTGCTTTTGGACATCCCCGATATTATTCCCTGTGGAGCCCAGCAGGGTACCTGCAGCAGAAAACGAGATTTATGGTAAGAACTTACACTGGGCTCTACAAGGCGCCCACCCTGACGCACTTAGCTTTTTTGGGTTGGTATTGACATAGCTGCTGACACCCTCTCCTGCGATGAGTGTGTGGTGTATTTGGCTACGATTGGTTGTCGTGTCTGGTACCTGCTACTGCATTGGGCTGGCTAACAAAACTGAGCTCCCTGGCCTGGAGGCGGGGTTATAGAGGAGGCGGCGCTGTGCTCTCACTGTGTTTATGAAGGTCACAGGATGGCCCTACTTCAAACGCAGGGAGTGAGGTTTGTTCCCTAACTGGACAATCTACTGCGGGAATCCCACTCTGCAGAATAGGTTGCTTCTGAATACCCGGAGAATCCAGGATCTTATGATCCGACACGGGTCCCATTTATGCTCCTCGTACTGTTTTTTTGTGTTTAGAGATGGTTCCAAACTCGGTCCGTCAGATGATTTTTACCTTCCTCGGGACCAGTTCCCCTCTCTCTCTCTCTCTCTCTCTCTCTCTCTCTCTCTCTCTCTCTCTCCAGCCAGGTTGCAGCACTGAGAGAGGTCGCCTACATTGAGAGAGGTCACCTACATTCTCCTCTTGGCGGAGAATTCGGATCGACCTCTTGGTGTTCAGACTTACTCTTCAACCCTTTATTACTGTCGGATGTGAGCTCTGGCGGCAGTAGCCGAGGATGCCCTCACGGCTCCTTGGAGCTTCTCGTTGGTCCTCCCAGTGTCTCCAGTTTGACCGCTCATGACTTGAAAATCCACCCTGCACCTGTTGTCAGTAGAGGAGTCTTGGCTCCTACCTCTGCGGGAATGTCTACTTCAACAAGGTCCTTTTCTTTGTTCGGTCTTACACAGGTTTTGTTTAACGGAATGGCTGTTCACGAGACCTTCTCAGAAGGAAGGAGTTCCCTAGTTTGGTTATACCTACTGGGCCCCGATTTTGGACGTCGGTTACCTTGTCTCGCTTTTGCCACTTTAGGAAACTTTAGGTGGCCTGGTGTGGATGACGAGTGTTTTTCGCTTCGTTTTTTAATTTTAGCCGCCGCCTTTGGTTTATCCAGGTGGTTGGCTCGGCTGCGCTTCAACTAGGTTGACCTGAGTTTCAGGTCTCTGCTATTTCAGTTTTCTTCCAAAGGAAATTAGCCTGGCTGCCGGAAGTTCGGGCGCTCTTGTAGGGAGTACTCTACCGGCAACCCACCTTTCGAATACGGTTACGGCTGGGGTTCATACTCAGCTGTCGTTTCTTCCTGGGGTGATGTCCGCTTTTCATATAAATCTGACACTTGTGTTTTCGGCCTTTTTTGGAGGTTGTCAGGGTTCGCCGACTTTACAGCGGTCCTCGGCTATTCGACAACTTTATTTCTACTTGTTCTGTACGATGCTCCCGTCCTAAATGACCGGGGTCAGAGTCGACATTGGGCCATTGGAATACGTCTGACCATCAGACAATCTTATCTGGCGGTTGCTCGGTAGCCTCCGTTTTCCATGACGGCATGCTCTGGGGGACCTTCGGGGGCGGACGCCCACGGGGTTTCCATGAATGCTTTATGTTGCGATGCCGCTTAGTTGGGACGTCATACGTTTGTCAGTTTTACGGATTTACATTTTTGGGGCGTCTGCATCACAGTTTGGCCGAGCGGTGTTGCAGGACTCGAAGCGCTCTCCCTCCCGTTTTGGGAGCTCTGGGACGTCCCCATTGTATCTGCACTCCAGTGGTCCCTAGTGGATGAAGGAGAAATCAGGATTTTGGTACTTACCGATAAATCCCTTTCTCCGATTCCACAGGGGCCACTGGACGCCCACCAAGCGCTGTTTCCTCCTTCTACACTTATCGGGTTGCATGTCACTGTGTGACTGCGCGTTTTGTTCCTATTACCCTATCACTATGTTTCCAGGTTTCCTGGGGATTATCTTGCTTTAGTTAGCTTAGCGAACCTCCTCTATTTTGAGGTTGGTCTTTTCCAGCTCTCGGGCACAGTTTTAACTGGACTGGCTTGGAGGGGGAACATAGTAGGGGAGGAGCTAGTCACATGGTTATAAATTTAAAGTGCCAGCTCCCAGTTACTGCCTACTATTTCCCCATTGTATTTGCACTCCAGTGGCCCCTGTGGAATCTGAGAAAGTGATTTATCGGTAAGTACCAAAATCCTGATTTTTCCACAAGTCGATGAATTCGACTTGTCGAAAAGCACGTGGATCGGTGGAATAGCTGCCGATCCACGTGCTTATGTCGAAAACGGGGCCAAAACAGACCGGTTTTGGCCCCCTTTTCGACCATCTCAGTCCGACAAAAAAATGTCAGACCGAGATGAGGGATTAGAGCAGGAGAGGGGGGCGAGCCGCAGGGAGACGGGGGACAGACGCGAGCATGTAGAGATCAGCGCTACAGCAGGATGTCACACAGACGTGCCGCTCACGGCAGCTTCCACCCAGCTCCAGCAAGTGAGGTCACGCTTGCTGGAGCCAGGGGGACACTGCCGTGAGGTCGGGCAGCTGTGTGACATGCTACTGTAGCGCTGATCTCCGTCTGCCGGCGGATGTCCCCACAGGTCTCCCCTCCTCCTCTGGGTCCCTCATCTCAATTCGACTTGAAAAAGTCGAATTGAGATAAGATTTGAATAGGGGTTGTTGGATCCATTCCGACAATCGACGCTAATTGAATATACCCATAGAGATGTTTATTAATAGTCATTGTTTATAAAAAAAAACAGTGTTTTTATGTTTTTGATAAAATGTCACATTGTCACAATAAATGTTAAACTACCATGTAATTTTAATTCATATGAAACATTTTCATGGTTAGTAAAATTGATTGAAAATAAAATACATTTTCGAGCACTTGTTGTCCTTGTATTTTATCAATTATAATTACTGAAACAAAAAAAAAAACACTTCAGGAATATTTCTCAAATACAAGATGAATATTGCCAATCTGTCAGGTCTGCAATTGTGTCTGTTCACGGAGGGGGCACTAGTGGGTCAGTGGGTGCGGTGGAGGAAACAAGGAGGCTGTAGAAGATTCCTGCGCATGTGCGCAATTATATTTATTTAGCACAGGGATATGAACAGTCAATGAAGCACAATACAATACTGATAGTTTGAGCAAAGAAGATGATGGAGATATAACAGTCAGTGCAGTCAAGAGCTGCATGGGCCTAGGTACTTTTCAAGGGGCGTGGCCTAATCACATGAGGTGTGGTCATGTACCTCTAGAAAAAAATACTTGAAAAAAATTGTATTTTAAGCACCTCCATGGCCATGCTGCAACCCAGTACACCGCAGCATGTGCTGGGCTGAGGAAAAGGGCTGCAGCTACTGTTGCTAGGTAAGAGGGAGAGGGCCTGGGCCCCTGCTGGACATTCACTGGGCCACTCCATCTCACCTGGGCCCGGGTAATTTGTACCCCCCCCCTCTCTTGGCACCAATGACGAGATTCACAGGTGATGATATGTAAACCAAAAAACTGATAGTCAAATTGAAGACACTGTTGAAGTACACCAGGATGAGGATATGGGTGTTGCTGGCGCTGGGGAGGAAATTGACCAGGAGGATTCTGATGGTGAGGTGGTTTGTTTAAGTCAGGCACCCGGGGAGACACCTGTTGTCCGTGGGAGGAATATGGCCATTGGTCAAAATACAAAAAAAATCAGCTCTTCGGTGTGGAATTATTTCAACGCAAATGCGGACAACAGGTGTCAAGCCGTGTGTTGCCTTTGTCAAGCTGTAATAAGTAGGGGTAAGGACGTTAATCACCTCGGAACATCCTCCCTTATACGTCACCTGCAGCGCATTCATCATAAGTCATTGACAAGTTCAAAAACTTTGGGCGACAGCGGAAGCAGTCCACTGACCAGTAAATCCCTTCCTCTTGTAACCAAGCTCCTGCAAACCACACCACCAACTCCCTCAGTGTCAATTTCCTCCTTACCCAGGAAAGCCAAAAGTCCTGCAGGCCATGTCACTGACGAGTCCTCTCCTGCCTGGGATTCCTCCGATGCATCCAAGAGTGTAACACCTACTGCTGCTGGCGCTGCTGTTGTTGCTGCTGGGAGTCGATGGTCATCCCAGAGGGGAAGTCGTAAGACCACTTTTACTACTTCCACCAAGCAATTGACTGTCCAACAGTCCTTTGCGAGGAAGATGAAATATCACAGCAGTCATCCTGCTGCAAAGCGGATAACTGAGGCCTTGGCAGCCTGGGCGGTGAGAAACGTGGATCCGGTATCCATCGTTACTTCAGAGCCAACTATAGACTTGATTGAGGTACTGTGTCCCCGGTACCAAATACCATCTAGGTTCCATTTCTCTAGGCAGGCGATACCGAAAATGTACACAGACCTCAGAAAAAGACTCGCCAGTGTCTAAAAAATGCAGTTGTACCCAATGTCCACTTAACCACGGACATGCCGAGCAGGGCAGACTCAGGACTATATGACTGTGACAGCCCACTGGGTAGATGTATTGCCTCCCGCTGCAAGAACAGCAGCGGCGGCACCAGTAGCAGCATCTCGCAAACGCCAACTCGTTCCTAGGCAGGCTACGCTTTGTATCACTGCTTTCCAGAATACGCACTCAGCTGAAAACCTCTTACGGCAACTGAGGAAGATCATCGCAGAATGGCTTACCCCAATTGGACTCTCCTGGGGATTTGTGACATCGGACAACGCCAGCAATATTGTGCGTGCATTACATCTGGGCAAATTCCTGCACGTCCCATGTTTTGCACATACCTTAAATTTGGTGGTGCAGAATTATTTATAAAACGACAGGGGCATGCAAGAGATGCTGTCGGTTGCCCGAAGAATTGCGGGCCACTTTCGGCGTTCATGCACCGCGTACAGAAGACTGGAGCACCACCAAAAATACCTGAACCTGCCCTGCCATCATCTGAAGCAGGAGGTGGTAACGAGGTGGAATTCAACCCTCTATATGTTTCAGAGGATGGAGGAGCAGCAAAAGGCCATTCAAGCCTATACATCTGGCCACGATATAGGCAAAGGAGGTGGAATGCACCTGTCTCAAGCGCAGTGGAGAATGATTTCAACGTTGTGCAAGGTTCTGCAACCCTTTGAACTTGCCACACGTGAAGTCAGTTCAGACACTGCCAGCCTGAGTCAGGTCATTCCCCTCATCAGGCTTTTGCAGAAGAAGCTGGAGACATTGAAGGAGGAGCTAAAACAGAGCGATTCCGCTAGGCATGTGGGACTTGTGGATGGAGCCCTTAATTCGCTTAACCAGGTTTCACGGGTGGTCTATCTGTTGAAATCAGAGCACTACATTTTGCCCACCGTGCTCGATCCTAGATTTAAAACCTACGTTGTATCTCTCTTTCCGGCAGACACAAGTCTGCAGGGGTTCAAAGACCTGCTGGTGAGAAAATTGTCAAGTCAAGCGGAACGTGACCCGTCAACAGCTCCTCCTTCACATTCTCCGGCAACTGGGGGTGCGAGGAAAAGGCTCAGAATTCCGAGCCCACCTGCTGGCGGTGATGCAGGGCAGTCTGGAGCGAGTGCTGACATCTGGTCCGGACTGAAGGACCTGCCAACGATTACTGACATGTCTACTGTCACTGCATATGATTCTCTCATCATTGAAAGAATGGTGGAGGATTATATGAGTGACCGCATCCAAGTAGGCACATCAGACAGTCCGTACGTAAACTGGCAGGAAAAAGAGGCAATTTGGAGGCCCTTGCAGAAACTGGCTTTATTCTACCTAAGTTGCCCTCCCTCCAGTGTGTACTCCGAAAGAGTGTTTAGTGCCGCCGCTCACCTTGTCAGCAATCGGCGTACAAAGTTACTTCCAGAAAATGTGGAGAAGATGATGTTCATTAAAATGAATTATAATCAATTCCTCCGTGGAGACATTCACCAGCAGCAATTGCCTCCAGAAAGTGCACGGGGACCTGAGATGGTGGATTTCAGTGGGGATGAATTAATAATCTGTGAGGAGGGGGATGTACACAGTGAAAGGGGTGATGAATCGGACGATGATGATGAGGTGGACATCTTGCCTCTGTAGAGCCAGTTTGTGCAAGGAGAGATTGATTGCTTCTTTTTTGGTGGGGGCCCAAACCAACCAGTCATTTCAGTCACAGTCATGTGGCAGACCCTGTCGCTGAAATGATGGGTTTGTTAAAGTGTGCATGTCCTGTTTATACAACATAAGGGAGGGTGGGAGGGCCCAAGGACAATTCCATCTTGCACCTCTTTTTTATTTCATTTTTCTTTGCATCATGTGCTGTTTGGGGACAATTTTTTTGAAGTGCCATCCTGTCTGACACTGCAGTGCCACTCCTAGATGGGCCAGGTGTTTGTGTCGGCCACTTGGGTCGCTTATCTTAGTCATACAGCTACCTCATTGCGCCTCTTTTTTTTTTTTGCGTCATGTGCTGTTTGGGGAGTATTTTTTTTAAGTGCCATCCTGCCTGACACTGCAGTGCCACTCCTACATGGGCCAGGTGTTTGTGTCGGCCACTTGTGTCGCTTAGCTTAGCCATCCAGCGACCTCGGTGCTAATTTTAGGACTAAAAATAATATTGTGAGGTGTTCAGAATAGACTGTAAATGAGTGGAAATTATGGTTATTGAGGGTAATAATACTATGGGATCAAAATGACCCCCAAATTCTATGATTTAAGCTGTTTTTTAGGGTTTTTGGAAAAAAACACCCGAATCCGACAAAAAAATTTCGGTGAGGTTTTGCCAAAACACGTCCGAATCCAAAACACGGCCGCGGAACCGAACACAAAACCAAAACACAAAACCCGAAAAATTTTCGGTGCACATCACTAATATATACACACCAGTCCACTAAGCCAAGAAAGGCCAAAGCAGGAGACAGTTTGTAATTGCAAGCTGGTTGTTTTAAGTGCCAGATGGAATAGCACAGTGCCGAACGCAGATAAACAACACACAGGTGAGAATGGTAAGTAGCACCTGGAGAGAGTCTCTTACTGCATGCAGAGGTGGAAGGAGTTGTAGCAGAGCAGGATGGCTGGAACCTGTAGTTCCACGGAGACACTTGAGCAAAGAAATCACTGGAGACCGAAGACTGGAGCAAGGAGACGCTGTACACTGGATGTGATGTATTGTTCAAGGCGATGAGACTGAGCCGATGTTCTGGATTTATACCCCATGGCCAGCAGGCATTGGATGCTTGAATCATGTGTGCAGAAAAAGCACAGGATTGGATGTTACAGGTCAGCTGACCGCAAGTGTCATGGTGGCGCACATGCTGCATAGATGGTGGGTACACACTAGATGAACTTAAGGGGTACACAATGACGATGGGCAACGCGCACGCGGACAGAGCATTCACACAGCCTCAAACTGGGGCTGTGACCTCCGGAGGCCAGCACACCAGCGCGCCAGTAAGTTAGATGCCACTGAACGCTGATTCCTGACACAATCAGTGGAGTTGGGAGGGGGGTAAAAAGTGGTAAACTATAGTCTTTTGTTAACGCAAAGGAATTTTACACATGTGGCATTTAAATGAAGGGTGTATCTATAATTAATACATTCCAAAAATATAAACTATTTCACTAGTAAGTAAAAATAATCATCTCAACATTAAGTATCTTTATTAGGCTGGGCAATTCTGGCACATTTTTTCTGTCCCAGGATTTGGAATTGTGTTTCACTTTAATTTACCACATTTGAAATATTTATTGTTTTGGCTGCGCAGCACCGCTGAGCACTAGTGCTCGGTACATCTTCAAACGCTGCCTGGCTCAGCCTCAGGCGCTGTACTTTGCCAGCTGTGTGCAGCGTGATGTCAGCCAGATCATGCTGCACACAGCTGAATGAGTAGCCAGGGCAGCATATGAAGCTGAGGAGATCGCTAGTGCTCAGTGGCGTTGCACAGCCAAAACAAAAAATAAACTTACACACGCACCGCTTAATCCAATGAATCTCAGGATTGGAGGCTTCAATCATGAAATTCAAATGTCAACATTTTTGCCATAGAATACCGTGATCCTGATGATCACAATCCCTGGATTGTACACCATGGTTATCCTGTTAAACTAAAAAAGGGACTACTTAAAAAAAGTATTTTTGATTACTTGAAAATTAAATATATATTTCTCTATCGTCCTAGTGGATGCTGGGGTTCCTGAAAGGACCATGGGGAATAGCGGCTCCGCAGGAGTCAGGGCACAAAAAGTAAAGCTTTACGATCAGGTGGTGTGTACTGGCTCCTCCCCCTATGACCCTCCTCCAAGCCTCAGTTAGGTTTTTGTGCCCGGCCGAGAAGGGTGCAATCTAGGTGGCTCTCCTAAAGAGCTGCTTAGAAAAAGTTTAGCTAGGTTTTTTATTTTACAGTGAGTCCTGCTGGCAACAGGATCACTGCAGCGAGGGACTTAGGGGAGAAGGAGTCAACTCACCTGCGTGCAGGATGGATTGGCTTCTTGGCTACTGGACATCAAGCTCCAGAGGGACGATCACAGGTACAGCCTGGATGGGTCACCGGAGCCGCGCCGCCGGCCCCCTTGCAGATGCTGAAGACAGAAGATGGTCCAGAATCGGCGGCAGAAGACTCCTCAGTCTTCTTAAGGTAGCGCACAGCACTGCAGCTGTGCGCCATTGCTCTCAGCACACTTCACACGGCAGTCACTGAGGGTGCAGGGCGCTGGGGGGGGGCGCCCTGGGCAGCAATGAGAAACCTTTTTTAGGCATAAAATACCTCACATATAGCCTCCGGGGGCTATATGGAGATATTTAACCCCTGCCTGAATCCATTGAAGAGCGGGAGACGAGCCCGCCGAAAAAGGGGCGGGGCCTATCTCCTCAGCACACGGCGCCATTTTCCTCTCACAGCTCCGCTGGTCAGGAAGGCTCCCAGTCTCTCCCCTGCACTGCACTACAGAAACAGGGTAAAACAAGAGAGGGGGGGCAAAATTGTGGCATTATATATATATTTAAAGCAGCTATATAGGGAGCACTTATTATAAGGCTATCCCTGTCATATATAGCGCTTTTGGTGTGTGCTGGCAAACTCTCCCTCTGTCTCCCCAAAGGGCTAGTGGGGTCCTGTCTTCGTTTAGAGCATTCCCTGTGTGTCTGCTGTGTGTCGGTACGTGTGTGTCGACATGTATGAGGACGATGTAGGTGAGGAGGCGGAGCAATTGCCTGTAATGGTGATGTCACTCTCTAGGGAGTCGACACCGGAATGGATGGCTTATTTAGGGAATTACGTGATAATGTCAACACGCTCCAAGGTCGGTTGACGACATGAGACGGCCGACAAACAGTTAGTACCGGTCCAGACGTCTCAGAAACACCGTCAGGGGTTTTTAAAACACCCGTTTACTTTAGTCGGTCGACACAGACACAGACACGGACACTGAATCCAGTGTCGACGGTGAATAAACAAACGTATTCCTTATTAGGGCCACATGTTAAGGGCAATGAAGGAGATGTTACATATTTCTGATACTACAAGTACCACAAAAGAGGGTATTATGTGGGATGTGAAAAAACTACCGTAGTTTTTCCTGAATCAGATAAATTAAATGAAGTGCGTGATGATGCGTGGGTTCCCCCCGATAAAAAATTATGGGCGGTATACCTTTTCCCGCCAGAAGTTAGGGCGCGTTGGGAAACACCCCTTAGGGTGAATAAGGCGCTCACACGCTTATCAAAACAAGTGGCGGTACCGTCTATAGATAGGGCCGTCCTCAAGGAGCCAGCTGACAGGAGGCTGGAAAATATCATAAAAAGTATATACACGCATACTGGTGTTATACTGCGACCAGCGATCGCCTCAGCCTGGATGTGCAGAGCTGGGGTGGCTTGGTCGGATTCCCTGACTAAAAATATTGATACCCTTGACAGGGACAGTATTTTATTGACTATAGAGCATTTAAAGGATGCATTTTCTATATATGCGAGATGCACAGAGGGATATTTGCACTCTGGCATCAAGAGTAAGTGCGATGTCCATATCTGCCAGAAGATGTTTATGGACACGACAGTGGTCAGGTGATGCAGATTCCAAACGGCAAAAAGGTGTATTGCCGTATAAAGGAAGAGGAGTTATTTGGGGTCGGTCCATGGGACCTGGTGGCCACGGCAACTGCTGGAAAATCCACCGTTTTTACCCTAAGTCACATCTCTGCAGAAAAAGACACCGTCTTTTCAGCCTCAGTCCTTTCGTCCCTATAAGAGTCATATCTGTCCAGGGATAGAGGAAAAGGAAGAAGACTGCAGCAGGCAGCCCTTCCCCAGGAACAGAAGCGTTCTACCGCTTCTGCCAAGCTCTCAGCATGACGCTGGGACCGTACAGGACCCCTGGATCCTACAAGTAGTATCCCAGGGGTACAGGTTGGAATGTCGAGACGTTTCCCCTTCGCAGGCTCCTGAAGTCTGGTTTACCAAGGTCTCCCTCCGACAAGGAGGCAGTATGGGAAACAATTCACAAGCTGTATTCCCAGCAGGCGATAATCAAATTACCCCTCCTACAACAAGAAAAGGGGTATTATTCCACACTATATTGTGGTACTGTAGCCAGAAGACTAGGTGAGACCTATTCTAAATCTAAAAAAATTTTGAACACTTACAAAGGTTCAAATCATGATGGAGTCACTCAGAGCAGTGATAACGAACCAGGAAGAAGAGGACTATATAGTGTCCCGAGACATGAGGGATGCTTACCTCCATGTCCCAAATTTGCCTTTCTCACTAAGGGTACCTCAGGTTCGTGGTACAGAACTGTCACTATCAGTTTCAGACGCTGCCGTTTGGATTGTCCACGGCACCCCGGGTCTTTACCAAGGTAATGGCCGAAATGATGATTCTTCTTCGAAGAAAAGGCGTCTTAATTATCCCTTACTTGGACGATCTCCTGATAAGGGCAAATGTCCAAGGAACAGTTGGAGGTCGGAGTAGCACTATCTCGGATACTGCTACAACAGCACGCGTGGATTCTAAATATTCCAAAATCGCAGCTGATCCCGACGACAAGTCTGCTGTGCCTAGGGATGATTCTGGACACAGTCCAGAAAAAGGTGTTTCTCCCGGAAGAGAAAGCCAGGGAGTTATCCGAGCTAGTCAGGAACCTCCTAAAACCAGTGCATCATTGCACAAGGGTCCTGGTAAAAATGGTGACTTCCTACGAAGCAATTCCATTCGGCAGATTTCACGTAAGAATTTTTCAGTAGGATCTGCTGGACAAATGGTCCGGATCGCATCTTCAGATGCATCAGCGGATAACCCTATATCCAAGGACAAGGGTGTCTCTCCTGTGGTGGTTACAGAGTGCTCATCTTCTAGAGGGCCGCAATTTCGGCATTCAGGATTGGATGCTGGTGACCACGGAGGCCAGCCCGAGAGGCTGGGGAGCAGTCACACAAGGAAAAAATTTCCAGGGAGTGTGATCAAGTCTGGAGACTTTTCTCCACATAAATATACTGGAGCTAAGGGTAAATTTATAATACTCTAAGCTTAGCAAGACCTCTGCTTCAAGGTCAGCCGGTATTGATCCAGTGGGAAAAACATCACGGCAGTCGCCCACGTAAATAGACAGGGCGGCACAAGAAGCAGGAGGGCATTCTGGCAAAAACTGCAAGGACTTTTCGCTGGGCGGAAAATCATGTGATAGCACTGTCAGCAGGGTTTCATTCCGGGAATGGAAACTGGGAAGCAGATTTCCTCGGCAGGCACGACCTCCACCCGGCAGAGTGGAAACTTCATCGGGAAGTTTTCCACATGATTGTAAACCGTTGGGAAATACCAAAGGTGGACATGATGGCGTCCCGTCTGAACAAAAAACGGGACAGGTATTGCGCCAGGTTAAGAGACCCTCAGGCAATAGCTGTGGACGTTCTGGTAACACCGTGGATGTACCAGTCGGTGTATGTGTTCCATCCTCTGCTTCTCATACCTAAGGTACTGAGAATTATAAGACGTAGAGGAGTAAGAACTATACTCATGGCTCCGGATTAGCCAAGAAGGACTTGGTACCCGGAACTTCAAGAGATGCTCACAGAGGACTTATGGCCTCTGCCGCTAAGAAGGGACTTGTTTCAGCAAGTACCATGTCTGTTCCAAGACTTACCGCAGATGCGTTTGACGGCATGGCGGTGGAACGCCGGATCCTAAGGGAAAAAGGCATTCCGGAAGAGGTCATTCCTACCCTGGTCAAAGCCAGAAAGGAGGTGACCGCACAACATTATCACCACATGTGGCAAAAATATGTTGCGTGGTGTGAGGCCAGAAAGGCCCCACGAAGAAATTTCAACTCGGTCGATTCCTGCATTTCCTGCAAACAGGAGTGTCTATGGGCCTCAAATTGGGGTCCATTAAGGTTCAAATTTCGGCCCTTTCGATTTTCTTCCAGAAAGAATTGGCTTCAGTTCCTGAAGTCCAGAAGTTTGTCAAGGGAGTACTGCATATACAACCCCCTTTTGTGCCTCCAGTGGCACTGTGGGATCTCAACGTAGTTCTGGGATTCCTCAAATCACATTGGTTTAAAACCAATCAAATCTGTGGATTTGAAGCATCTCACATGAAAAGTGACCATGATCTTGGCCCTGGCCTGGACCAGGCGAGTGTCAAATTGGTGGTTTTTTCTCAAAAAAGCCCATATCTGTTTGTCCATTCGGACAGGGCAGAGCTGCGGACTCGTCCCCAGTTCTCTCCCTAAGGTGGTGTCAGTGTTTTACCTGAACCAGCTTATTGTGGTGCCTTGCACCTACTAGGGACTTGGAGGACTCCAAGTTGCTAGACGTTGTCAGGGCCCTGAAAATATGTTTCCAGGACGGCTGGAGTCAGGAAAACTGACTTGCTGTTATCCTGTATGCACCCAACAAACTGGGTGCTCTTGCTTCTAAGCAGACTATTGCTAGTTGGATGTGTAATACAATTCAGCTTGCACATTCTGTGGCAGGCCTGCCACAGCCAAAATATGTAAATGCCCATTCCACAAGGAAGGTGGGCTCATCTTGGGCGGCTGCCCGAGGGGTCTCGGCTTTACAACTTTGCCGAGCGGCTATTTAGTCAGGGGCAAACACGTTTGTAAAATCCTACAAATTTGATACCCTGGCTAAGGAGGACCTGGAGTTCTCTCATTCGGTGCTGCAGAGTCATCCGCACTCTCCCGCCCATTTGGGAGCTTTGGTATTATCCCCATGGTCCTTTCAGGAACCCCAGCATCCACTAGGACGATAGAGAAAATAAGAATTTACTTACCGATAATTCTATTTCTCGGAGTCCGTAGTGGATGCTGGGCGCCCATCCCAAGTGCGGATTGTCTGCAATACTTGTACATAGTTACAAAAATCGGGTTATTATTGTTGTGAGCCATCTTTTCAGAGGCTCCGCTGTTATCATACTGTTAACTGGGTTCAGATCACAGGTTGTACAGTGTGATTGGTGTGGCTGGTATGAGTCTTACCCGGGATTCAAAATCCTTCCTTATTGTGTACGCTCGTCCGGGCACAGTACCTAACTGAGGCTTGGAGGAGGGTCATAGGGGGAGGAGCCAGTACACACCACCTGATCGTAAAGCTTTACTTTTTGTGCCCTGTCTCCTGCGGAGCCGCTATTCCCCATGGTCCTTTCAGGAACCCCAGCATCCACTACGGACTCCGAGAAATAGAATTATCGGTAAGTAAATTCTTATTTTTTTAAAACATTAAGCTCCTCTTAAGGCTCTGGTTTTATGCATTATTTTTTTACGCTGCAATTTAGATTTCAGTTTGAACATACCCCACCCAAATTTCTGCACGTTACATCAACCCCACCTGCAGTGCTGCATGATTTTGCACATTAGTGTACTTTTTTGTTTGAATAACTATACTGGATCAGGGCCTATATACAAAAATTGGTCATGCTCTGTGGCTGTGGGAAAAAAAACATGGTATGCTCTAGAAAAGTTAAAAAATCATACCAAATTGAGTATCAAAAATAACGTGAGAAATAATGTAGGTTAGATTATTTTTAATGTTCTAAAACCTAATTGTATATGTCCACTAGTGCTTCAAGCTTCTCAAGAGGAAGACTAGTGCCCTACTCATTACCTGAATGCCATTCGAGTTCTTAGGGTTTATGTTTATCTGGCGTAGATGTAATAAGCAGTGATAAGAGTCGAGATGTTGCCCATTGCAACCAATCAGCTGCTCTGTATAATTTTATAATATACAAATTATAACTGTTACATCAATACTGATTGGTGCCAGGTGCAATTTCTACACTTGGTCACTTCTCCACTCTTATTACTGCTTAGTACATCAACCCATCTGGCTCTTTCCTTGTATATGTTGATCACACAAATGGAGTTGGTGAAATTAAAAAAGAAGCTGGCAAGTTGCCTACGTTCTTGTAAGAGGGTGGCGGCGGTGCGTGTAGTGCCTGCTGCCGTGCAGGTGTAGGTTCACCACTTACCAGGCGCCGCACTCTCTCACCTTCAGGTACCGGAACCTTCAACGGACCTGGAACTCTTCAGTCAGACCCGGACACGATGATTCCCTCTCGGAGCTGACGGACGAACGAGCTGAGGAGAAAATAGTCTACCTTAAGGGGGGGTATCAACCCTTCTTCCACCAGAAAAGGGGATACCCCAGGGGTGACGGCGACCTTCACCGGTTGGGTGAAAGGTCATCACTGGAACAAAGCCTCAGCCACCCAGATTTCACACACTATCACGCGTAGTGTGATGAAGGGGGTTCTCACGTCCGTGAGCAACCCCTATTCCGGCGCTCGGGGACAGACAAAGGGACAAACGTACACAGATGCTACTCACCGTCAGTTCCGCACTGCGAATGTCTTCTCTTACAGGTACCTAGTGTCACACCCCTATACTAACTACAACGGCAGAGCCCTCAAACTAGCTCGGTGGGTGTGGTGCAACAAAACTAAACACAGACTTAACAAGCTCACACTTTGCCCTGCATGGTAACAACATATCCAATCACAATCCACAGCGCAACCAACTACCATGGTGCTGTCCCTTTAAGTACCTGAATCAGTACACCAGGTAGTAGGGGCCGCACAGCTCACCCACCTCCCGTACTCTTTCCAGGGGCTCAGGACGAGCGGGCCTGCCTGCCTAAACACCTTGGGGTGGGCTAGGCCTAGTGCCCAGTACCACCTTTGTCCACCTTTGGGGAGGGAACCTCTTATTTACTGGGCCTAACGCCCCCTAACCGCACACAGGCCCGAGGCCTGACTTTATCCCTCGGGCCTAGTGCCCGCCTAACTTGCCGCCCGTTGGGTGACCTGGGCCTAGTGCCCAGGGTCACCTTATATCCCTAGCGGGCGCCAAACTAAACTAGGGCCTAATGCCTGAATTGCCCACTGGCATAGTGCCCGCCTAGCGCGATGCCGAGGTGGCTTGGGCCTAACGCCAAAACCACCTAATCGGAATGTTGACCGCACCACCTAACTGGGCCACGGGCCGTGGGGAAACCCCGACTGCACGTGGCCTCGGACCCAGAGGGCCCGATTAAATGCACTCACGGGCCGGGAGGGCCCGACTGACTGCCCACAGGCCGGAAGGGCTTGACTGCACCCATGGGCCTAATGCCTGATCACCCGGTGGTCTAGGGAGGAGCGAGTACAGGGGCACCTGAGAAGGGCCTACCTGACCCGCTGGGAGAGGCACCAGGGGGGAGCTTCGTCAGCTCTCTTACTTTCCACCCCTGGTGACCTATCCGGCACTCCTTCTCAATCTTCGGCCGCTGGCCCGTCCTGGCCGTCGCCTCGCCGTGTCCAGCCGCCGCTGGACATATTCTTCCCGCAGCCGGACCTCTTCCGCAACTTCAGGACCCTCCTCCGCGACGTCCTCTTCTTCCTCGCGCCACTGGGATCTTCGCCGCTCTTCGGCGCGGCTTCCTCTCCGTTCGGCTCCCGCCCGGTGTCTGACGTCAGACACCGGGGTGAGACCTGTGACGCGGGTGGTCAATAAAACAGGCAAAACCAGTGCTAGTGGCAAACAATCATGATATATGTAAACATATAGAAGCAAATCCTTACATTAACTGAATGGGAATTATTATTTTTATTGACAATGAGCTAGATGCACTTTTAATTACGTACCTGACCTGTAGGTGGCATATGCTATTTCCCGTGCAGTAGATGTAGCTGTAACATTAACTGAAGTGGAATTATTGTTTTTATACACAATGAGCTAGATCCACTTCTAATTCCATTCCTGACCTGTAGGGGGCGTATGCTATTTCCCTTGCAGTAAATGTAGCTGTAACATTAACTGAAGTGGAATTATTGTTTTTATAGACAATGAGCTAGATCCACTTCTAATTCCATTCCTGACCTGTAGGTGGCGTATGCTATTTCTCGTACAGTAAATGTAGCTGTAACATTAGCTGAGGGGGAATTATTGTTTTTATAGACAATGAGCTAGATCCACTTCTAATTCCGTTCCTGACCTGTAGGTGGCGTATGCTATTTCCCATGCAGTAAATGTAGTTGTAACATTAACTGAGGGGGAATTATTGTTTTTATTGAAAATGAGCTAGATCCACTTCTAATTCAATTCCAGACCGGTAGGTGGCATATGCTATTTCTCGTACAGTAAATGTAGCTGTAACATTAACTGAAGTGGAATTATTGTTTTTATACACAATGAGCTAGATCCACTTCTAATTCCATTCCTGACCTGTAGGGGGCGTATGCTATTTCCCTTGCAGTAAATGTAGCTGTAACATTAACTGAAGTGGAATTATTGTTTTTATAGACAGTGAGCTAGATCCACTTCTAATTCCGTTCCTGACCTGTAGGTGGCATATGCTATTTCCCGTGCAGTAAATGTAGCTGTAACATTAACTGAAGTGGAATTATTGTTTTTATAGACAGTGAGCTAGATCCACTTCTAATTCCGTTCCTGACCTGTAGGTGGCATATGCTATTTCCCGTGCAGTAAATGTAGCTGTAACATTAACTGAAGTGGAATTATTGTTTTTATAGACAGTGAGCTAGATCCACTTCTAATTCCGTTCCTGACCTGTAGGTGGCATATGCTATTTCTCGTACAGTAAATGTAGCTGTAACATTAACTGAGGGGGAATTATTGTTTTTATAGACAGTGAGCT
Source organism: Pseudophryne corroboree (assembly GCF_028390025.1). Classification (NCBI taxonomy): domain Eukaryota; kingdom Metazoa; phylum Chordata; class Amphibia; order Anura; family Myobatrachidae; genus Pseudophryne; species Pseudophryne corroboree. The sequence goes on from NC_086451.1 coordinate 68,867,762, forward strand.
AGATCCACTTCTAATTCCGTTCCTGACCTGTAGGTGGCGTATGCTATTTCCCGTGCAGTAAATGTAGCTGTAACATTAACTGAAGTGGAATTATTGTTTTTATAGACAGTGAGCTAGATCCACTTCTAATTCCATTCCTGACCTGTAGGTGGCGTATGCTATTTCTCGTACAGTAAATGTAGCTGTAACATTAACTGAGGGGGAATTATTGTTTTTATAGACAGTGAGCTAGATCCACTTCTAATTCCGTTCCTGACCTGTAGGTGGCGTATGCTATTTCCCGTGCAGTAAATGTAGCTGTAACATTAACTGAAGTGGAATTATTGTTTTTATAGACAGTGAGCTAGATCCACTTCTAATTCCATTCCTGACCTGTAGGTGGCGTATGCTATTTCTCGTACAGTAAATGTAGCTGTAACATTAACTGAGGGGGAATTATTGTTTTTATAGACAGTGAGCTAGATCCACTTCTAATTCCGTTCCTGACCTGTAGGTGGCGTATGCTATTTCCCGTGCAGTAAATGTAGCTGTAACATTAACTGAAGTGGAATTATTGTTTTTATACACAATGAGCTAGATCCACTTCTAATTCCATTCCTGACCTGTAGGGGGCGTATGCTATTTCCCTTGCAGTAAATGTAGCTGTAACATTAACTGAAGTGGAATTATTGTTTTTATAGACAGTGAGCTAGATCCACTTCTAATTCCGTTCCTGACCTGTAGGTGGCATATGCTATTTCCCGTGCAGTAAATGTAGCTGTAACATTAACTGAAGTGGAATTATTGTTTTTATAGACAGTGAGCTAGATCCACTTCTAATTCCGTTCCTGACCTGTAGGTGGCATATGCTATTTCCCGTGCAGTAAATGTAGCTGTAACATTAACTGAAGTGGAATTATTGTTTTTATAGACAGTGAGCTAGATCCACTTCTAATTCCGTTCCTGACCTGTAGGTGGCATATGCTATTTCTCGTACAGTAAATGTAGCTGTAACATTAACTGAAGTGGAATTATTGTTTTTATAGACAGTGAGCTAGATCCACTTCTAATTCCGTTCCTGACCTGTAGGTGGCATATGCTATTTCTCGTACAGTAAATGTAGCTGTAACATTAACTGAGGGGGAATTATTGTTTTTATAGACAGTGAGCTAGATCCACTTCTAATTCCGTTCCTGACCTGTAGGTGGCGTATGCTATTTCCCGTGCAGTAAATGTAGCTGTAACATTAACTGAAGTGGAATTATTGTTTTTATAGACAGTGAGCTAGATCCACTTCTAATTCCATTCCTGACCTGTAGGTGGCGTATGCTATTTCTCGTACAGTAAATGTAGCTGTAACATTAACTGAGGGAGAATTATTGTTTTTATAGACAGTGAGCTAGATCCACTTCTAATTCCGTTCCTGACCTGTAGGTGGCGTATGCTATTTCCCGTGCAGTAAATGTAGCTGTAACATTAACTGAAGTGGAATTATTGTTTTTATAGACAGTGAGCTAGATCCACTTCTAATTCCGTTCCTGACCTGTAGGTGGCGTATGCTATTTCCCGTGCAGTAGATGTAGCTGTAACATTAACTGAAGTGGAATTATTGTTTTTATACACAATGAGCTAGATCCACTTCTAATTCCATTCCTGACCTGTAGGGGGCGTATGCTATTTCCCTTGCAGTAAATGTAGCTGTAACATTAACTGAAGTGGAATTATTGTTTTTATACACAATGAGCTAGATCCACTTCTAATTCTGCATCTGTACAGCAGGGGGCAAAAACATACATAAACAGAAGGGGAAATAGAGGGTTTATAATAAATAATCTAGTTCCTCTTCAGTTACTGAAACAGAAGGGGCTCTAGTCCCTACTTTTATAGTGTCTAGTTCCCCTTCCGTAAAAACGTACATAAACAGAAGGGGAAATAGAGGGCTTATAATACATAGGCTAGTTCCTCTTCAGTTACTGAAACTGAGGGGGATCTAGTCTCTTCTTGCAGCTGGCTGCTACATGGGGCTTGCTGGAGGTCCTGATGCTCGATTGCGCGAGGTGTCTACCGTGGTGCCTGCGATTCCCGTCACTAGCCGACGCTGCTTCTCCGCTTGTGCTTGTAATGACGGTGGTCTTCTACGAAGTCCTGGTCCGCTGGCTGCACCTCCGGTCCTGGCTCTGCTTCACTCCCCAAGCAGTGACTTCTCTTTTCTTTCTGAACAGACGGGCAGTGACCCGGGCAGCCCTCACTCCCTCACAAGGGTCCTCAACAGAGACAGCGCCAGGGACTGGCAGAGCGGGAGCCGGGCATATGATACATGATCGCGGCTTCCTTCTCCGTCCTCCCCGTACAGTATGACGGAGTGTGCCCCGGGAGGTGACGTGGCAGCATCGCACAAGTGTGGGGAGCTGTAGTGGGAGCTCCGGCTATCCCTCTGTATAGCGCTAGTGTGTATATATATAATGATGGGATGTGTGCTGCGTAATCAGTGTGCGCTGCGGCATAGGCTGTGCACCTGGTGCCAGTGAGGGGATGGGGTGAGGCTGTATAGTGCCCTATATGTGCCAGGCTCTGCACCGTCTCTGTAACATGTAGTAATGGAGATGAATGGAGTCATTCTTCCAGCCACTGATGTGACCCTGCTTCTTGCACGATGTTCCTTATTCAATGTAACCAGCATCTACCCAGAATATAGTTACATATAATTAAGGCTATTGGCGATGATGGTATTTCTGCTGTAACGTGCAGCCACTGTGCATGCCATGCCGGGTGTCAGAGTGCTTACATAGAGGACAGCCTTCACACCAATAAGCCATGTGAGGTAATGATTTCATATGCAGAATGAATGTAGCCGTGTGCCTTTACCTTATTCATATCTCACATTACACTGAAGAGATGAGAAACCCAATAAGGTTCTGATGTGATGGAAGTGTGTAATGTGCGGCATCTATAGATGGTTCTGCTGCACCTGATCGGCTTTGCCAATGTGTTTCTACAGCATTCTGACCACAAATCTCCATCAAGTAGGGTGTAAGTGAATTGTTTGTGAATGGCGACAGCTGGAGGTTAGCCGTCCATTTTAGGAGACGGGTTTAGAAAATATGGGAGCTGAGGTAAATAGAAGCAGGGAATCCATAGTTGTCCTTTATAGTGATCTGTAGCACAAACTAGTACAGAATACATTCCGTATGTTTAATGTGAACATAGCAGAATACAGCACAAGCAGGACAGAGGGGATGTAGTTATGTGATCGGCGGTCAGGAGACCCGGCGGTCACAATACCGACAGCTACATCCCGGACCCTCTAAATCCCGACAGTCGCCATGCCAACTAACAGGGACCATTCCCAGTCATGGGTGTCCACGACACACAATACCGACGGCTACACCCCGACACCTCTAAATCCCAACAGTCGGCATGCCGACTAACCACAAGGGGCATCATAGCGCTCCCCTCCCCGCCGGCAATCTGCTGCCTGGGTCCCGCTGTCGGTATGCTGAACGCCGGGATCCCCAGCACCGGTCAACCATCCCCAACCCAGACAGAGGAAACCTATTGCAGTGTGGACTGTGATTGTGAGGAAAATGTTGTAAACTTACCCAAATTTATAGACAAAGGTAATATTTGTGTTGGAAACTAACAAAATTATTTTTACAGTCAAATCCTTCAATTTAAATCTGTGTGACACAAAGTGTCCCTTTTACGGGAATGTTAAAGTTGACTATAAAATGAAAATTATTTTATAGGCTATAAACAAATAATGGGTAATACTGACATATAACATATTATGCAGTGCTTGACAGAGAATGTTTACGAGCTCACATCAGTCCCTGCTTCATGAGAGCTTACAATCTAATTTCCATTCAGATGCACAAACTAATGCTGGGTACACACTCTGACGTCCTGCCAATCTCATGACTGACTGATACATTGGGTTCTATTCAGCAAGAAAGTCGATATTGCCTCCATCATTATCTATCAGGCAATATCTACACTAAAAAATATGTTTAACACTTTTTTCTCTTACGTCCTAGAGGATGCTGGGGACTCCGTAAGGACCATAGGGTATAGACGGGCTCCGCAGGAGATAGGGCACCTAAAAAGAACTTTGACTATGGGTGTCCACTGGCTCCTCCCTCTATGCCCCTCCTCCAGACCTCAGTTAGATCTTGTGCCCAGAGGAGAATGGGTGCACTGCAGAGAGCTCTCCAGAGTTTTCTGTGGAAAAAGAATTTTGTTAGGTTTTTTATTTTCAGGGAGTCCTGTTGTCAACAGGCTCCCTGCATCGTGGGACTGAGGAGAGAGAAACAGAGCTGGCTTGTAAAGTTGGGCACTGCTTCTAGGCTACTGGACACCATTAGCTCCAGAGGGAGTCGGAACACAGGTCTCACCTGGGGTTCGTCCCGGAGCCGCGCCGCCACCGTCCTCCTCACAGATGCCGAAGATAGAAGCCGGGTGAGTATTGAGGAAAAGACTTCAGGCGGCAGAAGACATCAGATCTTCATGAGGTAAGCGCGCAGCGGTAAGCTGCGCGCCATTGCTCCCTGTCACACACACAATGTAGGCACTGAAGGGTGCAGGGCGCAGGGGGGGGGCGCCCTGGGCAGCAATAAACCTCGTTTTGGCCATATATAAGGTGGATTAGGCTGGGGGACAGTAAATCCGAGGACCGCCGCCATAATATTAATATATGATGAAAGGACCGAAGCCCGCCATCGGGTGGGCGGGGCTTAAGGACCGCTGTGTCAGGAGACGGTAGCGCCACTTTCTTGGTAGCGCCATTTTCTCCACAGAGGCTGCATGAGGAAAACGCTGGCTCCCTGTTCTCTCCCCTGCTGAGCTTCACAGGTTGGAAAAAGGAGGAGGGGGGCACTTTGGCGACGCAGTGAGTGGAGATTACGATTATAAACATATAAAAGCGCTATCTGGTTGTATATTCCAGTGTTTTTAAGTGCTTGGTGTGTACTGGCATACTCTAACTCTCTGTCTCTCCTAAGGGCCTGTTTGGGGTTTTGTCCCCTTATAGGTAAATACCTGTGTGTGTGTGAGGTGTCGGTACGTGTGGGTCGACATGTCTGAGGCGGAAGGCTTCTCAAAGGAAGAGGTAGAGCAAATGAGTGGTGTGTCCCCGTCGGCTGTGCCGACTCCTGATTGGATGGACATGTGGCATACGATGCATGCAAGTGTGGCATCTTTACATAAGAGGCTTGATAAGGCTGGTTTAGGGGGGACATCAGGCGGTCAATCCTCAGATTGAACCGACTCACAGGACCCGTCGGGGTCTCAAAAGCGTCCCTTAACACAAGACACTACTACCGACACGGATTCAGATTCCAGTGTCGACTATGACGAAGTAAAATTGCACCCTAGGGTGACTAAAACTATTCAGGGTATGATTGTGGCAATAATGGATGTCTTGCATATTGTGGATGAACCCTCGGTCCCCGACACAAGGGTACACATGTTTAAGGAAAAGAAACAGATTATTAATTTTCCCACATCTCATGAATTAAATTAGTTCTTTGGAAAAGCTTGGGAGACTCCGGATAAGAGACCGCAGATCCCCAAAATAATTTTTATGGCATACCCTTTCCCTAAGCAGGACAGGGAGATTTGGGAATTACCCACCACTGTGGACAAGGCCCTGACGCGCTTATCCAAGAAAGTGGCGCTACCGTCTCCTGACACAGCGGTCCTTAAAGACCCAGCAGATCGCAGGCAAGAAACTACCTTAAAGGGTATTTATTCTCATACGGGTGCTGTGCTAAGACCGACGATTGCGTCGGCATGGGTGTGTAGCGCAATTGCAGCTTGGACAGATGAGCTGACAGATCAATTTGATAATATGGATAAGGATACTATATTCCTAACTCTAGCCCATATAAAAGACGCAGTCTTATATATGAGGGATGCTCAAAGGGACATTGGATTGCTAGCTTCTAGGGCCAATGCCATGGCTATCTCAACGAGAAGATCCTTATGGACTCGCCAATGGACGGGTGATGCGGATTCCAAGAAACATATGGAAGTACTACCCTATAAGGGAGATGTATTGTTTGGGGATGGGCTGATGGACCTGGTTTCCACAGCTACAGCAGGTAAATCAAATTTTTTACCATATATTCCCCAACAACAAAAGAAAGTAACACCCTCTCAGATGCAGTCCTTTCGGTCGCACAAGTCCAAAAGAGGTCGTGATCCTCTTTCCTCGCCAGAGGTAAGGGCAGAGGCAAGAGAGCACCTGCTTCGGCAGGTGCCCAGGAACAAAAGTCCTCCCCGGCTGCTTCAAAACCCACAGCATGACGCTGGGGCTCCCCTGAGGGAGTCCGCACCGGTGGGGGCACGTCTTCGACTTTTCAGTCAGGCCTGGGTCAGTTCGGACCTGAATCCCTGGGTGCTGGAAATAGTTTCCCAGGGTTACAAACTGGAATTCGAGGACGTGCCCCGGCGCCGATTTTTCAAATCGGCTCTACCAGCTTCCACATAGGAAAGGGATGTAGTGTTAGCTGCAATTCAAATGCTGTGTATACAGCAAGTCATAATCAAGGTTCCCCTGCAACAGCAGGGAAGAGGTTACTACTCAACCCTATTTGTGGTCCCGAAACCGGACGGTTCGGTCAGACCGATTTTGAATCTGAAATCCCTAAACCTGTACATAAAAAGATTAAAATTCAAAATGGAATCACTCAGAGCTATAATAGCCAACATGGAGGAGGGGGAGTTTATGGTGTCTCTGGACATAAAGGATGCGTACCTTCATGTCCCTATATATGCCCCCCATCAGGAATACCTGAGATTCGCTGTACAGGATTGTCATTACCAATTTCAGACGTTGCCGTTTGGACTTTCCACGGCCCCGAGGATTTTCACCAAGATAATGGCGGAAATGATGGTGTTCCTGCGCAAGCATGGTGTCACAATTATCCCATACTTGGACGATCTCCTGATAAAAGCAAGATCAAGAGAGAAATTGCTGAGCAGTGTGGCGCTCTCTCGGAGAGTGCTCCAGCAACACGGTTGGATTCTAAATCTACCGAAGTCACAGTTGATTACGACAACTCGACTGCCGTTCCTAGGTATGATACTGGATACGGAACAAATGAAGGTCTTCCACCCAATAGAGAAAGCCCAAGACATCCAGAACATGGTCAGAGAACTGCTAAAACCGAAAAAGGTGTCAGTTCACCAATGCCCTGAGTTCTGGGGAAAATGGTGGCGGCCTACAAGGCCATTCCCTTCGGCAGGTTCCATGCAAGGACTTTTCAATGGGACCTTCTGGACAAGTGGTCCGGGTCCCATCTGCACTTACATCGGACAATAACTCTGTCCCCAGGGACCAGAGTGTCCCTCCTGTGGTGATTGCAAAGTGCTCACCTCCTGGAGGGTCGCAGGTTCGGTATTCAGGATTGGATCCTGGTTACCATGGACGCGAGCCTCCGAGGATGGGGAGCGGTCACACAGGGAAAACATTTTAAGGGTCTGTGGTCAGACCAGGAGTCCTGTCTACACATCAATGTGTTGGAACTCAGGGCCATTTACAACGGCCTTCGACAACCAGAGAATTTTCTTCGAAACCTACCAGTTCTGATTCAATCAGACAATGTCACAGCAGTGGCTCATGTGAACCGCCAAGGCGGGACAAAAAGCAGAGTCGCAATGGCGGAGGCCACAAGGATCCTTTGCTGGGCGGAAAATCATGTAAGCGCTCTGTCAGCTGTCTTCATTCCGGGAGTGGACAACTGGGAAGCAGACTTCCTCAGCAGACACGATCTCCATCCAGGACAGTGGGGACTTCATCAAGAAGTCTTTGCAGACGTAACACGTCTTTGGGGAACTCCTCAAATAGACATGATGGCGTCACGTCTCAACAAAAACTTCAGAGGTACTGCGCCAGGTCTCGGGACCGTCAGGCAATAGCAGTGGACACTCTGGTAACACCGTGGGTGTTCAAATCGGTCTATGTGTTTCCTCCTCTTCCTCTCATCACGAAAGTGTTGAGGATCATAAGACGAAGAAGAGTACAGACGATACTCGTTGTCCCAGACTGGCCTCGAAGGGCTTGGTACTCGGATCTACAAGAGATGCTCACAGGAGACCCCTGGCCTCTTCCTCTGAGGGAAGACCTGTTGCAGCAGGGGCCCTGTGTATTTCAAGACTTACCGCGGTTACGTTTGACGGCATGGCGGTTGAACGCCGAATCCTAGCAAAAAAGGGGATTCCGGAAGAGGTCATGCCTACGTTAATAAAGGCTAGGAAGGAGGTGACGATAAAACATTATCACCGTATCTGGCGAAAGTATGTGTCTTGGTGTGAGATCAAGAATGCACCTACGGAAGATTTTCATCTGGGTCGTCTTCTCCACTTCCTACAGACAGGAGTGGATATGGACCTGAAATTAGGCTCTGTTAAGGTACAGATTTCGTCCCTCTCGATTTTCTTTAAGAAGGAATTGGCTTCTCTTCCAGAAGTCCAGACGTTTGTAAAGGGAGTGCTGCACATCCAGCCCCCCTTTGTGCCTCCAGTGGCACCATGGGACCTGAACGTGGTGTTGCAGTTCCTAAAATCACACTGGTTTGAACCGCTTAACAAGGTTGAGTTGAAATTTATTACCCGGAAGGTGGTCATGTTGTTGGCCTTAGCATCAGCAAGGTGAGTGTCAGAGTTGGCGGCTTTGTCACACAAGAGCCCCTACTTGATTTTTCATGTGGATCGAGCTTTATTGAGGACACGTCCACAATTTTTGCCTAAAGTGGTTTCTTCGTTCCATATAAATCAACCTATTGTGGTGCCTGTGGCTACAAGTGACCTGGAGGATTCCAGATCCCTGGACGTAGTCAGGGCCTTAAAAATGTATGTAGCCAGGACGGCTAGAATTAGGAAAACAGAGGCCCTGTTTGTCCTGTATGCGGCCAATAAGATTGGCGCTCCTGCTTCGAAGCAGACTATTGCTCGCTGGATCTGTAACACGATTCAGCAGGCTCATTCTATGGCTGGATTGCCGTTACCAAATTCGGTAAAGGCCCATTCCACTAGGAAGGTGGGCTCTTCTTGGGCGGCTGCCCGAGGCGTCTCGGCTTTACAACTTTGCCGAGCGGCGACTTGGTCGGGGTCAAACACTTTTGCTAAATTCTACAAGTTTGATACCCTGGCTGATGAGGACCTAGCGTTTGCTCAGTCGGTGCTGCAGAGTCATACGCACTCTCCCGCCCGATTGGATGCTTTGGTATAAACCCCATGGTCCTTACGGAGTCCCCAGCATCCTCTAGGACGTAAGAGAAAATAAGATTTTAAACCTACTGGTAAATCTATTTCTCCTAGTCCGTAGAGGATGCTGGGCGCCTGTCCCAGTGCGGAAACTCTGCAAGACTTGTATATAGTTGTTGCTTACATAAGGGTTATGTTACAGTTGACATCGGTCTTGGACCGTTACTGTTGTTTTGTTTATACTGTTAACTGGTTATGTATGTTCCAGGTTACATGGTATGATTGGTGTGGGCTAGTATGAATCTTGCCCTTGGATTGCTAAATCCTGCCTTGTATTGTCCATCTCCTCTGGGCACAGTTCTCTAACTGAGGTCTGGAGGAGGGGCATAGAGGGAGGAGCCAGTGCACACCCATAGTCAAAGTTCTTTTTAGGTGCCCTATCTCCTGCGGAGCCCGTCTATACCCCATGGTCCTTACGGAGTCCCCAGCATCCTCTACGGACTAGGAGAAATAGATTTACCGGTAGGTTTAAAATCTTATTTTATCAGGCTACTCAGCATAAAACGTCACAGGAACAGCGGTTGTGATAACGTCTGTTCCTGCAAAGTGCTACAAGGCTTTGTTTTCGGAACTTAGTAAACAAAGCCTTCTGTTTTTCCTCCTGAACATTCTCATCCATGATTTACTTACCAATGCAAATAGGGGTCATTCCGACCTGATCGCACGCTAGGATTTTTCGCTGCACTGCGATCAGGTCACTACTGTGCATGCCTATGCACCACAATGCGCAGGCGCAGCGTACGGGTACAAAGCGGATCGTTGCTGAGCGATGGATTTAACAAAGAATCCATTCGCACAGCCGATCGCAAGGAGATTGACAGGAAGAGGGCGTTAGTGGGTGTCAACTGACCGTTTTCTGGGAGTGTTTGGAAAAATGCAGGCGTGTCCAACCGTTTTCAGGGAGGGTGTCTGACGTCAATTCCGGGACCGGACAGGCTGAAGTTATTGCAGCGGCTGAGTAAGTTCATACCTACTCAGAAACTGCACAAACTGTTTTTTGTACTGCTCGGCTGCACAGGCGTTTACACGGCTGCAAAAAGTAGCTAGCGAGCAATCATCTCGGAATGACCCCCATAGTCTCCTTTTCACATTATTAAGTCTGCAGTGTAAGGAGCGGCAATTGTAAGCCCAACTCCAGCCTCCCAAATCCTCTGAATTGATTAAAATATGTATATAGACTTTATATTAGTCTGTATACATTTATAGTTATGTGGTTTATAATATACACATTTTAATCAATTCAGAGGCTTTAGGAGGCTGAAGCTGGGCATGCAATTTCCGCTCCTCACATTTTACTGCAGGGAATGATGGGAAATTAACCTCACTGCAATGTACGTCTCATCATGCCATCTGGTGTGCAGCACCTCAGATGGAAAGATGCGGCCACGCAATTCATGAAGCAAGGATTTGTACACACTACATGATAGTCATGCAGAGTATTTGCTGGCACCGTGATTGTACCACAAATCATCTAGTGTGTAAGATTAGTCTACTCTTTAGTCAGAAGCCAATGGACTTGCCAGTAGGTATTTCTCTTACGTCCTAGATGATGCTGGAGTCCACATTAGTACCATGGGGTATAGACGGGTCCACCAGGAGCCATTAGCACTTTAAGAGTTTGAGAGTGTGGGCTGGTTCCTCCCTCTATGCCCCTTACCAGACTCAGTTTAGAAAATGTGCCCAGAGGAGCCGGTCACAGCTAGGGGAGCTCTCCTGAGCTTTTCTGGTAAAGTTTTATTTTAGATTCTTCACACAAATCATCTAGTGTGTACCATGTGTAAGATTAGTCTACTCTTTAGTCAGAAGCCAATGGACTTGCCAGTAGGTATTTTTAGCTGTCAGAGGAAACCTTACAAAGACCATATTACCATTTTATTTATTTTTGGGGGCTTTCTTTTGACATGTGGGAGCATTTTACTGTGCCCTGGACAGTGTGTCTGTTTTAGTTTCAATAGTGAATGGGGATCATTGGGACAGTACGGGGGCAGGAAGGGTCCGGGGATCAGTGTGACAGTACTGGGGCGGGTATAAGGTCAGGGGATCAGTGTGACAGTACTGGGGCAGGAAGGGACCGGGGATCAGTGTGACAGTACTGGGGCAGGAAGGGACCGGGGATCAGTGTGACAGTACAGGGGCAGGTAGGGTCAGGGGATCAGTGTGACAGTACTGGGGTAGGAAGGGTCAGGGGATCAGTATGACAGTACTGCGGCAGGAAGGAACCGGGGATCAGTGTGACAGTACTGGGGCAGGAAGGGGCAGGGGATCAGTGTGACAGTACTGCGGCAGGAAGGGACCGGGGATCAGTGTGACAGTACTGGGGCGGGTATAAGGTCAGGGGATCAGTGTGACGGTACTGGGGCAGGTAGAAGATCAGGGGATCAGTGTGACAGTACTGGGGCGGGTAGAAGATCAGGGGATCAGTATGATAGTACTGGGGCAGGTAGGGTCAGGGGATCAGTGTGACAGTACTGGGGCAGGAAGGGTCAGGAGAGCAGTGTGACAGTACGGGGGCAGGAAGGGTCCGGGGATCAGTGTGACAGTACTGCGGCAGGAAGGGACCGGGGATCAGTGTGACAGTACTGGGGCGGGTATAAGGTCAAAGGATCAGTGTGACAGTACTGGGGCAGGAAGGGTCAGGGGATCAGTATGACAGTACTGCGGCAGGAAGGAACCGGGGATCAGTGTGACAGTACTGGGGCAGGAAGGGTCAGGGGATCAGTGTGACAGTACTGCGGCAGGAAGGGACCGGGGATCAGTGTGACAGTACTGGGGCGGGTATAAGGTCAGATGATCAGTGTGACAGTACTGGGGCAGGAAGGGACCGGGGATCAGTGTGACAGTACCGGGGCAGGTAGGGTCAGGGGATCAGTGTGACAGTACTGGGGTAGGAAGGGTCAGGGGATCAGTGTGACAGTACTGCGGCAGGAAGGAACCGGGGATCAGTGTGACAGTACTGGGGCAGGAAGGGGCAGGGGATCAGTGTGACAGTACTGCGGCAGGAAGGGACCGGGGATCAGTGTGACAGTACTGGGGTGGGTATAAGGTCAGGGGATCAGTGTGACAGTACTGGGGCAGGAAGGGACCGGGGATCAGTGTGACAGTACTGGGGCGGGTATAAGATCAGGGGATCAGTGTGATAGTACTGGGGCAGGTAGAATATCAGGGGATCAGTGTGATAGTACTGGGGCAGGTAGGGTCAGGGGATCAGTGTGACAGTACTGGGGCAGGAAGGGTCAGGGGATCAGTGTGACAGTACCGGGGCAGGTAGGGTCAGGGGATCAGTGTGACAGTACTGGGGCAGGAAGGGTCAGGGGATCAGTGTGACAGTACCGGGGCAGGTAGGGTCAGGGGATCAGTGTGACAGTACGGGGCAGGTAGGGTCAGGGGATCAGTGTGACAGTACGGGGCAGGTAGGGTCAGGGGATCAGTGTGACAGCACTGGGGCAGGAAGGGTCAGGGGATCAGTGTGACAATGCCGGGGCAGGTAGGGTCAGGGGATCAGTTAAACAGTACTGCGGCAGGATGGGTCAGTGGATCAGTGAGACAGTACTAGGGCGGGTATAAGGTCAGGGGATCAGTGTGACAGCACTGGGGCAGTTTCGGTGCCGTCCCCCTTTTTACTCTATAGTTACATATGTACTAAGGCCTGATTCGGAGCTGTACACAAAGCGGATTTTTCTGTTGTTGAGCAATTATCATCCAGCTTCGCATTCATTTAAGTCACACTGTGCATGTGACGCGACGGTGTTACTAGCGCTAATGGGCCCAAATTTCTTTCTGTACTATAATGATCTCTCATGTGTGATACCACTATGGGGCATATGTATTAAACTATTTGTGGGATGTCCCCCACAAAAACAGGTTTCTATAGAGGCTGCTACACTGTCAGATTTACCATGTTCCAGCATGTGTGTTACGCACACCAGTGCTAACAGGAGTATACCGGTGTATGAACAGAGAGGGATGCGAAGCAAACAAACTCACAGACAGTATAACACAACATACACAGGAGGTGATGGAATAACTAATAAACACAAAGTGAACGGGGAAGCCCAAAGGCTCAGGAATTGGGTGTCTCCCTAGTGTCAGGAATGCTCAGATGGAATAGAGCGGACAATGAAGCAAGATGTAGTGATTTAACATGTGGAGCACCCGAAATGATGTTGCTAAGAGCAACAGAAAAAACCCCAAAGGGTTACCAACGGGTGTGGGAATAAACTCCTTGGTCAGAGATAGAAATATAGGCCCTCATTCCGAGTTGTTCGCTCGGTATTTTTCATCGCATCGCAGTGAAAATCCGCTTAGTACGCATGCGCAATGTTCGCACTGCGACTGCGCCAAGTAACTTTACTATGAAGATAGTATTTTTACTCACGGCTTTTTCTTCGCTCCGGCGATCGTAATGTGATTGACAGGAAATGGGTGTTACTGGGCGGAAACACAGCGTTTCAGGGGCGTGTGGCTGAAAACGCTACCGTTTCCGGAAAAAACGCAGGAGTGGCCGGGGAAACGGTGGGAGTGCCTGGGCGAACGCTGGGTGTGTTTGTGACGTCAACCAGGAACGACAAGCACTGAACTGATCGCACAGGCAGAGTAAGTCTGGAGCTACTCTGAAACTGCTAAGTAGTTAGTAATCGCAATATTGCGAATACATCGGTCGCAATTTTAAGAAGCTAAGATTCACTCCCAGTAGGCGGCGGCTTAGCGTGTGTAACTCTGCTAAATTCGCCTTGCGACCGATCAACTCGGAATGAGGGCCATAGACACAAGGAGAGTATCCACAATCCTAACCCCCACTTGCAGGGCACAGGTTCAGCTTACTGCCACTAAACTGACACCTGGACGCCCTGCACAGTGAGGGAGGATTAAGCAAGCAGGTCTGAGAGTAAAAACAAAAGAACTACAGACAGCGCTTGCAGATTTCTTATTATAATAAATTTATTGATAAATTTTTATCTCAATAATAAAATTTTCACTAGTATTATTATAGTACCGAAACTAATAAAAAATCTTTCACTTGCTTTGACAACAAATTTACAAATAAAATTACTAAAACCACATTAATATTTCATATTGCATATAATAAAACATTCAATGCTCTGCTCCTTATAACAATTTTGCTAGCCCTTTTAGTGCAAAGAAGATACAATGGTTACAATGAATCCTAATGTTGCATTTAATTGCTACAAAGGTTACAGCAGCTGAGTCCGTGGTTTGGTTACTTATTTCCACTCGGTTCTCTGCTAAATCATGTCTTGAAATAGTTGTAATCTTGAGCTGGATATTATGACACTAAGTGAGATATATCATAGGTGGAAAGGATTTGCATTTACCACACACAGTCCGTGTATTATCCAATAGCTTTTTCTCTAACGTCCTAGTGGATGCTGGGGACTCCGTCAGGACCATGGGGAATAGCGGCTCCGCAGGAGACAGGGCACAAAAAGTAAGCTTTTAGGATCACATGGTGTGTACTGGCTCCTCCCCCTATGACCCTCCTCCAAGCCTCAGTTAGGTTTTTGTGCCCGTCCGAGCAGGGTGCAATCTAGGTGGCTCTCATAAAGAGCTGCTTAGAAAAAGTTTTTTAGGTTTCTTATTTTCAGTGAGTCCTGCTGGCAACAGGCTCACTGCTACGAGGGACTTAGGGGAGAGAAGTGAACTCACCTGCGTGCAGGATGGATTTGCTTCTTAGGCTACTGGACACCATTAGCTCCAGAGGGATCGAACACAGGCCCAGCCATGGAGTCCGGTCCCGGAGCCGTGCCGCCGACCCCCCTTGCAGATGCCGAAGTTGAAGAGGTCCAGAGGTCCGGAAACAGGCGGCAGAAGACTTTGTCTTCATAAGGTAGCGCACAGCACTGCAGCTGTGCGCCATTGTTGTCGGCACACTTCACACCAGCGGTCACTGAGGGTGCAGGGCGCTGGGGGGGGCGCCCTGGGCAGCAATGTATAATACCTTTTTCTATGGCTAAAATACATCACATATAGCCCTTGAGGCTATATGGATGTATTTAACCCCTGCCATATATCGCAAACTCCGGGAGAAGAGCCCGCCGTTTTAGGGGGCGGGGCCTATTCTCCTCAGCACACAGCGCCATTTTCCTGCTCAGCTCCGCTGTGAGGAAGGCTCCCAGGACTCTACCCTGCACTGCACTACAGAAACAGGGTAAAACAGAGAAGGGGGGCATATTTTGGCAATATTTTTATATATTAAGCGCATATAACAGAAACAACACCTTTTAGGGTTGTTTATATACATTTTTATAGCGCTTTGGTGTGTGCTGGCAAACTCTCCCTCTGTCTCCCCAAAGGGCTAGTGGGGTCCTGTCTTCGATAAGAGCATTCCCTGTGTGTCTGCTGTGTGTCGGTACGTGTGTGTCGACATGTATGAGGACGATGTTGGTGTGGAGGCGGAGCAATTGCCGGTAATGGTGATGTCACCCCCTAGGGAGTCGACACCGGAATGGATGGCTTTAATTATGGAATTACGTGATAATGTTAGCACGCTGCAAAAGTCAGTTGACGACATGAGACGGCCGGAAAACCAGTTAGTACCTGTCCAGGCGTCTCAGGCACCGTCAGGGGCTGTAAAACGTCCCTTACCTCAGTCAGTCGACACAGGTACCGACACAGATGAATCTAGTGTCGACGGTGAAGAAACGTATTTTCCAATAGGGCCACACGTTATATGATCACGGCAATGAAGGAGGCTTTGCATATCTCTGATACTGCAGGTACCTCAAAGGGGGGTATTATGTGGGGTGTGAAAAAACTACCTGTAGCTTTTCCAGAATCAGAGGAATTGAATGACGTGTGTGATGAAGCGTGGGTTAACCCCGATAGAAAACTGCTAATTTCAAAGAAGTTATTGGCATTATACCCTTTCCCACCAGAGGTTAGGGCGCGCTGGGAAACACCCCCTAGGGTGGATAAGGCGCTCACACGCTTATCAAAACAAGTGGCGTTACCGTCTCCTGATACGGCCGCCCTCAAGGATCCAGCTGATAGGAGGCTGGAAACTACCCTGAAGAGTATATACACACATACTGGTGTTATACTGCGACCAGCAATAGCCTCAGCCTGGATGTGCAGTGCTGGGGTGGTGTGGTCGGATTCCCTGACTGAAAATATTGATACCCTGGATAGGGACAGTATTTTATTGACTATAGAGCAATTAAAGGATGCTTTTCTTTATATGCGAGATGCTCAGAGGGATATTTGCACTCTGGCATCGAGAGTAAGTGCGATGTCCATATCTGCCAGAAGAAGTTTATGGACGCGACAGTGGTCAGGTGATGCGGATTCCAAACGGCATATGGAAGTATTGCCGTATAAAGGAGAGGAATTATTTGGGGTCGGTCTATCGGATCTGGTGGCCACGGCAACAGCCGGAAAATCCACTTTTTTACCCCAGGTCACCTCCCAACAGAAAAAGACACCGTCTTTTCAGCCGCAGTCCTTTCGTTCCTATAAGAACAAGCGGGCAAAAGGACAGTCATATTTGCCCAGAGGCAAAGGAAGGGGTAAGAGGGTGCAGCAAGCAACTACTTCCCACGAACAGAAGCCCTCCCCGGCTTCTACAAAGCCCTCAGCATGACGCTGGGGCTGTGCAAGCGGACTCAGGGGCGGTGGGGGGGTCGACTAAAGATTTTCAGCACACAGTGGGCGCGCTCACAGGTGGACCCTTGGATCCTGCAGGTAGTATCTCAGGGTTACAAGTTGGAATTCGAAAAGTCTCCCCCTCGCCGGTTCCTAAAGTCTGCTTTACCAACGTATACCTCAGAAAGGGCGACGGTATTGGAAGCCATTCACAAGCTGTATTCTCAGCAGGTGATAGTCAAGGTACCCCTCCTACAACAGGGAAAGGGGTATTATTCCACACTATTTGTGGTACCGAAGCCGGACGGTTCGGTAAGACCTATTCTAAATCTGAAATCCTTGAACCTGTACATACAGAAATTCAAGTTCAAGATGGAGTCACTCAGAGCAGTGATAGCGAATCTGGAAGAAGGGGACTTCATTGTGTCCCTGGACATAAAAGATGCTTATCTGCATGTCCCAATTTACCCTTCACACCAAGGGTATCTCAGGTTCGTGATACAAAACTGTCATTATCAGTTTCAAACGCTGCCGTTTTGTTTGTCCACGGCACCTCGGGTCTTTACCAAGGTAATGGCCGAAATGATGGTTCTTCTACGAAGAAAAGGCGTATTAATTATCCCTTACTTGGACGATCTCCTGATAAGGGCAAGGTCCAGAGAACAGCTGGAAGTCGGAGTAGCACTAACCCAAGTAGTGCTTCAACAACACGGGTGGATTCTGAATCTTCCAAAATCTCAATTGACCCCGACGACACGTCTGCTGTTCCTGGGAATGATTCTGGACACTGTTCAGAAAAAGGTGTTTCTCCCGAAGGAGAAAGCAAGGGAGTTATCCAAACTTGTCAGGAACCTCCTAAAACCAGGAAATGTGTCAGTACATCAATGCACAAGAGTCCTGGGAAAGATGGTGGCTTCTTACGAAGCAATTCCATTCGGCAGATTCCACGCACGAATATTTCAGTGGGATCTGCTGGACAAATGGTCCGGATCGCATCTGCACATGCATCAGCGGATAACACTGTCACCAAGAACAAGGGTGTCTCTTCTGTGGTGGTTGCAGAGTGCCCATCTGTTAGAGGGCCGCAGATTCGGCATACAGGACTGGGTCCTGGTGACTACGGATGCCAGCCTACGAGGCTGGGGAGCAGTCACACAGGGAAGAAACTTCCAGGGCGTGTGGTCGAACCTGGAGACGTCTCTTCACATAAATATACTGGAGCTAAGAGCGATTTACAATGCTCTAAGCCTGGCAAAACCGCTGCTTCAGGGTCAGCCGGTGTTGATCCAGTCGGACAACATCACGGCAGTCGCCCACGTAAACAGACAGGGCGGCACGAGAAGCAGAAGAGCAATGACAGAAGCTGCAAGGATTCTTCGCTGGGCGGAAATTCATGTCATAGCACTGTCAGCAGTGTTCATTCCGGGAGTGGACAACTGGGAAGCAGACTTCCTCAGCAGACACGACCTCCACCCGGGAGAGTGGGGACTTCATCCAGAAGTCTTCCACATGATTGTGAACCGTTGGGAAAAACCAAAGGTGGACATGATGGCGTCCCGCCTCAACAAGAAACTGGACAGATATTGCGCCAGGTCAAGAGACCCTCAGGCAATAGCTGTGGACGCTCTGGTAACACCGTGGGTGTACCAGTCCGTGTATGTGTTTCCTCCTCTGCCTCTCATACCAAAGGTACTGAGAATTATACGGCTACGGGGAGTAAGAACAATACTCGTGGCTCCGGATTGGCCGAGAAGGACTTGGTACCCGGAACTTCAAGAGATGCTCACGGAAGAGCCGTGGCCTCTACCGTTAAGAAGGGATCTGCTTCAGCAGGGACCTTGTATGTTCCAAGACTTACCGCGACTGCGTTTGACGGCATGGCGGTTGAACGCCGGATTCTAAAAGAAAAGGGCATTCCAGAGGAAGTTATTCCTACCTTGATTAAAGCCAGGAAGGAAGTGACCGCACAACATTATCACCGCATTTGGAGAAAATATGTTGCGTGGTGTGAGGCCAAGAAGGCCCCAACGGAGGAATTTCAATTGGGTCGATTCCTACATTTCCTGCAGGCAGGATTGTCTATGGGCCTCAAATTGGGGTCTATTAAGGTTCAAATTTCGGCCTTATCGATTTTCTTCCAGAAAGAATTGGCTTCAGTGCCTGAAGTACAAACCTTTGTCAAAGGTGTACTACATATACAGCCCCCGATTGTGCCTCCAGTGGCACCGTGGGATCTCAACGTAGTTTTGGATTTTCTCAAATCCCATTGGTTTGAGCCGCTCAAATCGGTAGATTTGAAGTATCTTACATGGAAAGTAACCATGCTACTGGCCCTGGCTTCAGCCAGGAGAGTATCAGAGTTGGCGGCTTTATCGTACAAAAGCCCATATCTGATTTTCCATTCGGACAGGGTAGAACTGCGGACGCGTCCTCAGTTTCTGCCTAAGGTGGTTTCGGCTTTTCACTTGAACCAGCCTATTGTGGTGCCTGCGGCTACTAGCGACTTGGAGGACTCCAAGTTGCTGGACGTTGTCAGAGCATTGAAAATATATATTTCAAGGACGGCTGGAGTCAGAAAATCTGACTCGCTGTTTATCCTGTATGCACCCAACAAGATGGGTGCTCCTGCGTCTAAGCAGACGATTGCTCGTTGGATCTGTAGCACAATCCAACTTGCACATTCTGTGGCAGGCCTGCCACAGCCTAAATCTGTAAATGCCCACTCCACAAGGAAGGTGGGCTCATTTTGGGCGGCTGCCCGAGGGGTCTCGGCATTACAACTTTGCCGAGCAGCTACGTGGTCAGGGGAGAACACGTTTGTAAAATTTTACAAATTTGATACTCTGGCTAAGGAGGACCTGGAGTTCTCTCATTCGGTGCTGCAGAGTCATCCGCACTCTCCCGCCCGTTTGGGAGCTTTGGTATAATCCCCATGGTCCTGACGGAGTCCCCAGCATCCACTAGGACGTTAGAGAAAATAAGAATTTACTTACCGATAATTCTATTTCTCATAGTCCGTAGTGGATGCTGGGCGCCCATCCCAAGTGCGGATTGTCTGCAATACTTGTACATAGTTATTGTTACAAAAATCGGGTTATTATTGTTGTGAGCCATCTTTTCAGAGGCTTCTTCGTTGTTATCATACTGTTAACTGGGTTCAAATCACAAGTTGTACGGTGTGATTGGTGTGGCTGGTATGAGTCTTACCCGGGATTCAAGATCCTTCCTTATTGTGTACGCTCGTCCGGGCACAGTACCTAACTGAGGCTTGGAGGAGGGTCATAGGGGGAGGAGCCAGTACACACCATGTGATCCTAAAAGCTTACTTTTTGTGCCCTGTCTCCTGCGGTGCCGCTATTCCCCATGGTCCTGACGGAGTCCCCAGCATCCACTACGGACTATGAGAAATAGAATTATCGGTAAGTAAATTCTTATTTTTTTCCTTTCTCCCCCTCCTCACTTTAAAGTGACGCTGATCCAGTTAGCAATAATTTAGTAATGCATAGCTTTTTGGAGCAGTAGAATTAGTGAATAAAGTCACAATTTATATAAACATGGCCATGTTAGGTTTTAATTACCACTCCGCCTCAGGTTACTGATTCTGTAGTTCTCCCGGCTCTGGTGCTGATTAACCGTTCGTAGTGAGCCCTATCCGGAGATACATCCAAATTCCTCCTGATACTCGGCAGTGGTAAGTAAAGTTGTCACTGGCAGGTGAAGTGAAGAGACGCGTTTCACTGCCTACGGGCATCGGCAGCTTCCTCAGTCTGAGAGTACAGCCACAAACCTGCTGGGTTCACAGAATAGCAAAAGAACCCCAGCAGGTTAAACAACTGACTCCAGTCTTACTGCTAGGTCCGGATTGGCAGAATGAAGTACCGAATCCCAAGGCCTATTCGCAGTAAGCAACAAGTAAATACAAAGTCACACAGTACTAGCTAACTCTCTGGAACTGACTAACAAACAAAGATTCAGCAGCATTTGCCTAGCCTGAGAGAATGGTTTATATAGCAGGTGCTGTCCACACCCCTCTCAGACCTCACAGACTGTGAGCACAAAACCAGCGCCGGATTCCCTGCCGTGCACAGAGCCTGTAACCACTACACAGTAAAAACCCGGACCGGAGTATAAGCTGCGCTCAGGTTACTTCGCTAACACTTGCCTCCCGGTTGCCATGGCGACGTGGCAGCACAGAACAGGAGATCCTAACAGTGTGAAGCATTCCAGAGCTTGTCTCCAGTAGCTAACGCTCTGGATCCCTCTCCATCACCCCCTACTGATACATGCATCGCCTGATGGCTGTGCATTATGTGGTATGTACCATGGACTACTCTGTGGCCCCATGTCATAGGTTAGCGGCGGGCAATAAAATATTCCTAAGTATTATTTCCTCATGATCACATGTTGCTTTTTCAGAGGAAGAAGGAAAAGGTTAAGCCGCGGAACACTGAGTGGGAGGGGCAGAGGCTCCTGGCTGGATGTGCTGCAATGACATTGGCGCGGCAGGAGGAGAAGCTTAGCAGGGAGATAAGGAAGAGGCTGGATCAGCATAACCAGCAGCAGCTGAGCAGAGAGCGGAAGGCACAGTGAGTAACTGGCACCAGTCCCATTGTACCATTAGTCATGCTATTAGAATACATTCATGCTGCCATTTAGGGTGCCCATTGGTGCAATCTATAATCTGTATTCCCTCTTATCTCTCCACATTCAGTCCCTCACCCAATCCTGCTGCTTCCACCTCCATATTATCTCCAGTATCAGCTGAGGCTAATATAACCCCTCATTCACAATCCCCTCCTCTCTCACCTGGAGCTGAAACTAATATAACCCCTCATTCACCATCCCCTCCTCTCTCACCTGGAGCTGAAACTAATATAACCCCTCATTCACCATCCCCTCCTCTCTCACCTGGAGCTGAAGCTAATATAACCCCTCATTCACCATCCCCTCCTCTCTCACCTGGAGCTGAAGCTAATATAACCCCTCATTCACCATCCCCTCCTCTCTCACCTGGAGCTGAAGCTAATATAACCCCTCATTCACCATCCCCTCCTCTCTCTCACCTGGAGCTGAAACTAATATAACCCCTCATTCACCATCCCCTCCTCTCTCACCTGGAGCTGAAGCTAATATAACCCCTCATTCACCATCCCCTCCTCTCTCACCTGGAGCTGAAGCTAATATAACCCCTCATTCACCATCCCCTCCTCTCTCACCTGGAGCTGCAGCTAATATAACCCCTCATTCACCATCCCCTCCTCTCTCTCACCTGGAGCTGAAGCTAATATAACCCCTCATTCACCATCCCCTCCTCTCTCTCACCTGGAGCTGAAGCTAATATAACCCCTCATTCACCATCCCCTCCTCTCTCACCTGGAGCTGAAGCTAATATAACCCCTCATTCACCATCCCCCCCTCTCTCACCTGGAGCTGAAGCTAATATAACCCCTCATTCACCATCCCCTCCTCTCTCACCTGGAGCTGAAGCTAATATAACCCCTCATTCACCATCCCCTCCTCTCTCACCTGGAGCTGAAGCTAATATAACCCCTCATTCACCATCCCCTCCTCTCTCACCTGGAGCTGAAGCTAATATAACCCCTCATTCACCATCCCCTCCTCTCTCACCTGGAGCTGAAGCTAATATAACCCCTCATTCACCATCCCCTCCTCTCTCACCTGGAGCTGAAGCTAATATAACCACTCATTCACCATCCCCTCCTCTCTCACCTGGAGCTGAAGCTAATATAACCCCTCATTCACCATACCCTCCTCTCTCACCTGGATTACTGTAATCTATTCCTCTCTGGTGTTCCCAATAACCATCTTGCCCACTCAGTCTACCCTTACCTGTGCTGCCCACCTCATTTTCCTCTCGTCGCTCTGCCTCTGCTGCTCACCTGTGCCAGGTACTACATGGGCTCCCTATACCCCACAGATAAAATGCAGCTCCTCATACTCACCTACAAAGCCCTTACCTACTCTTCTCCCTACAGATCCCTTCTCAGCTCACCTTACACTCCCACCCACTTGTCTCTGCCAATGACCCTTCCTCTGCTTCCCCCGATCAGCTCTTGCCACTGGCATCTTCAGGATTTCTCCCCCTTTGTTTCCTCTCCTCCTGCAGAAAGTCAGCTGTTGCTGCTGTAGTAGAGCTCTCTCCTCCCCTTCTATTATCTAGTATATTAGTAACGAGATGTGCTAGTCTGTAACCATGTTACATGTATAACCCCTATGGACATTGCTGTGCAGCTCTGGCATGCTATATAATACCCCTTTTCCACTAGTAGCACGGGTCGCAGCCGCGTCGCCTGACATGGCTGCGACCCGTGCTACAGCCCCCTTTCAGACAGCGCTCCCCGCATATTGCCGGGTTGGTGACGCTGCTAGTGACACGGCAGGGGCGGCGCTGGGAGATCACATGATCTCCCAGCGCCGCCCTCCCATACACTGTGAATGGGAACCGTGTCGCCTCGACACGGCTCCCATTCACACTAGACAGCTAGCCGGGTTGAACACGTGTTCAACCCGGCTAGCTACCAGGGTAGGATTCCCGGATCACTTGATCCAGGAATTTGCAGGGGGACCCTTTTCCACTAGGGAAAAACACGGGTAAATGCGTGCCCCCTTCGCATTTACCCGTGTTTTAAGGAGCTAGTGGAAAAGGGGTATAAGTAAGCTGCCTACTGGCTCCCAGTCCTCAGACACATCCCCTCTTACCCCTGATAACATACACACAGGTACAGCACAGGGGGCAGTAAGGGTTATAATTACCCTCCTAACGGCTGAGGATTGCCCTGTGTATGCATCAGTGATAACCAACATAAACCTTACATAAAATAACGACACGGAGACATGAATTTGGCAGAAACTGTTATCTATTTATTTAAATGAGCTTTAAAGGCATAAACTTAAAGCCATAAACCTAGCCGAGCAGAAGACATGAGTGGCCAGCTATGCGATCCTTGCGCCTATCGCCCAGCAAACCTATAAGGGATGGAAAGAACCAGAGAAAAAGCTCAAACTGACACGTAACATAGAAACAGTTCTGTTGGAAACATAATGAAATGAGGATCTGCCAAAAAGAAAAAAAAAATAGCATGGAAATTCCATGTAAACGAGCTTCAGGCCAATCGAAGCAACATATAGATACAATAGGATAGGAGGTAAAACAAATAAATGGGGGGGGGGGGGGGTCACACAAGTAAACTCGGCTAGAGGTAAAACTTAAAACCTGCTGAGGGACATATAATTAAAATCCAATTAGCCAAATCAAGTATAATTAAGCCGAATTAAGTCCGTCAGTCCAGGTAAAAAAATTGTTAAATCCCTCTAAACTCCCACTGCCAACAGTGACGAGTAGCTAATCCCCGAGTAGGGAGGACAGGGGGAGACGTACAAGACCAACAAACAGCGCAACAAGTCCAGCATGCGCCTAAACGCTGCTAAGCCCTGTGCAAACTATCTAAACCCGCCGGAGCTTAGCCGCACCTAACAGCCTCTTGTCTAGCATACTAAGCGGAACGCTTCTATACCCTGACCGCGCTAGTAGCAGAAGGTGACAGCGAAGAGGAGGAGGAAGATCTATCATCATCGTCTGACTCCCCCGGTGCCTCATCTCAGAGACAGCTTAAGGCTACGGGGGTCTGGGGAACTCAAGTCAAGGGGGCGCCCTGAGGACTATGGCCGACTATTCACGATCCAACTGTAAGAATTACTAAAAGGAAGCGGGGAAATGCGCAGTGCCTGTCCTGCGCATGCGCCCACATTTCCTGCGCGCTCCAGCAGAAAATGAGAACACCTCTGCATGTCAATCAGGCAGAGGCATTCGTGGGCATGGGGGGTGGACGTTCATTGGGCAGCAACGTTACAATTCCTAGCTGGAAACGGAGCATTGCGGGTGCGCGGCGGCGTGAATGGAGTGCGGCAGCGGCGTGGTCGGGATGGCTGCATGATGTCACACACAGCCGCTGCAATCACAAAAATGTTGGCGGCCTGCGCCGGCAGGAGGCTACCCATTATTTGCAATCAAGCAGAAATTGCTGTGCAATCGCAAATTCTGCTTGCTCAAGGGGGGAGGGGGCGGTCAGCATGCCGGGTGGTCTTGCCCTGCGATGGGCAGCTGTCAGCATGCGATCAGAAGGATTGCAAATTCTGCATCTTAGCAGACTTTGCAATCCTTACTGATATAGGCCCAATATATATATAATATGCATGTGTTCATATACATATATACAAACACACACCATACATACATGCATTCACACAGCATACATACACACACACAGCATACTTGCATATACACAACATACATACATGCACAGCATACCTACAAACACACATATCATGAATACACTCACATATAGCATAGACACACACACACACACACACACACACACACACACACACACATAGTATGCATCCAAACACACACAGCATACATACATACATACATACATATATATATATATATATACATACACACAGTATACCTACACATACACAGCATACATACACACAGCATACATACTCATACAGCATACATACAAACACACACATATATTATGCATACATACATACATACATACACACAACCATACATACATACATACATACATACATACATACATACATACATAGACAGCATACCTACAAACACACATAGCACGCACACACACATATACACACAGCATATACCTACACACACACACACACACACACACACACACACACAGCATACATACATGCATACATACACACCGCATACCTACAAATACACACACACGCATACACACGCAAAATACAAAATTAACCAAATAAGTAAGAGGAGAGTCACTGCCGGAGTCCATATGAGCTGAGCTGCTACTGCACATGCTCAGTAGCTCCCGGCCTCAGCTGTGTGGGTGCAATGTATCCAATGCAGAGAGCTCTGCCGATCAGAGCTCTCTGTGAGGAGCAGCCAGGCAGGCGCTCTGATTGTGCATGGGGGCGGCCCCGACCGCTGCAGAGATGGAGACAAGGTTGTCTCCATCTCTGAAAAACAAATTGGTCCAGCACAGGGGGCCCTGAGAGGCTATGGGGCCCGGGGTAACGTATCCCCTGGGCCCTCCCTTAATCTGGCTGTGCCTCACCTGTAGTCTCAGGCGGACCAGCCACCGATGCCTCCGTCGAGAAAACAGCTTCATCTTCTCTCAGCTCTTCATTAAATTCTGAAAAAGTTAAAGCCACCCCCGAAGCTGAAGCCACAGAGGAGAGCAAAAAGGGAGGAGAAACCACAGCAGGCACCCTAGTATACTCTGCTGTAGCCAATCAGCTCTGGTTGCGTCATAGGCCCTGCCCCTGTCTGACATCAGAGGCCGGGCAGGAGCTGAAGAATACAATAAACAATTCCTCCTATGGCGCTGCACAATGAAGCAGCACGAGATAGTACAAAATAGCTCACCAACCTATAACAACATATGGAAAAGAAAAAGGGTACAATCTCACTTGCACTTAAAATGTCCCAAACTTTTGTTGATCCTCAATGTGGTTATTTCACAATAGAGTCAAACGATGTAATGTCCGATGGTAATCACATAGAAACAAGAAAATCACACAATAGTGTAATACTGCAAATAAACACAGCTCCACCAGTCAGTGATACAAGGAAGGGAAGAGTGTGTGGAAGGTCCCAATCCAATTATAAGTCTCTCATTCCTTTACGTCGACACCCAAAGTGGTGATAGATGCAAACTTGAGCAGATTTTTACATGTACGCTTACTTGTAACAAATAGATGCAACGCACATAAAGGTTTCTTTGGACTTCTGTAGTCCCAATGGCTGGATAATGATAGAGACTGATGTCTCAAATAACATATATATGGAACCAGAAAGAACCGTATTCTAATCCAAAAGTATTTATTAGAAGTGATAAATACATACAATTGGACAAGACAACTGTACCATAATGATGTTATATACAATCCACTGGAAGATGTAACCCGGGTATCAATACGCAGTGGGTTCAGAAATATGGATTTTGGTTGTCAGACCAATATCAAAACACTGTTTCTACACATTTCTATGCTGTGCAGCGTCTTTATCAAGATGACAACAGTGTTATAAGCACCGATGTCTGATAGCAGTTTGTTTTATTAAACCCCTTGTAGGATTGGCAGGACCTTTGGAAGGCGCAACACTTTGGGGGGGTGCCCAGCATTTCTGGAGATGCTGGGCTGCCCCTGCTGGGACCAAAGAAGACGGATGCCATGGAAGAAAGAAGAAGGGATCGCAGCGGCCTGAGAGTGAAGAGGATGCTGCGGGAGCAGTTCCTGAGGCCGCAGAAGAGGACTGAATATGCTGCTATCAAGAAAGAAGTTCATCAGCGCCGCCTGAACGCAGAGAAGGGGCGGCGGCCAAAGACAGTGTAGGTAGGCCCTCAGTGAGACACGCAAGTCACCCCCTTCCCCACTATACCACCAGATTTTGGGCATTAGGCCCTTGGGGTCAAATCAGACACTAGTCCTGTGACGCACTATGCGGGCCCTTTGGCCCAGGGTGCAGAGGTCAAGCACTAGGCCTGTTGACCAGTTCAGGCTTAGGCCTGTGGGCATGTCAGAGGGCACTAGGCCCTATCAGTTAAGTGTGGCCCCCATAGGTGTATATGGTGACTCTGGGCATTAGGCCTAGGTCATCCAAACTGCCCCATGGTAGGCAGATACTAGGCCCATGGCTAAAAGTCAGCCTTTAGACCTTTGGCCAGTTAAGGGGTACTAGGCCCTATTAGTTTGCGTGCCCACAAGTAGGCAGGCCCATAGGGCTGAACCGCATATAAGGAGTGATGCTGGGCGCTTGGCCCAGGTCACCAGAAAAGACACTGTAAAGGGGAGGAGTTGGCAGTTCCTGAGGCTGTGGAAGTGGCCTGAATGCGCTGCCATCAAGAAAGAAGACCTCCAGCGTCGGCTGACCATGGAGAAGGGGCGGCAGCCAAAGACAGAAGTTGAGGATCGGGCATCGCTTCTCCAACAGGGTAGGTAGGCCCACAGTGAGGCACGCAAGTCACCCCCTTCACCACTAGACCATCAGATTTCAGGCATTAGGCCCCTGGGGTCAAATCAGACACTAGGCCTGTGGCGCACTAGGCGGGCCCTTTGGTTCAGGGCGCAGATGTCGCGCACTAGGCCTGTGGCTCAGTTCACCCTTAGGCCTGTGGTCAGAGGGCACTAGGCCCTATCAGTTAAGTGTGGCCCCTGTAGGTGTATAAGGTGACTCTGAGCATTAGGCCCAGTTCACCCAACCTGCCCCATGGTAGGCAGGCACTAGGCGCATGGCTAAAACTCAGGCCTTAGGCCTGTGGCCAGTTAAGGCGTACTAGGCCCTATTTAGATTGAGTGCCCACAAGTAGGCAGACCCATAGGCCTGAGCCGCATATAAGGAGTGATGCTGGGCACTTGGCCCAGGTCACCGTAAGAGACATTGTAAAGGGGAGGAGTTGGCATGAAAAAGGGGAGGAGTCAGGAGAAATAATTACCCCCCCTAAAAGTAAAGTCTAGATCTGCCCCTGCATCGTGGCCAAGATGAGTGGATGGAGGCCAGCCCTGCCACTGCATGTAGAGACAGCCCAGCCCATCTCACAGCCAAGCAGCGCTGATCTGACCTGGACCTGGACACAGAAGTATTGTAGGACCTGTACACAGAAGTACTGTAAGTAAACTTTTGAATGACGTTGCCTGCAGCCACTTCATTGCTTTTCTCTATTGCCTCCCCAAGCACCCACTATCTCCATGCCACCCTCTCCCTACCACTCAGTATCACCCTGTCACCCACATTCATCCTGTCACTGTCACCCTCTCCGTCACCCAGTATCTCCATGCCACTTTCTCCCTGTCACTGTCACCCTCTCCCTGATACTATCGCCCTGTCACCCTGTCACTGTCACCCACTATCTTAATACTACCTTCTCCCTGCCACTCACTATCACCCTGTCATTGTCACTCTCTCCCTGTCACCAATTATCTCCATGCCACTCTCTCCCTTTCACCAATTATCTACATGCCACCCTTTCCCTGTCACTATCACCCTGTCACCCTTTCCCTGACACTCCCTATCACCCTGTCTTCCTCTCCCTGACACTCCCTATCACCCTGTCACCCTCTCCCTGACACTCCCTATCACCCTGTCACCCTCTCCCTGACACTCCCTATCACCCTGTCACCCTCTCCCTGACACTCCCTGTCACCCTCTCCCTGCCACTCACCATCACCCTGTCAATCTCTCCCTGCCACTCACCATCACCCTGTCACCCTCTCCCTACCACTCACCATCACACTGTCACCCTCTCCCTGCCACTCACTATCACCCTGTCACCCTCTCCCTGCCACTCACCATCACCCTGTCACCCTCTCCCTGCCACTCACTATCACCCTGTTACTATCACCCTGTCACCCTCTCCCTGTCTCTTACTATCTCCCTGTTACCAACTGTCTCCTTCTCACCCACTACCTCCCTGTCACCCTCTCCATGTCAATTTCTCTCTGTCACCCTCTGCCTTTTGCTATAACCAACCCACCGCCTCTCCATCACCATCTACCTCTCCTTGTCTCCCTCTGCATTCCTTTGTCACCCTATGCTTCTCCCCATCACCCTCTGCCTTCCCCATCACCCTTTGATTTCCAATGTCTCCCTCTACCTCTATCCGTCACCCACAGCCTCTCCCCGCTGTCACCCACTGCATCTCCCGTAGGGCGGAGGAGGGGGGCCCAGAGCATATTTTTGCACATGGGCCCACCACTCTCAAGTTCTGCCACTGATGTCGGACCCATCTTTTTGGTGTAAAGAGGCCTGAGGGTTACTCGGATGACCGATGCTCATGCAGATGGTACAATGCTTAGAACAGCAGCGGATCAGAGAAGACATCAGCTGATGTCTGATTGTACAAGACGCCTCCTTGGCCATTATATATTTTCATTCAGCAGCTGCCTTCATAGACGCAGCTACTGTATGATCTGCATCCATCTCTGAATCAGGCCCTGGTGGATTCTGGGCGCATGGCATCTATGCTATGCAGAGCAGGGGTGAGAGTGCTCCCCCTAACTCCCCACCCTGGAACAGTGCGCCCCATGGGTGGGACAGCCAGACAGTTCCCGAAAAGTGGGACTATCCTGTCCAAAGCAGGATGGCTGTGGGCTATGCATAGGATTCCCCCAGTGCCACACATAAGATGGCCACTGGCTGATAGGGACACAGTGGGCCTGATTCATATGTGGATGGAGGAGCTATCGCACTGCTTACATGGAAGCAGGCCGAGTGACCCAAGGAGTCACGGAAGTCAGCCACCTTATCTACTATGAAGGGGCCAGGATATCTCCAACCTCAGACGGAGCTCTTAACCGCATCCCTCCCCAACAACGGCGGCGACACAAATCCATTTAGGGAAACTGAGGCTGTTACCGCCCGTTCCCCGTCCTCACGCAGCATCAGACCATCAATCACTGATAATCTAATACCGTAGTATGACCAACGCCATAGACCTGTACTGCACATGCATGGGTCCGGCACATGTGCAAGGTACCGAACATCAGTACTTGACTGCATGTTCCGCTACAGCGTCGAGACCTAAATCAGGCCCAGTGTGGTGATGGAGTCTGTGGATATGTCAAGCCTAGGCCGCAGGAGGGTGGTAGGAGTACAGGAGATATAGTAGTCGGCTGATGGAACTGGACAGTGGAGGAGATGGTACGGAATGGAGAGAAGATGGGGATTTAGATGTTCCTCTTCTCGCCGTACTCAGCGGATCAGGCACACGGCCGGCCTCAGGATGCACTCTCTGCGGCACAGAGGACAGCTGAGATTTGTTGCAAACCACCGTAAGATGCAGCTTGGATGATACCTGTGGCTGCAGGACAGGACGATCACTCGCTCCCCTTCTTCGTACTCCATCAGACAGATAGCACACGATTGTGCTGCTTCATCCTCTGCAACGGTGGTCATTTGGAATCCGTAGATCTCTTCCACCATGGCCAGGAGATTCTGCTGGTCAATCTCGATCATCATGGCCAGGAGATTCTGCTCGTCAATCTCGATCATCATGGGCAGGAGATTCTGCTGGTCAATCTCGATCATCATGGCCAGGAGATTCTGCTCGTCAATCTCGATCATCATGGGCAGGAGATTCTGCTCGTCAATCTCGATCATCATGGCCAGGAGATTCTGCTCGTCAATCTCGATCATCATGGCGGAGAGATTCTGCCCGTCGATCTCAATCACCATGGCTGGAAGATTCTGCTCATTCTCAGCTGGTTGCTGGGAGCTTGGACCAGGGCGAGGATCTGGGCTTGGTCTGTCCGTTGTTGCTACCGGAGGAGTAGGAAGAGGAGAGCGGCTTCGATGTCTGTGCTCCCTCCGAGGTCTCTGTAGCCGAGGAGATGTTTCTCCGCTTGATGGATGTTCCCGGGTGTTCTGACGAGTTCTTCTTACACCTCTGCGTCGCTCAGACCGCAGCCTCTCCTCAAACACGGTCTGCGATGACTCATCTGAAAAGATATACCTTTATATTGTAGCCATAATAATTACCTATAGATAACATGGACCAATCAATTGTTGATCAATAATTTGAGTTACATCAATAATAATACAAATATAATATTATTTTGGTATATCATTGGTAGTGTTACACTGTAAGAGGCTGTCAGAATAAGAGTCGTTTCATTTATTGTAGTTAGAAGAGAGTGTTGGTAGTGGTACAGGTGGGAAGGGAGAAGGAAGGGGGAGAGCTGGCATGACAAATCATTAAGAAAGTGATCAAATATCAGACCTAAGCAAGGGGGGTGGACTTCTGTATGCCGATTGTCGGGATCCTGGTGCACAGTATACCGGCGCCGGAATCCTGACACCCAGCATACCGACAACTATTCTCCCTCGTGGGGGTCCACGACCCCCCTGGAGGGAGAATAAAATAGTGTGGCACGCGTAGCGCGCCACCGTGCCCGCAGCGAGTCCGCAAGGGGCTCCTTTGCGCTCGCCACGCTGTCGGTATGCCGGCGGTCGGGCTCCCGGCGCCGTTATGCTGGTCGCCGGGAGCCCGAGCACCGGCATACCATACTACACCCAGCAGGGGATATAGTGGAGGAGGCTTCGTTTTGACAAACCCGAGGTGCCCAAATATATGCAAACTGGTTGGGGTGCTCAGGCAGGACGCTAGAAATGTATTCCAGGTGTAGATTTTCCAAATAAGGATGAGTAGAGCAGAGAAGGGAGGCAGCGCTGGATGATTCTAATGAGCAGTAACAGTACAATTAGCTGCATTTAGCTGCATGAGTGAGTACTGCTGTGTGTGTCTGCTGCGGAGTAGGGTATGGTAATACCAGTGACTGTAACATTCAGACAGTCAGTCGCTGACCAGAACCCTGTGATTCTCAGACAGAACCACCATAAGTATCCCAAGGAGCTCCTATAACATCTATGAGTGGTTGGAGGGAAAATAAATGAATGGCACCAGAGGAACGAGTGCGGCTCAGAGTGGAGATTGGGCTAGATGTGAGGGTGCATTATTTGGGGTAGAATAGGTGGGAGGGTAATAAAGAGATGGGAATAAGGGTGTCAGGGCTGTGGGAGAGTCTGGTCTACCTCCTGCTTGCTTGCACCTCATGTCATCTGTCTGTCGCCCCTTCCTACTAGATTGTAAGCTCCTCAGAGCAGGGCCCTCTTTCCTCTTGTTGTCAAAACCCTCTCCTACTCAGCAACCATCTTTACTGGCTTTTTCTCCTGCTGGTAAAGGCTCATCTCTATCTATGGCCACCAGCTCCTAGTAGTGCGCTGATCACTCACTCACTACTTACATCTGAGCTGTATTATGTATGAGAATTGTGGTGCTCTTTGTTGCCTGTACTCTATGTTTGTTATTTATTTACTGTAATGTTACATTTTGTCTCCCTGTACTGTCCTTTGTACAGCGCTGCAAAACACTTGTGGCGGCTTATAAATAAAAAACAATAATAATGATAATAATAATAGCCTTTAAGGAACTCTCTAAGTGGGAAGCGGAAAAGGAAAAACACTTAAAAAAAAAAAACATCTAAAAAACTGAACTAGTCTTTAAATGAAAACATGATGAGGACTGAGCTTTAATGGTTCAGGTCTGTGTTTCTTATACTTGATCCTTAGCACCCGTAACAGGTCATGTTTTCCAGACCTCCTATGTCTACCAAGACTGTGTCAGTCAGCAATGAATGCGCTGCAACTTTTGTAATGTGACAGATGCAGCGAGTGATGAGCCCACCTGTGCCCCAGCTAGGGGGTCTGCAGCACGTGACCTGTCAGCGGTCCTGAGGGCTGAGTATGAGAAACCCCTTACATCATACAATGACTTGGTGATTTTGTGAGCTCGGAGACACCATGTTACTTTGGGCCAAGCTGGCTGTGTCCATCTCTGTTCAGCTGTTGGACCCAGAGCTCAGCTGTCAGCTCCTATTTCTCCCTCTGCATTACTTCCCCATCACTGCATCCCTCCTCGCTAGTCTGCACTCATGACCTGCTTTATTCCCTGCGCCAGCGCACTCTCAGGCCTACATAAGCAGAATCACCTCACACCCACAATTCATCCGGGCATGTCTATCTCACCCTGTACCTTCTCATGGCTGCTGGTGACATCTCACCCAACCCTGGACCCCGTACACTCCCCACTATCTGCTCACACTCCTCTTTCCACCCCAAAACTTTCCATCCAGCTCATGCATGTAATCCCTCCAACCTGACCCACATATCTCCCATACTCTGTATAGTACATAAACCATAGACCTCAGATTCACATTACAGTTTCCAGATCATAGACTGTTGCTTGATAAAATTGGTTTGTAAAATGAAAAATTTATTGAGATAATTTGCGAGGGGAGCTCTGAGATTTCAGCTGCCTAGGGGCCTCCATAGGGTTTAATCCTGCACCACTCACACCCGTCCATGATCTATTTAATCCCTCACACCCCATTGCCAGTTTATTTTGACACTCAGAGCACTTTGCATTGTCATCAGACTGCGTCACCTCCCCCTATTGGTCCAGCAACTGAAGAGAGATGTCAGCTCAATAGATCCTACATTAGCCTTGTTTTATGTGTGATCCCAGATCCTCAGCACCAGTGCGTTATTATGAGCAGTACCTATAAGTGTCGGATGGTTTGTGTATATATATATATATATATATATATATATGAGAATAAGAGAATGTGAGGCAGGGCATAGAGATAATGTGTACAGTACTTCAGCTATCACAAAACTAAAAAAAAATAATTCACAGATTCAATGATTCCCCCCATTTAACCACTTAACTGGCATGGTCAGATCAAATGTGACCCCATCCCCCCCCCCCCCCCCAATCTCACCCCCCCACCCCACCCCACTGTGTCCCCCAGTTGGTGACAAGGATATCCGGGTCTGGAGATGAGCATGATATCATATTTCAAAATATACTTTTGAAACTATATATACTGTATATCTCCCCCCCCTGACTGTAAAATGACAGTTAGTAGCTGATTGGTTGGTACATTGGGGTCTATGTATAAAGCCTGAGATAAAGTGGATGGCGATAAAGTACCAGTGAATCAGCTCCTAACTGACATGTTATAAGCTGTGTTGTAGAAATGACAGCTGGTTGGTTGGTAGTTTATCTCCATTCACTTTATCTCTCTCTAAGCCTTAAATACATAGACCTTTTTATCTCTCTCCGAGCTTTCATGAATCTCCCACAAAGTGTAAGGCAGGACATATAACTAATGTGCAGCTACCTCCAACTGCCGCCCGCATGCCACGCAGGGTGAGAGGACACAGCAGAGATTTATCACAGCTTGGAGAAAGGGAATGTGGGGAGAGATAAAGTACCAGCCAGTCAGCTCCTGTCATTTTAATGACAGTTGGAAGCTGATCGCTTGGTACTTCATCTCTCTCCAATCTTTGATAAATCTGCCCCTTAGATTGGAATCACTGCCCCAAAATATCTCACTTACCATGATCTCCTTGACGGCTCCATGTTCGCTGGTCCTCCAGGAGCCGTCTCAGCTCTCTCCGGCTCATCTCCAGATGTTAAATAAATCCACCAAATAGAAAAAAATAAAATAAAAAAAATGTTCAGGAAAAGCACAGATTTTATTGTGTTCTGAACAACAAGATAATCGCTGGAAGTATAACACTAGCTGCAAAGCACACTAGCTCGCTCTTCCAAGGCAAGACTATAGTATCAGCCACCAGAGCTTCAACTGTCAACTGCCACTGATGCTGCTGTGCACTGGGCTCTTATACCTGTCCATAGACAAATGGCCGACCAGCAGTCAGGCGGCCATATTTCTTACTGGCATGGAGAAAACCAGCTACTGAGTATCTCAGGGACGTGCAGTCAGGGGAGGCAGGGGAGGCAGTGCCTCCCCTGTCATAATCATTAAAATAATATAAAGAAAATACTTATGACACATATACTGTGTCATAAGTATATGATTTAGGCTTTATATTATTTGAATGATTCTTTTAGTTTAAAATAATCATTTTAAGTCAGTTTAGGAGGCACCGCTGTCGGTGCCTCCCGCTGTCATCGCAACGGCAGGAAGCGGGTAGGCGGTACTAAGAATTGGGCAGTAAAAGCCCATGAAAAAATACATGTGAAGCGGCACTTTGTGGAAGTGCCGCTTTGACAGAGGAATGTCAGGGGCGTGCTTTCAACCCATAGCACGCCCCTGTAGCAGTGAGCAGCAGCGGTGGAGCGGCGGCTGGCCCTGTCAGGCCGGAGTCAGCAGCGCGGGAGGAGATCTGTCCGGGAGCCTAACCCTCTGTACCGCCGGTGGAAGGAGTGTGAGATGCGCCTTCCCCTTGTCCCGCCACTGCCGTCGTCCCCGAGTCCCGCTGCTCCTACTCAGCGCCTGAGACCATCATCGCGCAGCCGAGAGTGTCTGGACCGTGGCCCCCCAAGGCGAGTAACACACACACACACAAAAAAAAAGCTGCCGTTATGTGTAAAAAAAAGGGTACTGTCTGCCGTTATGTGTAAAATAGGGGGACTGTCTGCCGTTATGTGTAAAAAAAAGGGTACTGTCTGCCGTTATGTGTAAAAAAAAGGGTAATGTCTGCCGTTATGTGTAAAAAAAGGGTACTGTCTGCCGTTATGTGTAAAAAAAAAGGGTACTGTCTGCCGTTATGTGTAAAAAAGGGTACTGTCTGCCGTTATGTGTAAAAAAAGGGGACTGTCTGCCGTTATGTGTAAAAAAAGGGGACTGTCTGCCGTTATGTGTAAAAAAAGGGTACTGTCTGCCGTTATGTGTAAAAAAAGGGTACTGTCTGCCGTTATGTGTAAAAAAAAAAGGTACTGTCTGCCGTTATGTGTAAAAAAAAGGGTACTGTCTGCCGTTATGTGTAAAAAAAAGGGTACTGTCTGCCGTTATGTGTAAAAAAAGGGGACTGTCTGCCGTTATGTGTAAAAAAAGGGGACTGTCTGCCGTTATGTGTAAAAAAAGGGGACTGTCTGCCGTTATGTGTAAAAAAAGGGTAATGTCTGCCGTTATGTGTAAAAAAAAGGGGACTGTCTGCCGTAATGTGTAAAAAAAGGGTACTGTCTGCCGTTATGTGTAAAAAAAGGGGACTGTCTGCCGTTATGTGTAAAAAAAGGGTACTGTCTGCCGTTATGTGTAAAAAAAAGGGTACTGTCTGCCGTTATGTGTAAAAAAGGGTACTGTCTGCCGTTATGTGTAAAAAAAAGGGGACTGTCTGCCGTTATGTGTCAAAAAAAAAAAAAGGGGGACTGTCTGCCGTTATGTGTAAAAAAAAAAGGGGACTGTCTGCCGTTATGTGTAAAAAAAAAGGGGGACTGTCTGCCGTTATGTGTAAAAAATGGTGACTGTCTGCCGTTATGTGTAAAAAAGGGGACTGTCTGCCGTTATGTGTAAAATAGGGGGACTGTCTGCCGTAATGTGTAAAAAGGGGGACTGTCTGCCGTTATGTGTAAAAAAAGGGGACTGTCTGCCGTTATGTGTAAAATAGGGGGACTGTCTGCCGTAATGTGTAAAAAGGGGGACTGTCTGCCGTTATGTGTAAAAAAAGGGGACTGTCTGCCGTTATGTGTAAAAAAAAAGGGTACTGTCTGCCGTTATGTGTAAAAAAGGGTACTGTCTGCCGTTATGTGTAAAAAAAGGGTACTGTCTGCCGTTATGTGTAAAAAAAAAGGGTACTGTCTGCCGTTATGTGTAAAAAAGGGTACTGTCTGCCGTTATGTGTAAAAAAAGGGGACTGTCTGCCGTTATGTGTAAAAAAAGGGGACTGTCTGCCGTTATGTGTAAAAAAAGGGTACTGTCTGCCGTTATGTGTAAAAAAAGGGTACTGTCTGCCGTTATGTGTAAAAAAAAAAGGTACTGTCTGCCGTTATGTGTAAAAAAAAGGGTACTGTCTGCCGTTATGTGTAAAAAAAAGGGTACTGTCTGCCGTTATGTGTAAAAAAAGGGGACTGTCTGCCGTTATGTGTAAAAAAAGGGGACTGTCTGCCGTTATGTGTAAAAAAAGGGGACTGTCTGCCGTTATGTGTAAAAAAAGGGTAATGTCTGCCGTTATGTGTAAAAAAAAGGGGACTGTCTGCCGTAATGTGTAAAAAAAGGGTACTGTCTGCCGTTATGTGTAAAAAAAGGGGACTGTCTGCCGTTATGTGTAAAAAAAGGGTACTGTCTGCCGTTATGTGTAAAAAAAAGGGTACTGTCTGCCGTTATGTGTAAAAAAG
The DNA here is from genome assembly GCF_028390025.1 of Pseudophryne corroboree. Lineage (NCBI taxonomy): Eukaryota > Metazoa > Chordata > Amphibia > Anura > Myobatrachidae > Pseudophryne > Pseudophryne corroboree. Next base: position 68,905,321 of record NC_086451.1, read on the forward strand.
GGTACTGTCTGCCGTTATGTGTAAAAAAAAGGGGACTGTCTGCCGTTATGTGTCAAAAAAAAAAAAAGGGGGACTGTCTGCCGTTATGTGTAAAAAAAAAAGGGGACTGTCTGCCGTTATGTGTAAAAAAAAAGGGGGACTGTCTGCCGTTATGTGTAAAAAATGGTGACTGTCTGCCGTTATGTGTAAAAAAGGGGACTGTCTGCCGTTATGTGTAAAATAGGGGGACTGTCTGCCGTAATGTGTAAAAAGGGGGACTGTCTGCCGTTATGTGTAAAAAAAGGGGACTGTCTGCCGTTATGTGTAAAATAGGGGGACTGTCTGCCGTAATGTGTAAAAAGGGGGACTGTCTGCCGTTATGTGTAAAAAAAGGGGACTGTCTGCCGTAATGTGTAAAATAGGGGGACTGTCTGCCGTTATGTGTAAAAAGGGGGATGCTGTCTGCCGTAATGTGCAAAAAAGGGGACGCTGTCTGCCGTAATGTCTAAAAAGGGGGACTGTCTGCTGTAATGTGTAAAAAGGGGGATGCTGTCTGCCGTAATGTGCAAAAAAGGGAACTCTGTCTGCCGTAATGTGTAAAAAAGGGGGACTGTCTGCCGTAATGTGTAAAAAAGGGGGACTGTCTGCCGTCATGAGTAAAAGAGGGGGACGCTGTCTGCCGTAATGTGTAAAAAAGGGGGACTGTCTGCCGTCATGAGTAAAAGAGGGGGACGCTGTCTGCCGTAATGTCTAAAAAAAGGGGGACTGTCTGCCGTAATGTGTAAAAAGGTGACGCTGTCTGCCGTCATGTGTAAAAAGGAGACGCTGTCTGCCGTAATGTGTAAAAAGGGGTACCTAACTCTGATCCCAAATCCCCCAACTATTTCAAATCAAGGGCTACCTAAAACACATATCTTCAAAAAATATATAATGTTTAAATAGAAAAATAGAAGTAGACAGGCACTGTCAGCCTACTTCCATGACATCACAAGTGGCGATGCCGGACTTTTCGGATCATTATGGCTGCAGTGCCTCACCAGCCAATGACCTCACCGCACGCCACTGGAGTATCTGCATTATCATGAATTTTGCTGCTGACTAGTTTACACAATATTTCTTCAAACTTTCCAATAAAACCCCACTCACTACCCCATAAGCACAACCCCCTGTTCGGTCACAGATTGGGACTGTTTGGGTGTAATAGTGACAGTGGGCTGGTATGTCTCATGGTAAATTCTGCTCAATTCAAAATCATTACTCTACAGTCTGCAACATACTAATCCATAGGCCCCAATTGATAACGTAATAATATCCATATTATTTCTTATCTGCAGCCTTACTTATCAATCCTGTGGCCATGGCCAGGAGACTGATTACAGCCGCTAGAACTATCCTCAGCAGGAGATGCGGAACTGCGCTTCTACCAGATTCTAACAAAATGTGTCTGAGTGATAGGACATAGCTCCGTCATGGTGAAACACATTGGATGTTATCTGCTGGTTAGCTGTCCAATTCAGATAAGGTATCTAACTTTTATTCAGTGTATGTGCAATATTGTATGTTTTTAGTGATATATTTGTAAGCAGGAATACACTGTGTGTTCTTGTTTATATTTAATTCCATTTATGATATGGAGCCTTAACTAAAAAGGCAGAAATTCCTGGTATTGGGACTACTTAGGGAAAAAGTAGCAGGTGCACTATCTCACCCTGTAATAACCAGAGGCATTTAGCATATTCCTGGCCAGGGCTATGAGCTTACCCACCGCGCCTGAACCCCTGTAGTTAGTGTTAGGGACTTACCCAATGAGAGGCTACCTAGGTGCGGTGGATAAGCTCATATCTCTGGCCAGGAATATGCTAAATGCCTCTGGTTATTATTACAGGGTGAGTTAGTGTGAGATAATGCACCTGCTACTTTTTCCCTCTGTACATTGTATTAAGGGGGCCATTCCGAGTTGTTCGCTCGCTAGCTGTTTTTAGCAGCCGGGTAAATGCTAAGCTGCCGCCCTCTGGGAGTGTATCTTAGCTTAGCAGAAGTGCAAACGAAAGGATCTCAGAGCGACTACAAAAAAAAATAGTGCAGTTTCTGAGTAGCTCCAGACCTACTCCTAGCTTGCGATCACTTCAGACTAGAGATGTGCACTTGAAATTTTTCGGGTTTTGGTTTTGGGTTCGGTTCCGCGGCCGTGTTTTGGGTTCGACCGCGTTTTGGCAAAACCTCACCGAATTTTTTTGTCGGATTCGGGTGTGTTTTGGATTCGGGTGTTTTTTTCAAAAAACACAAAAAAACAGCTTAAATCATAGAATTTGGGGGTCATTTTGATCCCAAAGTATTATTAACCTCAAAAACCATAATTTCCACTCATTTTCAGTCTATTCTGAATACTTCACACCTCACAATATTATTTTTAGTCCTAAAATTTGCACCGAGGTCGCTGGATGACTAAGCTAAGCGACCCTAGTGGCCGACACAAACACCTGGCCCATCTAGGAGTGGCACTGCAGTGTCACGCAGGATGGCCCTTCCAAAAAACACTCCCCAAACAGCACATGACGCAAAGAAAAAAAGAGGCGCAATGAGGTAGCTGTGTGAGTAAGCTAAGCGACCCTAGTGGCCGACACAAACACCTGGCCCATCTAGGAGTGGCACTGCAGTGTCACGCAGGATGGCCCTTCCAAAAAACACTCCCCAAACAGCACATGACGCAAAGAAAAAAAGAGGCGCAATGAGGTAGCTGTGTGAGTAAGCTAAGCGACCCTAGTGGCCGACACAAACACCTGGCCCATCTAGGAGTGGCACTGCAGTGTCACGCAGGATGGCCCTTCCAAAAAACACTCCCCAAACAGCACATGACGCAAAGAAAAAAAGAGGCGCAATGAGGTAGCTGTGTGAGTAAGCTAAGCGACCCTAGTGGCCGACACAAACACCTGGCCCATCTAGGAGTGGCACTGCAGTGTCACGCAGGATGGCCCTTCCAAAAAACACTCCCCAAACAGCACATGACGCAAAGAAAAAAAGAGGCGCAATGAGGTAGCTGTGTGAGTAAGCTAAGCGACCCTAGTGGCCGACACAAACACTTGGCCCATCTAGGAGTGGCACTGCAGTGTCACGCAGGATGGCCCTTCCAAAAAACACTCCCCAAACAGCACATGACGCAAAGAAAAAAAGAGGCGCAATGAGGTAGCTGTGTGAGTAAGATAAGCGACCCTAGTGGCCGACACAAACACCTGGCCCATCTAGGAGTGGCACTGCAGTGTCACGCAGGATGGCCCTTCCAAAAAACACTCCCCAAACAGCACATGACGCAAAGAAAAATTAAAGAAAAAAGAGGTGCAAGATGGAATTATCCTTGGGCCCTCCCACCCACCCTTATGTTGTATAAACAGGACATGCACACTTTAACCAAACCATCATTTCAGTGACAGGGTCTGCCACACGACTGTAACTGAAATGACGGGTTGGTTTGGACCCCCACCAAAAAAGAAGCAATTAATCTCTCCTTGCACAAACTGGCTCTACAGAGGCAAGATGTCCACCTCATCATCATCCTCCGATTCATCACCGTGTACATCCCCCTCCTCACAGATTATCAATTCGTCCCCACTGGAATCCACCATCACAGCTCCCTGTGTACTTTGTGGAGGCAATTGCTGCTGGTGAATGTCTCCATGGAGGAATTGATTATAATTCATTTTAATGAACATCATCTTCTCCACATTTTCTGGAAGTAACCTCGTACGCCGATTGCTGACAAGGTGAGCGGCGGCACTAAACACTCTTTCGGAGTACACACTTGTGGGAGGGCAACTTAGGTAGAATAAAGCCAGTTTGTGCAAGGGCCTCCAAATTGCCTCTTTTTCCTGCCAGTATAAGTACGGACTGTCTGACGTGCCTACTTGGATGCGGTCACTCATATAATCCTCCACCATTCTTTCAATGGGGAGAGAATCATATGCAGTGACAGTAGACGACATGTCCGTAATCGTTGTCAGGTCCTTCAGTCCGGACCAGATGTCAGCATCAGCAGTCGCTCCAGACTGCCCTGCATCACCGCCAGCGGGTGGGCTCGGAATTCTGAGCCTTTTCCTCGCACCCCCAGTTGCGGGAGAATGTGAAGGAGGAGATGTTGACAGGTCGCGTTCCGCTTGACTTGACAATTTTCTCACCAGCAGGTCTTTGAACCCCAGCAGACTTGTGTCTGCCGGAAAGAGAGATCCAAGGTAGGTTTTAAATCTAGGATCGAGCACGGTGGCCAAAATGTAGTGATCTGATTTCAACAGATTGACCACCCGTGAATCCTTGTTAAGCGAATTAAGGGCTCCATCCACAAGTCCCACATGCCTAGCGGAATCGCTCCGTGTTAGCTCCTCCTTCAATGTCTCCAGCTTCTTCTGCAAAAGCCTGATGAGGGGAATGACCTGACTCAGGCTGGCAGTGTCTGAACTGACTTCACGTGTGGCAAGTTCAAAGGGCAGCAGAACCTTGCACAACGTTGAAATCATTCTCCACTGCGCTTGAGACAGGTGCATTCCACCTCCTATATCGTGCTGAATTGTATAGGCTTGAATGGCCTTTTGCTGCTCCTCCAACCTCTGAAGCATATATAGGGTTGAATTCCACCTCGTTACCACTTCTTGCTTCAGATGATGGCAGGGCAGGTTCAGGCGTTTTTGGTGTTGCTCCAGTCTTCTGTACGTGGTGCCTGTACGCCGAAAGTGTCCCGCAATTCTTCTGGCCACCGACAGCATCTCTTGCATGCCCCTGTCGTTTTTTAAAAAATTCTGCACCACCAAATTCAAGGTATGTGCAAAACATGGGACGTGCTGGAATTTGCCCATATTTAATGCACACACAATATTGCTGGCGTTGTCCGATGCCACAAATCCACAGGAGAGTCCAATTGGGGTAAGCCATTCCGCGATGATCTTCCTCAGTTGCCGTAAGAGGTTTTCAGCTGTGTGCGTATTCTGGAAACCGGTGATACAAAGCGTAGCCTGCCTAGGAAAGAGTTGGCGTTTGCGAGATGCTGCTACTGGTGCCGCCGCTGCTGTTCTTGCGGCGGGAGTCCATACATCTACCCAGTGGGCTGTCACAGTCATATAGTCCTGACCCTGCCCTGCTCCACTTGTCCACATGTCCGTGGTTAAGTGGACATTGGGTACAACTGCATTTTTTAGGACACTGGTGAGTCTTTTTCTGACGTCCGTGTACATTCTCGGTATCGCCTGCCTAGAGAAGTGGAACCTAGATGGTATTTGGTAACGGGGGCACACTATCTCAAGAAATTGTCTAGTTCCCTGTGAACTAACGGCGGATACCGGACGCACGTCTAACACCAACATAGTTGTCAAGGCCTCAGTTATCCGCTTTGCAACAGGATGACTGCTGTGATATTTCATCTTCCTCGCAAAGGACTGTTGGACAGTCAATTGCTTGGTGGAAGTAGTAAAAGTGGGCTTACGACTTCCCCTCTGGGATGACCATCGACTCCCAGCAGCAACAACAGCAGCGCCAGCAGCAGTAGGCGTTACACGCAAGGATGCATCGGAGGAATCCCAGGCAGGAGAGGACTCGTCAGAATTGCCAGTGACATGGCCTGCAGGACTATTGGCATTCCTGGGGAAGGAGGAAATTGACACTGAGGGAGTTGGTGGGGTGGTTTGCGTGAGCTTGGTTACAAGAGGAAGGGATTTACTGGTCAGTGGACTGCTTCCGCTGTCGCCCAAAGTTTTTGAACTTGTCACTGACTTATTATGAATGCGCTGCAGGTGACGTATAAGGGAGGATGTTCCGAGGTGGTTAACGTCCTTACCCCTACTTATTACAGCTTGACAAAGGCAACACACGGCTTGACAAATGTTGTCCGCATTTCTGTTGAAATACTTCCACACCGAAGAGCTGATTTTTTTGGTATTTTCACCAGGCATGTCAACGGCCATATTCCTCCCACGGACAACAGGTGTCTCCCCGGGTGCCTGACTTAAACAAACCACCTCACCATCAGAATCCTCCTTGTCAATTTCCTCCCCAGCGCCAGCAACACCCATATCCTCCTCATCCTGGTGTACTTCAACACTGACATCTTCAATCTGACTATCAGGAACTGGACTGCGGGTGCTCCTTCCAGCACTTGCAGGGGGCGTGCAAATGGTGGAAGGCGCATGCTCTTCACGTCCAGTGTTGGGAAGGTCAGGCATCGCAACCGACACAATTGGACTCTCCTTGTGGATTTGTGATTTCGAAGAACGCACAGTTCTTTGCGGTGCTTTTGCCAGCTTGAGTCTTTTCATTTTTCTAGCGAGAGGCTGAGTGCTTCCATCCTCATGTGAAGCTGAACCACTAGCCATGAACATAGGCCAGGGCCTCAGCCGTTCCTTGCCACTCCGTGTGGTAAATGGCATATTGGCAAGTTTACGCTTCTCCTCCGACAATTTTATTTTAGATTTTTGAGTCCTTTTTTTACTGATATTTGGTGTTTTGGATTTTACATGCTCTGTACTATGACATTGGGCATCGGCCTTGGCAGACGACGTTGCTGGCATTTCATCGTCTCGGCCATGACTAGTGGCAGCAGCTTCAGCACGAGGTGGAAGTCGATCTTGATCTTTCCCTAATTTTGGAACCTCAACATTTTTGTTCTCCATATTTTAATAGGCACAACTAAAAGGCACCTCAGGTAAACAATGGAGATGGATGGATACTAGTATACTTATGGATGGACGAGCGACTGCCGACACAGAGGTAGCTACAGCCGTGGACTACCGTACTGTGTCTGCTGCTAATATAGACTGGATGATAATGAGATAAAATTAAAATATATATATATATATCACACTAGTACTGCAGCCAGACAGGTATATATTATGTAATGACGGACCTGCTGGACACTGTCTGTCAGCACTGCAGACTCCTAAAGTAAGCTACTAGTATCAAGAAGATAGAAAAAAAAAAAACCACGGGTAGGTGGTATACAATTATGGATGGACGAGCGACTGCCGACACAGAGGTAGCTACAGCCGTGGACTACCGTACTGTGTCTGCTGCTAATATAGACTGGATGATAATGAGATAAAATTAAAATATATATATATATATATATATATCACACTAGTACTGCAGCCGGACAGGTATATATTATGTAATGACGGACCTGCTGGACACTGTCTGTCAGCACTGCAGACTCCTAAAGTAAGCTACTAGTATCAAGAAGATAGAAAAAAAAATAAACCACGGGTAGGTGGTATACAATTATGGATGGACGAGCGACTGCCGACACAGAGGTAGCTACAGCCGTGGACTACCGTACTGTGTCTGCTGCTAATATAGACTGGATGATAATGAGATAAAATTAAAATATATATATATATATATATCACACTAGTACTGCAGCCGGACAGGTATATATTATGTAATGACGGACCTGCTGGACACTGTCTGTCAGCACTGCAGACTCCTAAAGTAAGCTACTAGTATCAAGAAGATAGAAAAAAAAAATAAACCACGGGTAGGTGGTATACAATTATGGATGGACGAGCGACTGCCGACACAGAGGTAGCTACAGCCATGGACTACCGTACTGTGTCTGCTGCTAATATAGACTGGATGATAATGAGATAAAATTAAAATATATATATATATATATCACACTAGTACTGCAGCCGGACAGGTATATATTATGTAATGACGGACCTGCTGGACACTGTCTGCAGAATGCGTTTATAAAAACACCACACGACGAGTGTTTAACTTTTTCAGGCAGACAATCACAATATACTGGTGGTCAGCAGACAATCACAATACTGGTGGTCAGTGGTCACTGGTCAGTCACACTGGCAGTGGCACTCTGGCAGCAAAAGTGTGCACTGTACTTAAAATATGTACTCCTGCTATAACTGCTCCCCAGTCTCCCCCACAATTAAGCTGTGTGAGCAGTGAGCACTCAGCAGTCAGATAATGATATACAGTATATGATGCAGCACACTGGGCTGAGCACAGATATGGTATGTGTGACTGTCACACTGTGTATCGTTTTTTTTCAGGCAGAGAACGGATTCATTAAACTGGTGGCACTGGTCACTGCCACTGGTCACACTATCAGCAGCAAGTAGTACTCCTCCTATATTATGCTCCCCAAAATTTGTGTCTCTCTCTCTCTCTAGTACTATTAGTTACTCTAAACGGAGAGGACGCCAGCCACGTCCTCTCCCTATCAATCTCAATGCACGTGTGAAAAATGGCGGCGACGCGCGGCTCCTTATATAGAATCCGAGTCTCGCGATAGAATCCGAGCCTCGCGAGAATCCGACAGCGGGATGATGACGTTCGCGCGCGCTCGGCTTAACCGAGCAAGGCGGGAGGATCCGAGCCTGCTCGGCCCCGTGTAAAAAAAGCTGAAGTTCGGCGGGTTCGGATTCAGAGAAACCGAACCCGCTCATCTCTATTTCAGACTGTTTAGTTCCGGATTTGATGTCACAAACACGCCCTGCATTCACCCAGCCACGCCTGCGTTTTTCTGGACACGCCTGCATTTTTTCAATCACTCCATGAAAATGGTCAGTTGACACCCAGAAACGCCCACTTCCTGTCAATCACTCTGCGGCCAGAACTGCGACTGAAAAGCTTCGCTAGACCTTGTGTGAAACTACTTCGGCTGTTGTGAAACTACGTTGCTCGTGCGCATTGCGTCACATCCGCAGCGCAGCGAACATTTTCAGCTAGCGATCAACTGGGAATGACCCCCTAAGTCTCAAGCAGAGTAGCACCTCATTACCTAATTATGGTGTGCAAATTAGGGCCCCCTTCTCGCTATTGGGACTACTTATGAAGTCCTATTGGATATCAGTGAAGCTCTATTTTCTCATATTTTCGTAACGGGTTTATTTTTATATACTTAGCACAATTGGTGTTTTCACGTGTTACTGCACTACGGGGCGCCTTGGTGTGAATTCTGATGATTAGCTTTGCCATCCTATATGTGTGGATTGTCCTATGCACATAACGGTATCCGGTTGATAGATAGACCGTGTCTAGTTAGACAGTCAATAGATAGACACCATATGTTACACAGACATTAGGTCGACAGGGTCAAAAGATCGACATGGTCAAAAGGTCGACATGAAAAAGGTAGACAGTACAAAAGGTCGACATGAAAATGGTCAACATAAAAAAGATAGACAAATGTTTTTTCTCTTACGTCCTAGAGGATGCTGGGGGACCACATTAGTACCATGGGGTATAGACGGGTCCACCAGGAGCCATTGGCACTTTAAGAGTTTGAGAGTGTGGGCTGGCTCCTCCCTCTATACCCCTCCTGCCAGACTCCGTTTAGAAAATGTGCCCGGAGGAGCCGGTCACAGCTAGGGGAGCTCTACAGAACTTTTCTAGTAAAGTTTATTTTTAGAGTTTATTTTTTTACAGGAGGCTGTTGGCAACAGCCTGCCTGCAGCGAGGGACTAAGGGGGGGGAGCAGAGTCCGCCCTGCGGGGTTTGAGCCACTGTCTCCGCTGACTGGACACTGAGCTCCAGAGGGGACAGATCGCTCTCCGCCACAGGGGCATGCCGCCAACCCATACTTGCCTACTTTTCAAAACTAGTTTCAGGGAGATTATAGGCTTCGCGCAGAATGAGGGAGCGTGTAATGCTTCGCCCAAAGGGCATGTGTTATATATATATATATATTTATATATACACACACACACACAATTGGATCCCTCTCAGTATCAATGTGGAAAGAAGCCCATAGGCTACTATAAAGTAACGCCAACAATAGCTGGCATTACCCTCCGCACTGAGCCCCCGGCTGGGCTTAGAAAATATGGAAATGCGGTAAAAACCCAGGAAGCAGGGGTTTTACCACATTTTCCCATTAGTACATACCACCCGGAGAAATAGACAGTGGGAATTGAAGTAGGAAAAGAGAGAGAGACATGGAGGGGATACGGTCAAGATCCTGCCGGACGGAATCCCAGCAGTCGGAATACCGACACCCTGACTGGCACAATCCCGACATATTCTCCCACCTATAGAGGGAGAATAAATTAGTGTGCCAAGCGTACCGAGGCACCGTGCCCGCAGTGTGGTGAGCGCAGCGAGCCCGCAAGGGGCTGCGTTGCGCTCCCCCCCGTCGGGATTGTGCCGGTCAAGATCCCAGTGTCGGTATTCTGACCGCCGGGATTCTGTCCGGCGGTATTGTGTACTGATCCCACATGGAGGAGAAAAGATGTGTGAGGGAGAGTGAAGGATGTGGGGGAGAGATTGTGAGAGGTGGGGGAGATTAAGCAAGACAGGGAGAAAGATGTCTGGGGAATGTAGGGGGATAAAGAGAGTGTCTGAGGGGAGCAAAGTAAAAAAACAAAACCTGTAAAAGCTAGTGACCCTTCAAATGGTGGGTCCAACCAAAATACAGTGTGTGCTGTATGTCCTCAATGTCACCCTCTACTGTGAACAAAATAACCCCCATTTTAGTGCGTTTTGATTATCAAATCAACAGTGCCCCAGAGGATCACACTTACAGTACCAGAATGATATATCCTGCAGCTGTGGCTCAGGCTCCCTCACCCACAGGTCCACAGCGTTATCTTCAGAGGAGGAGGAGGAGCAGCTCGGGTCCCGCAGTCAGGAAGGTAGGGGCTGGGCGGCTGTGGCCTGCCCTGTGATTGCAGGAGACAGGAGGGAAATTGTCCGTGACAGCATTAGTTAGGGTGGCGGGGGGCGTGGTCTAGTATGACACTAGCCTCCACTGCCTCAGGCTGCCTATGTACAGTGCGCACTGCTGGATGTCCGGCATCCTGGACTCCGCGTTTCTGCAGTTTTTTAAGGTCACGGTCAAAAAACCGGGAGGACAGGCAGGGTTTGCGGGGCAGCGGGAGGCTCAATGAAAAAACGGGAGCCTCCCGCTAAATGCGGGAGGGTAGGTAAGCCTGCGCCAACCCCTTACAGAGCTGAAGAGTGGTGAGTAAGACACCAACCCCCCTAGCAAGCGGGGTGCTGTTGTGAAGATGGCGGCAATGGGCAGGGAGCACAGTATTAACTGCGCTCCTGGGAGGCTCAGAGGCACATGGTGTGGCGCTGTGAGGGGCGCTCTGGGCCAGCGCTTACCCCCACACTGGTCCAGAAGTCTGTCGGGGTCCGCGGATCTCAGCCAGCACATTTTACCTCAGGCCAGTATAATCCTTGAAGAGCGGGAAGACAGTGCCATTGAGGGGGCGGAGCTTGTACTCAGATCGGACCCAGCAGCGTTCCAGCACCATTTTCCTGCCTGCACAGCGCTGAGAGGAAGAACAGGTCCCTCCACAGCAACTCCAGCTTTCTGTACACGGTACCAGGGGGTTGTAGAAGGGAGGGGAGGCTGTAAAATGACTGTGTATGCTATTAAGGGGCACAGTCAGCGCTGACAAGGGGTCTCCCTTTACTAAAAGCGCTGTGTGTGGGTTGTCTCCAATCTCTGTGTCTCTCTTGCCATTCTTGGGGGGGAAACTCTGTCTGCCCCCACATGTGTTTGTGTGTGGAGTGTTTGGTGGTCTCCTTTAGCTATGTCCAGGGACACTGTGTCATATGCTGCAGAGGATTTATCCTCCCAGGATGAGCCCATTCCATGTAATCAGTATAGCACTGGTTTAGCACAGATACCTGCAAGGGAACCAGAGTGGTTTTCCTCTATCAAATCATGGATTTCTCATATTTCTGACAGGGTTACAAGTAATGAATCTGCAACCCAGGTATTACAGTGCTCTATGGCAGTATGGCCGGTTTCTGGTACCTCAGGACACCCCACTATGTACCCCCACAAACGTGCGCTTGTGCATGTCACACAAGATGACACGGATACCAATTCTGACACCGCAGACGGTGATGGGGATGTGTTGCGGGGGTCCGCATCTCTTGCAAACGGGGTGCAATTGTTGATAGAGGCTATCAGGGATATGTTGAATGTTAATGATACCACACCTGAGCAGGTTTACGAGGCTATTTTCACTGAAAATAAAAAAGCATTGCTAACCTTCCCTGCGTCAAAGGAATTGAATGCTATATTTGAAAAGGCATGGGTAAACCCTGAGAAAAAATTCCAGGTCCCTAAAAGGGTGCTAATGACGTTTCCTTTCCCTGAGTAGGATAGGAAAAAAGGGGAAAACCCGCTGATTGTTTACGCATCTGTGTCCAGACTCTCAAAGAGGTGGTTTTACCTGTTGCGGGATCTACCGCCTTAAAGGAGCCACACTTAAATCAATGTACACTGCTTCAGGGGCCATATTACGTCCCACTGTTGCTACTGCATGGATTGCGAAGGCTATAGTAAAGTGGTCGGCTACCTTACTTGAGGATTTGGATACGATGGAAAGGGATGACGTTGCTTTATATTTGCACAACATACTGTATATGATTCAGCAGGTTTTATGGTAGAATCCATGAAAGACCTGGGTTCCATCGCTGCGGGAATATCTTCCATGTCTGTGGGAATATCTTCCATGTCTGTTTTAGCTTGTCGGGGACTGTGGCTGCGCCAGTGGTCGGCCGACGCGGAATCCAGGAAAAGTGTGGAGGCCTTACCTTATACAGGTCAGGCTCTCTTTGGGGAAGAGTGAATTGTCAAAATGGGGTTGAGGTAGAAAAACTGCGCTGTATAGACTTTAGCTGGCCTAGGGGTGGTCACAGGGCTCCCCTGTTGAGCCCAAAAATAGAAATGGATATATGCAATACAGAAAGAGGACTACTCCTGATTGGCGCTTGTCAGATAACACCCACATAAAACATTATGATTGAGCCATGATTGGTAGGAAATAAGGCATGTGTCTAGTGTTATGTAAAAACAATCTCTGTTTTAATTTAAACAAACACTTAAAATCAAAACACATATAAAATGGAAGTAGATAACACAGAGAATCCTACCAAGATGGTGGCCAGAGCCGCAGGTGTTATATGCAAGGTATACCCGGGAAAGATACCCTGCATAAGGCTCCGGAAGGCGAGATTTTCCCTGTGGTATAAACTGAGTCCAAAAACCTCCTTGGAAGTCCAGAGCACTGGTAGGCAGAAACAGAGATTGTTTTTACATAACACTAGACACATGCCTTATTTCCTACCAATCATGGCTCAATCATAATGTTTTATGTGGGTGTTATCTGACAAGCGCCAATCAGGAGTAGTCCTCTTTCTGTATTGCATATATCCATCTCTTTGGGGAAGCTCTAGATGCGTTGATATCCACGGCTACAGCTGGTAAGTGTCCGTTTCTTCCCTCAGCAGCACCTACTCCGAAGAAGTCCTTCTCTTCACCTGCAATGCAGTACTTTCGGCCTAACAGGCCTAGAAAGGCCAGAGCGTCCAATACCTTCTGTAGGGGAGGTCGAGTAAAGTCCAAGAAACCTGCAGCTGCAGGTTTCCAGGAACAAAAGCCTGCTTCAGGTATGCCAAAGTCTCCGCATGACGGTGGACCGCACGGCCTGGAGATGGGGCCAGTGGGAGCCAGACTCAGACATTTCAGTCACGTCTGTGTATCATCCGGCCTGGATCCCTGGGTGATAGATATTGTATCCCAGGGATACAGACTGGAATTTCAAAGTCTCCCTCCTCATCGCTTTTTTCAAATCAGGCTTGCCGACTCTGTTGGCAGACAGCTCTGTACTACAAGACGCTGTCCAAAAACTGGTGGAGGCACAGGTCATTATACCAGTACCTCCTCACATGCAGAACAAAGGTTATTATTCAAACCTTTTCATTGTACCGAAACCAGATTGTTCGGTCAGGCCCATTCTGAACCTAAAATCATTGAACCCCTTTCTAAAGGAGTTCAAGTTCAAGATGGAGTCTCTCAGGGCGGTGATATCAGGTCTGGAAGAGGGGGAATTCCTGGTATCCCTGGATATCAAGGATGCGTACCTCCACATTCCGATCTGGCTGCCGCATCAGGCTTATCTCCGTTTCACATTGCTGGACTGTCATTTCCAGTTCCAAGCCCTGCCATTCGGCCTTTCCACAGCACCAAGCGTGTTTACCAAGGTGATGGCAGAAATTATGATTCTCCTCCACAAACAGGATGTGAACATCATTCCATATCTGGGCGATCGTGTTTGTGTCGGTTTGTGTAGTGTTTAAACTCGTCTTGTATCGGGTGCATTTTCATGCAACTTTTTGAAACTATGGTGGTCATTCCGAGTTGTTCACTCTGTAATTTTCTTCGCATCGCAGCGATTTTCCGCTAATTGCGCATGCGCAATGTTCGCACTGCGACTGCGCCAAGTAAATTTGCTATGAAGATTGGTATTTTACTCACGGCATTACAAGGTTTTTTCTTCGTTCTGGAGATCGGAGTGTGATTGACAGGAAGTGGGTGTTTCTGGGCGGAAACTGGCCGTTTTATGGGAGTGTTTGAAAAAACGCTACCGTTTCTGGGAAAAACGCGGGAGTGGCTGGAGAAACGGAGGAGTGTCTGGGCGAACGCTGGGTGTGTTTGTGACATCAAACCAGGAACGACAAGCACTGAACTGATCGCACTGGAAGAGTAAGTCTCAAGCTACTCAGAAACTGCACTGAGAAGTCTTTTCGCAATATTGCGAATCATTCGTTTGCAATTTTGATAAGCTAAGATTCACTCCCAGTGGGCGGCGGCTTAGCGTGTGCAAAGCTGCTAAAAGCAGCTTGAGAGCGAACAACTCGGAATGACCACCTATATACGCCAAGTTACTAAGCATTCGAGTTTATTGTTTTCGTGTTTTCCGATGTCGATGCCAGTCGGGTTTTTTTGGCACATTTACGGCCGTCATTGTCGTTTGCGTACGTGTTTGTGTTGTTTTTGCTGGGGGGTTTTCTAAGTTAAACGCGGCAGGGTTTTTTTTTTTCCCGCGGCCGCATTTTCACTTTTAGTTTCGGTTTTCATCCCCGTTCGTGATTGGTTGTGTTTCAGATGGTAGGAGTGTCTGTGCGCAACCATATAAATACGCCCCAAACCGTCCGCACCTGGGTTTAGTTAGTGGTGAGGAGAGAGGTTGTGCAGTGGAGTTTGGTGAGTAGTGTTTGTTTGGAGTATTTTTTGCGAGTTCTGAGTGTTGTATTGTGTTTGAAAGTAGTTTTGTCATTCTTGTTGTCTTGTATTTTTTGGTTTTGTCTCAATTTTTGTCCTAGTTTTTTTTATTTATAGTCCTGTGTGTGTGTGTGTGTGTGTGTGTGTGTGTGTGTGTGTGTGTGTGTGTGTGTGTGTGTGTGTGTGTGTGTGTGTGTGTGTGTGTGTGGTTAGTGTAGTGGTAGTGGAGGAGTGGTTTTTTTTTGGGTTTTTTTTTCTGTGTTAATTGTTTAGTCACACAATTATGTGTGACTCAGAGGTGGGTAAGTTGGAGGGTGTTAGTGAGGGGGAGGAGGTCGGTCAGGTGGAGGAGGTGAGTGTTAGTGAGGTTAGTGAGGTGGAGGAGGTTGGTGAGGTTGCTTCAGCAGCCTCAAGTGACAGTGATAGTGACAGTCAGACAGCTCCGCAGCCACCCACCACTACTAAGACTGGGCGGAATGTCAAGTTTAGTTATGCAGAAAATGTGGCATTGGTGCGGGAGCTGATGAAGTATCAGCGGCAGCTATTTGGGCCTGAGTCCGCCAAGGTGCCAACACGGAAGAAGACGGTGTTGTGGGCGAAAGTAGTTGCTGCTGTAAATAGTGAGGGGGTGGTGAAGCGGACGGAGGACACGTGCCGCAAACGGTACTATGACATAAAGCGACGTGTCAAGTCCAAAATGGCCAAGGAGGCGAAGTCGGCTCGCAAAACCGGTGGTGGTCTGCCCTTTATTGCCACATATCTGGACTATGAGGAGCCCATGCGGACTATAATCCCTCCAGAAGTAGTGTCTGCAACCCATGTCCGGTATTCCGATCGGTATTCCGATCGCCCCAGGTGAGCATGTGTATTTGCCTTAACATTCTATGACATTACTTCTGGCTTACTGTATGTTTTAAATGTGTGTCATGTGACGTTGCATATTACTCCCATCTTCAAGTGTGTGTCATCAAATACATTGTTTTGGGTCGTTTCATACAAAAGTCAATGTAACGTCTTACTTGCTTGTATGTCATTTGGTTTTTGGACAGTACATTTTCCATGTGTAGTTTGGACTTGGTGTGTCATTGAATTGTCCAGCAATAATGTTTTACTTTTGCACATTGTACATTTTGAAAGTTGGACTATGTTTTTTATTCTGTTATCCATGTGCAATGTTTCCAAATCAGTGGTTGATATGTTAGAGGCTGGAGTAGTGCAAAGTGTCTTTGAAGGCAGTTACATGTGTAATTTCATTAGTACTCAATGTAATATTGTTTAAGTCAAGGCCACTATTTGCTGGTTCATTTTGAGTCTGTATTTGTACACTGACACAACAACTGCAGACTTAGTTACCTTACTGTTTTTTGTTTTTGTTTTAATTTTTTAAATTTTTGTTGGCCTCATATTGTGTTAATGTGTGTTTGGAGTGCCACATCACAGACCTATTTCTATATCGCATCTGTATTTTTTTTTATTTATTTTTTTTCATTTTATTTGAAAATGAAGCTGTGTGTGTTTTGGCTTGTTAGTGTATGTTTTTTGAATTGTGTCCTATGTCTGTGTCCTGTATATGATTCCCTGTGTTGCACTTTCCATAGTGCATATGGCTATTGGACAATGTTTTCGATTTGTTGTTGTGCTTTTTGTATTTAATGTCCTTATTTTTAGATTCATAATAAAACATCCATTTTTTAAAGATGTCATGTTTATAAGCATAATGGGTGGATGTATTAACAATAGCATGAATAATAGTTTTGTTTTTTGGGGGGATTTACAGTGTTGAAAAAAAGCAGTACTGGTCGTCCTACAGTCACTCCCATCACATCTGATGATGATGACGCTGCGGAAGCAGGTAAAGTGTCCATTGTAGTCAGTGGCGGATCTTGCCACGGGCAAGCAGGACTTTTGCCCGGGGCGCCGCCTTCCGGAGGGCGCCGGCGCCATCCGGAGGGCGCCGCACCATGGCAAGATCCTCCACTGTCAGTGTGCGCCCCCGCTGTGCCCCCCCTCCCGCTGTGAGAAGGGAACCAGACGCTAAGCGTCTGGTTTCCCTTCGTGGCGCTGGTCCTCCCCCGCTCTGAAGGGAATCAGACGCTAAGCGTCTAGTTTCCCTTCATGGAGAGGACCTTTGGTGTGCGGTGCGCGATGACGTCATCGCGCACCGCACAGCATTGTGGCATAGACGCTAGGGGTCATAATTGACCTCTAGCGCTTATGCTGTGCTATGGGAGAGACGTCATGACTGACGTCTCTCCCATAGATCCGAGGAGAAGAGCGGCGCCGGTCTGCAGGGTCTGGAAACAGGAGCGGGGTACAGTAAGTATACTTTTTTTTTTTTTTTCCAGCGGCGCTACAAATGGGGGGCGTGACTGACCACGCCCCCATGTTAAGCCACGCCCCTAAATTTTGCCCGGGCCGCCGAAAGGGCAAGAACCGGCCCTGATTGTAGTATAGGTTAGGTTTGTAAATGAAAGGCCATAACAACAAAATGTCACTTTCAATACTAGGTCCATCCAAAGAAGTCTTAAGCAGCAGAAGGCGCACTTCTGGAACACACCACAAAAAAACATCTGCCAGCAAAGAAAGCAAGGTCTGATGTCCAGGGCCAACCACAGCAGGCTACCCCGCCATGAAGATTATCTACTGTTTGTTCGGTGCCCCCACTCCAAATTTTGGACACACCTCCAAGATGGCAACCACACTCCCCTCATCTTGATTGTGAGTAACAAACTGTGATAACAATTAAAAATGTCAGATCTCTAAAAAAACCATTTACTTAAACTCATTAAGTCAATACCCATCAAAATGTGCTATACTTACCCAAGTCAGTAAAACATGAAATGGAAACCAAACAAAATGGCCTACACAACATCCAGTAAAGATATGTATGTCCACTACAGCCATACAGTAGCACATTGTGTGGAAGATGCTGCAACAGAAACTCATGTGTAAGCTTTGCAAATAGTAAGGTTGTTAGAATCATTTACACATGTGTGCTTGTCCTAACATTGCCAACTGCATACAAAAACATTACTATGTTTTGGTTGGAGACACTATAAGGCAACACATTATGGATTACAATGTGTTTTTAGGCAGGAGTATGTCTGATGTACCATACAACTCATGTGTTTGCTTTCAGAATGAAGTAACCAGACACATTTGCCACAAACAGGCATATGTCTGTATTTAAGTAATGAGTGATGATGTTGCTAGGCCAGATATCTGAAAGCACCAGTCCATTACATGTGTTCCATGTTTAGTGCTTTGTACCAATGTATTAAACATATAAATAAGTAACGGATAAATGTTTTTAATTTCAGCTTCTAGTCCTGGTACCAGCATCCCTCCGCAACAACAGCAACACAGTGACATGGATGACACAATCATGTTAGAAATGCATCCAGTAAGCGAAGGAATCAGCCCCCCAGCACCCGTGAGTACTCCCCCACAGCAAAGCACACCACCAACCCAACACAGCCCAACAACACCAGTAACACAAGTCCCTGATCAAGTGTTCTGGACCATTTGGGCTAGACAGCAGGCCACTAATGAAGATTGCCTGCGTAGGCAGACCCAAATGTTTGCAAGCCTACCATCTCACCTCAGACGAATCAGCAGAAATCTGAGTAGGCAAAATGAAACAAACACAAGAATTGCAAATACCATGGAAATCATGCGTGCAGACATTACACATGTCATGGGCAACTTACAGCGCATAATGGAAGAACAGCACAGACAACAGCAAAGCTATATAAACATTTTAGAAAGCAACCAAATGATCAATGAATCCATGTCCAGAATTGTAGACAATCAAAATGCTGCAACACGTGAACTCAATGCCACCCTCAGTAACCTCAATGAAACACTCAGATCCCTGCAGCAACAGCAAACAAGCAGCAGTTCTGGTACGACTACTCCAAATGTAACGCCAGTGTCATCACCACCAAGGCGCTCCACCAGAGCACGCCAACACGACAGTGGTAAAGGCAAAGGCCAGGACAAGCAACCACCCAAATAAACATAAAAAAACCACACCCATTTCTTTAAAGAGAAGAGAAAAAAACACTTACCAAGTGTATGATTAACAGAATATATATAACACTTAGCTCCTTGACAATTTGTACAACATCATTAATTATAACTGGTACAAACAACAAAAGGAATTTTGTACACACATTTCTTTATCATCTTTGTATTTTTTGTTAGCAGGAAACTGTTGTTTGAGCTGCACATAGATGTTAGCATGCAGAAAGCAGACCACTTGATTTTTTTCTAATCATTACTCTTTCTAGATTCAAATCATTCTTTGAGCCTGCAGGCAGACTAATTGGCAGCCAGGCAGATTGTCTTAAGCAGGCAGAAAGCAGACCACTTGATTTTTTTCTAATCATTACTCTTTCTAGATTCAAATCATTCTTTGAGCCTGCAGACAGACTAATTGGCAGCCAGGCAGATTGTCTTAAGCAGGCAGAAAGCAGACCACTTGATTTTTTTCTAATCATTACTCTTTCTAGATTCAAATCATTATTTGAGCCTGCAGACAGACTAATTGGCAGCCAGGCAGATTGTCTTAAGCAGGCAGAAAGCAGACCACTTGATTTTTTTCTAATCATTACTTTTTCTAGATTCTAATCATTCTTTGAGCCAGAAGACAGACTAATTGGCAGCCAGGCAGATTGTCTTAAGCAGGCAGAAAGCAGACCACTTGATTTTTTTTTCTAATCATTACTCTTTCTAGATTCTAATCATTCTTTGAGCCAGTAGACAGACTAATTGGCAGCCAGGCAGATTCATCCATGACCAATACAATTTACAATGTGAATTGTAACTGTTTTACATTTCTTCTCTAGACGAATTGACAAGAAAAACACAATTGAGTTGGCTAAAAGTGTCCTAATATGTTGGGAGTAATATTTAGATAATTCAGTCCGAAAATGACTGACATTATTGTTGTGCCATGTTTGTGTGTGTTAAAAATAAGTAATCAGATTTAAAAACATGATGCAGAAACAACAACATTTGAAATATTTTAAAGTTGAACACAAATGTGTGTAATAATGGATATATGTTGTTAAATGTTTATTGCCTTACAAATCTACAATTTTGTGCCAGCAAACATAAGGAAATAAATTATTTTCCATGAGAGAAGTTTGTGTCCCTTTTATAGGCATCCTAATTCAGGTTAGAATGATTTGTAAGTGTCAACACATGTAAACACGGCTGAAAAAAGCAGGTCTATTTTTTTGCCGCTTTTTTTACCGATTCGCAAAAAAATACGACCGCAATTGAGCACTCAGAGACTAACACCCAAATACGAATGTATAGTGAATTCCCGTATTCCATGAAATAACAGCCGCGTTTGACCGATGGTCTATTCATTCGTACTTCGGAACTTTGCCAATCAAACCATTACGAATAGTCCAAACACTGCCGAGATTGGTGCTTAGTGAATTCCCGGATTGGGACTTAGAAAAAAAAAACACAAATCGGACAAACTCGATTTCTTAGTAAATATTGGCCATGGTTGGATTCTGAACCTTCCAAAGTCACATTCGGAACCAACCCAGAGGTTGTCCTTTCTAGGAATGATCCTGGACATGGAAGTGCAAAAGGTGTTTCTTCCGCAGGAAAAGGCGTTGGTGATACAAACTATGGTCCGGGATGACCAACAAATTGTGTGCGCTTGATGTGCTAACAATTTATTGTTTATATGTAAGCTAAAATAGATCAAATGTGTTTGGATTCATTGAATAATTGAGAAATTTGCTTTTAATAAAAAATCTTTACTGGGTTCATATATAATTAAATAACAATTTAATGGTAACAATTAACTGTACAATATAATAAAATAAAATGGTAATAAAGGACACAGAGCTGGATATCTAAAGTCCGTTCTGGAGCAGAGCCAGGATTAGAATGTATTTAATATCTTTGGTATTTGAAGCAACAATGTTATTCTTTACCATAAAAGTAGCCGCGTGTTGATACTAAATAGCAGGGAGTGCTACAATTTGTGAGCACACACATGTGGATGACAAAGTCCTGCTATAAGATGAATTTGTAGCAGTATTGTTTCACCTGTTACCGGCGTCCCGGTCCAGGAGACAGTTCAATAGGTAATTACCCCATCCAGCGGGATTTGTATGTAATACCCAAGCTGTATAATAATGTGCGGTGTATGCTCACCCTGCATATAGCTGCACGTTGCCTCTATTAACAGTCGTGTCAGTGTCCGATTCCAATGTGCGGGATGGATAGCACACCTTCTCTCCAATTGGAGACACCCGCACCGATGGATCTGCTGTGTATAGCCGCCGCTTCCAGCTCACTGGCACTGCACGTGCACGATGACAGAGAGCCAAATCGACACCACCAAGGCGCTCCACCAGAGCACGCCAACACGACAGTGGTAAAGGCAAAGGCCAGGACAAGCAACCACCCAAATAAACATAAAAAAACCACACCCATTTCTTTAAAGAGAAGAGAAAAAAACACTTACCAAGTGTATGATTAACAGAATATATATAACACTTAGCTCCTTGACAATTTGTACAACATCATTAATTATAACTGGTACAAACAACAAAAGGAATTTTGTACACACATTTCTTTATCATCTTTGTATTTTTTGTTAGCAGGAAACTGTTGTTTGAGCTGCACATAGATGTTAGCATGCAGAAAGCAGACCACTTGATTTTTTTCTAATCATTACTCTTTCTAGATTCAAATCATTCTTTGAGCCTGCAGGCAGACTAATTGGCAGCCAGGCAGATTGTCTTAAGCAGGCAGAAAGCAGACCACTTGATTTTTTTCTAATCATTACTCTTTCTAGATTCAAATCATTCTTTGAGCCTGCAGACAGACTAATTGGCAGCCAGGCAGATTGTCTTAAGAAGGCAGTAAGCAGACCACTTGATTTTTTTCTAATCATTACTCTTTCTAGATTCAAATCATTCTTTGAGCCTGCAGACAGACTAATTGGCAGCCAGGCAGATTGTCTTAAGCAGGCAGAAAGCAGACCACTTGATTTTTTTCTAATCATTACTTTTTCTAGATTCTAATCATTCTTTGAGCCAGAAGACAGACTAATTGGCAGCCAGGCAGATTGTCTTAAGCAGGCAGAAAGCAGACCACTTGATTTTTTTTTTCTAATCATTACTCTTTCTAGATTCTAATCATTCTTTGAGCCAGTAGACAGACTAATTGGCAGCCAGGCAGATTCATCCATGACCAATACAATTTACAATGTGAATTGTAACTGTTTTACATTTCTTCTCTAGACGAATTGACAAGAAAAACACAATTGAGTTGGCTAAAAGTGTCCTAATATGTTGGGAGTAATATTTAGATAATTCAGTCCGAAAATGACTGACATTATTGTTGTGCCATGTTTGTGTGTGTTAAAAATAAGTAATCAGATTTAAAAACATGATGCAGAAACAACAACATTTGAAATATTTTAAAGTTGAACACAAATGTGTGTAATAATGGATATATGTTGTTAAATGTTTATTGCCTTACAAATCTACAATTTTGTGCCAGCAAACATAAGGAAATAAATTATTTTCCATGAGAGAAGTTTGTGTCCCTTTTATAGGCATCCTAATTCAGGTTAGAATGATTTGTAAGTGTCAACACATGTAAACACGGCTGAAAAAAGCAGGTCTATTTTATTGCCGCTTTTTTTACCGATTCGCAAAAAAATACGACCGCAATTGAGCACTCAGAGACTAACACCCAAATACGAATGTATAGTGAATTCCCGTATTGTATGAAATAACAGCCGCGTTTGACCGATGGTCTATTCATTCGTACTTCGGAACTTTGCCAATCAAACCATTACGAATAGTCCAAACACTGCCGAGATTGGTGCTTAGTGAATTCCCGGATTGGGACTTAGAAAAAAAAAACACAAATTGGACAAACTCGATTTCTTAGTAAATATTGGCCATGGTTGGATTCTGAACCTTCCAAAGTCACATTCGGAACCAACCCAGAGGTTGTCCTTTCTAGGAATGATCCTGGACATGGAAGTGCAAAAGGTGTTTCTTCCGCAGGAAAAGGCGTTGGTGATACAAACTATGGTCCGGGATGACCAACAAATTGTGTGCGCTTGATGTGCTAACAATTTATTGTTTATATGTAAGCTAAAATAGATCAAATGTGTTTGGATTCATTGAATAATTGAGAAACTTGCTTTTAATAAAAAATCTTTACTGGGTTCATATATAATTAAATAACAATTTAATGGTAACAATTAACTGTACAATATAATAAAATAAAATGGTAATAAAGGACACAGAGCTGGATATCTAAAGTCCGTTCTGGAGCAGAGCCAGGATTAGAATGTATTTAATATCTTTGGTATTTGAAGCAACAATGTTATTCTTTACCATAAAAGTAGCCGCGTGTTGATACTAAATAGCAGGGAGTGCTACAATTTGTGAGCACACACATGTGGATGACAAAGTCCTGCTATAAGATGAATTTGTAGCAGTATTGTTTCACCTGTTACCGGCGTCCCGGTCCAGGAGACAGTTCAATAGGTAATTACCCCATCCAGCGGGATTTGTATGTAATACCCAAGCTGTATAATAATGTGCGGTGTATGCTCACCCTGCATATAGCTGCACGTTGCCTCTATTAACAGTCGTGTCAGTGTCCGATTCCAATGTGCGGGATGGATAGCACACCTTCTCTCCAATTGGAGACACCCGCACCGATGGATCTGCTGTGTATAGCCGCCGCTTCCAGCTCACTGGCACTGCACGTGCACGATGACAGAGAGCCAAATCGACACCACCAAGGCGCTCCACCAGAGCACGCCAACACGACAGTGGTAAAGGCAAAGGCCAGGACAAGCAACCACCCAAATAAACATAAAAAAACCACACCCATTTCTTTAAAGAGAAGAGAAAAAAACACTTACCAAGTGTATGATTAACAGAATATATATAACACTTAGCTCCTTGACAATTTGTACAACATCATTAATTATAACTGGTACAAACAACAAAAGGAATTTTGTACACACATTTCTTTATCATCTTTGTATTTTTTGTTAGCAGGAAACTGTTGTTTGAGCTGCACATAGATGTTAGCATGCAGAAAGCAGACCACTTGATTTTTTTCTAATCATTACTCTTTCTAGATTCAAATCATTCTTTGAGCCTGCAGACAGACTAATTGGCAGCCAGGCAGATTGTCTTAAGCAGGCAGAAAGCAGACCACTTGATTTTTTTCTAATCATTACTCTTTCTAGATTCAAATCATTCTTTGAGCCTGCAGACAGACTAATTGGCAGCCAGGCAGATTGTCTTAAGCAGGCAGAAAGCAGACCACTTGATTTTTTTCTAATCATTACTCTTTCTAGATTCAAATCATTCTTTGAGCCTGCAGACAGACTAATTGGCAGCCAGGCAGATTGTCTTAAGCAGGCAGAAAGCAGACCACTTGATTTTTTTCTAATCATTACTTTTTCTAGATTCTAATCATTCTTTGAGCCAGAAGACAGACTAATTGGCAGCCAGGCAGATTGTCTTAAGCAGGCAGAAAGCAGACCACTTGATTTTTTTCTAATCATTACTTTTTCTAGATTCTAATCATTCTTTGAGCCAGAAGACAGACTAATTGGCAGCCAGGCAGATTGTCTTAAGCAGGCAGAAAGCAGACCACTTGATTTTTTTTTCTAATCATTACTCTTTCTAGATTCTAATCATTCTTTGAGCCAGTAGACAGACTAATTGGCAGCCAGGCAGATTCATCCATGACCAATACAATTTACAATGTGAATTGTAACTGTTTTACATTTCTTCTCTAGACGAATTGACAAGAAAAACACAATTGAGTTGGCTAAAAGTGTCCTAATATGTTGGGAGTAATATTTAGATAATTCAGTCCGAAAATGACTGACATTATTGTTGTGCCATGTTTGTGTGTGTTAAAAATAAGTAATCAGATTTAAAAACATGATGCAGAAACAACAACATTTGAAATATTTTAAAGTTGAACACAAATGTGTGTAATAATGGATATATGTTGTTAAATGTTTATTGCCTTACAAATCTACAATTTTGTGCCAGCAAACATAAGGAAATAAATTATTTTCCATGAGAGAAGTTTGTGTCCCTTTTATAGGCATCCTAATTCAGGTTAGAATGATTTGTAAGTGTCAACACATGTAAACACGGCTGAAAAAAGCAGGTCTATTTTTTTGCCGCTTTTTTTACCGATTCGCAAAAAAATACGACCGCAATTGAGCACTCAGAGACTAACACCCAAATACGAATGTATAGTGAATTCCCGTATTGTATGAAATAACAGCCGCGTTTGACCGATGGTCTATTCATTCGTACTTCGGAACTTTGCCAATCAAACCATTACGAATAGTCCAAACACTGCCGAGATTGGTGCTTAGTGAATTCCCGGATTGGGACTTAGAAAAAAAAAACACAAATCGGACAAACTCGATTTCTTAGTAAATATTGGCCATGGTTGGATTCTGAACCTTCCAAAGTCACATTCGGAACCAACCCAGAGGTTGTCCTTTCTAGGAATGATCCTGGACATGGAAGTGCAAAAGGTGTTTCTTCCGCAGGAAAAGGCGTTGGTGATACAAACTATGGTCCGGGATGACCAACAAATTGTGTGCGCTTGATGTGCTAACAATTTATTGTTTATATGTAAGCTAAAATAGATCAAATGTGTTTGGATTCATTGAATAATTGAGAAACTTGCTTTTAATAAAAAATCTTTACTGGGTTCATATATAATTAAATAACAATTTAATGGTAACAATTAACTGTACAATATAATAAAATAAAATGGTAATAAAGGACACAGAGCTGGATATCTAAAGTCCGTTCTGGAGCAGAGCCAGGATTAGAATGTATTTAATATCTTTGGTATTTGAAGCAACAATGTTATTCTTTACCATAAAAGTAGCCGCGTGTTGATACTAAATAGCAGGGAGTGCTACAATTTGTGAGCACACACATGTGGATGACAAAGTCCTGCTATAAGATGAATTTGTAGCAGTATTGTTTCACCTGTTACCGGCGTCCCGGTCCAGGAGACAGTTCAATAGGTAATTACCCCATCCAGCGGGATTTGTATGTAATACCCAAGCTGTATAATAATGTGCGGTGTATGCTCACCCTGCATATAGCTGCACGTTGCCTCTATTAACAGTCGTGTCAGTGTCCGATTCCAATGTGCGGGATGGATAGCACACCTTCTCTCCAATTGGAGACACCCGCACCGATGGATCTGCTGTGTATAGCCGCCGCTTCCAGCTCACTGGCACTGCACGTGCACGATGACAGAGAGCCAAATCGACAATCTGCCGCTGCTCACTTGGCCCGTCTCAGCACACAGATGGTGGGTGTAGATGTAAGTAAATACCAGCCGCAAATAGCTCATCTATGGAGTGCTGTAACGGTCCGTGGCTCGGTAGATACCCGCTCAATCAGCAGGGATGACGTTATGAGGCTCTCCAGTATGGGAGGTTCCACGCTCGGACCTTTCAACTGGATCTTCTGGACAAGTGGTCGGAATCTCATCTCCACATGCACCAGAGAATTCGTCTGTCGCCAAAGGCAAGGATTTCACTCCTCTGCTGGCTCCAATTGCCTCACCTTCTAGAGGGCCGCAGGTTCGGGATTCAGGACTGGGTCCTTCTAACCACGGATGCGAGCCTTCGGGGCTGGGGAGCAGTCACTCAAGGAGTAACCTTCCGAGGACGGTGGTCAAGCCTGGAAGCCGGCTTACCCGTCAACATCCTGGAACTAAGAGCCGTCTACAACAGGCTTCTTCAAGCACCCCCTCTTCTAAGAAATCGGGCCATTCAAGTGCAGTCGGACAATGTAACAACAGTGGCTTACATAAACCGACAAGGCGGAACGAAGAGCAGAGCGGCAATGTCAGAGGTGACAAGAATACTCCTCTGGACAGAAAAGCACGCGTTGGCGCTATCAGCCATCTTCATTCTGGGAGTAGACAACTGGGAAGCAGACTTCCTCAGCAGACACGATCTCCATCCAGGGGAGGGGGATCTCCATCCGGAGGTGTTCACGGAAATAACAGACCTTTGGGGTTTGCCCCAAATAGACATGATGGCCTCTCGTCTCAACAAGAAGCTTCGGCGTTGTTATTCCAGGACGAGGGACCCACAGGCAGTGGCAGTGGACACCCTGATGTCTCCGTGGGTGTTCCGGTCAGTGTATGTTTTTCCACCACTCCCACTCATCCCAAGAATCCTAAAGCTCATAAGGAGAACAAGGGTTCAAGCGATACTCATTGCCCCAGACTGACCAAGAAGGGCTTGGTACGTGGACCTTCTGAATCTAGTGCAAGAAGAGCTGAGGCCTCTTCCTCTTCTAGAGGACCTGCTGCAGCAGGGGCCGTTCACCTATCAAGACTTACCGCGGCTACATTTGACGGAATGGTTGTTGAGCGCCTGATACTTGCTCGGAAGGGTATTCCGAAGAAGGTTATTCCTACCCTCATACAGGCTAGGAAAGGGGTAACGTCTAAACATTACCATCGTATTTTGTAGAAATATGTCTCTTGGTGTGAATCCAAGAAGTTTCCTATGGTGGAGTTTCAACTGGGATGTTTCCTCCTATTCCTGCAAGCAGGAGTGGATATGGGACTGAGGTTGGGTTCTGTAACGGTCCAGATTTCGGCCCTATTCATTTTCTTTCAGAAACAATTGGCTGCCCTCCCTGAGGTTCAGACCTTTTTGATTGGAGTTCTGCATATCCAACCTCCCTTTGTACCGCCCACGGCTCCCTGGGACCTTAACGTGGTGTTGCAGTTCCTTATGTCAGATTGGTTTGAGACCCTACAGGAGGTAGAGGTCATAGAAACATAGAACATAGACCAAGTTTCTTACATGGAAGGCGATCACGTTGTTGGCCTTAGCTTCTGCTAGACATGTGTCCGAGTTGGGGGCTTTATCCTGTAAAAGCCCTTACTTGATCTTCCACGAAGATAGAGCTGAGCTCCGGGCACGTCAGTAGTTTCTTCCGAAGGTTGTGTTGGCATTTCATATCAACCAACCTATTGTGGTGCCAGTGGCTACTGACTCCTCAATTACATCAAAGTCCTTGGATGTCGTAAGGGCTCTGAAGATATATGTGAAGAGAACTTCTTGTCACAGAAAGTCGGACTTTCTGTTTGTCCTATATGAATCCAAGAAAATTGGGTGTCCTGCTTCAAAGCAGACGATCTCTCGCTGGATCAGGTTCACTATCCAGCACGCTTATTCTACGGCAGGTCTGCTGTGTCCAAAATCTGTTAAGGCCCACTTTACTCGTAAGGTGGGGTCTTCCTGGGCAGCTGCCCGGGGTGTCTCGGCAGTGCAATTTTGCCGAGCTGCTACTTGGTCTAGGTCGAACACGTTTGCAAGTTTTACAAATTTGATACTTTGGCCTCTGATGATCTGAAGTTCAGTCAATCAGTCATGCAGGAGCCTCTGCACTCTCCCTCCCGTTCTGGGAGCTTTCGTACATCCCCATGGTACTAATGTGGACCCCAGCATCATCTAGGACGTAAGAGAAAATAGGATTTTGGTTACCTACTGGTAAATCCTTTTCTCGTAGTCCGTAGAGGTTGCTGGGCGCCCGCCCAGCACTTCGTTTTCCTGCAAATGTTATTTGGTTCAGTACCACTTCGTTTTAGTCGAGTACTGCATTGTTACTTGGTAAGTAATGTTTCAGCAGTTGCTGAATGTTCAAGCTACTTCGGCCTTGTATGTGTGAGCTGGTACGAATCTCACCACTATCTGTGTATAATCCTTCTCTCGAAGATGTCCGTCTCCTCGGGCACAGTTTCTAGACTGAGTCTGGTAGGAGGGGCATAGAGGGAGGAGCCAGCCCGCACTCTCAAACTCTTAAAGTGCCAATGGCTCCTGGTGGACCCGTCTGTACCCCATGGTACTAATGTGGACCCCAGCATCCTCTAAAGGACTACGAGAAAAGGATTTACCGGTAGGTATTAAAATCCTATTTTAAAAAATTTAACATGTTTTTGGACTATTTCATACCTTCTCTATCCATGTCGGCGTAGAGTTGGCTATAAACCTTGTGGCGAGCCACCGAGCCCGAAGTGTGGCGAGCGAAGCGAGCCCCACGACGGTATGCCTTTCTACAATTGGGGGTCCCAGATGGCAAAACTATCCACACAAACCACAAAAATGCAAAAAACATGGTGTCTACCTTTTTTTATGTCGACCATTTTCATGTCGACCTTTTGACCATGTCTACCTTTTTCATGTCGACCTTTTGACCCTGTCGATCTTTTGGCCTTGTCTACCTAAGGTCTGTCTAACATATGGTGTCTATCTATTGACTATCTAACTAGATTCTATCTAGCATACCACACCCGCACATGGGGGGTAATTCCAAGTTGATCGCAGCAGGAATTTTGTTAGCAGTTGGGCAAAACCATGTGCACTGCAGGGGAGGCAGATATAACATGTGCAGATAGAGTTAAGGTGGGTACACACTAACAGATATATCTGCAGATCAATTGATCTGCAGATATATCTATGGACGGATCGAGCAGTGTGTTCAGCAAACACACTGCTCGATCCGTCGGGGACTGACGTCATGAATTGGGCGGGCATGTACACACGCCCGCCCAGTTCACCTGTCAATCACCGCCGGCCGCCGCAGCATGTGTAAGGGCGGTCGGTCGACCGCCCCGTACACACACAGCGACGCGCCAATATATTGGTAGATATATTGGCCGTCGGCTGTGCTGCGCAGCCGACGCGATACGTCTGTGAACGACGGAGCTCACAGACGTATCGGCCGTACACACTGGCCGATGGTCCCGCGATATATCGGCCGTTCAGGAGAACGGCCGATATATCGACCAGTGTGTACGGGCCTTTAAATTTGGGTGGGGTGTGTTCAATCTGCAATCTAATTTGCAGTGTAAAAATAAAGCAGCTAGTATTTACCCTGCACAGAAACAAAATAACCCACCCAAATCTAACTCTTTCTGCAAATGTTATATCTGCCTCCGCTGCAGTGCACATGGTTTTGCCCAACTGCTAACAAAATTCCTGCTGCGATCAACTTGGAATTACCCCCATAACACAGTGTGTCATAGCTCAATCGCGCATGTACGTTATATACCTAACATGAACATTGCCCTGTGCACCAATACAATTATTTCAGATTAAAGTGCTAAAATTATAGATAGATAGATAGATAGATAGATAGATAGATAGATAGATAGATATTATGTATAATGTTCCCAAATCGGCCGGCACTCAGTGGTAAAATACAACTGGCCCCGGTGTCCTAATCCAAGGCAATATATAGCTCCAATCGCGGATCAATCAAAGGCACTCATGAGGCAAAAATACACAGAGAAACGCTGGTCGTAATGAAATCGACGTTTCGGAGCTGGCGCCCCTTTATCACGCCATATGGGTGCCTGCTCCGAAACGTTGATTTCACTACGACCGGTGTGTTTCTCTGTGTATTTTTGCCTCATGAGTGCCTTTGATTGGTCCACATTTGGAGATTATATATATATATATATATATATATATATATAGAGCTGGTATCTAGCACTACAGCCACAATGTACAGGTTGTCAGAAAAATATGTAAGGGCTGTCAATGTCCTTCTAGTGAGAGTTATTCAATATATCATATATCAATAAACGTGACCCGGTGATACTTCTAATCACCAATTCACTCCCTTAAAATCCTGGCCGGCAGCTTCTCTCCAAAGAGACGGATGTTTCCACCAATTTTAGATGATGTGAACGAAAGGTGAGAGAGACGCTCTCTGGTGTAGTGTGTCACGAATAGTAGAAAAAAAGGTGTCCTCCACCATAACTTCGCACCCCAAATAGTAGACGTGTACCGTATTAAGGGGGTCATTCCGCGTTGTTCGCTCGTTGCCGATATTCGTTATACTGCGATTAGTCGCTAACTGCGCATGCGCATAGTACGCAGAGCGCATGCGCTTAGTTATTTTACTAAAAACTTAGCTGTTTTGCTGTAGCGTCTGCGCCGCTTTTCAGTCGCACTGGTGTTCGGTAAATGATTGACAGGAAAGGGGCGTTTCTGGGCGGCAACTCAGCGTTTTCCCGGCGTTGGCTGAAAAACGCAGGCGTGTCAGGGAAAAACGCGGGAGTGTCTTGAGAAACGGGGGAGTGGCTGGCCGAACGCAGGGCGTGTTTGTGACGTCAAACAGGAACGAAACGGGCTGAGCTGATCGCAGTGTAGGAGTAAATCTCGAGCTACTCAGAAACTGCTAAGAATTTTCTATTTGCAATTCTGCTAATCTTTCGTTCGCAATTCTGCTAAGCGAAGATACACTCCCAGAGGGCGGCAGCCTAGCGTGTGCAATGCTGCTAAAAGCAGCTAGCGAGTGAAGAACTCGGAATGAGGGCCTAAGTGGTTCAAAACCACTTGTTAGATTGCATCCACTGCTTAAACATAATAGCAGTCTCCTGGATCAGGCCACATCACTCATTTCTCCGCTGACAGTTTCTCTTAGAAATCCTTATGGTGCAATGCATATAAAGAGGAAAGAGAGCACCCAATAGCGTAATACAGTTTAAACAGTATTTATTTCACATAAACAATAAAATACCCGTACATCAAATAATAAGAATAAAAAGCTTATCTGGTGAAAGGAGGATTGCTGGATACCCTCAACGCGTTTCGTCCTTTATGCTTTTTGGCTGAACTTCTCTATGAGTGTTACAAAACCTTCATGTTCCAATCCTTTTTGTGTGTGTTTGAAACAAGTTTTGTATATTTGTAAGTATTCCAGAATATTATCCTGTTTGATTGTAAAACTGATCTGTGTGTGTTTATTTGGTTACAGATGAAAAAACTCTCGCACATGGAATCTTTGGTTTCGGCTTCTTCCCAGGAAAGTGTCAGTTACAGCCTCCGCCTTGGTAATGTGATGTCAGAGGAGGGGGAGGAAGGCGGGGATTCTGCCTGACAATAAGCAGGGGGCTCCAAAGTATCCCTGATCACCAAATTATGCAACGTGACTGTGGCTGTCATGCAGGGGCGTATCTACACTTTGGCGAGGATGGCACTCGCCAGGGGCGCCTACAGAGCCGGGGCGCCGCTGGCTGTACCACTCGCAACTACTGGATATAAAATCAAATAGTAGGGAAGCGAGATGGTGCTGGTGGATGGTGGCGTGTGGACGTGTCTGCAAGTAGCTGCGTGTCCATGACTCCCAGCGGCAGCATGGGGGACTCTCCTTCTGTGTCTGCAGTCAGCCAGGGGGAGGTGCCGGCCACAGATGCTGCTCTCTCTGTGTGACAGCGGCCGTCGGGTCTGCATTGTCTGCTGCGCGCCGTGTGTGAGTATGTAGCGGGAGACAGGCGCTGATGCACGGGGCAGCGGCGGAGGTGACTGTGCAGTGGGTGCGGGCTCAGCGCACAGAGGCTGTGTCTGTGCTTGGGGGACAGGGCGGGGGGCAGCAGAGTTACCGGAACACTGATGGTGAGGGGAGATTTGGGGTGGGGGAAGTGTTTAGCAGGTGGGTGTCTTGAATCAAATAGATTATAGAACTTAAATATATCATCCCCCATGTGCCATCTCCCATCTTCAGGATGGCATATTGAGAAGGAATATGGGGAGCATGGCATATTGAGGAGAAGGCATATGGGGGGGGGGCAGCATATTGAGAAGAAGGCATATATTGGGTGCAATATTAAAGAGAAGGCATATGGGGAGCACTGCATTTTAAGAAGAAGGCATATGAGGAACAGAGGCATATCTACCTATTGGCCAGGATGGCACTCGCCAGGGGCGCCACCTGACTGTGCCACCCGCGGCCAGGAGGTAGATACACTTCGTACCTTTGTTCCCCCTTCCCCTGGCAGTTCCTCACCTGCCCCTCGGCATCAACCACGGCAGGCAGCAGCTGGAGCCACTGTAAGGTGCCGGGGTCCGGCGCCGCACCGCATAACAATAAAGAAAACGCTGCATAAACTACAGCTCCCAGCAGCCCTGGCTGCCGGAGCTCTCAGAAGCAAGGGCTGCTGGGAGCTGTAGTTTATGCAGTGATTCTTTATTGTTATGCGGCAGCTCCAGTTGCTGCCTGCCTTGATTGTTGCCTGTTGCCGG
Organism: Pseudophryne corroboree; assembly: GCF_028390025.1. Taxonomy (NCBI): domain Eukaryota; kingdom Metazoa; phylum Chordata; class Amphibia; order Anura; family Myobatrachidae; genus Pseudophryne; species Pseudophryne corroboree. The sequence goes on from NC_086451.1 coordinate 68,938,443, forward strand.
GGCAGGTGAGGAACTGCCGGGAGAAGGGGGAAAAAAGGTGCTGCCTCTTCACGTTCCTCCAATGCCCGGCATGAAAATATATATATATGCATCAAACGACCGGTGCCCTCCACAGGTGAGCAAATGGTAGCCAGACGTATAATATAGCAGTCGGCGGCACTCACAGCTCCATCAGAAGGATGACACAGACGCAGTCTGAACAGTCTGTTCAGACCGCGTCTGTGTCATCCTTTTGATGGAGCTGCGAGTGCCGCCGACTGCCATATTTTATATATATATATATATATATATGTGCTTGAAGTGGGCCTGTATGGCGTACTGGCACTACGAGCACTGACAGTGATCCATCGCCGTCGCAATTTTTTCCAATTTGGCGCTATTCACGCGTCAGTTGGAGCTCTTGAACCAGCAGCCATTTAGGAGCGGCTGCGCGGCAGCTGCTGTTTGGCTGACAGTCCGCGGAAGATTTGATAATGGTGGCGGTCATAGGAGCAGCGCCAAAGGCCACTGACCAGAGCCTCTGCACCACCGACCACAGCCTCCTCCATGCCGCAGATGCCCACAGCCGCCTCCATTGCCCACAGTCTCCTCATCCTCCGCACCAGTGACCACAGCCTCCTCCGCACCACCGCTGCTCATTAGGTAATCTCTTACCCTGTTGCCTTTCTCCCTAGTCCATACTGTATGTCCTTAATGTCCCTCTTTTTGCCACTCTCCCTGTCCTTATGTCCCTGCTGTCACTCTCCCTGTCCCTGCTGTCACTTTCCCTGTCCTTATGTCCTTGCTGTCACACTCCCTATCCCTGCTGTCACTCTCCCTGTCCCTATGTACTGTCCCTTCTGTCACTTTCCGTCTCTATGTCACTGCTCTCACTCTCCCTGTCCCCGAAATTTCAGTGTGGCATAATGTAAATTTTGTCGCAGTCAGTGTGAATTGTGGATCATAGTGTGTGGCATAATGTGACTTGTGGCTCCTACTGTGTGGCATAATGTGAATTTCGGCTCATTCCGTGTGGCATAATGTGAATTTTGTCTCATTCAGTGTGAATTTCGGCATATACTGTGTGATACAATATGAATTTTGGCTCATATTGTGTGGTATAATGTGAATTTCGGTTCATACTGTGTGGCATAAAGTGAATTTTGGCTCATACTGTGTGACATAATGTAAATTTCGGCTCATACTGTATGGCATATGTGATTTTCGGCTCATACTGTGTGGCATACTGTATGTGAATTTCGGCTTATACTGTGTCACGTAATGTGAATTTTGGCTCATTCCATGAGGCATAATGTGAAAGTTGCACCTGTACTAGATAGTATAAGAGATCCTACCAGTGTGGTGAATAATGTGTATAAGGGACATGCCCCCTTTTGAGTGGCTACGGACCCTTTTCCGGGGCGTGCGCATATTACAGCCTTTACTTTTCCATACTCCCACTCCAAAAGTTCCACTTCGACCACTATATATATATATATATATGGGAATATATAATATATATATATATATATATATACTATAAATATATGATACAGACACACACAAACATACATACACCCACCTTCCCTATCTCAAATAGGGAAGGGGGGGGGGGGGGCGCCAGTCCCTTACTTTGCCAGGGGTGCTGGGACCCTTAGATACACCCCTGCTGTCATGGTAACTGAAGGAAAGTGAGCACTCTCTAGACTAAATCATAAATGAAAGTAAAACATAATAAAATGGTGTTTCTACTAATACGTAACCAAAAGGATTTATGATAAAGAAACCCCTTGTTTGTACAAGCAATTGCACTTTTATGGGCATATTCAAATAGGCTTTTTCCCGTGCCTAAAATCAGGGATTACCGCTTGAAAACTCACTGATTCTGCGTAATCAATCACTGTGCGGGGTAATGCTGCTAACAGAATTGGTTCATCTGCAGCAATTAGCCACAGGGTTAATTGACTATGCCCATTAAAGTGAACCTTTTACCCAATTGTCCAACATCGGTGATAATACTGCACATTGGGGGTAATTCCAAGTTGATTGCAGCAGGAAATTTTTTAGCAGTTGGGCAAAACCATGTGCACTGCAGGGGGGGCAGATATAACATTTGCAGAGAGAGTTAGATTTCCTTGCTGCGATCAACTTGGAATTACCCCTATTATCTCAGTATGTATGACCATCGGTGATGATATATTATCTCAGTGTGTGTGACCATCGGTGATAATATATTATCTCAGTGTGTGTGACCATCAGTGATGATATATTATCTCAGTGTGTGTGACTATCGGTGATAATATATTATGTCAGTATGTGTGGCCATCAGTGATGATATATTATCTCCGTATATGTGGCCATCGGTGATTATATATTATCTCAGTGTGTGAACCCATTAGTGATGATATATTATCTCAGTGTGTGTGGCCATCAGTGATGATATATTATCTCAGTAAGGGCGTCATTCCGAGATGTTCGCTCGTTGACGATTTTCGCTATACTGCGATTAGTCGCTAACTGCGCATGCGCATTGTACGCAGAGCGCATGCGCTTAGTTATTTTACTAAAAACTTAGCTGTTTTGCTGTAGCGTCAGCTGCGCTTTTCAGTCGCAATGGTGTTCGGTAAATGATTGACAGGAAAGGGGTATTTCTGGGCGGCAACTCAGCGTTTTCCCGGCGTTGGCTAAAAAACGCAGGCGTGTCAGGGAAAAACGCAGGAGTGTCTGGAGAAACGGGGAAGTGGCTGGCCGAACGCAGGGCGTGTTTGTGACGTCAAACCAGGAACGAAACAGTGTAGGAGTAAGTCTCGAGCTACTCAGAAACTGCTAAGAATTATTTATTCGCAATTCTGCTAATCTTTTGTTCTCAATTCTGCTATGCTAAGATACACTCCCAGAGGGCGCCGGCCTAGCGTGTGCAATGCTGCTAAAATCTGCAAGCGAGCGATCAACTCGGAATGAGGGCCTATGTGTTATCTCAACATGTGTGATCATCGGTGATGATATATTATCTCAGTATGTGTGGCCATCGGTGATGATATATTATCTCAGTATGTATGGCCATCGGTGATGATATATTATCTCAGTATGTTTGATAACTGGTGATGATATAGTATCTTGGCATGTGTGGCCATCGGTGATGATATATTATCTCAGTGTGTGTGGCCATCGGTGATGATATATTATCTCGGTGTGTGTGACCATCGGTGATGACATATTATCTCAGTATGTGTGACCATCGGTGATGATATATTATTTCACTATGTGTGACCATCGGTGATGATATATTATCTCAGTATGTGTGTCCATCGGTGATGCTATATTATCTGTGTGTGTGGCCATCGGTGATGATATATTATCTCAGTATGTGTGGGCATCGGGGATGATATATTATCTCAGTGTGTGTGGCCATCGGTGATGCTATATTATCTCAGTGTGTGTGGCCATCAGTGATGATATATTATCTCAGTGTGTGTGGCCATCGGTGATGATATATTATGTCAGTATGTGTGGCCATCGGTGATGATATAGTATGTCAGTATGTGTGGCCATCGGTGATGATATATTATCTCAGTATGTGTGACCATCGGTGATGATATATTATCTCAGTGTGTGTGGCAATCGGTGATGATATATTATCTCAGTATGTATGGCCATCGGTGATGATATATTATCTCAGTGTGTGTGGCCATCGGTGATGATTAATTATCTCAGTGTGTGTGGCCATCGGTGATGATATATTATCTCAGTATGTGTGGGCATCGGGGATGATATACTATCTCAATGTGTGTGGCCATCGGGGATGATATATTATCTCAGTGTGTGTGGCCATCGGTGATGCTATATTATCTCAGTGTGTGTGGCCATCAGTGATGATATATTATCTCAGTGTGTGTGGCCATCGGTGATGATATATTATCTCAGTGTGTGTGACAATCGGTGATGATATATTATCTCAGTGCGTGTGACCATCGGTGATGATATATTATCTCAGTGCGTGTGGCATCGGTGATGATATATTATGTCAGTATGTGTGGCCATCGGTGATGATATATTATCTCAGTATGTGTGGCCATCGGTGATGATATATTATCTCAGTATGTGTGACCATCGGTGATGATATATTATCTCAGTGTGTGTGGCCATCGGTGATGATATATTATCTCAGTGTGTGTGGCCATCGGTGATGATATATTATCTCAGTGTGTGTGGCCATCGGTGATGATATATTATGTCAGTATGTGTGGCCATCGGTGATTATATATTATCTCAGTATGTGTGACCATTGTTGATGATATATTATGTCAGTATGTGTGGCCATCGGTGATGATATATTATCTCAGTATGTGTGGCCATCGGTGATGATATATTATGTCAGTATGTGTGGCCATCGGTGATGATATATTATCTCAGTATGTGTGGCCATCGGTGATGATATATTATCTCAGTGTGTGTGGCCATCGGTGATGATATATTATGTCAGTACGTGTGGCCATCGGTGATGATATATTATCTCAGTATGTGTGACCATCGGTGATGATATATTATCTCAGTATGTGTGGCCATCGGTGATGATATATTATCTCAGTGTGTGTGGCCATCGGTGATGATATATTATGTCAGTATGTGTAGCCATCGGTGATGATATATTATGTCAGTATGTGTGGCCATCGGTGATTATATATTATCTCAATATGTGGGACCATTGTTGATGATATATTATGTCAGTATATGTGGCCATCGGTGATGATATATTATCTCAGTATGTGTGGCCAGCGGTGATGATATATTATGTCAGTATGTGTGGCCATCGTTGATGATATATTATCTCAGTATGTGTGGCCATCGGTGATGATATATTATGTCAGTATGTGTGGCCATCGGTGATGATATATTATCTCAGTATGTGTGGCCATCGGTGATGATATATTATCTCAGTGTGTGTGGCCATCGGTGATGATATATTATGTCAGTACGTGTGGCCATCGGTGATGATATATTATCTCAGTATGTGTGACCATCGGTGATGATATATTATCTCAGTATGTGTGGCCAATGGTGATGATATATTATCTCAGTGTGTGTGGCCATCGGTGATGATATATTATGCCAGTATGTGTAGCCATCGGTGATGATATATTATGTCAGTATGTGTGGCCATCGGTGATTATATATTATCTCAATATGTGGGACCATTGTTGATGATATATTATGTCAGTATATGTGGCCATCGGTGATGATATATTATCTCAGTATGTGTGGCCAGCGGTGATGATATATTATGTCAGTATGTGTGGCCATCGGTGATGATATATTATCTCAGTATGTGTGGCCATCGGTGATGATATATTATGTCAGTATGTGTGGCCATCGGTGATTATATATTATCTCAGTATGTGTGGCCATCGGTGATGATATATTATCTCAGTGTGTGTGGCCATCGGTGATGATATATTATGTCAGTACGTGTGGCATACTTGCCTACCCTCCCGGAATGGCCGGGAGGCTCCCGAAAATCGGGTGACCCTCCCGGCCCCCCGGAAAGGTGGGCAAGCCTCCCGCTTTCCCCCTCGGCCGCCCGCAACAGAGAACAAGCGGGCGGCCCGAGGGAGTCCGATGACGCGATTCGCGCTGAATCGCGTCATCGTAGCTCAGCCCCCCGCTATGCAGTGCCTCTTTTCTCGGCACAGCACAGCGGGGGGCGGAGTCACGATGACGCGACCGTGATGGAACGCCCCCGGAACGACCATCCTGCTGCCGGCCACGCCCCCGACCCGCCCATCCTGCTGCCGGCCACGCCCCCGACCCACCTATCCTGCTGCCGGACACGCCCCCCATACACCTACAACGCTGCCTCCTCCCGGAGGAGGAGGCAGCAAAGTAGGTAAGCATGACGTGTGGCCATCGGTGATGATATATTATTTCAGTATGTGTGACCATCGGTGATGATATATTATGTCAGTACGTGTGGCCATCGGTGATGATATATTATCTCAGTGTGTGTGGCCATCGGTGATGATATATTATCTCAGTATGTGTGGCCATCGGTGATGATATATTATCTCAGTGTGTGTGGCCATCGGTGATGATATATTATGTCAGTATGTGTGGCCATCGGTGATGATATATTACCTCAGTATGTGTGGCCATCGGTGATGGTATATTATCTCAGTATGTGTGGCCATCGGTGATGATATATTATCTCAGTGTGTGTGACCATGGGTGATGATATATTATCTCAGTGTGTGGCCATCGGTGATGATATATTATGTCAGTATGTGTGGCCATCAGTGATGATATATTACCTCAGTATGTGTGGCCATCGGTGATGGTATATTATCTCAGTATGTGTGGCCATCGGTGATGATATATTATCTCAGTATGTGTGGGCAGAATTAGGCCAAGTCCTTTATGTCTCTACCAAGAGTTACAGCAGACAATTGTTTTAGAGCTACTAATCTGTCTCATGTGCATATTGTAAAGAGCTAAGAATATAAAAATAAAATTAAGAATTCCTGGGAAAATGACTATGCTTTATTACTAGGTTGAATAATAAATGTTAACACACTGTTTGTCCCTGGCATTGCCTGAGTTTTTTTTCCCATTCTCTCTCTGTCCCCCTCCTTTTGTTTCTCCTCTTCTCTCCCCCTCCTAATCCATCTCTATTTTCCCCATACCTCTTCTTCCTCCTCGGTCTGTTTTTGTCATTCTGACACTGTTCCCCCTCCCTCCCCCCTTTTTTTATGTCCCTCTACTCTGTGTCTATATATTGGACACCATGGGGTAAATTTACTAGGATGGGAGTTCTATTTAAGATGTGATGTTGCCCATAGCAACCAATCAGATTCCAGGTATTATCTTCTAGAAGGTGCTAGATAAATGAGAACTAGAATCTGATTGGTTGCTATGGGCAACATCCCATCTGAAATAGAACTCCCATCTTAGTAAATTTACCCCAAGTCTCTCTGTCCTTCTGTCTGTCTGTATTTCCTCATGTCTCTCTACCATCTCTCTCTTCTCGCCTGCCTCTCAGTCACTCTCCTGTTCCTTGCTCTCCCCTCCTTAATTTTACTGTCATCAGTACCTGCTTCCAGGCCCAACTTCTTCATGTAGTTGCCGCACCATGTGCATGATGTGCACATACATGTCAAAAAGTGATTGCCTCTTTTCTTGCAGCAGCTTATTTTATTATATAAATACATTTAGAAAAAAATATTCATCGTAATTAATATGACATTATGATTTCTAAATGCCTATTTTCTGTTCTTTGAAACCTCAATTCTTTTTTTAACCACTTGCCTGGCATGGTTGCATCTGATGCAACCAGTCAAAAAAAACCACTGTGTGGCTGCAAGAAGAGGATCTTCCTGCAGCTGACGCTCTCCAGAGGGTCCTCATGGTCCCTCTGCTCCATGGTTCCCTCCCCTCTGTGCCTGCCGTGCTGCCGATCACTGTTGATTGGACAGCCCGGCAGCACCACCACCCAGCGGCTGCAGATATTAGCATAGATACGAAGCTCTGTGTCGCCCTTTTAAATATTAGGCATAAACATGATCAGATCAGAAGCACCAGGTTTTCGTAAATACACCTCTAAGCATAGGCAAGCACAGGTGGGATTTCCGGTTGCCTGGAAACTCCCCTCTCTCGCCCACACCATAACCACTATAGCAATTGTATATAATACTATTTTACTACAGCTGCATGTATTAAAGATCTTTTCAGTATTACAAATAAAATAATTACGAACACCGGTGGATTTTTAAAAATGTGTCAGCCAATAATTAATACATATGTGTGCAAAAACCAGGAGATCTGTAAAACATGCACTGTTAGGGGTGATCTTCTATAGACCATATATAGGGTTAATTATTAATACTGTAATGTGTACATATATGTCCAGGGTAGTTTCTAGGTTCTTCTGCCAGTTCCCCAACCTTGCTCCAATGCTCTGAATTGGTGCCCACATCTGATATAAAGCATTCTGCCACATCTAATGGGTTACTGTGATCGCTGGCCCTGTATACAGTATATGGGAAATATGACATACAGTACATTTCACTTTGTATGATGCATGTTGTAGCTGCTTCATGCTAATTATGCCTTCTTCATGGACCGGCTACATGCACTCTAACTTCAAGCAGTTGGAATCCCTGTCTAGAAATCCTATGTTTGCCACTGTCTAAGTGTGTTCTTTAAATGGTGCAGAGTTACTAAACAGGGACTACAATAGCAACAGTGACTACATGATGATTTCAAGAAGGTACCACTGATCTTGCTATTCTTTTATATACTCTTTCTAAAATCTCAATTACATTTAATTGTATACTATACAGTAAAAATGTTTGGTCTGTAGACTACTTACCTAATGATATGCAAATGTGTTAGATACAAAATTACAATGAATCGTTATCGCAGTGTGTTGGGCGACTTTTTGATAAGTCAGACGCTGTCACGATCCGGGTATCTGGACGCCATTTCTTACCCATCAGATGCCTCCTAAGGCTGGCTCAGCGCTCCAGGACCGGATCCCATCTGTTATCCTGATGTGTACATTCCTGTATCCTCTCCTGTCACTCTGGGACGCTGTCACAGTAAACGCCATATTACACCTGGCATGGCGTCTCCCGCGGCCTCCGCCGCCGTCCCTGAACTTCTGCATGCAGAGTGTCTGAGTGGCGATTACGTCAGCCGCGGCCTCCGCTGTGTCCGCGTGGTTGGATGTGCATCTGTCAGCCTGGCGTCTCCTGTCTCCGGTGGCCGGCGCCGCCATTACTGTTTTCATTACCACATGGATTACAAACCAAACTTCCCTCCAAGTGTCTGCATGGGCGCAGCCATCTTGGATTCTGTCAGCTGATCATTTCCACCAATCTGTTCTCAGTATTGATAATCTGCATAATTGCCTAGCCAACCCCTTCCTTGCTGCAGGTATAAATACACTGTGCCTGAGCAAGGAAGGCGTCAGTGCTTTGGTTGTCAAACCTAGTTCCTGTTTGTCTCTCTCCTGTGATTGTCTTCCAGGTTCCAGCTCCTGTCTCAAGACTTCCACCATAGAGACCCGCACAAGCATTCCACCTGCGGTGTAGCCTGACTCTCCAATCCATTGTGGATTCATCTGTTTCCAGCTACAACATTACCTGCTTCCAGCTCAGCTTCCAGCAGAGTACAGCTTCTCTTAAAGGGCCGGTGTCCTTTCTACACTTTACCACTCTCCACCGGTATTATTATTTCTCCGCTCTCAAGTTCTACATTTCAGTTCATATTTCATCGCTCCCAAGTTCATTTATTATTTAACTGGTTCCAGCCAGTATCCACTCCGTGCTAACAACAGTCTGGTTCCAGCCAGTATCCACAGCAGCCGTTTTATCTTCAGCAACCCAGCTTTTCCTGGAACACCAGCTGGCACAATCCTGGGTTATCTCCATTGCTACAGTCGGGCCTGGTAAGGACTTTCCATCTAGAAGATTATAAGAACTGTCAAAGTCAGAAAAATATCCCTATACACGCTGCCATATTTGCACCTCACGCTGGTCCGCGCTGCGCATGCGTGCGCTTTCCCGTGATAGCGCATACCCGCTGATGCGTGCACCCGCTCGCATCGGTATGCGTATTTACGGTAAAGAGTATGTAGTCGTAGCGTGCGACCCAATCGTTACATATTTCCACAATTAATGTAGTTTGTAGATCATGGTCCCTTTGATAGATTCTGAAAGTTTGGTTAATATAGAATGTCCCTGAATGGAGGAATCCCTCTTTGTATTGTGCGAAGGGTCTAACAGGAATCATACAGCAGTGTTTGGTACCCATCGGAAGAGTATTTAATTAGCAATATTCCGGTGTTGGTTTGGAGCGTATTAATCGCTCGTGCGAATAGTTATGGACATAAGAAGTTTATGTCCATTACTATTATTTACTCTTACTCAGGTATGCGGCGGGAAACCTAGTTTCCCACCCACCTGAGCTGTTTGAAATCGTCACAGCCCACCTGTATGAATCACCCTATGACCTTTTGTTATAGTGCGAAGCCGAATTCCTTCGTCCAATGGACAATGGGATTGTAGGGACTATGAGATTGCATTGTGTGTGGGGCATAAATAGGCAGGCCGACCATATCCAACTTCACTCTCATCAACGGTTTTCTTGCTGATAATCGGGAGCTGGATATCGAGGCGCATGCGATCATACCCTTTGTGCGTAAGTTTCTCTCCGTAATCATATTGTCTTACTGTGAGCCAATCTCTCTCTCTCCATCTCTCTCTCTTTCTCTCTCCCTTCTCTTTCTCTCGTATCTCCCATTGACTAGTATTGTATTGTATTAGATCAACATAGTATTGTATTGTATTTCTTGTATAGTTATTTGGTTAGGAAGTCTCTGTTATATTGTAGTGTATCATTTGTACTGTTATTCTCTTTTACAAGTATATTAGATATAATACAGTTAATAGGCTTTGGACCCTAAACCAGTATCTGTGTATTTCCTATAGTTTTAAGTGTTCACTTGAGCGTCGGTGACGCTCAAGCAGCTTTGTAGTTAGTCAGGTTACACAAGGTTGCACTTACACCCTGTATTCACATTAAGGTATTCTGTGTATTTCATTGATAAAAGGTTTAGACATAAAGGTATAGCGTTGTGAGCGTCTGCGCCGCTGGTGATCTCCTCGTGGTCTCGAGCGTCCGCTACGCCATAGCGAATCATTACTCTAGTCATCACCAATAACGTGTTGTCTTGTGATCACTGGGCCGTGAGCGAACGTGACGCTTGAGCGTCTCGCCTACGGCTGAAGCGATCGTTACGCAACTAGCGTACCCTTACGGTACTTCTTAAGTAAACAGCGTACTGTGTTCTTAGACTTCATTAAGGGTTGTTTATACGACAAAGGAATTTAACATTGTCAATTGGGGACTCGTCCTGTCCTTCTCATATCTGCACTAGGTAGATCAGCAGACATTATCCCCCAGCAAAGGGTGGGAGGTTGTCTCGCAGTGCTGACGGGATAAGCGTCTGCTTCGCTTAGATAAAGAGTGCTGAAGGAATCCGGGAACCGGAAGTAAGAACAAAACGCTTGTGTCTTTTAAAACTGTTTATTTCTTTTCTGTCTTGCGTATACACGCACGCATACATACATATCTGCATTTCTTTTTCAATTTCGTATATCACTATTCCTGTTTGCCAATTTTTATAGTTGAAAGAAAGTGAAAAAAAAAAAAAAAAAAAAGAGATTTGCTGTTATTTCATAGTAGAGGTAATAGTTAAAGTATAGACCAACACACGGCTTGTCTGGGAGATAAGGCAGTCAGTGTGGTGTGTGGTAGATGATCAGGGATCATCTACATTGATAAAAGTATAAATTGTGTTACGGTGGATTTTTGTTTTGCGTACACGTGTCTCTAACAAAGACTAGCGTACGCAATCCAAAGGCAGACGCACGCAGCGTACATTACGCAACGTAGCGTCCGGTTACGCCCACGTAGCTCAAGTTGTGATAAGGCGATAAGTAACGCAAAGGCGATAAGTAACGCACAGCGGTAGATAACGCGACGCGGTAAATAACGCAAATCTATTTTTGGAAATCTGAAATTTAGTTTAACAGATCCTGCTCCTAATTGGTAACACAGCTGGGCTAAAGAAAATTTCTGCGCAGAAATAGAAGTGGAAGCAAAAGTGTACATGTGTTGAGTGAGTGTGTTTTTGTATACATAAGTTTATATAACTTAGAGGTTGAACCAAAAAGAAATCGGGTACTCGTAAAGGACATACGTGTAAGTGACATATACGGTGGCTAAGGAGGCATCCTTGGTTAAATAAAATATGAGCATTAGAGTATAGCGGACCACAAGGTAACAAGACCAGGAGGTCACAAGGACAAGGCCAGGAGGTCACAAGGTACAAGAAGGTCCGCTATAAAGGTACAAGAAGCACAACCCCGGGGGTTGGTGCTAAAACCCATATAGGCCATTGGAAGCTCTGGCTGAAGGAATTCGCAGCCGCAATTTTCGATTCCACTGATCTCTCAGTACATAACAGGTAGTGCTTATGTACTGAACGATTGTACCGCACGTAATTGTGTGCAGTAGTTAGTAATCTGACCTAATACCATTAGAGTAAAGTGGTCACAAACGCTATTTGTACATTCTGACGTGATTTGTGTAATTTTTTATTTTTAAAGGGAAGTTCGCTGGTCACTCAGGAACTATCTAACAACCCCACCTTTACTGGAAAGAGTAAGTGTCCTGCGGGTAACCCTCGTATGTTCCAGTAAACAGAAGGTTTCTGGTAGGGCCCTGTATCGAGTACGCCAGCACCATATCGGTGTGATCAGGTCGTATTGGTCGAGGTGGGCGAGTGAGTGGGGTACTCGGTAAACCGCCACCGCCGGCCTATTTTGAATAATTTGGTTTGCTGTAAGGGTTCGCTGAAGACCGTGATATAAAGATCAAAGGAGTAGTAAGCAACACCTGCAGATTATGGGGGCCAATTGTTCAGGTAGGGGGCGATCAACCTCGGTTCGGGTTGATTCAGAGAACCGACCAGTCGGGTCGGCAAGGTACATCATGTGTGAAAAATACGGAAGTCACACAGAGGTTTTATGTGATGAATGGGAGAGAATGACTGTACAAGACAGGGAGAAATTCCCAAGAATAGGTAGCTTCAGTCCAGAAGTGTTACAAAATTTAAGGAGGAGGATATGTCTCATAAAATCAACAAAGAGACGAATTCAGCATCATGATTATTTACAGTTGTGGCAACAGGAAGGTGAGATACAGAGAGGTTTGGCTCTGGCGGCGGGATCTGGGGCAGTCAGGAAACTGATAGCCACAGCCCCGCCACCACCATACATAGCAGGAGAGAAGTTGATTACGGAGAGAAACGCACTGGGTTGTAAAACACAAACACTTAGTAACCCTGTAAATGTTAATGATGTTAACCAAGTAACCCATACAATTATTAACCCGTGCAAGTTGTACCCTGTTTTGAACTTCCCTCAGGAGTGTGATCAAGAAGACGATCCGGCAACAATTTCAGCTCTCTCTCTCGCAGCCACCATAGCAGAGACCACAGTAGGCACAGCAACACCCACGAGATTAGCGAAGGCCCCTAGCGGAGGGATAGGTGAGGTCGTGTCAACGGGTAAGTACGGCACCATGCATTATACTGAAACAATTTCACCACAAGTTGTAGAATCTACACAGAATGAGGTTGTTAGAGTTAACCCTGTTAGAGTAATAGCAGTTCCCAATGGGAAAACAGATGTATCAGGAGCCACTCCCATAAGGAACATTGCCATGTACACACCATTTTCCCGAATGGAATTAAGAACAATAGTGTCCGAATTTCCTGACCCCAGGAAAGACTTAGTTGCTAGCCAAAAATACATCAGGGATCTAGGTAACACTGTAGAACCCAACAACAAGGATTGGCAGATACTGCTAAGAGCTTGTTTACCTTCAAATGTCGACTCAGTTCAATTCTTGGCTGATTGTGGGCTAGATAAAGATGTACCACTTTCAGATGTGTACAACAAAGATAACGTAAAAAGGATAAATTTACAGCTAAAGGAGTATTTCCCAGCCGTTGTTAAATGGAACAAAATATTCTCCATTAGACAAAAAGAGTCCGAAACGGCAGCAGAATATTTCCACCGGGCACTATTAGAAATGGCAAAGTACACTGGAATAGAAGACATTAGGACCAACCCAAACCACCAAGAAGTAGCAGTATCTGTACTGATGGATGGTTTAAAGGAAACATTAAAGACTAGGGTTCAGACCACGCAACCATGTTGGCGAGGTCTGTCGGTGTCCACATTGAGAGAGGCTGCTATTGATCACGACAGAAACATCACTAGACACAGGGAGTCGCAAAGTGATAAGTTGATGTCAGTAAGTATACAGGCGCTGACCACAAGGCAGCCTGCGTATGTACCACCGAATCCTGTGGGTAAGTCAAGTGTAATAACATGTTTTTCTTGTAACAAACAGGGACACTATGCACGAGACTGTAGAACAAAGAGTGTACAAAGATCTTTTCAACCCCCTAGACAGCGACACGACACACGACATTGGGAGCAGGGTCCACAGAGGCGGAGTTTTGAGCCACACACAGGAGAAACAAAAAGATACCCCCCGAACAGAGATTGGCATGCCTCTGGTAGTTCCCAGCTAACTCCCTCACAAGTAGTCGCTGCCAGCGGGATTCAGGGAGGTCAGCATACCCACTAGGGGTGTGGCCATACCTGTAATCTGCAGCCAGTGAAATTGATTGCCAGTCTTGGAAGTGAACCAGAGATTGCAATCAATGTAGCTGGTAAAACTTTAAATTTTCTTGTAGACACAGGGGCGGCCAAGTCAGTGATAAATTCGACAGTGGGCATGAGAACCACTGGTAGGACAGTTCCAGCCATGGGAGTAACAGGAGTAGTCCAGCACTACCCTGTTAGCAAACCAGCCGAGATTACAATAGGGCCTTTGCATACCAAGCATTCGTTTTTGCTAGCTGCATCGGCACCAACCAATCTCCTGGGAAGAGACTTACTATGTAAAATGGGTTGCGTCATTTATTGTACTCCTGAAGGTGTATTCTTGGACATTCCTGAGAATCACGCTCAGGAAGTACGAGACATGTTAGACTCCCCATCAAAATTAATGTCACATCCCATTATGACAAATAGGAATCCATCCCAAATAGAAGAAATGACATCTCAGATACCAGAGTCACTTTGGACAAAAGATGGACAGGACACTGGATTAATGGCAAACGTAGCTCCAGTAGTTGTACAAGTAAAAGATGGTAGGATAGCTCCAAAAATCCCACAGTATCCTCTGAAGCCAGAGGTGGAGTTAGGAGTTTTCCCAGTAATAGAGCGCTTGCTACAACAGGGCATTCTAGTAAGAACGTCCAGCACAGCAAATAGTCCCATCTTCCCTGTTAAAAAGAGTGGGGGGAGGGGTTACAGGCTAGTGCAGGATCTAAGGGGGATTAACAAAATAGTTGAGAGTCAGTTCCCCGTAGTGCCTAATCCAGCTGTCATCCTAATGCAAATTCCTCCCACTGCCAAATTTTTCACTGTTATTGACCTCTGCTCCGCATTCTTTTCGGTACCTCTGCACCCTGACAGCCAATATTTGTTTGCATTCACATACAGAGGAGTCCAATACACGTGGACTCGGTTACCCCAAGGTTTCATAGATAGTCCAAGTATATTTTCTCAGGCTTTGCATGATTGTTTACAGTCTTTCCAACCGGAGAGTGGATCAGTATTGATACAGTATGTAGATGATTTACTACTGTGTTCAGATTCGCTGGAAGCTTCCCTGAAGGATACGAAACAGCTCCTGTTTCATCTTTCAGACACAGGACATAAGGTTTCCAAAGACAAGTTGCAATTATGCCAAACTAAGGTAAAATATTTGGGACACTGTCTAACACAAGGACTGAGACACCTGACCGCTGATAGAATCCAAGCCATTAGAGACATGACACTGCCACAAACCCAGCAACAGATCAGGACGTTTTTAGGAATGTGTGGGTATTGCCGTAATTGGATCCCAGGGTTTTCCATATTGGCGTTACCTTTGCAGGAAATGGTCTCCTCAAACAAACCTGATAGGATCTCGCATACAGACGAATCCGAAACAGCATTTGAGAGACTCAAACAGTGCCTAATGCAGGCGCCAGCACTAGGTATGCCAGACTATGGGAAACCCTTTGAACTATACGGAACAGAAAGTGCTGGTTGCGCAGCAGGTGTACTAACCCAAAAGCACGGTGACGCCAGCAGGCCAGTTGCATACTACAGCGCTCAGCTAGACACGGTAGCACGATCCCTCCCCACATGCTTGCGTAGCGTTGCGGCGATAGCATTGCTAGTGACAAAAAGCGAAGATGTCGTGCTAGGCCACAACCTCACAATCCATACACCACATGCGGTATCTGCCTTATTAAATTCTGCCCAAACCAGACACGTCTCATCAGCAAGGTTTACAAGATGGGAATTGGCATTAATGGCCCCAGTAAACATCACCATAAGGAGATGCAGCGCATTAAATCCTGCAACATTTCTCCCAGGTGTGCCTGATCAGACACAAAGGGTGGAAGGTGAGAGTGATGGGGAAGGAGGATTTAATACAAAGGAAGATACACATGATTGTATGGAATATTTGACCCAAAATTTTACCGCAAGGCCTGACATCAGTGACAATCCACTGGAAGATGCAGAACTCACGTTCTACACGGACGGTAGTTGTCACAGACAGTCAGACTCGGGAGACTTGTGTACTGGATACACAGTCGTAGATGACCAAGACACCATAGAAGCGGAACCGCTAGGTCCACCTCACTCAGCCCAGGTTGCTGAACTGGTCGCCCTAACCAGAGCATGTGAATTGGCTAAGGGTAAGTCAGCCAATATCTACACCGATTCTAGATACGCCTTCGGGGTAGTACATGATTTCGGAGCCCTATGGCGCCTCAGAAATTTCATGACGGCAGCTGGTACACCGATAGCGCATGCAGCTTATATAAAAAGGCTTCTAACAGCGATACAGGAACCCGACAGAGTGGCTGTTATCAAATGTAAAGCACATACATATAGCCAAGACCCAGTATCCCTTGGTAACAGCCGAGCAGACGAAGCCGCAAAGCTTGCAGCTGCTACCCCCATACAGACAGACACCACACAACTGATGGTATTTAATACCATCAACACACAGAAGTTGTGTGAGATGCAGAATTTGTGTTCCACACAGGAAAAGGCAGTCTGGAAGGCAAAGGGATATGGCCAGGAGTCCTCAGGGCTCTGGACGGATGGACATGGTAAACCAGTGGCCCCCAGGACATACCTTCCATGTCTGGCTGAAGCAGCTCACGGGCTGACTCATCTGGGCAAGGAGGGGATGTGCAAATTGGTAAGAGCATACTGGTGCGCCCCAGGATTCTCCTCTCATGCGGGTAAAAGAGCAATGTCATGCCTTACCTGTCTGAGAAAGAATATTGGAAAAGCAATACCTACAGAACCATCCCATATCCCACCTGCCGGCGGCCCTTTCCAGGTAATACAAATTGACTTCATTCAATTACCCCCATGTCGAAATTTGAAATATGTACTTGTTTGTATAGATGTTTTCTCGAATTGGGTCGAAGCATTTCCAGCAGCTACAAATACCGCTATGTTTACAGCTAAGAAAATTGTGCAGGAATTTGTATGTAGATATGGTATCCCTAGAATCATTGAAAGTGATAGGGGTACCCATTTTACCGGTGATGTCTTTCAAGAAATGTGTAAACTAATGGGTATTGATAGCAAGCTGCACACTCCGTACCGTCCACAGGCGAGTGCGAAGGTCGAAAGAGTGAACAGCACTATTAAAAATAAATTGAGTAAAGTAATGGCAGAGACAGGATTGACGTGGCCAGAAGCTACCCATTGTTTTGTATAGCATCAGAACCACTCCCAGGTCCCCTCTTAACCTGTCCCCTTTTGAAATTCTGTTTGGTCGACAACCGCATGTCATGATTAACCCTCAGGATGATTTGAAATGTAACAATGAAGTGACTGTAAAATACTTGATTAACATGAGTAAGCAGTTGAGGAATCAAAATGATAATCTGAAGTTGGTGATTCCTGATTTACCAGATAGTAATTGTCATGACATTGAACCTGGGGATTATGTAATGATACGAAATTTTCTACGCTCAGGTTGTCTTATTGATAGATGGGAAGGACCATACCAGGTCTTATTGACTAGCACCACAGCATTGAAGGTTGCTGAGAGAGAGACTTGGGTCCATTCATCCCACTGCAAAAAGGTTGCTGATCCAGAGAAGTCCCGTGATAAGGAACAGACGGTAGAGGTTGTATCACTGGAGTGTCTGTTCCAGGAGGACTGAGGCGGCACCTGAGCCTTGAAGACCGAAAGCAGTTGTTGACTCCCTTCTCCCTTTTATTGTTTTTCTCCACTTCCCATCCCCTCTCCCTTAAAATTTCTTTTTCCCCCTTCTCATTCTTCTCTATTTTCTCCTCAAAGATGGACTTGCCCCAAGAGACTGTGATCCGGATTTTGATGTTAACCATGATGTTGACCAGAGCAGTCTGTTCCGGCGAGAGTACCGTAGAGGTCGAGAGAGGTTCTGGAATGGGTTCCGATTATGATGATGGAGGCGTAGTTTTCCAAGATCAACCAAACCAACAAGCAAAGGCGAGTATCAGAAAACGGTCCGATAGAAGAAATTGTGATGGATTGTTAGCTGAAGAAAACTGTATCTGTAGGCTCTGTGACAATTTGATTGAGGATGGGTGCATAAAGAAATGCCAATCCAGTTTTAATATCCATATGGACCGGCATCCATTGAGTGACTATCACTCCTTAGTGGGTAACGTATTAAACCAAACAGATTGTTGGGTATGCTCTCAAGTACCTCAGGGTCATAGCAAATCAGGGCTAGTACCATTTCCTTTAACGTTAGGGGAGGTACTTGAGCTAAGTGGTGGGAGACCGGTGGACCGGAGGTTTAACATCTCCAGCCCTCCTAGTTTGAAGCTCCACCAATACCATGTGGATAGGTCCCTCTTATGTTTTAATATCTCCAATCCCCGTAAGCCGGGAAATTGGGAAGTGTCATGGAGCAACCTTACCATGACCTTTTCACACAGAGCAGATAGAATGCCTACAGATACAGAGCTTGTACGCCACATAGCCAGTAGAGGAAAATCTTTCCGGTATCGATATACCTTAGGAAATAGGATTACTAGAGTTGGAGAAGTATCACCAGGATACTGTGCACATATCGTACAAACTGATACGTGCATTAAGCAGATGGAAGAATTAGGGTCAGGAGAGTTCACCTGGAAGGTGTGTAATATGGTAATGTCCTTCTCTGTCCCATATGTTCTCCCCGATGATGCATATTTCATATGCGGGAGAAAGGCGTACAAGTGGCTTGCCCCAAACTCTGAAGGATTGTGTTATATTGGAAAAGTATTGCCTGAAGTGATGACTGTTACACATGACAAAATGAAGGACATACACCGTGGTGCCCAAGCTCCTTATACTCACACTCATTACGAGCACCGAGTTAAAAGACAACTGTCAGAAAGGTTAGAGCATCCGGCCTCTGATCTTATCCATGAATCCACCGGGATTCAGGTTCTGGTAGCGTTAGATTTCACTCGCACCGCTCGAGGAGTGATGAATTATAGATACATTTCCGCACTCGCCAATTTGTTAGATAATATCACTGAAATGTATGATGACACGTTCAGATACACTGGAAGAGAACTTCAAGCTTATAAAACAGAACTAGTTCAGCATAGGATGGTTCTTAATTATCTTACAGCAGTAACAGGCGGATATTGTGTTACATTGGCAACACAGTACGGCATAAAGTGTTGCACGTATATCACAAATAGCACCGAGGATCCGGTAGAGGTCATAGACCAAAAGATGGACGATATTCTCCAATTGAAGTGGGAATTTCGTCAAAAACACAATCTCACCCTTGCTGCTGTAGGTAATGAGCTGACTGGTTGGGTGTCATGGTTGAACCCGCGAAATTGGTTCTCCGGTTTAGGAGACTGGGCTCAAGGAGTCATAATGGATGTTGGAAAGTTTCTCCTATGTATCTTAGGTGTTGTTATATCTATTGGATTGATATTTAGATGCGGGCAGGCTTTAATGAGGTGCAAACAAAGTACAAAAGTGATGAGCTTGAGGAGTGAGGAAACTGTAATTAACCTGGATTTGATTTATGACCCAATGATAGAAACCAGGATGTGATGAAAAATGCGATTATACGGTCCGTTTCTTTCACCTGTTTTTCTGCTTTTCTCCAAGATACAAAGACCCCCTTGGACGAGGAAGTTGACGAGACGCTATACAGACAACAGACAAGCACCAAAGATGAAGTTTTGACCACTTGAGAAATGGACAGTTGATGAACTTTGCCATGGATCCCCAGTTTCCCTAGTATTCTTAAACTCACGCTAGCCCAACATTTTTGTAAATCTGATGGCACTGACAAAGCTATTTGCTCATGCCCAAGGAGCAATACAGCGCAAAGAAGACGACTCTCAACAGATACCGAACAAAACTTCAACAACAGATGTACATTTCCCTGACATAGAATATCATTGCATTTCCCATAAGTGTTCTTTATCTTCATCTCTACAACCCTCAGGTAATAACACACATAGTATAGGGAATACAGGCACAGATATCAGCAATCACATATTCCCCCATTCATGTATCATCAACTAAAATGTGCTCCCCATTTTGTTCAAAAGCCGAAAAGAGCTCGGTAAAGTTTGACAGCCCATCCACAGACCTGTATCACGGGATAAGAAGGAATTCAAATGTATACTTCGCAATACCTCGAAGCTTGATTTACAACACGTACGGCACGATGATACATGACCCCCCCCCAAACATGGACTCATACACACATGCTTCTGCTATCTCACTAGGTCATACCCTTTTCACACCTACTCCTCTCTTCTTCCTTACCCAACCATGGAAATGAATTAACCCCTGACTTATATTTTTCTCCTTTTGAAATGTTTTAGAAGGTGGCAGTTATTATTGACTGCCAAAGGGTGGACTGTCAAAGTCAGAAAAATATCCCTATACACGCTGCCATATTTGCACCTCACGCTGGTCCGCGCTGCGCATGCGTGCGCTTTCCCGTGATAGCGCATACCCGCTGATGCGTGCACCCGCTCGCATCGGTATGCGTATTTACGGTAAAGAGTATGTAGTCGTAGCGTGCGACCCAATCGTTACATATTTCCACAATTAATGTAGTTTGTAGATCATGGTCCCTTTGATAGATTCTGAAAGTTTGGTTAATATAGAATGTCCCTGAATGGAGGAATCCCTCTTTGTATTGTGCGAAGGGTCTAACAGGAATCATACAGCAGTGTTTGGTACCCATCGGAAGAGTATTTAATTAGCAATATTCCGGTGTTGGTTTGGAGCGTATTAATCGCTCGTGCGAATAGTTATGGACATAAGAAGTTTATGTCCATTACTATTATTTACTCTTACTCAGGTATGCGGCGGGAAACCTAGTTTCCCACCCACCTGAGCTGTTTGAAATCGTCACAGCCCACCTGTATGAATCACCCTATGACCTTTTGTTATAGTGCGAAGCCGAATTCCTTCGTCCAATGGACAATGGGATTGTAGGGACTATGAGATTGCATTGTGTGTGGGGCATAAATAGGCAGGCCGACCATATCCAACTTCACTCTCATCAACGGTTTTCTTGCTGATAATCGGGAGCTGGATATCGAGGCGCATGCGATCATACCCTTTGTGCGTAAGTTTCTCTCCGTAATCATATTGTCTTACTGTGAGCCAATCTCTCTCTCTCCATCTCTCTCTCTCTCTCTCTCTCCCTTCTCTTTCTCTCGTATCTCCCATTGACTAGTATTGTATTGTATTAGATCAACATAGTATTGTATTGTATTTCTTGTATAGTTATTTGGTTAGGAAGTCTCTGTTATATTGTAGTGTATCATTTGTACTGTTATTCTCTTTTACAAGTATATTAGATATAATACAGTTAATAGGCTTTGGACCCTAAACCAGTATCTGTGTATTTCCTATAGTTTTAAGTGTTCACTTGAGCGTCGGTGACGCTCAAGCAGCTTTGTAGTTAGTCAGGTTACACAAGGTTGCACTTACACCCTGTATTCACATTAAGGTATTCTGTGTATTTCATTGATAAAAGGTTTAGACATAAAGGTATAGCGTTGTGAGCGTCTGCGCCGCTGGTGATCTCCTCGTGGTCTCGAGCGTCCGCTACGCCATAGCGAATCATTACTCTAGTCATCACCAATAACGTGTTGTCTTGTGATCACTGGGCCGTGAGCGAACGTGACGCTTGAGCGTCTCGCCTACGGCTGAAGCGATCGTTACGCAACTAGCGTACCCTTACGGTACTTCTTAAGTAAACAGCGTACTGTGTTCTTAGACTTCATTAAGGGTTGTTTATACGACAAAGGAATTTAACATTGTCAGAACTATCTCACACTACCAGTGCCCTGTGGCTCCTGCCATCCTGTAGTACCCAGGAACTGTATTTATTCTTTGCTGACTTTTACGTTTTCTTTTACTGCTGCTGTGTTGCGGAGTTGTCATAATAAACATTGACTTTTATCCAAGTTGTCGTGGTCACGCCTTCGGGCAGTTATTATTCATGTTACTTACATGTCCAGGGGTCTGATACAACCTCCCAGGTTCCGGTACATCTCAGCCCCTACAACTGAGGCTGCCTCCCGTCAGCTCAGGCCCTCAGTTGTGACAGTAAGCACTGACCTAATGAATCCAGCCGGAGACCAGGATCAAGCGGCCAGGCCGATGCAAGAACTGGCAGCCCGACTAGAACATCAGGAGGCTGCACAGGGCCACATCATCCGCTGTCTCCAGGATCTCTCTACTCGGCTGGATGGGATTCAGACAACTCTCCGTGGATCAGGCGCGTCTGGTGCGTCAACCACAGTGACTCCAGCTATAACCCCACCCACCTTACCCATTTCTGCTCCACGTCTTCATCTTCCAACGCCAGCAAAATTTGACGGATCTCCAAGATTCTGCAGGGGATTTCTCAACCAGTGTGAGATTCAGTTTGAGCTACAACCTGGCAATTTTCCCAGTGACCGTACAAAAATTGCCTACATTATTTCTCTTCTCAGTGGCTCAGCCCTTGATTGGGCATCACCGTTATGGGAGAGGTCCGACACCCTGCTATCTTCCTACACTGCCTTCGTGTCAACATTCAGGCGCATCTTCGACGAGCCAGGCCGGGTAACCTCAGCTTCATCCGAGATTCTCCGTTTACGCCAGGGGTCACGTACTGTAGGACAATATCTGATACAGTTCCAGATCCTGGCATCCGAACTGGCATGGAACGACGAGGCCCTGTATGCTGCATTCTGGCATGGCTTATCTGAGCGTATTAAAGATGAGTTAGCTACCAGAGACTTACCTTCTAAGTTAGATGAGCTAATCTCACTCTGCACGAAAGTTGATTTACGTTTCAGAGAGAGAGCAACTGAGCGTGGAAGATCATCTGCTCCAAAATCTTCTGCTCCTCCTCCTCGTCAACTGTCACCATCTAAAGATGAGCCCATGCAACTTGGCCGTTCCCGTATAACTCCTGCTGAGCGCCGAAGACGTCTCTCCGAGTCTCTCTGTCTCTATTGTGCAGCTCCGTCTCACACCATTAATGCCTGTCCCAAACGTCCGGGAAACTCCAAATCCTAGCTCGCCAAGGAGAGGGCCGGCTAGGAGTAATGATCTCCTCTCCATCTCCTCAAGATTGTAATCTCCCAGTCTCGCTTCAAGTTGCTCAACGTTATCGGAACGTCATTGCCCTCCTTGATTCCGGAGCAGCTGGGAACTTTATTACCGAAGCCTATGTTAAACGGTGGTCCCTACCCACCGAGAGACTTCCTTCGTCCATTTCTTTAACTGCCGTGGATGGCAGCAAAATTTTTGATGCAGTTATTTCATTAAGGACTCTACCAGTTCGTCTGAGAGTGGGAGTTCTTCATTCCGAACTTATTTCTTTTTTAGTGATTCCAAGAGCCACACATCCTGTGGTCCTGGGCCTTCCATGGCTCCGTCTTCACAATCCTACAATTGATTGGACGACTACGCAAATCCTGGCATGGGGTTCCTCCTGTGCTGAGACATGTTTGTTTAAAGTATTGCCTGTCTGTTCTTCCTCCCCCAGGTCGTCTGATGTTCCACCTCCTCCATATCAAGATTTCACGGATGTGTTCAGTAAAGCTTCTGCTGATATCCTTCCTCCTCATAGAGAATGGGACTGCCCGATTGATCTCGTTCCAGGGAAGGTTCCACCTCGAGGCCGAACTTATCCGTTGTCTCTGCCTGAGACGCATTCTATGGAGGAATATATTAAAGAGAACCTAGCAAAGGGGTTCATTCGACCTTCTTCTTCTCCAGCCGGCGCAGGCTTCTTTTTTGTAAAAAAGAAAGATGGTGGTCTGCGGCCGTGCATCGACTACAGAGGTTTGAACGACATTACCATCAAGAACCGTTATCCTTTACCCCTGATTACTGAGCTCTTTGACAGAGTTAGCGGAGCTACCATCTTTACAAAGCTGGACTTGAGAGGTGCATACAATCTCATCCGGATCCGTGAGGGTGACGAGTGGAAGACCGCCTTTAACACCCGTGACGGACATTATGAGTACCTCGTCATGCCCTTCGGATTGAGCAATGCTCCAGCTGTCTTCCAGCATTTTGTCAATGAGATCTTCAGAGACATTCTATACCGTCATGTCGTGGTCTATCTAGACGATATCCTCATTTTTGCCAACGATTTAGAGGAACATCGTTTTTGGGTTAAAGAGGTTCTGTCCCGTCTCCGTGTCAATCATCTCTATTGCAAATTAGAAAAATGCGTCTTTGAAGTCAAGTCCATTCCGTTTCTAGGGTACATTGTGTCCGGTTCCGGACTAGAGATGGATCCTGAGAAACTACAAGCAATCCAAAATTGGCCGGTACCCTTAACCCTCAAAGGGGTCCAGAGGTTCTTAGGGTTCGCCAACTATTACCGAAAGTTTATACGAGACTTTTCCACCATTGTGGCGCCTATTACTGCTTTCACTAAGAAGGGTGCTAACCCGTCCAAGTGGTTTGAAGAAGCCATGCAAGCATTTCATCTTTTAAAACAAAGGTTCATCTCTGCGCCTGTTTTGAAACAGCCTGACATCGACTCTCCTTTCATCTTAGAGGTGGATGCCTCCTCCGTTGGAGTAGGAGCGGTGTTATCTCAGAGGGCTAAAGATGGCCATTTACACCCTTGCAGTTTCTTCTCCCGGAAGTTCTCCCCAGCTGAGCGCAACTATGCCATTGGCGACCAGGAGTTGCTAGCCATCAAGCTCGCTCTAGAAGAGTGGAGGTATCTGTTGGAGGGAGCTTCTCATTCAATCACCATACTTACAGACCACAAGAACCTTTTATATCTGAAAGGCGCACAATGTCTCAACCCTCGTCAGGCCAGATGGGCACTTTTCTTTTCCAGGTTCGACTTTAAACTCCAGTTCTGTCCGGGCTCTCAGAATCGCAAGGCCGATGCCCTTTCCCGCTCATGGGAGCAAGAAAATGAGTCAGAGTCTTCAGACAAGCATCCTATTATAAATCCGTTGGCATTCTCCACGGTAGGGATGGACTCTACGCCCCCATCAGGGAAAAGTTTTGTGAAACCGATGCTAAGGAAGAAGCTCATGCATTGGGCCCATGCTTCCCGTTTTGCCGGACATACAGGTATCCAAAAAACCCTGGAGTTTATCTCTAGGTCCTATTGGTGGCCAACTCTGAAAAAGGACGTCTTGGAGTTTATTGCATCTTGCCCAAAGTGTGCTCAACATAAGGTATCCCGCCAGTCGCCTGCGGGGCAACTGGTTCCACTATCTGTTCCCCGTCGACCTTGGACCCATTTGACGATGGATTTTATTACAGATTTACCCATGTGCAACAAGTTCAATACCATCTGGGTGGTAGTTGACCGGTTCACCAAGATGGCACACTTCATTCCTCTCACCGGTCTTCCGTCAGCTTCCAAGTTGGCTCAAGTATTCATACAAGAGATCTTCCGACTCCACGGTCTTCCTGAAGAAATTATCTCAGATCGAGGAGTTCAATTCACAGCCAAATTCTGGCGAAGTTTATGTCAAGTCCTCCAAGTCAAGCTAAAGTTTTCCACGGCTTACCATCCTCAGACCAATGGTCAAACCGAGAGGGTGAATCAGGACTTGGAGGCCTTCCTCCGCATCTATGTATCCTCCTCTCAAGATGACTGGGTTCAATTACTTCCCTGGGCCGAGTTCTGTCATAACAACCAGTATCATTCTTCATCTGCTTCAACACCATTCTTCACTAACTTTGGATTCCACCCTAAAGTCCCTGAGTTCCAACCGCTTCCAGCAACTTCTGTTCCCGCAGTGGATATCACCTTGCATCAGTTTGCCAATATCTGGAAGAGCGTACGATCAGCTCTGCTCAAGGCATCGTTCAGGTACAAGAAGTTTGCGGATAAGAAGCGTCGAGCAGTTCCTGCTCTCAAGGTGGGTGATCGGGTATGGTTATCCACGAAGAATTTGAGGTTAAGAGTTCCCAGTATGAAGTTTGCACCTCGCTATATCGGTCCTTTCAAGATTGAACAAGTCATCAATCCTGTTGCTTACAGACTCCAGTTGCCTCCCTTCTTAAAAATACCCAGGACATTCCATGTTTCCCTGTTGAAACCGCTGATCTTGAATCGGTTTCATTCCTCACTTCCTCCAACTCCGAAAGTCCAAACTCAACGAGGCGTTGAGTATGAAGTGGCCAAGATCCTGGACTCACGTCACCGTTACGGTCAACTACAATATCTTATTGACTGGAAGGGTTATGGTCCTGAGGAACGTTCATGGACCAATGCTTCTGATGTCCATGCTCCTGCCTTGGTCCGGAGATTCCATTCCAAGTTTCCTCAAAAGCCAAAGAAGTGTCCTGGGGCCACTCCTAAAGGGGGGGGTGCTGTCACGATCCGGGTATCTGGACGCCATTTCTTACCCATCAGATGCCTCCTAAGGCTGGCTCAGCGCTCCAGGACCGGATCCCATCTGTTATCCTGATGTGTACATTCCTGTATCCTCTCCTGTCACTCTGGGACGCTGTCACAGTAAACGCCATATTACACCTGGCATGGCGTCTCCCGCGGCCTCCGCCGCCGTCCCTGAACTTCTGCATGCAGAGTGTCTGAGTGGCGATTACGTCAGCCGCGGCCTCCGCTGTGTCCGCGTGGTTGGATGTGCATCTGTCAGCCTGGCGTCTCCTGTCTCCGGTGGCCGGCGCCGCCATGTTTTCATTACCACATGGATTACAAACCAAACTTCCCTCCAAGTGTCTGCATGGGCGCAGCCATCTTGGATTCTGTCAGCTGATCATTTCCACCAATCTGTTCTCAGTATTGATAATCTGCATAATTGCCTAGCCAACCCCTTCCTTGCTGCAGGTATAAATACACTGTGCCTGAGCAAGGAAGGCGTCAGTGCTTTGGTTGTCAAACCTAGTTCCTGTTTGTCTCTCTCCTGTGATTGTCTTCCAGGTTCCAGCTCCTGTCTCAAGACTTCCACCATAGAGACCCGCACCAGCATTCCACCTGCGGTGTAGCCTGACTCTCCAATCCATTGTGGATTCATCTGTTTCCAGCTACAACATTACCTGCTTCCAGCTCAGCTTCCAGCAGAGTACAGCTTCTCTTAAAGGGCCGGTGTCCTTTCTACACTTTACCACTCTCCACCGGTATTATTATTTCTCCGCTCTCAAGTTCTACATTTCAGTTCATATTTCATCGCTCCCAAGTTCATTTATTATTTAACTGGTTCCAGCCAGTATCCACTCCGTGCTAACAACAGTCTGGTTCCAGCCAGTATCCACAGCAGCCATTTTATCTTCAGCAACCCAGCTTTTCCTGGAACACCAGCTGGCACAATCCTGGGTTATCTCCATTGCTACAGTCGGGCCTGGTAAGGACTTTCCATCTAGAAGATTATAAGAACTATCTCACACTACCAGTGCCCTGTGGCTCCTGCCATCCTGTAGTACCCAGGAACTGTATTTATTCTTTGCTGACTTTTACGTTTTCTTTTACTGCTGCTGTGTTGCGGAGTTGTCATAATAAACATCATTGACTTTTATCCAAGTTGTCGTGGTCACGCCTTCGGGCAGTTATTATTCATGTTACTTACATGTCCAGGGGTCTGATACAACCTCCCAGGTTCCGGTACATCTCAGCCCCTACAACTGAGGCTGCCTCCCGTCAGCTCAGGCCCTCAGTTGTGACAGACGCATGCAGTGGGGAGAGTAAAGTGCCATCACATGCTGTGACGTGATCATATATTATTTAAAAAGGGATCTACAAATCATCCAGGAAATTACAGACCAGTTAGTTTGACATCTATAGTGAGGAAATGATTGGAGGGAATTTTAAGGGGTAGCATACAGGAGTATCTGCATGTCGCTAAGTTTATTAGCAAGAACCAGCATGGGTTTGTGAGGGACAGATCATGTCAAACTAACTTAGTTAGCTTCTATGAGGAAGTGAGCAACAATCTTGACCAAGGAAAAGCAGTGGATGTGGTATTCTTAGATTTTGCAAAAGCCTTCAATACAGTGCCTCACAGGAGACTGATCATCAAATAAAAGGAGCTTGGCCTAGGAAAAACTATTAGTACAGGGATAAGTAATTGGCTGGATAACAGGGTACAGCGAGTAGTGGTCAATGGGATGTCCTCCAGCTGGGCACCAGTAGTTAACGGAATGCCACAAGGGTCCGTACTTGGGCCACTACTGTTCAACATATTTATCAACGACCTGGAAATAGGCCTGGAAAGCACAGTGTCAATCTTTGCAGATTATACTAAATTGTGTAAGGTAATTAATTCGGAAATAGATGTGGAGTCTCTACAGAATGACTTATCTAAACTTTAAATCTGAGTATCTAAATGGAAAATGGGATTCAATATAGAAAAATGCAAAGTTATGCACTTTGGGACTAAAAACAAACTTGCAACCTACATATTAAATGGGGAAAATCTAGGGGTAACAGTATTGGAAAAAGATTTGGAGGTACTCATTGATAATAGGCTAAACAACCGTACACAATGTCAAAGTGCAGCAAAGAAGGCAAGTAAGGTGCTAGCGTGCATAAAACGGGGACTTGAGACAAGGGACGAGCGTGTAATCCTGCCGCTGTACAAATCATTGGTACATCCGCACCTGGGATATTGTGTTCAATTTCGGGCTCCACATTATAAATAAGATATCTGTGAACTCAAAAGGATTCAAAAGCGTGCTACTAAATTGATTAAAGGGCTAGAGGGACTGGAGTATGAGGAAAGGCTCACTAGGTTGAAATTGTATACACTAGAAAAGAGGCGTCTAAGAGGAGACATTATCAATATCTACAAATATATAAAGGGAAATTACAAAGAGTTATCAGAGGAATTGTTTATTAAAAGAACTCTGTATAAGATGCGAGGTCACTCGCTTAGTCTAGAGGAGAGAAAATTCCATACTCAACGTAGGAAAGGGTTCTTCACTGTTAGGGCAATAAGAATCTGGAATTCCCTGCCAGTGAAGGTGGTAATGGCGGACTCTATATCTGCATTTAAAAACGGATTGGATACATTTCTGACTGAAAAACTTATCCAAGGTTACAGCATTTATAATATTGACATTTTTAATCTGGGAGGAACATGATTTACAGCTGGTAACTAAATATAAAACATTTCTTCAATTAGGACATTATAATGAACTCTGCTTAAGACAGATTACAGGTTGAACCCGATGGGCATTTTGCCTCTTTTCAACCTCATTAACTATGTATATAAGGATTAGGAGTCTATGTACTAAGCCAGGGAGAGAGATAAAGTGGACGGCTCTAAAGTACCAACCAATCAGCTCCTAACTGCCATGTTACAGGCTGTGTTTGGAAAATGACAGGAGCTGGTTGGTTGATACTTTATCTCCGTCCACTTTCTCTCTGCAAGGTTTGGTACATAGGGTTAATTCAGACCTGATCGCTGGGCTGATAACTTTGCTGTCCTGCGTTCAGATAGTTGTCGTCCAAGGGGAGTGTAAATTCATCATGCAAGTGTGTGATCGCATGTGTACGCTGAGCTGCAAAAATCCAGTGTGTGCAGTGTGTGTGCAGCCCAGAACTTTACTCCTACAGTGCGATGAGAACAGGCTGATTGGGGCTGCAGCTGACGTCACACACCCTCCCTGAAAACGCTTGGGAACACCTCCGTTATTCCAGACACTCCCAGTAAACGGTCAGTTACCACCCACCAATGGCCTCTTTCTGTCAATCAGCTTGTGAACGCCCAGTGCGATCGGGATTTTCTCACCAGCCTGTTGCTGGTTGTTGTTTGGGGATGCACGTGTGCCTTGTGGTGCACACACATGCACAGTCTATTGCTGATCACCCGCTGTGCGAAAACGCACATCAGCAATCAGGTCTGAAGCACCCCATAGACCCCTAATTCTTACTATTATTGCTAAGTGTGGAATGCCAAAGCTCATTCAGCAACATTATCATCTAGATTTGAACACTTTGATCATCCAGTTGCATCTGTAGAGCAATTAGTTAATATAGGGAAAATGAAAACGAGACTCTAATGGGGTGATGCTGTGTTGGAAGGAAGTATCTTTTTTTTTTTTATTTCATTTGCAGAAACACTTTTGTACTACTCATATGTGCAAACCTACTATCTGTATGTAGAGATGGTGCCATTTTGCACTTACAACTCCTCACGGTTAGAGAGCAGGAAGGGGGAGAGCAAGTGAAGACCAAGTACCGTAAGGGCATTGTGACCGGACGCCTCCTCGCGTCCTCACTGGCTACGCCCAGCGATCACAGATTGGGTTTGGGTCATACGGGACCTGGCCAATAGGGGATTACCTTTTACCGTCAGTAACCGCCTGTTACTGACTCCGCCCACTGCACAGGGTATGATGCTGCCACCACCAGGCTCCTAATCCGGGGCACCTGGAACCACGTTTCTGCTGTGTATGCGTCAACATACTTTTGTCACACCTGTGTGCATCAGGTGAACCCCACTGGTCGTCGACCTAGACTAGATCCTACACGGTAGCTTGGCAGAGGGCGGAACTTGGAGACGCTGGGCTTACCATTGACAGGCGGAGAACGGGACTGCATTAGGGCATTCCTGTTTGTTGCAAGATGGAAAGGCAATTGTTGTTGAAGGCAAACATGTTTATTTGCTCAAAGCTAAAATAGAACTATTCCTTGTTGCTAGGGGAAACAGCATACAAAATATGTTACAGCAGTTCAATCTCTCTTGATGTCACAGAAGAATGTGTACTCTGAGGCATGCAGGCCTCCTTTTTATCTCAAACCACCACACAATACCACAGGGCGTATGTCCGCAATGTTTTCTTTGTTGCAAGATGGAAAGGCAATTGTTGTTGAAGGCAAACATGTTTATTTGCTCAAAGCTAAAATAGAACTATTCCTTGTTGCTAGGGGAAACAGCATACAAAATATGTTACAGCAGTTCAATCTCTCTTGATGTCACAGAAGAATGTGTACTCTGAGGCATGCA
Source organism: Pseudophryne corroboree (assembly GCF_028390025.1). Taxonomy (NCBI): domain Eukaryota; kingdom Metazoa; phylum Chordata; class Amphibia; order Anura; family Myobatrachidae; genus Pseudophryne; species Pseudophryne corroboree. Next base: position 68,969,564 of record NC_086451.1, read on the forward strand.
GGCCTCCTTTTTATCTCAAACCACCACACAATACCACAGGGCGTATGTCCGCAATGTTTTCTTTAACCAATCACTGTGAGTGCATGAGCTGTGCATGCCTTGGACACATGCAGTTATTATTGTTGCCTATGGACAGTGGGGAGTTGCCACTCCCTTGTGCCTGACACCACCTGAGGATTTGGTCGCCACCCAAGAGTCGGTTCATCTAGGATCGGGGGAAGTTTCCCGCTAAAACTACTTCCAGAAATCTGCCCAGGGCCCAATCCCACCATCTCTAGCCTGAAACAGAGCTCCAGAGGTGGGTAGCCCAGATCCCCTGCAGGGCTTCCTGCCCACCGAGTGAGAGCTCTTTGGAGCTCCAGGAAAGCACTTAGCTGGTTGGGATGCTGGCTCTCTGCTCTGCCTTTGTACATGTTTTGTCACCAGGCATTTGCCCACAGCAGCACTGCAACTCAGGAACTGCTCTCCTGGCTCAGTGCTGCAGACATTTAAATCACATTGATACATTTTTATATGTTTTGAACATTGTTGTCCAGCGCTCAGCTCTTTTACAGGCTAGGGCTCTCCACTTACACTGCATTTGTGGTTTCGGGGAGCCGGGGGCTGCGCCACACAAGGAGCCGACTTTCAGTCCTGCAGCTCTGTGGCTGGGCTCCCGATTGCAGCATGGGCTAACTTTTATATGTCCAGGCACTTTACTGACTTCCCTCAGCGCCGAGACTGCACACCCCTCCATGCCATGCATCCCCCACCGCTGCACAGGAAACCGGCTAGTCTGGTCCCCCCGTAGGCAGTGCTCAGCCCTGTTGCCTCGCCGCAGCCTCCGTCGGTGATCCGGGGCTTTGGCGCATCACATAGCTACTGTAGTGCTGGGGGCACTGGGAGTGAAGCTCTTGGTCCCCAGCGTGGAGCCCTTACAGCTGCTGCAATTACTCACGGAACTGGCTTCCCCCTGCGGCAGCTGCCTTTTCCCAGCCCTGGGGTGCTCCCGGACTCCAGTGGCCAGCTCACAAAGCCCTGCAGTTCCGGGACTTGTCTCTCGGCTGCAGCGGCTCCCCCTCTCCACCATTGAAACACATTTTATCCTAACATCTACCTGAGAACATATGCTAATGTTTTCTCCTGGCAAAAACGTGGCACACATGCTGCCCTTACATAGCTGGATGTTGGTTTTCGGGCACCTGTGTTTTTTATGCAAGCTGTGTTGGCAATGTGATTTCAACAGATTGACCACCCGTGAATCCTTGTTAAGCGAATTAAGGGCTCCATCCACAAGTCCCACATGCCTAGCGGAATCGCTCAGTGTTAGCTCCTCCTTCAATGTCTCCAGCTTCTTCTGCAAAAGCCTGATGAGGGGAATGACCTGACTCAGGCTGGCAGTGTCTGAACTGACTTCACGTGTGGCAAGTTCAAAAGGTTGCAGAACCTTGCACAACGTTGAAATCATTCTCCACTGCGCTTGAGACAGGTGCATTCCACCTTCTATATCGTGGTCAGTTGTATAGGCTTGAATGGCCTTTTGCTGCTCCTCCAACCTCTGAAGCATATAGAGGGTTGAATTCCACCTCGTTACCACTTCTTGCTTCAGATGATGGCAGGGCAGGTTCAGGCGTTTTTGGTGTTGCTCCAGTCTTCTGTACGTGGTGCCTGTACGCCGAAAGTGTCCCGCAATTCTTCTGGCCACCGACAGCATCTCTTGCACGCCCCTCTCGTTTTTTAAATAATTCTGCACCACCAAATTCAAGGTATGTGCAAAACATGGGACGTGCTGGAATTTGCCCATATTTAATGCACACACAATATTGCTGGCGTTGTCCGATGCCACAAATCCGCAGGAGAGTCCAATTGGGGTAAGCCATTCTGCGATGATCTTCCTCAGTTGCCGTAAGAGGTTTTCAGCTGTGTGCGTATTCTGGAAAGCGGCGATACAAAGCGTAGCCTGCCTAGGAAAGAGTTGGCGTTTGCGAGATGCTGCTACTGGTGCCGCCGCTGCTGTTCTTGCGGCGGGAGTCAATACATCTACCCAGTGGGCTGTCACAGTTATATAGTCCTGAGTCTGCCCTGCTCCACTTGTCCACATGTCCGTGGTTAAGTGGACATTGGGTACAACTGCATTTTTTAGGACACTGGTGAGTCTTTTTCTGAGGTCTGTGTACATTTTCGGTATCGCCTGCCTAGAGAAATGGAACCTAGATGGTATTTGGTACCGGGGCCACAGTACCTCAAACAAGTCTATAGTTGGCTCTGCAGTAATGATGGATACCGGAACCACGTTTCTCACCGCCCAGGATGCCAAGGCCTCAGTTATCCGCTTTGCAGCAGGATGACTGCTGTGATATTTCATCTTCCTCGCAAAGGACTGTTGGACAGTCAATTGCTTGGTGGAAGTAGTAAAAGTCGTCTTACGACTTCACCTCTGGGATGACCATCGACTCCCAGCAGCAACAACAGCAGCGCCAGCAGCAGTAGGCGTTACACGCAAGGATGCATCGGAGGAATCCCAGGCAGGAGAGGACTCGTCAGAATTGCCAGTGACATGGCCTGCAGGACTATTGGCATTCCTGGGGAAGGAGGAAATTGACACTGAGGGAGTTGGTGGGGTGGTTTGCGTGAGCTTGGTTACAAGAGGAAGGGATTTACTGGTCAGTGGACTGCTTCCGCTGTCGCCCAAAGTTTTTGAACTTGTCACTGACTTATGATGAATGCGCTGCAGGTGACGTATAAGGGAGGATGTTCCGAGGTGGTTAACGTCCTTACCCCTACTTATTACAGCTTGACAAAGGCAACACACGGCTTGACACCTGTTGTCCGCATTTCTGTTGAAATACTTCCACACCGAAGAGCTGATTTTTTTGGTATTTTCACCAGGCATGTCAATGGCCATATTCCTCCCACGGACAACAGGTATCTCCCCGGGTGCCTGACTTAAACAAACCACCTCACCATCAGAATCCTCCTTGTCAATTTCCTCCCCAGCGCCAGCAACACCCATATCCTCCTCATCCTGGTGTACTTCAACACTGACATCTTCAATCTGACTATCAGGAACTGGACTGCGGGTGCTCCTTCCAGCACTTGCAGGGGGCGTGCAAATGGTGGAAGGCGCATGCTCTTCACGTCCAGTGTTGGGAAGGTCAGGCATCGCAACCGACACAATTGGACTCTCCTTGTGGATTTGTGATTTCGAAGAACGCACAGTTCTTTGCTGTGCTTTTGCCAGCTTAAGTCTTTTCATTTTTCTAGCGAGAGGCTGAGTGCTTCCATCCTCATGTGAAGCTGAACCACTAGCCATGAACATAGGCCAGGGCCTCAGCCGTTCCTTGCCACTCCGTGTGGTAAATGGCATATTGGCAAGTTTACGCTTCTCCTCCGATGATTTTATTTTAGATTTTTGAGTCCTTTTTTTACTGATATTTTGTGTTTTGGATTTTACATGCTCTGTACTATGACATTGGGCATCGGCCTTGGCAGACGACGTTGATGGAATTTCATCGTCTCGGCCATGACTAGTGGCAGCAGCTTCAGCACGAGGTGGAAGTGGATCTTGATCTTTCCCTATTTTTGGAACCTCAACATTTTTGTTCTCCATATTTTAATAGGCACAACTAAAAGGCACCTCAGGTAAACAATGGAGATGGATGGATACTAGTATACTTATGGATGACGAGTGACTGACGACACAGAGGTAGCTACAGCCGTGGACTACCGTACTGCGTCTGCTAGTATAGAGATGATAATGATATAAAAAATATATATATATCACTACTGCAGGTATATATAATATAATGACGGACCTGCTGGACACTGTCAGCAGACTCCTAAACTACTAGTATGAAGAAGATAGAAAAAAAAAAACCACCGCAGGTAGGTATACAATTATGGACGAGCACTGACGACACAGAGGTAGCTACAGCCGTGGACTACCGTACTGCGTCTGCTAGTATAGAGATGATAATGATATAAAAAATATATATATATATCACTACTGCAGGTATATATAATATAATGACGGACCTGCTGGACACTGTCAGCAGACTCCTAAACTACTAGTATGAAGAAGATAGAAAAAAAAAAAACCACCACAGGTAGGTATACAATTATGGACGAGCACTGACGACACAGAGGTAGCTACAGCCGTGGACTACCGTACTGCGTCTGCTAGTATAGAGATGATAATGGTATAAAAAATATATATATATCACTACTGCAGGTATATATAATATAATGACGGACCTGCTGGACACTGTCAGCAGACTCCTAAACTACTAGTATGAAGAAGATAGAAAAAAAACCCCACCACAGGTAGGTATACAATTATGGACGAGCACTGACGACACAGAGGTAGCTACAGCCGTGGACTACCGTACTGCGTCTGCTAGTATAGAGATGATAACGATATAAAATATATATATATATCACTACTGCAGGTATATATAATATAATGACGGACCTGCTGGACACTGTCAGCAGACTCCTAAACTACTAGTATGAAGAAGATAGAAAAAAAAAACCCACCACAGGTAGGTATACAATTATGGACGAGCACTGACGACACAGAGGTAGCTACAGCCGCGGACTACCGTACTGCGTCTGCTAGTATAGAGATGATAATGATATAAAAAATATATATATATCACTACTGCAGGTATATATAATATAATGACGGACCTGCTGGACACTGTCAGCAGACTCCTAAACTACTAGTATGAAGAAGATAGAAAAAAAAAACCACCACAGGTAGGTATACAATTATGGACGAGCACTGACGACACAGAGGTAGCCACAGCCGTGGACTACCGTACTGCGTCTGCTAATATAGAGATGATAAAGATGATAGAGATGAACAAAAAAAATATAACACTACTGCAGGTAAATATTTATATAATATAATGAATGACGGACCTGCTGGACACTGTCAGCAGAATGCGTTTATAAATAAATAAATAAAACACCACAGGAGTGTTTAACTTTTTCAGGCAGACAATATACTGGTGGTCACTGGTCAGTCACACTGGCAGCAAAAGTGTGCACTGTACTCCTGCTATAACTGCACCCCAGTCTCCCCCACAATTCAGCTGTGTGAGCAGTGAGCACTCAGCACAGTCAGATATACATATAGATGATATTATCATGCAGCACACTGAGGCTGAGCACAGATATGGTATGTAACTGTGTATCGTTTTTTTTCAGGCAGAGAACGGATTATATTAAATAATAAATAAAACTGGTGGTGGTCAGTCACTAGTAACTATCAGCAAAACTCTGCACTCTGAGTACTCCTAATGCTCCCCAAAATTACTAAGTAATCAACTCAAGTGTCTCTATCTATTCTAACGGAGAGGACGCCAGCCACGTCCTCTCCCTATCAATCTCAATGCACGTGTGAAAATGGCGGCGACGCGCGGCTCCTTATATAGAATCCGAGTCTCGCGATAGAATACGAGCCTCGCGAGAATCCGACAGCGGGATGATGACGTTCGGGCGCGCTCGGGTTAGCCGAGCAAGGCGGGAAGATCCGAGTCCACCTCGGACCCGTGTAAAAAGGCTGAAGTTCGGGGGGGTTCGGATTCCGAGGAACCGAACCCGCTCATCTCTAATTATACGTCCAAATCACTGGAATTATACGTCCAAATCATCGGAATTAAATGGCAAAATCACTGGAATTATACGTCCAAATCACTGGAATCAATTGGCAAAATGGAGGATGAGGGCTTCCATCATGTGAAGCTGAACCACTAGTCATGCACATAGGCCAAGACCTTAGCCGTTCCTTGCCACTCCGTGTCGTAAATGGGATATTGGCAAGTTTACGTTTCTCCTCAGACCATTTAAATTCATTTTTTTGGGTCTTTTTACTGAACTTTGGCTTTTTGGATTTTACATGCCCTCTACTATCACATTGGGCATCGGCCTTGGCAGACGACGTTGATGGCATTTCATGGTCTATGGCATGACTAGTGGCAGCAGCTTCAGCACCAGGAGGAAGTGGTTCTTGATCTTTCCCTATTGTATCCTCCAAATTTTTGTTATCCATTATTTTTCTGGAGTTATATAACACAATATGCGGCACAGGAGAGCGTACCCCTACACCTCACAGGGCAAACCCTGTAAAAATTATTTGGATTAAATATTAATATCCCCTTTATTTGGAGTAAATAATATACAGCACAGGACAGCACCACTGAATTTATATGGCAGCACCACTGGACTGGATTTATACGGAATTATATGGATTTATATGGAATTATGCGGCAGGATAACTGGAATTATACGGTAGTATCACGGGAATTATATGGCAATATCACTGGAATTATACGGCAATATCACAGGGATATTATGGAAATATCACAGGAATTATACGCTAGTATTCCGAGAATTATACAGCAATATCACATGAATTATACGCCAGTGTCATGGGAATTATATGGCAATATCACGGGAATTATACCACAATATCACAGGAATTATACGTCAGTATCCCGAGAATTATACGGCAATATCACAGTAATTATACGCCAGTATCACAGGAATTATATGGCAATATCACGGGAATTATACAGCAATATCACTAGTATATACGGCTACACCAGTAACACTGGATATATGGCAGCAGAGGACTCCACCACTGTGACTGGTGACTGGACTGATGCTGCACATGAGAGACACTATCCCTGGTCTGATGCAAGACAACACAGCAAAACTGCAAGGGACTTATACAGCAGCCAGCAGCGCTGGGGACATATAGCAGCAGAGGACACCAACACTGTGACTGGCTGGACTGATGCAGCATAAGACACTGACTACACTGGACTAAGCGGCACAAGACAGCACTAGAATCGCCACCTCACTTTCCCGCCCCCACACAGACACTGAGGATGGAGACACGTCCTCTCACTACACTCTCCAAGACTGGAGTAAAATGGCCGATTCCAAATCCCGCGAGAATCCGACAGCGGAATGATGACGTTTTGCCTCGTTCTGGTTTCCGTGTCATGCGGGAAAACCCAAGCCTGACTCAGAACCGGATCTGAATGGTAAAGTCTGCCGCTCATCTCTAAATATTACATAATATGAACTGGAGGCACGGTAATCTTACATACATGCTCATGATTTTATTTCTCATGAATCGCAGCTATGGCAGTTTTGGGTATGTTTATAACTAGCCACACATGCCATGATGTTTTTGGCGATCTCAGGAAATTGGGCCCACATTGCGGCTTGTTTGGCCCTAAAACAGATGTGATTTTGAATAATCACATAATTATTGGGCATGGTGGAAGCATTGAATGGCCAGATCTTCTCAAATTGAGCCATCCACGCCTATGACCAAATGGAATAGTGATAGCTCCTTCTGTGCAGTGGATCTCTCAATTTCTCAGTTAAGGGCCCTACACACTGTGCGATCTGGCGCCGAGCTGCCCGATAGCGGATACGGCCGACGGGCAACCTGGCGGCGGGGAGGGGCAGTGACGTGGGGAGTGAAGTGTCTTCACTCCCCTGTCACCCGGCTCCATGGCAGTGCAGGCAAATATGGACGAGAGCGCCCATATTGGCCTGCATGCACAAGCGACAGGGCACCATCAATAAACGAGAGCGGGGCCGCGCATCGTTCATCGCTGGTGCCTCCACACTGAAAGATATGAACGGTATCTCATTCATTAATGAACGAGATCGTTCATATCTTTCACTCATATCGCCCAGTGTGTAGGGCCTATTACCTATCAAACCCTGAGGAAGAGATTGCATATCTCGAAACGCGTTGGTTACTGGACATCGGCATATTTGGACCAGGACTATTGCTGACTATCCTTCATTGGTAAGCTTAGGAGCCAGAGCAGGGTGAAGTCTGGACCACCCTGCCACATTATACTACCTGTGGCTCCTTTGCTACCATTTTGGTACGCTTTTGTCTTAATTGTTTTCTTACTGATATTTCTCTATCGTCCTAGTGGATGCTGGGGTTCCTGAAAGGACCATGGGGAATAGCGGCTCCGCAGGAGACAGGGCACAAAAAGTAAAGCTTTAGGATCAGGTGGTGTGCACTGGCTCCTCCCCCTATGACCCTCCTCCAAGCCTCAGTTAGATTTTTGTGCCCGGCCGAGAAGGGTGCAATCTAGGTGGCTCTCCTAAAGAGCTGCTTAGAAAAGTTTAGCTTAGGTTTTTTATTTTACAGTGAGTCCTGCTGGCAACAGGATCACTGCAACGAGGGACTTAGGGGAGAAGAAGTGAACTCACCTGCGTGCAGGATGGATTGGCTTCTTGGCTACTGGACATTAGCTCCAGAGGGACGATCACAGGTACAGCCTGGATGGTCACCGGAGCCTCGCCGCCGGCCCCCTTGCAGATGCTGAAACGAGAAGAGGTCCAGAATCGGCGGCAGAAGACTCCTCAGTCTTCTTAAGGTAGCGCACAGCACTGCAGCTGTGCGCCATTTTCCTCTCAGCACACTTCACACGGCAGTCACTGAGGGTGCAGGGCGCTGGGAGGGGGGCGCCCTGGGAGGCAAATGAAAACCTTTTTTGGCTAAAAATACCTCACATATAGCCTCCGGGGGCTATATGGAGATATTTAACCCCTGCCAGAATCCGTTAAGAGCGGGAGACGAGGCCGCCGAAAAAGGGGCGGGGCCTATCTCCTCAGCACACAGCGCCATTTTCCCTCACAGAAAGGCTGGAGGGAAGGCTCCCAGGCTCTCCCCTGCACTGCACTACAGAAACAGGGTTAAAACAGAGAGGGGGGGCACTAATTTGGCGTTAGAAATATATAAAAAAGATGCTATAAGGGAAAACACTTATATAAGGTTGTCCCTATATAATTATAGCGTTTTTGGTGTGTGCTGGCAAACTCTCCCTCTGTCTCTCCAAAGGGCTAATAGGTCCTGTCCTCTATCAGAGCATTCCCTGTGTGTGTGCTGTGTGTCGGTACGTGTGTGTCGACATGTATGAGGACGATGTTGGTGAGGAGGCGGAGCAATTGCCTGTAATGGTGATGTCACTCTCTAGGGAGTCGACACCGGAATGGATGGCTTATTTAGGAAATTACGTGATAATGTCAACACGCGCCAAGGTCGGTTGACGACATGAGACGGCCGACAAACAATTAGTACCGGTCCAGACGTCTCAAAAACACCGTCAGGGGTTTTAAAACGCCCGTTTACTTTAGTCGGTCGACACAGACACAGACAGGGACACTGAATCCAGTGTCGACGGTGAATAAACAAACGTATTCCTTATTAGGGCCACACGTTAAGGGCAATGAAGGAGGTGTTACATATTTCTGATACTACAAGTACCACAAAAGAGGGTATTATGTGGGATGTGAAAAAACTACCGTAGTTTTTCCTGAATCAGATAAATTAAATGAAGTGTGTGATGATGCGTGGGTTCCTCCCGATAGAAAATATGGGCGGTATACCCTTTCCCGCCAGAAGTTAGGGCGCATTGGGAAACACCCCTTAGGGTGGATAAGGCGCTCACACGCTTATCAGAACAAGTGGCGGTACCGTCTATAGATAGGGCCGTCCTCAAGGAGCCAGCTGACAGGAGGCTGGAAAAATATCATAAAAAGTATATACACACATACTGGTGTTATACTGCGACCAGCGATCGCCTCAGCCTGGATGTGCAGAGCTGGGGTGGCTTGGTCGGATTCCCTGACTAAAAATATTGATACCCTTGACAGGGACAGTATTTTATTGACTATAGAGCATTTAAAGGATGTATTTCTATATATGCGAGATGCACAGAGGGATATTTGCACTCTGGCATCAAGAGTAAGTGCGATGTCCATATCTGCCAGAAGATGTTTATGGACACGACAGTGGTCAGGTGATGCAGATTCCAAACGGCACAAAGGTGTATTGCCGTATAAAGGAAGAGGAGTTATTTGGGGTCGGTCCATCGGACCTGGTGGCCACGGCAACTGCTGGAAAATCCACCGTTTTTACCCTAAGTCACATCTCTGCAGAAAAAGACACCGTCTTTTCAGCTTCAGTCCTTTCGTCCCTATAAGAGTCATATCTGCCCAGGGATAGAGGAAAGGGAAGAAGACTGCAGCAGGCAGCCCATTCCCAGGAACAGAAGCGTTCCACCGCTTCTGACAAGCTCTCAGCATGACGCTGAGACCGTACAGGACCCCTGGATCCTACAAGTAGTATCCCAGGGGTACAGTTTGGAATGTCGAGACGTTTCCCCTGCGCAGGCTCCTGAAGTCTGCTTTACCAAGGTCTCCCTCCGACAAGGAGGCAGTATGGGAAAAAATTCACGAGCTGTATTCCCAGCAGGTGATAATTAAATTACCCCTCCTACAACAAGAAAAGGGGGTATTATTCCACACTATATTGTGGTACTGAAGCCAGAAGGCTAGGTGAGACCTATTCTAAATCTAAAAAAATTTGAACACTTACAAAGGTTCAAATCAAGATGGAGTCACTCAGAGCAGTGATAACGAACCGGGAAGAAGGGGACTATCTGGTGTCCCGAGACATCAGGGATGCTTACCTCCATGTCCCAAATTTGCCCTTATCACTAAGGGTACCTCAGGTTCGTGGTACAGAACTGTCACTATCAGTTTCAGACGCTGCCGTTTGGATTGTCTACGGCACCCCGGGTCTTTACCAAGGTAATGGCCGAAATGATGGTTCTTCTTCGAAGAAAAGGCGTCTTAATTATCCCTTACTTGGACGATCTCCTGATAAGGGCAAAGTCCAGGGAACAGTTGGAGGTCGGAGTAGCACTATCTCGGATACTGTTACAACAGCAGGGGTGGATTCTAAATATTCCAAAATCGCAGCTGATCCCGACAACAAGTCTCCTGTGCTTAGGGATGATTCTGGACACAGTCCAGAAAAAGGTGTTTCTCCCGGAAGAGAAAGCCAGGGAGTTATCCGAGCTAGTCAGGAACCTCCTAAAATCAGTGCATCATTGCACAAGGGCCATGGTAAAAAAAAAATGGTGACTTCCTTCGAAGCAATTCCAGTCGGCAGATTTCATGCAAGAACTTTTCAGTGGGATCTGCTGGACAAATGGTCCGGATCGCATCTTCAGATGCATCAGCGGATAACCCTATATCCAAGGATCTCTCCTGTGGTGGTTACAGGGTGCTCATCTTCTAGAGGGCCGCAGATTCGGCATTCAGTTTTGGATGTTGGTGACCACGGAGGCCAGCCCGAGAGGCTGGGGAGCAGTCACACAAGGAAAAAATTTCCAGGGAGTGTGATCAAGTCTGGAGATTTTTCTCCACATAAATATAGCTAAGGGTAAATTTATAATGCTCTAAGCTTAGCAAGACCTCTGCTTCAAGGTCAGCCGGTATTGATCCAGTGGGATAAAACATCACGGCAGTCGCCCACGTAAATAGACAGGGCGGCACAAGAAGCAGGAGGGCAGTGGCAAAAACTGCAAGGACTTTTCGCTGGGCGGAAAATCATGTGATAGCACTGTCAGCAGTGTTTCATTCCGGGAATGGAAACTGGGAAGCAGACTTCCTCAGTAGGCACGACCTCCACCCGGCAGAGTGGGAACTTCATGGGGAAGTTTTCCACATAATTGTAAACCGTTGGGAATTACCAAAGGTGGACATGATGGCGTCCCGTCTGAACAAAAAACGGGACAGGTATTGCGCCAGGTTAAGAGACCCTCAGGCAATAGCTGTGGACGTTCTGGTAACACCGTGGGTGTACCAGTCGGTGTATGTGTTCCATCCTCTGCTTTTCATACCTAAGGTACTGAGAATTATAAGACGTAGAGGAGTAAGAACTATACTCATGGCTCCGGATTGGCCAAGAAGGACTTGGTACCCGGAACTTCAAGAGATGCTCACAGAGGACTTATGGCCTCTGCCGCTAAGAAGGGACTTGTTTCAGCAAGTACCATGTCTGTTCCAAGACTTACCGCAGCTGCGTTTGACGGCATGGCGGTGGAACGCCGGATCCTAAGGGAAAAGGCATTCAGGAAGAGGTCATTCCTACCCTGGTCAAAGCCAGAAAGGAGGTGACCGCACAACATTATCACCACATGTGGCGAAAATATGTTGCGTGTTGTGAGGCCAGGAAGGCCCCACGAAGAAATTTCAACTCGGTCGATTCCTGCATTTCTTGCAAACAGGAGTGTCTATGGGCCTCAAATTGGGGTCCATTAAGGTTCAAATTTCGGCCCTGTCGATTTTTCTTCCAGAAAGAATTGGCTTCAGTTCCTGAAGTCCAGAAGTTTGTCAAGGGAGTATTGCATATACAACCCCCTTTTGTGCCTCCAGTGGCACTGTGGGATCTCAACGTAGTTCTGGGATTCCTCAAAACACATTGGTTTAAAACCAGTCAAATCTGTGGATTTGAAGCAGCTCACATGAAAAGTGAACATGCTCTTGGACCTGGCCTGGACCAGGCGAGTGTCAAATTGGTGGTTTTTTTTCTCAAAAAAGCCCATATCTGTTTGTCCATTCGGACAGGGCAGAGCTGCGGACTCGTCCCCAGTTCTCTCCCTAAGGTGGTGTCAGTGTTTCACCTGAACCAGCTTATTGTGGTGTCTTGCGCCTACTAGGGACTTGGAGGACTCCAAGTTGCTAGATGTGGTCAGGGCCCTGAAAATATAGGTTCCAGGACGGCTGGAGTCAGGAAAACTGACTTGCTGTTATCCTGTATGCACCCAACAAACTGGGTGCTCTTGCTTTTAAGCAGACTTTTGCTAGTTGGATGTGTAATACAATTCAGCTTGCACATTCTGTGGCAGGCCTGCCACAGCCAAAATATGTAAATGCCCATTCCACAAGGAAGGTGGGCTCATCTTGGGCGGCTGCCCGAGGGGTCTCGGCTTTACAACTTTGCCGAGCGGCTATTTAGTCAGGGGCAAACACGTTTGTAAAATCCTACAAATTTGATACCCTGGCTAAGGAGGACCTGGAGTTCTCTCATTCGGTGCTGCAGAGTCATCCGCACTCTCCCGCCCGTTTGGGAGCTTTGGTATAATCCCCATGGTCCTTTCAGGAACCCCAGCATCCACTAGGACGATAGAGAAAATAAGAATTTACTTACCGATAATTCTATTTCTCGGAGTCCGTAGTGGATGCTGGGCGCCCATCCCAAGTGCGGATTATCTGCATTACTTGTACATAGTTACAAAAATCGGGTTATTATTGTTGTGAGCCATCTTTTCAGAGGCTCCGCTGTTATCATACTGTTAACTGGGTTCAGATCACAGGTTGTACAGTGTGATTGGTGTGGCTGGTATGAGTCTTACCCGGGATTCATAAATCCTTCCTTATTGTGTACGCTCATCCGGGCACAGTACCTAACTGAGGCTTGGAGGAGGGTCATAGGGGGAGGAGCCAGTGCACACCACCTGATCCTAAAGCTTTACTTTTTGTGCCCTGTCTCCTGCGGAGCCGCTATTCCCCATGGTCCTTTCAGGAACCCCAGCATCCACTACGGACTCCGAGAAATAGAATTATTGGTAAGTAAATTCTTATTTTTATGTGTCTTTTGCATTTGTTATCATATTAAATCTTTTATTTGATTTTAAACATTTGCCATGATGACACCCGTTTATGAACCACTTGGTTAAAATACCTATATGTTACACTTACCATTGCTTTGGTATATGCATGTTAGCCACTGAAAGAGGGCGCCCAGGTTACACCACCTTGCATTCTGACCTACGTTCATTTTTGGGGGTAAGAAGGAGAACCCCCAGGTGCACCCAAGGCAGCCCATTTTCTTTTCAACGCCCAATGAGTTCCTCCACCTTTTTTTACTCCTATTACCTATAAGATATGCAAAGGTAATCACTCTAGATCAGACATTCCTAACCTCGGTTCTCAAGGCACACTTATTAAGGTGGATACACAATATAAGATTATCTGTCCAATCTTTCTGGTTGGAACAAAAATCTGGTAATGTATGGGAGCAAATGACAATTGGTCATTTGTTCCCAAACACTGGAAAACAGACAAAAATTGGTTAAATCCATTTGATTATACCAATTTATCCTGAAAAATACAAAAATACCTTTGGAAAACCTCTGAATTGCGCAGAAATCACAGGGCAGCCTATAGGTTTACACAATCCCCAAAGGGTGACCCTCCAAAACACTCCAAAATCTAATGGAAGAGTGAAAAAAATGGAGAAGTGTTCCCTCAGGCGCCCACCACCGTAATCATAGTCAGCATAAAATTTATATAATGCCAAATGAATTATACATCCCTTATTCTGAGATTAATATCCACGTAGATCCGTCTTCAGTCAAATGTTTTACCATAAACACAGGTTGACATGATAGAGAAGAATATATAGCATGTGTAGTAAAATCACAATTACACACTAACACACATGAAATAAACATGAAACATGCATGAAGGATTACCCAGAGTCTTGCTGAAACGGGGAGCAGAATAATTACCAGCAAGTATGAGAACCGATAATAAACAGTTCTCAAAACAGTTCTAATTACAGTCACCCAGCGTTCTCCGGAAAAGTCCACTGGAACCGGTTACTGGTGTTTTATTCAGCAGTCCAGATGTTAATAGGTAGAAGCTGTGGGGTCTGTTTTTGTCCCTTATAAACCGACGCGTTTCCACCCGTGATGCTGCGGGTCTTTTTCAAGGTGAAGTAAGGGACACTTTCCTGATCCATATCCATATACCATTCTTTAGCCAATAGGAACTCTGATCCATAATTGGATTTAGCTGGTGATCCAAATTAAAAATTGTAAACTCTAATAATGAAAAGAGTAAACAAGGTCCATTTTCTGCCGAGGTGCCCGGACATTCTTAATGTCCGGACACCTAAATGGACCTTGTTTACTCTTTTCATTATTAGAGTTTAAATATCAGAGAGACAGCCCCTTCCTTCCCCCATCTCAGTTGAGCATATGTTGTATTGCCCCGTTGCGGTTGCTATGGAGATGGGATAGGGGAGAGATCAGATGCTCTAAGCACGTCTAAGTGACACTTCCGGGTTTTGGGTGGCAAAAAAGATGAAAGATGGGTTGGCGGAAACCCCCGATATAATATGTCCATCTACCGGATAGGACGATAGTGATTGGCAAATACGGAGGGAGGTGGCTGTCGGTAGCCGCCCTGAGTGTAAAGACCGCACCCCCGGAAGTGACGCAACGGAGTATGGACGGGCTTCTGTCTGGATTGGAAGTTGATATCTCCATGACAACCGGGGGAATTTTGAGTTCCTATTGTTAGGCTCCGCAGCCTTATCTCCGGCGGGTGATCCCGCGGGTAACCGTCCCGCTGGTTGGTGCGGCTGCGGCGGCAGGGAGCTGCTGGCGGCGGGTCCTCCTGGATGGATGTGCAGCTGCCAAGGGCCGGGGGTCGAGGGTCTGGAGAGCCGGGCGTTGCGGCGGTGATCACAGGGCCGTCTTTTCGTATGGGCTCAATGGGCACTTGCCCAAGGGCCCCAGGAGTATAAGGGCCCTAGGATGATAGCTGAGGGTCCCCTCTTTCCAGGGGTACCAGATTTTTGAAAATCGGCCCTGGGGAACCGGAGATATCTGACTTCAAAACAGCGGTCCCCACCCAAACCTGTTAATTACTCTTCCCTGCCAGATAGTTTGGGTTCTGTCTGACTTAGAGCTTTTCTGAGGACATACTCCAAAAGTTTGGTCTCTCCCCTTTTGGTGGACACTGGCAGCTTGTCTTTACTGTGCCCAGAACCAGAGATATCAGCCTTCAAGCAGCTGGTCCCTGCTCCAGCTCCACACGCCTAATATGCAGTTTTATATTTTCGTTGGTGGATTGCTCTGGCTCCTCAACTCTGATCACCAAGTCCCCAGTACCTCCAGAAAGGTGGGACTCTCTAGTTCCTTATACCTTTGAAAGATAAGAAATCTATTGTCAGGAACTTGAGATATCTGCAGTCAAGCAAGCTGACCTCTCACCAGAAAATGATGATTATTAAGCCCACTCCACTATCAACCCCTAACCTACGTATTAAACACACCCTACCACCCTGGAAGTCATGTATCAGGGCCCCTTCATTGAACCCAATGCCCCCTTCTACAGTTTAGTGTTCTGCCTCCCACACCATCTGTGCAGTAAAGGAGTAATTAGCAGAAATAATTTCTCCAGGTCCTACATGCTGAGTGGAAGATAGAACACACCCTACCGCCCGAATGACATCAAAGTTGCCGCTGATAGCACCCCCACCCCTACCGCTGGAGGATGGGTAGGGGCCCCAGTCCATTGCTGTGCCCAGGGGTCTACACTGCTGTTAAGACGGCCCTGGGTGATCGCTGTGGTAAGGTCCTCTGGTGGTGACAGAGTATAGTGTGTCAGAGACAGAAGCTGGCTAAAGCTGTGTGCTAACAGCTAAGTATGTATCCTGTGCTGGTGGCAGCCATGTTGGAGACCAGAGTATTACCAATGAAGTTCCCAATCTGTGTCCAGCCTATCCTGCATGTTCTCCCCTTACAAAAGGGTGTTGGCTCAGAGGGAGAGTGCCAGTGCTTCAAGTTACCTCCTTGTGAAAGGTTCTCCAGCTCTGTGCTCCCAGGGTACTTCTGGTTCCCTGGTCCTGGTTGCTCTCATCCATCGGTAACCTAAACGCTGCTGCAGTCCTGCTGTCTAAGTCTGTTGCCACTCGTGGAAGCGCTCACGGGGTCCCAGGTCGTAGGGGAGCTCCAGGTGCTAACGGCGGTTCCCGAAGACGTCTTAATTTCTTCAAAGTCCAAGTTCTTCAGCCTCGTCTTTCAATCACAAACCACGTCTTCATTTCTTCAAAGTCCAAGTACTTCAGCCTCGTCTTTTAATCATAAAACACAGTCTTCAGTTCTTCTTCACCGGAGTTCTTCAGCTGTTCTTCAGCTTCACTCTTCAAGTCATTTAACCATAGACTCTAATTCTTCCAGTTTCTTCAATTTCTCCAATATTCGTGTACATCCTGATTATTCATTAAAACTACAGTTTTCTTCCTACAAAGTCCTCCTTTTCTTTACGCCCTCCGGCCAACGTTAACACTTAGTTTGGTTTCCACCCCATGAGGAGGAATTGCATTCAGCCACCTCGTTTACTCTCCTCACAGGTAGCTGTCCCTTCAGCCAAAACTCGGTTGTCGGAACCCCAACTTACGCCGAGCGTGACACCTATTGGCTAAAGAACGGTATAAGGATATGGATCAGGAAAGTGTCCCTTACTTCACCTTGAAAAAGACCCGCAGCATTACGGGTGGAAACGCGTCGGTTTATAAGGGACAAAAAACGGACCCCACAGCTCCTGCCTATTAACATCTGGACTGCTGAATAAAGCATCAGTAACCATTTCCAGTGGACTTTTCCGGAGAGATGCTGGGTGCAGTGGCGTGCGGTGAGGTCAGTGGCTGGGGAGGCACAAGCAGCTAACAATCCCCCCCCCCCGCGCAATAGAGTGGTGGGGGAAAGGCGGACTTTAAGCTCTTTTGCATGGTCGCCGCCTCCCCAGGGCTTCCGGCGTCTTCACCTGGGGGGTCGCCACCTACCCAGGGCTTCCAGCGTCTTCCTTTGGCATCTTCACCTGGGAGGCGGCGGCCATTAAGCTCTTTTGCATGGCCGTCGCCTTCCCCAGGGCTTCCAGCATCTTCACCTGGTGGGCGGCGGCTGCTAAGCTGTTTTGCATAGCCGCCGCCCATTCAGGACTTCCGCCGTCTTCTGCCTTCAGGAGCTCTTCTCCGCTCCTCCTCCGCCGTCGGACTGACAGCCGCTCCCTCGCGCTGACTTATATAAGTCAGCCAGAGGGGGCAGGGCGATGACGCATCGAGCCGTGATTGGCTCGCAGCGGCCATCTTCAATTTAAAAAATGACGCTGAGGCGCCATTTTTTAAATGGGTTACCGCTCCGCTGCCAAATTCTGCATCACCGCCGCCCGCCGGCCTCACCTTCGCCGCCACCCGCCCTCCGCACCTCCGCCGCCTTCTGCCGCTTGCACCTCTAATGGTGCTGCTTTCCTATGTTATTTCAATGGGCTTTTAATGCCCATTGCTAGATCCCGCCCGAGCCCACCTGCCGCTCCCATACCTTTCCAATTCTGACCATGAGGCACCACGATCGGTACCTCCCAAACACATAAAGGTAGGGAATCTGATTACATTAATATAAAGCAGATACTTATGACACAGAATATGTGTCATAAGTATCTTCTTTATATTACTTTAATCATTAATGACAGGGGAGGCACTGCCTCCCTTGCCTCCCCTGACTGCACGTCACTGGCTGGGTGACTGTAATTAGAACTATTTTGAGAACTGTTTATTATCGGTTCTCATACTTGCTGGTAATTATTCTGCTCCCCGTTTCAGCAGGACTCTGGGTAATCCTTCATGCATGTTTCATGTTTATTTCATGTGTGTTAGTATGTATAATTAAATTGTGATTTTACTACACATGCTATATATTCTTCTTTTTCATGTCAACCTGTGTTTATGGTAAAACATTTGACTGAAGACGGATCTACGTGGATATTAATCTCAGAATAAGGGATGTATAATTCATTTGGCATTATATAAATTTTATGCTGACTATGATTACGGTGGTGGGCGCCTGAGGGAACACTTCTCCGTTTTCTCTTACATCCTAGAGGATACTGGGGTCCATATTAGTACCATGGGGTACAGACGGGTCCATCCGTGGGGCCATTGGGACTTTAAGAGTTTAATAGTGTGGGCTGGCTCCTCCCTCTATGCCCTTCCTACCAGCCTCAGTTTAGAAAATGTGCCTGGCGGAGCCGGTCACAGCTAGTGGAGCTCTACAGAGCTTCTTTAGAAAAGTTTATTTTAGAGTTAGTTTTTTTACAGGGAGGCTGCTGGCAACAGCCTCCCTGCATCGAGGGACTGAGGAAAGGGAGCAGTGTCCGCCCTGCGGGGCCCTGAGCCACTGCCTCCGCTGACTGGACATTGAGCTCCAGAGGGGACAGATCGCACCCCGCCACAGGGGAACGCTCACCCCGGCAGCCAGCCGCCACCCCCTCAATGAGCTGAAGTATGGCGACTTAGTCACTGTTCCACCCTTACAAGCGGGGGGTCAGTGTGAAGGGGGTGGCTTAAAGGTGGCAGCGCGGTATTAACGCCGCTCCCGGACGTCTCAGCGGTACTGCGGTGGGGCACTTTGAGCCAGCAAGTTACCGTTCACTGACCATTTCCAGCCTGTCGGGCTCCGTGGATCTCAGCCAGCACAAAATTCCTCGGGCCAGTATAATCTTCAAGAGCGGGAAGACAGCGCCATTGAAGGGGCGGTGCTTCTCAGAGCGGACCCAGCAGCGATCAGCGCCATTTTCCCTGCCTGCAATCACTACTAGTGGATGTCCAGGTCCCTCCAGTGCAACTCCAGCTATCTGTGTGGTACCAGGGGGTTGTAGAAGGGGGGGAAGGCTGTGTTATAGGCTGTGTCACCTATTAAGGGACACAGTCAGTGCAGGTTAGGGTCTCCCTATACCTCTAATAGCGCTGCACAGAGGCAGAACTCTGGGAGGCAACGGAGTCACCTGCTGCCGGGCTCCTGCTTTGAAGGGGGGCACCTCTCCTCCTGTTCCATGTGTTCAGCGACATTAATCAATTAAGTTAATTGACAGCAGCCAGTATCTCTTCCGTAGCCGACTTCCCCACTAGTCACTGCACCTTACAAATCACACCCTCTTTATTATAGATACACTGGAAGCAGACACCTTACTGATGAAGCTATTTGTTCCTATAAAGGAAACATGAGAATTCTAACTATATGAAGTTATTTCTTTTGATATACTGTAGTTAGAATTCTCATACTTCCTATGCACCAGCAGCTATCCCCATCAGTAAGGTGCATGTTTCCAGTGTAATAGGTTGTGGGTTCTAATCCTGGATATGACACTTGCAAATTAATTGTCAGAGAAATAATCAGCATTGTGAGTGACTGAGCAGATCTATGTAGTATGTGGCTGGACCCGTACATAGGTGGTCATTCCGAGTTGATCGCTCGTTATTTTTTTTTCGCAACGGAGCAATTAGTCGCTAATGCGCATGCGCAATGTCCGCAGTGCGACTGTGCCAAGTAAATTTGCTATGTAGTTAGGTATTTTACTCACGGCATTACAAGGTTTTTTCTTCGTTCTGGTGATCGTAATGTGATTGACAGGAAGTGGGTGTTTCTGGGCGGAAACTGGCCGTTTTATGGGTGTGTGTGAAAAAACGCTGCCGTTTCTGGGAAAAACGCGGGAGTGTCTGAAGAAACGGGGGAGTGTCTGGGCGAACGCTGGGAGTGTTTGTGACGTCAAACCAGGAACGAAACTGACTGAACTGATCGCAGTGGCAGAGTAAATCTAGAGCTACTCAGAAACTGCTAAGAAGTGTCTATTCGCAATTCTGCTAATCTTTCGATCGCAATTTTACTATGCTAAGATACACTCCCAGTAGGCGGCGGCTTAGCGTGTGCAAAGCTGCTAAAAGCAGCTTGCGAGCGAACAACTCGGAATGAGGGCCATAGATCTGCCTAGTTGCAACGGTTTTGTAGTAGCTTCATATAGTTAGAATTAGAGATGAGCGGGTTCGGTTTTACTCGGATCTCAAAACGACATCTTATTGGCTCACGGATGATATATAGGGGGAGGGGAGGGGGCAATATTTTTCTTGCCTCCGGGCAACTGGGACAAACTTACGCCACTGGCGCTGCATGTGGGTTGGCTCCAATCTCTGTGTCTCTCTGCCTTCTTGTGGGGAAACTCTGTTTAGTGAATACCCTGTGTGTTTGTGGGGTGTTTGGTGTGTGTGACAACATGTCTATGGACACTGTTTCATATGCTGCAGAGGATTTATCTTCCCAGGAAGACTCCATACCGTGTAATCAGGATTGCACTGTTGTAGCGCAGATCCCTGCTAGAGAGTCAGAATGGTTATTCTCTCTGAGGGGGACTATTTCTCAGATTTCTGACAGGGTTGCTAGGACTGAGCATGACACTCAGATCCTACAATCTTCTATGGTTGTGTGGTCTGATACTGCTTCCTCGGGGTCCACTTGCTGTACATTCTCAAAAACGTGCACTTGCATTGCTTACGCAGGATGACACGGACACCGACTCTGACACTGCAGGCGGTGACGGGGATGTGTTGAGGGGTACAGCATCACTTGCTAGGGGGGTGCAGTTGATGATTGAAGCTGTGAGGGATATTTTACATATTTCTGACACAGCTACTGAACAGGTGGAGGAGGCCTTCTTTACAGATAATAAGAAGCCCCCCATCACCTTCCCGGCATCCAAAGCATTAAACGCTATCTTTGAAAAAGCCTGGGAAACTCCGGAAAATAAATTTCAGATCCCTAAGAGGGTCTTCTTGGTTGCTTTTCCCTTCCCAGAGGAAGATAGAAAGAAATGGGAGTCCCCGCCGATAGTCGACGCCTCTGTCTCCAGGCTGTCTAAACAGGTGGTGTTGCCAGTCCCGGGATCTAAAGGACCCGGCATATCGCAAGGTGGATGCTACGCTAAAATCCATTAACACGGCTTCTGGGGCTATATTACGGCCTACTATAGCCTGTGCTTGGATTGCAAAAGCTATTACCAGGTGGTCAATCGCTCTGCAGGAGGAATCGACTACGATGGATAAAGGTGACGTTGATTTATTTTTACGCCATATTCAGGACTCTGCAGGATTCCTGATAGATTCCATGAAGGACCTGGGTTCCATGGCTGCGGGGATCTCCTCCATGTCCGTCTCGGCTCGCAGGGGTCTCTGGCTGCGCCAATGGTCTGCGGACACGCAATCCAGGAAGAATGTGGAGGGCCTACCCTATACAGGTCAGGCTCTCTTTGGGGAGGTGCTGGATGTGTGGATTGCCACAGCTACCGCCGGTAAGTCTGCTTTTCTCCCCTCAGCTGCAGCAACTACAAAGAAGCCTTTTACACCAGCCACGTCACAGTCCTTTCGGCCCGCGAGGTCTAGAAAGAACAAGCCGCCGAACACCTTCTTCAGAGGTGGTCGTGCCAAAGAAAAGAAACCTGCTCCCGCAGGTTCCCAAGCCCAGAAGCCCGCTTCTGATACCCCTAAGTCCTCCGCATGACGGTGGACAGCTAGGCCTGGAGGAAGGTCAGGTGGGGTAAGACTCTGGCAGTTCAGCCATGTCTGGGTGTCATCTGGCCTGGACCCCTGGGTCCTGGATATAGTGTCCAGGGGGTACAGACTGGAGTTTCAAGATCCTCCACCTCACCGTTTCTTCAAGTCAGGCTTGCCAGCTCTGCTGGCGAACAGAACAATTCTTCTGGAGGCCATCAGAAAATTGGTGGTGTCAGAGGTCATTGTTCCAGTTCCACCTCAGCAGTGGAACAAGGGTTATTATTCGAACCTTTTTATGGTACCAAAACCGGATGGTTCGGTACGGCCTATTCTAAACTTAAAGTCTTTGAACCCTTATCTCAGGGAGTTCAAATTCAAGATGGAGTCTCTGGGAGCTGTCATCTCAGGACTGACGGAGGGGGAGTTCCTGGTGCCGCTGGACATCAAGGATGCTTACCTCCACATTCCCATTCGGACGCCGCATCAAGCATATCTCAGGTTTGCACTGTTGGACGATCACTATCAGTTCCAGGCACTGCCGTTTGGCCTATCCACAGCACCAACGATCTTCACCAAGGTGATGGCGGAGATGATGGTTCTCCTCTGCAAGCAGGGGGTGAACATAATTCCATATCTGGATGGATGAAGGCGTCGTCCAGGGAGAGCTGCTCAGGAAGCACGGTTGGATCCTGAACCTTCCAAAGTCTCATCTGGAGCCAACAAGGAGGCTGTCTTTCCTGGGAATGATCCTTGACACGGAAGTGCAGAGGGTTTTTCTCCCGGTGGAGAAAGCATTGGTGATTCAAACAATGGTCCGGGTTGTCTTTAAGCCTACCCGTGTATCGGTTCATCAATGCATCCGCCTTCTGGGGAAGATGGTTGCCGCCTACAAGGCTCTGCAGTACCGCAGGTTTCATGCTCGACCTTTTCAGCTGGACCTATTGGACCAGTGGTCGATTTATTGCCCGATTTATTGCCCCATCTATGGAATTTGTTGCGTTGATAATCATAAGATAGTTGGGCTCTTTCCGTGAGAAATGTATCGTAAACGAGTTTGGCCGAAAGATAAGCCTCTTTGTGGGTGGGGGTATCGTGTTGAGTGTAACTCCTGTATGCTGAGGTGAGGGTTGTGCTCAAGGACTGTAGTTGAGATGAAAACTTCTTCCGTTTAAAATGAGTATATGACATGATGTGACCTCGGAGAACGGCTTTAGCTGCACCCCAGAAAATCAGCGAGTCTGGACTCTGGTCATCGTTGTCCAAAGTATAGTTGTGCCAAGACTGCTTCATATAGAGAAGGAAATCAGCGGAGTGACGCAGGTAAGCTGGAAAACGCCATCGGGGTAGACTACGGGAGGGCACATTTAGTTGGATATGGAGGGAGATAGGGGCATGATCGGATATGATAATATTGTCGATAGAGGTGTGAGTGACTCTGGGGAGGTGAGCGGCAGTAAAGATGTAGTCAATACGGGAGTGAGAAGAGTGGGGGTGAGAGTAAAAAGAATAGTCTTTTTGAGTGGGGTGAAAGATCCGCCAGGGGTCCAAGAGATCCAATTGGGAACAGAAAGAGGATAAGAGTTGTGCAAGAATCGTAGTGGTGGTAGTACTTACCCTGGATCTGTCCATGGATGGGTCGACTACTAAGTTGAAGTCCCCGCCAACAATTAAGTTCTGGCTGCCCCAGGTAAGGAGGTTTGTTAAAAGTCCTGCAAAAAAGGAGTCGGGTGAGATGTTAGGTGCATAGATGTTGAGAAGGGTATAGACCGTATTATTAATGCGTACGTCTAACAATAAAAATCTACCCTCAGGGTCACAGAGCTACCCCCCCCCCCCCCCCCCCCCGAGATTTAGAGTGGTACAGAGATGAAATGCATTCTCCTATCCAAGGGGCTCGCAGGGTATTTCTAGGATCATCTAGCCAGTGGGTCTCCTGCAATAGTACAATGTGGGGGGACATGCGTTTTAGATGAGAGATCACTTTCTTCCTCTTAACCGGGTGGTTAAGACCCTCCACATTGCGGACATCACGGGCAGAGGAATCAGGAACTTTTCCATGCATAGAGGTTTAAGCAGAGATGAGGTAGCCAGGCACAGAGAGTCCAGATAGTAAAAGGTGTAACGGGTCTCACATATTAAACAGTGACTTTCAGTAGTAGCTCATCCTGAGCAAGACGTATGAGAGGTGAGAGGTGAGGTAAGATGGAGGGGAGGAGGGAGGGGCGTGTGGTGTCTGTGGTTGAGAAGATTTTCAGGAGCCGGCAAGAGCAAGTGATGAGAGGGGCCAGGCCCCCGTGGGTAAGCAGGGAGAGGGCGGCAACCAAGGAGGTGGAGGTCAGCACAGGACCCGTTGTCCAGGTGTCGGTGGACCTTTAGGTGCTCAGCAGCGATGAGGTCAGGGTCAGGGCGTCAGGGACATTTATGGATCCTCAGCCGCGACCATGTCACGGATATCCGCAGGGGTCTGCACGGAGGGAGGAGTGGTGATCCGGGCGGCGGAAGGCAGGGGAGAGTTCCTCACCGCACTGTGTAACAGCTGTCAGGCCAGTGCAGCTCCCGTCTCCCTCTGTCTCGATCGTCAGGTCCCCGGTAGCTGGGGCAGTGCCAATATGGCCACCGGCCTTCGTATACTGTAGGGGGAGGTGCGGAGAAAGATGCAGTCTCTTAAGTGCCAAGCAGCCGTGAGAAGGGTGGGTGGGCTGTGCCTCCTTATAAGTGGCAGACAGCTCCGTTATGTCGGTGTCGGCAGAGCAGCCGAATCCCAGCAGAGCCTACCAGCAACTAGTATTGTCTCCCCTCAGACGGCCCCGACCGCGGCAGCGATCACCAGCAGATCCGGACATGGCTCAAGCGGCAGCAGGGAGAGCCAGCCGAGGTGTGGGGTGCGTGGGGTAGCCGCAGGCGTCCCTTTTCCGGGTCCACGGCAGTCTGTGTGCACGTGTGCTGCAGCAGGAGCAGGGAGGAAGATGGCCACCGTGTCCCGGTGCAGGGAGTGAGAAGCTGGCCCCTTCACCGGAGCCCCCCGCGGGTACAGGCAGTCGCGGGACTCACGGGGCCGGCCGGAGGTCACAGACAGGCTAGAGAGCCCCGGCGGAGGTGAGCAGGGTCCGGGCGCCGTCACCGCCGCGTTTCCGGAAGTCCGGCGGGTCGCCTGTGAAATCGAGGCCCCGGCGTGAGAATCAGCAGTGGGCCGCAATCCGCGGGAGCTTTTAATGTGCTCCCCGATTCCGCGGCCACTGGTGTTTAGCAGCAGGGGGATTGGGAGGGTGTAGGTTAGGGGTGGGCAAAATACGGCCCGCGGGCCGGATGCGGCCCGCAAACCGATCCTGCCCGGCCCACTGCCTCCCACTAGCAAGCAATGACAAGCGGCACGACCGGCTGAGCTGCTTGTCATTGCTCTGCAGTACCTCCAAGCTGCCGGTGCCAGTCTCCCCTGCTGCTGCTGCTGCTGCTGCACGGCGCCTGTGTTGTAGTAGCCTCCTCCTCCTCCCGCCTGCAGAGTCCCCAGTGACAACGGCTGTGTACAGCTGAAAAGGGGCGGAGCTACGTTTCGATGAGGGGGCGGGGCTACACGGGACCTCAGGGGGCGGAGCTACACGGGACAAGAGCCAGACTGCTACAGATCAATCTTTCCTGCACTGCCAGCCAGCCAGATCAGTGAGTTAATGGAAAAAGTGAGTGAAAGAAGTGTGTGTGTGAGTGTGTGTGTTAGTGTGTGTATATTTGTGTGTGCGGGCAGTGGCGTCAGACTGTCTTTAGGTTGGGGGGTAGAGATCTTTAGCTATCGCTGTACCAACCCCTCCAGTGTTCTGTCACTGTGTCACCCCCACCGTGTTCTGTCACCATGTCACCCCCCAATGTTCTGTCACCGAGTCACCCCCCAGTGTTCTGTCACCGTGTCACCCCCCCATGTTCTGTCACCGAGTCACCCCCCAGTGTTCTGTCACCGTGTCACCCCCCCATGTTCTGTCACCGTGTCACCCCCCCATGTTCTGTCACCATGTCACCCCCCCATGTTCTGTCACTGTATCACACCCCAGTGTTCTGTCACCGTGTCACCCCATGTTCTGTCACCATGTCACCCCCTCATGTTCTGTCACCGTGTCACACCCCAGTGTTCTGTCACCGTGTCACCCCATGTTCTGTTACCGTGTCACCCCCCCATGTTCTGTCACTGTGTCACACCCCCGTGTTCTGTCACTGTCACCCCCCGTGTTCTGTCACTGTGTCACCCCATGTTCTGTCATCGTGTCACCCCCCTGTGTTCTGTCACTGTGTCACACCCCCGTGTTCTTTCACTGTGTCACACCTTTCCCCAGGGGCCATAAGACACTGGATAATTTGCTTGCTGTGCATGGATTATCCCAAATAAAATGTTAATGTGTAAAAGGGGGCTCTACCTGCTGTAATGTGTAAAAGGGAGCTCTACCTTCCGTACTGTGTAAAAAGGGGGCTCTACCGTCCATACTGTGTATAAGGGAGCTCTACCTGCCATAATGTGTGTAAAAGGGGCTCTACCTGGTATAATTTGTGTAAGTGGCGCTACTGTGTGGCGCAATTTGAATAATGGAGACTATTGAGCAGCCTAATATGAATCTATTCTTTTTTGGCCATGCCCCTTCCACATGAAGCCACGTCCCTATATTTTTGGCACGTGGGGGGGTCGGGGAGCTGCTATTTTATGTGTGGCCCTCGGATGCTGACAAAAAAGCCTCAAGTGGCCCCTCAGCTGAAATAATTGCCCACCCCTGGTGTAGGTAGTAGGGATTTGGAGCAGGAGAGCAAGTTTAGGCGGGCTAGGAGGGTAAAAGGATGTTATTAAAGCAGGAGCTATGCACAGCTGCGACTGCTCTCCTCCAGCGTTAAGCCACACCCCCTGCCAGAGACTTTTGATTATTACCTTGGATTCAGTTACTGCTTATTATTTCATCTCTGTTACTGCCGGTTTTAAGTTATCATCCATTGCCATATCATTACTCTGTGACCTTTGTGTTTAATAAACATCAGTGCATATGCGCAGGACTTTATGCAGCCTCCACGTTTCATACGTCATTCCAACACTGACCCACTAGTGCCCCCTCCGGGAACAGACAAAATCAGAATCCTGACACTGGGAAGCAGACTTCCTCAGCAGACACGATCTCCATCCAGGGGAGTGGGGCCTCCATCCGGAGGTGTTTGAGGAGGTAACCGGTTGGTGGGGGGTTCCTCACGTAGACATGATGGCCTCCCGCCTCAACAAGAAGCTGGGGAGGTACTGTTCCCAGTCAAGAGACCCTCAGGCAGTGGCAGTGGATGTACTGGTAGCTCCGTGGGTGTTCCCATCAGTGTATGTGTTCCCTCCACTTCCTCTGATTCCAAAGGTTCTTCAGCTGGTAAGAAGAACAAGGGTTCTGGCAATCCTCATTGCTCCGGACTGGCCAAGGAGGGCTTGGTATGCGGATCTATTGGATCTTCTACTGGAGTATCCAAGGCTCTTACCTCTTCGGGAGGATCTGCTACTGCAGGGGCAGTTCGCCTATCAAGACTTACCACGGCTAAGTTTGACAGCATGGCGGTTGAGCGCCAGATCTTAGCTCGGAAAGGTATCCCGAGTGAAGTCATTCCTACCCTGATTCAGGCTAGGAAGGGGGTAACATCTAAACATTACCACTGTATTTGGAAGAAATATGTTTCTTGGTGTGAATCAAGAAAATTTCCTGCGGTGGAGTTTCAACTTTTCCTGCATGCGGGAGTGGATATGGGCCTGAGATTGGGATCCATCAAGGTCCAGATCTCTGCTTTGTCCATCTTTTTTCAAAAACACTTGGCTGTCCTCCCTGAGGTTCAGACCTTTTTGAAAGGGGTTCTGCACATCCAGCCTCCCTTTGTGGCGCCAACGGCACCCTGGGATCTAGATGTGGTGTTGCAGTTCCTACAATCAGCTTGGTTTGAGCCTCTACTGGAGGCTGACATCAAGTTTCTCACGTGGAAGGCTGTCACTTTGTTGGCCTTGGCTTCTGCCCGACGCGTGTCAGAATTGGGGACTTTATCTTGTAAAAGCCCTTATCTGATCTTCCATGAAGACAGGGTGGAACTTAGGACTCGTCCACAGTTCCTGCTTAAGGTTGTATCGGCTTTCCATATCAACCAACCTATTGTGGTGCCAGTGGCTGATGACTCCTCAATTGCTTCAACGGCTTTGGATGTTGTCAGGGCTTTGAAGATTTATGTGAAGAGGACGGCTCGTCATAGAAAGACTACTCTCTCTATGTCCTCTATGATCCCAAGAAAATTGTGTGTCCTGCTTCTAAGCAGTCAATTTCGCGCTGGATCAGGTTCACTATCCAGCATGCGTATTCTACAGCAGGATTGCCGTGTCCGAAATCGGTTAAGGCCCACTCTACTCGTAAAGTGGGTTCCTCCTGGGCGGCTGCCCGGGGTGTCTCGGCTTTACAGCTTTGCCGAGCTGCTACTTTGTCTGGTTCGAACACGTTTGCTAAGTTTTACCAGTTCGATACTTTGGCCTCTGATGACCTCAAGTTTGGTCAAGCAGTGTTGCGCTCTTCCTCCCGTATTGGGAGCTTTCGTACATCCCTATGGTACTGATATGGACCCCAGCATCCTCTAGGACGTAAGAGAAAATAGGATTTTAATTACCTACCGGTAAATCCTTTTCTCGTAGTCCGTAGAGGATTCTGGGCGCCCGCCCGCCCAGCGCTGCGTTTTTCTGCATTGGTTTTATAGTTCAGTACTGCCTGGTTCCTAGGTAAGTTCTGCGTTATTTACTGTTTCAGTACTGTTTCAGCTGTTGCTGAGTTTTCCAGCATGTTGACCAGATTTGTATGTTGTGTGAGCTGGTATGAATCTCGCCACTATCTGTGTAATTCCTTCTCTCGAAGTATGTCGTCTCCTCGGGCACAGTTTCTAGACTGAGTCTGGTAGGAGGGGCATAGAGGGAGGAGCCAGCCCACACTATTAAACTCTTAAAGTGCCAATGGCTCCTGGTGGATCCGTCTATACCCCATGGTACTAATATGGACCCCAGCATCCTCTACGGACTACGAGAAAAGGATTTACCGGTAGGTAATTAAAATCCTATTTTTTTTCACTATACCAATTTATCCGAACAACCATTTTTGCCCATTTTCCAGCTTTTGGGAGGAAATGGTCAATTGTCATTTGCTCTCATATATTACCAGATTTTAATTCGAACCAGCCAGATTGGACAATGAATCTTTAGGTGTATGGTCAGTTTAACAGAGCAGGTTTTAGGGATATCCAGGCGTCAGCACAGATGATTAAATCAAAATAACTGAGGTACTAATTAAGACACCTGTGCTCAAACATGGATTTCAGTAAAACCTGGATTGTTAGTGTACCTTGAGGACCGAGGTTGGGAATGCCTGCTTTGTATGGTCCAAGAGAAATTGCAATTTACTATAGAATATTTTGAAGTCTTGTGAGGAAATCTTCTGCATGGAACAGTGGAACAAAGAATGAGGTTACCGGGCATCCAGCAGTGATCCTTAAGGTTAGATGAACATTTACCAGTACATCTACCTCTAATCCTCAAGCTTAGAAGATGCAATATGGCCAGGGCCGTAACTAGGGGTGTGCAGACAGTGCTCAGCCCACAGCACATTTGTCCTGTGGACACAACTGACTGCATCCACCTGCGATCCTATTTGTATTTCTGTCTGCTCCCTCTCCTCTGTCCCTCACCCTGTGTCCCACCTGATACCTGACTGACAGTCAGGATGCGGTGGTGGTCCTGGAGCACTTGGGGGGTGCAGTCCAACAGGCAGCAGGCTCCGATGCTTGGCTCTCTGGGATTGTCTCCCCCAGCATGATTGGGGAAGAGCTGTGAGGCGATGGTCTGGTCCCTGCGATGCCGGCGTATCTGGCTGCATCAAAGTGGAGACCTCTGCCTGCCGCTGGGGGTTGTGGGTATCTCCCTTGTCACACAATAATGCTCCTCTGTTTTCCTTCCTCCAACTCCAGTACGGCAAGAGGTGGGCTTCGGCGCTGGGGATCTCTCAGTGTGGTCGGGGAGAACTGTGAGGTGGCAGGGGATGGTGTCTGTGATGCAGGTCTGCCCCCAGCTGTCTGCCCACCGATGCTGCTGCTTTGGTGATCAGAAGACTGCAGAGGTGCTGGAGCCAGGACATATGTATCAAATATAATGTGCAAAGGGGAATGACAATGAAGAGAAGAAATGATGATGAAGAGGAGGGATGAAAAGGAGCTCTACTGTTGAGCAATGTGTGTAAGGGGCTTTGCTGTCTGGCGTAACTTGTATAAGGGGACTGCTGTGTGGTGTAATGTAAATAATGTACACTACTATGTGTGTAATGTGAATTGGTACTATTCTTCTGCGGCCACGCCCTTCCCCGCAAAGTCACACTTCGATAAGAGAGCAATTTTGCAGGTGTTATGTGAGGAGTGTGGTGTCTGGGAGCAGGGCTACAGGAGGTACAGGAGAGGTAGTACTCATTTCCTTACTGCACATGCACACCAAGCATGCCTGTGTCCACAGGTTCTGCTGAACCTTACACCAGTAGCAAACTCGGGGTGCAGCTTGTGCCCAGGTACTGGATGTTGGTGGCGTGGCTGGGGGGCAGACAGTGTGCTTTGACAAGAAAATTAGTCAATGTCATGCCAAATAGTTTTTAGCACTAGCAGTGCCGGCGGAACCCGCTCAGCAAAGGGATGCAAAGCAGGGAGGCGCGAGGCAGGAGAGGCGCTCTCCCTGCTCTGCATCCCTGTGTTTTGCGCTGTTCTGTCGGCTGCGCCTGTCACACTGTGGCAGACAGCAGAGCCGGGGCAGCATGAGGCGCGGCTCTTCTAATCCACCCGTGCCGCTGATCATTGTGTCAGTGCAGTGGCGCTAGCGGGAGGAGAGGGGGAGCTGGAAGGGTCGGACATAATGGGCTAGTGATGGCTCGGAGAGCAGAGAGCTTCTTACTGCAGACTGCAGTACTGCCGGGAGCCACTAGATGCCCCCATCTCCATACAGCCATCTCACCTGCCTGAAGGAATAATAGATAGAGAGACGGTTGATTCTATATCGGAGTGGGAGAAGGGACCTTCTGACGTACCTAGGGGAAAAGACCCGCCACCAGGGGGAGGAGCTACGGCTGAACAAGGTACCCGAAAAGTACCCTCGCGGGCTCACTTCGCTCGCCACGCTTCGGGCACGGTGGCTTGCTCCGCTCCGCTTCGCTCGCCACCTAATTACTAAAGGTAATAGTTGGTGGCATGGATACTAGAGCAACTGTCCCGCTGGCGTAGCTCCTCCCCCTTGTGTTGTAGCTCCTCCCCCTGATGGAAAAGGTCCCTTAGGCCACTTGGATCTAGCCTCAACCATAGAGAGACAGCCCGAGACCCTGTGAGTGTGTGAGGAACTTCAACTTGGTTATTTTTTTTCTGTGTGATTATTTATCCTAACCTGTCTATCTATCTATCTATCTATCTATCTATCTATCTATCTATCTATCTATCTATCTATCTATCTATCTATCTCTCATACTTGCCTACTTTAGTAAAAGTATTTCAGGGAGATTGTGAAAGTAACACCTATCAGCGCCGGCACGTACTGCAACATCGGAGAGATGTGTCGTGAAAATGACTTACATCCAAATGTAAATGAGCCCCAAAGTTAGTAAGATCTATTTGTTGAAGAAAAGATACTGATATTTTGCAGGATTTGTTCGTGTATTGTGTTTTACAAGAGGTTCCATATACTGTAAGTGGCCATAGGCATCATTGTGTCTTATAACAAATGCAGGGAATTGGCACTAATGATCCCATTTGAATGTATGTATCTCTGCCATCGCCCACTAGGAGGGCACCAGAGCTTGTAATATATATATATTGTATGTCCGGCACTCCAAACTGGGTATAAAAGTAGTTGCCCGGTGCCCTCCAGTGTATATATTAAGTAGGTTGCAATGGAGGCGGCACTCACGGCACTCAGAAATGTGCTATAAATTGCTTCTGCGTTTTGGTTTTATTAAAAAATAATTGTCAGGAATTGTGACTTTTGTTTAATAAAACCGAAACGTAGAAGCAATTTATAGCACGTTTCTTGCATGACCGTGAGTGCCACCGCCATTGCAACCTACTATATTGGTAATATTGTGTGGCCACACTCCACCAGTTTTTGTTGCCTTCGGCATGCACTGTCACTTTGTTATGTATGGGGGGGAGGGCGCAAATTTATAGTTTGCAGGGGGGCGCCGAACACCCTTGCACCGGCCCTGAGCACTAGTCCCCACAGACCTGCAGGGCCGTAACTACGTGTGTGCCAAGCGTGCCTGGCACACAGCGCAGTTGCCCTGAGGGCGCACGGCCAGCGGCATTTAATTAGTCAAATTGACTCATTACATGCCGCCTCTGAAGTCTGCGCCGTGCGCCGCGCTGTGGAGGGAGAAGACAGCAGCGCCGGGCAGCGGAGAAGGAGGAGGAGGGAGGGGGACTGGAGCCACAGCAGCGCAATGTAATTGGTAGTAAGCGCCGCTGCAGCAGCCCCCTCTCCTTCCGTATTGGCTGCCCGGCGCTGCTGTGGATGCTGGGATGTGGTTCCTCCATCCCAGCATCCACAGCAGCGCCAGGCAGCCAATACGGAAGAAGAGGGGACTGCTGCAGCGGCGCTTACTACAAATGAAATAGCGCTGCTGCGGCTCCAGTCCCCCTCCCTCCTCCTCCTTCTCACCTGCCTGCACCGAGGGAGCTGCACGAGGAGCCTGTCAGCGGGGAGATGGTAAGTATCTCTCTCTCTCTCTCTCTCTCTGGGACACCGTCTGCCATAATGTGTAAAAAGGAGGCCTGGCTGCCGCAATGTGTAAAAAGGGGGACTGGCTGCCGCAATGTGTTAAAATGGGGCCTGGCTGCCGCAATGTGTAAAAAGGGGGACTGGCTGCCATAATGTGTAAAAAGGGGGCCTGGCTGCCGCAATGTGTAAAAAGGGGTACTGGCTGCCGCAATGTGTAAAAAGGGGGACTGGCTGCCGCAATGTGTAAAAAGGGGGCCTGGCTCCCGTAATGTGTAAAAAAGGGGCCTGCCTGCCGCAATGTGTAAAAAGGGGGCCTGCCTGCCGCAATGTGTAAAAAGGGGGCCTGGCTGCCGCAATGTGTAAAAAGGGGGACTGGCTGCCGTAATGTGTAAAAAGGGGGACTGGCTGCCGTAATGTGTAAAAAGGGGGACTAGCTGCCGCAATGTGTAAAAAGGCGGACTGGCTGCCACAATGTGTAAAAATGGGGAAACCGTCTACCGTAATGTGTAAAAACGGGGACGCTGTCTGCTGTAATGTGTAAAAAGGGGACGCTGTCTGCCGTAATGTGTAAAAAGGGGACGCTGTCTGCCGTAATGTGTAAAAAGGGGGACTGTCTGCTGTAATGTGTAAAAAGGGGGACTGTCTGCTGTAATGTATAAAAGGGGCTCTACCTGGTGTAGTGGCGCTACTGTGCAGCGTAATTTGAATAATGGAGACTACTGTGCACCGTAGTATGAATTGCTATTATTTTGTGGCCATGCTCCTTCCCCATGAAGCCACGCCCCTATATAGTTTTTCACGCGCCTACGGCGCGCACTACCCCTATCTTACATGGGGGGGGCGCCAATGTAATTTCTTGCACACAGCGCTGAAATGCCTAGTTACGGCACTGCAGACCTGTACACACAGAAGGATCGTGTCCACTTCCTGTCTGAGGATGCAGTAGAACAGAAGGTGATGTAACCATGTGACAGGCGGTCGGTATCCCGCCGGTCAAGTTACGGGACAAGTTACCAGAATGTGATGAATCATCTATTTTCCACACAGTAGCATAGTGTATTTCCAAATGATAACCGCTGTGATTCTGTATTATATTTGTGATAACGTGGCTTCTCAGTTCCTACCTCCAAGTCCCTATGCTGATTTTGGCTAGTGTTAGTGGTGGTCTTTTCCTATCATTGGCCAAATGGCAGCTCATTGCATACAAATAGCAAACCTGCCAGAAATGTTTAATTCGTCGTCCTTGTGACCAGTCTCCATTCAGAACATATGGGGTTCAGGCGTACTTATATCATCAGCAGATTAAGGGGCCTATTTATCACCATCCGCATCCAGGATGCGGATGACAGGTGATAAAATCGCCCAAACTCGCACTGCGATAATTGATTACATGACAGGTATGTATCAATTATCGCATGCAGGAACAGAGCTTGTGGTCAAGCTCTATCCCTGCGATGCCGCTTCGCAGCATCATCTGTGTATTTTTACTCCAATGTCCTGCTGCGCATGCGCTGTCAGCGCCTACCGCCGCAGCCCAGT
Organism: Pseudophryne corroboree; assembly: GCF_028390025.1. Lineage (NCBI taxonomy): Eukaryota > Metazoa > Chordata > Amphibia > Anura > Myobatrachidae > Pseudophryne > Pseudophryne corroboree. The sequence goes on from NC_086451.1 coordinate 69,003,847, forward strand.
CGACCCCCCCCCCCCCCCCCGTCACGGCTACCCCCACTCGCCGCGGACCACCCCAAGCAGGATAATATACTCACCTGTCCAGGGAGCTGGTCTGTGCTGCTTCAGGAGGCTGCTGGGCACCGGGTCCTTCTCCTGCGCTGTGACCCGCGGTGCTGTAAAGTGCGCTGCCATTTTGCAGCATCACTTTACTGCACCGTCGTCACATTGCAGCATATGGGGGACCCGGCACACAGCAGCGCTCACCGGTGCAGCTGACACCCGCCCCCTGGACAGGTGAGTATGTTTTTTTGTTTTTTACTTTTTTTTTTTTTTTATACACTGTGATCAGCTTGTATGTCCATCGGACACACACAGATGATCACTCTGCTGGGTCCCCGCTCAGCTTTCTCTGCCAAGGGCAGAGAAAGCTGGGCAAAAGGGTGCTTATAGCAGTGCTGCCCTGTGAACTCGCCAGCCTGAGCTGGCGAGATTATCACAGGGCACATTTCTGAATTTATTCACATTTTTTTTTTTATAAATTTGGCCACATCAGATTTCCCATTGTAAGTATGGGGAATGCGATGTGGGTTACTGAAAAAGGTGAATTAAAGGGTTTGGAGCAGTTTTTCATGAAAACTGCTCCAAATGGCCTTTAATACATTTAGGTGATACTAAAATAATGTGAAAAGCCTTTTCCCATTATTTTAGTAAAAATAATGTTAATAAATAGACCCCTAAGGCTTTACAGCAGTATTTCTTTCCCTGAGAAAGAGGCCTAATGAGACAGACAGACAGACGTAAGCTGAAAGGGTAGGAAATTGGGCAGACAGCTAGCTGGAGAATTATTAAGTCCATAAATCTATGTCTAATACTACACTTAGAGCTCAAATGTTAATTTAGCTGACATTTTTTGTTAATGAGTGGTTTGTAATGAAGTTCTCCCACTAAAGCTAGGTACACACTATATAATTAAGGCCTGATTTCCCAAATGAAACCAGGAACAGCAACAATTGAACCAACCAGAATACTTAACCAAGTAACAGTGCAGGAAGAACGAAGCACCGGGCGGGCGCCCAGTATCCCCTGCGGACTACGAGAAAAGGATTTACCGGTAGGTAATTAAAATCCTATTTTCTCTTACGTCCTTGGGGATACTGGGAATCCAGTTAGTACCATGGGGAAGTACCAAAGCTCCCAAACCGAGTGGGAGAGCGCTGAGGTTCCTGCAGAACTGATTGACCAAACTGAAGGTCCTCAGAGGCCAAAGTATCGAACCTGTAAAACTTTGCAAACGTGTTCGAACCTGACCAAGTAGCTGCTCGGCAGAGATGTAAAGCCGAGACACCCCGGGCAGCCGTCCAACAAGAACCCACTGACCTAGTTGAGTGCGCCTGTACAGATTTTGGAACCGGCAATCCTGCCATGGAGTAAGCATGCTGGATAGTGAACCTGATCCAACGTGCAATAGAATGCTTTGAAGCAGGACACTCAATCTTATTGGGATCATAGAGAACGAACAGCGAGTCCGATTTCCTGTGATGAGCTGTTCTCTTTACATACACCTTCAAAGTCCTCACAACATGCAAAGACTTTGAAGTAGCAGAGGTGTTCGTAACAGCCGGAACCACAATAGGTTGGTTGATGTGAAACGCGGACACCGCCTTAGGAAGAAATTGCTGATGAGTTCTGAGTTCAGCTCTGTCCTCATAGAGAATTAAGTAGGGACTCTTGTGAGACAACGCCCCTAGCTCCGACACACGTCTTGCTGAAGCAAAGGCCAACAGTGTGACGGTCTTCCACGTAAGATATTTTACGCCCACCTCCTGTAATGGTTCAAACCTGTCCAATCGGAGGAACTGCAGCATCAAATTGAGATCCCAAGGTGCCATGGGAGGCACAAAGGGAGGTTGGATGTGCAGAACACCTTTCAAGAAGGTCTGGACCTCAGGGAGAGAAGCCAATTGTTTCTAAAAGTAAATAGACAAGGCCAAAATCTGGACTTTAATAGAGACTAGGCATAGGCCCACATCCACTCCCGACTGCAGAAAAAGCAGGAGACGTCCCAGATGAAATTTCACTGCAGAATATTGTTTGCTCTCACACCAAGAGACATACTTCTTCCATATACGGTGGTAATGTTTAGACGTTACCCCCTTTTTGTCTTGGATCATAGTCGAGATGACCCTGTCAGGAATCCCTCTCCTGGCTAGAATCAGCCGTTCAACTTCCATGCTGTTAAACGTAAGTCTTGATAGACGAAGGGGCCCTGTTGCAGAAGATCCTCGCGAAGAGGTAGAGGCCACAGATCTTCGATTAGCATCCCGAGAAAATCCACGTACCAGGTCCTTCGAGGCCAGTCCAGAACAATGAAGCTTGCTTGAACCTTTTCCCTTTTTATTCTCTTTAGAATGCTTGGGATCAGAGGAAGTAGAGGAAACACGTACACCAGCTGGTAGACCCACGGAGTTGTCAGAGCATCTACCGCTACTGCTTGTGGGCCTCTCGACCTGGAATAATACCGCTCTAGCTTCTTGTTGAGTCGAGAAGCCATCATGCCGATCTGTGGATATCCCCACCGTTATCAGTGATCCGTGCATGGCTTTGTGAACACGCCAGCAAAAAGCAGGTCTATTTGAAAGCTCCTTATTTTTACGAATTCTGTGCTTTCCTGGCAGTGTTTGGCTATGGGGGGTCATTCCGAGTTGTTCGCTCGCTAGGAGATTTTAGCAGCATTGCACACGCTAAGCCGCCGCCCTCTGGGAGTGTATCTTAGCTTAGCAGAATAGCGAACGAAAGTTTCGCAGAATTGCGAATAGAAAAATCTTAGCAGTTTCTGAGTAACTCCAGACCTACTCACAGATTGCGATCAGCTCAAGCCGTTTCGTTCCTGGTTTGACGTCACACACACGCCCAGTGTTCGGCCAGCCACTCCCCCGTTTCTCCAGACACTCCCGCGTTTTTCCCTGACACGCCTGCATTTTTCCGCACACTCCCAGAAAACGGGCAGTTTCCGCCCAGATAGACCCACTTTCTGTCAATCACACTCTGATCACTTCAAGTAAATTTACTAAATTTTGTGCTAAAATACTTAGCGCATGCGCACTGCGTACCATGCGCATGCGCATTTTTTCCTTAATCGCTCCGTTGCGAAAATCGGCAACGAGCGAACTCGGAATGACCCCTATTGTCAGCAGTGATTGAGAATACGAATTCTTAGTAAATTAACAAGTTGAATAAAATAACAGCCGTGTTTGACCGATGGTCTAATAATTCATATTTGTGAACTCTGGCGGGAAAAAACATACGAATAGCCCCAACACTGCCGAGATTTGTGTATAGTAAATTCCCGACATCATACTTAGAAGAAAAAAACAAAGTCGAATTAAATCGGGACCTTAGTAAATATACCCCTGTGTCTTCCCACACAGAGTGAGGGTGGCCATTTTATGGTCAGAAACGAACATTCAAGGAGCAGTGAGGTAAAGGTAATGGAGGCAGAAGACACATCCTAGGGAATTTAGAAGCTGCATTCTCATGAATGCTGATAATGCCAACAAAATGGCTGCCGCTACAGCATGCCGACTGTGGGTACACTTAAGATATCGGATAAAAGCTACAATTTCTGTTACCTCATCTTTCTGGATTTCAACTTTCTCCTAAACACAACATGCTTAGAATGTAGGACATTTTGGCAAAAGCAGAACAGTCCAGTAAAAGTTCTTGCAACAGTGGACAGGTCTTATATAAAATAAGATACGACATCTGTGAGGGGGGAGTTTATAAAATGGCAATGGGTAAAACATTGTAGATGTCCTCAGGGAAGTTTTCTTGCTTTTCCTGGGCTAGGACATTAAGGCCGGCCTGTCTAATAAGCCTATGTACGACATCCATGTCTCAGAAAGATACTGCTATCCAAGTCATCCATAATGACCTCTGCTTGGGCCATGTTGTCCTTGACGACTACGATACTGTTTGGCCGCAAGCCAGTTTTACACCACTTCAGGAACTCCACCAGGTCGCTGTCCGTTAGACGCCCTGCGGTGAAAAGTACATAACATTTACACACAGTTACTATATAAACATAAAGGGTCTCTCCGTCTCTAACGTGTGGCTCCAGCTGAGAGCAGGCCAGGCCAGGAGTGAGCATAGCTTGTATAAGGTGCACATTCCCAGTGATGCACACTGAAGTCCAGCTCAGCACCTACCACACTAACAACTATAAAAGGTAACTCCCAGCAATAAGGCAATAGTTATACAGCCATGATACCTAAACTCAGCAAATTGATAATCTACCAGTGATCCTGAACAAAGGGAATGAATATATCAAACTGCACACTACAGATATCATCCTATATAGTAAAAGGCTAACGCTGCTCCACACCTCTATGGGGGGGAATTCAAGTGTTTTGCTGAAGTTCCACGCTGGCATAAGAATGAATAGTGCCCAGTCAGTAGTTAATAGCTGCAGACTGGTATCCGTATTCCTCCATCAGGTTATCTGCTGTTCTGCACCATAGAATAATTGTATCTGTCTCACCTGTGGCTGCAGAGTCTATTAGTGTCTCCAGTTAGTCTCAACACAGTCACAATTGGTAAGCCCAATGTATAAATATCCTGACAGAGATTTAGAATGAATAGTTACAGCTGCACTTGTGTCCAGCAAAGGAACCAGTCACAGCTTACTGCTTGCTGCACCACAGGAACCAGCCAGTCCGTACAGCGCTGCCAGCACAAAGCTGGTAATTGCAGGCACCGCTCTGTGTGGAGCGATGGATGGATGAACAGACCCACATAACCTGACACCACGGCATGCAGTGACCGGGACGTATCCAGCGCTGATCAAGCGGTCATTTGCAGTGGGCACAACGTTCCCAGCCTGTAGGGGGCGTATGAAGAATGCTCCAGTCAGATGGGAGAGTGCTCCCGTATCCTCAGCGCATTTCTCACAGGCAGCGTTTTCAAGAGATTTACGTACACGTGTGCTCATCCTTATCTTGCAAACCAGTCACAGTAAACGCGACTCGTTTGCCGTGAATAGTGCATAGGGAAGCATTGTTCGTATGCACGCTGCGACTAGTCACGGCACAGTCCACATATTCGCTGCTGGGATGCTTAGGCACGTGGCAGGCGACTGTGCAAGATGAGAATGAGCCCATCTGTATACCAGCGTTCTATCCATACATTCTAGGAGTACATTCTATTAGTGATGAGCGGGTTCGGATCCTCGGGATCCGAACCCGCCCGAACTTCACCTTTTTTTACACGGGTCCGAGCGACTCGGATCCTCCCGCCTTGCTCGGTTAACCCGAGCGCGCCCGAACGTCATCATCCCGCTGTCGGATTCTCGCGAGATTCGGATTCTATATAAGGAGCCGCGCGTCGCCGCCATTTTCACACGTGCATTGAGATTGATAGGGAGAGGACGTGGCTGGCGTCCTCTCCGTTATATTAGAAAAGAAAATAGTAAACTGACTCAGTGACTTAGTTATAATTGTGGGGAGGATTGGGGACGGGGAGCAGCTGTTAGGGACTCGGAGTACAGTGCAGTGAGTTTAATCCTTTGTTTCTCTGCCTGAAAAAAACGCTCCACCATATCTGTGCTCAGTGTGCTGCACTGCTGCATGATATATCTGTGCTGAGTGCACTGCTCACACTGCCTAATTGTGGGGACTGGGTAGCAATTATAGCAGGAGTACAGTGCACAGTTTTGCTGACAGTGACCACCAGTCCAGTATACGTTTGTCTGCCTGAAAAACACTCCTGTGGTGGTTTTTTTTTTCTTCATACTAGTTTAGCAGTCTGCTGACAGTGTCCACCAGGTCCGTTATATACAGTATATATTATATATATATAAGCAGTACGGTAGGCCACGGCTGTACCTACCTCTGTGTCGTCAGTGCACTCGTCGTCCATAAGTAATATATACTATACTATCCATCCATCTACATTGTATACCTGTGGTGGGTTTTTTTTTTCTTCATACTAGTTTAGCAGTCTGCTGACAGTGTCCACCAGGTCCGTTATATACAGTATATATTATATATATATAAGCAGTACGGTAGGCCACGGCTGTACCTACCTCTGTGTCGTCAGTGCACTCGTCGTCCATAAGTAATATAATACTATACTATCCATCCATCTACATTGTATACCTGTGGTGTTTTTTTTTTCTTCATACTAGTTTAGCAGTCTGCTGACAGTGTCCACCAGGTCTGTTATATACAGTATATATTATATATATATATATATATAAGCAGTACGGTAGGCCACGGCTGTACCTACCTCTGTGTCGTCAGTGCACTCGTCGTCCATAAGTAATATATAATACTATACTATCCATCCATCTACATTGTATACCTGTGGTGGTTTTTTTTCTTCTTCATACTAGTTTAGCAGTCTGCTGACAGTGTCCACCAGGTCCGTTATACAGTATATTATATATACAAGCACTGCAGTACGGTAGGCCAAGGCTGTACCTACCTCTGTGTCGTCAGTGCACTCATCGTCCATTAGTAATATAATACTATACTATCCATCCATCTACATTGTATACCTGTGGTGGTTTTTTTGTTTCTTCATACTAGTTTAGCAGTCTGCTGACAGTGTCCACCAGGTCCGTTATATACAGTATATTATATATATATAAGCAGTACGGTAGGCCACGGCTGTACCTACCTCTGTGTCGTCAGTGCACTCGTCGTCCATAAGTAATATATAATACTATACTATCCATCCATCTACATTGTATACCTGTGGTGGCTTTTAGTTGTGCGCATTAAAATATGGAGAACAAAAATGTGGAGGTTAAAAAAATAGGGAAAGATCAAGATCCACTTCCACCTCGTGCTGAAGCTGCTGCCACTAGTCATGGCCGAGACGATGAAATGCCATCAACGTCGTCTGCCAAAGCCGATGCCCAATGTCATAGTACAGAGCATGTAAAATCCAAAACACAAAAGATCAGTAAAAAAATGACCCAAAAATCTAAATTAAAAGCGTCTGAGGAGAAGCGTAAACTTGCCAATATGCCATTTACGACACGGAGTGGCAAGGAACGGCTGAGGCCCTGGCCTATGTTCATGGCTAGTGGTTCAGCTTCACATGAGGATGGAAGCACTCAGCCTCTCGCTAGAAAAATGAAAAGACTTAAGCTGGCAAAAGCACAGCAAAGAACTGTGCGTTCTTCGAAATCACAAATCCCCAAGGAGAGTCCAATTGTGTCGGTTGCGATGCCTGACCTTCCCAACACTGGACGGGAAGAGCTTGCGCCTTCCACCATTTGCACGCCCCCTGCATGTGCGCCTCTTTTTTTCTTTGCGTCATGTGCTGTTTGGGGAGTATTTTTTTGAAAGGCCATCCTGCGTGACACTGCAGTGCCACTCCTAGATGGGCCAGGTGTTTGTGTCGGCCACTAGGGTCGCTTAGCTTAGTCACACAGCTACCTCATTGCGCCTCTTTTTTTTTTTGCGTCATGTGCTGTTTGGGGAGTATTTTTTGTAAGGGCCATCCTGCGTGACACTGCAGTGCCACTCCTAGATGGGCCAGGTGTTTGTGTCGGCCACTAGGGTCGCTTAGCTTAGTCACACAGCTACCTCATTGCGCCTCTTTTTTTCTTTGCGTCATGTGCTGTTTGGGGAGTATTTTTTGGAAGGGCCATCCTGCGTGACACTGCAGTGCCACTCCAAGATGGGCCAGGTGTTTGTGTCGGCCACTAGGGTCACTTAGCTTAGCCATCCAGCGACCTCGTGCAAATTTTAGGACTAAAAATAATATTGTGAGGTGTGAGGTGTTCAGAATAGACTGGAAATGAGTGTAAATTATGGTTATTGAGGTTAATAATACTATGGAATCAAAATGACCCCCATATTCTATGATTTAAGCTGTTTTTTAGGGTTTTTTGAAAAAAAACACCCGAATCCAAAACACAACCGAATCCGACAAAAAAAATTCGGTGAGGTTTTGCCAAAACGCGTTCGAACCCAAAACACGGCCGCGGAACCGAACCCAAAACCAAAACACAAAACCCGAAAAATTTCCGGTGCACATCACTACATTCAGGGCCGGCTCCGGGGCTTGTGGCGCCCCGGGCGGCTTTAGGGGGCGTGGCTTTGTACAGGGGGCGTGGTCATTTACGCCCCCTGTACAGCTTAATTGATGTGCGGTGCGCGATGACGTCATCACGCACCGCACAGCAAAGGTCCTCTCCACGAAGGGAAACTAGACGCGTAGCGTCTAGTTCCCTTCGTGGAGAGGACCTTTGCTGTGCGTTGCGCGATGACGTCATCGCGCACCGCACAGTAAAGGACCTCTCCAGGAAGGGAAACTAGACGCGTACGCGTCTAGTTTCCCTTCCCAGCGGTAGCGGCCGGGGGCAGCGGGCAGCAGGGGGCACACACCAGTAGCGGATCTTGCCCTGGTGCGGCGCCCTCCGGAGGGCGCCCTGCGCCCTCCGGAAGGCGGCGCCCCGGGCAAAAGTACTGCTTGCCCGTGGCAAGATCCGCTACTGACTACATTCTATATGAACAATCTATATGTATGTACATCTGTACTAATATTATACTCAACACTTGAATTGCTCCATCAGGCACCATCTTATGGCTGCCGGTGCACAAAACACTTGAATTCCCCCTATAGAGGTGAGGAGCAGCGTTAGCTTTTTATTATACTAATTGTACATTATATATGAAGATTCTATATTCCCATCACTGGTACACACGCATGTCCTGGGTAGCCGCCACTTCCACAATGCTAACAAATGCCGTGGTGTACCACAGCAGAATAACTATTCACTAGTGATGAGCGGGTTCGGTTCCTCGGAATCCGAACCCGCCCAAACTTCACCTTTTTTTTACACGGGTCCGAGCGACTCGGATCCTCCCGCCTTGCTCGGTTAACCCGAGCGCGCCCGAACGTCATCATCCCGCTGTCGGGTTCTCGCGAGACTCGGATTCTATATAAGGAGCCGCGCGTCGCCGCCATTTTCACACGTGCATTGAGATTGATAGGGAGAGGACGTGGCTGGCGTCCTCTCCGTAATAGAAAAGACTAAGAGTGACATTGTTATAATTGTGGGGAGGATTGGGGACGGGGAGCAGCTGTTAGGGAGTACAGTGCAGGGTTTTGATTATACCACCAGTGATTTTAATCCTTTGTTTCTCTGCCTGAAAAAAAACGCTCCACCATATCTGTGGCTGTGCTCACTCAGTGTGCTGCACTGCTGCATGATATATCTGTGCTGAGTGCACTGCTCTGCTCACACTGCCTAATTGTGGGGACTGGGGAGCAGTTATAGCAGGAGTACAGTGCACAGTTTTGCTGACAGTGACCACCAGTCCAGTATACGTTTGTCTGCCTGAAAAACACTGTGGTGTTTTTTTTTTCTTTCTTCATGCTAGTTTGTTTAGCAGTCTGCTGACAGTGTCCACCAGGTCCGTTATACAGTATATTATATATATATAAGCACTAAGCAGCAGTACGGTAGGCCACGGCTGTACCTACCTCTGTGTCGTCAGTGCACTCGTCGTCCATAAGTATAAGTAATACTATACTATCCATCCATCTACATTGTATACCTGTGGTGTTTTTTTTTTCTTTCTTCATACTAGTTTAGCAGTCTGCTGACAGTGTCCACCAGGTCCGTTATACAGTATATTATATATACAAGCACTAAGCAGCAGTACAGTAGGCCACGGCTGTACCTACCTCTGTGTCGTCAGTGCACTCGTCGTCCATAAGTATAAGTAATACTATACTATCCATCCATCTACATTGTATACCTGTGGTGTTTTTTTGTTTTTTCTTCATACTAGTTTAGCAGTCTGCTGACAGTGTCCACCAGGTCCGTTATACAGTATATTATATATATATATATATATAAGCAGCAGTACGGTAGGCCACGGCTGTACCTACCTCTGTGTCATCACTCGTCGTCCATAAGTATAAGTAATAATAGTATACTATCCATCCATCTACATTGTATACCTGTGGTGGCTTTTAGTTGTGCGCAAAATATGGAGAACAAAAATGTGGAGGTTAAAAAAATAGGGAAAGATCAAGATCCACTTCCACCTCGTGCTGAAGCTGCTGCCACTAGTCATGGCCGAGACGATGAAATGCCATCAACGTCGTCTGCCAAGGCCGATGCCCAATGTCATAGTACAGAGCATGTAAAATCCAAAACACAAAAGATCAGTAAAAATCAAAATTAAAAGCGTCTGAGGAGAAGCGTAAACTTGCCAATATGCCATTTACGACACGGAGTGGCAAGGAACGGCTGAGGCCCTGGCCTATGTTCATGGCTAGTGGTTCAGCTTCACATGAGGATGGAAGCACTCATCCTCTCGCTAGAAAAAAGAAAAGACTTGCGGCAAAAGCACAGCAAAGAACTGTGCGTTCTTCGAAATCACAAATCCCAAAGGAGAGTCCAATTGTGTCGGTTGTGATGCCTGACCTTCCCAACACTGGACGGGAAGAGCTTGCGCCTTCCACCATTTGCACGCCCCCTGCAAGTGCGCCTCTTTTTTTCTTTGCATCATGTGCTGTTTGGGGAGCATTTTTTTGAAGGGCCATCCTGCGTGACACTGCAGTGCCACTCCTAGATGGGCCAGGTGTTTGTGTCGGCCACTAGGGTCGCTTAGCTTACTCACACAGCTACCTCATTGCGCCTCTTTTTTTTCTTCTTTGCGTCATGTGCTGTTTGGGGAGTATTTTTTGGAAGGGCCATCCTGCGTGACACTGCAGTGCCACTCCTAGATGGGCCAGGTGTTTGTGTCGGCCACTAGGGTCGCTTAGCTTACTCACACAGCTACCTCATTGCGCCTCTTTTTTTTCTTCTTTGCGTCATGTGCTGTTTGGGGAGTATTTTTTGGAAGGGCCATCCTGCCTGACACTGCAGTGCCACTCCTAGATGGGCCAGGTGTTTATGTCGGCCACTAGGGTCGCTTAGCTTACTTACACAGCTACCTCATTGCGCCTCTTTTTTTTCTTCTTTGCGTCATGTGCTGTTTGGGGAGTATTTTTTGGAAGGGCCATCCTGCGTGACACTGCAGTGCCACTCCTAGATGGGCCAGGTGTTTGTGTCGGCCACTAGGGTCGCTTAGCTTACTCACACAGGTACCTCATTGCGCCTCTTTTTTTTCTTCTTTGCGTCATGTGCTGTTTGGGGAGTATTTTTTGGAAGGGCCATCCTGCGTGACACTGCAGTGCCACTCCTAGATGGGCCAGGTGTTTGTGTCGGCCACTAGGGTCGCTTAGCTTACTCACACAGCTACCTCATTGCGCCTCTTTTTTTCTTTGCGTCATGTGCTGTTTGGGGAGTATTTTTTGAAAGGGCCATCCTGCCTAACACTGCAGTGCCCCTCCTAGATGGGCCAGGTGTTTGTGTCGGCCACTTGGGTCGCTTAGCTTAGCCATCCAGCGACCTCTGTGCAAATTTTAGGACTAAAAATAATATTGTGAGGTGTTCAGAATAGAATGAAAATGAGTGTAAATTATGGTTATTGAGGTTAATAATACTATGGGATCAAAATGACCCCCAAATTCAATGATTTAAGCTGTTTTTTAGGGTTTTTTGAAAAAAACACCCGAATCCAAAACACACCCGAATCCGACAAAAAAAATTTGGTGAGGTTTTGCCAAAACGCGTTCGAACCCAAAACACAGCCGCGGAACCGAACCCAAAACCAAAACACAAAACCCGAAAAATTTCCGGTGCACATCACTACTATTCACCAAAGCCTTTTTCATATTTTCTGTACGTTATGCTACAGAAGGGCCTTACCTATCACCCACTGGATGCAGATGACGTCATAGTGGTTTGGCTTTGGGGCAAAGTCTTGCAGCCCACAGCAGTAATATTCACCAATTCGCTTTCCATCTTCTCTCAGATAGCCTTTGGCCTTGCTTAAAAACTCATCAGTTACATCGACCATGTCAACCGTTTTAAAGAGAGGCAGCAGGAGGCGTTTGGTGATCCGGCCGATGCCAGCGCCACAGTCTAAGGCATATGAGGTACCGGTCTTCACCGTTCTCTGAGGTATAGCAGTGAAATACGTGTGTAGGTATCTGTGGCCCTAAAGCTTATGCAGATGAGAAGTATAATGTGGGATACATGCGGGAGGTATAAGCAGCCCAGCACAATCAGTATTATTGTAGTTAATATAATATAATATATAACAGCTATATGTGATATGCAGGATGTCCTACAGTGTATCTGCTGACATTCATTAGTTCCAAGTAAAAATGAACAAAATGTTTGGTTTTATTCACTCCTTCTGCCGCAAAGGGGAAGTGTATCAATAAAAAGAACACAAGATTCTCATATGGAAATAATTATTTTGCAGCAGTGAATAGTGTATAATGGTTCTACATCTAGACGGAACTTATAATAATGGATTCTGCATGTGCTGACAGAGGGAACATATTACGTATCTGCACCCCTGAGATTAGTGTAAGGCTGGCCATACATTAGGATGATTTTAGGTACGAATACACGATTTCCACGCCTTGATCGCTGCATCGTGTGCACATTGGGGGTGATTCCGAGTTGTTCGCTCGTTAGTTTTTTTTCGCTACCAAGCGATTAGTCGCAAACTGTGCATGCGCAATGTTCGCAGTGCGCCAGCGCCAAGTAAATTAGCACAAAAGTTTGGTATTTTTCACACGGACTAATGAAGATTTTTCATCGTTCTGGTGATCGGAGTGTGATTTACAGGAAGTGGGTGTTTCTGGGCGGAAACTTGCCGTTTTATGGGAGTGTGCGTAAAAACGCAGGCGTTTGTGGGAAAAACGCGGGAGTGTCTGAAGAAACGAGGGAGTGTCTGGGCGAACGCTGGGTGTGTTTGTGACGTCAAACCAGGAACGAAACTGACTGAACTGATCGCAGTGTAGGAGTAAGTCTCGAGCTACTCAGAAACTGCTAAGAAATTTCTATTCGCAATTCTGCTAATCTTTCGTTCGCAATTCTGCTAAGCTAAGATACACTCCCAGAGGGCGGCGGCTTAGCGTGTGCAATGCTGCTAAAAGCAGCTAGCGAGCGAACAACTCGGAATGAGGGCCATTGTGCATTATTTGGGTACGATTACGATGTGATGCGCGGTCGCATGTCGTATCCTCTAATCATATGTGCAGATTATATTATCCGTCGTAATCGTATGCACATCGTACCATGTTTTATTCTATGGATTGTTCAATCAGCGTCATTTGAGTGTATGCTTTTTGTGAGGCACACAATGGATGGAGAGACGATCCATCGTATAGGGGCGCAGGATGGGGCGTAAGATCCTATGCACATCGTGTGTCAAAAAAGACCAAATCGTGTGTCCAGGACTGGCAGGGAGCTCCCGGGGAGTTCAAGGGAAATGGTGAGATGACTCGCATCAGATGCTGGTCATCCTAATGTACAGCCAGCATAAGGCTTTGGCATTCTGTAGAGGTGTAATGCAGCAGGAGGCCACGTGTCAGGCCGGGCTGGGGAAAGCACGTGCTACTCTCAGCTGATTAATAGAGCACATACAATTTCTGATTTCAGAGCTGATTCAGAGAAGGACACAGATCGCTGCATACGCTGCCAGTCTGCGTCCATCTCCTCACATGCTGGGGACACCCAGCATGTGTGACAGGCCGCTTCCCGATGCATCCGCAATTAGACTGTGGAAGCATCAAACTAAGGTTGACCCCTGGTAGCGTAGCCTGGTTGCGCTGTCAGGCGGTCTGACGCCATTTTTAAATTGGAGCAGCTGCGTGTGAACCATGCAGCAGACCCGAAACTGGTCACGGCACGCCCCGCCTACCCAATGCCACGTCGCCGCCCCACAAACAGCCGCCGATGTCAATCACACTGCGGCCGCATCCTTCTGGTCGCGCACGCGCATTGTAAGGTCACACACGTGCATTGCAGCGCTACCATGAGTCCTGTGTCATGACAACAGTAAAGCATCCTGAGACCATTCATGTGTGGGGTTGCTTCTCAGCCAAGGGAGTGGGTTCACTCACAATTCTGCCTAAGAACACAGCCATGAATAAAGAATGGTACCAAGACATCTCCAAGAGCAACTTCTCCCAACCACTGACAGAACAGTTTGGTGAGGAACAATGCCTGTTCCAGCATGATGGAGCACCTTGCCATAAGGAAAAAGTGATAACTAAGTGGCTCGGGGAACAAAACATCAGAATTTTGGGTCCATGGCAGGAAACTTCCCAGACCTTAGGGTGCATACACACGGTGAGATTCGGACTTATCCGATTCTCACCGTGCGACAGGGGGCCGGGTCGGCACTTAGCCAGTATCGCAAGCACATAATGAGTGTGCTTGCGATGCTGGCTATGTGCGATGTCAATCCTGACTATCTCTTCTATAGAGATAGCCAGGATTGACTTGCCTGCACAGCCTATTTTTTCTGCCGATGCCGACCGCGCGGGGCCGCGCATCGGCATCGGATCGGGATCGCAAGGTGACTGTCACCTTGCGATCTGCACTATCTTTTCTTCCGATTCTGACTATAGAGTCAGAATCGGAAGAAAATATCTTACCGTGTGTACACACCTAATCCCACTGAGAACTTGTGGCCAATCCTCAAGAGGCGGTTGGACAACCCCCCCCCCCCCCCCCCCCCCACCACCACCAAATTCTGACAAACTCCAAGCATTGATTAGGCAAGATCCAAGCATCAGTCAGTATGTGGCCCAGAAGCAGACTGACAGCATGCCAGGGCGGACTGCAGAGGTCTTGAAAAAGATGGGTGACCACTGCAAATACTGACTCTGTGCAGGAACTTAATGTAATTGTCAATAAAAGCCTTTGATACTTATGAAATGCTGTAATGTTACTTCAGTATAGCATATTAGTAACATCTGACACAAAGGTCTAAAAACACTGAAGCAGCAAACTCTGTGAAAACCAATACTTGGTCATTCTCAGAACTTTTAGCCACGGCTGTAGATTGTACACTTTCTAGTCACAATTGAGTTGTCTGCACAGTCTGTGTTTCATGCGACACCGACCCGCCGGGATCGCTCATCGTCATCGTAAGCTGTTTACACACTGTGCGGTATGTACTATGGGGGTCATTCCGACCCATTCACACGCAGCGTTTCTTCACTGCGATGCAAATGGGTCGGAAATGCGCATTCGCAGCAGCCGCAATGCGCACGCGTGTCGTTGCCCAGCGACGGCATCGCTGGGCAACGACCAGAAGAAAGTGATTGGTAGCGCGATCCTAAGAAGATTGACATCGGGGAGGCGTTCCGGGGCGTCTACTCTCCGTTTTCTGGACGTGGAGATCCGAACACAGGCGTGTCGAGGTGTTTGGAGGGCGGAAGTCTGACGTCAATCCCGGGACCTTCGTTGCTGGATCCGTCGCACAGGGTAAGTAGGTCTGACCCCCATAGACGGCGTCAAGTTGATCGCACGAGTAGCAAAAAGTTGCTACGTGCGATCAACTCGGAATGAGGGCTTATGTTTTCTACTGATATGCACTATAGTATATAGTCCTTATCGCAGGGACGTGCGGTGAGCTAAATGGCTCAGGAGGCACTGGCTAACCCCAGAGCCAGATGTACATGCAATATATGAGCCAAAGGGTACATCCGGGCATTATTCACAGGTGTAGCATTATAAACTCCTGGAAATCTGGTGAGTTTTGATTAGAGATGTGTGGAAAGGATACACAGGTGAGGCACTGCCTCACCCCACCGCACGTCACTGCCATATCGGTAGTTCATATCGCACCGTGTATATGCCCCTTAAGTGAGGTTACCCCAAGCCTGAGGCCCCATCTGCTAAAATAGCAAACTGGCAGGAAAAGCTCACTAACAATAGTGATTCCCCTTACATTGCAGCGTTCACACATACCATCCATGCTACACATCCAAGAATAACACCAGCCTTTTGCTAGAGAGAGAAATACAGCAGGTGATAGCGTCTCCGGATAGAGAATGGACAGAAGTGCAGACAAGCTGTGGATCATACATTAGCATGGTTCAGTGTGCAAGAATGTGCTGGAACCCGTACACCAGTGCCGTAACTAGGCATTATAGCGCTGTGGGCAAGAAACGGCATTGGCGCCCCTCCCCCACCTATGGAAGATAGGGGCAGTGCGCGCCTTAGGCGCGCCAAAAATATATAGGGGCGTGGCTTCATGGGGAAGGGGTGTGGCCACAAAATAATACCTATTCATACTACGGTGCGCAGTAGTCTCCATTATTCAAATTCCGCTACACAGTATCGCCACTACACCAGGTAGAGCTCCTTTTAAAATGACGGCAGCCAGTCCCCCTTTTTACACATTGCTGCAGACAGTCCCCGTTTTTACACATTACGGCAGCCAGTCCCCTTTTTACATATTACGGCAGACAGCGTCCCCTTTTTACACATTACGGCAGACAGCGTCCCCTTTTTACACATTACGGCAGACAGCGCCTCCTTTTTACACATTACGGCAGACAGCGCCTCCTTTTTACACATTACGGCAGACAGCGCCCCCCTTTTTACGCATTACGGCAGACAGCGTCCCCCTTTTTACACATTACGGCAGACAGCGTCCCCCTTTTTACACATTACGGCAGACAGTGTCCCCTTTTTTACACATTACGGCAGACAGCGTCTCCTTTTTTACACATTACGGCAGACTGCGTCCCCATAATGTATGGCAGACAGCGTCCCCCTTTTTATGCATAACGGCACACAGCGTCCCCTTTTTACACATAACGGCACACAGAGTCCCCCTTTTTACACATAACGGCACACAGCATCCCCTTTTTACACTGTACGGCACACAGCATCCCCTTTTTACACTGTACGGCATACAGCGTCCCCTTTTTACACATAACGGCACACAGCATCCCCTTTTTACACTGTACGGCAGACAGCGTCCCCTTTTTACACATAACGGCAGACAGCATCCCCCTTTTTACACTGTACAGCAGACAGCATCCCCCTTTTTACACATTACGGCAGACAGCGTCCCCTTTTTACACTGTACGGCACACAGCGTCCCCCTTTTTACACCTTACGGCAGACAGCATCCCCCTTTTTACACATTATGGCAGACAACGTCCCCCTTTTTACACATTACGGCAGACAGAATAGACAGACTGACAGATACTTACCATTTCTCCCCGCTGGCTCAGACTCCTCGGTGCAGGCAGATGATGATCCCGGGCAGGGGAGAAGAAGGAGGAGGGAGAAGGACTGGAGCCGCAGCGCAGTGTAATTGGTGGTGGCGCCGCTGCAGCTATCCCTCTCCTTCCGCATTGGCTGGCTGATGCCGCTCTGAATGCTGGGATGATGGAAGTGCATCCCAGCATTCACAGCAGAGCCGGGCAGCCAATGCGGAAGGAGAGGGACTACTGCAACGGCGCCAGTCCCATAGCATAGTCCACTACCAATTACATAGCGCTACTGCGGCTCCAGTCCCTCTCCCTCCTCCTCCTCCCCTGCCTCCGGAGCTGCTCCTCTCCTCTTCTCCAGCGGGCACACACAGCACAGCAGAGGCGGCTAGTAATGAGTCAATTTGACTCATTACAAGCCGCTGCGCCTTCAGAACAACTGCGTTGTGTGCCAGGCACACCTGACACACACGTAGTTATGACTCTGGTATTAAATATATAAATATATATTTAATCCGAGTTCCACCAGATCTACAATTTGTATGCAGCGCTTAGATCAGCAGCTTCCATAGAGGGCACCAGACTGCAGATGTCACTTTTGTTGGTGTGCTGCCTGGAAGGAGAGTGTGTGTGTGTGTGTGTGTGTGTGTGTGTGTGTGTGTGTGTGTGTGTGTGTGTGGTGTGTGATATGTCAGCCGTACCTTACACTCCTGCTGGGGTAGTGGCTGCTGGAGTTGGGGTCATGGCTAGCAGGGAGAGGGGGCAAATCGGGTGGCAGTTGTCCTCGTTCTTCTCAGCAGATCCTTGTGCGGTTGTGTTTTAGACGCTACCCTCCTTGTGCGGCTTGCATATAATCCAGGGTGGCACAGGGAGTGAATCTTCTCCCCGGTCATCAGGTCAGGGGAAGGAAGGGGCGGAGAAATCAAGGCAGAGGGGGGAGGCGTGGACAGGACCCAGGTATGCGTCTTAACTCCAGACCCGCCCAGCACCAGCAGAGCAGTCAGCAGGTGAACATAAAGCGGCTGTGGGAGCCTCACGCTCCTTTCAGTGCGCGCATTTTTTTGTTCCGCTTAGCGGCGCCGTCCTTCAAGTGCCCGCGCTCATAGGCAGCTGCCTAATGGTGGTGCCGGCCCTGAGAGGTGGCTTGTAATGAGTCACTTTGACTCATTACATGCCGCTGGTCGTTGCGCCCTCAGGGCGACTGCGCTTTGTGCCAGGCACACCTGGCACACACGTAGTTATGGCTCTGTCGTACACATCAACTGGAATTGAACTGTCCTTTGTCAAAGAGCAAAAACCACTCAGTGATAACTAGAGCTTTTCCTGTTACTCCCCGCACCATGCCAGGAGGGAGGTGCTTCTGTATTACAGCTGGCACTAAGGGCATTAGGTACACTTAGTACATACTTGCCTACTTTTGAAAAAGCATTTCAGGGAGATTGTTAAAGTAACACCTATCAGCGCCGGCGCGTACTGCAACATCGGAGAGGCGTGTCATGAAAATGACTTACATCCAAATGTAAATAAGCCCCAAAGTTAGTAAGATCTATTTGTTGAAGAAAAGACACTGATATTTAGCAGGATTTGTTCGTGTATTGTGTTTTACAAGAGCTTCCATATACTGTAAGCGGCCATAGGGATCATTGTGCCTTATAACCAATGCAAGGAAATGGCACTAATGACCCCATTTGAATGTATGTAGCTCTGATTTCTTTTTCCCCCTAGAATGTAATAGCTGCATAGTGGGGGTAAGGTGCAATCAGGGAGATTGCAGGACTTTTCAGGGAGTGAGGGAGATTGCTGCTATTTCAGGGAGTCTCCTGCAGAATGAGGGAGGGTAGGCAACTATGACTTAGTACTACAGCCATATGTTCCATGATGAGCAGCGGGGGGAGGGTGTGTGTGTGTGTGTGTGTGTGTGTGTGTGTGTGTGTGTGTGTGTGTGTGTGTGTGTGTGTGTGAATATTTAAAATGTACAGACAGATTTAGAGAGAGATGTCTTCTAGCTCAACTTTGAATCGCAATGGTAAAGTTAAACTCTACGGGTTTTCCCTGCTACCCTGTTAAAGCAGAGAATGGGGGGGGGGGGGGCGATAAGGAATCGGAGACTAGTCTTATACACAAGAGTAACATGTGCTTTCTCTTATGTCCTAGAGGTTGCTGGGGACTCCGTAAGGACCACGGGGTATAGACGGGCTCCACAGGAGACATGGGCACTCTAAAGACTTTAGATGGGTGTGCACTGGCTCCTCCCTCTATGCCCCTCCTCCAGACCTCAGTTAGATCCTGTGCCCAGAGGAGACTGGATGCACTGCAGGGGAGCTCTACTGAGGGGTGGTCTTCAGTATGCCGAATGTCGGGATCCCGGCGCACAGTATACCGGCGCCGGGATCTCGACACCCAGCATGCCGACTGCTATTCTCCCTCGTGGGGGTCCACGACCCGCCCTGGAGGAAGAATAAATAGCGTGCCACCGTGCCCGCAAGGGGCTCCTTTGCGCTCGCCACACTTTCGGTATGCTGGCGGTCGGGCGCCGGTATGCTGGTCGCCGGGAGCCCGACCGCTGGCATACCCTACTACACCCCTACTGAGTTTCTCTGAAAAGACTTTTGTTAGGTTTTTTATTTTCAGGGAGCACTGCTGGCAACAGGCTCCCTGCATCGTGGGACTGAGGGGAGAGAAGCAGACCTACTTAACTGATAGGCTCTGCTTCTTAGGCTACTGGACACCATTAGCTCCAGAGGGTCGGAACACAGGTGTCGTCTGAGGTACCGTGCAGCAGTAACGCTGCGCGCCATTGCTCCCACACTCACACACACAGAAGGCACTGTAAGGGTGCAGGGCGCAGGGGGGGCCCCCTGGGCAGCAATAATAACCTCAAGGGACAATGGCTAGCATATAAGATACTGTGGAGGCAGTATATAAAAAAAAACGCCAGTATAAAGAATTTGAGCGGGATCGAAGCCCGCCATCGAGGGGGCGGAGCTTGATCCTCCAGCACTAACCAGCGCCATTTTCTCCACAGCAAGCTGCAGAGAAGCTGCTCCCCGGACTCTCCCCTGCTGAACAAGTACAGAGGGCAAAAACAGGGGGGGGGGGGCACATTTTATTTGGCGCAGTAAGTGTATTATTTAGTTATAAAAGCGCTGTACAGTCTGGGATTTTGTTCCAGTGGCGCTGGGTGTTTGCTGGCATACTCTCTCTCTGTCTCTCCAAAGGGCTGTCCCCATATTTGTATATCCCAGTGTGTGTGGGGGTGACAGTACGTGTGTGTCGGCATGTCTGAAGTGGAAGGCTCGTCTAGGGAGGAGGCAGAGCAGATGATTGTGGTGTCTCCGTCGGCACCGCCGACACCTGATTGGTTGGATATGTGGAATGTTTTAAATGCAAATGTGACTTTCTTACATAAAAGATTGGACAAATTAGAGTCCAGGGAAAAACAGGGAGTCAATCCATGGCTTTGACTGTGTCACAAGGCCCTTCGGGGTCTTATAAACGTCCCCTTTCCCAGATAGCAGACACTGATACCGACACGGATTCTGAATCCAGTGTCGACTATGATGATGCAAGGTTACACCCAAGGGTGGCCAAGAGTATTCATTATATGATTATTGCAATAAAAGATATTTTGCATATCACAGAGGACCCCTCTGTCCCTGACACAAAGGTATGCATGTTTAAGGAAAAGAAACCTAAGGTAACGTTTCCCCCATCTCATGAGCTGAACGCCTTATTTGAAAAAGCTTGGGAAACTCCAGACAAGAAACTGCAGATTCCCAAGAGAATTATTATGGCGTATCCTTTCCCCTCACAGGACAGGTTACGGTGGGAATCCTCGCCCACGGTGGACAAGGGTTTGACGCGCTTGTCCAAAAAGGTGGCACTACCGTCTCCAGACACGGCAGACCTCAAGGATCCTGCTGATTGCAGACAGGAAACTACCTTGAAATCGATTTATACACATATGGGTGCCTTGCTCAGACCGGCAGTAGCGTCGGCATGGGTGGGTAGCGCAGTTGCAGCATGGGCAGATAACTTGTCATCTGACATTGACACCCTAGATAAGGATAGCATTTTATTGACCTTGGGTCGCATTAAAGACGCAGCGTTATATATGAGAGAGGCTGCGAGAGACATTGGGCTGTTGGGTTCAAGAGCCAATGCCATGGCAATTTCTGCTAGACGGTCCCTGTGGACCCGCCAATGGACGGGTGATGCCGATTCAAAGAGACATATGGAAACTTTACCTTACAAGGTTGAGGTTTTATTTGGGGAGGGCCTCGCGGACCTGGTTTCCACAGCTACCGTGGGTAAGTCGTCTTTTTTGCCTTATGTTCCCCCACGGCAAAAGAAAACACCTCAATATCAGATGCAGTCCTTTCGGTCGCATAAGTCCAGAAGGGGTCGGAGCTCTTCCTTCCTCACCAGAGATAAGGGTAGAGGGAAAAGAACGCCTGCTACAGCTAGTTCCCAGGAACAAAAGTCCTCCCCGGCTTCTACAAAATCCACCGCATTACGCTGGGGCTCCACTGAGGGAGTCCGCGCCGATGGGGGCACGTCTTCGACTCTTCAGCCAGGTCTGGGTTCAGTCGGATTTGGATCCTTGGGCGATCTAAATTGTATCCCAAGGCTACAAACTGGAATTCGAAGAAATGCCTCCTCGCCGATTTTTCAAATCGGCTTTGCCAGCTTCTCCCCCAGGGAGGGAAATAGTTTCAGCTGCCATACAAAAGCTGTGTCAACAGCAAGTGATTATCGAGGTTCTCCTAATGCAACAGGGAAAAGGGTACTATTCAACCCTATTTGTGGTCCCGAAGCCGGATGGCTCGGTCAGACCCATTCTGAATCTAAAATCCCTGAACCTGTATTTGAAAAAGTTCAAATTCAAGATGGAATCTCTCCAGGCAGTGATCTCCAGCCTGGAAGGGGGGGATTTTATGGTATCACTGGACATAAAGAATGCATACATTCATGTCCCAATTTATCCCCCTCATCAGGCAACCTGAGATTCGCTGTACAGGACTGTCATTACCAGTTTCAGACGTTGCCGTTTGGGCTTTCCATGGCCCCGAGGATTTTCACCAAGGTAATGGCGGAAATGATGGTGCTCCTGCGCAGGCAAGGAGTCACAATTATCCCATACTTGGACGATCACCTGATAAAAGCAAGATCGAGAGATCAATTGCTGAAAAGTGTGTCCCTCTCCCTAAGAGTGCTGCAGCAACACAGTTGGATCCTAAATCTACCAAAGTCGCAGTTGATTCCAACGACTCGGCTATAATTTTTAGGCATGATTCTGGACACGGAAAAGAAGAGGGTTTTTCTCCCAACGGAAAAAGCCCAGGAACTCCAGAACATGGTCAGAGACCTGCTAAAACCAAAAAGAGTGTCAGTTCATCAATGCACTCGAGTACTTGGAAAAATGGTGGCGGCCTACGAGGCCATCCCCTTCTGCAGGTTCCATGCGAGGACGTTTCAGTGAGAACTTCTGGACAAGTGGTCAGGGTCCCATCTACAAATACATCAGAAAATAAGTAGAGATGAGCGGGTTCGGTTCCTCGGAATCCGAACCCGCCCGAACTTCAGTTTTTTTTACACGGGGCCGAGCGACTCGGATCTTCCCGCCTTGCTCGGTTAACCCGAGCGCGCCCGAACGTCATCATCCCGCTGTCGGATTCTATCGCGAGACTCGGATTCTATATAAGGAGCCGCGCGTCGCCGCCATTTTCACACGTGCATTGAGATTGATAGGGAGAGGACGTGGCTGGCGTCCTCTCCGTTTAGAGTGACTAGAGTACTAGAGAGAGACACAAATTTTGGGGAGCATATAGGAGGAGTACTACTTGCTGCTGATAGTGTGACCAGTGACCAGTGCCACCAGTTTAATTAATCCGTTCTCTGCCTGAAAAAAAACGATACACAGTGTGACACAGTCACACATACCATATCTGTGCTCAGCCCAGTGTGCTGCATCATATACTGTATATCATTATCTGACTGCACTTAAGTACAGTGCACACTTTTGCTGCCAGAGTGCCACTGCCAGTGTGACTGACCGGTGACCACTGAGCACCAGTATTGTGATTGTCTGCTGACCACCAGTATATTGTGATTGTCTGCCTGAAAAAGTTAAACACTCGTCGTGTGGTGTTTTTATAAACGCATTCTGCAGACAGTGTCCAGCAGGTCCGTCATTACATAATATATACCTGTCCGGCTGCAGTACTAGTGTGATATATATATATATATTTTAATTTTATCTCATTATCATCCAGTCTATATTAGCAGCAGACACAGTACGGTAGTCCACGGCTGTAGCTACCTCTGTGTCGGCACTCGCTCGTCCATCCATAATTGTATACCACCTACCCGTGGTTTTTTTTTTTTCTATCTTCTTGATACTAGTAGCTTACTTTAGGAGTCTGCAGTGCTGAGTCTGACAGACAGTGTCCAGCAGGTCCGTCATTACATAATATATATACCTGTCCGGCTGCAGTACTAGTGTGATATATATATATATTTTAATTTTATCTCATTATCATCCAGTCTATATTAGCAGCAGACACAGTACGGTAGTCCACGGCTGTAGCTACCTCTGTGTCGGCAGTCGCTCGTCCATCCATAATTGTATACCACCTACCCGTGGTTTTTTTTTTTTTCTATCTTCTTGATACTAGTAGCTTACTTTAGGAGTCTGCAGTGCTGAGTCTGACAGACAGTGTCCAGCAGGTCCGTCATTACATAATATATATACCTGTCCGGCTGCAGTACTAGTGTGATATATATATATATTTTAATTTTATCTCATTATCATCCAGTCTATATTAGCAGCAGACACAGTACGGTAGTCCACGGCTGTAGCTACCTCTGTGTCGGCAGTCGCTCGTCCATCCATAATTGTATACCACCTACCCGTGGTTTTTTTTTCTTTCTATCTTCTTGATACTAGTAGCTTACTTT
The DNA here is from genome assembly GCF_028390025.1 of Pseudophryne corroboree. Classification (NCBI taxonomy): domain Eukaryota; kingdom Metazoa; phylum Chordata; class Amphibia; order Anura; family Myobatrachidae; genus Pseudophryne; species Pseudophryne corroboree. The sequence goes on from NC_086451.1 coordinate 69,027,892, forward strand.
AGGAGTCTGCAGTGCTGAGTCTGACAGACAGTGTCCAGCAGGTCCGTCATTACATAATATATACCTGTCCGGCTGCAGTACTAGTGTGATATATATATATATTTTAATTTTATCTCATTATCATCCAGTCTATATTAGCAGCAGACACAGTACGGTAGTCCACGGCTGTAGCTACCTCTGTGTCGGCAGTCGCTCGTCCATCCATAATTGTATACCACCTACCCGTGTTTTTTTTTTTTCTATCTTCTTGATACTAGTAGCTTACTTTAGGAGTCTGCAGTGCTGAGTATGACAGACAGTGTCCAGCAGGTCCGTCATTACATAATATATACCTGTCCGGCTGCAGTACTAGTGTGATATATATATATATTTTAATTTTATCTCATTATCATCCAGTCTATGGGGCATATGCAATAGCGGGCGAATCGCGGCATTAGATCCGCCTCTGTGTGATTCGCCCGCTATCGCCAGCCGCAGCCCTGTCGCCGGGACCATGGATTCTCAATATTCAATGAAAAAACGATTCGCCCCTCCCGCAGGCGGATTCCGGCCAATCGGCGAGCAGTGGGCGTGCTGAATTCGCCTTCCTGCCCAATTGCTGGAACGGTAAAATCAGGGAAAAAAATGGCGTGGGGTCCCCCCTCCAAAGCATAACCAGCCTCGGGCTCATTGAGCTGGTCCTGGTTCTAAAAATGCGGGGGAAAAATTGACAGGGGATCCCCCGTATTTTTAAAACCAGCACCGGGCTCTGCGCCTGATGCTGGTGCCAAAAATACGGGGGACAAAACGAGTAGGGGTCCCCCGTATTTTTAACACCAGCATCGGGCTCCACTAGCTGGACAGATAATGCCACAGCCGGGGGTCACTTTTATGCTGTGCCCTGCGGCCGTGGCATCAAAAATCCAACTAGTCACCCCTGGCCGGGGTACCCTGGGGGAGTGGGGACCCCTTCAATCAAGGGGTCCCCCCCCCCCCAGCCACCCAAGGGCCAGGGGTGAAGCCCGAGGCTGTCCCTCCCCATCCAATGGGCTGCGGATGGGGGGGCTGATAGCCTTTGTGTAATAAAAAAAAATATTGTTTTTTCCATTAGTACTACAAGTCCCAGCAAGCCTCCCCCGCAAGCTGGTACTTGGAGAACCACAAGTACCAGCATGCGGGAGAAAAACGGGCCCGCTGGTACCTGTAGTACTACTGGGAAAAAAATACCCAAATAAAAACAGGACACACACACCTTGATAGTAAAACTTTATTTCATACACCGACACACACATACTTACCTGTGTTGACACGCCGACTGCAACGATCTCCGACGATCCGAGGGTACCTGTCAAAAAATTATACTCACCTTCCAGCGTCCGTCCAGAGGTCCAGGTCCAGAGGTAAATCCACGTACTTTTTAAAAAAAAAAAACGATCACGAGCCATACCGGACTAGAAAGGAGTGTAATGTTTTCACATTACACTCCTTTCTCCCGAATGTCGGGACATCACGTGACTCCTGTCACTGACGTCCCTTCAGCCAATCAGGAAGTGCTACTGCCGTGGCGCTCACCTGATTGGCTGGACGCCGTCTGTACTCTGACAGCGCCTCGCACAGCTCCCTCCATTACTTTCAATGGTGGGAACTTAGCGGCTAGCGGTGGGGTCACCCGCCGGTCAGCCGCTGACCGGCGGGTGACCTCACCGCTAGCCGCTAAGTTCCCACCATTGAATATAATGGAGGGAGCTGTGCGATGCGCTGTCACAGCGATCAGCCAATCAGGTTAGCGCAACGAAGTTGCGCTTCCTGATTGGCTTAGAGACCTGTCAGTGACAACTGTCACTGACAGATCTTAATCGTGGATAGGTGTCCCATGTGTCAGCATGGGACACCTTTCAGTCCGTTTTTGGTGCGGGTAAATGCGCTTTCTTTTTTTGCCAAGTCCGTGGATTTATCTCTGGAGCCTGTTGAGGTGAGTATAATTGATCTTTTATTTTCAGGTACCCCGGGATTCTACATGGAGAAGAGGACCGATGTCGGCGTGTGAACATAGGTAAGTATGTGTGTGTCGGCAGTGTGTAATAAAGTTTTACTGTCGACGGTGTCTGTGTCCTGTTTTTATTTGGGTATTTTTTTTCCATTAGAACTACAGGTACCAGCGGGCCCGTTTTTCTCCCGCATGCTGGTACTTGTGGTTCTCCAAGTACCAGCTTGCAGGGGAGGCTTGCTGGGACTTGTAGTACTAATGGAAAAAACAATATCTTTTTTTTTGAACACAAAGGCTATCAGCCCCCCCATCCGCAGCCCATTGGATGGGGGGGGACAGCCTCGGGCTTCACCCCTGGCCCTTGGGTGGCTGGGGGGGGGGGACCCCTTGATTGAAGGGGTCCCCATTCCCCCAGGGTACCCCGGCCAGGGGTGACTAGTTGGATATTTGATGCCACGGCCGCAGGGCACTGTATAAAAGTGACCCCCGGCTGTGGCATTATCTGTCCAGCTAGTGGAGCCCGATGCTGGTGTTAAAAATACGGGGGACCCCTACTCGTTTTGTCCCCCGTATTTTTGGCACCAGCACCAGGCGCAGAGCCCGGTGCTGGTTTTAAAAATACGGGGGATCCCCTGTCAATTTTTTCCCCGCATTTTTAGAACCAGGACCAGCTCAATGAGCCCGAGGCTGGTTATGCTTTGGAGGGGGGACCCCACGCCATTTTTTTCCCGGATTTTACCGTTCCAGCAATAAAAAAAATAAAACAATAAAAATATTATTTTAAAAAATATATAAATAATATTTGTGCCTCCCCCCAAAAAAAAAAAAAAACCTAATCCCTTCTAATATAAATAGATCTGCTATTCCTAAAAAAAAAAACACAAAAAAAAACATGTTTAAAATTTTTTTATTTGTTTTCACCCTCCAAAGTGTGGCGGAGTGAAAATCGCGAATTTGCTGTCTAAAAGCACTGCAGGCGAATTTCCAAACTTGAATTGAATATGCTGGAGGCGAATTGCAGCATCTGTACCATTGCAGAAAAGGCGAATTCGGAAAAAGGCGAATTGAGAAAAGGCGAATTTTGACGGGCCGTTTTTTTGCGAAAAATGACTGCACTGCATAGGCGAATTGATTTTTGGAGGCGAAAACGGCCCGGAATTCGCCTATTTTGCCAATTCGCCCGCTATTGCATATACCCCTATATTAGCAGCAGACACAGTACGGTAGTCCACGGCTGTAGCTACCTCTGTGTCGGCAGTCGCTCGTCCATCCATAATTGTATACCACCTACCCGTGGTTTTTTGTTTTTTTCTATCTTCTTGATACTAGTAGCTTACTTTAGGAGTCTGCAGTGCTGAGTCTGACAGACAGTGTCCAGCAGGTCCGTCATTACATAATATATATACCTGTCCGGCTGCAGTACTAGTGTGATATATATATATATTTTAATTTTATCTCATTATCATCCAGTCTATATTAGCAGCAGACACAGTACGGTAGTCCACGGCTGTAGCTACCTCTGTGTCGGCAGTCGCTCGTCCATCCATAATTGTATACCACCTACCCGTGGTTTTTTTTTTTCTATCTTCTTGATACTAGTAGCTTACTTTAGGAGTCTGCAGTGCTGAGTCTGACAGACAGTGTCCAGCAGGTCCGTCATTACATAATATATACCTGTCCGGCTGCAGTACTAGTGTGATATATATATATATTTTAATTTTATCTCATTATCATCCAGTCTATATTAGCAGCAGACACAGTACGGTAGTCCACGGCTGTAGCTACCTCTGTGTCGGCAGTCGCTCGTCCATCCATAATTGTATACCACCTACCCGTGGTTTTTTTTTTTCTATCTTCTTGATACTAGTAGCTTACTTTAGGAGTCTGCAGTGCTGAGTCTGACAGACAGTGTCCAGCAGGTCCGTCATTACATAATATATATACCTGTCCGGCTGCAGTACTAGTGTGATATATATATATATTTTAATTTTATCTAATTATCATCCAGTCTATATTAGCAGCAGACACAGTACGGTAGTCCACGGCTGTAGCTACCTCTGTGTCGCCAGTCGCTCGTCCATCCATAATTGTATACCACCTACCCGTGGTTTTTTTTTCTTTCTATCTTCTTGATACTAGTAGCTTACTTTAGGAGTCTGCAGTGCTGAGTCTGACAGACAGTGTCCAGCAGGTCCGTCATTACATAATATATACCTGTCCGGCTGCAGTACTAGTGTGATATATATATATATATTTTAATTTTATCTCATTATCATCCAGTCTATATTAGCAGCAGACACAGTACGGTAGTCCACGGCTGTAGCTACCTCTGTGTCGGCAGTCGCTCGTCCATCCATAATTGTATACCACCTACCTGTGGTTTTTTTTTTTCTATCTTCTTGATACTAGTAGCTTACTTTAGGAGTCTGCAGTGCTGAGTCTGACAGACAGTGTCCAGCAGGTGCGTCATTACATAATATATATACCTGTCCGGCTGCAGTACTAGTGTGATATATATATATATTAATTTTATCTCATTATCATCCAGTCTATATTAGCAGCAGACACAGTACGGTAGTCCACGGCTGTAGCTACCTCTGTGTCGGCAGTCGCTCGTCCATCCATAATTGTATACCACCTACCCGTGGTTTGTTTTTTTTCTATCTTCTTGATACTAGTAGCTTACTTTAGGAGTCTGCAGTGCTGAGTCTGACAGACAGTGTCCAGCAGGTCCGTCACTACATAATATATATACCTGTCCGGCTGCAGTACTAGTGTGATATATATATATATTTTAATTTTATCTCATTATCATCCAGTCTATATTAGCAGCAGACACAGTACGGTAGTCCACGGCTGTAGCTACCTCTGTGTCGGCAGTCGCTCGTCCATCCATAAGTATACTAGTATCCATCCATCTCCATTGTTTACCTGAGGTGCCTTTTAGTTGTGCCTATTAAAATATGGAGAACAAAAATGTTGAGGTTCCAAAATTAGGGAAAGATCAAGATCCACTTCCACCTCGTGCTGAAGCTGCTGCCACTAGTCATGGCCGAGACGATGAAATGCCAGCAACGTCGTCTGCCAAGGCCGATGCCCAATGTCATAGTACAGAGCATGTAAAATCCAAAACACCAAATATCAGTAAAAAAAGGACTCAAAAATCTAAAATAAAATTGTCGGAGGAGAAGCGTAAACTTGCCAATATGCCATTTACCACACGGAGTGGCAAGGAACGGCTGAGGCCCTGGCCTATGTTCATGGCTAGTGGTTCAGCTTCACATGAGGATGGAAGCACTCAGCCTCTCGCTAGAAAAATGAAAAGACTCAAGCTGGCAAAAGCACCGCAAAGAACTGTGCGTTCTTCGAAATCCCAAATCCACAAGGAGAGTCCAATTGTGTCGGTTGCGATGCCTGACCTTCCCAACACTGGACGTGAAGAGCATGCGCCTTCCACCATTTGCACGCCCCCTGCAAGTGCTGGAAGGAGCACCCGCAGTCCAGTTCCTGATAGTCAGATTGAAGATGTCAGTGTTGAAGTACACCAGGATGAGGAGGATATGGGTGTTGCTGGCGCTGGGGAGGAAATTGACAAGGAGGATTCTGATGGTGAGGTGGTTTGTTTAAGTCAGGCACCCGGGGAGACACCTGTTGTCCGTGGGAGGAATATGGCCATTGACATGCCTGGTGAAAATACCAAAAAAATCAGCTCTTCGGTGTGGAAGTATTTCAACAGAAATGCGGACAACATTTGTCAAGCCGTGTGTTGCCTTTGTCAAGCTGTAATAAGTAGGGGTAAGGACGTTAACCACCTCGGAACATCCTCCCTTATACGTCACCTGCAGCGCATTCATAATAAGTCAGTGACAAGTTCAAAAACTTTGGGCGACAGCGGAAGCAGTCCACTGACCAGTAAATCCCTTCCTCTTGTAACCAAGCTCACGCAAACCACCCCACCAACTCCCTCAGTGTCAATTTCCTCCTTCCCCAGGAATGCCAATAGTCCTGCAGGCCATGTCACTGGCAATTCTGACGAGTCCTCTCCTGCCTGGGATTCCTCCGATGCATCCTTGCGTGTAACGCCTACTGCTGCTGGCGCTGCTGTTGTTGCTGCTGGGAGTCGATGGTCATCCCAGAGGGGAAGTCGTAAGCCCACTTTTACTACTTCCACCAAGCAATTGACTGTCCAACAGTCCTTTGCGAGGAAGATGAAATATCACAGCAGTCATCCTGTTGCAAAGCGGATAACTGAGGCCTTGACAACTATGTTGGTGTTAGACGTGCGTCCGGTATCCGCCGTTAGTTCACAGGAAAATTGACAATTTCTTGAGGTAGTGTGCCCCCGTTACCAAATACCATCTAGGTTCCACTTCTCTAGGCAGGCGATACCGAGAATGTACACGGACGTCAGAAAAAGACTCACCAGTGTCCTAAAAAATGCAGTTGTACCCAATGTCCACTTAACCACGGACATGTGGACAAGTGGAGCAGGGCAGGGTCAGGACTATATGACTGTGACAGCCCACTGGGTAGATGTATGGACTCCCGCCGCAAGAACAGCAGCGGCGGCACCAGTAGCAGCATCTCGCAAACGCCAACTCTTTCCTAGGCAGGCTACGCTTTGTATCACCGTTTTCCAGAATACGCACACAGCTGAAAACCTCTTACGGCAACTGAGGAAGATCATCGCGGAATGGCTTACCCCAATTGGACTCTCCTGTGGATTTGTGGCATCGGACAACGCCAGCAATATTGTGTGTGCATTAAATATGGGCAAATTCCAGCACGTCCCATGTTTTGCACATACCTTGAATTTGGTGGTGCAGAATTTTTTAAAAAACGACAGGGGCGTGCAAGAGATGCTGTCGGTGGCCAGAAGAATTGCGGGACACTTTCGGCGTACAGGCACCACGTACAGAAGACTGGAGCAACACCAAAAACGCTTGAACCTGCCCTGCCATCATCTGAAGCAAGAAGTGGTAACGAGGTGGAATTCAACCCTATATATGCTTCAGAGGTTGGAGGAGCAGCAAAAGGCCATTCAAGCCTATACAATTGAGCACGATATAGGAGGTGGAATGCACCTGTCTCAAGCGCAGTGGAGAATGATTTCAACGTTGTGCAAGGTTCTGCTGCCCTTTGAACTTGCCACACGTGAAGTCAGTTCAGACACTGCCAGCCTGAGTCAGGTCATTCCCCTCATCAGGCTTTTGCAGAAGAAGCTGGAGACATTGAAGGAGGAGCTAACACGGAGCGATTCCGCTAGGCATGTGGGACTTGTGGATGGAGCCCTTAATTCGCTTAACAAGGATTCACGGGTGGTCAATCTGTTGAAATCAGATCACTACATTTTGGCCACCGTGCTCGATCCTAGATTTAAAACCTACCTTGGATCTCTCTTTCCGGCAGACACAAGTCTGCTGGGGTTCAAAGACCTGCTGGTGAGAATATTGTCAAGTCAAGCGGAACGCGACCTGTCAACATCTCCTCCTTCACATTCTCCCGCAACTGGGGGTGCGAGGAAAAGGCTACGAATTCCGAGCCCACCCGCTGGCAGTGATGCAGGGCAGTCTGGAGCGACTGCTAATGCTGACATCTGGTCCGGACTGAAGGACCTGACAACGATTACGGACATGTCGTCTACTGTCACTGCATATGATTCTCTCCCCATTGAAAGAATGGTGGAGGATTATATGAGTGACCGCATCCAAGTAGGCACGTCAGACAGTCCGTACTTATACTGGCAGGAAAAAGAGGCAATTTGGAGGCCCTTGCACAAACTGGCTTTATTCTACCTAAGTTGCCCTCCCACAAGTGTGTACTCCGAAAGAGTGTTTAGTGCCGCCGCTCACCTTGTCAGCAATCGGCGTACGAGGTTACTTCCAGAAAATGTGGAGAAGATGATGTTCATTAAAATGAATTATAATCAATTCCTCCGTGGAGACATTGACCAGCAGCAATTGCCTCCACAAAGTACACAGGGAGCTGAGATGGTGGATTCCAGTGGGGACGAATTGATAATCTGTGAGGAGGGGGATGTACACGGTGATATATCGGAGGATGATGATGAGGTGGACATCTTGCCTCTGTAGAGCCAGTTTGTGCAAGGAGAGATTAATTGCTTCTTTTTTGGTGGGGGTCCAAACCAACCCGTCATTTCAGTCACAGTCGTGTGGCAGACCCTGTCACTGAAATGATGGGTTGGTTAAAGTGTGCATGTCCTGTTTATACAACATAAGGGTGGATGGGAGGGCCCAAGGACAATTCCATCTTGCACCTCTTTTTTCTTTAATTTTTCTTTGCGTCATGTGCTGTTTGGGGAGTATTTTTTTGAAGGGCCATCCTGCGTGACACTGCAGTGCCACTCCTAGATGGGCCAGGTGTTTGTGTCGGCCACTAGGGTCGCTTAGCTTACTCACACAGCTACCTCATTGCGCCTCTTTTTTTCTTTGCGTCATGTGCTGTTTGGGGAGTGTTTTTTGGAAGGGCCATCCTGCGTGACACTGCAGTGCCACTCCTAGATGGGCCAGGTGTTTGTGTCGGCCACTAGGGTCGCTTAGCTTACTCACACAGCTACCTCATTGCGCCTCTTTTTTTCTTTGCGTCATGTGCTGTTTGGGGAGTGTTTTTTGGAAGGGCCATCCTGCGTGACACTGCAGTGCCACTCCTAGATGGGCCAGGTGTTTGTGTCGGCCACTAGGGTCGCTTAGCTTACTCACACAGCTACCTCATTGCGCCTCTTTTTTTCTTTGCGTCATGTGCTGTTTGGGGAGTGTTTTTTGGAAGGGCCATCCTGCGTGACACTGCAGTGCCACTCCTAGATGGGCCAGGTGTTTGTGTCGGCCACTATGGTCGCTTAGCTTACTCACACAGCTACCTCATTGCGCCTCTTTTTTTCTTTGCGTCATGTGCTGTTTGGGGAGTGTTTTTTGGAAGGGCCATCCTGCGTGACACTGCAGTGCCACTCCTAGATGGGCCAGGTGTTTGTGTCGGCCACTAGGGTCGCTTAGCTTACTCACACAGCTACCTCATTGCGCCTCTTTTTTTCTTTGCGTCATGTGCTGTTTGGGGAGTGTTTTTTGGAAGGGCCATCCTGCGTGACACTGCAGTGCCACTCCTAGATGGGCCAGGTGTTTGTGTCGGCCACTAGGGTCGCTTAGCTTACTCACACAGCTACCTCATTGCGCCTCTTTTTTTCTTTGCGTCATGTGCTGTTTGGGGAGTGTTTTTTGGAAGGGCCATCCTGCATGACACTGCAGTGCCACTCCTAGATGGGCCAGGTGTTTGTGTCGGCCACTAGGGTCGCTTAGCTTACTCACAAAGCTACCTCATTGTGCCTCTTTTTTTCTTTGCGTCATGTGCTGTTTGGGGAGTGTTTTTTGGAAGGGCCATCCTGCGTGACACTGCAGTGCCACTCCTAGATGGGCCAGGTGTTTGTGTCGGCCACTAGGGTCGCTTAGCTTACTCACACAGCTACCTCATTGCGCCTCTTTTTTTCTTTGCGTCATGTGCTGTTTGGGGAGTGTTTTTTGGAAGGGCCATCCTGCGTGACACTGCAGTGCCACTCCTAGATGGGCCAGGTGTTTGTGTCGGCCACTAGGGTCGCTTAGCTTACTCACACAGCTACCTCATTGCGCCTCTTTTTTTCTTTGCGTCATGTGCTGTTTGGGGAGTGTTTTTTGGAAGGGCCATCCTGCGTGACACTGCAGTGCCACTCCTAGATGGGCCAGGTGTTTGTGTCGGCCACTAGGGTCGCTTAGCTTACTCACACAGCTACCTCATTGCGCCTCTTTTTTTCTTTGCGTCATGTGCTGTTTGGGGAGTGTTTTTTGGAAGGGCCATCCTGCGTGACACTGCAGTGCCACTCCTAGATGGGCCAGGTGTTTGTGTCGGCCACTAGGGTCGCTTAGCTTACTCACACAGCTACCTCATTGCGCCTCTTTTTTTCTTTGCGTCATGTGCTGTTTGGGGAGTGTTTTTTGGAAGGGCCATCCTGCGTGACACTGCAGTGCCACTCCTAGATGGGCCAGGTGTTTGTGTCGGCCACTAGGGTCGCTTAGCTTAGTCATCCAGCGACCTCGGTGCAAATTTTAGGACTAAAAATAATATTGTGAGGTGTGAGGTGTTCAGAATAGACTGAAAATGAGTGGAAATTATGGTTTTTGAGGTTAATAATACTTTGGGATCAAAATGACCCCCAAATTCTATGATTTAAGCTGTTTTTTAGGGTTTTTTGAAAAAAACACCCGAATCCAAAACACACCCGAATCCGACAAAAAAAATTCGGTGAGGTTTTGCCAAAACGCGGTCGAACCCAAAGCACGGCCGCGGAACCGAACCCAAAACCAAAACACAAAACCCATCTCTAAAAATAAGCCTGTACCCCAGGGCCAGGGTGTCTCTCCTGTGGTGGCTTCAGAGTGCTCACCTTCTAGAGGGTCGCAGGTTCGGCATTCAAGACTGGGTTCTAGTGACCACGGACGCGAGCCTCCAGGGATGAGGAGCAGTCACACAAGGAAGAAATTTTCAGGGACTATGGTCAAGCCAGGAGGCTTGTCTACACATCAACGTGCTGGAATTAAGGGCCATATACAACGGCCTACGACAAGCGGAGAATCTTCTTCGCGACCTACCCATTCTGATTCAATCAGACAACGTCACAGCCGTGGCTCATGTAAACCGCCAAGGCGGGACAAGGAGCAGAGTGGCAATGGCGGAAGCCACCAGGATTCTTCGCTGGGTGGAAAATCACGTAAGAGCTCTGTCAGCAGTCTTCATTCCGGGAGTGGACAACTGGGAAGCAGACTTTCTCAGCAGACACGATCTCCATCCAGGAGAGTGGGGTCTTAATCAAGAAGTTTTTGCAGAGATAAGTCGTTGGGGACTTCCTCAAATAGACATGATGGCGTCACGCCTCAACAAGAAGCTTCGGATGTATTGTTCCAGGTCAAGGGACCCTCAGGCAGTAGCGGTGGACGCCCTGGTGACACCATGGGTGTTTCAGTCGGTCTATGTGTTCCCTCCTCTTCCGCTCATCTCAAAAATATTGAGAATCATAAGACGAAAAAGAGTGCAGACAATATTCATTGTTCCGGAATGGCCTCGAAGGGCCTGGTATTCAGATCTTCAGGAAATGCTCACAGAAGATCCGTGGCCTCTTCCTCCCAGGGAGGACCTGTTGCAGCAGGGGCCCTGCGTGTTCCAAGACTTACCGCAGTTACGTTTGACGGCATGGCGGTTGAACACCAATCCTAGCTAGGAAAGGTATTCCGGGGGAAGTCATCCCTACTCTGATAAAAGCTAGGAAGGAGGTGACGGCGAAACATTATCACTGTATCTGGTGGAAATATGTAGGCTCCTACGGAAGATTTCCACCTGGGCCGTTTTCTCCACTTTCCACAGACAGGAGTGGATATGGGCCTAAAGTTAGGCTCCATTAAGGTGCAGATTTCGGCCCTATCAATATTCTTTCAGAAGGAATTGGCTTCTCTCCCAGAAGTCCAGACTTTTGTAAAGTGAGTGCTGCACATCCAGCCTCCTTTTGTGCCCCCAGTGGCACCATGGGACCTTAACGTGGTGTTAAAATTCCTTAAATCACACTGGTTTGAACCTCTTCAAATGGTTGAATTAAAATTTCTCACTTGGAAAGTGGTCATGTTGCTGGCCTTGGCATCTGCGAGGCGGGTGTCCGAATTGGCGGCTTTGTCTCACAAGAGCCCCTATCTGATTTTCCATGTGGAGCGAGCAGAGTTGAGAACTCGTCCTCAATTTCTGCCTAAGGTGGTTTCGTCATTTCATATGAACCAACCTATTGTGGTGCCGGTGGCCTCGATGTAGTCAGGGCCTTAAAAATGTATGTAGCCAGGACGGCTCGAGTTCGGAAAACAGAGGCACTGTTTGTCCTGTATGCGGCAAACAAAGTTGGCGCTCCTGCTTCTAAGCAGACTATTGCTCGCTGGATCTGTAACACAATTCAGCAGACTCATTCTACGGCTGGATTGCCGTTACCTAATTCGGTAAAGGCCCATTCCACTACGAAGGTGGGCTCTTCTTGGGCGGCTGCCCGAGGCGTCTCGGCTTTACAGCTTTGCCGAGCTGCTACTTGGTCTGGTTCAAACACTTTTGCAAACTTCTACAAGTTTGATACCTTGGCTGATGAGGACCTCGTGTTTGCTCAACGGTGCTGCAGAGTCATCCGCACTCTCCCGCCCGGTCTGAAACTTTGGTATAATCCCCATGGTCCATACGGAGTCCCTAGCATCCTCTAGGACAGTGGTTCCCAAACTTTTTTGAATCATGGTGCCCTAGGAGTATCAGAATTTTTTTCACGGCACCCCTAGGCCAATAATTTCTTAATGAGAGATTTAATAAGAAATATTAAATTAAGTAGATTGTGTTTATATGTCATCCTTAGGCTCAATTTTGTGGTGAGGGACAAGATGTGTTTCTGTTTGTCCCCATATTTTATGACTGACAGTCACCAGCACTATATTGCCTTTTATATTGACCATAAATAATTTGAATTGGTCCTGGACCACCAACCCAGGGCACCCCTGCAAGTGTCCCGAGGCACCCCAGGGAGCCACGGCACACAGTTTGGGAACCACTGCTCTAGGACGTAAGGGAAAATAAGATTTTAAACCTACCGGTAAATCTTTTTCTCCTAGTCCGTAGAGGATGCTGGGTGCCCGTCCCAGTGCGGACTAATTTCTGCAGGGCTTGTATATAGTTGTTGCTTACATAAGGGTTATGTTACAGTTTAGATCAGTCTTTGGCTGATGCTGTTTTGTTCATACTGTTAACTGGTTTCGTATATTCCATGTTGTATGGTGTGGATGGTGTGGGCTGGTATGTATCTCGCCCTTAGATTAACAAAAATCCTTTCCTCGTACTGTCCGTCTCCTCTGGGCACAGTTCTATAACTGAGGTCTGGAGGAGGGGCATAGAGGGAGGCGCCAGTGCACACCCATGTAAAGTCTTTAGAGTGCCCATGTCTCCTGCGGAGCCCGTCTATACCCCATGGTCCTTACGGACTCCCCAGCATCCTCTACGGACTAGGAGAAAAAGATTTACCGGTAGGTTTAAAATCTTATTTTTTAGAACTACACATGGCGCACACCAAAAATGCTATGCTTAGTTCCCTTATAGGTATCTGACACTTAATTGTAGGGCGATAAAGGTATGTTTATGTTTCTCTATACTCAAGTCTGGCCATCAGCCGTTTAAGGCGGCCCGGGATTGCTGGGACCTGTAGTACACCAGGCAGATTTGCATACTTTACATTTTTTTAAACAACCCACCACCACATCTAATAGCTTCTAAAATAGAGCTGTTTATTTATAGGGGCTGGATGGGTAGTGGGTAGTGATGAGCGGGTTCGGTTTCTCGGAAACCGAACCCCCCCGAACTTCACCTTTTTTACACGGGTCCGAGGCAAGTTCGAACCTTCCCGCCTTGCTCGGCTAACCCGAGCGCGCCCGAACGTCATCATCCCGCTGTCGGATTCTCGCGAGATTCGGATTCTATATAAGCAGCCGCGCGTCGCCGCCATTTTCACTCGTGCATTGGAGATGATAGGGAGAGGACGTGGCTGGCGTCCTCTCCGTTTATTGTAGAAGTTGATTGGTTTATTGCTTAATTGTGTGGAGGACTGGGGAGCAGCTGTTAGGAGGAGTACAGTGCAGAGTTTTGCTGATAAGTGACCACCAGTTTTTATCCGTTCTCTGCCTGAAAAAAACGCTCCATACCATATCTGTGCTCAGTGTGCTGCATAATATATCTGTGCTGAGTGCTCACACTGCTTAATTGTGGGGACTGGGGAGCAGCTATAGCAGGAGTACAGTGCAGAGTTTTGCTGACAGTGACCACCAGTATACGTTGTCTGCCTGAAAAACACTCCATATCTGTGCTCAGTGTGCTGCTTTATTGTGGGGACCACCAGTATAATTAATATTATATAGGAGGAGTACAGTACAGAGTGCACTGCTGTACCTACCTCTGTGTCGTCATCCATTAAGTATACTATCCATCTACATTCTATACCTGTGGTGCATTTTAGTTTTGCAGTTCGCTGACACAGTGTCCACCAGTATACTATATATAGCAGTACACAAAATGGAAAGCTGCTCAATCAGATTGTATTGTCACTCAGGTGCTAAAAGGGAGGGGTAATTCTGTGTAGGAAAAAAACTGTGTGTTCCCTAATGCACACCGAGTGAAAAATATTACTACATAATAGTCAGATAATACGGAGATCTTAGTTGCGTATATCTGCAGATATAGGGTTAAGCCCCCAGGCTGATCGACAAGGCTTCTCCGTCACTGGGGGTCCCTAATACTAGGTATGGGTCCGGGCTGCAGGACCCCACCATGTCGGCACAGGTCGGCCACCCCAGGTCAGCACACAGGTGAGAATTAATAGGGGTTAATAAGAAGCACAGAAGTGCTATGTAAGTGGTGTGATTAAAATAATATATACAAAGTGATAGGGAAAATCATAAGTGTTAATAAAGTGTTAGGGTGTGCCGACCTGAGGCAGCCCAGCCCAGTGCCGTAACTAGGCATTTTAGCGCTGTGTGCAAGAAACGACAGTGGCGCGCCCCCCTCCCCTATGTAAGACAGGGGCAGTGCGCGCCGTAGGTGCACGAAAAATTTATAGGGGCGTGGCTTCATGGGGAAGGGGCGTGGCCACAAAATAATAGCAATTCATACTACGGTGCACAGTAGTCTACATTATTCAAATGACGCTGCACAGTAGCGCCACTACACCAGGTAGAGCCTCTTTTATACATTACAGCAGACAGCGTCCCCCTTTTTACACATTACAGCAGACAGTCTCCCTTTTAACACATTGCGGCAGCCAGTCCCCCTATTTACACATTGTGGCAGACAGCGTCCCCTTTTTTACACATTACAGCAGACAGCGTCCCCTTTTTTAACATTACGGCAGACAGCGTCCCCTTTTTACACCTTACAGCAGACAGCGTCCCCGTTTTTACACATTACGGCAGATGGTGTCCCCCTTTATACACATTGCGGCAGCCAGTCCCCCTTTTTACACATTGCGGCAGCCAGTCCCCCTTTTTACACATTGCGGCAGCCAGTCCCCCTTTTTACACATTGCGGCAGCCAGGCCCCCTTTTTACACATTGCGGCAGCCAGTCCCCCTTTTTACACATTGCGGTAGCCAGGCCCCCTTTTTACACATTACGGCAGCCAGTCCCCCTTTTTACACATTGTGGCAGCCAATCCCCTTTTTACACATTGCGGCAGTCAGGACCCCTTTTTACACATTGCGGCAGCCAGGACCCCTTTTTATACATTGCTGCAGCCAGTCCCCTTTTTAAACATTGCGGCAGCCAGTCCCCCTTTTTACACATTGCGGTAGCCAGGCCCCCTTTTTACACATTACGGCAGCCAGTCCCCCTTTTTACACATTGTGGCAGCCAATCCCCTTTTTACACATTGCGGCAGTCAGGACCCCTTTTTACACATTGCGGCAGCCAGGACCCCTTTTTATACATTGCTGCAGCCAGTCCCCTTTTTAAACATTGTGGCAGCCAATCCCCTTTTTACACATTAAGGCAGCCAATCCCCTTTTTAAACATTGCGGCAGCCAGGCCCCCT
Organism: Pseudophryne corroboree; assembly: GCF_028390025.1. Classification (NCBI taxonomy): domain Eukaryota; kingdom Metazoa; phylum Chordata; class Amphibia; order Anura; family Myobatrachidae; genus Pseudophryne; species Pseudophryne corroboree. The sequence continues at coordinate 69,043,484 of NC_086451.1, forward strand.
TTTTAAACATTGCGTCAGCCAGGCCCCCTTTTTATACATTGCTGCAGCCAGGACCCCTTTTTACACATTGCAGCAGCCAGTCCCCCTTTTTACACATTGCGGCAGCCAGGACCCCTTTTTACACATTGCGGCAGCCAGGACCCCTTTTTACACATTGCGGCAGCCAATCCCCTTTTTACACATTGCGGCAGCCAGGCCCCCTTTTTAAACATTGCGGCAGCCAGGCCCCCTTTTTATACATTGCTGCAGCCAGTCCCCATTTTACACATTGCGGCAGCCAGGTCCCCTTTTTACACATTACAGCAGCCAGTCCCCCTTTTTACACATTGCGGCAGCCAGGCCCCCTTTTTACACATTGCCGCAGCCAGTCCCCCTTTTTACACATTGCGGCAGCCAGTCCCCCTTTTTACACATTGCGGCAGCCAGGCCCCGTTTTTATACATTGCGGCAGCCAGGCCCCCTTTTTATACATTGCGGCAGCCAGTCCCCCTTTTTACACATTGCGGCAGCCAGGACCCCTTTTTACACATTGCGGCAGCCAGGACCCCTTTTTACACATTGCGGCAGCCAGGCCCCCTTTTTACACATTGCGGCAGCCAGGACCCCTTTTTACACATTGCGGCAGCCAGGACCCCTTTTTACACATTGAGGCAGACGGTGTCCCCCTGAGAGAGAGAGAGAGAGAGAGATACTTACCTTCTCCCCGCTGACAGGCTCCTCGTGCAGCTCCCTCACTGTGCAGGCAGGTGAGAAGGAGGAGGAGGGAGGGGGAGCAGGGAGCCGCAGCAGCGTTATTTCATTGGTAGTAAGCGCCGCTGCAGCATCCCCCTCTCCTTCCGTATTGGCTGCCTGGCGCCGGGCAGCCAATACGGAAGGAGAGGGGGATGCTGCAGCGGCGCTTACTACCAATGAAATAGCGCTGCTGCGGCTCCCTGCTCCCCCTCCCTCCTCCTCCCTCTCTGCTGCCCGGCGCTGTAGCTGTCCTCACAGCGCGGCGGCCGGAGCACGGCGCACACAGCAGAGGCATGTAATGAGTCAATTTGACTCATTACATGCCGCTGGCCGTGCATCATCAGGGCAACTGCGCTGTGTGCCAAGCCCACTTGGCACACACGTAGTTACCAGTGACGTGCGGTGGGGTGAGGCAGGTGAGGCAGAGCCTTTCCTGTCATACTTTCATTTAAACCAGAGTTTTGACTGAATAAAGTATATGAAAAAAACTAATAATTTGTTTGAAATATCTTATTTGCATTATTCTAATAATTTTTATAGCCCAAACTCTGGAGTAAAAAGTCTATGGCAGGTGAGGCAGTGCCTCACCTACTTATCTTTTCTGCACATCTCTGATCAAAACTCACCAAATTTTCAGGAGTTTATACAGCTGCACCTGTGTATAATTCCCAGATGTACCCTTTGGCTCATATATTGCATGGAATTTTGGCTCTGGAGTTAGTCAGTGCCTCCTGAGCCATTTAACTCACCACACGTCCCTGGTAGTTACGGCCCTGGCCCAGCTATACCGACACAGGGGCCACCGCACCCCACACCCACCCCATAAATAATTACAAATATGTCTGGGTTAAATTCCCAGTGTAAGGCCACATGGTAATGGCTCCTACAGCATCTGAGAGCCAGCTTACCTGGGGATACCCCTGGCTTCCCCTATGGCACTCTGAAGTCAGCAATCCCTTCTAATGCTGACCCATCTATGCTTAGCTTAGTCACACAGCGACCTTGGTGCGCCTCTTTTTTCTTTGCATCATGTGCTGTTTGGGGACAATTTTTTGGAAGTGCCATCCTGTCTTGATTGACACTGCAGTGCCACTCCTAGATGGGCCAGGTGTTTGTGTCGGCCACTTGTGTCGCTTAGCTTAGTCAAACAACCACCTTGATGCGCCTCTTTTTTTCTTTGTATCATGTGCTGTTTGGGGACTATTTTTTAAATCGGCCATCCTGTCTGACACTGCAGTGCCAATCCTAGATGGGCCAGGTGTTTGTGTCGGCCACTTGGGTCGCTTAGCTTAGTCATCCAGCGACCTTGGTGCAAATTGTAGGACTAAAAATAATATTGTGAGGTGTTCAGAATAGACTGGAAATGAGTGGAAATTATGGTAATTGAGATTAATAATACTATGGGATCAAAATGACCCCCGAATTCTATGATTTAAGCTGTTTTTTAGGGGGTTTTGAAAAAAACACCCAAATCCAAAACACACCCGAATCAGACAAAAAAATTTCGGTGAGGTTTTGCCAAAACGCGTCCGAATCCAAAACACGGCCGCGGAACCGAATCCAAAACCAAAACACAAAACCCGAAAAATGGCCGGTGCACATCACTAGTAGTGGGCTGGATCCCTTTGAGAATTCCGACCTGCAACTTTGCCCCCAGTCCTGCTTGAAATAACCCTGTGGTGGCATCTTCATTTTTAGGGGGTACATGATTCTCCACACCTCCCAATCTTGCTGACACTGGCCTAGGCTCTGAGCGTTGGAGCTGGTGGGGGAGGACTAGTATTATTGTTATTAGATAATACATCCTCATGGCACTTAGCATCAAGTTGATGATGACCCATCTCTCTTATAGCAAGAAATTGTTGAAAACCAGCATGTTAACAATCCCTATCTCACCGATCCCGAGCATTTTTGGTGAGAATCCGTGAATGGAGAACATGTTGGATTTCCCCGGTCCAGGCACCAGCAGAACGGGGAATTGCCCAGATACCTGCCAGATATATGGGTTCCTTTACCATACACATTGTACGTACTATGCAGAGTCTCCGGTAAGATACTGTACCCGCTTCTCTGTATTCCATGCAAGTCTGGTAGTTTCTAATGTCATTTACGGCTGACCGTTTTATGCCAATCACATCCATGATTTATTACCTGGAAGTTTATACCCGATTACTGTATTTACTGCTAACACTAGGTGGGGTCCGGAGTGACTCACAGATGGGCAGACCTAAATTGGTTGATCCGTACACAGGGTCAGGAGCAGGGATGTCACAGCCTAATGGCCTGAATCAGATTCCATCACACCTGTGATGTTGGGGGAGCTGCAGCTGTCTACAGCTGTCTTTTTAGAGTTTGTTATTTTACAGGAAGGCTGTTAGTGGGAGTAAGGGGGGGGAGTAGTGTCCGCCCTGCGGGGTCTGAGCCACTATGTCCGCTGACAGAACACTGAGCTCCTGAGGTGATCGATCATTCTCCGCCACAGGAGATAGCTCACCCCAGCAGCATGCCGTCACCCCCTTACAGAGCCAGAAGATTGGTGTCGAGTGAGTCACAGACCCCTCTAGCAAGCGGGGAGCTGGTGTGAAGATGGCGGCAACAGGGTATGGAGCGCAGTACTAACTGCGCTCCGGGGCTCAGTGGTACATAGTGCGGCGCTATGAGGGGCGCCCTGAGCCAGCACCTACATCCTACACTGGTCACACAGCCTGTCGGGGTCCCGGGATCTCTGCCAGCATAATTCCTCAGGCCAGTATAATCCTATGAAGAGCGAGAAGACACCGCCATTTTGGGGGTGGAGCTTCTCAGAGCGAACCCAGCAGCGTTCAGCGCCATTTTCCTGTCTGCACAATGCTGTCAGTGAAGAGCAAGTCCCTCCAGAACAACTCTAGCTATCTCTCACGGTACCAGGGGGTTGTAGAAGGGGGGGAGGCTGTATACAGGCTGTGTAACCTATTACGGTGCACAGTCAGCGCTGGTTGGGGATCACCTTTTACCTAAAGGGCGCTGTGTGTGGGTTGGCTCCAATCTCTGTGTCTCTCTTGCCATTCTTGGGGGTGAATCTTTGTCTGCCCTCCCCTGTGTGTGTGTGGACTGGAGTGCCTGTGGTCTCCATTAAGCTATGTCCAGGGACTCTGTGTCATATGCTGCAGAGGATATGTCCTCTCAGGATGATCCCATTCCATGTAATCAGGATTGCACTGTTTTAGCATAGGGAGCCTTAGTGGTTATCCTCTATCAAATCTATGATTTCTCAGATTTCTACTAGGGTGGCACCAAATGAGTCTGCAACTCAGGCTTTACAGAGCTCTATGGCAGTCTGGCCCAGTTCTGTTACCTCAGGGACCCCTCCCCGCTGTATATTCCCAAAAACGTGTTCTTGCACAGATTATGCAAGATGACACGGCTACCGATTCTGACACTGAGGACGGTGATGGGGATGTGTTGAGCGGGGCAGCATCTCTTGCAAAAGGGGTGCAGTTGATGATAGAAGCCATTAGAGATGTGTTGAATATTACTGATACAACACCTGTGCAGGTTGAGGAGGCTCACATTACTGAAAATAAGAAAGCCTCGCTAACCTTCCCTGTGTCAAAAGAATTAAATGCTATTTTTGAAAAAGCATGTGAAAACCCTGAGAAAAAATTCCAGATCCCTAAAAGGGTCCTGGTGGCGTTTCCTTTCCCTGTGGAGGATAGAAAAAAATGGGAAAACCCGCCCATTGTTGACGCGTCTGTATCCAGACTCTCAAAAAAGGTGGTTTTACCTGTTCCAGGATCCACCACCTTGAAAGGGCCGGCTGATCGTAAAATTGATAATATGCTTAGATCCATGTACACGGATTCAGGGGCTATATTATGTCCCACTATTGCCAGTGCTTGGATTGCCAAAGCTATAGTAAAGTGGTCAGGCACATTACTTGAAGATTTGTATACTATGGATAAATCTGATGTAGAATTGTTTTTGCGTAACATTCAGGATTCGGCAGGATTTCTCGTAGAATCCATGAAAGACCTGGGTTCCATGGCTGCAGGAATTTCTTCCATGTCTGTTTCAGCTCATTGAGGACTGTGGCTGCGACAGTTGTCTACCGACACGGAATCCAGGAGAAGTGTGGAGACCCTACCCTACAAAGGTCAGGCTCTGTTTGGGGAAGCGTTAGATGCGTGGATCTCCACGGCTACGGCGGGTAAGTCACCTTTTCTTCTTTCAGCTGCACCTGCTATGAAGAAACCCTTTTATTCAACTGCATCACAGCTCTTTCGGGATGCCAAGCCACGAAAGGCCAGACCGTCCAACACCTTCTTTAGGGGAGGCCGGCCCAAATCCAAGAAACCAGCTGCGGCGGGTTCCCAGGAACAGAAACCTGCTCCAGGTACGCCGAAGTCCTCCGCATGACGGTGGACTGCACGTCCTGGAGGTGGGACTGGTGGGAGCGAGACTCAGGCTTTCTGTCACGTCTGGGTATCGTCCGGCCTGGATCCCTGGGTGCAAGTTATCGTGTCCCAGGGGTAAAGGCTGGAATTTCAAGATCTCCTTCCTCACCGATTCTTCAAATCAGGCTTGCCAGCTTTGCTGGCAGGCAGGGCTGTCCTGCAGGCAGCCGTCCAGAAGTTGGTGGAGGCACAGGTTATTGTACCGTTCCCTCCTCATCTGCAAAACAAAGGTTACTATTCAAACCTTTTCGTGGTTCTGAAACCGGATGGTTCGGTCAGGCCCATTCTGAACCTAAATCCCTTTCTGAAGGAGTTCAAGTTCAAAATGGAATCTCTAAGGGTGGTGATATCAAGTCTGGAAGAGGGGGAATTCCTGGTATACCTGGATATCAAGGATGCGTACCTCCACATTCCGATTTGGCCGCATCAGGCTTATCTCCGATTCGCACTGTTGGACTGTCACTGTCAGTTCCAGGCTCTGCCATTTGGCCTCTCCACAGCACCAAGGGTTTTCACCAAGGTGATTGCAGAAATTATGGTTCTCCGCAGACAGGGGGTGAACATAATTCCATATTTGGACGATCTGCTGATATAGGCACCGTCCAAGGAGAAGCTGTTACAGTCCATCCTTCTTACGACCCACCTGCTCAGGGAACACGGTTGGATCCTGAATCTTCCAAAATCAAATTTGGAACCAACCAGGAGGTTGTCCTTTCTGGGGGGCGTAGCATGGTATGCCGGCGCCGGGCTCCCGGCAACCAGCATACCGGTGCTGGGATCCTGACCGCTGGTATACCAACAGCTTGGCGAGCGCAAATGAGCCCCTTGCAGGCTCGCAGCACTCGCCACACTGCGGGTGCGGTGGCGCGCTATGCGCACCACGCTATTTATTCTCCCTCTAGGGGTGTCGTGGACCCCCAACAGGGAGAAAAAGTGTCGGTATGCCAGCTGTCGGGATTCTGACACCGGTATACTGTGCGCCGGGATCCCGACAGCCGGCAAACTGAAGACCACCCTTTCTGGGAATGATGCTCGACATGGAAGTACAGAGGGTGTTTCTTCCAGAGGAAAAAGTGTTGGTGATACAAACGATGGTCCGGGATGTCCTGAAGCCAGCCCGGAGGTCGGTTCATCAGTGCATTCGCCTTCTGGGGAAGATGGTGGCCTCTTATGAGGCTCTATAGTATGGGAGGTTTCATAATCGGTCCTTCCAACTGGATCTCCTGGAGAAGTGGTCGGATCCCATCTACATATGCACCAGAGGATACGTCTGTCACCAAAGGCCAGGATTTCACTCCTCTTGTGGTTGCAACTACCTCACCTTCTGGAGGGCCGCAGGTTCGGGATTCAGGACTGGATCCTTCTAACCACGGATGCAAGTCTCTGAGGCTGGGGCGCAGTCACTCAAGGGGAGACCTTCCAAGGAAGGTGGTCAAGTCTGGAAGCCGGCCTGCCGATAAACATTCTAGAACTAAGAGCCGTCTACAACGGTCTCCAAACGACCCATCTTCTGAGAAATTGGGCCATTCAAGTGCAGTCGGACAGTGTAACGACAGTGGCTTATACAACAGACAGGGCGGAACGAAGAGCAGAGCTGCAGTGTCAGAGGTAACAAGAATCATCCTCTGGGCAGAAAAACACGCGTTTCAGCAATCTTCATTCCGGGAGTAGACAACTGGGAAGCGGACTTCCTCAGCAGAAATGATCTCTATCCAGGAGAGTGGGGACTCCATCTGGAGGTGTTCACGGAGGTTACAGATATTTGGGGTGTACCTCAAATAGATGATGGCCTCTCTTCTCAACAAGAAGCTTCTGCGATATTGTTCCAGGTCAAGAGACCCGCAAGCAGTGACGGTGGACGCCCTGGTGACTCCGTGGGTTTTCCAGTCGGTGTACGTGTTTCCACCACTCCCACTGATTCCAAGAGTGCTAAAGCTCATAAGGAGAACAAGGGTTCAAGTGATACTCATTGCTCCAGACTGGCCAAGAAGGTTTTGGTACGATGATCTTCTGGATCTACTGCTAGAAGAGCCGAGGCCTCTTCCTCTTCGGGTGGACCTGCTGCAGCAGAAGCCGTTCGCCTATCAAGACTTACCGCGGCTGTGTTTGACGGCATGGAGGTTGAACGCCATATACTAGCTCGGAAGGCCATTCCATACAAGGTTATTCCTACCCTGATACAGGCTAGGAAAGGAGTTACGTCTAAACATTACCATCGAATTTGGAAAAAATATGTATCTTGGTGTGAGATTCCTACGGCGGAGTTTCAACTGGGACGTTTCCTCTTCTTCCTGCAAACAGGTGTGGATATGGGCCTGAGGTTATGATCCATAAAGGTACAAATTTTGGCCCTATCCATTTTCTTCCAGAAACAGTTGGCTGCCCTCCCTGAGGTTCAGAGTTGGGGGCTTTGTCCTGTAGAATAAGCCCATACTTGATCTTCCATGAACATAGGGTTGAGCTTCGGACACGTCAGAATTTTTTTTCCGAAGGTTGTGTCGGCATTTCATATCAACCAACCTATTGTGGTGCCAGTTGCTACTGACGCATTTCATCAAAGTCCTTGGATGTTGTAAGGGCTCTGAAAATCTATGTGAAGAGGACTGCTCGTCACAGAAAATCGGACTCTCTGTTTGTCCTGTATGATCCCAAGAAACTTGGGTGTCCTGCTTCTAAGCAGACAATCTCTCGCAGGATCGGGTTCACTATCCAGCATGCATATTCTACGGCAGGATTGCCGTGTCCTACGTCTGTTAAGGCCCAATCTACTCGTAAGGTGGGTTCTTCCTGGGCGGCTGCCCGGGGTGTCTCGGCTTTACAGCTTTGCCGAGCGGCTACTTGGTCTGGGTCGATCACGTTTGCGCAGTTCTACAAGTTTGATACTTTGGCCGCTGAGGACCTGAAGTTTAGTCAATCTGTTCTGCAGGAGCCTCCGCGCTCTCCCTCCCATTCTGGGAGCTTTGGTACATCCCCATGGTACTAATGTGGACCCCCAGCATCCTCTAGGACGTAAGAGAAAAATAGGATTTTGGTTACCTACCGGTAAATCCTTTTCTCGTAGTCCGTAGAGGATGATGGGCGCCCGCCCAGCGCTTCGTTTCCTGCTATAGTTATTTGGTTCAGTACAACTTCGTTTTAGTTGGGTACTGCATTGTTACTTTGGTAAGTAATGTTTCAGTGGTTGTTGCGTTTTAAGCTAGTTCGCTTGATGTGCCTTGTATGTGTGAGCTGGTGTGAATCTCGCCACTATCTGTGTAAAATCCTTCTCTGGAAGATGTCCGTCTCCTCTGGCAAAGTTTCTAGACTGAGTCTGGTAGGAGGGGCACAGAGGGAGGAGCTAGCCCACACTCTCAAACTCTTAAATTACCAACGGCTCCTGGTGGACCCATCTATACCCCATGGTACTGATGTGGACTCCAGCATCCTCTACGGACTATGAGAAAAGGATTTACCGGTAGGTAACCAAAATCCTATTATCAGAGAAGGGGATCAGTATGACAGTACCGGAGCAGGTATAGGGTCCGGGGATTGGTGTGCCAGTACCAGGACAGGTGTCAGTGTGACAGTACTGATCCAGGCAGGGGCAGGGGATCAGTGTGACAGTACTGGGACAGGTAGGGTCAGAGGATCAGTGTGACAGTACTGGGGCAGGTAGGTTCAGGGAACCAGTATGGCAATACAGGGGCAGGTAGGGTCAGGGGATCAGTGTGACAGTACTGGGGCAGGAAGGGGCAGGGGATCAGTGTGACAGTACTGGGGCAGGTATACGGTCAGGGTGTCAGTGTAACAGTACTGGGGCAGGAGGTCAGGGGATCAGTGTGACAGTACTGTGGCAGGTAGGGGCAGGGGATCAATGTGACAGTATTGAGCAAGGTAGGTTCAGGGGATCAGTGTGACAGTACTGGGGCAGGTAGGGGCAAGGGATCAGTGTGACAGTAATGGGACAGGTAGGGTCAGGTGATCAGTGTGACAGTACTGTGGCAGGTAGGGTCAGGGGATCAATGTGACAGTACTGGGGCAGGTAGGGGCAGGGGATCAGTGTGACAGTACTGGGGCAGGTAGGAGCAAGGGATCAGTGTGACAGTAATGGGACAGGTAGGGTCAGGGTATCAGTGTGACAGTACTGGGGCAGGTAGGGTCAGGGTATCAGTGTGACAGTACTGGGGCAGGTAGGGTCAGGGGATCAGTGTGACAGTACTGGGACAGGTAGGGGCAAGGGATCAGTGGGACAGTACTCGGGCAGGGGATCAGTGTGACAGTACTGGGGCAGGGGATCAGTGTGACTGTACTGGGGAAGGTAGGGTCAGGAGATCAGTGTGACATTACTGGGACAAGTAAGGGCAGGGAATCAGTGTGACAGCACTGAGGCAGGTTGGTTCAGGGGATCAGTGTGATAGTACCGGAGCACGGGGATCAGTTTGACAGTATCTGAGCAGGTAGGGGCAGGGGATCAGTGTGACAGTACTGGGTCAGGTAGTGTCAGGGGATCACTGTGACAGTACCGGGGTAGGTAGGGGCAGGGTATCAGTGTGACAGTACTGGGGTAGGTAGGGTCAGGGGATCAGTGTGACAGTACTGGGGCAGGTAGGGAAAGGGGATCAGTGTGACAGCACTGGGGCAGGTAGGGGATCAGTGTGACAGTACTGGGGCAGGTAGGGACAGGGGATCAGTGTGACAGCACTGGGGCAGGTAGGGGGTCAGTGTGACAGTACTGGGGCAGGTAGGGGCAGGGTATCAGTGTGACAGTACTGGGGTAGGTAGGGTCAGGGGATCAGTGTGACAGTACTGGGGTAGGTAGGGTCAGGGTATCAGTGTGACAGTACTGGGACAGGTAGGGGCAAGGGATCAGTGCGACAGTACTGAGGTAGGGGTTCAGTGTGACAGCAATGGGACAGTTAGGGGCCGGGGATCAGTGTGACAGTACTGGGGCAGGTAGGGGCAGGGGGTCAGTCTGACTGTACTGGGGCAGGTAGGGACAGGGGATCAGTGTGACAGAACGGGGGCAGGTAGGGTCAGGGGTTCAGTGTGACAGTACTGTGGCAGGGGGTCAGTGTGACAGTATTGGGGCAGGGGGTCAGTGTGACAGTATTGGGGCAGCTACCTTCAGTCAGCGCTGTCCTCTGGGAGAGGTCCCTCTGGTGTCCTGCAGCTGGCTGCTACATGGGGCTTGCTGAAGGTCCTGATGCTGGATTACGCGGGGTGTCTACCACAGTGCCTGCGATTCCTGTCACTAGCGGCTGCTGCTTCTCTGCTCGTGCTTGTAATGATGGGGGGGGGAGGGTCTCCTACGAAGTCCTGGTCCGCTGGCTGCTCCTCCAGTCCCTGTGCAGCTTATTTCCCAAGCAATGACTTCTCTTTACTTTCCGAACAGACGGGCAGTGACCCTGGCAGCCCTCACTCCTTCACAAGGGTCCTCAACAGAGACAGCGCCAGGAACTAGCAGAGCGGGAGCCGGGCACATGGCCAGTGAGGGGATGGGGTGAGGCTGTATAGTGCCCTATATGTGCCAGGCTCTGCACCGTCTCTGTAACATGTAGTAATGGAGATGAATGGAGTCATTCTTCCAGCCACTGATGTGACCCTGCTTCTTGCACGATGTTCCTTATTCAATGTAACCAGCATCTACCCAGAATATAGTTACATATAATTAAGGCTATTGGCGATGATGGTATTTCTGCTGTAACGTGCAGCCACTGTGCATGCCATGCCGGGTGTCAGAGTGCTTACATAGAGGACAGCCTTCACACCAATAAGCCATGTGAGGTAATGATTTCATATGCAGAATGAATGTAGCCGTGTGCCTTTACCTTATTCATCTCTCACATTACACTGAAGAGATGAGAAACCCAGTAAGGTTCTGATGTGATGGAAGTGTGTAATGTGCGGCATCTATAGATGGTTCTGCTGCACCTGATCGGCTTTGCCAATGTGTTTCTACAGCTTTCTGCCCACAAATCTCCATCAAGTAGGGTGTAAGTGATTTGTTTGTGAATGGCGACAGCTGGAGGTTAGCCGTCCATTTTAGGAGACGGGTTTAGAAAATATGGGAGCTGAGGTAAATAGAAGCAGGGAATCCATAGCTGTCCTTTACAGTGATCTGTAGCACAAACTAGTACAGAATACATTCCGTATGTTTAATGTGAACATAGCAGAATACAGCACAAGCAGGACAGAGGGGATGTAGTTATGTGATCGGCGGTCAGGAGACCCGGCGGTCACAATACCGACAGCTACATCCCGGACCCTCTAAATCCCGACAGTCGCCATGCCAACTAACAGGGACTATTCCCAGTCATGGGTGTCCACGACACACAATACCGACGGCTACACCCCGACACCTCTAAATCCCAACAGTCGGCATGCCGACTAACCACAAGGGGCATCATAGCGCTCCCCTCCCCGCCGGCAATCTGCTGCCTGGGTCCCGCTGTCGGTATGCTGACCGCCGGGATCCCCAGCACCGGTCAACCATCCCCAACCCAGACAGAGGAAACCTAACGCAGTGTGGACTGTGATTGTGAGGAAAATGTTGTAAACTTAACCCAAATTTATAGACAAAGGTAATATTTGTGTTGGAAACTAACAAAATGATTTTTACAGTCAAATCCTTCAATTTAAATCTGTGTGACACAAAGTGTCCCTTTTACGGGAATGTTAAAGTTGACTATAAAATGAAAATTATTTTATAGGCTATAAACAAATAATGGGTAATACTGACATACAACATATTATGCAGTGCTTGACAGAGAACGTTTACGAGCTCACATCAGTCCCTGCTTCATGAGAGCTTACAATCTAATTTCCATTTCAGATGCACAAACTAATGCTGGGTACACACTCTGACGTCCTGCCAATCTCATGACTGACTGATACATTGGGTTCTATTCAGCAAGAAAGTCGATATTGCCTCCATCATTATCTATCAGGCAATATCTACACCAAAAAAATGTTTAACACTTTTTTCTCTTACGTCCTAGAGGATGCTGGGGACTCCGTAAGGACCATAGGGTATAGACGGGCTCCGCAGGAGATAGGGCACCTAAAAAGAACTTTGACTATGGGTGTCCACTGGCTCCTCCCTCTATGCCCCTCCTCCAGACCTCAGTTAGATCTTGTGCCCAGAGGAGAATGGGTGCACTGCAGAGAGCTCTCCAGAGTTTTCTGTGGAAAAAGAATTTTGTTAGGTTTTTTATTTTCAGGGAGTCCTGTTGTCAACAGGCTCCCTGCATCGTGGGACTGAGGAGAGAGAAACAGAGCTGGCTTGTAAAGTTGGGCACTGCTTCTAGGCTACTGGACACCATTAGCTCCAGAGGGAGTCTGAACACAGGTCTCACCTGGGGTTCATCCCGGAGCCGCGCCGCCACCGTCCTCCTCACAGATGCCGAAGAAAGAAGCCGGGTGAGTATTGAGGAAAAGACTTCAGGCGGCAGAAGACATCAGATCTTCATGAGGTAAGCGCGCAGCGGTAAGCTGCGCGCCATTGCTCCCTGTCACACACACAATGTAGGCACTGAAGGGTGCAGGGCGCAGGGGGGGGCGCCCTGGGCAGCAATAAACCTCGTTTTGGCCATATATAAGGTGGATTAGGCTGGGGGACAGTAAATCCGAGGACCCCCGCCATAATATTAATATATGATGAAAGGACCGAAGCCCGCCATCGGGTGGGTGGGGCTTGATCCTCAGCACTAACCAGCGCCATTTTCTCCACAGAGGCTGCATGAGGAAAACGCTGGCTCCCTGTTCTCTCCCCTGCTGAGCTTCACAGGTTGGAAAAAGGAGGAGGGGGGCACTTTGGCGACGCAGTGAGTGGAGATTACGATTATAAACATATAAAAGCGCTATCTGGTTGTATATTCCAGTGTTTCTCTGACGTCCTAAGTGGATGCTGGGGACTCCGTCAGGACCATGGGGATTAGCGGCTCCGCAGGAGACAGGGCACAAAACTAAAGCTTTAGGATCAGGTGGTGTGTACTGGCTCCTCCCCCCCATGACCCTCCTCCAAGCCTCAGTTAGGTTTTTGTGCCCGTCCGAGCAGGGTGCAATCTAGGTGGCTCTCTTAAGGAGCTGCTTAGAAAAAGTTTTTAGGTTTCTTATTTTCAGTGAGTCCTGCTGGCAACAGGCTCACTGCATCGAGGGACTTAGGGGAGAGAAGTTCAACTCACCTGCGTGCAGGATGGATTGGCTTCTTAGGCTACTGGACACCATTAGCTCCAGAGGGAGTCGGAACACAGGTCTCACCCTGGGGTTCGTCCCGGAGCCGCGCCGCCGACCCCCCTTGCAGATGCTGAAGATTGAAGGTCCAGAAACCGGCGGCAGAAGGCTTTTCAGTCTTCATGAAGGTAGCGCACAGCACTGCAGCTGTGCGCCATTGTTGTCACACACTTCACACCAACGGTCACGGAGGGTGCAGGGCGTTGCTGGGGGCGCCCTGGGCAGCAATGTATAATACCTTATTCTGGCTAAAAATACATCACATATAGCCCCTGGAGGCTATATGGATGTATTTAACCCCTGCCAGGTCTCAGAAAAACGGGAGAAGAAGCCCGCCGAAAAGGGGGCGGGTCCTATTCTCCTCAGCACACAGCGCCATTTTCCCTCACAGAAATGCTGGTGGGAAGGCTCCCAGGCTCTCCCCTGCACTGCACTACAGAAACAGGGTTAAAACAGAGAGGGGGGGCACTTATTTGGCGATATGTATATATATATTAAAATGCTATAAGGGAAAAACACTTATATAAAGGTTGTCCCTGTATAATATAGCGTTTTTGGTGTGTGCTGGCAAACTCTCCCTCTGTCTCCCCAAAGGGCTAGTGGGGTCCTGTCCTCTATCAGAGCATTCCCTGTGTGTGTGCTGTGTGTCGGTACTTGTGTGTCGACATGTATGAGGACGATGTTGGTGAGGAGGCGGAGCAATTGCCGGTAATGGTGATGTCACTCTCTAGGGAGTCGACACCGGAATGGATGGCTTATTTAAGGAATTACGTGATAATGCCAACACGCTGCAAGGTCGGTTGACGACATGAGACGGCCGGCAAACCAATTAGTACCTGTCCAGGCGTCTAAAACACCGTCAGGGGCGTTAAAACGTCCTTTTACCTCAGTCGGTCGACACGGACACTGATTCCAGTGTCGACGGTGAAGAAACAAACGTATTTTCCTTTAGGGCCACACGTTACTTGTTAAGGGCAATGAAGGAGATGTTACATATTTCTGATACTACAAGTACCACAAAAAAGGGTATTATGTGGAGTGTGAAAAAACTACATGTGGTTTTTCCTGAATCAGATAAATTAAATGAAGTGTGTGATGATGCGTGGGTTTCCCCCGATAGAAAATTATTGGCGGTATACCCTTTCCCGCCAGAAGTTATGGCGCGTTGGGAAACACACCTTAGGGTGGATAAGGCGCTCACACGCTTATAAAAACAAGTGGCGTTACCGTCTCCAGATACGGACGCCCTCAAGGAGCCAACTGATAGGAGGTTGGAAAATATCCTAAAAAGTATATACACACATACTGGTGTTATACTGCGACCAGCGATCGCCTCAGCCTGGATGGGCAGCGCTGGGGTGGCTTGGTCGGATTCCCTGACTGGAAATATTGATACCCTTGACAGGGACAGTATTTTATTGACTATAGAGCATTTAAAAGATGCATTTCTATATATGCGAAACTCTGGCATCAAGAGTAAGTGCGATGTCCATATCTGCCAGACGATGTTTATGGACACGACAGTGGTCAGGTGATGCAGATTCCAAACGGCACATGGAAGTATTGCCGTATAAAGGGGAGGAGTTATTTGGGGTCGGTCCATCGGACCTGGTGGCCACGGCAACAGCTAGAAAATCCACCTTTTTTACCCCAAGTCACATCTCAGCAGAAAAAGACATAGTCTTTTCAGCCTCAGTCCTTTCGTCCCCATAATATCTGCCCAGGGATAGAGGTAAGGGAAGAAGACTGCAGCAGGCAGCCCATTCCCAGGAACAGAAGCCTTCCACCGCTTCTGCCAAGTCCTCAGCATGACGCTGGGGCCGTACAAACAGGTGCGGTGGGGGGTCGTCTCAAGAGTTTCAGCACGCAGTGGGCTCACTCGCAAGTGGACCCCTGGATCCTACAAGTAGTATCCCAGGGGTACAGATTGGAAATTCGAGACGTCTCCCCCTCGCAGGTTCCTGAAGTTTGCTTTACCAACGTCTACCTCCGACAGGGAGGCAGTATTGGAAACAATTCACAAGCTGTATTCCCAGCAGGTGATAATCAAAGTACCCCTCCTACAACAAGTAAAGGGGTATTATTCCACACTATATTGTGGTACTGAAGCCAGACGGCTAGGTGAGACCTATTCTAAATGGAGTCACTCAGAACAGTGATAGCGAACCAGGAAGAAGGGGACTATATGGTGTCCCTGGACATCAAGGATGCTTACCTCCATGTCCAAATTTGCCCTTCTCACAAAGGGTACCTCAGGTTCGTGGTACAAAACTGTCACTATCAGTTTCAGACGCTGCCGTTTGGATTGTCCACGGCACCCCGGGTCTTTACCAAGGTAATGGCCGAAATGATGATTCTTCTTCAAAGAAAAGGCGTCTTAATTATCCCTTACTTGGACGATCTCCTGATAAGGGCAAGGTCCAGAGAACAGTTGGAGGTCTGAGTAGCACTATCTCAAGTAGTTCTACGACAGCACGGGTGGATTCTAAATATTCCAAAATCGCAGCTGTCTCCGACGACACGTCTGCTGTCCCTAGGGATGATTCTGGACACAGTCCAGAAAAAGGTGTTTCTCCCGGAGGAGAAAGCCAGGGAGTTATCCGAGCTAGTCAGGAACCTCCAAAAACCAGGAAAAGTGTCAGTGCATCATTGCACAAGGGTCCTGGGAAAAATGGTGGCTTCTTACGAAGCGATTCCATTCGGCAGATTTCACGCAAGAACTTTTCAGTGGGATCTGCTGGACAAATGGTCCGGATCGCATCTTCAGATGCATCAGCGGATAACCCTGTCTCCAAGGACAAGGGTGTCTCTTCTGTGGTGGCTGCAGAGTGCTCATCTACTAAAGGGCCACAGTTATGCATTCAGGACTGGGTCCTGGTGACCACGGATTCCAGCTTGAAAGGCTGGGGAGCTGTCACACAGGGAAAAAATTTCCAGGGAGTGTGATCAAGTCTGGGGACTTCTCTCCGCATAAATATACTGGAGCTAAGAGCAATTTACAATGCTCTAAGCTTAGCAAGACCTCTGCTTCAAGGTCAGCCGGTATTGATCCAGTGGGACAACATCACGGCAGTCGCCCACGTAAACAGACAGGGCGGCACAAGAAGCAGGAGCACAATGGCAGAAACTGCAAGGATTCTTCGCTGGGCGGAAAATCATGTGATAGCACTGTCAGCAGTTTTCATTCCGGGAGTGGACAACTGGGAAGCAGACTTCCTCAGCACGACCTCCACCCGGGAGAGTGGGGACTTCATCAAGAAGTTTTTTCCACATGATTGTGCACCGTTGGGAAAGACCAAAGGTGGACATGATGGCGTCCCGCCTGAACAAAAAACTGGACAGGTATTGCGCCAGGTCAAGAGACCCTCAGGCAATAGCTGTGGACGTTCTGGTAACACCATGGGTGTACCAGTCGGTGTATGTGTTCCCTCCTCTGCTTCTCATACCAAAGGTACTGAGAATTATAAGACGTAGAGGAGTAAGAACTATACTCGTGGCTCCGGATGGGCCAAGAAGGACTTGGTACCCGGAACTTCAAGAGATGCTCACAGAGGACTCAGGGCCTCTGCCGATAAGAAGGGACTTGCTTCAGCAAGTACCATGTCTGTTCCAAGACTTACCGCGGCTGCGTTTGACGGCATGGCGGTTGAACGCCGGATCCTAAGGGAAAAAGGCATTCCGGAAGAGGTCATTCCTACCCTGGTCAAAGCCAGGAAGGAGGTGACCGCACAACATTATCACCACATGTGGCAAAAATATGTTGCGTGGTGTGAGGCCAGGAAGGCCCCACGAAGAAATTTCAACTCGGTCGATTCCTGCATTTCCTGCAAACAGGAGTGTCTATGGGCCTCAAATTGGGGTCCATTAAGGTTCAAATTTCGGCCCTGTCGATTTTCTTCCAGAAAGAATTGGCTTCAGTTCCTGAAGTCCAGAAATTTGACAAGGGAGTACTGCATATACAACCCCCTTTTGTGCCTCCAGTGGCACTGTGGGATCTCAACGTAGTCCTGAGATTCCTCAAATCACGTTGGTTTAAACCGCTCAAATCTGTGGATTTGAAATATCTCACATGGAAAGTGACCATGATGTTGGCCCTGGCCTCGGCCAGGCGAGTGTCAGAATTGGCGGCTTTGTCTCACAAAAGCCCATATCTGATTGTCCATTCGGACAGGGCAGAGCTGCGGACTCGTCCCCAGTTTCTCCCTAAGGTGGTGTCAGCGTTTCATCTGAACCAGCTTATTGTGGTACCTGCGGCTACTAGAGACTTGGAGGACTCCAAGTTGCTAGATGTTGTCAGGGCCCTGAAAATATAGATTTCCAGGACGGCTGGAGTCAGGAAAACTGACTTGCTGTTATCCTGTATGCACCCAAAAAACTGGGTGCTCTTGCTTCTAAGCAGACGATTGCTAGTTGAATGTGTAGTACAATTCAGCTTGCACATTCTGTGGCAGGACTGCCACAGCCAAAATATATAAATGCCCATTCCACAAGGAAGGTGGGCTCATCTTGGGCGACTGCCCGAGGGGTCTCGGCTTTACAACTTTGCCGAGCTACTACTTGGTCAGGGGCACACCCTGGCTGAGGAGGACCTGGAGTTCTCTCACTCGGTGCTGCAGAGTCATCCGCACTCTCCCGCCCGTTTGGGAGCTTTGGTATAATCCCCATGGTCCTGACGGAGTCCCCAGCATCCACTTAGGACGTCAGAGAAAATAAGATTTTACTTACCGATAAATCTATTTCTCGTAGTCCGTAGTGGATGCTGGGCGCCCATCCCAAGTGCGGATTGTCTGCAATACTTGTACATAGTTATTGTTACAAAAAAATCGGGTTGTTATTGTTGTGAGCCGTCTGTTCAGAGGCTCCTACGTTTGTCATACTGTTAACTGGGTTTAGATCACAAGTTGTACGGTGTGATTGGTGTGGCTGGTATGAGTCTTACCCGGGATTCAATATCCTTCCTTATTGTGTACGCTCGTCCGGGCACAGTATCCTAACTGAGGCTTGGAGGAGGGTCATGGGGGGAGGAGCCAGTACACACCACCTGATCCTAAAGCTTTAGTTTTGTGCCCTGTCTCCTGCGGAGCCGCTAATCCCCATGGTCCTGACGGAGTCCCCAGCATCCACTACGGACTACGAGAAATAGATTTATCGGTAAGTAAAATCTTATTTTTTAAGCGCTGGGTGTGTGCTGGCATACTCTATTTCTCTGTCTCTCCTAAGGGCCTGTTTGGGGTTTTGTCCCCTTATAGGTAAATCCCTGTGTGTGTGTGGGGTGTCGGTACGTGTGTGTCGACATGTTTGAGGCGGAAGGCTTCTCAAAAGAGGAGGTGGAGCAAATGAGTGGTGTGTCCCCGTCGGCTGTGCCAACTCCTGATTGGATGGACATGTGGCATTGCAAGTGTGGCATCTTTACATAAGAGGCTTGATAAGGCTGGTTTAGGGGGGACATCAGGCGGTCAATCCTCAGATTGGACCGACTCACAGGACCCGTCTGGGTCTCCAAAGCGTCCCTTAACACAAGACACTACTACCGACACGGATTCTGATTCCAGTGTCGACTATGACGAAGTAAAATTGCACCCTAGGGTGACTAAAACTATTCAGGGTATGATTGTGTCAATAATGGATGTCTTGCATATTGTGGATGAACCCTCGGTCCCCGACACAAGGGTACACATGTTTAAGGAAAAGAAACAGATTATTAATTTTCCCACATCTCATGAATTAAATGAGTTCTTTGGAAAAGCTTGGGAGACTCCGGATAAGAGACCGCAGATCCCCAAAAGAATTTTTATGGCATACCCTTTCCCTAAGCAGGACAGGGAGATTTGGGAATTACCCCCCACTGTGGACAAGGCCCTGACGCGCTTATCCAAGAAAGTGGCGCTACCGTCTCCTGACACAGCGGCCCTTAAAGACCCAGCAGATCGCAGGCTAGAAACTACCTTAAAGGGTATTTATTCTCATACGGGTGCTGTGCTAAGACCGACGATTGCGTCGGCATGGGTGTGTAGCGCAATTGCAGCTTGGACAGATGAGCTGACAGATCAATTTGATAATATGGATAAGGATACTATATTCCTAACTCTAGCCCATATAAAAGACGCAGTCTTATTTATGAGGGATGCTCAGAGGGACATTGGATTGCTAGCTTCTAGGGCCAATGCCATGGCTATCTCAGCGAGAAGATCCTTATGGACTCGCCAATGGACGGGTGATGCGGATTCCAAGAAACATATGGAAGTACTACCCTATAAGGGAGATGTATTGTTTGGGGATGGGCTGACGGACCTGGTTTCCACAGCTACAGCAGGTAAATCAAATTTTTTACCATATATTCCCCAACAACAAAAGAAAGTAACACCCTCTCAGATGCAGTCCTTTCGGTCGCACAAGTCCAAAAGAGGTCGGGGATCCTCTTTCCTCGCCAGAGGTAAGGGCAGAGGCAAGAGAGCACCTGCTTCAGCAGGTGCCCAGGAACAAAAGTCCTCCCCGGCTGCTTCAAAACCCACAGCATGACGCTGGGGCTCCCCTGAGGGAGTCCGCACCAGTGGGGGCACGTCTTCGACTTTTCAGTCAGGCCTGGGTCAGTTCGGACCTGAATCCCTGGGTGCTGGAAATAGTTTCCCAGGGTTACAAACTGGAATTCGAGGACGTTTTTCAAATCGGCTCTACCAGCTTCCACATCGGAAAGGGATGTAGTGTTAGCTGCAATTCAAACGCTGTGTATACAGCAAGTGATAATCAAGGTTCCCCTGCAACAGCAGGGAAGAGGTTACTTCTCAACCCTATTTGTGGTCCCGAAACCGGACGGTTCGGTCAGACCGATTTTGAATCTGAAATCCCTAAACCTGTACATAAAAAGATTCAAATTCAAAATGGAATCACTCAGAGCTATAATAGCCAACATGGAGGAGGGGGAGTTTATGGTGTCTCTGGACATAAAGGATGCGTACCTTCATGTCCCCATATATGCCCCCCATCAGGAATACCTGAGATTCGCTGTACAGGATTGTCATTACCAATTTCAGACGTTGCCGTTTGGACTTTCCACGGCCCCGAGGATTTTCACCAAGATAATGGCGGAAATTATGGTGTTCCTGCGCAAGCATGGTGTCACAATTATCCCATACTTAGACGATCTCCTGATAAAAGCAAGATCAAGAGAGAAATTGCTGAGCAGTGTGGCGCTCTCTCGGAGAGTTCTCCAGCAACACGGTTGGATTCTAAATCTACCGAAGTCACAGTTGATTACGACAACTCGACTGCCGTTCCTAGGTATGATACTGGATACGGAACAAATGAAGGTCTTCCTCCCAATAGAGAAAGCCCAAGACATCCAGAACATGGTCAGAGAACTGCTAAAACCGAAAAAGGTGTCAGTTCACCAATGCCCTGAGTTCTGGGGAAAATGGTGGTGGCCTACGAGGCCATTCCCTTCGGCAGGTTCCATGCAAGGACTTTTCAATGGGACCTTCTGGACAAGTGGTCCGGGTCCCATCTGCACTTACATCGGACAATAACTCTGTCCCCAGGGACCAGAGTGTCCCTCCTGTGGTGGTTGCAAAGTGCTCACCTCTTGGAGGATCGCAGGTTCGGAATTCAGGATTGGATCCTGGTTATCACGGACGCGAGCCTCCGAGGATGGGGAGCGGTCACACAGGGAAAACATTTTAATGGTCTGTGGTCAGACCAGGAGTCCTATCTACACATCAATGTGTTGGAACTCAGGGCCATTTACAACGGCCTTCGACAACCGGAGAATTTTCTTCGAAACCTACCAGTTCTGATTCAATCAGACAATGTCACAGCAGTGGCTCATGTGAACCGCCAAGGTGGGACAAAAAACAGAGTTGCAATGGCGGAGGCCACAAGGATCCTTTGCTGGGCGGAAAATCATGTAAGCGCTCTGTCAGCTGTCTTCATTCCGGGAGTGGACAACTGGGAAGCAGACTTCCTTAGCAGACACGATCTCCATCCAGGAGAGTGGGGACTTCATCAAGAAGTCTTTGCAGATGTAACACGTCTTTGGGGAACTCCTCAAATAGACATTATGGCGTCACGTCTCAACAAAAACTTCAGAGGTACTGCGCCAGGTCTCGGGACCGTCAGGCAATAGCAGTGGACACTCTGGTAACACCGTGGGTGTTCAAATCGGTCTCTGTGTTTCCTCCTCTTCCTCTCATCACGAAAGTGTTGAGGATCATAAGACGAAGAAGAGTACAAACGATACTCGTTGTCCCAGACTGGCCTCGAAGGGCTTGGTACTCGGATCTACAAGAGATGCTCACAGGAGACCCCTGGCCTCTTCCTCTGAGGGAAGACCTGTTGCAGCAGGGGCCCTGTGTATTTCAAGACTTACCGCGGTTACGTTTGACGGCATGGCGGTTGAACACCGAATCCTAGCAAAAAAGGGGATTCCGGAAGAGGTCATCCCTACGTTAATAAAGGCTAGGAAGGAGGTGACGATAAAACATTATCACCGTATCTGGCGAAAGTATGTGTCTTGGTGTGAGACCAAGAATGCACCTACGGAAGATTTTCATCTGGGTCGTCTTCTCCACTTCCTACAGACAGGAGTGGATATGGGCCTGAAATTAGGCTCTGTTAAGGTACAGATTTCGTCCCTCTCGATTTTCTTTCAGAAGGAATTGGCTTCTCTTCCAGAAGTCCAGATGTTTGTAAAGGGAGTGCTGCACATCCAGCCCCCCTTTGTGCCTCCAGTGGCACCATGGGACCTGAAAGTGGTGTTGCAGTTCCTAAAATCACACTGGTTTGAACCGCTTAACAAGGTTGAGTTGAAATTTATTATCTGGAAGGTGGTCATGTTGTTGGCCTTAGCATCAGCAAGGCGAGTGTCAGAGTTGGCGGCTTTGTCACACAAGAGCCCCTACTTGATTTTTCATGTGGATCGAGCTGAATTGAGGACACGTCCGCAATTTTTGCCTAAAGTGGTTTCTTCGTTCCATATAAATCAACCTATTGTGGTGCCTGTGGCTACAAGTGACCTGGAGGATTCCAGATCCCTGGACGTAGTCAGGGCCTTAAAAATGTATGTAGCCAGGACGGCTAGAATTAGGAAAACAGAGGCCCTGTTTGTCCTGTATGCGGCCAATAAGATTGGCGCTCCTGCTTCGAAGCAGACTATTGCTCGCTGGATCTGTAACACGATTCAGCAGGCTCATTCTACGGCTGGATTGCCGTTACCAAATTCGGTAAATGCCCATTCCACTAGGAAGGTGGGCTCTTCTTGGGCGGCTGCCCGAGGCGTCTCGGCTTTACAACTTTGCCGAGCGGCGACTTGGTCGGGGTCAAACACTTTTGCTAAATTCTACAAGTTTAATACCCTGGCTGATGAGGACCTAGCGTTTGCTCAGTCGGTGCTGCAGAGTCATACGCACTCTCCCGCCCGATTGGATGCTTTGGTATAAACCCGAGTCCCCAGCATCCTCTAGGATGTAAGAGAAAATAAGATTTTAAACCTACCGGTAAATCTATTTCTCCTAGTCCGTAGAGGATGCTGGGCGCCCGTCCGAGTGCGGAAACTCTGCAAGACTTGTATATAGTTGTTGCTTACATAAGGGTTATGTTACAGTTGACATCGGTCTTGGACCGTTACTGTTGATTTGTTCATACTGTTAACTGGTTATGTATGTTCCAGGTTACATGGTATGATTGGTGTGGGCTGGTATGAATCTTGCCCTTGGATTGCTAAATCCTGCCTTGTATTGTCCATCTCCTCTGGGCACAGTTCTCTAACTGAGGTCTGGAGGAGGGGCATAGAGGGAGGAGCCAGTGCACACCCATAGTCAAAGTTCTTTTTAGGTGCCCTATCTCCTGCGGAGCCCGTCTATACCCCATGGTCCTTACGGAGTCCCCAGCATCCTCTACGGACTAGGAGAAATAGATTTACCGGTAGGTTTAAAATCTTATTTTATCAGGCTACTCAGCATAAAACGTCACAGGAACAGCGGTTGTGATAACGTCTGTTCCTGCAAAGTGCTACAAGGCTTAGTTTTCGGAACTTAGTAAACAAAGCCTTCTGTTTTTCCTCCTGCACATGCTCATTCATCATTTTACTTACCAATGCAAATAGGGGTCATTCCGATCTGATCGCACGCTAGGATTTTTCGCTGCACTGCGATCAGGTCACTACTGTGCATGCCTATGCACCACAATGCGCAGGCGCAGCGTACGGGTACAAAGCGGATCGTTGCTGAGCGATGGATTTAACAAAGAATCCATTCGCACAGCCGATCGCAAGGAGATTGACAGGAAGAGGGCGTTAGTGGGTGTCAACTAGAGATGAGCGCCGGAAATTTTTCGGGTTTTGTGTTTTGGTTTTGGGTTCGGTTCCGCGGCCGTGTTTTGGGTTCGACCGCGTTTTGGCAAAACCTCACCGAATTTTTTTTGTCGGATTCGGGTGTGTTTTGGATTCGGGTGTTTTTTTCAAAAAACACTAAAAAACAGCTTAAATCATAGAATTTGGGGGTCATTTTGATCCCAAAGTATTATTAACCTCAAAAACCATAATTTACACTCATTTTCAGTCTATTCTGAATACCTCACACCTCACAATATTATTTTTAGTCCTAAAATTTGCACCTAGGTCGCTGGATGACTAAGCTAAGCGACCCTAGTGGCCGACACAAACACCGGGCCCATCTAGGAGTGTCACTGCAGTGTCACGCAGGATGTCCCTTCCAAAAAACCCTCCCCAAACAGCACATGACGCAAAGAAAAAAAGAGGCGCAATGAGGTAGCTGTGTGAGTAAGATAAGCGACCCTAGTGGCCGACACAAACACCGGGCCCATCTAGGAGTGTCACTGCAGTGTCACGCAGGATGTCCCTTCCAAAAAACCCTCCCCAAACAGCACATGACGCAAAGAAAAAAAGAGGCGCAATGAGGTAGCTGTGTGAGTAAGATAAGCGACCCTAGTGGCCGACACAAACACCGGGCCCATCTAGGAGTGTCACTGCAGTGTCACGCAGGATGTCCCTTCCAAAAAACCCTCCCCAAACAGCACATGACGCAAAGAAAAAAAGAGGCGCAATGAGGTAGCTGTGTGAGTAAGATAAGCGACCCTAGTGGCCGACACAAACACCGGGCCCATCTAGGAGTGTCACTGCAGTGTCACGCAGGATGTCCCTTCCAAAAAACCCTCCCCAAACAGCACATGACGCAAAGAAAAAAAGAGGCGCAATGAGGTAGCTGTGTGAGTAAGATAAGCGACCCTAGTGGCCGACACAAACACCGGGCCCATCTAGGAGTGTCACTGCAGTGTCACGCAGGATGTCCCTTCCAAAAAACCCTCCCCAAACAGCACATGACGCAAAGAAAAAAAGAGGCGCAATGAGGTAGCTGTGTGAGTAAGATAAGCGACCCTAGTGGCCGACAAACACCTGGCCCATCTAGGAGTGTCACTGCAGTGTCACGCAGGATGTCCCTTCCAAAAAACCCTCCCCAAACAGCACATGACGCAAAGAAAAATTAAAGAAAAAAGAGGTGCAAGATGGAATTGTCCTTGGGCCCTCCCACCCACCCTTATGTTGTATAAACAGGACATGCACACTTTAACCAACCCATCATTTCAGTGACAGGGTCTGCCACACGACTGTGACTGAAATGACGGGTTGGTTTGGACCCCCACCAAAAAAGAAGCAATTAATCTCTCCTTGCACAAACTGGCTCTACAGAGGCAAGATGTCCACCTCATCATCATCCTCCGATATATCACCGTGTACATCCCCCTCCTCACAGATTATCAATTCGTCCCCACTGGAATCCACCATCTCAGCTCCCTGTGTACTTTGTGGAGGCAATTGCTGCTGGTCAATGTCTCCACGGAGGAATTGATTATAATTCATTTTAATGAACATCATCTTCTCCACATTTTCTGGATGTAACCTCGTACGCCGATTGCTGACAAGGTGAGCGGCGGCACTAAACACTCTTTCGGAGTACACACTTGTGGGAGGGCAACTTAGGTAGAATAAAGCCAGTTTGTGCAAGGGCCTCCAAATTGACTCTTTTTCCTGCCAGTATAAGTACGGACTGTGTGACGTGCCTACTTGGATGCGGTCACTCATATAATCCTCCACCATTCTTTCAATGGTGAGAGAATCATATGCAGTGACAGTAGACGACATGTCCGTAATCGTTGTCAGGTCCTTCAGTCCGGACCAGATGTCAGCATCAGCAGTCGCTCCAGACTGCCCTGCATCACCGCCAGCGGGTGGGCTCGGAATTCTGAGCCTTTTCCTCGCACCCCCAGTTGCGGGAGAATGTGAAGGAGGAGATGTTGACAGGTCGCGTTCCGCTTGACTTGACAATTTTCTCACCAGCAGGTCTTTCAACCCCAGCAGACTTGTGTCTGCCGGAAAGAGAGATCCAAGGTAGGCTTTAAATCTAGGATCGAGCACGGTGGCCAAAATGTAGTGCTCTGATTTCAACAGATTGACCACCCGTGAATCCTTGTTAAGCGAATTAAGGGCTCCATCCACAAGTCCCACATGCCTAGCGGAATCGCTCCGTGTTAGCTCCTCCTTCAATGTCTCCAGCTTCTTCTGCAAAAGCCTGATGAGGGGAATGACCTGACTCAGGCTGGCAGTGTCTGAACTGACTTCACGTGTGGCAAGTTCAAAGGGCATCAGAACCTTGCACAACGTTGAAATCATTCTCCACTGCGCTTGAGACAGGTGCATTCCACCTCCTATATCGTGCTCAATTGTATAGGCTTGAATGGCCTTTTGCTGCTCCTCCAACCTCTGAAGCATATAGAGGGTTGAATTCCACCTCGTTACCACTTCTTGCTTCAGATGATGGCAGGGCAGGTTCAGTAGTTTTTGGTGGTGCTCCAGTCTTCTGTACGTGGTGCCTGTACGCCGAAAGTGTCCCGCAATTCTTCTGGCCACCGACAGCATCTCTTGCACGCCCCTGTCGTTTTTTAAAAAATTCTGCACCACCAAATTCAAGGTATGTGCAAAACATGGGACGTGCTGGAATTTGCCCATATTTAATGCACACACAATATTGCTGGCGTTGTCCGATGCCACAAATCCACAGGAGAGTCCAATTGGGGTAAGCCATTCCGCGATGATCTTCCTCAGTTGCCGTAAGAGGTTTTCAGCTGTGTGCGTATTCTGGAAAGCGGTGATACAAAGCGTAGCCTGCCTAGGAAAGAGTTGGCGTTTGCGAGATGCTGCTACTGGTGCCGCCGCTGCTGTTCTTGCGGCGGGAGTCCATACATCTACCCAGTGGGCTGTCACAGTCATATAGTCCTGACCCTGCCCTGCTCCACTTGTCCACATGTCCGTGGTTAAGTGGACATTGGGTACAACTGCATTTTTTAGGACACTGGTGAGTCTTTTTCTGACGTCCGTGTACATTCTCGGTATCGCCTGCCTAGAGAAGTGGAACCTAGATGGTATTTGGTAACGGGGGCACACTGCCTCAATAAATTGTCTAGTTCCCTGTGAACTAACGGCGGATACCGGACGCACGTCTAACACCAACATAGTTGTCAAGGCCTCAGTTATCCGCTTTGCAGCAGGATGACTGCTGTGATATTTCATCTTCCTCGCAAAGGACTGTTGGACAGTCAATTGCTTACTGGAAGTAGTACAAGTGGGCTTACGACTTCCCCTCTGGGATGACCATCGACTCCCAGCAGCAACAACAGCAGCGCCAGCAGCAGTAGGCGTTACACGCAAGGATGCATCGGAGGAATCCCAGGCAGGAGAGGACTCGTCAGAATTGCCAGTGACATGGCCTGCAGGACTATTGGCATTCCTAGGGAAGGA
Organism: Pseudophryne corroboree; assembly: GCF_028390025.1. Classification (NCBI taxonomy): domain Eukaryota; kingdom Metazoa; phylum Chordata; class Amphibia; order Anura; family Myobatrachidae; genus Pseudophryne; species Pseudophryne corroboree. The sequence goes on from NC_086451.1 coordinate 69,070,664, forward strand.
GGAAATTGACACTGAGGGAGTTGGTGAGGTGGTTTGCGTGAGCTTGGTTACAAGAGGAAGGGATTTACTGGTCAGTGGACTGCTTCCGCTGTCGCCCAAAGTTTTTGAACTTGTCACTGACTTATTATGAATGCGCTGCAGGTGACGTATAAGGGAGGATGTTCCGAGGTGGTTAACGTCCTTACCCCTACTTATTACAGCTTGAGAAAGGCAACACACGGCTTGACACCTGTTGTCCGCTTTTCTGTTGAAATACCTCCACACTGAAGAGCTGATTTTTTTGGTATTTTCACCAGGCATGTCAACGGCCATATTCCTCCCACGGACAACAGGTGTCTCCCCGGGTGCCTGACTTAAACAAACCACCTCACCATCAGAATCCTCCTGGTCAATTTCCTCCCCAGCGCCAGCAACACCCATATCCTCCTCATCCTGGTGTACTTCAACACTGACATCTTCAATCTGACTATCAGGAACTGGACTGCGGGTGCTCCTTCCAGCACTTGCAGGGGGCGTGCAAATGGTGGAAGGCGCATGCTCTTCACGTCCAGTGTTGGGAAGGTCAGGCATCGCAACCGACACAATTGGACTCTCCTTGTGGATTTGGGATTTCGAAGAACGCACAGTTCTTTGCGGTGCTTTTGCCAGCTTGAGTCTTTTCAGTTTTCTAGCGAGAGGCTGAGTGCTTCCATCCTCATGTGAAGCTGAACCACTAGCCATGAACATAGGCCAGGGCCTCAGCCGTTCCTTGCCACTCCGTGTGGTAAATGGCATATTGGCAAGTTTACGCTTCTCCTCCGACAATTTTATTTTAGGTTTTGGAGTCCTTTTTTTACTGATATTTGGTGTTTTGGATTTGACATGCTCTGTACTATGACATTGGGCATCGGCCTTGGCAGACGACGTTGCTGGCATTTCATCGTCTCGGCCATGACTAGTGGCAGCAGCTTCAGCACGAGGTGGAAGTGGATCTTGATCTTTCCCTAATTTTGGAACCTCAACATTTTTGTTCTCCATATTTTAATAGGCACAACTAAAAGGCACCTCAGGTAAACAATGGAGATGGATGGATACTAGTATACTTATGGATGGACTGCCGAGTGCCGACACAGAGGTAGCTACAGCCGTGGACTACCGTACTGTGTCTGCTGCTAATATAGACTGGATGATTGATAATGAGATGAAATCAATATATATATGTATGTATATATAATATCACTAGTACTGCAGCCGGACAGGTAGATAATATATTTATTAGGTAATGATGACTGATGACGGACCTGCTGGACACTGTCAGCTCAGCAGCACCGCAGACTGCTACAGTAAGCTACTATACTATAGTAGTATGTACAAAGAAGAAAGAAAAAAAAAACCACGGGTAGGTGGTATACAATTATGGATGGACTGCCGAGTGCCGACACAGAGGTAGCTACAGCCGTGGACTAACGTACTGTGTCTGCTGCTAATATAGACTGGATGATTGATAATGAGATGAAATCAATATATATATGTATGTATATATAATATCACTAGTACTGCAGCCGGACAGGTAGATAATATATTTATTAGGTAATGATGACTGATGACGGACCTGCTGGACACTGTCAGCTCAGCAGCACCGCAGACTGCTACAGTAAGCTACTATACTATAGTAGTATGTACAAAGAAGAAAGAAAAAAAAAAAACACGGGTAGGTGGTATACAATTATGGATGGACTGCCGAGTGCCGACACAGAGGTAGCTACAGCCGTGGACTAACGTACTGTGTCTGCTGCTAATATGGACTGGATGATTGATAATGAGATGAAATCAATATATATATGTATGTATATATAATATCACTAGTACTGCAGCCGGACAGGTAGATAATATATTTATTAGGTAATGATGACTGATGACGGACCTGCTGGACACTGTCAGCTCAGCAGCACCGCAGACTGCTACAGTAAGCTACTATACTATAGTAGTATGTACAAAGAAGAAAGAAAAAAAAAAACCACGGGTAGGTGGTATACAATTATGGATGGACTGCTGAGTGCCGACACAGAGGTAGCTACAGCCGTGGACTAACGTACTGTGTTTGCTGCTAATATAGACTGGATGATTGATAATGAGATGAAATCAATATATATATGTATGTATATATAATATCACTAGTACTGCAGCCGGACAGGTAGATAATATATTTATTAGGTAATGATGACTGATGACGGACCTGCTGGACACTGTCAGCTCAGCAGCACCGCAGACTGCTACAGTAAGCTACTATACTCTATAGTAGTATGTACAAAGAAGAAAGAAAAAAAAAAACCACGGGTAGGTGGTATACAATTATGGATGGACTGCCGAGTGCCGACACAGAGGTAGCTACAGCCGTGGACTAACGTACTGTGTCTGCTGCTAATATAGACTGGATGATTGATAATGAGATGAAATCAATATATATATGTATGTATATATAATATCACTAGTACTGCAGCCGGACAGGTAGATAATATATTTATTAGGTAATGATGACTGATGACGGACTTGCTGGACACTGTCAGCTCAGCAGCACCGCAGACTGCTACAGTAAGCTACTATACTATAGTAGTATGTACAAAGAAGAAAGAAAAAAAAAACACGGGTAGGTGGTATACAATTATGGATGGACTGCTGAGTGCCGACACAGAGGTAGCTACAGCCGTGGACTAACGTACTGTGTCTGCTGCTAATATAGACTGGATGATTGATAATGAGATGAAATCAATATATATATGTATGTATATATAATATCACTACTACTGCAGCCGGACAGGTAGATAATATATTTATTAGGTAATGATGACTGATGACGGACCTGCTGGACACTGTCAGCTCAGCAGCACCGCAGACTGCTACAGTAAGCTACTATACTCTATAGTAGTATGTACAAAGAAGAAAGAAAAAAAAAAAACCACGGGTAGGTGGTATACAATTATGGATGGACTGCCGAGTGCCGACACAGAGGTAGCTACAGCCGTGGACTAACGTACTGTGTCTGCTGCTAATATAGAGTCTAGACTGGATGATAAATTATTGATAATGAGATGAAATCAATATAATATCACTAGTACTGCAGCCGGACAGGTACTATATATATTTATTATGTAATGACTGATGACGGACCTGCTGGACACTGTCAGGTCAGCACAGCACCGCAGACTGCTACAGTAAGCTACTATAGTAGTATGTATAAAGAAGAATGAAAAAAAAAAAAACCACGGGTAGGTGGTATACAATATTATATATATATATATATATATATATATTATATACAATTATATATATATATATATATATATATATATTAAACTGGTGGTGATTGATTATTAAACTGGTGGTCACTTCAGGACAGGTCACGTTGCAACTTGCAACTAGTACTCCGAGGCCTAAGCAGACAATCACAAAATATATTATTATACTGGTGGTCAGTGTGGTCACAACAATGGCAGTGTGGCACTGACTCTGGCAGCAAAAGTGTGCACTGTACGTTATATGTACTCCTGAGTCCTGCTCTCAGACTCTAACTGCTCCCCACTGTCAGTGTCTCCCCCACAAGTCAGATAATACACTTACAGTTACACTATCTAATCTATAAATATCACTTCAGCAAGTAGTATAGTAGTATACAGTAGTACTCCTCCTAATAATGCTCCCCGAAAATACTGTGTCTCTCTCTTCTCTAAACGGAGAGGACGCCAGCCACGTCCTCTCCCTATGACTCTCAATGCACGTGTGAAAATGGCGGCGACGCGCGGCTCCTTATATAGAATCCGAGTCTCGCGATAGAATCCGAGCCTCGCGAGAATCCGACAGCGTGATGATGACGTTCGGGCGCGCTCGGGTTAGTCGAGCAAGGCGGGAAGACCCGAGCCTGCTCGGACCCGTGTAAAAAACCTGAAGTTCGGGGGGGTTCGGATTCAGAGGAACCGAACCCGCTCATCTCTAGTGTCAACTGACCGTTTTCTGGGAGTGTTTGGAAAAATGCAGGCGTGTCCAACCGTTTTCAGGGAGGGTGTCTGATGTCAATTCCGGGACCGGACAGGCTGAAGTGATTGCAGCGGCTGAGTAAGTTCATACCTACTCAGAAACTGCACAAACTGTTTTTTGTACTGCTCGGCTGCACAGGCGTTTGCACGGCTGCAAAAAGTAGCTAGCGAGCGATCATCTCGGAATGACCCCCATAGTCTCCTTTTCACATTATTAAGTCTGCAGTGTAAGGAGCGGCAATTGTAAGCCCAACTCCAGCCTCCCAAATCCTCTGAATTGATTAAAATATGTATATAGACTTTATATTAGTCTGTATACATTTATAGTTATGTGGTTTATATACACATTTTAATCAATTCAGAGGCTTTAGGAGGCTGAAGCTGGGCATGCAATTTCCGCTCCTCACATTTTACTGCAGGGAATGATGGGAAATGAACCTCACTGCAATGTACGTCTCATCATGCCATCTGGTGGCAGCACCTCAGATGGAAAGATGCGGCCACGCAATTCATGAAGCAAGGATTTGTACACACTACATGATGGTCATGCAGAGTATTTGCTGGCACCGTGATTGTACCACAAATCATCTAGTGTGTAAGATTAGTCTACTCTTTAGTCAGAAGCCAATGGACTTGCCAGTAGGTATTTCTCTTACGTCCTAGATGATGCTGGAGTCCACATTAGTACCATGGGGTATAGACGGGTCCACCAGGAGCCATTGGCACTTTAAGAGTTTGAGAGTGTGGGCTGGTTCCTCCCTCTATGCCCCTTACCAGACTCAGTTTAGAAAATGTGCCCAGAGGAGCCGGTCACAGCTAGGGGAGCTCTCCTGAGCTTTTCTGGTAAAGTTTTATTTTAGATTCTTCACACAAATCATCTAGTGTGTACCATGTGTAAGATTAGTCTACTCTTTAGTCAGAAGCCAATGGACTTGCCAGTAGGTATTTTTAGCTGTCAGAGGAAACCTTACAAAGACCATATTATCATTTTATTTATTTTTGGGGGCTTTCTTTTGTCATGTGGGAGCATTTTACTGTGCCCTGGACAGTGTGTCTGTTTTAGTTTCAATAGTGAATGGGGATCATTGGGACAGTACGGGGGCAGGAAGGGTCCGGGGATCAGTGTGGCAGTATTGCGGCAGGAAGGGACCGGGGATCAGTGTGACAGTACTGGGGCGGGTATAAGGTCAGGGGATCAGTGTGACAGTACTGGGGCAGGAAGGGTCAGGGGATCAGTATGACAGTACTGCGGCAAGAAGGAACCGGGGATCAGTGTGACAGTACTGGGGCAGGAAGGGTCAGGGGATCAGTGTGACAGTACTGGGGCAGGAAGGGTCAGGGGATCAGTGTGACAGTACTGCGGCAGGAAGGAACCGGGGATCAGTGTGACAGTACTGGGGCAGGAAGGGTCAGGGGATCAGTGTGACAGTACTGGGGCGGGTATAAGATCAGGGGATCAGTGTGACAGTACTGCGGCAGGAAGGGACCGGGGATCAGTGTGACAGTACTGGGGCGGGTATAAGGTCAGGGGATCAGTGTGACAGTACTGGGGCAGGAAGGGACCGGGGATCAGTGTGACAGTACTGGGGCGGGTATAAGATCAGGGGATCAGTGTGATAGTACTGGGGCGGGTATAAGATCAGGGGATCAGTGTGATAGTACTGGGGCAGGTAGGGTCAGGGGATCAGTGTGACAGTACTGGGGCAGGAAGGGTCAGGGGATCAGTGTGACAATACCGGGGCAGGTAGGGTCAGGGGATCAGTGTGACATTACGGGGCAGGAAGGGACTGGGGATCAGTGAAACAGTACTGCGGCAGGAAGGGTCAGGGGATCAGTATAACAGTACTGGGGCAGGAAGGGACCGGGGATCAGTGTGACAGTACTGGGGCAGGATGGGTCAGTGGATCAGTGAGACAGTACTAGGGCGGGTATAAGGTCAGGGGATCAGTGTGACAGCACTGGGACAGTTCCGGGGCCGTCCCCCTTTTTACTCTATAGTTACATATGTACTAAGGCCTGATTCGGAGCTGTACACAAAGCCGATTTTTCTGTTGTTGAGCAATTATCATCCAGCTTCGCATTCATTTAAGTCACACTGTGCATGTGACGCGACGGTGTTACTAGCGCTAATGGGCCCAAATTTCTTTCTGTACTATAATGATCTCTCATGTGTGATACCACTATGGGGCATATGTATTAAACTATTTGTGGGATGGTCCCCACAAAAACACCAATTTTCTGCTGTTACCCACAAATATTAAGGATCCCTTGAATATAACATGGATAGAACGCAGCAGATTTCACCAATATCTGCCACAGCCACTCCATTTCTAACCTCAAAGGACCCCCAATAGGTTTCTATAGAGGCTGCTATACTGGATCCCTCTCCATCACCCCCTACTGATGCATGCATCGCCTGACGGCTGTGCATTATGTGGTATGTACCATGGACTACTCTGTGGCCCCATGTCAGAGGTTAGCGGCGGGCAATAAAATATTCCTAAGTATTATTTCCTCATGATCACATGTTGCTTTTTCAGAGGAAGAAGGAAAAGGTTAAGCAGCGGAACACTGAGTAGGATGGGCAGAGGCTCCTGGCTGGATGTGCTGCAATGACATTGGCGCGGCAGGAGGAGAAGCTTAGCAGGGAGATAAGGAAGAGGCTGGATCAGCATAACCAGCAGCAGCTGAGCAGAGAGCGGAAGGCACAGTGAGTAACTGGCACCAGTCCCATTGTACCATTAGTCATGCTATTAGAATACATTCATGCTGCCATTTAGGGTGCCCATTGGTGCAATCTATAATCTGTATTCCCTCTTATCTCCCCACATTCAGTCCCTCACCCAATCCTGCTGCTTCCACCTCCGTATTATCTCCAGTATCAGCTGAGGCTAATACAACCCCTAATTCACTATCCCCTCCTCTCTCACCTGGAGCTGAAACTAATATAACCCCTCATTCACCATCCCCTCCTCTCTCTCACCTGGAGCTGAAGCTAATATAACCCCTCATTCACCATCCCCTCCTCTCTCTCACCAGGAGCTGAAGCTAATATAACCCCTTATTCACCATCCCCTCCTCTCTCACCTGGAGCTGAAGCTAATATAACCCCTCATTCACCATCCCCTCCTCTCTCACCTGGAGCTGAAGCTAATATAACCCCTCATTCACCATCCCCTCCTCTCTCACCTGGAGCTGAAGCTAATATAACCCCTCATTCACGATCCCCTCCTCTCTCTCACCTGGAACTGAAGCTAATATAACCCCTCATTCACCATCCCCTCCTCTCTCACCTGGAGCTGAAGCTAATATAACCCCTCATTCACCATCCCCTCCTCTCTCACCTGGAGCTGAAGCTAATATAACCCCTCATTCACCATCCCCTCCTCTCTCACCTGGAGCTGAAGCTAATATAACCCCTCATTCACCATCCCCTCCTCTCTCACCTGGAGCTGAAGCTAATATAACCCCTCATTCACCATCCCCTCCTCTCTCTCATCTGGAGCTGAAGCTAATATAACCCCTCATTCACCATCCCCTCCTCTCTCACCTGGAGCTGAAGCTAATATAACCCCTCATTCACCATCCCCTCCTCTCTCTCACCTGGAGCTGAAGCTAATATAACCCCTCATTCACCATCCCCTCCTCTCTCACCTGGAGTTGAAGCTAATATAACCCCTCATTCACCATCCCCTCCTCTCTCTCATCTGGAGCTGAAGCTAATATAACCCCTCATTCACCATCCCCTCCTCTCTCACCTGGAGCTGAAGCTAATATAACCCCTCATTCACCATCCCCTCCTCTCTCTCACCTGGAGCTGAAGCTAATATAACCCCTCATTCACCATCCCCTCCTCTCTCACCTGGAGCTGAAGCTAATATAACCCCTCATTCACCATCCCCTCCTCTCTCACCTGGAGCTGAAGCTAATATAACCCCTCATTCACCATCCTCTCCTCTCTCTCACCTGGAGCTGAAGCTAATATAACCCCTCATTCACCATCCCCTCCTCTCTCACCTGGAGCTGAAGCTAATATAACCCCTCATTCACCATCCCCTCCTCTCTCTCACCTGGAGCTGAAGCTAATATAACCCCTCATTCACCATCCCCTCCTCTCTCTCACCTGGAGCTGAAGCTAATATAACCCCTCATTCACCATCCCCTCCTCTCTCTCACCTGGAGCTGAAGCTAATATAACCCCTCATTCACCATCCCCTCCTCTCTCACCTGGAGCTGAAGCTAATATAACCCCCTCATTCACCATCCCCTCCTCTCTCACCTGGAGCTGAAGCTAATATAACCCCCTCATTCACCATCCCCTCCTCTCTCTCACCTGGAGCTGAAGCTAATATAACCCCTCATTCACCATCCCCTCCTCTCTCTCACCTGGAGCTGAAGCTAATATAACCCCTCATTCACCATCCCCTCCTCTCTCTCACCTGGAGCTGAAGCTAATATAGCCCCTCATTCACCATCCCCTCCTCTCTCACCTGGAGCTGAAGCTAATATAACCCCTCATTCACCATCCCCTCCTCTCTCACCTGGAGCTGAAGCTAATATAACCCCTCATTCACCATCCCCTCCTCTCTCACCTGGAGCTGAAGCTAATATAACCCCTCATTCACCATCCCCTCCTCTCTCTCACCTGGAGCTGAAGCTAATATAACCCCTCATTCACCATCCCCTCCTCTCTCACCTGGATTACTGTAATCTATTCCTCTCTGGTGTTCCCAATAATCATCTCGCCCACTCAGTCTACCCTTACCTGTGCTGCTAACCTCATTTTCCTCTCGTCGCTCTGCCTCTGCTGCTCACCTGTGCAAGGTACTACATGGGCTCCCTATACCCCACAGATAAAATGCAGCTCCTCATGCTCACCTACAAAGCCCTTACCCACTCTTCTCCCTACAGATCCCTTCTCAGCTCACCTTACACTCCCACCCACTTGTCTCTGCCAATGACCCCTCCTCTGCTTCCCCCGATCAGCTCTTGCCACTGGCATCTTCAGGATTTCTCCCCCTTTGTTTCCTCTCCTCCTGCAGAAAGTCAGCTGTTGCTGCTGTAGTAGAGCTCTCTCCTCCCCTTCTATTATCTAGTATTTCTCTATCGTCCTAGTGGATGCTGGGGTTCCTGAAAGGACCATGGGGAATAGCGGCTCCGCAGGAGACAGGGCACAAAAAGTAAAGCTTTTTCAGATCAGGTGGTGTGCACTGGCTCCTCCCCCTATGACCCTCCTCCAGACTCCAGTTAGATTTTTGTGCCCGGCCGAGAAGGGTGCAATCTAGGTGGCTCTCCTAAAGAGCTGCTTAGAAAAAGTTTAGCTTGGGTTTTTTATTTTACAGTGAGTCCTGCTGGCAACAGGATCACTGCAACGAGGGACTGAGGGGAGAAGAAGTGAACTCACCTGCGTGCAGGATGGATTGGCTTCTTGGCTACTGGACATCAGCTCCAGAGGGACGATCACAGGTACAGCCTGGATGGTCACCGGAGCCGCGCCGCCGGCCCCCTTGCAGATGCTGAAGTCAGAAGAGGTCCAGAATCGGCGGCTGAAGACTCCTGCAGTCTTCTAAAGGTAGCGCACAGCACTGCAGCTGTGCGCCATTTTCCTCTCAGCACACTTCACACAGCAGTCACTGAGGGTGCAGGGCGCTGGGGGGGGGCGCCCTGGGAGGCAAATGTAACCTATATAAAGGCTAAAAATACCTCACATATAGCCCCCAGAGGCTATATGGAGATATTTAACCCCTGCCTGGATTCACTAAATAGCGGGAGACGAGCCCGCCGGAAAAGGGGCGGGGCCTATCTCCTCAGCACACGGCGCCATTTCCTCTCACAGCTCCGCTGGTCAGGACGGCTCCCAAGTCTCTCCCCTGCACTGCACTACAGAAACAGGGTAAAACAGAGAGGGGGGACAAATTTATGGCGATATTTTGATATATATAAAGCAGCTATACAGGGAGCACTTATTATAAGGCTATCCCTGATATATATAGCGCTTTTGGTGTGTGCTGGCAAACTCTCCCTCTGTCTCCCCAAAGGGCTAGTGGGTCCTGTCTTCGTTAGGAGCATTCCCTGTGTGTCTGCTGTGTGTCGGTACGTGTGTGTCGACATGTATGAGGACGATATTGGTGTGGAGGCGGAGCAATTGCCAAATATGAGGATGTCACCCCCTAGGGAGTCGACACCAGAATGGATGCCTTTATTTATGGAACTACGGGATAGTGTCAACACGCTAAAGCAGTCGTTTGACGACATGAGGCGGCCGGACAATCAATTAGTGCCTGTCCAGGCGACTCAAACACCGTCAGGGGCTGTGAAACGCCCTTTGCCTCAGTCGGTCGACACAGACCCAGACGCAGGCACTGACTCCAGTGGTGACGGTGACGATTCAACCGTATTTTCCAGTAGGGCCACACGTTATATGATTTTGGCAATGAAGGAGGCGTTACATTTAGCTGATACTACAGGTACCACTAAACAGGGTATTATGTGGGGTATGAAAAAACTACCTATAGTTTTTCCTGAATCAGAAGAATTAAATGACGTGTGTAATGAAGCGTGGGTTGCCCCTGATAAAAAGCTGATAATTTCAAAGAAATTATTGGCATTATACCCTTTCCCGCCAGAGGTTAGGGAGCGCTGGGAAACACCTCCTAGGGTGGACAAGGCGCTAACACGCTTATCTAAACAAGTGGCGTTACCCTCTCCTGAGACGGCCGCACTTAAAGATCCATCAGATAGGAGGATGGAAAATATCCAAAAAAGTATATACACACATGCAGGTGTTATACTACGACCAGCTGTAGCGACTGCCTGGATGGGCAGTGCTGGGGTAGTTTGGTCAGAGTCCCTGATTGAAAATATTGATACCCTGGACAGGGACAATATTTTACTGTCGTTAGAACAAATAAAGGATGCATTTCTTTATATGCGTGATGCACAGAGGGATATCTGCACACTGGCATCACGGGTAAGTGCTATGTCCATTTCGGCCAGAAGAGCTTTATGGACGCGACAGTGGACAGGCGATGCGGATTCAAAACGGCATATGGAAGTTTTGCCGTATAAAGGGGAGGAGTTATTTGGAGTCGGTCTATCAGATTTGGTGGCCACGGCTACAGCCGGGAAATCCACCTTTCTACCTCAAGTCACTCCCCAACAGAAAAAGGCACCGACTTTTCAACCGCAGCCCTTTCGTTCCTTTAAAAATAAGAGAGCAAAGGGCTATTCATATCTGCCACGAGGCAGAGGTCGAGGGAAGAGACAGCAACACGCAGCTCCTTCCCAGGAACAGAAGCCCTCCCCGGCTTCTACAAAAGCCTCAGCATGACGCTGGGGCTTCTCAAGCGGACTCGGGGACGGTGGGCGGTCGTCTCAAAAATTACAGCGCGCAGTGGGCTCACTCGCAGGTAGATCCCTGGATCCTGCAGATAATATCTCAAGGGTACAGGTTGGAATTAGAGACAGATCCACCTCGCCGTTTCCTGAAGTCTGCTTTACCAACGTCCCCCTCCGAAAGGGAGACGGTTTTGGAAGCCATTCACAAGCTGTATTCTCAGCAGGTGATAGTCAAGGTACCTCTTCTACAACAAGGGAAGGGGTATTATTCCACTCTTTTTGTGGTACCGAAGCCGGATGGCTCGGTAAGGCCTATTCTAAATCTGAAGTCCTTGAACCTGTACATAAAGAAGTTCAAGTTCAAGATGGAGTCACTCAGAGCAGTGATAGCGAACCTGGAAGAGGGGGACTTTATGGTATCCTTGGACATCAAGGATGCGTATCTCCACGTTCCAATTTACCCCTCACACCAGGGGTACCTCAGGTTCGTTGTACAAAACTGTCACTATCAGTTTCAGACGCTGCCGTTCGGATTGTCCACGGCACCTCGGATCTTTACAAAGGTAATGGCCGAGATGATGATTCTTCTTCGAAGAAAAGGCATATTAATTATCCCATACTTGGACGATCTCCTAATAAGGGCGAGGTCCAGAGAACAGCTAGAGATGGGATTAGCACTGTCTCAAGAAGTGCTAAAACAGCACGGGTGGATTCTGAATATTCCAAAATCCCAGTTAATGCCGACAACTCGTCTGCTGTTCCTAGGGATGATTCTGGACACGGTTCAGAAAAAGGTTTTTCTCCCGGAGGAAAAAGCCAAGGAGTTATCCGACCTTGTCAGGAACCTCCTAAAACCAGGAAAGGTGTCTGTACATCAATGCACAAGAGTCCTGGGAAAAATGGTGGCTTCTTACGAAGCAATTCCATTCGGCAGATTCCACGCAAGAATTTTCCAAAGGGATCTGTTGGACAAATGGTCAGGGTCGCATCTTCAGATGCACCTACGGATAACCCTGTCTCCAAGGACAAGGGTGTCTCTTCTGTGGTGGTTGCAGAGTCCTCATCTATTGGAGGGCCGCAGATTCGGCATACAGGATTGGATCCTGGTGACCACGGACGCCAGCCTGAGAGGCTGGGGAGCAGTCACACAAGGAAGAAACTTCCAGGGAGTATGGACGAGCCTGGAAACGTCTCTTCACATAAACATTCTGGAACTAAGAGCAATATACAATGCTCTAAGCCAGGCAGAACCTCTGCTTCAGGGAAAACCGGTGTTGATCCAGTCGGACAACATCACGGCAGTCGCCCATGTGAACAGACAGGGCGGCACAAGAAGCAGGAGTGCAATGGCAGAAGCTGCAAGGATTCTTCGCTGGGCAGAGAATCATGTGATAGCACTGTCAGCAGTGTTCATCCCGGGAGTGGACAACTGGGAAGCAGACTTCCTCAGCAGACACGATCTTCACCCGGGAGAGTGGGGACTTCATCCAGAAGTCTTCCACATGCTGGTAACCCGTTGGGAAAGACCAATGGTGGACATGATGGCGTCTCGCCTCAACAAAAAACTGGACAGGTATTGCGCCAGGTCAAGAGATCCGCAGGCAATAGCTGTGGACGCGCTGGTAACGCCTTGGGTGTACCAGTCGGTGTATGTGTTTCCTCCTCTGCCTCTCATACCAAAAGTATTGAGAATTATACGGCAAAGAGGCGTAAGAACGATACTAGTGGTTCCGGATTGGCCAAGAAGGACTTGGTACCCGGAACTTCAAGAGATGATCACGGAAGATCCGTGGCCTCTACCTCTAAGGAGGGACTTGCTTCAGCAGGGTCCCTGTCTGTTTCAAGACTTACCGCGGCTGCGTTTGACGGCATGGCGGTTGAACGCCGGATCCTAAAGGAAAAAGGCATGCCGGAAGAAGTCATTCCTACTTTGATTAAAGCAAGGAAGGAAGTAACCGTGCAACATTATCACCGAATTTGGCGAAAATATGTTGCGTGGTGCGAAGATCGGAGTGCTCCGACGGAGGAATTTCAACTGGGTCGATTCCTACATTTCCTGCAATCAGGATTGTCTATGGGTCTCAAATTGGGATCTATTAAGGTTCAAATTTCGGCCCTGTCGATTTTCTTTCAAAAAGAATTGGCTTCAGTCCCTGAAGTCCAGACCTTTGTTAAGGGAGTGCTGCATATACAGCCTCCTGTGGTGCCTCCAGTGGCACCGTGGGATCTCAATGTGGTTTTGGACTTTCTAAAATCTCATTGGTTTGAACCACTAAATAAGGTGGATTTGAAATATCTCACTTGGAAAGTGACCATGCTTCTAGCCCTGGCTTCTGCCAGGAGAGTATCAGAATTGGCAGCTTTGTCTTACAAAAGCCCATATCTGATTTTCCATTCGGACAGGGCAGAACTGCGGACTCGTCCGCATTTTCTCCCTAAGGTGGTGTCAGCATTTCATCTGAACCAGCCTATTGTAGTGCCTGCGGCTACAAGTGACTTGGAGGACTCCAAGTTACTGGACGTTGTCAGAGCATTAAAAATATATATTGCAAGGACAGCTGGAGTCAGAAAATCTGACTCGTTGTTTATATTGTATGCACCCAACAAGATGGGTGCTCCTGCGTCTAAGCAGACGATTGCTCGTTGGATCTGTAGCACAATCCAACTTGCACATTCTGTGGCAGGCCTGCCACAGCCTAAATCTGTAAAGGCCCACTCCACAAGGAAGGTGGGCTCATCTTGGGCGGCTGCCCGAGGGGTCTCGGCATTACAACTTTGCCGAGCAGCTACGTGGTCAGGGGAGAACACGTTTGTAAAATTTTACAAATTTGATACTCTGGCTAAGGAGGACCTGGAGTTCTCTCATTCGGTGCTGCAGAGTCATCCGCACTCTCCCGCCCGTTTGGGAGCTTTGGTATAATCCCCATGGTCCTTTCAGGAACCCCAGCATCCACTAGGACGATAGAGAAAATAAGATTTTACTTACCGATAAATCTATTTCTCGGAGACCGTAGTGGATGCTGGGCGCCCATCCCAAGTGCGGATTATCTGCATAAATTGTACATAGTTATTGTTAACTAATTCGGGTTATTGTTGAAGGAAGCCATCTTTCAGAGGCTCCGCTGTTATCATACTGTTAACTGGGTTTAGATCACAGGTTGTACGGTGTGATTGGTGTGGCTGGTATGAGTCTTACCCGGGATTCAAAATCCTTCCTTATTGTGTACGCTCGTCCGGGCACAGTACCTAACTGGAGTCTGGAGGAGGGTCATAGGGGGAGGAGCCAGTGCACACCACCTGATCTGAAAAAGCTTTACTTTTTGTGCCCTGTCTCCTGCGGAGCCGCTATTCCCCATGGTCCTTTCAGGAACCCCAGCATCCACTACGGACTCCGAGAAATAGATTTATCGGTAAGTAAAATCTTATTATTAGTAACGAGATGTGCTAGTCTGTAACCATGTTACATGTATAACCCCTATGGACATTGCTGTGCAGCTCTGGCATGCTATATAATACCCCTTTTCCACTAGTAGCACGGGTCGCAGCCGCGTCGCCTGACATGGCTGCGACCCGTGCTACAGCCCCCTTTCAGACAGCGCTCCCCGCATATTGCCGGGTTGGTGACGCTGCTAGTGACACGGCAGGGGCGGAGCTGGGAGATCACATGATCTCCCAGCGCCGCCCTCCCATACACTGTGAATGGGAGCCGTGTCGCCTCGACACGGCTCCCATTCACACTAGACAGCTAGCCGGGTTGAACACGTGTTCAGCCCGGCTAGCTACCCGGGTAGGATTCCCGGATCACTTGATCCAGGAATTTGCAGGGGGACCCTTTTCCACTAGGGAAAAACACATGTAAATGCATGGAAAAGGGGTATAAGTAAGCTGCCTACTGGCTTCCAGTCCTCAGACACATCCCCTCTTACCCCTGATAACATACACACAGGTACAGCACAGGGGGCAGTAAGGGTTATACTCACCCTCCTAACGGCTGAGGATTGCCCTGTGTATGCATCAGTGATAACCAACATAAACCTTACATAAAATAACGACACGGAGACATGAATTTGGCAGAAACTGTTATCTATTTATTTAAATGAGCTTTAAAGGCGTAAACTTAAAGCCATAAACCAAGCCAAGCAGAAGACATGAGCGGCCAGCTATGCGATCCTTGCGCCTATCGCCCAGCAAACCTATAAGGGATGGAAAGAACCAGAGAAAAAGCTCAAACTGACACGTAAAATAGAAACAGTTCTGTTGGAAACATAATGAAATGAGGATCTGCCAAAAAGAAAAAAAAAATAGCATGGAAATTCCATGTAAACGAGCTTCAGGCCAATCGAAGCAACATATAGATTCAATAGGATAGAAGGTAAAACAAATAAATGGGGGGGGGGGTCACACAAGTAAACTCGGCTAGAGGTAAAACTTAAAACCTGCTGAGGGACATATAATTATAATCCAATTAGCCAAATCAAGTATAATTAAGCCGAATTAAGTCCGTCAGTCCAGGTAAAAAATTGTTAAATCCCTCTAGACTCCCACTGCCAACAGTGACGAGTAGCTAATCCCCGAGTAGGGAGGACAGGGGGAGACGTACAAGACCAACAAACAGCGCAACAAGTCCTGCATGCGCCTAAACGCTGCTAAGCCCTGCGCAAACTATCTAAACCCGCCGGAGCTTAGCCGCCCCTAACAGCCTCTTGTCTAGCATACTAAGCGGAACGCTTCTATACCCTGACCGCGCTAGTAGCAGAAGGTGACAGCGAAGAGGAGGAGGAAGATCTATCATCATCGTCTGACTCCCCCGGTGCCTCATCTCAGAGACAGCTTAAGGCTACGGGGATCTGGGGAACTCAAGTCAAGGGGGCGCCCTGAGGACTATGGCCGACTATTCACGATCCAACTGTAAGAATTACTAAAAGGAAGTGGGCAAATGCGCAGGGCCTGTCCTGCGCATGCGCCCACATTTCCTGCGCGCTCCAGCAGAAAATGTGAACACCTCTGCTTGTCAATCAGGCAGAGGCATTCGTGGGCATGGGGGGTGGACGTTTGTTGGGCAGCAACGTTACAATTCCTAGCTGGAAACGGAGCATTGCGGGTGCGCGGCGGCGTGAATGGAGTGCAGCAGCAGCGTGGTCGGGATGGCTGCATGATGTCACACACAGCCGCTGCAATCACAAAAATGTTGGTGGCCTGCGCCGGAAGGAGGCTACCCATTATTTGCAATCAAGCAAAAATTGCTGTGTAGTCGCAAATTCTGCTTGCTCAAGGGGGGAGGGGGTGGCGGTGGCAGTCAGCATGCCGGGTGGTCTTGCCCTGCGATGGGCAGCTGTCAGCATGCGATCACAAGGATTGCAAATTCTGCATCTTAGCAGACTTTGCAATCCTTACTGATATAGGTCCAATATATATATAATATGCATGTGTTTGTTTGTGTGTATATACATATATACAAACACACACCATACTTCCACACACGCACACAGCATATATACATACATACATGCATTCACACAGCATACATACACACACACACACACACACGCACACACACACAGCATACTTGCATATACACAACATACATACAAGCACAGCATACCTACAAACACACATATCATGAATACACTCACATATAGCATAGACACACACACACACACACACACACACACACTATGCATCCAAACACACACAGCATACATACATATATACATACACACAGCATACCTACACATACACAGCATACATACTCATACAGCATACATACATACAAACACACACACACACACACACACACACCATACATACATACATACATACATACATAGACAGCATACCTACAAACACACATAGCACCACACACACATATACACACAGCATATACCTACACACACACACACACACACACACACACACACACACACAGCATACATACATACATACATACATACATACATACATACATACATACACACCGCATACCTACAAATATACACACACATACACACACAAAATACAAAATTAACCAAATAAGTAAGAGGAGAGTCACTGCCGCAGTCCATATGAGCTGAGCTGCTACTGCACATGCTCAGTAGCTCCCGGCCTCAGCTGTGTGGGTGCACTGTATCCAATGCAGAGAGCTCTGCCGATCAGAGCTCTCTCTGTGAGGAGCAGCCAGGCAGGCGCTCTGATTGTGCATGGGGGTGGCCCCGACCGCTGCAGAGATGGAGACAAGGTTGTCTCCATCTCTGAAAAACAAATTGGTCCAGCACAGGGGGCCCTGAGAGGCTATGGGGCCCGGGGTAACGTATCCCCTGGGCCCTCCCTTAATCTGGCTGTGCCTCACCTGAAGTCTCAGGCGGACCAGCCACCGATGCCTCCGTCGAGAAAACAGCTTCATCTTCTCTCAGCTCTTCATTAAATTCTGAAAAAGTTAAAGCCACCCCCGAAGCTGAAGCCACGGAGGTGAGCAAAAAGGGAGGAGAAACCACAGTAGGCGCCCTAGTATACTCTGCTGTAGCCAATCAGCTCTGGTTGCGTCATAGGCACCGCCCCTGTCTGACATCAGAGGCTGGGCAGGAGCCGAAGAATACAATAAACAATTCCTCCTATGGCGCTGCACAATGAAGTAGCACGAGATAGTACAAAATAGCTCACCAACCTATAACAACATATGGAAAATGAAAAAGGGTACAATCTCACTTGCACTTAAAATGTCCCAAACTTTTGTTGATCCTTAATGTGGTGATTTCACAATAGAGTCAAACGATGTAATGTCTGATGGTAATCACATAGAAACAAGAAAATCACACATTAGTGTAATACTGTAAATAAACACAGCTCCACCAGTCAGTGATACAAGGAAGGGAAGAGTGTGTGGAAGGTCCCAATCCAATTATAAGTCTCTCATTCCTTTACGTCGACACCCAAAGTGGTGATAGATGCAAACTTGAGCAGATTTTTACATGTACGCTTACTTGTAACATATAGATGCAACGCACATAAAGGTTTCTTTGGACTTCTGTAGTCCCAATGGCTGGATAATGATAGGGACTGATGTCTCTCATAACATATATATGGAACCAGAAAGAACCGTATTCTAATCCAAAAGTATTTATTAGAAATGATAAATACATACAATTGGACAAGACAACTGTACCATAATGATGTTATATACAATCCACTGGAAGATGTAACCCGGGTATCAATACGCAGTGGGTTTAGAAATATGGATTTTGGTTGTCAGACCAATATCAAACACTGTTTCTACACATTTCTACGCTGTGCAGCGTCTTTATCGAGATGACAACAGTGTTATAAGCACCGATGTCTGATAGTAGTTTGTTTTATGAAACCCCCTGTAGGATTGACAGGACCTTTGGAAGGCGCAACACTTTGGGGGGGTGCCCAGCATTTCTGGAGATGCTGGGCTGCCCCTGCTGGGACCAAAGAAGACGGATGCCATGGAAGAAAGAAGAAGGGATCGCAGCGGCCTGAGAGTGAAGAGGATGCTGCGGGAGCAGTTCCTGAGGCCGCGGAAGAGGACTGAATATGCTGCTATCAAGAAAGAAGTTCATCAGCGCCGCCTGAACGCAGAGAAGGGGCGGCGGCCAAAGACAGTGTAGGTAGGCCCTCAGTGAGACACGCAAGTCACCCCCTTCCCCACTATACCACCAGATTTTGGGCATTAGGCCCTTGGGGTCAAATCAGACACTAGTCCTGTGACGCACTATGCGGGCCCTTTGGCCCAGGGCGCAGAGGTCAAGCACTAGGCCTGTTGACCAGATCAGGCTTAGGCCTGTGGGCATGTCAGAGGGCACTAGGCCCTATCAGTTAAGTGTGGCCCCCATAGGTGTATATGGTGACTCTGGGCATTAGGCCTAGGTCATCCAAACTGCCCCATGGTAGGCAGATACTAGGCCCATGGCTAAAAGTCAGGCTTTAGACCTTTGGCCAGTTAAGGGGTACTAGGCCCTATTAGTTTGCGTGCCCACAAGTAGGCAGGCCCATAGGGCTGAACCGCATATAAGGAGTGATGCTGGGCGCTTGGCCCAGGTCACCAGAAAAGACACTGTAAAGGGGAGGAGTTGGCATGGAAAAGGGGAGGAGTCAGGAGAAATAATTACCCCCCCTAAAAGTAAAGTCTAGATCTGCCCCTGCATCGTGGCCAAGATGAGTGGATGGAGGCCAGCCCTGCCACTGCATGTAGAGACAGCCCAGCCCATCTCACAGCCAAGCAACGCTGATCTGACCTGGACCTGGACACAGAAGTATTGTAGGACCTGGACACAGAAGTATTGTAAGTAAACTTTTGAATGACGTTGCCTGCAGCCACTTCATTGCTTTTCTCTATTGCCTCCCCAAGCACCCACTATCTCCATGCCACCCTCTCCCTACCACTCAGTATCACCCTGTCACCCACATTCATCCTGTCATACTCTCCCTGTTACTGTCACCCTCTCCGTCACCCAGTATCTCCATGCCACTTTCTCCCTGTCACTGTCACCCTCTCACTGATACTATCGCCCTGTCACCCTGTCACTGTCACCCACTATCTTAATACTACCATCTCCCTGCCACTCACTATCACCCTGTCACTGTCACTCTCTCCCTGTCACCAATTATCTCCATGCCACTCTCTCCCTGTCACCAATTATCTACATGCCACCCTTTCCCCGTCACTATCACCCTGTCACCCTTTCCCTGACACTCCCTATCACCCTGTCTCCCTCTCCCTGACACTCCCTATCACCCTGTCACCCTCTCCCTGCCACTCACCATCACCCTGTCAATCTCTCCCTGCCACTCACCATCACCCTGTCACCCTCTCCCTGCCACTCACCATCACACTGTCACCCTCCCCCTGCCACTCACTATCACCCTGTCACCCTCTCCCTGCCACTCACCATCACCCTGTCACCCTCTCCCTGCCACTCACTATCACCCTGTCACTATCACCCTGTCACCCTCTCCCTGTCTCTTACTATCTCCCTGTTACCAACTGTCTCCTTCTCACCCACTACCTCCCTGTCACCCTCTCCATGTCAATTTCTCCCTGTCACCCTCTGCCTTTTGCTATAACCAACCCACCACCTCTCCATCACCATCTACCTCTCCTTGTCTCCCTCTGCATTCCTTTGTCACCCTATGCTTCTCCCCATCACCCTCTGCCTTCCCCATCACCCTTTGATTTCCAATGTCTCCCTCTACCTCTATCCGTCACCCACAGCCTCTCCTCGCTGTCACCCACTGCATCTCCCATAGGGTGGAGGAGGGGGGCCCAGAGCATATTTTTGCACATGGGCCCACCACTCTCAAGTTCTGCCACTGATGTTGGAACCATCTTTTTGGCGTGAAGAGGCCTGAGGGTTATCAGATGACCGATGCTCATGCAGATGATACAATGCTTAGAACAGCAGCGGATCAGAGAAGACATCAGCTGATGTCTGATTGTACAAGACGCCTCCTTGGCCATTATATATTTTCATTCAGCAGCTGCCTTCATAGACGCAGCTACTGAGTGGATTCTGGGTGCATGGCATCTATGCTATGCAGAGCAGGGGTGAGAGTGCTCCCCCTAATTCCCCACCACCCCGGAACAGTGTGCCCCGTGGGTGGGACAGCCATACAGTTCCCGAAAAGTGGGACTATCCTGTCCAAAGCAGGATGGCTGTGGGCTATGCATAGGATTCCCCCAGTGCCACACATAAGATGGCCACTGGCTGATAGGGACACAGTGGGCCTGATTCATATGTGGACGGAGGAGCTATCGCGCTGCTTACATGGAAGCAGGCCGAGTGACCCAAGGAGTCACGGAAGTCAGCCACCTTATCTACTATGAAGGGGCCAGGATATCTCCAACCTCAGACGGAGATCCTAACCCCATCCCTCCCCAACAACGGCGGCGATACAAATCCATTTAGAGAAACTGAGGCTGTTACCGCCCGTTCCCCGTCCTCACGCAGCATCAGACCGTCAATCACTGATAATCTAATACCGTAGTATGACCAACGCCATAGACCTGTACTGCACATGCATGGGTCCGGCACATGTGCAAGGTACCGAACATCAGTACTTGACTGCATGTTCCGCTACAGCGTCGAGACCTAAATCAGGCCCAGTGTGGTGATGGAGTCTGTGGATATGTCCAGCCTAGGCCGCAGGAGGGTGGTAGGAGTACAGGAGATATAGTAGTCAGCTGATGGAACTGGACAGTGGAGGAGATGGTACGGAATGGAGAGAAGATGGTGATTTAGATGTTCCTCTTCTTGCCGTACTCAGCGGATCAGGCACACGGCCGGCCTCAGGATGCACTCTCTGCGGCACAGAGGACAGCTGAGATTTGTTGCAAACCACTGTAAGATGCAGCTTGGATGATACCTGTGGCTGCAGGACAGGACGATCACTCGCTCCCCTTCTTCGTACTCCATCAGACAGATAGCACACGATTGTGCTGCTTCATCCTCTGCAACGGTGGTCATTTGGAATCCGTAGATCTCTTCCACCATGGCCAGGAGATTCTGCTGGTCAATCTCGATCATCATGGCCAGGAGATTCTGCTCGTCAATCTCGATCATCATGGGCAGGAGATTCTGCTGGTCAATCTCGATCATCATGGCCAGGAGATTCTGCTCGTCAATCTCGATCATCATGGGCAGGAGATTCTGCTCGTCAATCTCGATCATCATGGCCAGGAGATTCTGCTCGTCAATCTCGATCATCATGGCCGAGAGATTCTGCCCGTCGATCTCAATCACCATGGCTGGAAGATTCTGCTCATTCTCAGCTGGTTGCTGGGAGCTTGGACCAGGGCGAGGATCTGGGCTTGGTCTGTCCGTTGTTGCTACCGGAGGAGTAGGAAGAGGAGAGCGGCTTCGATGTCTGTGCTCCCTCCGAGGTCTCTGTAGCCGAGGAGATGTTTCTCCGCTTGATGGATGTTCCCGGGTGTTCTGACGAGTTCTTCTTACACCTCTGCGTCGCTCAGACCGCAGCCTCTCCTCAAACACGGTCTGCGATGACTCATCTGAAAAGATATACCTTTATATTGTAGCCATAATAATTACCTATAGATAACATGGACCAATCAATTGTTGATCAATAATTTGAGTTACATCAATAATAATACAAATATAATATTATTTTGGTATATCATTGGTAGTGTTACACTGTAAGAGGCTGTCAGAATAAGAGTCGTTTCATTTATTGTAGTTAGAAGAGAGTGTTGGTAGTGGTACAGGTGGGAAGGGAGAAGGAAGGGGGAGAGCTGGCATGACAAATCATTAAGAAAGTGATCAAATATCAGACCTAAGCAAGGGGGGTGGACTTCTGTATGTCGGGATCCTGGTGCACAGTATACCGGCGCCGGAATCCTGACACCCAGCATACCGACAACTATTCTCCCTCGTGGGGGTCCACGACCCCCCTGGAGGGAGAATAAAATAGTGTGGCACGCGTAGCGCGCCACCGTGCCCGCAGCGAGCCCGCAAGGGGCTCCTTTGCGCTCGCCACGCTGTCGGTATGCCGGCGGTCGGGCTCCCGGCGCCGTTATGCTGGTCGCCGGGAGCCCGAGCACCGGCATACCATACTACACCCAGCAGGGGATATAGTGGAGGAGGCTTCGTTTTGACAAACTCGAGGTGCCCAAATATATGCAAACTGGTTGGGGTGCTCAGGCAGGACGCTAGAAATGTATTCCAGGTGTAGATTTTCCAAATAAGGATGAGTAGAGCAGAGAAGGGAGGCAGCGCTGGATGTTTCTAATGAGCAGTAACAGTACAATTAGCTGCATTTAGCTGCATGAGTGAGTACTGCTGTGTGTGTCTGCTGCGGAGTAGGGTATGGTAATACCAGTGACTGTAACATTCAGACAGTCAGTCGCTGACCAGAACCCTGTGATTCTCAGACAGAACCACCATAAGTATCCCAAGGAGCTCCTATAACATCTATGAGTGGTTGGAGGGAAAATAAATGAATGGCACCAGAGGAACGAGTGCGGCTCAGAGTGGAGATTGGGCTAGATGTGAGGGTGCATTATTTGGGGTAGAATAGGTGGGAGGGTAATAAAGAGATGGGCATAAGGGTGTCAGGGCTGTGGGAGAGTCTGGTCTACCTCCTGCTTGCTTGCACCTCATGTCATCTGTCTGTCGCCCCTTCCTTCTAGATTGTAAGCTCCTCAGAGCAGTGCCCTCTTTCCTCTTGTTGTCAAAACCCTCTCCTACTCAGCAACCATCTTTACTGGCTTTTTCTCCTGCTGGTAAAGGCTCATCTCTATCTATGGCCACCAGCTCCTAGTAGTGCGCTGATCACTCACTCACTACTTACATCTGAGCTGTATTATGTATGAGAATTGTGGTGCTCTTTGTTGCCTGTACTCTATGTTTGTTATTTATTTACTGTAATGTTACATTTTGTCTCCCTGTACTGTCCTTTGTACAGCGCTGCAAAACACTTGTGGCGGCTTATAAATAAAAAACAATAATAATGATAATAATAATAGCCTTTAAGGAACTCTCTAAGTGGGTAGCGGAAAAGGAAAAACACTTTAAAAAAAAAACATCTAAAAAACTGAACTAGTCTTTAAATGAAAACATGATGAGGACTGAGCTTTAATGGTTCAGGTCTGTGTTTCTTATACTTGATCCTCAGCACCCGTAACAGGTCATGTTTTCCAGACCTCCTATGTCTACCAAGACTGTGTCAGTCAGCAATGAATGCGCTGCAACTTTTGTAATGTGACAGATGCAGCGAGTGATGAGCCCACCTGTGCCCCAGCTAGGGGGTCTGCAGCACGTGACCTGTCAGTGGTCCTGAGGGCTGAGTATGAGAAACCCCTTACATCATACAATGACTTGGTGATTTTGTGACCTCTGAGACACCATGTTACTTTGGGCCAAGCTGGCTGTGTCCATCTCTGTTCAGCTGCTGGACCCAGAGCTCAGCTGTCAGCTCCTATTTCTCCCTCTGCATTAGTTCCCCATCACTGCGTCCCTCCTCGCTAGTCTGCACCCATGACCTGCTTTGTTCCCTGCGCCAGCGCACTCTCAGGCCTACATAAGCAGAATCACCTCACACCCACAATTCATCTGGGCATGTCTATCTCACCCTGTACCTTCTCATGGCTGCTGGTGACATCTCACCCAACCCTGGACCCCGTACACTCCCCACTATCTGCTCACACTCCTCTTTCCACCCCAAAACTTTCCATCCAGCTCATGCATGTAATCCCTCCAACCTGACCCACATATCTCCCATACTCTGTATAGTACATAAACCATAGACCTCAGATTCACATTACAGTTTCCAGATCATAGACTGTTGCTTGATAAAATTGGTTGGTAAAATGAAAAATGTATTGAGATAATTTGCGAGGGGAGCTCCGAGATTTCAGCTGCCTAGGGGCCTCCATAGGGTTTAATCCTGCACCACTCACACCCGTCCATGATCTATTTAATCCCTCACACCCCATTGCCAGTTCATTTTGACACTCAGAGCACATTGCATTGTCATCAGACTGCGTCACCTCCCCCTATTGGTCCAGCAACTGAAGAGAGATGGCAGCTCAATAGATCCTACATTAGCCTTGTTTTATGTGTGATCCCAGATCCTCAGCACCAGTGCGTTATTATGAGCAGTACCTATAAGTGTCGGATGGTTTGTGTATATATATATATATATATATATATATATATATATGAGAATAAGAGAGTGTGAGGCAGGGCATAGAGATAATGTGTACAGTGCTTCAGCTATCACAAAACTAAAAAAAAATAATTCACAGATTCAATGATTCCCCCCATTTAACCACTTAACTGGCATGGTCAGATCAAATGTGACCCCATCCATGGTAGTTTATCTCCATTCACTTTATCTCTCTCCAAGCCTTAAATACATAGACCTTTTTATCTCTCTCCGAGCTTTCATGAATCTCCCACAAAGTGTAAGGCAGGACATATAACTAATGTGCAGCTACCTCCAACTGCCGCCCGCATGCCACGCAGGGTGAGAGGACACAGCGGAGATTTATCACAGCTTGGAGAAAGGGAATGTGGGGAGAGATAAAGTACCAGCCAGTCAGCTCCTGTCATTTTAATAACAGTTGGAAGCTGATCGCTTGGTACTTCATCTCTCTCCAATCTTTGATAAATCTGCCCCTTAGATTGGAATCACTGCTCCAAAATATCTCACTTACCATGATCTCCTTGACGGCTCCATGTTCGCTGGTCCTCCAGGAGCCGTCTCAGCTCTCTCCGGCTCATCTCCAGATGTTAAATAAATCCACCAAATAGAAAAAATTAAATAAAAAAAATGTTCAGGAAAAGCACAGATTTTATTGTGTTCTGAACAACAAGATAATCGCTGGAAGTATAACACTAGCTGCAAAGCACACTAGCTCGCTCTTCCAAGGCAAGACTATAGTATCAGCCACCAGAGCTTCAACTGTCAACTGCCACTGATGCTGCTGTGCACTGGGCTCTTATACCTGTCCATAGACAAATGGCCGACCAGCAGTCAGGCGGCCATATTTCTTACTGGCATGGAGAAAACCAGCTACTGAGTATCTGTATTATCATGAATTTTGCTGCTGACTAGTTTACACAATATTTCTTCAAACTTTCCAATAAAACCCCACTCACTACCCCATAAGCACAACCCCCTGTTCGGTCACAGATTGGGACTGTTTGGGTGTAATAGTGACAGTGGGCTGGTATGTCTCATGGTAAATTCTTCTCAATTCAAAATCATTACTCTACAGTCTGCAACATACTAATCCATAGGCCCCAATTGATAACGTAATCATTTCCATATTATTTCTTATCTGCAGCCTTACTTATCAATCCTATGGCCATGGCCAGGAGACTGATTACAGCCGCTAGAACTATCCTCAGCAGGAGCTGCGGAACTGCGCTTCTTCCAGATTCTAACAAAACGTGTCTGGGTGACAGTCAGGACATAGCTCCGTCATGGTGAAACACATTGGATGTTATCTGTTGGTAAGCAGTCCAGTTCAGATAAGGTATCTAACTTTTATTCAGTGTATGTGCAATATTGTATGTTTTTAGTGATATATTTGTAAGCAGGAATACACTGTGTGTTCTTGTTTATATTTAATTCCATTTATGATATGGAGCCTTAACTAAAAAGGCAGAAATTCCTGGTATTGGGACTACTTATACCCCTTTTACACTCGCAGAAAAATCCCGGGATATTGCACGTGAACGCGCATCATCCCGGGATTCTTCTCAGTGTAAATGGGTACAGGGACAATTTCCCGGGACGAGCATCCCGGGATTTCATCCCAGGTCAAAAGCAGGGTTGAACCCGGGACCGTCCCGGGAAGCTGCCAGTGTAAACGGGTATACCGGGTCAAGGCGACCCGGCACCCGTTCTCTTCATAGGAGGAGGCGGTGCTTGGAGAAGATTATCTCCAAGCACCGCCTCTGGGAGACTCGGCGGTGACGTCACTGACCCGGCAAAATATGCCGGGTCAGCCCGCTAATGTGAAAGGGTCATTCCCGGGAATGTGTCCCGGCAAATATACCGGGACACATTCCCGGGAATGAACTTTCCTGCGAGTGTAAAAGTGGTATAAGGGAAAAAGTAGCAGGTGCACTATCTCACCCTGTAATAACCAGAGGCATTTAGCATATTCCTGGCCAGGGCTATAGCTTACCCACCGCACCTGAACCCCTGTAGTTAGTGTTAGGGACTTACCCAATGAGAGGCTACCTAGGTGCGGTGGATAAGCTCATATCTCTGGCCAGGAATATGCTAAATGCCTCTGGTTATTACAGGGTGAGCTAGTGTGAGATAATGCACCTGCTACTTTTTCCCTCTGTACATTGTATTAAGGGGGCCATTCCGAGTTGTTCGCTCGCTAGCTGTTTTTAGCAGCCGTGCAAATGCTAAGCCGCCGCCCTCTGGGGGTGTACCTTAGCTTAGCAGAAGTGCAAACGAAAGGATCGCAGAGCGACTACAAAAAAAAATTGTGCAGTTTCTGAGTAGCTCCAGACCTACTCCTAGCTTGCGATCACTTCAGACTGTTTAGTTCCGGATTTGGTGTCACAAACATGCCCTGCGTTCGCCCAGCCACGCCTGCGTTTTTCCAGACACGCCTGCGTTTTTTCAATCACTCTATGAAAATGGTCAGTTGACACCCAGAAACGCCCACTTCCTGTCAATCACTCTGCGGCCAGAACTGCGACTGAAAAGCTTCGCTAGACCTTGTGTGAAACTACTTTGGCTGTTGTGAAACTACGTTGCGCGTGCGCATTGCGCCACATCCGCAGCGCAGCGAACATTTTCAGCTAGCGATCAACTGGGAATGACCCCCTAAGTCTCAAGCAGAGTAGCACCTCATTACCTAATTATGGTGTACAAATTAGGGCCCCCTTCTCGCTATTGGGACTACTTATGAAGTCCTATTGGATATCAGTGAAGCTCTATTTTCTTATATTTTCGTAACGGGTTTATTTTTATATACTTAGCACAATTGGTGTTTTCACGTGTTACTGCACTAGGGGGCGCCTTGGTGTGAATTCTGATGATTAGCTTTGCCATCCTATATGTGTGGATTGTCCTATGCACATAACGGTATCCGGTTGATAGATAGACCGTGTCTAGTTAGACAGTCAATAGATAGACACCATATGTTACACAGACATTAGGTCGACAGGGTCAAAAGATCGACAGGGTCAAAAGGTCGACATGAAAAAGGTAGACAGTACAAAAGGTCGACATGAAAATGGTCAACATAAAAAAGATAGACAAATGTTTTTTCTCTTACGTCCTAGAGGATGCTGGGGACCACATTAGTACCATGGGGTATAGACGGGTCCACCAGGAGCCATTGGCACTTTAAGAGTTTGAGAGTGTGGGCTGGCTCCTCCCTCTATACCCCTCCTACCAGACTCCGTTTAGAAAATGTGCCCGGAGGAGCCGGTCACAGCTAGGGGAGCTCTACAGAACTTTTCTAGTAAAGTTTATTTTTAGAGTTTATTTTTTTACAGGAGGCTGTTGGCAACAGCCTGCCTGCAGTGAGGGACTAAGGGGGGGAGCAGAGTCCGCCCTGCGGGGTTTGAGCCACTGTCTCCGCTGACTGGACACTGAGCTCCAGAGGGGTCGGATCTTTCTCCGCCACAGGGGCATGCCGCCAACCCATACTTGCCTACTTTTCAAAACTAGTTTCAGGGAGATTATAGGTTCGCGCAGAATGAGGGAGCGTGTAATGCTTCGCCCAAAGGGCATGTGTTATATATATATATATATATATATATATATATATTTATATATATACACACACACACACACACACAATTGGATCCCTCTCAGTATCAATGTGGAAAGAAGCCCATAGGCTACTATAAAGTAACGCCAACAATAGCTGGCATTACCCTCCGCACTGAGCCCCCGGCTGGGCTTAGAACATATGGAAATGCGGTAAAAACCCAGGAAGCAGGGGTTTTACCACATTTTCCCATTAGTACATACCACCCGGAGAAATAGACAGTGGGAATTGAAGTAGGAAAAGAGAGAGAGACATGGAGGGGATACGGTCAAGATCCTGCCGGACGGAATCCCAGCAGTCGGAATACCGACACCCTGACTGGCACAATCCCGACATATTCTCCCACCTATAGAGGGAGAATAAATTAGTGTGCCAAGCGTACCGAGGCACCGTGCCCGCAGTGTGGTGAGCACAGCGAGCCCGCAAGGGGCTGCGTTGCGCTCCCCCCCGTCGGGATTGTGCCGGTCAAGATCCCAGTGTCGGTATTCTGACCGCCGGGATTCTGTCCGGCGGTATCGCGTACTGATCCCACATGGAAAAGATGTGTGAGGGAGAGTGAAGGATGTGGGGGAGAGATTGTGAGAGGTGGGGGAGATTAAGCAAGACAGGGAGAAAGATGTCTGGGGAATGTAGGGGGATAAAGAGAGTGTCTGAGGGGAGCAAAGTAAAAAAACAAAACCTGTAAAAGCTAGTGACCCTTCAAATGGTGGGTCCAACCAAAATACAGTGTGTGCTGTATGTCCTCAATGTCACCCTCTACTGTGAACAAAATAACCCCCATTTTAGTGCGTTTTGATTATCAAATTAACAGTGCCCCAGAGGATCACACTTACAGTACCAGAATGATTTATCCTGCAGCTGTGGCTCAGGCTCCCTTAGCCACAGGTCCACAGCATTATCTTCAGAGGAGGAGGAGGAGCAGCTCGGGTCCCGCAGTCAGGAAGGTAGGGGCTGGGCGGCTGTGGCCATACAGGCTGCACAGCCCAATTAACAGTGATCTCAGGCTCTCACCTCCGCTGCCGCTTACATATGCAGCCGTACAGGCACATCTCGGCTTCTGAGAGCAGTGCCCTAAGTGCAGCCGTGCCTGCTGAGTGGAGGGGGTGCCGCGGGCCGCGATCAGCACATGTGTGTGAACTTAGCTGGCAGCGCCTTCAGATGTCATCAGCGTGGTGGATATGTCCTCACATAGCGTGTGCGGCAGAGACAGGCATAGCCAGGGCCTGGCCTGCCCTGTGATTGCAGGAGACAGGAGGGAAATTGTCCGTGACAGCATTAGTTAGGGTGGCGGGGGGCGTGGTCTAGTATGACACTAGCCTCCACTGCCTCAGGCTGCCTATGTACAGTGTGCACTGCTGGATGTCCGGCATCCTGGACTCCGCGTTTCTGCAGTTTTTCAAGGTCACGGTCAAAAAACCGGGAGGACAGGCAGGGTTTGCGGGGCAGTGGGAGGCTCAATGAAAAAACGGGAGCCTCCCGCTAAATGCGGGAGGGTAGGTAAGCCTGCGCCAACCCCTTACAGAGCTGAAGAGTGGTGAGTAAGACACCAACCCCCCTAGCAAGCGGGGGGCTGTTGTGAAGATGGCGGCAATGGGCAGGGAGCACAGTATTAACTGCGCTCCTGGGAGGCTCAGAGGCACATGGTGCGGCGCTGTGAGGGGCGCTCTGGGCCAGCGCTTACCCCCACTCTGGTCCAGAAGTCTGTCGGGGTCCGCGGATCTCAGCCAGCACATTTTACCTCAGGCCAGTATAATCCTTGAAGAGCGGGAAGACAGTGCCATTGAGGGGGCGGAGCTTGTACTCAGATCGGACCCAGCAGCGTTCCAGCACCATTTTCCTGCCTGCACAGCGCTGAGAGGAAGAACAGGTCCCTCCACAGCAACTCCAGCTTTCTGTACACGGTACCAGGGGGTTGTAGAAGGGAGGGGAGGCTGTAAAATGACTGTGTATGCTATTAAGGGGCACAGTCAGCACTGACAAGGGGTCTCCCTTTACTAAAAGCGCTGTGTGTGGGTTAGCTCCAATCTCTGTGTCTCTCTTGCCATTCTTGGGGGGGAAACTCTGTCTGCCCCTACATGTGTTTGTGTGTGGAGTGTTTGGTGGTCTCCTTTAGCTATGTCCAGGGACACTGTGTCATATGCTGCAGAGGATTTATCCTCCCAGGATGAGCCCATTCCATGTAATCAGTATAGCACTGGTTTAGCACAGATACCTGCAAGGGAACCAGAGTGGTTTTCCTCTATCAAATCATGGATTTCTCATATTTCTGACAGGGTTACAAGTAATGAATCTGCAACCCAGGTATTACAGTGCTCTATGGCAGTATGGCCGGTTTCTGGTACCTCAGGACACCCCACTATGTACCCCCACAAACGTGCGCTTGTGCATGTCACACAAGATGACACGGATACCAATTCTAACACCGCAGACGGTGATGGGGATGTGTTGCGGGGGTCCGCATCTCTTGCAAACGGGGTGCAATTGTTGATAGAGGCTATCAGGGATATGTTGAATGTTAATTATACCACACCTGAGCAGGTTTACGAGGCTATTTTCACTGAAAATAAAAAAGCATTGCTAACCTTCCCTGCGTCAAAGGAATTGAATGCTATATTTGAAAAGGCATGGGTAAACCCTGTGAAAAAATTCCAGGTCCCTAAAAGGGTGCTAATGACATTTCCTTTCCCTGAGGAGGATAGGAAAAAAGGGGAAAACCCGCTGATTGTTTACGCATCTGTGTCCAGACTCTCAAAGAGGTGGTTTTACCTGTTGCAGGATCTACCGCCCTAAAGGAGCCACACTTAAATCAATGTACACTGCTTCAGGGGCCATATTACGTCCCACTGTTGCTACTGCATGGATTGCGAAGGCTATAGTAAAGTGGTCGCCTGCCTTACTTGAGGATTTGGATACGATGGAAAGGGATGACGTTGCTTTATATTTGCACAACATACTGTATATGATTCAGCAGGTTTTATGGTAGAATCCATGAAAGACCTGGGTTCCATGGCTGCGGGAATATCTTCCATGTCTGTTTTAGCTTGTCGGGGACTGTGGCTGCGCCAGTGGTCGGCCGACGCGGAATCCAGGAAAAGTGTGGATGCCTTACCTTATACATGTCAGGCTCTCTTTGGGGATGCTCTAGATGCGTTGATATCCACGGCTACAGCTGGTAAGTGTCCGTTTCTTCCCTCAGCAGCACCTACTCCGAAGAAGTCCTTCTCTTCACCTGCAATGCAGTACTTTCGGCCTAACAGGCCTAGAAAGGCCAGAGCGTCCAATACCTTCTGTAGGGGAGGTCGAGTAAAGTCCAAGAAACCTGCAGCTGCAGGTTTCCAGGAACAAAAGCCTGCTTCAGGTATGCCAAAGTCTCCGCATGACGGTGGACCGCGCGGCCTGGAGATGGGGCCAGTGGGAGCCAGACTCAGACATTTCAGTCACGTCTGTGTGTCATCCGGCCTGGATCCCTGGGTGATAGATATTGTATCCCAGGGATACAGGCTGGAATTTCAAAGTCTCCCTCCTCATCGCTTTTTCAAATCAGGCTTGCCGACTCTGTTGGCAGACAGCTCTGTACTACAAGACGCTGTCCAAAAACTGGTGGAGGCACAGGTCATTATACCAGTACCTCCTCACATGCAGAACAAAGGTTATTATTCGAACCTTTTCATTGTACCGAAACCAGATTGTTCGGTCAGGCCCATTCTGAACCTAAAATCATTGAACCCCTTTCTAAAGGAGTTCAAGTTCAAGATGGAGTCTCTCAGGGCGGTGATATCAGGTCTGGAAGAGGGGGAATTCCTGGTATCCCTGGATATCAAGGATGCGTACCTCCACGTTCCGATCTGGCTGCCACATCAGGCTTATCTCCGTTTCACATTGCTGGACTGTCATTTCCAGTTCCAAGCCCTGCCATTCGGCCTTTCCACAGCACCAAGCGTGTTTACCAAGGTGATGGCAGAAATTATGATAAATCACCCATGACTTTATTCCGACGAACTTAACATTTATAACTAGCTAGCTTATCACTAAGAAATAAACACACGGACACAAACTGCTAGATTTAAAAGGTCAAACAGATATTTATTGTTTGATGACCTGTCGTTTAAACTAAGAATATTGGAGGATGGCAAGAAAAAGGCGCTACCAACTCACCAGCACCAGTCAACTATAATAAACCATAAAATAGGAGGGGCCTCACAACCGCCTCCTTAACATAACCTGCACTGCGCAGGCTCACCCCCCTTACTTTAGCAGAGCCGTGGACGAACCCGCACGGGAACATCCGTAGTCCACCCGCAAGGGGAGGGCATACTCGCTGTTCATTCAAAAGGGGGTGCCCCACAGTGACCACTTATGTAACTATTTGACCGCTGGCTGGTAGCGACTTTCCGCCCATCTGGCTATCAAAGCCTGCTGAGAAATGGAATTAGAGGCCCGAAAAGCGAGCCTCAAGCAACCTTATAGGGAGGGTGGGAGGGCATCCAAGAAAAACTGGCAAGAGAAAGATGGCTGCCAACACCCTGAACTATATACCCCTGTGCAAACTCCTCCTACCTATCCCTAATAGGCACCCATCTGTCACCTGACCACCACTGTCAATCACTAAGGCTAGCCCTGCCTATCCTCAACACATGTCAGAAAAATTCAGGGAGTTTATGTGGCTTCGAGCCTATGCGGATCTCTGCCTGCCTAAATCACCCATGACTTTATTCCGACGAACTTAACATTTATAACTAGCTAGCTTATCACTAAGAAATAAACACACGGACACCAACTGCTAGATTTAAAAGGTCAAACAGATATTTATTGTTTGGTGACCTGTCGTTTAAACTAAGAATATTGGAGGATGGCAAGAAAAAGGCGCTACCAACTCACCAGCACCAGTCAACTATAATAAACCATAAAACAGGAGGGGCCTCACAACCGCCTCCTTAACATAACCTGCACTGCGCAGGCTCACCCCCCTTACTTTAGCAGAGCCGTGGACGAACCCGCACGGGAACATCCGTAGTCCACCCGCAAGGGGAGGGCATACTCGCTGTTCATTCAAAAGGGGGTGCCCCACAGTGACCACTTATGTAACTATTTGACCGCTGGCTGGTAGCGACTTTCCGCCCATCTGGCTATCAAAGCCTGCTGAGAAATGGAATTAGAGGCCCGAAAAGCGAGCCTCAAGCAACCTTATAGGGAGGGTGGGAGGGCATCCAAGAAAAACTGGCAAGAGAAAGATGGCTGCCAACACCCTGAACTATATACCCCTGTGCAAACTCCTCCTACCTATCCCTAATAGGCACCCATCTGTCACCTGACCACCACTGTCAATCACTAAGGCTAGCCCTGCCTATCCTCAACACATGTCAGAAAAATTCAGGGAGTTTATGTGGCTTCGAGCCTATGCGGATCTCTGCCTGCCTAAATCACCCATGACTTTATTCCGACGAACTTAACATTTATAACTAGCTAGCTTATCACTAAGAAATAAACACACGGACACCAACTGCTAGATTTAAAAGGTCAAACAGATATTTATTGTTTGGTGACCTGTCGTTTAAACTAAGAATATTGGAGGATGGCAAGAAAAAGGCGCTACCAACTCACCAGCACCAGTCAACTATAATAAACCATAAAACAGGAGGGGCCTCACAACCGCCTCCTTAACATAACCTGCACTGCGCAGGCTCACCCCCCTTACTTTAGCAGAGCCGTGGACGAACCCGCACGGGAACATCCGTAGTCCACCCGCAAGGGGAGGGCATACTCGCTGTTCATTCAAAAGGGGGTGCCCCACAGTGACCACTTATGTAACTATTTGACCGCTGGCTGGTAGCGACTTTCCGCCACAACAAGGATTTTAACAAAAAACCGCAGACCGCCATCCACCAACAACAGGAGAAGAGATTCAACCGGACAGTACTCTAAAAATACTGTCCAAGAACACACCAATACCCGCAGGGGAAAGGTGAATACCATCTTCCCTATAAAACTGCACATTGTGCAGCACCAAAAGCGGATGCCTAACCACTAAACCTCCTATTGCCTGCACGTATACTGACACTGCGGAATTAACTTTCTTCCTAGCTTTTTCTATAGCGGAGAAACGAATGGCACCCCGCCAATGGAAACGGGGCTCTATGTCGGACCACACCACTATCACCCGTGGCCAAGATGCCCGTAACGCCACTAAGTCCGCTTTGATACTCAAGATGAGATCAATGCCTTTGACCCTCCCCATATCATTCCCCCCGAGGTGAATGACAACCCAGCCGGGCCGCCCCCACCTCCGCTCATGGCGAAACAGCAAGCGAAGTAAACCCATCCAACATAAACCTCTAACTCCTAACCATCTAACTACCTTGTCCCCAAATAGTTCGCCCGTTCGTCCTGCCATTGGATGCCTCTCTGCCCAAAAAATAAAAGAATGGCCAATGAGCCAAATCTGATCCGAGATGTCCAAAGTAGCTGCAAAAAGAAAATTCCTTACCGTCAGACATTATAAAGATCAAAACAAATTAACTTAAACATGCAAGTAAGAACCCGAGTGAAGGAGAAAACTCAAAAAACCTCCCGTGAACCGTGTGTGAATGCCAATTGTAATTCGGTCCCCTCGGAGGAAAATTTAAAAATTCACTTCACACCCTCCATTTCTGAACGCTAGCCGTTCAAAAACCGACGAGTAAAACACGTTTCCGGGTTCGCGCAACAGGCGCAATAACAACAATACTTAACGGACCCTTATACTAGGCGCAAGCCTAGCCGACTGAATACCGGTTGCCCAAACCCAAACGGTATCCCGCCCGCAGGGGCAAGACCCACTCACCGGGGAGGGCCTTAGTCAACGATTCTCCACCGGAAGGGCGGCACCAATAGACCCCCAACCTCCGCATCAGGTACCAGCTCCCTAAACTTGTCGAACTCAAAACGCAACAGTGCGTCAGCAATTCTGTTGTCAACCCCTGGGACATGCGCAGCCGTGAAATGAATGTTATGCCTCAAGCACTTGAGCACAAGATAACGCAACAAGCGCAGAGCCTCAGGAGAGGACGAGCGCTGGTTATTAACGGCGTGCACGACGCCCAGATTGTCGCAGCGAAATACAATACTCCGATCCGACAAGCTGGGTGCCCACAACTCAATCGCCACTATCAAGGGGAATAACTCCAGCAGGAGCAAGTTCTTTGTAAACCCTCGGGTCACCCATGCTGTGGGCCAAGGCGCGGCGCACCACTGTGTTCTGAAAAAAGCCCCCAAAGCCCGAACCACCAGCAGCGTCGGTGAAAAGTTGTAACGCAGCGTTGGAACAGCGTTTCGCTGGCCACAACACCTCCCGGTTAAAAGAAACCAAGAAAGTGGACCAGGTTCTCAAGTCCTCCCTGACCACGCGCGAAATATAAACCGTATGGTGAGGTTTCCGTACCCCCGCTATGGATCTCTCAAGTTTACGGCAGAAAACCCGGCCCATGGGTATGATCCTGCACGCAAAATTAAATGACCCGAGCAACGACTGAACCCGTTGTAGTCTGACCCTGCACGAGAGGAGGCACTGCTCTATGAGACCCAACAATTTGAGCACCTTATCGGCCGGAAGCCGGCAACAGCCGGCTTCCGAATCGATTTCAATGCCCAAGTAACTGAGGCATGCCGTGGGCCCCTCGGTCTTATCCGAGGCCACGGGAACGCCCAGGCGACCGAATAAACTCTGAGCTAAACCCAGTACATCCCCGCACGCCGACCCCACCCTTGGACCCACAAAGAGAAAATTGTCTAGGTAGTGGGCGACCCCCGGGTGGCCGGAGGCCGACACTATGCACCAATGCAAAAATGAGCTGAATTTCTCAAAATAGGCACAAGAAATGGAACACCCCATGGGCAAGCACCTGTCTACATAATACCCACCCCTTAACCTGAAACCAAGGAAACGCAGGGAGTCGGGGTGGATGGGCAGGAGGCGGAAAGCGGACTCAATGTCCAGCTTGGCCATGAGGGCGCCGGGACCCGCCCTTTGGACTAACCGCAGGGCCTCATCAAACGATTGATATCGCACCCTGCAAGCTTCCTCCGGGATGGAGTCGTTGACCGAGCCGCCACGGGGGTGTGACAAATGCTGTATGAGGCGGAATTTACCCTGAGCTTTCTTGGGGACCACCCCTAACGGTGAAATGCACAGCCGGGGCAGGGGAGGGGACGGGAAAGGGCCGCACATGCGCCCCAAATCGATTTCCGCCCGAACCTTACGGGCGACCACGGAGGGGAAATCCCGTGCGGATTTTAAATTGCGCCTGGAGACCACGAGGACCGAATCCGGGATGGGAAGCCTGAAACCGCTACGAAAACCTTCCAACAAAAACAACCCCGAAGTGATGTCGGGGTAACTGCCCAACCATTTAGCCAATTCGGGGACGTTGATGGGGGAAAACGCCTTACTTACCCCTTCCGGGCACCTCGGCAGCATCAGAGGGCCTGGACCCGGAAGGGGACTGGCAATCTTTGGCCGGGTGCCCCCCGCCGCACGCCTTGCAGGAGTGGCGAAAACGGCAGTTAGCCCTCCGGGAACACTTGCCCTCGTTGAAGGCAAAGCATTTCCCTTTATTCCCCGTGGGCGGGCTCGGCCGGACATTTAAACCCGGCTTACCGCCCTGGGCTTCATAAAGGGGCCTATTCTGATGAGTGACCTCTAACCAAACTTCCACGTCCTTGAAACCCAAGGGTAGTGTCGGGTTACCGTCTTGGTTACGACGGAATTTTTCATCGTAATCCCTCCACGCGTAACCCTTGGATGTCAAGTACATTTCATGCACCAGGTACAAATACTTGACCGTGTTGTGATATTCCTTAGGCCTCGTCTCGGCGTAGCACGCCGTGAACACTAAAAACCCCCGGAGCCACTGGTGAAAATTGCGAAATGCATTCTCGCCAATGCCACCAACCTTCTTGGCCTTATCGAAAGCCTTCCGCATGTCATCCGTAAGGGTGAACATGTCGACGTATTTACCTTTCTTAATCTTCTCCCTCATCCGTTTACGTAAACCCCTGGTGACCGCAGTATTAGCGCAGTGCACCATTTCCGTAAAACGCGGAGGGTCAGGCGTGGCTGCCGCAGCTGCGCCCTTAGCCTTCCTCTCTTTCTTGTGCAAGCGATGCGCAATGAGCCTAGCTAACTTACACGGGCGCCTGGGGGACCCGGAAGACCTAGTATCTAGTCTCAGAAGAGGAGCTGGAAGAAGAGCTATCAGAAGAAGGATTAACTGTCTCACCCGTTCCCGGAGGACCCCCCGCGTCCACTGCTGCGATGGCGGGGCCGGATGGAACCTCTTCAGGGACCCGAGATCCCCCCGTCTCCACATGTTCAGCCTGCTTCACCGCTCCTGTCTGTGCCTCGCTGGATGTTGCTGTCGTCGTGGCCCCCGACAATCCGGCCGGGGGAGAGACCCCCCTCGCCGTACCTGCACCTGTTGGGGAAACAGAAGGGGGGGGGGCACAAAAGCAGCCACCTCCGGGGGGGGAACCGGAGGTAGCGGGGGAGGGGGAGCCGCAAGTGGGGGCCGCGAACCGAGTGCGGGCAAGCCCGGTGTCGCGACGCCCGTCATTTCAAACGCAGCGCCAGACGCTGGAGGCACTGTGCCCGGGGAAGTAAAACCAGCGTGCCAAGTGGACGGAGCCTGTGAAAACGGCGACGCCCAGTAAGGCGTCTGGCCGAGGGCCCCTGGGGTAAAACCACTGGAGTAAGAACCCCCCCATTGCGCAAAACCCGGACCACTCGGCGTGGGCCATGAGGTCACCGATCCCTGCGCGTGCGTAAATGCCGCCGGCAAATAAGTGGACGAAAAGGGGGCAGGAACCCCGCGGAATGCGGGTGCCGCCCCGGAAGTCATGACCGGGAGCTGCAATGACCCCGACCAGGCCACTGACACCGAAGCCGCCGGAAGGAAACCCGCGGGCGAAGCCGTATACGTGCCGCCCCGGTACCCGAATGGAGCGGCCAAGGAACTTGGTCCTGACCCCATCTGGTGCACCAGGAGCTGGCCAGCAGACGGCGTCGGCTCGCTGGGCCACAGGCCACTCACAGGCGGCAGCAGTATCTGGGACACCGGGAGCGCCCCGGGGTAAATCCCAGATGTCTGCCCGCTGACGCCCGACACCCCGCTGCCCCCCACGATATTGGCACCTATGGAAACAGTGGGGGGAAACAGAGCCTGCGCATGCTCAAACGCAGGCCCCGCACCCCCCGTTGTCCCTGGACCAGAAGGCAGGGACACTACATCCTGCACCAGCCAGGCACCCGCAGGGGAGCTGGCCGGTGAAAGCCCCGTCATTCCCCTCCTCACCGCTGATTCGCGGCACCCACCCGCCGGGTCACGTGACCCGCCAATCGCGGCCGTGTGGAGAGGCGTACTAACGCCTGTGGAGGCCGGAGCCCCGGCGCGCGCGGCTCTGCCGCTGCGCCGGGCTCCGGGAACGGCCGACGCTGGGGAAGCACCGCCGCCCGTGGAGAGCAGGACCCTGTCTCCGGCGGGCGGCGAAGCGGAGGGGGGGACCGCGCGCACCCGCGGCCGGCGATAGCCCGCTGCCGCGATCGGTCGGGAGGCCTCAGCCAGGCGGCGGGGGGGGGGAGGCGCTGATCTTCTGGGACGGGGCATGCTGCAGCAAAACAGTGTGGATAACACCTAAAGCGTATACTGACTGTAATATAAAGGGAGGGAGCAGTAGTATATGCAGTATTTAAAAGAGGGGAAATAACTGACAAAATGCTGACAGTATGCCTTACCCTCATCCAAGAAAAACTGGCAAGAGGAAGATGGCTGCCAACACCCTGAACTATATACCCCTGTGCAAACTCCTCCTACCTATCCCTAATAGGCACCCATCTGTCACCTGACCACCACTGTCAATCACTAAGGCTAGCCCTGCCTATCCTCAACACATGTCAGAAAAATTCAGGGAGTTTATGTGGCTTCGAGCCTATGCGGATCTCTGCCTGCCTTCTCCTCCACAAACAGGATGTGAACATCATTCCATATCTGGGCGATCGTGTTTGTGTCGGTTTGTGTAGTGTTTAAACTCGTCTTGTATCGGGTGCATTTTCATGCAACCTTTTGAAACTATGGTGGTCATTCCAAGTTGTTCGCTGGGTAATTTTCTTCGCATCGCAGCGATTTTCTGCTAATTGCGCATGCGCAATGTTCGCACTGCGACTGCGCCAAGTAAATTTGCTATGAAGATTGGTATTTTACTCACGGCATTACGAGGTTTTTTCTTCGTTCTGGAGATCGGAGTGTGATTGACAGGAAGTGGGTGTTTCTGGGCGGAAACTGTCCGTTTTATGGGAGTGTTTGAAAAAACGCTACCGTTTCTGGGAAAAACGCGGGAGTGGCTGGAGAAACGGAGGAGTGTCTGGGCGAACGCTGGGTGTGTTTGTGACGTCAAACCAGGAACGACAAGCACTGAACTGATCGCACTGGAAGAGTAAGTCTCGAGCTACTCAGAAACTGCACTGAGAATTCTTTTCGCAATATTGCGAATCTTTCGTTCGCAATTTTGATAAGCTAAGATTCACTCCCAGTGGGCGGCGGCTTAGCGTGTGCAAAGCTGCTAAAAGCAGCTTGCGAGCGAACAACTCGGAATGACCACCTATATACGCCAAGTTACTAAGCATTCGAGTTTATTGTTTTCGTGTTTTCCGATGTCGATGCCAGTCGGGTTTTTTTGGCACATTTACGGCCGTCATTGTCGTTTGCGTACGTGTTTGTGTTGTTTTTGCTGGGGTTTTTTCCAAGTTAAACGCGGCAGGGTTTTTTTTTCCCCGCGGCCGCATTTTCACTTTTAGTTTCGGTTTTCATCCCCGTTCGTGATTGGTTGTGTTTCAGATGGTAGGAGTGTCTGTGCGCAACCATATAAATACGCCCCAAACCGTCCGCACCTGGGTTTAGTTAGTGGTGAGGAGAGAGGTTGTGCAGTGGAGTTTGGTGAGTAGTGTTTGTTTGGAGTATTTTTTGCGAGTTCTGAGTGTTGTATTGTGTTTGAAAGTAGTTTTGTCATTCTTGTTGTCTTGTATCTTTTGGTTTTGTCTCAATTTTTGTCCTAGTTTTTTTTATTTATAGTTGTGTGTGTGTGTGTGTGTGTGTGTGTGTGTGTGTGTGTGTGTGTGTGTGTGTGTGTGTGTGTGTGTGTGTGGTTAGTGTAGTGGTAGCGGAGGAGTGGTTTTTTTTTTGGGTTTTTTTCTGTGTTAATTGTTTAGTCACACAATTATGTGTGACTCAGAGGTGGGTAAGGTGGAGGGTGTTAGTGAGGGGGAGGAGGTCGGTCAGGTGGAGGAGGTGAGTGTTAGTGAGGTGGAGGAGGTTGGTGAGGTTGCTGCAGCAGCCTCAAGTGACAGTGATAGTGACAGTCAGACAGCTCCGCAGCCACGCACCACTACTAAGACTGGGCGGAATGTCAAGTTTAGTTATGCAGAAAATGTGGCATTGGTGCGGGAGCTGATGAAGTATCAGCGGCAGCTATTTGGGCCTGAGTCCGCCAAGGTGGCAACACGGAAGAAGACGGTGTTGTGGGCGAAAGTAGTTGCTGCTGTAAATAGTGAGGGGGTGGTGAAGCGGACGGAGGACACGTGCCGCAAACGGTACTATGACATAAAGCGACGTGTCAAGTCCAAAATGGCCAAGGAGGCGAAGTCGGCTCGCAAAACCGGTGGTGGTCCGCCCTTTATTGCCACATATCTGGACTATGAGGAGCCCATGCGGACTATAATCCCTCCAGAAGTAGTGTCTGCAACCCATGTCCGGTATTCCGATCGCCCCAGGAAGGATGGTGAGCATGTGTATTTGCCTTAACATTCTATGACATTACTTCTGGCTTACTGTATGTTTTAAATGTGTGTCATGTGACGTTGCATATTACTCCCATCTTCAAGTGTGCGTCATCAAATACATTGTTTTGGGTCATGTTTCATACAAAAGTCAATGTAATGTCTTACTTGCTTGTATGTCATGTGGTTTTTGGACAGTACATTTTCCATGTGTAGTTTGGTGTGTCATTGAATTGTCCAGCAATAATGTTTTACTTTTGCACATTGTACATTTTGAAAGTTGGACTATGTTTTTTTATTCTGTTATCCATGTGCAATGTTTCCAAATCAGTGGTTGATATGTTAGAGGCTGGAGTAGTGCAAAGTGTCTTTGAAGGCAGTTACATATGTAATTTCATTAGTACTCAATGTAATATTGTTTAAGTCAAGGCCACTATTTGCTGGTTCATTTTGAGTCTGTATTTGTACACTGACACAACAACTGCAGACTTACTTACCTTACTGTTTTTTGTTTTTGTTTTAATTTTTTAAATTTTTGTTGGCCTCATATTGTGTTAATGTGTGTTTGGACTGCCACATCACAGACCTATTTCTATATCGCATCTGTATTTCTTTTTATTTATTTTTTTTTCATTTTATTTGAAAATGAAGCTGTGTGTGTTTTGGCTTGTTAGTGTATGTTTTTGGAATTGTGTCCTATGTCTGTGTCCTGTATATGATTCCCTGTGATGCACTTTCCATAGTGCATATGGCTATTGGACAATGTTTTCGATTTGTTGTTGTGCTTTTTGTATTTAATGTCCTTATTTTTAGATTCATAATAAAACATCCATTTTTTAAAGATGTAATGTTTATAAGCATAATGGGTGGATGTATTAACAATATCATGAATAATAGTTTTGTTTTTTTGGGGGATTTACAGTGTTGAAAAAAAGCAGTACTGGTCGTCCTACAGTCACTCCCATCACATCTGATGATGATGACGCTGCGGAAGCAGGTAAAGTGTCCATTGTAGTATAGGTTAGGTTTGTAAATGAATGGCCATAACAAAATGTCACTTTCAATACTAGTTCCATCCAAAGAAGTCTTAAGCAGCAGAAGGCGCACTTCTGGAACACACCACAAAAAAACATCTGCCAGCAAAGAAAGCAAGGTCTGATGTCCAGGGCCAACCACAGCAGGCTACCCCGCCATGAAGATTATCTACTGTTTGTTCGGTGCCCCCACTCCAAATTTTGGACACACCTCCAAGACGGCAACCACACTCCCCTCATCTTGATTGTGAGTAACAAACTGTAATAACAATTAAAAATGTCAGATCTTTAAAAAAACCATTTACTTAAACTCATTAAGTCAATACCCATCAAAATGTGCTATACTTACCCAAGTCAGTAAAACATGAAATGGAAACCAAACAAAATGGCCTACACAACATCCAGTAAAGATATGTATGTCCACTTCAGCCATACAGTAGCACATTGTGTGGAAGATGCTGCAACAGAAACTCATGTGTAAGCTTTGCAAATAGTAAGGTTGTTAGAATCATTTACACATGTGTGCTTGTCCTAACATTGCCAACTGCATACAAAAACATTACTATGTTTTGGTTGGAGACACTATAAGGCAACACATTATGGATTACAATGTGTTTTTAGGCAGGAGTATGTCTGATGTACCATACAACTCATGTGTTTGCTTTCAGAATGAAGTAACCAGACACATTTGCCACAAACAGGCATATGTCTGTATTTAAGTAATGAGTGATGATGTTGCTAGGCCAGATATCTGAAAGCACCAGTCCATTACATGTGTTCCATGTTTAGTGCTTTGTACCAATGTATTAAACATATGGATAAGTAACGGATAAATGTTTTTAATTTCAGCTTCTAGTCCTGGTACCAGCATCCCTCCGCAACAAC
Organism: Pseudophryne corroboree; assembly: GCF_028390025.1. NCBI lineage: Eukaryota > Metazoa > Chordata > Amphibia > Anura > Myobatrachidae > Pseudophryne > Pseudophryne corroboree. The sequence continues at coordinate 69,114,017 of NC_086451.1, forward strand.
AGCAACACAGTGACATGGATGACACAATCATGTTAGAAATGCATCCAGTAAGCGAAGGAATCAGCCCCCCAGCACCTGTGAGTACTCCCCCACAGCAAAGCACACCACCAACCCAACACAGCCCAACAACACCAGTAACACAAGGCCCTGATCAAGTGTTCTGGACCATTTGGGCTAGACAGCAGGCCACTAATGAAGATTGCCTGCGTAGGCAGACCCAAATGTTTGCAAGCCTACCATCTCACCTCAGACGAATCAGCAGAAATCTGAGTAGTTAAAATGAAACAAACACAAGAATTGCAAATACCATGGAAATTATACGTGCAGACATTACACATGTCATGGGCAACTTACAGCGCATAATGGAAGAACAGCACAGACAACAGCAAAGCTATATAAACATTTTAGAAAGCAACCAAATGATCAATGAATCCATGTCCAGAATTGTAGACAATCAAAATGCTGCAACACGTGAACTCAATGCCACCCTCAGTAACCTCAATGAAACACTCAGATCCCTGCAGCAACAGCAAACAAGCAGCAGTTCTGGTACGACTACTCCAAATGTAACGCCAGTGTCATCACCACCAAGGCGCTCCACCAGAGCACGCCAACACGACAGTGGTAAAGGCAAAGGCCAGGACAAGCAACCACCCAAATAAACATAAAAAAAACACACCCATTTCTTTAAAGAGAAGAGAAAAAAACACTTACCAAGTGTATGATTAACAGAATATATATAACACTTAGCTCCTTGACAATTTGTACAACATCATTAATTATAACTGGTACAAACAACAAAAGGAATTTTGTACACACATTTCTTCTTTATCATCTTTGTATTTTTTGTTAATAATAATAATAATAATAATTTTATTTATATAGCGCTCTTTCTCCAACAGGACTCAAGGCGCTTTACAGACATCAAACACAATGCACATGATACAGAGGATTTGAGTAATACAACAATAGACAAGCAACACAGACATAAAAGAAAAATCTTAAGCCCACAGAAAGCATAACGCAGGATTGGTGCAGGCATTTTGGGTAATAACTTCCAAGGATTGTGTATTCCACCCTTATAGGTACCAAGTGCAGCAGCCATCTTGGGCGCTAAGCGTAGGATTACCCAGGGTGGAATAGTCTACCCCTAGAAGAGATGACACAAAATGGGGGTGATTTCAGAGTCCTACAGTTTAGAGTAGGGTTCCAACAAAACCACAAGGTCCATGTATTTTTCATCCCATCCACAAGTGTACCATATGGGGCAGCCATGTTAGGCGCACTTTGAAGGTTACACTGTGGGAGGTGAGCCATACAAGGGCCAAGTTCATATATGGGAAAACTGATGCTTATGTAGTAGTATGATGTACCCTGCATGTAGGGCACAATGGAAAGGTGTGCAATCAGTGGAGGTAAACATTACAGGAGAAACACGTGGTGGGTTGGAAGTGAGCAATGGAGAAAAAAAAAAAAAAAAAACACAATAGCAGGTAACTAGTGGCAGAAGTAGGAGTGGGATAACATTTTGATCAGATCTTAGTTCGGGTGGGTAGGAGAATGAGGGGGGCATACTCAGACGCAATGGGGATGTCCCTGCTGATCCTGGTCCTGGTGCTCTTCCCCCACAGTTCCCTGTTCATCTTGATGGTTAGGCCCAGGGGCAGACTTGATGTTCTCAGCCAGAGAGGTGGTAAGCCTGGTCTTGGTGTTCTCATGTTTGAGGCGAGGAGAGGCCACATAAAGTTCCAGAGTTTTTAGGTTGTAATGCAGTCCTTCTGTTAATTTGTAAGTTTGTTTGACTTCTGTTTTCCTTCGGTTTAACACAGATATAACACTGCTATTGATATTAGCTGCCACTTAATAACTAGCCACTTCATATACTAGCCACTGCAGCGTCCTAGTAGGTCTGGCGTCCTATACTATACTGGTTAAGTAAGTCTACAAACACATGCTCTTTGTGATTACAACCCCCTCCCCCACACAGCAACCCTCCACCAGAAGGTGTTAATCCACTACCAAATGTGAGATCACTAAGCCCCCGTCAATCACAAAGTTTTTGCTGACTACAGATATTAATCCACTTAACAATTTACCAAATATATCTTTTAGCAATAAACACACAGTGATCAGCTCTCTGCTGTAGTTACCAAATATATCTTTTAGCAATAAACACACAGTGATCAGCTCTCTGCTGTAGTTACCAAATATATCTTTTAGCAATAAACACACAGTGATCAGCTCTCTGCTGTAGTTACCAAATATATCTTTTAGCAATAAACACACAGTGATCAGCTCTCTGCTGTAGTTACCAAATATATCTTTTAGCAATAAACACACAGTGATCAGCTCTCTGCTGTAGTTAGCTGTGTTAGCAGGAAACTGTTGTTTGAGCTGCACATAGATGTTAGCATGCAGAAAGCAGACCACTTGATTTTTTTCTAATCATTACTCTTTCTAGATTCAAATCATTCTTTGAGCCTGCAGACAGACTAATTGGCAGCCAGGCAGATTGTCTTAAGCAGGCAGAAAGCAGACCACTTGATTTTTTTCTAATCATTACTTTTTCTAGATTCTAATCATTCTTTGAGCCAGAAGACAGACTAATTGGCAGCCAGGCAGATTGTCTTAAGCAGGCAGAAAGCAGACCACTTGATTTTTTTCTAATCATTACTCTTTCTAGATTCTAATCATTCTTTGAGCCAGTAGACAGACTAATTGGCAGCCAGGCAGATTCATCCATGACCAATACAATTTACAATGTGAATTGTAACTGTTTTACATTTCTTCTCTAGACGAATTGACAAGAAAAACACAATTGAGTTGGCTAAAAGTGTCCTAATATGTTGGGAGTAATATTTAGATAATTCAGTCCGAAAATGACTGACATTATTGTTGTGCCATGTTTGTGTGTGTTAAAAATAAGTAATCAGATTTAAAAACATGATGCAGAAACAACAACATTTGAAATATTTTAAAGTTGAACACAAATGTGTGTAATAATGGATATATGTTGTTAAATGTGTATTGCCTTACAAATCTACAATTTTGTGCCAGCAAACATAAGGAAATAAATTATTTTCCATGAGAGAAGTTTGTGTCCCTTTTATAGGCATCCTAATTCATGTTAGAATGATTTGTAAGTGTCAACACATGTAAACACGGCTGAAAAAAGCAGGTCTATTTTTTTGCCGCTTTTTTTACCGATTCGCAAAAAAATACGACCGCAATTGAGCGCTCAGAGACTAACACCCAAATACGAATGTATAGTGAATTCCCGTATTGTATGAAATAACAGCCGCGTTTGACCGATGGTCTATTCATTCGTACTTCGGAACTTTGCCAATCAAACCATTACGAATAGTCCAAACACTGCCGAGATTGGTGCTTAGTGAATTCCCGGATTGGGACTTAGAAAAAAAAAACACAAATCGTACAAATTCGATTTCTTAGTAAATATTGGCCATGGTTGGATTCTGAACCTTCCAAAGTCACATTCGGAACCAACCCAGAGGTTGTCCTTTCTAGGAATGATCCTGGACATGGAAGTGCAAAAGGTGTTTCTTCCGCAGGAAAAGGCGTTGGTGATACAAACTATGGTCCGGGATGACCAACAAATTGTGTGCGCTTGATGTGCTAACAATTTATTGTTTATATGTAAGCTAAAATAGATCAAATGTGTTTGGATTCATTGAATAATTGAGAAACTTGCTTTTAATAAAAAACCTTTACTGGGTTCATATATAATTAAATAACAATTTAATGGTAACAATTAACTGTACAATATAATAAAATAAAATGGTAATAAAGGACACAGAGCTGGATATCTAAAGTCCGTTCTGGAGCAGAGCCAGGATTAGAATGTATTTAATATCTTTGGTATTTGAAGCAACAATGTTATTCTTTACCATAAAAGTAGCCGCGTGTTGATACTAAATAGCAGGGAGTGCTACAATTTGTGAGCACACACATGTGGATGACAAAGTCCTGCTATAAGATGAATTTGTAGCAGTATTGTTTCACCTGTTACCGGCGTCCCGGTCCAGGAGACAGTTCAATAGGTAATTACCCCATCCAGCGGGATTTGTATGTAATACCCAAGCTGTATAATAATGTGCGGTGTATGCTCACCCTGCATATAGCTGCACGTTGCCTCTATTAACAGTCGTGTCAGTGTCCGATTCAATGTGCGGGATGGATAGCACACCTTCTCTCCAATTGGAGACACCCGCACCGATGGATCTGCTGTGTATAGCCGCCGCTTCCAGCTCACTGGCACTGCACGTGCACGATGACAGAGAGCCAAATCGACAATCTGCCGCTGCTCACTTGGCCCGTCTCAGCACACAGATGGTTGGTGTAGATGTAAGTAAATACCAGCCGCAAATAGCTCATCTATGGAGTGCTGTAACGGTCCGTGGCTCGGTAGATACCCGCTCAATCAGCAGGGATGACGTTATGAGGCTCTCCAGTATGGGAGGTTCCACGCTCGGACCTTTCAACTGGATCTTCTGGACAAGTGGTCGGCATCTCATCTCCACATGCACCAGAGAATTCGTCTGTCGCCAAAGGCAAGGATTTCACTCCTCTGCTGGCTCCAATTGCCTCACCTTCTAGAGGGCCGCAGGTTCGGGATTCAGGACTGGGTCCTTCTAACCACGGATGCGAGCCTTCGGGGCTGGGGAGCAGTCACTCAAGGAGTAACCTTCCGAGGACGGTGGTCAAGCCTGGAAGCCGGCTTACCCGTCAACATCCTGGAACTAAGAGCCGTCTACAACAGGCTTCTTCAAGCACCCCCTCTTCTAAGAAATCGGGCCATTCAAGTGCAGTCGGACAATGTAACAACAGTGGCTTACATAAACCGACAAGGCGGAACGAAGAGCAGAGCGGCAATGTCAGAGGTGACAAGAATACTCCTCTGGACAGAAAAGCACGCGTTGGCGCGATCAGCCATCTTCATTCTGGGAGTAGACAACTGGGAAGCAGACTTCCTCAGCAGACACGATCTCCATCCAGGGGAGTGGGATCTCCATCCGGAGGTGTTCACGGAAATAACAGACCTTTGGGGTTTGCCCCAAATAGACATGATGGCCTCTCGTCTCAACAAGAAGCTTCGGCGTTGTTATTCCAGGACGAGGGACCCACAGGCAGTGGCAGTGGACACCCTGATGTCTCCGTGGGTGTTCCGGTCAGTGTATGTTTTTCCACCACTCCCACTCATCCCAAGAATCCTAAAGCTCATAAGGAGAACAAGGGTTCAAGCGATACTCATTTCCCCAGACTGACCAAGAAGGGCTTGGTACGTGGACCTTCTGAATCTAGTGCAAGAAGAGCTGAGGCCTCTTCCTCTTCTAGAGGACCTGCTGCAGCAGGGGCCGTTCACCTATCAAGACTTACCGCGGCTACATTTGACGGAATGGTTGTTGAGCGCCTGATACTTGCTCGGAAGGGTATTCCGAAGAAGGTTATTCCTACCCTCATACAGGCTAGGAAAGGGGTAACGTCTAAACATTACCATCGTATTTTGTAGAAATATGTCTCTTGGTGTGAATCCAAGAAGTTTCCTATGGTGGAGTTTCAACTGGGATGTTTCCTCCTATTCCTGCAAGCAGGAGTGGATATGGGACTGAGGTTAGGTTCTGTAACGGTCCAGATTTCGGCCCTATTAATTTTCTTTCAGAAACAATTGGCTGCCCTCCCTGAGGTTCAGACCTTTTTGATTGGAGTTCTGCATATCCAACCTCCCTTTGTACCGCCTACGGCTCCCTGGGACCTTAACGTGGTGTTGCAGTTCCTCCTGTAAGATTGGTTTGAGACCCTACAGGAGGTAGAGGTCATAGAAACATAGAACATAGACCAAGTTTCTTACATGGAAGGCGATCACGTTGTTGGCCTTAGCTTCTGCTAGACATGTGTCCGAGTTGGGGGCTTTATCCTGTAAAAGCCCTTACTTGATCTTCCACGAAGATAGAGCTGAGCTCCGGACACGTCAGTAGTTTCTTCCAAAGGTTGTGTTGGCATTTCATATCAACCAACCTATTGTGGTGCCAGTGGCTACTGACTCCTCAATTACATCAAAGTCCTTGGATGTCGTAAGGGCTCTGAAGATATATGTGAAGAGAACTTCTTGTCACAGAAAGTCGGACTTTCTGTTTGTCCTATATGAATCCAAGAAAATTGGGTGTCCTGCTTCTAAGCAGACGATCTCTCGCTGGATCAGGTTCACTATCCAGCCCGCTTATTCTACGGCAGGTCTGCTGTGTCCAAAATCTGTTAAGGCCCACTCTACTCGTAAGGTGGGGTCTTCCTGGGCAGCTGCCCGGGGTGTCTCGGCAGTGCAATTTTGCCGAGCTGCTACTTGGTCTAGGTCGAACACGTTTGCAAGTTTTACAAATTTGATACTTTGGCCTCTGATGATCTGAAGTTCAGTCAATCAGTCATGCAGGAGCCTCTGCACTCTCCCTCCCGTTCTGGGAGCTTTGGTACATCCCCATGGTACTAATGTGGACCCCAGCATCATCTAGGACGTAAGAGAAAATAGGATTTTGGTTACCTACCGGTAAATCCTTTTCTCGTAGTCCGTAGAGGATGCTGGGCGCCCGCCCAGCACTTCGTTTTCCTGCAAATGTTATTTGGTTCAGTACCACTTCGTTTTAGTCGAGTACTGCATTGTTACTTGGTAAGTAATGTTTCAGCAGTTGCTGAATGTTCAAGCTACTTCGGCCTTGTATGTGTGAGCTGGTACGAATCTCACCACTATCTGTGTATAATCCTTCTCTCGAAGATGTCCGTCTCCTCGGGCACAGTTTCTAGACTGAGTCTGGTAGGAGGGGCATAGAGGGAGGAGCCAGCCCGCACTCTCAAACTCTTAAAGTGCCAATGGCTCCTGGTGGACCCGTCTGTACCCCATGGTACTAATGTGGACCCCAGCATCCTCTAAAGGACTACGAGAAAAGGATTTACCGGTAGGTATTAAAATCCTATTTTAAAAAATTTAACATGTTTTTGGACTATTTCATACCTTCTCTATCCATGTCGGCGTAGAGTTGGCTATAAACCTTGTGGCAAGCCACCGAGCCCGAAGTGTGGCGAGCGAAGCGAGCCCCACGACGGTATGCCTTTCTACAATTGGGGGTCCCAGATGGCAAAACCATCCACACAAACAACAAAAATGCAAAAAACATGGTGTCTACCTTTTTTTATGTCGACCATTTTCATGTCGATCTTTTGACCATGTCTACCTTTTTCATGTCGACCTTTTGACCCTGTCGATCTTTTGGCCTTGTCTTCCTAAGGTCTGTCTAACATATGGTGTCTATCTATTGACTATCTAACTAGATTCTATCTAGCATACCACACCCGCACATGGGGGGTAATTCCAAGTTGATCGCAGCAGGAATTTTGTTAGCAGTTGGGCAAAACCATGTGCACTGCAGGGGAGGCAGATATAACATGTGCAGAGAGAGTTAAGGTGGGTACACACTAACAGATATATCTGCAGATCAATTGATCTGCAGATATATCTATGGACGGATCGAGCAGTGTGTTCAGCAAACACACTGCTCGATCCGTCGGGGACTGACGTCATGAACTGGGCGGGCATGTACACACGCCCGCCCAGTTCACCTGTCAATCACCGCCGGCCGCCGCAGCATGTGTACGGGCGGTCGGCCGACCGCCCCGTACACACACAGCGACGCGCCAATATATTGGTAGATATATTGGCCGTCGGCTGTGCTGCGCAGCCGACGCGATACGTCTGTGAACGACGGAGCTCACAGACGTATCGGCCGTACACACTGGACGATGGTCCCGCGATATATCGGCCGATCAGGAGAACGGCCGATATATCGACCAGTGTGTACGGGCCTTTAAATTTGGGTGGGGTGTGTTCAATCTGCAATCTAATTTGCAGTGTAAAAATAAAGCAGCTAGTATTTACCCTGCACAGAAACAAAATAACCCACCCAAATCTAACTCTTTCTGCAAATGTTATATCTGCCTCCCCTGCAGTGCACATGGTTTTGCCCAACTGCTAACAAAATTCCTGCTGCGATCAACTTGGAATTACCCCCATAACACAGTGTGTCATAGCTCAATCGCGCATGTACGTTATATACCTAACATGAACATTGCCCTGTGCACCAATACAATTATTTCAGATTAAAGTGCTAAAATTATAGATAGATAGATAGATAGATAGATAGATAGATAGATAGATAGATAGATATTATGTATAATGTTCCCAAATCGGCCGGCACTCAGTGGTAAAATACAACTGGCCCCGGTGTCCTAATCCAAGGCAATATATAGCTCCAATCGCGGATCAATCAAAGGCACTCATGAGGCAAAAATACACAGAGAAACGCTGGTCGTAATGAAATCGACGTTTCGGAGCTGGCGCCCCTTTATCACGCCATATGGGTGCCTGCTCCGAAACGTTGATTTCACTACGACCGGTGTGTTTCTCTGTGTATTTTTGCCTCATGAGTGCCTTTGATTGATCCACATTTGGAGATTATACATATATATATATATATATATAGCTGGTATCTAGCACTACAGCCACAATGTACAGGTTGTCAGAAAAATATGTAAGGGCTGTCAATGTCCTTCTAGTGAGAGTTATTCAATATATCATATATCAATAAACGTGACCCGGTGATACTTCTAATCACCAATTCACTCCCTTAAAATCCTGGCCGGCAGCTTCTCTCCAAAGAGACGGATGTTTCCACCAATTTTAGATGATGTGAACGAAAGGTGAGAGAGACGTTCTCTGGTGTAGTGTGTCACGAATAGTAAAAAAAAAGGTGTCCTCCACCATAACTTCGCACCCCAAATAGTAGACGTGTACCGTATTAAGGGGGTCATTCCGCGTTGTTCGCTCGTTGCCGATATTCGTTATACTGCGATTAGTCGCTAACTGCGCATGCGCATAGTACGCAGAGCGCATGCGCTTAGTTATTTTACTAAAAACTTAGCTGTTTTGCTGTAGCGTCTGCGCCGCTTTTCAGTCGCACTGGTGTTCGGTAAATGATTGACAGGAAAGGGGCGTTTCTGGGCGGCAACTCAGCGTTTTCCCGGCGTTGGCTGAAAAACGCAGGCGTGTCAGGGAAAAACGCGGGAGTGTCTTGAGAAACGGGGGAGTGGCTGGCCGAACGCAGGGCGTGTTTGTGACGTCAAACAGGAACGAAACGGGCTGAGCTGATCGCAGTGTAGGAGTAAATCTCGAGCTACTCAGAAACTGCTAAGAATTTTCTATTTGCAATTCTGCTAATCTTTCGTTCGCAATTCTGCTAAGCGAAGATACACTCCCAGAGGGCGGCAGCCTAGCGTGTGCAATGCTGCTAAAAGCAGCTAGCGAGTGAAGAACTCGGAATGAGGGCCTAAGTGGTTCAAAACCACTTGTTAGATTGCATCCACTGCTTAAACATAATAGCAGTCTCCTGGATCAGGCCACATCACTCATTTCTCCGCTGACAGTTTCTCTTAGAAATCCTTATGGTGCAATGCATATAAAGAGGAAAGAGAGCACCCAATAGCGTAATACAGTTTAAACAGTATTTATTTCACATAAACAATAAAATACCCGTACATCAAATAATAAGAATAAAAAGCTTATCTGGTGAAAGGAGGATTGCTGGATACCCTCAACGCGTTTCGTCCTTTATGCTTTTTGGCTGAACTTCTCTATGAGTGTTACAAAACCTTCATGTTCCAATCCTTTTTGTGTGTGTTTCCTTCTCTGTTTTACCCTGTTTCTGTAGTGCAGTGCAGGGGAGAGTCCTGGGAGCCTTCCTCACAGCGGAGCTGAGCAGGAAAATGGCGCTGTGTGCTGAGGAGAATAAGCCCCGCCCCCTATTTCGGCGGGCTTTTCTCCCGGAGTTTTAGATATCTGGCATGGGTTAAATACATACATATAGCCTCAATGGCTATATGTGATGTATTCTTTTGCCATAAAGGTATTAAATATTGCTGCCCGCCCTGCCCCCAGCAGCGCCCTGCACCCTCCGTGACCGCTTGGTGTGAAGTGTGTGACAACAATGGCGCACAGCTGCAGTGCTGTGCGCTACCTTCATGAAGACTGAAGAGCCTTCTGCCGCCTGTTTCCGGACCTTCAATCTTCAGCATCTGTAAGGGGGGTCGGCGGCGCGGCTCCGGGACGAACCCCAGGGTGAGACCTGTGTTCCGACTCCCTCTGGAGCTAATGGTGTCCAGTAGCCTAAGAATCCAATCCATCCTGCACGCAAGTGAGTTGAAATTCTCTCCCCTAAGTCCCTCGATGCAGTGAGCCTGTTGCCAGCAGGACTCACTGAAAATAAAAAACCTAAAAACTTTTTCTAAGCAGCTCTTTAGGAGAGCCACCTAGATTGCACCCTGCTCGGACGGGCACAAAAACCTAACTGAGGCTTGGAGGAGGGTCATAGGGGGAGGAGCCAGTACACACCACCTAATCCTAAAGCTTTATTTTTGTGCCCTGTCTCCTGCGGAGCCGCTATTCCCCATGGTCCTGACGGAGTCCCCAGCATCCACTTAGGACGTTAGAGAAATGGTGTTTCTACTAATACGTAACCAAAAGGATTTATGATAAAGAAACCCCTTGTTTGTACAAGCAATTGCACTTTTATGGGCATATTCAAATAGGCTTTTTCCTGTGCCTAAAATCAGGGATTACCGCTTGAAAACTCACTGATTCTGCGTAATCAATCCCTGTGCGGGGTAATGCTGCTAACAGAATTGGTTCATCTGCAGCAATTAGCCACAGGGTTAATTGACTATGCCCATTAAAGTGAACCTTTTACCCAATTGTCCAACATCGGTGATAATACTGCACATTGGGGGTAATTCCAAGTTGATTGCAGCAGGAAATTTTTTAGCAGTTGGGCAAAACCATGTGCACTGCAGGGTGGGCAGATATAACATTTGCAGAGAGAGTTAGATTTGGGTGGGTTATTTTGTTTCTGTGCAGGGTAAATACTGGCTGCTTTATTTTTACATTGCAATTTAGATTGCAGATTGAACTCGCCACACCCAAATCTATCTCTCTCTGCACATGTTATATCTGCCCCCCCTGCAGTGCACATTGGCCCTCATTCCGAGTCGTTCGCTCTGTATTTTTCATCGCATCGCAGTGAAATTCCGCTTAGTACGCATGCGCAATAATCGCACTGCGACTGCGCCAAGTAATTTTACAATGGAGATAGTATTTTTACTCACGGCTTTTTCATCGCTCCGGCGATCGTAATGTGATTGACAGGAAATGGGTGTTACTGGGCGGAAACAGGCCGTTTTATGGGCGTGCGGGAAAAAACGCTACCGTTTCCGGAAAAAACGCAGGAGTGGCCGGGGAAACGGGGGAGTGTCTGGGCGAACGCTGGGTGTGTTTGTGACGTCAAACCAGGAACGACAAGCACTGAACTGATCGCAGATGCCGAGTAAGTCTGAAGCTACTCTGAAACTGCTAAGTAGTTTGTAATCGCAATATTGCGAATACATCGGTCGCAATTTTAAGAAGCTAAGATACACTCCCAGTAGGCGTAGGCTTAGCGTGAGCAACTCTGCTAAATTCGCCTTGCGAGCGATCAACTCGGAATGAGGGCCATGGTTTTGCCCAACTGCTAAAAAATTTCCTGCTGCGATCAACTTGGAATTACCCCTATTATCTCAGTATGTATGACCATCGGTGATGATATATTATCTCAGTGTGTGTGACCATCGGTGATAATATATTATCTCAGTGTGTGTGACCATCAGTGATGATATATTATCTCAGTGTGTGTGACCATCGGTGATAATATATTATGTCAGTATGTGTGGCCATCAGTGATGATATATTATCTCAGTATATGTGGCCATCGGTGATTATATATTATCTCAGTGTGTGAACCCATTAGTGATGATATATTATCTCAGTGTGTGTGGCCATCAGTGATGATATATTATCTCAGTAAGGGCGTCATTCCGAGATGTTCGCTCGTTAACGATTTTCGCTATACTGCGATTAGTCGCTAACTGCGCATGCGCATTGTACGCAGAGCGCATGCGCTTAGTTATTTTACTATAAACTTAGCTGTTTTGCTGTAGCGTCAGCTGCGCTTTTCAGTTGCAATGGTGTTCGGTAAATGATTGACAGGAAAGGGGTATTTCTGGGCGGCAACTCAGCGTTTTCCCGGCGTTGGCTAAAAAACGCAGGCGTGTCAGGGAAAAACGCAGGAGTGTCTGGAGAAACGGGGAAGTGGCTGGCCGAACGCAGGGCGTGTTTGTGACGTCAAACCAGGAACGAAACAGTGTAGGAGTAAGTCTCGAGCTACTCAGAAACTGCTAAGAATTATTTATTCGCAATTCTGCTAATCTTTTGTTCTCAATTCTGCTATGCTAAGATACACTCCCAGAGGGCGCCGGCCTAGCGTGTGCAATGCTGCTAAAATCTGCTAGCGAGCGATCAACTCGGAATGAGGGCCTATGTGTGGCCATCGGTGACACATTACATTATACATTATAATGTAACATTATACCAGTATGTATGACCATCGGTGACGATACATTATCTCAGTATGTGTGGCCATCGGTGATGATATATTATCTCAACATGTGTGATCATCGGTGATGATATATTATCTCAGTATGTGTGGCCATCGGTGATGATATATTATCTCAGTATGTATGGCCATCGGTGATGATATATTATCTCAGTATGTTTGATAACTGGTGATGATATAGTATCTTGGCATGTGTGGCTATCGGTGATGATATATTATCTCAGTGTGTGTGGCCATCGGTGATGATATATTATCTCGGTGTGTGTGACCATCGGTGATGACATATTATCTCAGTATGTGTGACCATCGGTGATGATATATTATTTCACTATGTGTGACCATCGGTGATGATATATTATCTCAGTATGTGTGTCCATCGGTGATGCTATATTATCTGTGTGTGTGGCCATCGGTGATGATATATTATCTCAGTATGTGTGGGCATCGGGGATGATATATTATCTCAGTGTGTGTGGCCATCGGTGATGCTATATTATCTCAGTGTGTGTGGCCATCAGTGATGATATATTATCTCAGTGTGTGTGGCCATCGGTGATGATATATTATGTCAGTATGTGTGGCCATCGGTGATGATATAGTATGTCAGTATGTGTGGCCATCGGTGATGATATATTATCTCAGTATGTGTGACCATCGGTGATGATATATTATCTCAGTGTGTGTGGCAATCGGTGATGATATATTATCTCAGTATGTATGGCCATCGGTGATGATATATTATCTCAGTGTGTGTGGCCATCGGTGATGATTAATTATCTCAGTGTGTGTGGCCATCGGTGATGATATATTATCTCAGTATGTGTGGGCATCGGGGATGATATACTATCTCAATGTGTGTGGCCATCGGGGATGATATATTATCTCAGTGTGTGTGGCCATCGGTGATGCTATATTATCTCAGTGTGTGTGGCCATCGGTGATGATATATTATCTCAGTATGTGTGACCATCGGTGATGATATATTATCTCAGTGCGTGTGACCATCGGTGATGATATATTATCTCAGTGCATGTGGCATCGGTGATGATATATTATGTCAGTATGTGTGACCATCGGTGATGATATATTATCTCAGTATGTGTGGCCATCGGTGATGATATATTATCTCAGTATGTGTGACCATCGGTGATGATATATTATCTCAGTGTGTGTGGCCATCGGTGATGATATATTATCTCAGTGTGTGTGGCCATCGGTGATGATATATTATCTCAGTGTGTGTGGCCATCGGTGATGATATATTATGTCAGTGTGTGTGGCCATCGGTGATGATATATTATGTCAGTATGTGTGGCCATCGGTGATTATATATTATCTCAGTATGTGTGACCATTGTTGATGATATATTATGTCAGTATGTGTGGCCATCGGTGATGATATATTATCTCAGTATGTGTGGCCATCGGTGATGATATATTATGTCAGTATGTGTGGCCATCGGTGATGATATATTATCTCAGTATGTGTGGCCATCGGTGATGATATATTATGTCAGTATGTGTGGCCATCGGTGATTATATATTATCTCAGTATGTGTGGCCATCGGTGATGATATATTATCTCAGTGTGTGTGGCCATCGGTGATGATATATTATGTCAGTACGTGTGGCCATCGGTGATGATATATTATCTCAGTATGTGTGACCATCGGTGATGATATATTATCTCAGTATGTGTGGCCATCGGTGATGATATATTATCTCAGTGTGTGTGGCCATCGGTGATGATATATTATGTCAGTATGTGTAGCCATCGGTGATGATATATTATGTCAGTATGTGTGGCCATCGGTGATTATATATTATCTCAATATGTGTGACCATTGTTGATGATATATTATGTCAGTATATGTGGCCATCGGTGATGATATATTATCTCAGTATGTGTGGCCAGCGGTGATGATATATTATGTCAGTATGTGTGGCCATCGGTGATGATATATTATCTCAGTATGTGTGGCCATCGGTGATGATATATTATGTCAGTATGTGTGGCCATCGGTGATTATATATTATCTCAGTATGTGTGGCCATCGGTGATGATATATTATCTCAGTGTGTGTGGCCATCGGTGATGATATATTATGTCAGTACGTGTGGCATACTTGCCTACCCTCCCGGAATGGCCGGGAGGCTCCCGAAAATCGGGTGACCCTCCCGGCCCCCCGGAAAGGTGGGCAAGCCTCCCGCTTTCCCCCTCGGCCGCCCGCAACAGAGAACAAGCGGGCGGCCCGAGGGAGTCCGATGACGCGATTCGCGCTGAATCGCGTCATCGTAGCTCCGCCCCCCGCTATGCAGTGCCTCTTTTTTCGGCACAGCACAGCGGGGGGCGGAGTCACGATGACGCGACCGTGATGGAACGCCCCCGGAACAACCATCCTGCTGCCGACCACGCCCCCGACCCGCCCATCCTGCTGCCGGCCACGCCCCCGACCCACCTATCCTGCTGCCGGACACGCCCCCCATACACCTACAACGCTGCCTCCTCCCGGAGGAGGAGGCAGCAAAGTAGGTAAGCATGACGTGTGGCCATCGGTGATGATATATTATTACAGTATGTGTGACCATCGGTGATGATATATTATGTCAGTACGTGTGGCCATCGGTGATGATATATTATCTCAGTGTGTGTGGCCATCGGTGATGATATATTATCTCAGTATGTGTGACCATCGGTGATGATATATTATCTCAGTATGTGTGGCCATCGGTGATGATATATTATCTCAGTGTGTGTGGCCATCGGTGATGATATATTATGTCAGTATGTGTGGCCATCGGTGATGATATATTACCTCAGTATGTGTGGCCATCGGTGATGGTATATTATCTCAGTATGTGTGGCCATCGGTGATGATATATTATCTCAGTGTGTGTGACCATGGGTGATGATATAGTATCTCAGTGTGTGGCCATCGGTGATGGTATATTATCTCAGTATGTGTGGCCATCGGTGATGATATATTATCTCAGTGTGTGTGACCATGGGTGATGATATATTATCTCAGTGTGTGGCCATCGGTGATGGTATATTATCTCAGTATGTGTGGCCATCGGTGATGATATATTATCTCAGTATGTGTGATAACTGGTGATGATATATTATCTCAGTGTGTGTGGCCATGGGTGATGATAAATTATGTCAGTATGTGTGACCATTGTTGATGATATATTATGTCAGTATATGTGGCCATCGGTGATGATATATTATCTCAGTATGTGTGGCCATCGGTGATGATATATTATCTCAGTATGTGTGGCCAGCGGTGATGATATATTATGTCAGTATGTGTGGCCATCGGTGATGATATATTATCTCAGTATGTGTGGCCATCGGTGATGATATATTATCTCAGTATGTGTGGCCAGCGGTGATGATATATTATGTCAGTATGTGTGACCATCGGTGATGATATATTATGTCAGTATGTGTAGCCATCGGTGATGATATATTATGTCAGTATGTGTGGCCATCGGTGATGATATATTATCTCAGTATGTGTGGGCAGAATTAGGCCAAGTCCTTTATGCCTCTACCAAGAGTTACAGCAGACAATTGTTTTAGAGCTACTAATCTGTCTCATGTGCATATTGTAAAGAGCTAAGAATATAAAAATAAAATTAAGAATTCCTGGGAAAATGACTATGCTTTATTACTAGGTTGAATAATAAATGTTAACACACTGTTTGTCCCTGGCATTGCCTGAGTTTTTTTCCCCATTCTCTCTCTGTCCCCCTCCTTTTATTTCCCCTCTTCTCTCCCCCTCCTAATCCATCTCTTGCTTCCTCGTCTCTCTCTTCTTCCTCCTCTGTCTGTTTTTGTCGTTCTGACACTGTTCCCCCTCCCTCCCCCCTTTTTTTCTGTCCCTCTACTCTGTGTCTATATATTGGACACCATGGGGTAAATTTACTAGGATGGGAGTTCTATTTAAGATGTGATGTTGCCCATAGCAACCAATCAGATTCCAGGTATTATCTTCTAGAAGGTGCTAGATAAATGAGAACTAGAATCTGATTGGTTGCTATGGGCAACATCCCGTCTGAAAAAGAACTCCCATCTTAGTAAATTTACCCCAAGTCTCTCTGTCCTCCTGTCTGTCTGTATTTCCTCATGTCTCTCTACCATCTCTCTCTTCTCGCCTGCCTCTCAGTCACTCTCCTGTTCCTTGCTCTCCCCTCCTTAATTTTACTGTCATCAGTACCTGCTTCCAGGCCCAACTTCTTCATGCAGTTGCCGCACCATGTGCATGATGTGCACATACATGTCAAAAAGTAATTGCCTCTTTTCTTGCAGCAGCTTATTTTATTATATAAATACATTTAGAAAAAAATATTCATCGTAATTAATATGACATTATGATTTCTAAATGCCTATTTCTCTAACGTCCTAGTGGATGCTGGGAACTCCGTAAGGACCATGGGGAATAGCGGGCTCCGAAGGAGGCTGGGCACTCTAGAAAGATCTTAGACTACCTGGTGTGCACTGGCTCCTCCCACTATGACCCTCCTCCAAGCCTCAGTTAGATTTCGTGCCCGGCCGAGGTTGGATGCACACTAGGGGCTCTCCTGAGCTCTTAGAAAGTTATAGTCTTAGAATTTGTTATTTTCAGTGAGACCTGCTGGCAACAGGCTCACTGCAGCGAGGGACTAAGGGGAGAAGAAGCGAACTCGCCTGCTTGCAGCCGGATTGGGCTTCTTAGGCTACTGGACACCATTAGCTCCAGAGGGATCGACCGCAGGCCCAGCCTTGATGTTCGGTCCCGGAGCCGCGCCGCCGTCCCCCTTACAGAGCCAGAAGCAAGAAGATGGTCCGGAAAATCGGCGGCATGAAGACTCTGTCTTCACCAAGGTAGCGCACAGCACTGCAGCTGTGCGCCATTGCTCCTCTCACACACTTCACACTCCGGTCACTGAGGGTGCAGGGCGCTGGGGGGGGCGCCCTGAGGCAGCAATAAAAACACCTTGGCTGGCTAAAATACCTCAATATATGGCCCCAGGGGCTATATATGAGGTAAATACCCCTGCCAGAATTCCATAAAAAACGGGAGAATAGGCCGCGAAAAAGGGGCGGAGCCTATCTCCTCAGCACACTGGCGCCATTTTTCCCTCACAGCTCGGCTGGAGGGAAGCTCCCTGGCTCTTCCCTGCAATTCTACAGTACAGTAAGAGGGAAAAGAGAGGGGGGGCATTAAAATTGGCACTGTATACAGTATATTATATAAAAGCTATTAGGGACATAACTCAGTTAGTCCCTGTATATATATAGCGCTCTGGTGTGTGCTGGCATACTCTTACTCTGTCCCCCCAAAGGGCTTTTGTGGGTCCTGTCCTCGTTTAGAGCATTCCCTGTGTGTCTGCGGTGTGTCGGTACGGCTGTGTCGACATGTTGAATGAGGAGGCTTATATGGTGACAGAACAGAGGCCGATATATGTGATGTCGCCCCCTGTGGGGCCGACACCAGAGTGGATGGATAGGTGAAAGGTATTAACCGACAGTGTCAACTCCTTACATAAAAGGGTGGATGACGTAGCAGCTGTGGGACAGCCGGCTTCGCAGCCCGCGCTTGCCCAGGCGTCTCAAAGGCCATCAGGGGCTCAAAAACGCCCGCTCTCTCAGATGGCAGACACAGATGTCGACACGGAGTCTGACTCCAGTGTCGACAAGGTGGAGACATATACACAATCCACTAGGAACATCCGTGACGTGATCCCGGCAATAAAAAATGTGTTATACATTTCTGACTTTAACCCAAGCACCTCTAAAAATGGGTTTTAGGTTTGGGGAGAAAAAACAGGCAGTGTTTTGTTCCCCCATCAGATGAATAAATGAAGTGTGTGAAAGCGTGGGTTCCCCCGTTAAGAAACTGGTAATTTATAAAAAGTTACTGATGGCGTACCCTTTCCCGCCAGGTGGATAAGTTACGCTGGGAGATATCCCCTAGGGTGGATAAGGCGCTCACACGTTTGTCAAAAAAGGTGGCACTGCCGTCTTAGGATACGGCCACTTTAATAGGTACCTGTTGATAAAAAACAGGAGGCTATCCTGAAGTCTGTATTTACACACTCAGGTACTAGACTGAGACCTGCAGATAGTGCTGCTGCAGCGTGGTCGGTGACCCTGTCAAACAGGGATACTAGTTGGAAAACATAAAAACATATTAAAGACGTCGTCTTATATATGGGGGATGCACAGAGGGATATTTTGCCGGCTGGCATCCAAAATAAATGTAATGTCCATTCTGTCAGGAGGGTATTAGAGACCTGTCACTGGACAGGTGATGCTGACTTAAAAAGCGCATAGAGAGCCTTATAAGGGTGAGGAATTATTTGGGGATGGTCTCTGGGACCTCGTATCCACAGCAACTGCTGGGAAGAAATAATTTTACCTCAGGTTTCCTCACAGACAAAGGTACAGTCCTTTCGGCTTCAGAAAAGCAAGCGGGTCAAATGGCGCTTCCTTTCTGTACAGAGACAAGGGTAGAGGGAAAAAAGCTGCACCAGTCAGCCTGTTCCCAGAATCAAGATTCTTCCCCCGCCTCCTGTGAGGCCACACCATGACGCGGGTGCTCCACAGGTGTAGCCAGGTACGGTGGGGGGCCGTCTCAAAAATTTCAGCAATTAGTGGGCTCGCTCACAGGTGGATCCCTGTTTCTTTCAAGTAGTATTTCAGGGGTACAAGCTGAAATTTGAGATGTCTCCCCCCAGCCGTTTCCTAAAATATGCCTTGCTGACAACTCCCTCAGGCAGGGAGGCTGTGCTAGAGGCAATTAATAAGCGGTATTCCCAGCAGGTAATACTCAAGGTGCCCCTACTTCAACAAGGACGGGGTTACTATTCCACACGGGTTGGGGTACCGAAACCGCATGGTTCGGTGTGACCCATTTTATATTTAAATTCCTTGAACACAAAAATTCAAGTTCAAGATGGAATCGCTCAGGGCGGTTATTCCAAGCCTGGACGAGGGGGATTACATGGTATCCTGGGACATCAAGGATGCTTACCTGCATGTCCCCATTTACCATCCTCGCCAGGAGTACCTCAGATTTGTGGTACAGGATTACCATTACCAAGTCCAGACACTGCCGTTTGGACTGTACATGGCACCGAGGGTGTTTTATCAAGGTAATGGCCGAAATGTTGATACTCCTTCAAAAAAAGGGAGTTGTAATTATCCCGTACTTGGACAATCTCGTTATAAGGGCGAGGTCCAAGGAGCAGTTGGTAGTCGGGGTAGCACTATTTTGGAAAGTGCTACAACAGCATGGTTGGATTCTAAACAGTCCAAAGTCACAGCTGGTTCCTATGACACGTCTACTGTTCCTGGGGATGGTTCTGGACATAAACCAGAAATAGTGTTTCTCCCGGAGGAGAAAGCCAAGGAGTTGTCATCTCTAGTCAGAGACCTCCTGAAGCCAAAATAGGTAGCGGTGCATCATTGCACGCGAGTCCTGGGAAAAATGGTAGCTTCCTACGAAGCAATCCCATTAGGCAGGTTCCATACAAGAACTTTTCAGAGGGACCTGTTGGACAAGTGGTCCGGATCGCATCTTCCGATGCATAGGCTGATAACCCTGTCTCCAAGGACCAGGGTATCTCTACTGTGGTGGCTGCAGAGTGCCCATCTTCAAGAGGGCCGCAGGTTCGGCATACAGGACTAGGTCCTAGTGACCATGGATTCCAGCCTTTGAGGCTGGGAGGCAGTCACACAGGGAAGAAATTTCCAGGGACTTTGGTCAAGTCAGGTTATTTCCCTACACATAAATATTCTGGACCTGAGGGCCATTTACAATGCCCTGAGGCCGGCAAGGCCTCTGCTTCAAAACCAGCCGGTACTGATCCAATCAGACAACATCACGGCAGTCGCCCATGTAAACCAACAGGGCGGCACAAGAAGCAGGATGGCGATGGCAGAAGCCACAAGGATTCTCCGATAGGCGGAAAATCATGTGTTAGCACTGTCAGCAGTGTTCATTCCCGGAGTGGACAACTGGGAAGCAGATCTTCTCAACAGACACGACCTCCACCCGGGAGAATGGGGACTTCCTCCAGAAGTCTTCCAATAGGATTGTACACCATTGGGAAAGGCCACAGGTGGACATGATGGCGTCCCGCCTCAACAAAAAGCTATAAAAGATATTGCACCGGGTCAAGGGACCCTCAGGCGATAGCTATGGACGCTCTGGTAACACCGTGGGTGTACCAGTCGGTTTATGTGTTCTCCCCTCTGCCTCTCATACCAAAGGTACTGAGAATAATAAGAAGGCGAGGAGTAAGAACGATACTCGTGGATGGCCAAGAAGAGCTTGGTACCCAGAACTTCAAGAATTTATATCAGAGGATCCATGGCCTCTGCCACTCAGACAGGACCTGCGGCAGCAGGGGCCCTGTCTGTTCCAAGACTTACCGCGGCTGCGTTTGTCGGCATGGCGGTTGAACGCCGGATCCTGAAGGAAAAGGGCATTCCGGAGGAAGTCATTCCTACGCTTACTAAAGCCAGGAAAGAGGTTACAGCAACTCATTATCACCGCATATGGCGAAAATATGTTGCATGGTGTGAGGCCGAAAGGGCCCCAACAGAGGAATTTCAACTAGGTCGATTTCTGCATTTCCTGCAAGCAGGAGTGACTATGGGCCTTAAATTGGGTTCCATTAAGGTACAGATCTCGGCTCTGTCGATTTTCTTTCAAAAAGAACTAGCTTCAGTACCTGAAGTTCAGACATTTATAAAAGGAGTGCTGCAGAGTCAGCCCCCGTTTGTGCCTCCTGTGGCACCTTGGGATCTCAACGTGGTGTTGAGTTTCTTAAAATCACATTGGTTTGAACCACTAAAAACCGTGGATCTGAAATATCTCACGTGGAAGGTGGTTATGTTATTGGCCTTGGCTTCTGCCAGGCGAGTATCAAAGTTGGCGGCTTTGTCTTGTAAAAGCCCTTATTTGATTTTCCATATGGATAGGGCAGAATTGAGGACTCGTCCCCAGTTTCTCCCAAAGGTGGTGTCAGCGTTTCACCTGAACCAGCCTATTGTGGTGCCTAGGCTACTAGGGACTTGGAGGACTCCAAGTTGCTAGACGTTGTCAGGGCACTGAAAATATATGTTTCCAGAACGGCTAGAGTCAGAAAATCTGACTCGCTGTTTATCCTATATGCACCTAACAAGCTGGGTGCTCCTGCTTCTAAGCAGACTATTGCTCGTTGGATTTGTAGTACAATTCAGCTTGCACATACTGTGGCAGGCCTGCCACAGCCAAAATCTGTCAATGCCCATTCCACAAGGAAGGTGGGCTCATCTTGGGCGGCTGCCCGAGAGGTCTCGGCTTTACAATTTTGCCGAGCAGCTACTTGGTCAGGGGCAAACACGTTTGCAAAAATTCTACAAATTTGATACCCTGGCTGAGGAGGACCTGGAGTTCTCTCATTCAGTGCTGCAGAGTCATCCGCACTCTCCCGCCCGTTTGGGAGCTTTGGTATAATCCCCATGGTCCTTACGGAGTTCCCAGCATCCACTAGGACGTTAGAGAAAATAAGAATTTACTCACCGGTAATTCTATTTCTCGTAGTCCGTAGTGGATGCTGGGCGCCCATCCCAAGTGCGGTTTATCTGCAATACTTGTACATAGTTATGGTTAACTAAATCGGGTTATTGTTGAGCCATCTGTTGAGAGGCTCTATTGTTTCATACTGTTAACTGTGTTTCATATCACGAGTTGTACGGTGTGATTGGTGTGGCTGGTATGAGTCTTACCCGGGATTCAAAATCCTTCCTTATTGTGTACGCTCGTCCGGGCACGGTACCTAACTGAGGCTTGGAGGAGGGTCATAGTGGGAGGAGCCAGTGCACACCAGGTAGTCTAAGATCTTTCTAGAGTGCCCAGCCTCCTTCGGAGCCCGCTATTCCCCATGGTCCTTACGGAGTTCCCAGCATCCACTACGGACTACGAGAAATAGAATTACCGGTGAGTAAATTCTTATTTTTCTGTTCTTTGAAACCTCAATTCTTTTTTTAACCACTTGCCTGGCATGGTTGCATCTGATGCAACCAGTCAAAAAAAACCACTGTGTGGCTGCAAGAAGAGGATCTTCCTGCAGCTGACGCTCTCCAGAGGGTCCTCATGGTCCCTCTGCTCCATGGTTCCCTCCCCTCTGTGCCTGCCGTGCTGCCGATCACTGTTGATTGGACAGCCCGGCAGCACCCCCACCCAGCGGCTGCAGATATTAGCATAGATACGAAGCTCTGTGTCACCCTTTTAAATATTAGGCATAAACATGATCAGATCAGAAGCAGCAGGTTTTCGTAAATACACCTCTAAGCATAGGCAAGCACAGGTGGGATTTCCGGTTGCCTGGAAACTCCCCTCTCTCGCCCACACCATAACCACTATAGCAATTGTATATAATACTATTTTACTACAGCTGCATGTATTAAAGATCTTTTCAGTATTACAAATAAAATAATTACGAACACCGGTGGATTTTTAAAAATGTGTCAGCCAATAATTA
The DNA here is from genome assembly GCF_028390025.1 of Pseudophryne corroboree. NCBI lineage: Eukaryota > Metazoa > Chordata > Amphibia > Anura > Myobatrachidae > Pseudophryne > Pseudophryne corroboree. The sequence continues at coordinate 69,137,079 of NC_086451.1, forward strand.
ATACATATGTGTGCAAAAACCAGGAGATCTGTAAAACATGCACTGTTAGGGGTGATCTTCTATAGACCATATATAGGGTTAATTATTAATACTGTAATGTGTACATATATGTCCAGGGTAGTTTCTAGGTTCTTCTGCCAGTTCCCCAACCTTGCTCCAATGCTCTGAATTGGTGCCCACATCTGATATAAAGCATTCTGCCACATCTAATGGGTTACTGTGATCGCTGGCCCTGTATACAGTATATGGGAAATATGACATACAGTACATTTCACTTTGTATGATGCATGTTGTTGCTGCTTCATGCTAATTATGCCTTCTTCATGGACCGGCTACATGCACTCTAACTTCAAGCAGTTGGAATCCCTGTCTAGAAATCCTATGTTTGCCACTGTCTAAGTGTGTTCTTTAAATGGTGCAGAGTTACTAAACAGGGACTACAATAGCAACAGTGACTACATGATGGTTTCAAGAAGGTACCACTGATCTTGCTATTCTTTTATATACTCTTTCTAAAATCTCAATTACATTTAATTGTATACTATACAGTAAAAATGTTTGGTCTGTAGACTACTTACCTAATGATATGCAAATGTGTTAGATACAAAATTACAATTAATCATTATCGCAGTGTGTTGGGCGACTTATTGATAAGTCAGACGCATGCAGTGGGGAGAGTAAAGTGCCATCACATGCTGTGACGTGATCATATATTATTTAAAAAGGGATCTAAAGGGGGCGTGGCCTGGATGCTGAGCGAGTAGGCAGCAATCTCAGTGAGCTCTCAGGGACCTGAGAGCTAAAAACCGAATAAAACCTCCCCAACCTCCCAAATCAGACCCTGGGACATTTAGCTGGTGAGCTGAAGCAGTGAGCAAGCGGGGAAGTAGAGCTGCGGAATCGGGGAGCCGGTTTTCTGGCTCCCGCGGATTGCGGCCTACTCCCTGTCACGAAGCCGGGACCTCAATTTCGGATTGCATCCGTCGGCTGGGCGGCTGCATCGCCGAGGCGTCTGGAGGACCCGCTCGACCACTACCCCCTTGGTGAATCCCCTGCAACCTACCAGTGCCCATCGCCGGGAGACGAGGAGAGGGGAGTCCCGGATCGGAGCTGCCTGACGAGCTCCACTACGCGAGCGGCGGCCATCTTGAGGGACGGGAGCTGGAGAAGCGATCCGGCTGCAGAAAGGAGGAGACGGCTGACGGGCCCCCCGGGTGAGTGTGAACCCCAGACCCGGCTCGGACGAGCAGACGGCGGGCCTCTCCTCCCTCCCCGTAAGCTCTACCCGGCGTCTGCCTAGCGCCGCTGCGGGCGCCCTCCCCCCTCCGACATCAGACTGGGTAGCTGGCCGGAGGAGCCTGAGGAGCGGCTTGATCTCCCACAACCATCAGCCTCCACGGGGCTGCAATATAAAGGCCTAACACACCAAGGCAGAAAAGGGGTAAATAAAAAGGGAGCGACTACTGTCCCTACCGCGACCGCTTCATACCTATCTCGGTTTGATTCTTTCCAGACGAGGGGAGTACACCCCCTGACCCTGCTCCTGAGACGGCCAGGAATACATTGCTTAAAGTGAGGGCAACTAGCGTAATGGCCCTGTCTGCACCGCTCATACCGATGTAAACCAAGAGATTTCTCCCACCTCTGCCATTATCCATGTGATGTCTTATTAGCTTCTGGAAAAGTGGAGCCTCCCGGTTTCTCCATCCTCAGTGTTTGGATACATTAAGCTATCTTCATCTGGGCTTTACCATGCCCACCAGGCGCAGCAAAACGTCAAAACCGGCACAGCAGCTTTCTTTTTTCAAATCATCCCCGAAAATGCCGGGCCCTAAAGTCACCGGGCCCTCTACAGCAGGAACAGTTCCCCAGACCCCTCCGTCACTGGAGGTGCGTCCGTCAGCCACGTCCTTAGATAAGGTTGGAGACGGGGAGGCCCTTACGGTGGGCACTATGAAGTTGCTTTTGACCCGCTTTAAAGAGGAAGTTGCAGCTGAGTTCCGCACCACCTTAACGGCGTGCCAGCAATCTATAGATGATCTGGGTGGTCGTACGGACCACTTGGAAACTAAAATGGAAGAGGTCGTGGGGTCCCACAACAACCTACTGGACTCTCATGACGCATTGGAGACAGAGGTGAAGCTTCTACGGGACAAGGTCACGGATCTGGAGGATAGATCGCGTCGCAGCAATCTTAAGCTACGCGGAGTCCCCGAATCGGTGTCACACAGTAGTTTGCATGACTACACGTTGACCATCTTTAAGGCCCTGATGCCTCAGTTTACATCTACAGACCTCATTATTGACCGAATACACCGTCTACCGAAGGCCAGAGCGGCCCCAGGAGATGCACCGAGAGACGTCCTCATGAAGATGCACTACTTCCATGTTAAAGAGGCCTTATTGAAAGCATCCAGACCGACGTCTGATACATCTTCAGCCCTACAAGGACTTCAACTCTTTGGGGATCTATCTGCGGCCACTCTATATAAGCGGCGATCATTTCACCAGATCACTACGGCCCTCAGAAAGGCTGACATCCCATACAGATGGGGTTTCCCCACCAAGCTGCTGATCCACCGGGATGGCTCCACTATCTCTGTCTCCACTGCAGATGAAGGAGAAAAGCTGCTTAAATCTTGGAACATCACGGAACCCACGGAGGGCTCCTCCCCCCGACGTCTTCAGCAGGACTGGTCGTCGGTGAAATGAGGATGCTGGCTCTGAGACAGATACTTTACCGTCATAGTAATAATGTTACGACCCCAGTGACTCTTCAGATAGAGACTTTATCCCATGTATAAGGGGCCACAGTCTGTTGAGATGGGGGGCGCTAGACATAGCGAAAGAAATGTGCGTGTTTTGAAGCCCTGTTAGGCCAAATTAGTTGCTCTTTTTTCTCTATGGGGAACTGTGCCTGGCGCGCCTCTGGATATGACTGTCTATATTATACTGACCTGTGGGATTAGTTCTTAAAGCGGGATAAGCTACACGAGCCGCTGGCTCAGTTCTCATGTTGGAAGTAATAGTTCTGGGTTTTACTTGTTTCTTTTTATGTTGGAGCACTCGTGTTCCGCTGTATTTGCTCTCCAGGTTCCGTATGTACAGAAGTGCATACATCTGTTATTATGTTATCAAGATGTCCTTATATTCTTTGGTTTAAAGTGAATAAGTATGGCAGTGGGTGGGAGTTATGCCGCTAACCCCTCCCTTAGCCTACACAGTCGCCTTAGTATGGCGACTGGACGTGATCTCACGAGAGATCAATTTAGTTTAGTTTTGTCCTATATTTTATGTTTGTCTCCCCACATGTATTCCTATATGTTTCCCCCTCCCTATCAGGTATACCGGTCTCAACACAGATATTGGACATCAGAGATATCAGTTTCTCCTATAATTGAAAATGGTGAAGATAGTCTCCATTAATGCCAAGGGGCTTAACTCTCCTCAAAAACGTAGCGTAGCTTTGAACTATTTTTATAAGCTAAGAGCACAAGTAGTAGCTGTTCAGGAAACCCATTTTCAGAGTCACAATCCTCCCCTCTTCACTAATGCACGCTACCCCCTTTGCTACACTGCAAATGGACCCACCAAGAAAGCCGGCGTTGCCCTTCTCATAGCACAACACTGCCCGTTTGTCCTGTCCTCTAAATATGAAGACCCTGACGGGAGATATTTAATTTTAGTAGGTCGACTAGACAATGTGGAGACCACTCTGGTCTCTTGCTACGCCCCCAATACCAAACAAATAAAATTCCTTAGAACCTTCTGTAAAACTCTTCAAGAGCATACGAAAGGAGCCCTGTTGATCCTCGGAGATTTCAACATGGTGCTAGACCCCAATACAGATCGCTCTCGCCCAACCCGACTTTTACGTAGCAGTCCGGCCCAAGACCCTTCAGGCAGATTTGGCCAATTGTTAGCTGAATATTCACTGTATGATGCATGGAGAGCCAAACACCCTGCAGAACGTGATTACACCTTCTTTTCCCACGTTCACAGTTCATACTCTAGAATAGACTTGGCGTTAGTTGATAAGTGGACACTAGCTGCCATTAATAAGGTGGATATATTACCCATGTCTTGGTCAGACCACTCACCACTCGTTGTGAACTGGGAAGCCGACAAGAGAGTGGTCCCCCATGGCCCCTGGAGATTGGGCCCGCACCTTCTATCCCGCCCTGAGGCCCGCCAGGCCATTCAGCAATCTTTAGACCTATATTTAGCTACTAACTGCCCCAAGGACACAAACGTCTTCAACCATTGGTGTTCTCTGAAAGCAGTGGTCAGAGGCTCTGCAATCCAAATAGCAGCTAGACTTAAACGGGAGTATAAAAGTAGACAGGCCTCGGCCGAGCGGGAGGCTGCTCGCCTGGAAACTGCACACAAAAGTGACCCCAATAATAAAGCCCTCTTTAAGGAACTCCTTGCTGCCCGCGACAAAGTGAACGTATTTGCCCTAGCAGAGGTTCATCGCAACCTGCAGCGACTCAACCAACAATATTATAGGCTTGGCAACAGAGCGGGACGCTTGCTGGCGCGTAAACTAAGGGGACGTAGAGCTAAAGAACGCATACAGGCTGTATATACCGCATCGGGTGTTAAAGTAACCGACCCAGGAGAGATAGCAAATGCGTTTGCCGAATACTATGCACAGTTGTACAACCTTAGAGAGGATCCCGATACCCCCCAGCCTTCCCTGGTAGATATTGCAGGCTTCTTGGAGAGGTTGTCCCTCCCCACCATTGACCCTCAAACCCTTGAGTCCCTTAGTTTGCCCTGGTCACATGAGGAAGTTGTGGCAGCTATTGAATCCTGCCCAGTAAACAAGGCCCCGGGCCCAGACGGATACCCCGCCAACTTCTATAAAACCTTTAAATCTACTCTTGCCCCGCTTTTAGTGTCAGTTTTCAACGAAGCCTCAGACTCCACATGCTTCCCGAAAGAGATGTTGGAGGCCCGTATAATTACCATCCCTAAGGCGGGTAAATCTCCTGCTGTTGTCCAGAACTACCGCCCGATAGCACTCTTAAACACGGATCTTAAATTGTTCGCTAAGCTAGTTGCAAATAGGATATCCCCACTCCTACCCAACCTAATTAACCCTGACCAGGTAGGTTTTGTTCTTGGACGGCAAGCATCCGATAACACACGGAGGGTTATCAATTTGATTGAACGCTGCCAAGCCCGGGACGAGCCTCTTTTGCTTCTCTCTCTAGACGCGGAAAAGGCTTTTGATAGGCTGCACTGGGACTATCTACGGGCTACCCTAGACTGCTTTGGATTTGCAGGCAGGATACTCGACTCCATATTGGCCTTGTACTCCTCCCCATCGGCCTCGGTGTTCACCAATGGTTGCAAGTCATATACATTCAATATCACAAATGGGACACGTCAAGGTTGCCCCCTTTCACCCCTAATTTTTGTGCTGGCTATTGAGCCCTTGGCGGAGAAGATCAGGACACTAGACCCCATTGTTGGCCCTGTGGTGGAAGGGACGCACCATAAAATATGTCTTTTTGCTGACGATATCTTAGTATGCCTCAGCGACCCTGAATCGTCATTACCGCATTTACACTCTCTCTTGGACTCCTATGCAGCGATCTCCTATTATAAGCTAAATACCACTAAGACTGAGGCCCTTCCTCTGAACATGTCGGATGTCGCTCTTAGGCGTCTAAGGTTGACCTACAAATACGCATGGCAACTCAGGTCACTTAAATATTTGGGTGTGCAAATCTCCAGAGGGCAAGATTTAATGGGATGTAACTATGACCCCCTTTTTAGAACATTCGAGCTATTCATTAAAGACTGGATGATGCAGGAGGTTTCATGGGTCGGACGAATAGCGGCTGCAAAGATGGTGCTCTTACCCAAACTGATGTACCTTTTCCGTACCATCCCTAGGACCTTCCCTAAAGATATTTGCAATAGATTTAACCGTTTACTATCAAACTATGTGTGGGGGGGGGCTCAAAACCGAGGATAGCAAAATCCACCCTAGTTGCGCGGAAGTGTGACGGGGGAGTGGCCTACCCAGACCTAGAGAGATACCATAATGCCTGTTTACTCGCTCAGGCCAGAGATTGGTTCACTCAAGACGCCCCAAAACCATGGGTGTTACTGGAACGGAGCGCTGTCTCCCCCCTCGCACTATCTGACTTGCTTTGGCTGCCTACAGCTTCTATCCCTCTAGAAGGGCTGGGAAGCTCGGCAGTTCAGGCAACGTTGTTAGCATGGAAAATCGTAACTAAATCCCTCCCCTCCGGAGCCCTTCCCTCCCCCCAATTATCTCTCCACACCATAGCCACAATGATCCCAGACCTTCACCTACACCATTGGAGTGATAGAGGCCTAACCACCTTGAAGGATGTCCTGCGGGATGGTGTATTAGTCCCATTTTCCCTACTGCAGGAACAATTCCAGGTACCTAAACAAGATTTCCACAGATATCTGCAATTGAGGCATTGGCTTCAAAGTTTTTCTCCCAACCGAGTCCCCCATACTGGCCCCTCTAAATTGCTGATGTCACTCCTATTGCCTGTCAGAAATAAAGGCGGTATCTCCAGATGGTACCAATTTCTCGTGACCGAGGCCCGGCGTGGGCTATTCCCCTCACAGACCAAATGGGAAAAAGACCTCCCTGCGGTCTTCACCGAGGATATTTGGAAAACTATCTTTCAATCCTGCTTTAAAATCTCTAAATGTACAAACCACTGTGAAATGTATTACAAACTGGTTCACAGGGTGTACTTTACGCCGGAACGCTTACACAAGATTTGGCCTGAGGTCTCTGCCAGTTGCTGGAGGAACTGTGGAATGGTGGGGGATATTCTACACATTTTCTGGTTATGCCCAACAATCCGGTCACTGTGGAGAGATGTGTTTCTTTTCATGTCGCTTATCCTGGGAGTTCCCCTTGCACCTGACCCCCTAATAGCACTATTTCATTACTACAGCGGTGAGATGTCTAACAACGACAGGTATCTTTTAGGTCACATACTCATAGCAACTAAGGCCGCCATTGCCTCCAAATGGAAGTCGGCAGTCGTTCCCACGCTATTAATGATAGAACAAAAAGTTCATCAACACTATGTGTTTGAAACGTCGGAGGGCGGATTCCCCCCCGGGACCCCCGGGACGAGTAGGAAATGGGATAAGTGGTTCCTATATAGAGAAAAATCGGGCCAAAGTAGTTTATCCGGTACCGTGACTGCCCCACCAGACCCTTCTGAGCTTAATTCCCCAAATCAAGATGGCTCCTAACTTAACTCAATTCATTACGGGTTTCAGATCTCCCCACTTTCATTATGTTTACACTCTGATTTTATTGCTATTCACAGATGTCCCTGATACCTAACCTTCCTTTCCCTTGTCTTAATTAGTTATGTTATGTGATGTACTTGTCTTTTCCCCTATTTCTGTTTTATTTTGTCACTTACATGTTCAATTGTACGTATAATTTGTACAAAATTTCAATAAAAATCTAATATTAAAAAAAAAAAAAAAGGGATCTAAAAATCATCCAGGAAATTACAGACTGTTAGGCGCCGGGGTCCGCTCGTCGGTGCGGCCCGGCGCCTAGCAACCAGGGACGCCGTGCGCGTACAGCCGCCGGCTCCCTGGCAACGCTAGACGCCGGGCGCACGGAGCCGCTCTGACCCTAGCAACGGGGACGCCACGTTCGGGCCGCGTTCCCCGTTGCTGGGTCTGTTCCAATTGTATCATGATGTGCTGATTGTATCATGGTGTGCTGGCCGTGCAGCATGCAAGCTGCACGGCATTAATTGTGATGACCCAGTCTGGCTCCTGATTGGGGAGCTCACACTTATAAGCACCCTTTGGACTTCTCACAGACGCCGGTGATAGCTTCCTGTTTGCCTTTGTCAGTTGCAGAGAGTTTCCAGTCCTGCTCAATCCGGTTGTTCCTGTCCTCAGTGGTCCTGTACTCGGATATTTGTCATCTATTCCTGGAGTCTGACCGAGCACCTTTAACATCCTGTGGTGTTCGTGAGTCGCGGCGCAGCCGTGTGTTGCGGCTTGTCCGCTTACTGTTTATTATTTTGTATATTTGTGTTCTGGAGCTTTTGCGGAGGATTCCGCTCCCACAGATCCACTCTGGTATCCAGCGGTGCTGGATAGGAGTAACGGATCAGTGGATCTTTGGTTGTCCTTTTCCCTGGCGGCTAGTCCGCACATACCTTGGTTTAAGTTAGTTAGCTTGTAACCCCTGGCCTGGTTGCTTAGTCAGAGGGCCCCTTGTTATCACCCTGTCTCGGATTTCCCTTTGTCTCCCATTAAGACCTGAGGGGGCATCGGGGTTGGGCAGACATAATCCGCCCTTCGAACGCGGCTGCCATGGGCTCAAGCAACCATAGTCTCGCAGGGGATTTCTGATAACACGGGCGAGACAACGGAGTTAGGGCGCCAGGGGTTACTAGGCTCTCCTGCTCCCACAACCAGCAAATCTTCCCAGTACTCAGACCTCTGCCATTAGATCTCCTCTGGTCTGGAGTACGGGAATCATAACATTATCACCGGCCAGACAAAAAAAAATAATTAAAATTAACAGGAGTTGATTTTTTTTTACTTATTCAGTTGGGAGATTTTTGTCGGCCTCATGAATCCCACCGGTGTTGGGCCAAATCCTGGCCAGCTTCTAGTTAGTCAGATTCAAGAACTTACTCAGATGGTTCAGGATCTGTCCCTCCGGGTGAGGTCACAGGAAGATCTGTTACGGACTTCCCCGAGGGTCATTCCTGAACCAAAAATGCATCTGCCTGACCGTTTTTCTGGGGATAGAAAACAGTTTTTTAATTTTAAAGAGTCTTGTAAACTTTATTTTCGTTTAAGACCAGTCTCCTCAGGTACGGAGGCTCAGCGGGTTGGAATTATTATTTCTCTGCTTCAGGGGGATCCTCAGACCTGGGCTTTTGGTTTAAAGACAGACGATCCAGCCTTATTGTCTGTAGACGCCTTTTTAAAATCATTAGGGCTACTGTATGACGACCCTGATAGAGAGGCGTCCGCTGAGAGTCAGTTGCGTGCTCTCAGACAGGGTAGGAATCTCGCAGAGATTTATTGTACGGAGTTTCGCCGTTGGTCGAACGACTGTGGGTGGAATGACCCAGCCCTGCGCAGTCAGTTTCGCCTCGGCTTATCTGAATCTATTAAAGACAGTCTCCTTCAGTATCCCGCTCCTGAGACTCTCGATAAACTCATGGAGCTCTCTATTAAGATAGATCGTCGGCTCAGAGAGCGGAGGGCTGAAAAAGGAGCGTCTGTCGGGTCTACTCCTTGTGTTTTTTCCATCCCTGTGGACATGGAGGAGCCTATGCAGATAGGTCTCTCCAAATTGTCTCCTGAAGAAAGAACCAGGAGGCAAAATTCTGGTCTTTGTTTATACTGTGGAGGTAAGGGACATTTTGCCCGTAGTTGTCCGAACAAGTCGGGAAACTTCCCGACCAAGTGAGTTGTGAGGGGGTTCACTTTGGTCTGCAGCTTATCTCCTCAAATAATTCACTGTTAGTTCCTGCTAAAGTTTCCTTTGGCAGCCTCTGTTCCTCGGTCTCTGCTTTTGTGGACAGTGGAGCTGCAGGGAACTTTATGGATTTAACATGGGCCAAGGCCTTAGGTATTCCTCAGTTAACCTTGGGTAGGTGTGTCACCATGCATGGTTTAGATGGGAGTCCCTTGTCCAATGGGGTTATTTCTCTCTGTACACCTCCTGTTTTACTTTCGGTAGGAGCTCTGCATTCTGAAAAGATTAAGTTTTTCCTTACCCATTGTCCAGCAGTTCCTGTGGTTCTGGGTCACCCTTGGCTGGCCTTTCATAATCCCATCATTGATTGGCAGTCGGGGGAGATCTTACAATGGGGTACCATCTGTAATAAAGAATGTATTACGCTTCCTATCCGAGTAGCTGCCGCCGTTCCCGCATCCATTCCTGTGGAATACCAGGATTTTGTTGATGTATTTTCCAAGGGCAATGCGGATATTCTGCCTCCCCATAGGCCTTATGATTGTGCCATTGAGCTAATTCCTGGTGCCACGTTGCCTAAAGGAAGGTTATGCATTGTCTGGTCCTGAAATTGTGGCCATGAATGAGTATGTGAAAGAAAGCCTTGGGAAAGGATTTATCAGGCCATCCAAATCCCCTTTAAGTGCAGGTTTCTTCTTCGTAGAGAAGAAGGATGGTTCTCTCAGACCCTGCATTGATTTTAGAGCTTTGAATAAAATCTCAGTAAAGAATACTTACCCTCTGCCGCTGATCTCTGTCCTCTTTGATCAGCTACGTTCGGCTGTGATTTTTTCTAAGATTGACCTGAGAGGAGCATATAACCTCATCAGAATCAAGTCAGGGGATGAGTGGAAAACGGCATTCAGTACTCAGTCAGGCCACTATGAGTATCTGGTCATGCCATTTGGCCTGTCTAACGCTCCGGCAGTCTTCCAGGATCTCATTAACGATGTGCTCCGTGAATTTCTTGGAAGGTTCGTTGTAGTCTACTTAGACGATATTTTGATATATTCTGATTCTGTAGAACAACATGTTACCCAGGTGCGTCAAGTTCTAAAAAAATTACGTGAAAATCACCTGTATGCCAAGCTGGAGAAGTGTGAATTTCATGTTACGGAGGTATCCTTTTTAGGGTACATTATTTCCCCTCGGGGATTCTGTATGGAACCAAAGAAGCTCCAAGCCATCCTTAGTTGGGCGCAACCCACCAACTTAAAAGCAATTCAGCGCTTTTTAGGGTTTGCGAACTACTATAGAAGATTTATTCACTCTTTCTCTGACCTAGTTGCTCCCATTGTGGCACTAACTAAGAAGGGAGCAGATCCTACCAATTGGTCACGTGAAGCTGAGTTATCTTTTCAGGCCTTGAAACAAGCCTTTGTCTCAGCCCCTGTCCTCAGACATCCCAACCCAGAATTGCCTTTCATTGTTGAGGTTGATGCCTCGGAGGTTGGAGTGGGGGCTATCCTATCTCAGAAGGATCCGGATTCCCTTGAATTACATCCTTGTGCCTTTATGTCCAGGAAATTCTCATCTGCAGAATCCAACTACGATGTTGGTAACCGGGAATTGCTGGCTATTAAATGGGCTTTCGAGGAGTGGAGACATTGGCTTGAAGGAGCGACTCATACTATTTCAGTTTTGACTGATCACAAAAATCTTCAATACATTGAATCAGCTAAGCGACTGAATGCCCGGCAGGCTCGTTGGGCTTTATTTTTTACTCGTTTCAAATTCATTATCACCTTCAGGCCAGGTTCCAAGAATACTAAGGCAGATGCCCTGTCACGCAGTTTTCTTCCAGTTCAAGACAACAGTCCTGTTACTCCCATACTGCCGTCTTCAACCATTCGGGCAGGCCTCACACAGGATGTATTTACCCAGTTAAAGCTGCTTCAACATCAAGCTCCTGGAAATACTCCTGCTGGTCGTCTTTTTGTCCCTGAGTTTTTGAGAGCAACTGTTTTGACGGAGTTTCATGATAGCAAAGTTGCCGGGCATCCGGGAATCGCTAAGACTTTGGAATTAGTCTCCCGCTCAGTATGGTGGCCTGGTCTTTCCAAAGACATTAAAGAGTTTGTTTTTTCGTGTCAGGTCTGTGCACAGCATAAAGTTCCCCGTTCTTTACCCATCGGTCAACTTATGCCCTTGAATGTTCCTCTTAGGCCATGGTCGCATATCTCCATGGATTTTGTGGTGGACCTCCCTCTGTCAGCCGGATGCCGAGTCATATGGGTGGTAGTGGACCGTTTTAGCAAAATGGCCCATTTCATTGCTCTTCCCCGATTGCCATCTGCCCAGGGATTGGCAGTCTTGTTCCTCCGCCATGTTTTCAGACTCCATGGCTTACCCACTGATATTGTTTCTGATCGGGGTCCACAATTCATTGCACAATTTTGGAAGTCTTTTTGTGCTTCATTAAAGATGAAGTTATCTTTAACGTCCGGCTATCATCCCCAATCCAATGGGCAGACTGAGCGAGTTAATCAATCTCTAAAACAATATTTGCGTTTGTACTCGGCCAAACTCCAAAATGACTGGTCGGAGTTTCTTCCATTGGCGGAGTTTGCTTATAATAATGCCTGTCATTCTTCCACCAATGTGTCTCCATTTTTTGCAGTTTTTGGTTTTCACCCCAGAGCTAATTCATTTTTTCAACATTCCTCTGTCTCCTCACTGGCCCTGACCTCTCATCTTAAACTTATTTGGAGAAAAGTGCACCTGGCTCTCAGAAAAGCGGCATTCCGGGAAAAAAGATTTTCTGACAGGCTCCGGCGGCCGTGCACTTTTAAAGTAGGAGATAAGGTGTGGTTGTCGACTCGCAACATTAAACTTCGACAAACCTCAGCCAGATTGGGCCCCAAATTTATTGGACCATTTCACATTATCAAAAAAGTCAATCCAGTTGCTTTCCGGTTACGTTTACCAAAAACTTTACGGATCGGAAATACCTTCCATTGCTCATTGCTGAAACCATATGTTTCGTCCAGTAGATTTCCTCGTAAAATATCTCAGGGGAGATCACCTATAAATGTACAGGGTCAGCAGGAGTTCTTGGTGGAGAAGGTTCTCGATTCCAAGTTGTCCCGGGGTCGGCTTTATTTTTTGGTACATTGGAGAGGTTATGGGCCAGAGGAAAGGTCTTGGGTCCTGGATGAGGATCTTCATGCCCCGAGGCTCAAAAGGGCATTTTTTCGAGAATTTCCTCAGAAACCTGGCTTTAGGGGTTCCTTGACCCCTTCTCAAGGGGGGGGTACTGTTAGGCGCTGGGGTCCGCTCGTCGGTGCGGCCCGGCGCCTAGCAACCAGGGACGCCGTGCGCGTACAGCCGCCGGCTCCCTGGCAACGCTAGACGCCGGGCGCACGGAGCCGCTCTGACCCTAGCAACGGGGACGCCACGTTCGGGCCGCGTTCCCCGTTGCTGGGTCTGTTCTAATTGTATCATGATGTGCTGATTGTATCATGGTGTGCTGGCCGTGCAGCATGCAAGCTGCACGGCATTAATTGTGATGACCCAGTCTGGCTCCTGATTGGGGAGCTCACACTTATAAGCACCCTTTGGACTTCTCACAGACGCCGGTGATAGCTTCCTGTTTGCCTTTGTCAGTTGCAGAGAGTTTCCAGTCCTGCTCAATCCGGTTGTTCCTGTCCTCAGTGGTCCTGTACTCGGATATTTGTCATCTATTCCTGGAGTCTGACCGAGCACCTTTAACATCCTGTGGTGTTCGTGAGTCGCGGCGCAGCCGTGTGTTGCGGCTTGTCCGCTTACTGTTTATTATTTTGTATATTTGTGTTCTGGAGCTTTTGCGGAGGATTCCGCTCCCACAGATCCACTCTGGTATCCAGCGGTGCTGGATAGGAGTAACGGATCAGTGGATCTTTGGTTGTCCTTTTCCCTGGCGGCTAGTCCGCACATACCTTGGTTTAAGTTAGTTAGCTTGTAACCCCTGGCCTGGTTGCTTAGTCAGAGGGCCCCTTGTTATCACCCTGTCTCGGATTTCCCTTTGTCTCCCATTAAGACCTGAGGGGGCATCGGGGTTGGGCAGACATAATCCGCCCTTCGAACGCGGCTGCCATGGGCTCAAGCAACCATAGTCTCGCAGGGGATTTCTGATAACACGGGCGAGACAACGGAGTTAGGGCGCCAGGGGTTACTAGGCTCTCCTGCTCCCACAACCAGCAAATCTTCCCAGTACTCAGACCTCTGCCATTAGATCTCCTCTGGTCTGGAGTACGGGAATCATAACACAGACCAGTTAGTTTGACATCTATAGTGAGGAAATTATTGGAGGGAATTTTAAGGGGTAGCATACAGGAGTATCTGCATGTCGGTAAGTTTATTAGCAAGAACCAGCATGGGTTTGTAAGCGACAGATCATGTCAAACTAACTTAGTTAGCTTCTATGAGGAAGTGAGCGACAATCTTGACCAAGGAAAAGCAGTGGATGTGGTATTCTTAGATTTTGCAAAAGCCTTCGATACAGTGCCTCACAGGAGACTGATCATCAAATTAAAGGAGCTTGGCCTAGGAAAAACTATTAGTACATGGATAAGTAATTGGCTGGATAACAGGGTACAGCGAGTAGTGGTCAATGGGATGTCCTCCAGCTGGGCACCAGTAGTTAACGGAATGCCACAAGGGTCCGTACTTGGGCCACTACTGTTCAACATATTTATCAACGACCTGGAAATAGGCCTGGAAAGCACAGTGTCAATCTTTGCAGATGATACTAAATTGTATAAGGTAATTAATTCGGAAATAGATGTGGAGTCTCTACAGAATGACTTATCTAAACTTTAAATCTGAGTATCTAAATGGAAAATGGGATGCAATATAGAAAAATGCAAAGTTATGCACTTTGGGACTAAAAACAAACTTGCAACCTACATATTAAATGGGGAAAATCTAGGGGTAACCGTATTGGAAAAAGATTTGGGGGTACTCATTGATAATAGGCTAAACAACCGTACACAATGTCAAAGTGCAGCAAAGAAGGCAAGTAAGGTGCTAGCGTGCATAAAACGGGGACTTGAGACAAGGGACGAGCGTGTAATCCTGCCGCTGTACAAATCATTGGTACATCCGCACCTGGGATATTGTGTTCAATTTCGGGCTCCACATTATAAAAAATATATCTGTGAACTTGAAAGGATTCAAAAGCGTGCTACTAAATTGATTAAAGGGCTAGAGCAGGCTTTTTCAACCAGTGTGCCATGGCACACTAGTGTGCCGCGACCAGTTGCAAGGTGTGCCGCGGAGCCAGAGCAGTGTCCTGCACCTTCAGAGTGAACTGTTGGCCCGGGCTCTTTTTAGAGGATCAGTCATGCTCCGGCCGTGACCTATGACTTGAAGACGCGGCGGTGTGATATCATAGGTCACTGCTGCCGCGTCTACCACCTGGCCAGCCCACTTGCCTGCTTACACATCTTCCAGTTCCCGCCTGCATACACAGCTTTCCTTGCCAACCCACATCCACACCTACCCAACCGCCCCCTGCTCAGTATTTGCAGCACTCCACTATGAACGCCCACAACCGAGGGACAGGGAGGAGGACAGCTGACCGGTAGGGGCTAATATTTGTTATTTTATTTCTCCTGTGGGGAACAATAAGATTTATGTGGGGAGAATAAGGATTTATATGGATTTATGGGGGGAACAATGTGAATAATTAATGTGGGGAGCAATACGATTTATGTGGGGAGAAATGTGATTGATTTATGTGTGAGCAACATGAATCGTGGGGAGCAACTGTGTAGGCCAATGTATGTGTGGATTTTTCTTTACTGTGAGGGCCAATGTGTGTTTTTTGTTTTTTTTCTGTGGGGAACTGATGGTGTGCCCTGGGAATTTTAAAATATTATTCGGTGTGCCGTGACTAAAAAAAGGTTGAAAATCACTGGGCTAGAGGGACTGGAGTATGAGGAAGGGCTCACTAGGTTGAAATTGTATACACTAGAAAAGAGGCGTCTAAGAGGAGACATTATCAATATCTACAAATATATAAAGGGAAATTACAAAGCGTTATCAGAGGAATTGTTTATTAAAAGAACTCTGTATAAGATGCGAGGTCACTCGCTTAGTCTAGAGGAGAGAAAATTCCATACTCAACGTAGGAAAGGGTTCTTCACTGTTAGGGTAATAAGGATCTGGAATTCCCTGCCAGTGAAGGTGGTAATGGCGGACTCTATATCTGCATTAAAAACGGATTGGATACATTTCTGACTGAAAAAGTTATCCAAGGTTACAGCATTTATAATATTGACATTTTTAATCTGGGAGGAACATGATTTACAGCTGGTAACTAAATATAAAACATTTCTTCAATTAGGACATTATAATGAACTCTGCTTAAGACAGATTACAGGTTGAACCCGATGGGCATTTTGCCTCTTTTCAACCTCAGTAACTATGTATATAAGGATTAGGAGTCTATGTACTAAGCCAGGGAGAGAGATAAAGTGGACGGCTCTAAAGTACCAACCAATCAGCTCCTAACTGCCATGTTACAGGCTGTGTTTGGAAAATGACAGGAGCTGGTTGGTTGATACTTTATCTCCGTCCACTTTCTCTCTGCAAGGTTTGGTACATAGGGTTAATTCAGACCTGATCGCTGGGCTGTAACTTTGCTGTCCTGCGTTCAGATAGTTGTCGTCCAAGGGGAGTGTAAATTCATCATGCAAGTGTGTGATCGCATGTGTACGCTGAGCTGCAAAAATCCAGTGTGTGCAGTGTGTGTGCAGCCCAGAACTTTACTCCTACAGTGCGATGAGAACAGGCTGATTGGGGCTGCAGCTGACGTCACACACCCTCCCTGAAAACGCTTGGGAACACCTCCGTTATTCCAGACACTCCCAGTAAACGGTCAGTTACCACCCACCAATGGCCTCTTTCTGTCAATCAGCTTGTGAACGCCCAGTGCGATCGGGATTTTCTCACCAGCCTGTTGCTGGTTGTTGTTTGGCGATGCACGTGCGCCTTGTGGTGCACACACATGCACAGTCTATTGCTGATCGCCCGCTGTGCGAAAACGCACATCAGCAATCAGGTCTGAAGCACCCCATAGACCCCTAATTCTTACTATTATTGCTAAGTGTGGAATGCCAAAGCTCATTCAGCAACATTATCATCTAGATTTGAACACTTTGATCATCCAGTTGCATCTGTAGAGCAATTAGTTAATATAGGGAAAATGGAAACGAGACTCTAATGGGGTGATGCTGTGTTGGAAGGAAGTATCTTTTTTTGGTTAATTTCATTTGCAGAAACACTTTTGTACTGCTCATATGTGCAAACCTACTATCTGTATGTAGAGATGGTGTCATTTTACACTTACAACTCCTCACGGTTAGAGAGCAGGAAGGGGGAGAGCAAGTGAAGACCAAGTACCGTAAGGGCATTGTGACCGGACGCCTCCTCGCGTCCTCACTGGCTACGCCCAGCGATCACAGATTGAGTTTGGGTCATACGGGACCTGGCCAATAGGGGATTCCCTTTTACCGTCAGTAACCGCCTGTTGCTGACTCCGCCCACTGCACAGGGTATGATGCTGCCACCACCAGGCTCCTAATCCGGGGCACCTGGAACCACGTTTCTGCTGTGTATGCGTTGACACGCTTTTGCCACACCTCCTGTGTGCATCAGTTGAACCCCACTGGTCGTCGACCTAGACCAGATCCTGCACGGTAGCTTGGCAGAGGGCGGAACTTGGAGACGCTGGGCTTACCATTGACAGGCGGAGAACAGGACTGCATTAGGGCATTCCTGTTTGTTGCAAGATGGAAAGACAATTGTTGTTGAAGGCAAATATGTTTATTTGCTCAAAGCTCAAAAAGAACTCTTCCTTGTTGCCAGGGGAAACAGCATACAAAATATGTTACAGCAGTTCAATCTCTCTTGATGTCACAGACGAATGTGTACTCTGAGGCATGCAGGCCTCCCTTTTATCTCAAACCACCACACAATACCACAGGGGGTATGTCCGCAATGTTTTCTTTAACCAATCACTGTGAGTGCATGAGCTGTGCATGCCTTGGACACATGCAGTTATTATTGTTGCCTATGGACAGTGGGGAGTTGCCACTCCCTTGTGCCTGACACCACCTGAGGATTTGGTCGCCACCCAAGAGTCGGTTCGTCTAGGGTCGGGGGAAGTTTCCCGCTAAAATTACTTCCAGAAATCTGCCCTGGGACCAATCCCACCATCTCTAGCCTGAAACAGAGCTCCAGAGGTGGGTAGACCAGATCACCTGCAGGGCTTCCTGCCCACCGAGTGAGAGCTCTTTGGAGCTCCAGGAAAGCACTTAGCTGGTTGGGATGCTGGCTCTCTGCTCTGCCTTTGTACATGTTTTGTCACCAGGCATTTGCCCACAGCAGCACTGCAGCTCAGGAACTGCTCTCCTGGCTCAGTGCTGCAGACATTTAAATCACATTGATAAATTTTTATATGTTTTGAACATTTTTGCCCAGCGCTCAGCTCTTTTACAGGCTGGGGCTCTCCACTTACACTGCGCTTGTGGTTTCGGGGAGCCGGGGGCTGCGCCACACAAGGAGCCGACTTTCAGTCCTGCAGCTCTGTGGCTGGGCTCCCGGCTGCAGCATGGGCTAACTTTTATATGTCCAGGCACTTTACTGACTTCCCTCAGCGCCGAGACTGTACACCCCTCCGTGCCATGCATTCCCCACCGCTGCACAATGAAACGGCTAGTCCGGTCCCCCCGTAGGCAGTGCTCAGCCCTGTTGCCTTGCCGCAGCCTCCGTCTGTGATCCGGGGCTTTGGCGCATCACATACCTACTGTAGTGCTGGGGGCACTGGGAGTGAACCACTTGGTCCCCAGCGTGGAGCCCTTACAGCTGCTGCAATTACTCACGGAACTGGCTTCCCCCTGCGGCAGCTGCCTTTTCCCAGCCCTGGGGTGCCCCCGGACTCCAGTGGCCAGCTCACAAAGCCCTGCAGTTCCGGGACTTGTCTCTCGGCTGCAGCTGCTCTTCCTCCCCGCCATTGAGACACATTTTATCCTAACATCTACCTGGCACATATGCTAATGTTTTCTCCTGGCAAAAACGTGGCACACATGCTGCCCTTACATAGCTGGATGTTGGTTTTCGGTTACCTGTGTTTTTTATGCAAGCTGCGCCAAACTCTACATCAGCCCCTGGGCGGGATGAACTAAAGGAAAAATCTGTAAAACTCCCGAAAACAGGGGTTTTACCGCATTTTCAAATTTACTTAGACCCTACTGCCGCGTTTTCGCCGTCCAGGGTATCGCCATCTTTGGATGGCGATACCATATAGAAAGCCTATGAGCTTCTTATCGCCGACCGCCGCAACCCGCCGCCTCCGCCAGCCCCACCGCAGACGCCGACCCCCCTCCCCCCTGGCTTACCTTCCTCCAGGCTGCCCTGGACCCGCAAGGTAATCTCCTCCCCCTAGCAATGCAGCCGGGGGTCCTTCCGGCTGCAGGGGGGAGGAGGAGGCGCCGGGGGCAGCCTGCTGCTACTTCCCGGCGTCTAGACAGTGTAAAGATACTCGGGAGGTGACGGAGACACCCCGCAGACCACCTAACATGTGTCGTGGGGGGCCTCCATCACCGCATTGCGATTTTGATCACATATGTTAGTACATATGCCCCGTGACACAATACAAAATCAATGCATGGGCATGGCAATAGTGGATAAAGGGGGTATAATTGCTATGGTGCCCAAAGGTTTATACTGCATCAGGACAGGACATATAGTTGTCTAACAAGTTCCCGGAAGTTTTTAATAAGCAGTTGGTTCCATCCTGTTGCCTCGCTTGAATGGGGTAACATTGCATTTTCAGTGAGTGGCATATAGTGGATGTTATAATAGTAAGGGTAAGGGGGCAATGTAATGTGGCATAATCTGAACTGGGCACTGTAATGCTACATAATATGAGCTGGAGGCACTGTAATATTACTAGAGATGTGCGACTGGCACTTTTCGTGCTTTGTGTTTTGGTTCTAATTAGTGATGTGCACCGGACATTTTTCGGGTTTTGTGTTTTGATTTTGGATTCGGTTCCGCGGCCGTGTTTTGGATTCGGACGCGTTTTGGCAAAACCTCCCTGAAAATTTTTTGTCGGATTCGGATGTGTTTTGGATTCGGGTGTTTTTTTACAAAAACCCCTCAAAAACAGCTTAAATCATAGAATTTGGGGGTCATTTTGATCCCATAGTATTATTAACCTCAATAACCATAATTTCCACTCATTTTCAGTCTATTCTGAACACCTCACACCTCACAATATTATTTTTAGTCCTAAAATTTGCACCGAGGTCACTGGATGACTAAGCTAAGCGACCCAAGTGGCCGACACAAACACCTGGCCCATCTAGGAGTGGCACTGCATTGCAGACAAGATGGCACTGTTCAAAAACTAGTCCAGAAACAGCACATGATGCAAAGAAGAAAAAGAGGTGCACCGAGGCTGCTGTATGACTTAGCCAAGCGACACAAGTGTGCGGCACAAACACCTGGCCCATCTAGGAGAGGCACTGCAGTGTCAGACAGGATGGCACTTCTAAAAAATAGTCCCCAAACAGCACATGATGCAAAGAAAAAAAGAGGCGCAATGAGGTAGCTGTGTGACTAAGCTAAGCGACCCAAGTGGCCGACACAAACACCTGGCCCATCTAGGAGTGGTACTGCAGTGTCAGACAGGATGGCACTTCAAAAAAATAGTCCCCAAACAGCACATGATGCAAAGAAAAAAAGAGGTGCACCAAGGTCACTGGATGGCTAAGCTAAGCGACACAAGTGGCCGACACATACACCTGGCCCATCTAGGAGTGGCACTGCAGTGTCAGACAGGATGGCACTTCAAAAAAATAGTCCCCAAACAGCACATGATGCAAAGAAAAAAAGAGGTGCACCAAGGTCGCTGGATGGCTAAGCTAAGCGACACAAGTGGCCGACACATACACCTGGCCCATCTAGGAGTGGCACTGCAGTGTCAGGCAGGATGGCACTTCAAAAAAATAGTCCCCAAACAGCACATGATGCAAAGAAAAATGAAAGAAAAAAGAGGTGCAAGATGGAATTGTCCTTGGGCCCTCCCACTCACCCTTATGTTGTATAAACAGGACATGCACACTTTAACAAACCCATCATTTCAGCGACAGGGTCTGCCACACAACTGTGACTGAAATGACTGGTTGGTTTGGGCCCCCACCAAAAAAGAAGCAATCAATCTCTCCTTGCACAAACTGGCTCTACAGAGGCAAGATGTCCACCTCCTCCTCATCGTCCGATTCCTCACCCCTTTCACTGTGTACATCCCCCTCCTCACAGATTATTAATTCGTCCCCACTGGAATCCACCATCTCAGGTCCCTGTGTACTTTCTGGAGGCAATTGCTGGTGAATGTCTCCACGGAGGAATTGATTATAATTCATTTTGATGAACATCATCTTCTCCACATTTTCTGGAAGTAACCTTGTACGCCGATTGATGACAAGGTGAGCGGCTGCACTAAACACTCTTTTGGAGTACACACTAGAGGGTGGGCAACTTAGGTAAAATAAAGCCAGTTTCTGCAAGGGCCTCCAAATTGCCTCTTTTTCCTGCCAGTATACGTACGGACTGTCTGATGTGCCTACTTGGATGCGGTCACTCATATAATCCTCCACCATTCTTTCAATGGTGAGAGAATCATATGCAGTGACAGTAGACGACATGTCAGTAATCGTTGGCAGGTCCTTCAGTCCGGACCAGATGTCAGCACTCACTCCAGACTGCCCTGCATCACCGCCAGCGGGTGGGCTCGGAATTCTTAGCCTTTTCCTCGCACCCCCAGTTGCGGGAGAATGTGAAGGAGGAGCTGTTGACGGGTCACGTTCCGCTTGACTTGACAATTTTCTTACCAGCAGGTCTTTGAACCTCTGCAGACTTGTGTCTGCCGGACAGAGGCGTAACTAGGGTTTTTGGAGCCCAGGGCAAGATCAATATTGGCGCCCCCCCCCCCCCCAAATAAATAAATAAATTAATAAAAATAATAAATAAATAAAATGATAATAATAATAAAAAAATACAAAAGGAAAGTATGTGCAGACGCCACCGGTGTCACTGTATATAAAGATGTCAGGGTGTGTATGTACAGATGTAGGTGCAGTGGTCGAAGTTGAATTTTTGAAGGCGGAATGAAAGAGTGCAGATAGCAATTATGCGCGCGCCTAAGGCGCGCGCGCTCCGGAAAAGGGGCGCGTTCACTCAAAAGGGGCGTGTCCTTCAGTGTAGTAGGACCCCTTATACTATCTAGTACTGGTGCCCCTTTCACATTATAGCACACGGTATGAGCCGAAATTCACATTACCCCACATGGTATGAGCCAAAATTCACATTATAGCACACAGTATGAGCCGAAATTCACATTACCCCACATGGTATGAGCCAAAATTCACATTATAGCACACGGTATGAGCCGAAATTCACATTATAGCACACGGTATGAGCCAAAATTAACATTACTCCACATGGTATGAGCCAAAATTCACATTACCCCACATGGTATGAGCCGAAATTCACATTATAGCACATGGTATGAGCCAAAATTCACGTTACAGCACATGATATGAGCCAAAATTCCCATTATAGAGTGAGGGGATCCTACCCCCAGAATTAACATGGCCTGTGGGGCACTATGGTGAGGGGAGCCCACCCCCTTAATAGACTAATTGCAGAGTTTAGCAGCGGAAGGGCTGCAGCGATTTCTCACCCCAAGCTGCGGCGCTTCTGCCACCTCCGACACTCCACATCTTCGGCACCACCCGGGATGCAGAGCACCGCACCGGGTATGCACCCTTTTCAGTGTGGTCTGCTGCGCTCCGAAGGGGTTCTTCTTTCCTGCTGCAGGATCCCGATGTGCGCCGTCCTCCCCGCTGTTACTGTCACGGTAAGCATTAGTATCATTTACCGCAGAGGCCATTTACTGAGGCATATGTGTTAAACCTCGGGAACTGAGATGCCCTTCTCACCATACAGCTGTGTGGCCGGGCGGGGGGACAGCCAGCAGCACAGCAGCATGCCGGATATCAGCAGCAGAGGGTGCGGGCTGTACATACTTGAGGCAGCTGGATATTCAACAGTGCTGAAAGCCTCCGGAGCCCGCACCCCCGGAGCTGCAGTACACCGTCAGAGGACACCCATCCCCCGAACCCTGCGTAGCCCAAAGCCGGAGATCAGCAGCATGTTGAACGCGGAAGCAGAAGCTGCTTATTGCCGGTCAACATGCTGCTGATCTCTGGCTTTGGGCTCCGAACGTGCCTTACAGCCCCCACCCTCGGCTGCTGATATCCGGCATGCTGCCCCTGCTGCTGACTTTCCACCTGCCCGGCTCGCTCACCCAGCTGGATGGTGAGTGAGAAGGGCATCTCCATGCCCGTAGTTTAATACATATTCCTCTTCGGTTAATGGTCATTAGTACATCCCGCCCACACACACAGACTGCCCCTCCCCCTTACTTACACACACACACACACACTGTAGATTACACACACACAGACTGGCCACCCCCAAACCCCACACACACCCACTCAGACTACACACACATTCTCCCACTTTCCCCTCCCCCACACACACTGGACTGCAAAAATGTACACACACTCACACTGTCCCACACACACACAATTAACACACACGCATACTGTCCCACACACCAGTGGCGTGCAGTGAGGTCAGTGGCTGGTGAGGCACTACAGCCATAATGTCCGCCGAATCCTGCCGATGACCCCTACCGCCACCGAGCCAATGCCCGTTACTGCCTCTGAGCCAATGCCCACAAAACTCCAATTGTTAGAAACTTTTGCGCTATATTATAAATTTATATGATATGGCTGACAAAAATAACAGACTCCTATTGAATTAAAAATGTTTAATAATATATGAATAATTACAAATCATAAAACAAGACCGGTCTTAGTAGTTTAAACATCTAAGATGACAAGTATATATACTTTCCAATAAAAGGAGGTGGACTTAAGCATATTCTGTGCACAGAGGTGTAAAAACTAGCTCTATAGCTAAATGACTTGATTTACAAAGTCAAAAAAATAGATCAAGTGTAGCTGCTGGTAGAACCCGTATAATAGATGTTTCCAATAGACAGTCACTTTGTATCAAAGTTCCTTTGAATGTAATAATCCAACATAGGTCAGTAAAATGAATGAGAGCCGTTGAGGAAGCCCCTGTGGGAGGAGCGAAACGCATCAGAAGCTGAACTGTTGGACCCCAGCTGGAGTTAGACCCGTAGTACATACCGGCCGCAGCATTCATCTGCTGGTTGTTTATTCTTGAGTGGAGAGGAGCCGTTCACCAGTGCCCGCAAACGGCACGTAGAGGTGGAGACTTGTGGAGCATTCAGACCGAGCAGGACAGGTTGTAGCAGGCGCCAGTGTAGGTGCCGTTTTCCCCGCAGCTAGAAGCCAGTGTGGTGGACGTCGGGATGTACTCCTGCTGATACTACTTGCTCACACCTCACGTAAGATTCCAGTTGAAAACGTCTCTCATTCATTTTACTGACCTATGTTGGATTATTACATTCAAAGGAACTTTGATACAAAGTGACTGTCTATTGGAAACATCTATTATACGGGTTCTACCAGCAGCTACACTTGATCTATTTTTTTGACTTTGTAAATCAAGTCATTTAGCTATAGAGCTAGTTTTTACACCTCTGTGCACAGAATATGCTTAAGTCCACCTCCTTTTATTGGAAAGTATATATACTTGTCATCTTAGATGTTTAAACTACTAAGACCGGTCTTGTTTTATGATTTGTGATTATTCATATATTATTAAACATTTTTAATTCAATAGGAGTCTGTTATTTTTGTCAGCCATATCATATAAATTTATAATATAGCGCAAAAGTTTCTAACAATTGGAGTTTTGTGGTTAATTGCACTTGGGTGGCCCAGTGCAATTTGATTGACCTGCTAACCCCAGGTCATTAACTTTTTGCAGCTGATTGTTATTATATCCAAAAGGGTTTTTTATAACATTTGATATTAGCGCCTGATAAAAAAGTTTTTTTCTGAGCCAATGCCCGCTGCCACCACCAATGGCTTACAAACTCGCCCACCATCAACTGACCCAGCCCTCCGCCACTAATTTGTATCTCAGTCCGATGCCGCCAATGCCCGCTGCCTGCCTGCTCATCATACTTGTGATATATTGTACATTTTTATTGAAAAAAATAATAATTAGTGTTTGGGACTGGGAAGGGAGTGGGAGGAGGACATGAATGCTATTTTGTTGTCCAGGGCTTCCATTACCTTAATGGAGAAGGGTCTGAATGGGTTAAAAAAAAATTAAAAAAAATGCGTGAGGTCCCCCCTCCTAAGTATAACCAGCCTCGGGCTCTTTGAGCCGGTCCTGGTTGTTTAAATACTGGGGAAAAATTGGACAGGGGTTCCCCGTATTTAGACAACCAGCATCGGGCTCTTAGTCCACCCTAGTGGAGCCCGGTCCTGGTTCCAAAAATACGGGGGACAAAAGATGTAGGGGTCCCCCGTATTTTTAAAACCAGCACCGGGTTCCACTAGCCAGGGACATAATGCCACAGCCGGGGGACACATTTATGTAGGTCCCTGCGGCCGTGGCATTACCCCCCCAACTAGTCACCACTGGCCGGGGTTCCCTGGAGGAGTGGGGACCCCTTAAATCAAGGGGTCACCCCCCCTCCAGGCACCCAAGGGCCAGGGGTGAAGCCCGAGGCTGTCCCCCCCATCCGTGGGCGGTGGATGGGAGGCTGATAGCCATGTGTGTAAAAAAAAGAATATTGTTTTTTGTTGTGGAACTACAAGGCACAGCAAGTTTCCCCCTCTTGCTGGTACTTGGAGAACCTCAAGTACCAGCATGGTACTAACGGGCCCGCTGGTACCTGTAGTACCTGGCCCGCTGGGGAAATAACGGGCCCGCTGGTACCTGTAGTTCTACAACAGAAAAAATACCCAAATAAAAACACAACTCACACACCGTGACAGTAAAAATTTATTAAAACACACTTACACACTCACACATACTTACCTATATCCCACGCCGGTCACGTCCACTTGTCCAGTAGAATCCAATAGGGGTACCTGTAAAAATGAGAGATACAGGTTACTTACCTACATCCCACGCCGGTCACGTCCACTTGTCCAGTAGAATCCAATAGGGGCACCTGTAAAAATGAAAATTATACTTACAAACTTCAATCCACAGGAGGAGAGAGAGAGAGAGAGGAGGGGGAGAGAGAGAGAGAGAGAGACTAACCTGCTGCTGCTGGGGAGAGCCGCACACACTGCAGGGCCACGCCGGGAGGACGGAGCCGGCGGAGGAGGGGGAGAGCCGCACACCGCCGCTCCTGTCAGCGGGAGGACGGAGCCGGCGGAGGAAGGGGAGAGCCGCACAACACCGCTCCTGTCAGCAGCGGAGGAGGATGGGGCGCACACTGCAGACGCCACTCACCGCCGGGACCCGTCTCCTCCAGCGCCGCGAGTGGGTGATTGGACAAGCGGATCCAGCACTGGATCCGCTGTCCAATCACAGGTGCCTCGCTGACATGGGGGTGGTGTCCCTGTCAGTGGTGTCCCTGTCAATTAACACACACGCACACTGTCCCACACACACACAATTAACACACACGCATATTGTCCCACACACACAATTAACACACACGCACTGTCCCACACACAATTAACACACACTCACACTGTCCCACACACACAATTAACACACACAATTAACACACACTCGCACTGTCCCACACACACACACAATTAACACACTAACACTGTCCCACACACAATTAACACACATGCACTGTCCCACACACACACAATTAACACACATGCACTGTCCCACACACACACAATTAACACACGCACACTGTCCCACACACACACACACACACAATTAACACACACGCACACTGTCCCACACACACACAATTAACACACACGCACACTGTCCCACACGCACACACAATTAACACGCACGCACACAATTAACACACACTCACACTGTCCCACGCACACACACAATTAACACGCATGCACTGTCCCACACACACAATTAACACACACGCACACTGTCCTACACACACAATTAACACACACG
The DNA here is from genome assembly GCF_028390025.1 of Pseudophryne corroboree. Classification (NCBI taxonomy): domain Eukaryota; kingdom Metazoa; phylum Chordata; class Amphibia; order Anura; family Myobatrachidae; genus Pseudophryne; species Pseudophryne corroboree. The sequence goes on from NC_086451.1 coordinate 69,163,717, forward strand.
CACACTGTCCCACACACACACTATTAACACACACGCACTCTGTCCCACACACACAATTAACACACACGCACACTGTCACACACACAATTAACACGCACGCACACTGTCCCACACACACACAATTAACACGCACACACACACAATTAACACACACTCACACTGTCCCACACACACAATTAACACGCACACACACTGTCCCACACACACACAATTAACACACATGCACACTGTCCCACACACACACACAATTAACACACACGCACACTGTCCCACACACACAACACACTCACACTGTCCCACACACAATTAACACGCACACACACAATTAACACAGACGCACACTGTCCCACACACACAATTAACACACACTCACACTGTCCCACACACACACAATTAACAAACACGCACACTGTCACACACACACACAATTAACACACACACACAATTAACACACACTCACACTGTCCCACACACACAATTAACACACACACAATTAACACACACTCAAACTGTCCCACACACACACAATTAACACACACACACACACTGTCCCACACACACAATTAACACACACACACAATTAACACACTCTCTTCTCCTCTCCAGACAGGAAAGTATAAACCCCGCTCGGCAGTGGCTCTCACCTGCACTTCTGAGGCCGCGCACCCCCGTGGTCGCGAACGCGCATGCGCGATCGCGCAATTTACACTTTGCAGGGGGGGGGTAGGGGGAGGCTCCTGGCTGCTGCTGCATGTCCAGTGTGACAGGCACAGCAGCCGGGGAGACAGGGAGAGCGCCGCGGGTAGCGCCGGCGGAATCCCTGTCCGATGGGGCGAGCGGGCCGTGCAGGTGCCGGTGGCGCCCCCCCTCTGTTGGGGCTGCCACAGCGCCCAGGGCACGTGCCCTGCACGCCCCATGCTAGATACGCCTCTGCTGCCGGAAAGAGAGATCCAACGTAGGTTTTAAATCTAGGATCGAGCACGGTGGCCAAAATGTAGTGCTCTGATTTCAACAGATTGACCACCCGTGAATCCTGGTTAAGCGAATTATGGGCGCCATCCACAAGTCCCACATGCCTAGCGGAATCGCTCTGTTTTAGCTCCTCCTTCAATGTCTCCAGCTTCTTCTGCAAAAGCCTGAGGAGGGGAATGACCTGACTCAGGCTGGCAGTGTCTGAACTGACTTCACATGTGGCAAGTTCAAAGGGTTGCAGAACCTTGCACAACGTTGAAATCATTCTCCACTGCGCTTGAGTCAGGTGCATTCCCCCTCCTTTGCCTATATCGTAGGCAGATGTATAGGCTTGAATGGCCTTTTGCTGCTCCTCCATCCTCTGAAGCATATAGAGGGTTGAATTCCACCTCGTTACCACCTCTTGCTTCAGATGATGGCAGGGCAGGTTCAGGACTGTTTGCTGGTGCTCCAGTCTTCGGCACACGGTGGCTGAATGCCGAAAGTGGCCCGCAATTCTTCGGGCCACCGACAGCATCTCTTGCACGCCCCTGTCGTTTTTTAAATAATTCTGCACCACCAAATTCAATGTATGTGCAAAACATGGGACGTGCTGGAATTTGCCCAGATGTAATGCATGCACAATATTGCTGGCATTGTTCGATGTCACAAATCCCCAGGAGAGTCCATTTGGGGTAAGCCATTCTGCGATGATGTTCCTCAGTTTCCGTAAGAGGTTGTCAGCTGTGTGCCTCTTCTGGAAAGCGGTGATACAAAGCGTAGCCTGCCTAGGAACGAGTTGGCGTTTGCAAGATGCTGCTACTGGTGCCGCCGCTGCTGTTCTTGCTGCAGGAGGCAATACATCTACCCAGTGGGCTGTCACAGTCATATAGTCCTGAGTCTGCCCTGCTCCACTTGTCCACATGTCCGTGGTTAAGTGGACATTGGGTACAACTGCATTTTTTAGGACACTGGTGACTCTTTTTCTGAGGTCTGTGTACATTTTCGGTATCGCCTGCCTAGAGAAATGGAACCTAGATGGTATTTGGTACCGGGGACACAGTACCTCAATCAAGTCTGTAGTTGCCTGTGAATTAACGGTGGATAACGGAAACACGTTTCTCACCGCCCAGGCTGCCAAGGCCTGAGTTATCCGCTTTGCAGCAGGATGACTGCTGTGATATTTAATCTTCCTCGCAAAGGACTGTTGGACAGTCAATTGCTTACTGGAAGTAGTACAAGTGGTCTTCGACTTCCCCTCTGAGATGACGATCGACTCCCAGCAGCAACAACAGCAGCGCCAGCAGCAGTAGGCGTTACACTCAAGGATGCATCGGAGGAATCCCAGGCAGGAGAGGACTCGTCAGACTTGACACTGACATGGCCTGCAGGACTATTGGCTTTCCTGTGTAAGGAGGAAATTGACACTGAGGGAGTTGGTGGTGTGGTTTGCAGGAGCTTGGTTACAAGAGGAAGGGATTTAGTGGTCAGTGGACTGCTTCCGCTGTCATCCAAAGTTTTTGAACTTGTCACTGACTTATGATGAATGCGCTGCAGGTGACGTATAAGGGAGGATGTTCCGAGGTGGTTAACGTCCTTACCCCTACTTATTACAGCTTGACAAAGGCTACACACGGCTTGACACCTGTTGTCCGCATTTGTGTTAAAATAATTCCACACCGAAGAGGTGATTTTTTTTGTAATTTGACCAGGCATGTCAATGGCCATATTCGTCCCACGGACAACAGGTGTCTCCCCGGGTGCCTGACTTAAACAAACCACCTCACCATCAGAATCCTCCTTGTTAATTTCCTCCTCAGTGCCAGCAACACCCATATCCTCATCCTGGTGTACTTCAACAGTGACATCTTCAATTTGACTATCAGGAACTGGACTGCGGGTGCTCCTTCCAGCACTTGCAGGGGGCGTGCAAATGGTGGAAGGTGCCACCTCTTCCCTTCCAGTGTTGGGAAGGTCAGGCATCGCAGCCGACACAATTGGACTCTCCTTGGGGATTTGTGATTTAGATGAACGCACAGTTCTTTGCTGTGCTTTTGCCAGCTTAAGTCTTTTCATTTTTCTAGCAAGAGGATGAGTGCTTCCATCCTCATGTGAAGCTGAACCACTAGCCATGAACATAGGCCAGGGCCTCAGCCGTTCCTTGCCACTCTGTGTCGTAAATGGCATATTGGCAAGTTTACGCTTCTCCTCAGACGCTTTTAATTTTGATTTTTGGGTCATTTTACTGAACTTTTGTGTTTTGGATTTTACATGCTCTCTACTATGACATTAGGCATCGGCCTTGGCAGACGACGTTGATGGCATTTCATCGTCTCGGCCATGACTAGTGGCAGCAGCTTCAGCACGAGGTGGAAGTGGATCTTGATATTTCCCTATTTTACCCTCCACATTTTTGTTCTCCATTTTTTAATGTGTGGAATTATATGCCAGTATAAATAGCAATGGCCTACTACTATATATACTGCGCACAACTGAAATGCACCACAGGTATGGATGGATAGTATACTTGACGACACAGAGGTAGGTAGAGCAGTGGCCTACTGTACCGTACTGCTATATATTATATACTGGTGGTCAGCAAACTGTGCAAAACTGAAATGCACCACAGGTATGGATGGATAGTATACTTGACGACACAGAGGTAGGTAGAGCAGTGGCCTTCTGTATCGTACTCATATATATTTCTCTATCGTCCTAGTGGATGCTGGGGTTCCTGAAAGGACCATGGGGAATAGCGGCTCCGCAGGAGACAGGGCACAAAAAGTAAAGCTTTTTCAGATCAGGTGGTGTGCACTGGCTCCTCCCCCTATGACCCTCCTCCAGACTCCAGTTAGATTTTTGTGCCCGGCCGAGAAGGGTGCAATCTAGGTGGCTCTCCTAAAGAGCTGCTTAGACAAAGTTTAGCTAGGTTTTTTATTTTACAGTGATTCCTGCTGGCAACAGGATCACTGCAGCGAGGGACTGAGGGGAGAAGGAGTCAACTCACCTGCGTGCAGGATGGATTGGCTTCTTGGCTACTGGACATCAAGCTCCAGAGGGACGATCACAGGTACAGCCTGGATGGTCACCGGAGCCGCGCCGCCGGCCCCCTTGCAGATGCTGAAGTCAGAAGAGGTCCAGAATCGGCGGCTGAAGACTCCTGCAGTCTTCTAAAGGTAGCGCACAGCACTGCAGCTGTGCGCCATTTTCCTCTCAGCACACTTCACACGGCAGTCACTGAGGGTGCAGGGCGCTGGGAGGGGGGCGCCCTGGGAGGCAAATGAATACCTATAAAGGCTAAAAATACCTCACATATAGCCCCTAGAGGCTATATGGAGATATTTAACCCCTGCCTGATTTTTCTAAATAGCGGGAGACGAGCCCGCCAGAAAAGGGGCGGGGCCTATCTCCTCAGCACACGGCGCCATTTCCTCTCACAGCTCCGCTGGTCAGGACGGCTCCCAGGTCTCTCCCCTGCACTGCACTACAGAAACAGGGTAAAACAGAGAGGGGGGGGGCAAATTTATGGCGATATTTTGATATAACAAAGCAGCTATAAGGGAGCACTTATTATAAGGCTATCCCTGATATATATATAGCGCTTTTGGTGTGTGCTGGCAAACTCTCCCTCTGTCTCCCCAAAGGGCTAGTGGGTCCTGTCTTCGTTAGGAGCATTCCCTGTGTGTCTGCTGTGTGTCGGTACGTGTGTGTCGACATGTATGAGGACGATATTGGTGTGGAGGCGGAGCAATTGCCAAATATGAGGATGTCACCCCCTAGGGAGTCGACACCAGAATGGATGCCTTTATTTATGGAACTACGGGATAGTGTCAACACGCTAAAGCAGTCGTTTGACGACATGAGGCGGCCGGACAATCAATTAGTGCCTGTCCAGGCGACTCAAACACCGTCAGGGGCTGTGAAACGCCCTTTGCCTCAGTCGGTCGACACAGACCCAGACGCAGGCACTGACTCCAGTGGTGACGGTGACGATTCAACCGTATTTTCCAGTAGGGCCACACGTTATATGATTTTGGCAATGAAGGAGGCGTTACATTTAGCTGATACTACAGGTACCACTAAACAGGGTATTATGTGGGGTATGAAAAAACTACCTATAGTTTTTCCTGAATCAGAAGAATTAAATGACGTGTGTAATGAAGCGTGGGTTGCCCCTGATAAAAAGCTGATAATTTCAAAGAAATTATTGGCATTATACCCTTTCCCGCCAGAGGTTAGGGAGCGCTGGGAAACACCTCCTAGGGTGGACAAGGCGCTAACACGCTTATCTAAACAAGTGGCGTTACCCTCTCCTGAGACGGCCGCACTTAAAGATCCATCAGATAGGCGGATGGAAAATATCCAAAAAAGTATATACACACATGCAGGTGTTATACTACGACCAGCTGTAGCGACTGCCTGGATGGGCAGTGCTGGGGTAGTTTGGTCAGAGTCCCTGATTGAAAATATTGATACCCTGGACAGGGACAATATTTTACTGTCGTTAGAACAAATAAAGGATGCATTTCTTTATATGCGTGATGCACAGAGGGATATCTGCACACTGGCATCACGGGTAAGTGCTATGTCCATTTCGGCCAGAAGAGCTTTATGGACGCGACAGTGGACAGGCGATGCGGATTCAAAACGGCATATGGAAGTTTTGCCGTATAAAGGGGAGGAGTTATTTGGAGTCGGTCTATCAGATTTGGTGGCCACGGCTACAGCCGGGAAATCCACCTTTCTACCTCAAGTCACTCCCCAACAGAAAAAGGCACCGACTTTTCAACCGCAGCCCTTTCGTTCCTTTAAAAATAAGAGAGCAAAGGGCTATTCATATCTGCCACGAGGCAGAGGTCGAGGGAAGAGACAGCAACACGCAGCTCCTTCCCAGGAACAGAAGCCCTCCCCGGCTTCTACAAAAGCCTCAGCATGACGCTGGGGCTTCTCAAGCGGACTCGGGGACGGTGGGCGGTCGTCTCAAAAATTACAGCGCGCAGTGGGCTCACTCGCAGGTAGATCCCTGGATCCTGCAGATAATATCTCAAGGGTACAGGTTGGAATTAGAGACAGATCCACCTCGCCGTTTCCTGAAGTCTGCTTTACCAACGTCCCCCTCCGAAAGGGAGACGGTTTTGGAAGCCATTCACAAGCTGTACTCTCAGCAGGTGATAGTCAAGGTACCTCTTCTACAACAAGGGAAGGGGTATTATTCCACTCTTTTTGTGGTACCGAAGCCGGATGGCTCGGTAAGGCCTATTCTAAATCTGAAGTCCTTGAACCTGTACATAAAGAAGTTCAAGTTCAAGATGGAGTCACTCAGAGCAGTGATAGCGAACCTGGAAGAGGGGGACTTTATGGTATCCTTGGACATCAAGGATGCGTATCTCCACGTTCCAATTTACCCCTCACACCAGGGGTACCTCAGGTTCGTTGTACAAAACTGTCACTATCAGTTTCAGACGCTGCCGTTCGGATTGTCCACGGCACCTCGGATCTTTACAAAGGTAATGGCCGAGATGATGATTCTTCTTCGAAGAAAAGGCATATTAATTATCCCATACTTGGACGATCTCCTAATAAGGGCGAGGTCCAGAGAACAGCTAGAGATGGGATTAGCACTGTCTCAAGAAGTGCTAAAACAGCACGGGTGGATTCTGAATATTCCAAAATCCCAGTTAATGTCGACAACTCGTCTGCTGTTCCTAGGGATGATTCTGGACACGGTTCAGAAAAAGGTTTTTCTCCCGGAGGAAAAAGCCAAGGAGTTATCCGACCTTGTCAGGAACCTCCTAAAACCATGAAAGGTGTCTGTACATCAATGCACAAGAGTCCTGGGAAAAATGGTGGCTTCTTACGAAGCAATTCCATTCGGCAGATTCCACGCAAGAATTTTCCAAAGGGATCTGTTGGACAAATGGTCAGGGTCGCATCTTCAGATGCACCTACGGATAACCCTGTCTCCAAGGACAAGGGTGTCTCTTCTGTGGTGGTTGCAGAGTCCTCATCTATTGGAGGGCCGCAGATTCGGCATACAGGATTGGATCCTGGTGACCACGGACGCCAGCCTGAGAGGCTGGGGAGCAGTCACACAAGGAAGAAACTTCCAGGGAGTATGGACGAGCCTGGAAACGTCTCTTCACATAAACATTCTGGAACTAAGAGCAATATACAATGCTCTAAGCCAGGCAGAACCTCTGCTTCAGGGAAAACCGGTGTTGATCCAGTCGGACAACATCACGGCAGTCGCCCATGTGAACAGACAGGGCGGCACAAGAAGCAGGAGTGCAATGGCAGAAGCTGCAAGGATTCTTCGCTGGGCAGAGAATCATGTGATAGCACTGTCAGCAGTGTTCATCCCGGGAGTGGACAACTGGGAAGCAGACTTCCTCAGCAGACACGATCTTCACCCGGGAGAGTGGGGACTTCATCCAGAAGTCTTCCACATGCTGGTAACCCGTTGGGAAAGACCAATGGTGGACATGATGGCGTCTCGCCTCAACAAAAAACTGGACAGGTATTGCGCCAGGTCAAGAGATCCGCAGGCAATAGCTGTGGACGCGCTGGTAACGCCTTGGGTGTACCAGTCGGTGTATGTGTTTCCTCCTCTGCCTCTCATACCAAAAGTATTGAGAATTATACGGCAAAGAGGCGTAAGAACGATACTAGTGGTTCCGGATTGGCCAAGAAGGACTTGGTACCCGGAACTTCAAGAGATGATCACGGAAGATCCGTGGCCTCTACCTCTAAGGAGGGACTTGCTTCAGCAGGGTCCCTGTCTGTTTCAAGACTTACCGCGGCTGCGTTTGACGGCATGGCGGTTGAACGCCGGATCCTAAAGGAAAAAGGCATGCCGGAAGAAGTCATTCCTACTTTGATTAAAGCAAGGAAGGAAGTAACCGTGCAACATTATCACCGAATTTGGCGAAAATATGTTGCGTGGTGCGAAGATCGGAGTGCTCCGACGGAGGAATTTCAACTGGGTCGATTCCTACATTTCCTGCAATCAGGATTGTCTATGGGTCTCAAATTGGGATCTATTAAGGTTCAAATTTCGGCCCTGTCGATTTTCTTTCAAAAAGAATTGGCTTCAGTCCCTGAAGTCCAGACCTTTGTTAAGGGAGTGCTGCATATACAGCCTCCTGTGGTGCCTCCAGTGGCACCGTGGGATCTCAATGTGGTTTTGGACTTTCTAAAATCTCATTGGTTTGAACCACTAAATAAGGTGGATTTGAAATATCTCACTTGGAAAGTGACCATGCTTCTAGCCCTGGCTTCTGCCAGGAGAGTATCAGAATTGGCAGCTTTATCTTACAAAAGCCCATATCTGATTTTCCATTCGGACAGGGCAGAACTGCGGACTCGTCCGCATTTTCTCCCTAAGGTGGTGTCAGCATTTCATCTGAACCAGCCTATTGTAGTGCCTGCGGCTACAAGTGACTTGGAGGACTCCAAGTTACTGGACGTTGTCAGAGCATTAAAAATATATATTGCAAGGACAGCTGGAGTCAGAAAATCTGACTCGTTGTTTATATTGTATGCACCCAACAAGATGGGTGCTCCTGCGTCTAAGCAGACGATTGCTCGTTGGATCTGTAGCACAATCCAACTTGCACATTCTGTGGCAGGCCTGCCACAGCCTAAATCTGTAAAGGCCCACTCCACAAGGAAGGTGGGCTCATCTTGGGCGGCTGCCCGAGGGGTCTCGGCATTACAACTTTGCCGAGCAGCTACGTGGTCAGGGGAGAACACGTTTGTAAAATTTTACAAATTTGATACTCTGGCTAAGGAGGACCTGGAGTTCTCTCATTCGGTGCTGCAGAGTCATCCGCACTCTCCCGCCCGTTTGGGAGCTTTGGTATAATCCCCATGGTCCTTTCAGGAACCCCAGCATCCACTAGGACGATAGAGAAAATAAGATTTTACTTACCGATAAATCTATTTCTCGGAGTCCGTAGTGGATGCTGGGCGCCCATCCCAAGTGCGGATTATCTGCATAAATTGTACATAGTTATTGTTAACTAATTCGGGTTATTGTTGAAGGAAGCCATCTTTCAGAGGCTCCGCTGTTATCATACTGTTAACTGGGTTTAGATCACAGGTTGTACGGTGTGATTGGTGTGGCTGGTATGAGTCTTACCCGGGATTCAAAATCCTCCCTTATTGTGTACGCTCGTCCGGGCACAGTACCTAACTGGAGTCTGGAGGAGGGTCATAGGGGGAGGAGCCAGTGCACACCACCTGATCTGAAAAAGCTTTACTTTTTGTGCCCTGTCTCCTGCGGAGCCGCTATTCCCCATGGTCCTTTCAGGAACCCCAGCATCCACTACGGACTCCGAGAAATAGATTTATCGGTAAGTAAAATCTTATTTATATACTGGTGGTCAGCAAAATTATGCACTGTACTCCTACTATATACTACAATGCAGCACAGATATGGAGCGTTTTTCAGGCAGAGAACGTATAATACTGGTGGTCACTGGTCAGCAAAACTCTGCACTGTACTCCTCCTATATAATACTGCTGGTCCCCAGTCCCCACAATAAAGCAGTGTGAGCACAGATATATGCAGCACACTGAGCACAGATATGGAGCGTTTTTCAGGCAGAGAACGTATAATACTGGTGGTCACTGGTCAGCAAAACTCTGCACTGTACTCCTCCTATATAATACTGCTGGTCCCCAGTCCCCACAAAAAAGCAGTGTGAGCACAGATATATGCAGCACACTGAGCACAGATATGGAGCGTTTTTCAGGAAGAGAACGTATAATACTGGTGGTCACTGGTCAGCAAAACTCTGCACTGTACTCCTCCTATAATACTGCTGGTCCCCAGAATAAAGATATTTGCAGCCCCCTGAAAGTTCTGAAACAAAGTGAGAGGACGCCAGTCACGTCCTCTCACTATCATTTCCAATGCACGAGTGAAAAATGGCGGCGATGAATCAGAATCTCGCGAGAATCCGACAGCGGGATGATGACGTTCAGGCGCGCTCGGGTTAACTGAGCAATACTGGAGTATCCGAGTATGCCTCGGACCCGTGTAAAATGGGTGAAGTTCGGGGGGGTTCGGATTCCGAGGAACCGAACCCGCTCATCACTAGTTCTATTTCCACTTTCGTGTTTTGGTTTTGCCAAAACCACCCTTTCGAGTTCTGGTTTTGGTTTTGGATCTGGATGATTTAAAAAAAAAAAAAAAACATAAAAACAGCTAAAATCACAGAATTTGGGGGTAATTTTGCTCCTACTGTATTATTAACCTCAATAACATTCATTTCCAGTCTATTCTGAACACCTCACACCTCACAATATTGTTTTTAGGCCTAAAAGTTGCACGAGGTGGCTGTATGACCAAGCTAAACAACACAAGTGTTCGGCACAAACACCTGGCCCATCTAGGAGTGGCACTGCATTGCAGACAAGATGGCACTGTTCAAAAACTAGTCCAGAAACAGCACATGATGCAAAGAAGAAAAAGAGGTGCACCGAGGCTGCTGTATGACTTAGCCAAGCGACACAAGTGTGCGGCACAAACACCTGGCCCATCTAGGAGAGGCACTGCAGTGTCAGACAGGATGGCACTTTTCAAAAACTAGGCCCCAAACACCACCTCATGCAAAGATGTAGAAGAGGTGCAATGAGGTAGCTGCATGACTAAGCCAAGCGATACAAACAATTGGCCCATCTAGGAGTGGCACTGCAGTGGCAGACAGGATGGCAGATATCAAGAAAAGGCCCCAAACAGCACATGATGCAAAGAAGAAAAAAAGGTGCACCGAGGTTGCTGTATGACTAAGCTAAGCGACACAACCACCTGTCCGATCTAGTAGTGTCACGCAGTGGCTGAATGTTGCGAGTGGGCTGCAAGTGTTCGGTCCACTGACAGCATCTCCAGCACGCCCCTGTCATTTTTTTTAAATCCTGCAATTGGTGGACTTATACGGCAGTACCGCAGGACTAATACAGCAGTACCCCTGGACTCATACGGCAGTGTCAGACAGGATGGCACTTTTCAAAAACTAGGCCCCAAACAGCACCTCATGCAAAGATGTCGAAGAGATGCAATGAGGTAGCTGTATGACTAAGCCAAGCTACACAATTCCCACTGGAATTATACATCCAAATCACTGGAATTAAATGGCAAAATCACTGGAATTATACATCCAAATAATTGGAATTAAATGGCAAAATCACTGGAATTAAATGGTAAAATCACTGGAATTATACTGCAAAATCACTGGAATTAAATGGCAGTACCACTGGACATATACGGAAGTGTCAGACACTTTAAAAAAATAGTCCCCAAACAGCACATCATGCCAAGAAGTAAAAGAGGGCAATGAGGTAGCTGTATGACTAAGCTAAGCGACACAAGTGTGCGGCACAAACACCTGGCCCATCTAGGGTTGGCACTGCAGTCCCACTGCACCAATGATGGATACTGGACGCACGTCTAACACCAGCATAGTTGTTATGGCCTCAGTAGTTTGCAACAGGGTATATATATATATATATATATATATATATATATATATATAGCAAGATCACTGTAATTATGCGGCAGGATCACTAGACTTATACGGCAGGATCACTGGATTCATACGGCAGGATCACTGTAATTACATGCCAGTACCACTGTAATTATACGGAAGGATCATGGAATTAAATGGCAAAATCACTGGAATTATACGCCCAAATCACTGGAATTAAATGGCAAAATCACTGGAATTATACAGCAAAATCACTGGAATTATACGTCCAAATCACTGGAATAATACGTCCAAATCATTGGAATCAAATGGCAAAATCACTGGAATTATACGTCCAAATCACTGGAATCAATTGGCAAAATGGAGGATGAGGGCTTCCATCATCATGTGAAGCTGAACCACTAGTCATGAACAAAGGCCAGGGCCTTAGCCGTTCCTTGCCACTCCGTGTCGTAAATGGGATATTGGCAAGTTTACGTTTCTCCTCAGACCATTTAAATTTATTTTTTGGGGTCTTTTTACTGAACTTTGGCTTTTTGGATTTAACGTGCCCTCTACTATCACATTGGGCATCGTCCTTGGCAGATGACGTTGATGGCATTTCATGGTCTATGTCATGACTAGTGGCAGCAGCTTCAGCACTAGGAGGAAGTGGTTCTTGATCTTTCCCTATTTTCTCCTCAAAATTTGTGTTCTCCTTTATTCTTCTGGAGCTATATAACACAATATGCGGCACAGGAGAGCGTATCCCTACACCTCACAGGGCAAACCCTGTAAAAATTATTTGGATTAAATATTAATATCCCCTTTATTTGGAGTAAATAAAATACAGCACAGGACAGCACCACTGAATTTATATGGCAGCACCACTGGACTGGATTTATACGGAATTATATGAATTTATATGGAATTATGCGGCAGGATAACTGGAATTATACGGTAGTATCACGGGAATTATATGGCAATATCACTGGAATTATACGGCAATATCACAGGGATATTATGGCAATATCACAGGAATTATACACCAGTATTCCGAGAATTATACAGCAATATCACAGGAATTATACGCCAGTGTCATGGGAATTATATGGCAATATCACGGGAATTATACCACAATATCACAGGAATTATACGACAGTATTCCGAGAATTATACAGCAATATCACAGGAATTATACGCCAGTGTCATGGGAATTATATGGCAATATCACGGGAATTATACCACAATATCACAGGAATTATACGCCAGTATCCCGAGAATTATACGGCAATATCACAGTAATTATATGCCAGTATCACAGGAATTATATGGCAATATCACGGGAATTATACAGCAATATCACTAGTATATACGGCTACACCAGTAACACTGGATATATGGCAGCAGAGGACTCCACCACTGTGACTGGTGACTGGACTGATGCTGCACATGAGAGACACTATCCCTGGTCTGATGCAAGACAACACAGCAAAACTGCAAGGGACTTATACAGCAGCCAGCAGCACTGGGGACATATAGCAGCAGAGGACACCAACACTGTGACTGGCTGGACTGATGCAGCATAAGACACTGACTACACTGGACTAAGCGGCACAAGACAGCACTAGAATCGCCACCTCACTTTCCCGCCCCCACACAGACACTGAGGATGGAGACACGTCCTCTCACTACACTCTCCAAGACTGGAGTAAAATGGCCGAATCCAAATCCCGCGAGAATCCGACAGCGGGATGATGACGTTTTGCCTCGTTCTGGTTTCCGTGTCATGCGGGAAAACCCAAGCCTGACTCGGAACCGGATCTGAATGGTAAAGTCTGCCGCTCATCTCTAAATATTACCGGTACATAATATGAACTGGAGGCACGGTAATCTTACATACATGCTCATGATTTTATTTCTCATGAATGGCAGCTATGGCAGTTTTGGGTATGTTTATAACTAGCCACACATGCCATGATGTTTTTGGCGATCTCAGGAAATTGGGCCCACATTGCAGCTTGTTTAGAGATATATATATATATATTAAAGATGCTGTCTTAAGTGATATATATATATATATATATATATATATATATATATATATACCTATATATATAAAACATGCCCAAAGAGACATGAGTATACTGGGTCCTAGAGTCAAAGCTATGTCGATTTCTGCTTGACGTGTCCTGTAGAATATGCAATGGACAGATGATGCCGACTTAAGAGGCATGTGGAAGGCTGAGGATTGTGTGGAGAAGGGTTCTCGGACCTGGTCTCCACAGCTATAGCTGGTAATTCTGATATTTTGCCTTATATTCCTGCACAGCCTAGGAAAGCACGACATTATCAAATGCAGCCTTTCGAATAAAGAAACAAGAAAGTCCGAGGTGCGTCCTTTCTTGCCAGAGGCGGGGGCAGAGGAAAGAAGTTGCACAACACAGAAGTCCTCCCCGGCCTCTACGAAAATCCACCGCATGTCGCTGGGGCTCCACAGGCGGAGCTAGGCCCGGTGAGGGCACGCCTTCGTAAGTTCAGCCACAAGTGGGTACTCCCTGTTAGATCCCTGGGCAATAGATATTGTGTCTCAGGGATACAAGCTGGACTTTGAGAAGATGCCCCCTCACCGACGGCCCTGCCGGCTTCCCCCCACGAGAGGGAAACAGTGTTAACTGCAATTCATAAATTGTATCTTCAACAGGTGGTGGTCAAGGTTCCCCTCCTTCAACAAGGAGGGGGTTATTATTCGACCATGTTGTAGTCCCGAAAGCAGACGGTTCGGTCGGACCCATATTGAATTTAAAATCCCTAAACATATACCTGAAAGGGTTCAAGTTCAAGATGGAATCGCTAAGAGCGGTTATTGCAAGCCTGAAAGGGGGAGATTTTACGGTGACTTGGGACATAAAGGATGCATTCCTTCATGTCCCCATTTATCCACCTCATCAGGCGTACCTCAGATTTGTGGTACGGGAGGGTCATTACCAATTTCAGACGTTGCCGTTTGGTCTCTACACGGCCTTGAGAATATTCACCAAGGTAATGGCGGGAATGATGGTGCTCCTGCGGAAGCAAGGTGTGACTATTATCACGTACTTGGACGATCTCCTCATAAAAGTGAGATCAAGAGAGCAGTTGCTGAACAGCGTATCACTTTCTCTGGAAGTGAAACGGCAACACGGCTGGATTCTATATATTCCAAAGTCGCAGTTGGTTCTTACAGCTCATCTGCCTCTCCTAGGCATGATCCTAGACACAGACCAGAAAAAGGTTTATCTCCCGAAAGAGAGAGCTCAGGAGCTCGTGACACTGGTCAGAAATCTATTAAAACTAAAACAGGTGTCAGTGCATCACTGCACTCGAGTCCTGGGAAGGAGGGTGGCATCATACGAGGCCATTCCCTTCGGCAGGTTCCATGCGAGGACCTTCCAATGGGACTTACTGGACAAGTGGTCCGGATCACATATTCGGATGCATCGGTTAATCACCCTGTCCCCCAGAGCAAGGGTGTCTCTCCTGTGGTGACTGCAGAGTGCTCACCTTCTCGAAGGTTGCAGATTCGGCATTCAGGACTGGGTCCTGGTGACCACGGATGCAAGCCTCCGAGGGTGGGGGGCAGTCACACAGGGAAGAAATTTCCAAGGGCTGTGGTCAAGGCAGGAGACTTGCCTTCACATCAATATCCTGGAACTAAGGGCCATATACAACGCCCTAAGTCAAGCGGAGACCCTGCTTCGCGACCAACCGGTTCTGATCCAGTCAGACAATATCACCGCAGTGGCTCATGTAAATCGCCAAGGCGGCACAAGGAGCAGGGTGGCGATAGTAGAAGCCAACAGAATTCTTCGCTGGGTGGAGAATCACGTAAGCACACTGTCAGCAGTGTTCATTCCGGGAGTGGTCAACTGGGAAGCAGACTTCCTCAGCAGTGTCAGAGTCGGTTTAGTTTGTGTCCCCGGAGGGGGCGCTAGTGGGTCAGTGGAGGTAGGTGGAATGAAGTGAGGAGGCAGTATTGGGTTTCTGCGCATGTGCACAATGTAGATTTATTAATAACAGAAAGTCCAGATAATAATGCAGCAGAAAGTAAAACAAACGAATGCAATGGAAATGACAATGGTAACGGCAATGGTAATGGCAATGATATAATATGGTTTGAAACTGAAAGTCTATGGCAGAGTTTGTAATGGAGAAATGGAACCAGAGTAATTAAAACGTGGAGCCAGCAGAGGTGGAATAATGGTAGCAAACCTGGTAGCAATGCAGGAGACTGGATGGTAATGTTCACTGTGCTGTTGGAAGTGCACAATCAGCATGCAGGCTGAATCACAGGTGAGATGACGGAATGCACCTGGAGAGAGAGTCTCTACTGCTGTAGGCTGGAGCACACTGCAGGTGTAGAAGGTGTGAAGCCAGAAAGGTATTGCTGGTGCTGGTACTTGTAGTTCCACGGAAGTAACAGGTACTGAAGAATATCCAGGAACACGGAGGATCAGGAGAATATCCAAGAACACGGAGGAACAGGAGAACAGGTCCAGACACACGGGTCGCAGGAGTGACACAAAGTTCAGGACAACCTCTGACTCACCCTGCAGCTCCTGATATACCCCCTGACCGGCAGGTATTGGCTGGAGTGAGACGAGGAGGTGCGGCCAAGCTCCGGATTGGCTGCCGCAGTTACACTGGGGAAAACTGTCATGGCGGCGCCCATGACGCGGCCCGGCTGGGACGCGGCGCGCCCACACGCCCGTTGACTCCAGGGGCGCTCCCAGGCCTGAGATGGTATCCACGAGCAGGGTGACAGGTGACAGCAACATGCAGTGACCCCGGACGGAGTCCGCTCCGGCGGACAGACATAACAGCGGTAAGTCGATTCCTGACAGTACCCCCTCCCTTATGGGTGGGCACCGAACACCCACGTGGCTTGGAAGGATGAGACCTGTGGAAAACACGGACCAACCTGGGAGCGTGGACATCAGCAGAGTTCACCCAACTCCTCTCCTCAGGACCATAGCCGGCCCAGTCGATGAGATATTGCAGACGACCATACCGGTGACGGGAGTCCAGGATCTTCTCTATCTCGAACTCTATGCCCCGCTGAGTTGGAATGCTGGGGCCAGCTGGAAGAGCTCTTTGGAAGCGATTTAGGACTAATGGTCTGAGGAGAGAGACATGGAAAGCATTAGGAATACGCAATGAAGAGGGTAACTTGAGCTTGTAAGCCACAGGATTTAGAACTCTTTCGATGGAGAAAGGACCAATGAAGCGTGGTGCAAACTTCATCGAAGGCACTTTAAGACGAAGATTCCGGGTTGACAGCCAGACTTTATCCCCAGGTTTCAAGCTGGGAACTGCACGTCTCTTGCGGTCGGCAAAGAATTTGTACCGGGCAGAAGCCTTTTTGAGTGAAGTATGAATCTTCCTCCAGATTGTTGAGAACTGACTGAGGACAGTAGTGGCAGCAGGGACATCGATGCTAGGAAGGTCTTGAAAATCAGGAACTCGTGGATGCTGCCCATAAACAGCGAAGAACGGAGTAGTTTCAGTAGATGTGTGGTAGCGGAAATTGTGAGCGAATTCAGCCCACGGGAGCAAATCTACCCAGTCATCTTGGGAAGATGATATGTACAGTCTCAGGAAAGTTTCTAACTCCTGGTTTACCCTCTCTGTCTGCCCATTCGTCTGAGGATGATACGCTGACGAGAACTTGAGATGGACCTGCATGGCAGAACAGAGAGCTCTCCAAAACCTTGCCACAAACTGGACTCCACGGTCAGATATTATTTCAGTGGGCAGTCCATGTAAACGGAAAATCTCCCGTAGGAAGATTTGAGCCAGTTTTGGAGCGGAAGGAAGTCCTTGGAGTGGAACAAAATGAGCCATTTTGGTAAATCTGTCGACCACTACCCAGATGGTATTGAATCCTTGGGAGGAGGGAAGGTCAGAGATGAAATCCATAGACAGATGTGACCAAGGACGGCTGGGAATGGATAATGGCTGTAACTGACCTGCTGGAGACTGACGATGAGTTTTGTGCTGCACACATTTAGGGCAAGACGCCACAAAGTCTTTGATGTCGACTTTCATCTTCGGCCACCAGTATGTTTCAGAGAGAAATTTAAAAGTCTTTAGGACACCAGGATGCCCAGTAAATTTAGACTGATGAGCCCAAGACAACAACTTAGAACGGAGTTCAGGAGCAACAAAAGTCTTACCAGGAGGCGGAGCTGGAGAAACTTGTGAAGAAGCAAAAGCAACAGGATCCAGGATGGAGCGTGGTACTGGATCGGATATCTCGTCCTCAGATTCCATGGATCGAGACAAGGCATCTGCTTTGGTATTCTGAGAACCTGGGCGGAAATGGAGCTTGAAATTAAAACGGGAGAAGAACATAGCCCATCGGGACTGGCGAGGATTAAGGCACTGAGCTGCCTTCAAGTAGAGCAGGTTTTTATGATCCGTATAGATATTAAATGGAAACTTCGCCCCTTCCAGGAGATACCTCCATTCCTCAAGGGCCAGTTTAATCGCCAGAAGCTCTTGATCTCCGATGGAATAATTAACTTCTGCAGGAAGAAACTTACGGGAAAAGAATCCACAGGGATGAATCTTCCCGTCAGCTCCCATCTGAGAGAGAACAGCTCCCACTCCTACTGTGGAAGCATCCACCTCCAACTCGAATGGCTTATTAATATCGGGCTGTAACAAAACTGGAGCGGTAACAAAAGCCATCTTGATTTTTTGAAACGCAGCCAGGGCATCTTCTGACCAGTTGGAATGATCTGCCCCTTTCCGAGTTAAGCTAGTAATAGGAGCAATGAGAGTTGAAAAGCCTCGGATGAATTTCCTATAATAATTGGCAAAGCCCAGGAATCGTTGAATGGACTTGAGAGTGTTCGGAATGGACCAATTGGCAATAGCTTCCAATTTTGCCGGGTCCATCTGGAGATCCGATCCAGAAATTATATACCCCAGGAAGGGTATGGAGGTAACCTCAAAGGTACACTTAGATAATTTGCCGTAAAGACAATTCTCACGAAGACGTCGGAGGACTTCACGGACTTGGAGACGATGAGAAGGGAGGTCTTGAGAGAAGATGAGGATATCGTCCAGGTAAACAACGAGATACTTGTACAGAACGTCACGGAAAATTTCATTAACAAAGTGTTGAAACACTGCTGGAGCATTGCTCAACCCGAATGGCATTACCAGGTACTCGTAATGGCCATCCCAAGTATTGAAAGCTGTCTTCCATTCGTCACCGCTGCGGATTCTGATGAGATTATAGGCACCGCGGAGATCTAACTTGGTGAAGATGCGGGCTCCTTTGACTCTATCAAATAACTCGGTAATAAGAGGTAACGGGTAGCTGTTCTTAACGGTAATATCATTAAGTCCCCGGTAGTCAATACATGGACGTAGTCCTCCATCTTTCTTTTTAACAAAAAAGAAACCTGCCCCAGCAGGTGATGATGAGGGACGGATGAATCCTTTCTGTAGGTTTTCTTTGATGTATTCGCTCATCGCTTCGGTTTCAGGAACAGATAACGGGTAGGTGCGCCCCCTAGGTGGTTTTTTGCCAGGAATGAGGTCGATGGGGCAATCCCACTCTCTATGGGGCGGCAGGACATCAGCGGCCTTCTCGCTGAAGACGTCAGCGAAATCTTGATAGGCCATAGGAAGAGTAGACTGGGTCTTGATTTCAGAAGTCTTGACAGGAACAACTTGGGCTAAACAGGACTGACGGCAATGTGAACCCCAAGCAGTTAGTTGTAAGGTAGCCCAATCAATCTGTGGGTTATGTAGCTGGAGCCAGGGCATACCTAACACAATCTCCTGAGTTGCCTGAGGAATAACTAGAAATATTATTAACTCAGAATGCAGGAACCCAACCCCCAGTATCACTGGCCGGGTTTGTTGAGTGATATACCCCTTAGAAATACGACTACCATCAACTGCCGTGATGTAGACTGGATATGGAAGTTCATAGACCGGCAGATGAAACTTGTCCACCGCAGCTTGAGTGATGAAATTTCCCGCTGCACCACAGTCTACCAACGCAGTTGCAGATTGGAGTCCAGCCGCCGTCTCTAAGGTCACAGGAAGAATGAAATCTTGGGTTGAAGGAGCTTGCTTGAAAGATCCCAACTTGACTCCTCCCCTACAAGTCAGGATCTGGCGTTTCCCGAACGCACTGGACAAGAATTTATTTGGTGACCTACTGCCGCACAATAAAGACACAGTCTCTCACGAAGTCTCCTTGACCGCTCCTCAGAGGTTAAGCGGGACCTATTAATTTGCATAGGCTCGTCAGAAGGTGGAGGCTGCAACTGTACAGGAGGTACCATTCTTGGTTTGCGACACTCAGCACGAGCACGCTCATTGTTGCGTTCGCGGATGCGAGAGTCCAACTTGATACATAGGGAGATTAGCTCGGGTAATTGCTCAGGAATATCACGGGTTGCCAGTTCATCTTTTATCCTCTCCGAGAGTCCATGCCAGAAGGCTGCTACCAAGGCTTGGTTATTCCACTGGATCTCTGCGGCTAGCGTCTGGAACTGGATGACGTATTGGCCCATACTGCGAGTCCCTTGACGGAGCTGGAGAAGATCTGCGGAGGCTGATGTTGCACGACCCGGTTCATCGAAGATGCGTCTGAAGATGGAAACAAACTCAGCATAGTTGTTCATCAACGGGTCGGCACGTTCCCATAGAGGAGACACCCAGCTCAGGGCTGATCCAGAGAGCAGTGAAATGATATAAGCAACCTTGGATCTTGGCGTGGGAAAATTACGAGGTAAAAGTTCAAACTGGACTTCACACTGGTTGAGGAACCCACGGCATAACTTCGGACTGCCATCATACCTGCTAGGCACAGGCAGGTGCAAACGAGATACAGGAGCAGATGCAGCCGGAGAAGAAGAACCCCCTACACTTGCATGTGCAGAGGTAACAGGAACTGGAGGTGCAGGCGCACTTAGCAGAGATTGTTGTAACGTATCAATCCGGGAGGACATCCCTTGCAGAAACTGGAATATCTGCTGCTGCACAGCCTCTTGTCCATCCAAACGGGAGACCAGGTTTTGTAAGGCCCCTGACCCCACACTCTGACCACCGTCCGAGTCCATGGTCCTGAACTTACTGTCAGAGTCGGTTTAGTTTGTGTCCCCGGAGGGGGCGCTAGTGGGTCAGTGGAGGTAGGTGGAATGAAGTGAGGAGGCAGTATTGGGTTTCTGCGCATGTGCACAATGTAGATTTATTAATAACAGAAAGTCCAGATAATAATGCAGCAGAAAGTAAAACAAACGAATGCAATGGAAATGACAATGGTAACGGCAATGGTAATGGCAATGATATAATATGGTTTGAAACTGAAAGTCTATGGCAGAGTTTGTAATGCAGAAATGGAACCAGAGTAATTAAAACGTGGAGCCAGCAGAGGTGGAATAATGGTAGCAAACCTGGTAGCAATGCAGGAGACTGGATGGTAATGTTCACTGTGCTGTTGGAAGTGCACAATCAGCATGCAGGCTGAATCACAGGTGAGATGACGGAATGCACCTGGAGAGAGAGTCTCTACTGCTGTAGGCTGGAGCACACTGCAGGTGTAGAAGGTGTGAAGCCAGAAAGGTATTGCTGGTGCTGGTACTTGTAGTTCCACGGAAGTAACAGGTACTGAAGAATATCCAGGAACACGGAGGATCAGGAGAATATCCAGGAACACGGAGGAACAGGAGAACAGGTCCAGACACACGGGTCGCAGGAGTGACACAAAGTTCAGGACAACCTCTGACTCACCCTGCAGCTCCTGATATACCCCCTGACCGGCAGGTATTGGCTGGAGTGAGACGAGGAGGTGCGGCCAAGCTCCGGATTGGCTGCCGCAGTTACACTGGGGAAAACTGTCATGGCGGCGCCCATGACGCGGCCCGGCTGGGACGCGGCGCGCCCACACGCCCGTTGACTCCAGGGGCGCTCCCAGGCCTGAGATGGTATCCACGAGCAGGGTGACAGGTGACAGCAACATGCAGTGACCCCGGACGGAGTCCGCTCCGGCGGACAGACATAACAGCGGTAAGTCGATTCCTGACAAGCAGGCAGGACCTCCACCCGGGAGAGTGGGGATTTCACCAAAAAGTCTTCACGCAGATTGCAAATCGACGGGAACTGCCACAGGTGGACATGATGGCGTCCCGCCTCAACAAAAAGCTAAAAAGGTATTGCGCCAGGTCAAGGGACCCTCAGGCGATGGCTGTGGACGCACTAGTAACACCGTGGGTGTTCCAGTCGGTCTATGTGTTTCCTCCTCTTCCTCTCATACCAAAGGTGCTGAGAGTTGTAAGAAAAAGAGGAGTGAGAACAATACTCATTGTTCCGGATTGGCCAAGAAGGACTTGGTACCCGGAACTGCAAGAAATGCTCACAGAGGACCCATGGCCTCTGCCTCTCAGACAGGACCTGTTGCAACAAGGGCCCTGTCTGTTCCAAGACTTACCGCGGCTGCGTTTGACGGCAGGGCGGTTGAACGCCGGATCCTAGCGGAAAAAGGCATTCCGGATGAAGTTATTCCTACACTGATAAAGGCTAGGAAGGACGTGACAGCAAAAAAAATATGTTGCTTGGTGTGAGGCCAGGAAGGCCCTACAGAAGAATTCCAGCTGGGTCGATTCCTGCGCTTCCTACAGTCAGGAGTGACTATGGGCCTAAAATTAGGGTCCATAAAGGTCCAGATTTCGGCCCTATCCATTTTCTTTCAAAAAGAACTGGCTTCACTGCCTGAGGTTCAGACGTTTCTTAAGGGAGTGCTGCATATTCAGCCCCCTTTTGTGCCACCAGTGGCACCTTGGGATCTTAACGTGGTGTTGGGTTTCCTGAAATCCCACTGGTTTGAGCCACTTAAGTCTGTGGAGCTAAAGTATCTCACGTGGAAAGTGGTCATGCTGTTGGCCTTAGCTTCGGCTAGGCGTGTGTCAGAATTGGCGGCTTTGTCATGTAAGGCCCCTATCTGGTTTTCCATATGGACAGGGCAGAATTGCGGACTCGTCCGCAATTTCTGCCAAAGGTGGTGTCATCTTTTCATTTGAACCAACCTATTGTGGTGCCTGCGGCTACTTGTGACTTGGAGGATTCCAAGTTGCTTGACGTAGTCCGGGCTTTGAAGATTTATGTAACCAGAACGGCTGGAGTCAGGAAGACTAACTCGCTGTTTATCCTGTATGCATCCAACAAGCTGGGTGCTCCTGCTTCAAAGCAAACTATTGCTCGCTGGATCTGTAACACGAATTCAGCAGGCTCATTCTGCGGCTGGATTGCCGCATCCAAAATCAGTAAAAGCCCATTCCACAAGGAAGGTGGGCTCTTCTTGGGCGGCTGCCCGAGGTGTCTCTGCATTACAGCTTTGCCGAGCTGCTACTTGGTCGGGTTCAAACACATTTGCAAAATTCTACAAGTTTGATACCCTGGCTGAGGAGGACCTTGTGTTTGCCCATTCGGTGCTGCAGAGTCATCCGCACTCTCCCGCCCGTTTGGGAGCTTTGGTATAATCCCCATGGTCCTTACGGAGTCCCCAGCATCCACTAGGACGTTAGAGAAAATAAGATTTTACTCACCGGTAAATCTATTTCTCGTAGTCCGTAGTGGATGCTGGGCGCCCGTCCCAAGTGCGGACTTTCTGCAATATGTGTATATAGTTATTGCTTAATAAAGGGTTATGTTATGTTGGCATCCATTGGTTGATGCTCTGTTGTTTGTTCATACTGTTAACTGGGTAAGTTTATCACAAGTTATACGGTGTGATTGGTGTGGCTGGTATGAGTCTTACCCTGGATTCCAAAATCCTTTCCTTGTAATGTCAGCTCTTCCGGGCACAGTTTCCTTAACTGAGGTCTGGAGGAGGGGCATAGAGGGAGGAGCCAGTGCACACCAGTAGTACTAAATCTTTCTTAGAGTGCCCAGTCTCCTGCGGAGCCTGTCTATTCCCATGGTCCTTACGGAGTCCCCAGCATCCACTACGGACTACGAGAAATAGATTTACCGGTGAGTAAAATCTTATTTTTTTATGCTATATACTGCAATAAAAACTCACTCTGAAATGTGTGAGGAAACACGTCCACCTTGCTTGTGTCTTCAAACAGCATTTAGCATCATACACCCACTCACATAGGCTGCAATCCAGGCTTTTAAATAGGCTGTACAACAAATACTGGAAGTATTAGCATAATTGACACCTGTGCGAATTACCGCACTGGAAACCACACGCAGCTATAAATCGCTGGACACCTGTGCAAACACACATGCCACCAGCAACATGGCTGCTCGTGAGCAGATGGCAGCAGAGATGGACCAGGTGCAGCAGCAGATGTCCGCTTTGACACATAGGCGACTAGCGCTGCGGAGGCAGATGCTGGAAGCTGCAAGTGCGGATTTTCAAATAGCAGGACCCAGTACTGTACAAACTCCATCTTCTGATACCCAGGAGTTAGGAGTGAATCCCCTGCCAGACATAGATACTGGGGAAACTGAGGGAGATTCCAGCCTACCATCTCAAACACAAAGTACACAAGCAGCTAGTGAAGAGGAAGATGGTGAGGAGGGACAGGACGATAGCTCACAGGCTACATAAAAAAAAAGACAGCCCGCCTTCACTAAGAGGGAGTTACGTGTTTTGGTCACACAGGCCATGGAAAAAATTCATTGAGGCCCCAAAAACATGGGTGCTGCATCCAAACATCGAATCTGGAGGGGCATCACTGATTCTGTTAATGAAGTCGGCTCAATAGTCCGCACATCACAGGAAGTTAGAAGACGATAAGTGTATAATGACACACCATTTTCTGAGCTAAGTATTATTAAAAACTTAGCTAGATGTGATGTTGCCTATAGCAACCAAACACATAACATGTGTACTATCAATTAAAGCAGGTATTCATAACTTTTCTGTACCTTGCTCCTATTTTTAATCACATATGTAGTTGGGCCGACTTCAAATCCCGCCTGAAGGGCAAGAGGTCTGCGGAGTGGAATGCCTCGAGGGCAACAGGGAGAGGTCCAGCTGCCACTGTGGAGTACACAGATCTTGAGGAGATGGCGATGGACTGTGTGAGCTACGAGGAGGGGGTTGGGGTGTCTCATATGGACACGGACCTGCCTGAAATACTGATGGCACATGACTTGCCAGGTAAGTTTACACACATATTCCTAAACAACTAATTTAGTGGTTCAAAAAGTCTCATGTTGTTTTTTTCTACTCTTTTTCCACTCATTCTTATTTCTCTATCGTCCTAGTGGATGCTGGGGTTCCTGAAAGGACCATGGGGAATAGCGGCTCCGCAGGAGACAGGGCACAAAAGTAAAGCTTTCCGATCAGGTGGTGTGCACTGGCTCCTCCCCCTATGACCCTCCTCCAAGCCAGTTAGATTTTTGTGCCCGGCCGAGAAGGGTGCAATCTAGGTGGCTCTCCTAAAGAGCTGCTTAGAAAAGTTTAGCTTAGGTTTTTTTACTTTACAGTGAGTCCTGCTGGCAACAGGATCACTGCAACGAGGGACTTAGGGGAGAAGAAGTGAACTCACCTGCGTGCAGGATGGATTGGCTTCTTGGCTACTGGACATCAGCTCCAGAGGGACGATCACAGGTACAGCCTGGATGGTCACCGGAGCCTTGCCGCCGGCCCCCTTGCAGATGCTGAAGTAAGAAGAGGTCCAGAATCGGCGGCAGAAGACTCCTCAGTCTTCTAAAGGTAGCGCACAGCACTGCAGCTGTGCGCCATTTTCCTCTCAGCACACTTCACACGGCAGTCACTGAGGGTGCAGGGCGCTGGGAGGGGGGCGCCCTGGGAGGCAAATGAATACCTATTTTGGCTAAAAATACCTCACATATAGCCTCCGGAGGCTATATGGAGATATTTAACCCCTGCCAGAATCCGTTAAGAGCGGGAGACGAGGCCGCCGAAAAAGGGGCGGGGCCTATCTCCTCAGCACACAGCGCCATTTTCCCTCACAGAAAGGCTGGAGGGAAGGCTCCCAGGCTCTCCCCTGCACTGCACTACAGAAACAGGGTTAAAACAGAGAGGGGGGGCACTAATTTGGCGTTAGAAATATATAAAAAATGCTATAAGGGAAAACACTTATATAAGGTTGTCCCTATATAATTATAGCGTTTTTGGTGTGTGCTGGCAAACTCTCCCTCTGTCTCTCCAAAGGGCTAGTGGGTCCTGTCCTCTATCAGAGCATTCCCTGTGTGTGTGCTGTGTGTCGGTACGTGTGTGTCGACATGTAGGAGGACGATGTTGGTGAGGAGGCGGAGCAATTGCCTGTAATGGTGATGTCACTCTCTAGGGAGTCGACACCGGAATGGATGGCTTATTTAGGAAATTACGTGATAATGTCAACACGCTGCAAGGTCGGTTGACGACATGAGACGGCCGACAAACAATTAGTACCGGTCCAGACGTCTCAAAAACACTGTCAGGGGTTTTTAAAACGCCCGTTTACTTTAGTCGGTCGACACAGACACAGACAGGGACACTGAATCCAGTGTCGACGGTGAATAAACAAACGTATTCCTTATTAGGGCCACACGTTAAAGGCAATGAAGGAGGTGTTACATATTTCTGATACTACAAGTACCACAAAAGAGGGTATTATGTGGGATGTGAAAAAACTACCATAGTTTTTCCTGAATCAGATAAATTAAATAAAGTGTGTGATGATGCGTGGGTTCCCCCCGATAGAAAATTATGGGCGGTATACCCTTTCCCGCCAGAAGTTAGGGCGCGTTGGGAAACACCCCTTAGGGTGGATAAGGCGCTCACACGCTTATCAAAACAAGTGGCGGTACCGTCTATAGATAGGGCCGTCCTCAAGGACCAGCTGACAGGAGGCTGGAAAATATCATAAAAAGTATATACACACATACTGGTGTTATACTGCGACCAGCGATCGCCTCAGCCTGGATGTGCAGAGCTGGGGTGGCTTGGTCGGATTCCCTGACTAAAAATATTGATACCCTTGACAGGGACAGTATTTTATTGACTATAGAGCATTTAAAGGATGCATTTCTATATATGCGAGATGCACAGAGAGATATTTGCACTCTGGCATCAAGAGTAAATGCGATGTCCATAACCAGAAGATGTTATGGACACGACAGTGGTCAGGTGATGCAGATTCCAAACGGCACAAAGGTGTATTGCCGTATAAAGGAAGAGGAGTTATTTGGGGTCGGTCCATCGGATCTGGTGGCCACGGCAACTGCTGGAAAATCCACCGTTTTTACCCTAAGTCACATCTCTGCAGAAAAAGACACCGTCTTTTCAGCCTCAGTCCTTTCGTCCCTATAAGATCATATCTGCCCAGGGATAGAGGAAAGGGAAGAAGACTGCAGCAGGCAGCCCATTCCCAGGAACAGAAGCGTTCCACCGCTTCTGACAAGTTCTCAGCATGGCGCTGAGACCGTACAGGACCCCTGGATCCTACAAGTAGTATCCCAGGGGTACAGATTGGAATGTCGAGACGTTTCCCCTTCGCAGGCTCCTGAAGTCTGCTTTACCAAGGTCTCCCTCCGACAAGGAGGCAGTATGGGAAAAAATTCACAAGCTGTATTCCCAGCAGGTGATAATTAAATTACCCCTCCTACTACAAGAAAAGGGGTATTATTCCACACTATATTGTGGTACTGAAGCCAGAAGGCTAGGTGAGACTTATTCTAAAAAATTTTTTGAACACTTACAAAGGTTCAAATCAAGATGGAGTCACTCAGAGCAGTGATAACGAACCAGGAAGAAGGGGACTATATAGTGTCCCGGGACATCAGGGATGCTTACCTCTATGTCCCAAATTTGCCCTTCTCACTAAGGGTACCTCAGGTTCGTGGTGCAGAACTGTCACTATCAGTTTCAGACGCTGCCGTTTGGATTGTCCACGGCACCCCGGGTCTTTACCAAGGTAATGGCCGAAATGATGATTCTTCTTCGAAGAAAAGGCGTCTTAATTATCCCTTACTTGGACGATCTCCTGATAAGGGCATAGTCCAGGGAACAGTTGGAGGTCGGAGTAGCACTATCTAGGATACTGCTACAACAGCACGGGTGGATTCTAAATATTCCAAAATCGCAGCTGATCCCGACGACACGTCTGCTGTGCCTAGGGATGATTCTGGACACAGTCCAGAAAAAGGTTTTCTCCCGGAAGAGAAAGCCAGGGAGTTATCCGAGCTAGTCAGGAACCTCCTAAAAACAGTGCATCATTGCACAAGGGTCCTGGTAAAAAATGGTGGCTTCCTACGAAGCAATTCCATTCGGCAGATTTCACGCAAGAACTTTTCAGTGGGATCTGCTGGACAAATGGTCCGGATCGCATCTTCAGATGCATCAGCGGATAACCCTATATCCAAGGACAAGGGTGTCTCTCCTGTGGTGGTTATAGAGTGCTCATCTTCTAGAGGGCCGCAGATTCGGCATTCAGGATTGGATGCTGGTGACCACGGAGCCCAGCCCGAGAGGCTGGGGAGCAGTCACACAAGGAAAAAATTTCCAGGGAGTGTGATCAAGTCTGGAGACTTTTCTCCACATAAATATACTGGGGCTAAGGGTAAATTTATAATGCTCTAAGCTTAGCAAGACCTCTGCTTCAAGGTCAGCCGGTATTGATCCAGTGGGAGAAACATCACGGCAGTCGCCCACGTAAACAGACAGGGCGACACAAGAAGCAGGAGGGCAATGGCAAAAACTGCAAGGACTTTTCGCTGGGCGGAAAATCATGTGATAGCACTGTCAGCAGTGTTTCATCCCGGGAATGGAAACTGGGAAGCAGACTTCCTCAGCAGGCACGACCTCCACCCGGGAGAGTGGAAACTTAATCGGGAAGTTTTTTCCACATGATTGTAAACCGTTGGGAAATACCAAAGGTGGACATGATGGCGTCCCGTCTGAACAAAAAAACGGGACAGGTATTGCGCCAGGTCAAGAGACCCTCAGGCAATAGCTGTGGACGTTCTGGTAACACCTTGGGTGTACCAGTCGGTGTATGTGTTCCCTCCTCTGCTTCTCATACCTAAGGTGCTGAGAATTATAAGACGTAGAGGAGTAAGAACTATACTCATGGCTCCGGATTGGCCAAGAAGGACTTGGTACCCGGAACTTCAAGAGATGCTTACAGAGGTCTTATGGCCTCTGCCGCTAAGAAGGGACTTGCTTCAGCAAGTACCATGTCTGTTCCAAGACTTACCGCAGCTGCGTTTTGTCGGCATGGCGGTGGAAAGCCGGATCCTAAGGGAAAAAGGCATTCCGGAAGAGGTCATTCCTACCCTGGTCAAAGCCAGAAAGGAGGTGACCGCACAACATTATCACCACATGTGGCGAAAATATGTTGCGTGGTGTGAGGCCAGGAAGGCCCCACAAAGAAATTTCAACTCGGTCGTTTCCTGCATTTCCTGCAAACAGGAGTGTCTATGGGCCATCAAATTGGGGTCCATTAAGGTTCAAATTTCGGCCCTGTCGATTTTCTTCCAGAAAGAATTGGCTTCAGTTCCTGAAGTCCAGAAGTTTGTCAAGGGAGTATTGCATATACAACCCCTTTTGTGCCTCCAGTGGCACTGTGGGATCTCAACGTAGTTCTGGGATTCCTCAAATCACATTGGTTTAAAACCAGTCAAATCTGTGGATTTGAAGCATCTCACATGAAAAGTGACCATGCTCTTGGCCCTGGCCTGGACCAGGCGAGTGTCAAATTGGTGGTTTTTTTCTCAAAAAAGCCCATATCTGTTTGTCCATTCGGACAGGGCAGAGCTGCGGACTCGTCCCCAGTTCTCTCCCTAAGGTGGTGTCAGTGTTTCACCTGAACCAGCTTATTATGGTGCCTTGCACCTACTAGGGACTTGGAGGACTCCAAGTTGCTAGATGTTGTCAGGGCCCTGAAAATATGTTCCAGGACGGCTGGAGTCAGGAAAACTGACTTGCTGTTATCCTGTATGCACCCAACAAACTGGGTGCTCTTGCTTCTAAGCAGACTATTGCTAGTTGGATGTGTAATACAATTCAGCTTGCACATTCTGTGGCAGGCCTGCCACAGCCAAAATATGTAAATGCCCATTCCACAAGGAAGGTGGGCTCATCTTGGGCGGCTGCCCGAGGGGTCTCGGCTTTACAACTTTGCCGAGCAGCTACTTGGTCAGGGGCAAACACGTTTGCTAAATTCTACAAATTTGATACCCTGGCTAAGGAGGACCTGGAGTTCTCTCATTCGGTGCTGCAGAGTCATCCGCACTCTCCCGCCCGTTTGGGAGCTTTGGTATAATCCCCATGGTCCTTTCAGGAACCCCAGCATCCACTAGGACGATAGAGAAAATAAGAATTTACTTACCGATAATTCTATTTCTCGGAGTCCGTAGTGGATGCTGGGCGCCCATCCCAAGTGCGGATTATCTGCAATACTTGTACATAGTTACAAAAATCGGGTTATTATTGTTGTGAGCCATCTTTTCAGAGGCTCCGCTGTTATCATACTGTTAACTGGGTTTAGATCACAAGTTGTACGGTGTGATTGGTGTGGCTGGTATGAGTCTTACCCGGGATTCAAAATTCCTCCCTTATTGTGTACGCTCGTCCGGGCACAGTACCTAACTGGCTTGGAGGAGGGTCATAGGGGGAGGAGCCAGTGCACACCACCTGATCGGAAAGCTTTACTTTTGTGCCCTGTCTCCTGCGGAGCCGCTATTCCCCATGGTCCTTTCAGGAACCCCAGCATCCACTACGGACTCCGAGAAATAGAATTATCGGTAAGTAAATTCTTATTTTTGCTTTGAACATAGCACAGCACAGGTGGGTGAGCAGGTAGAGTCAGAGGAGGGTTATGTGGCTGAGGCTGAGTGGGGGGACCTAGTGTCTCTGGCACTGTGGGACCACAGATTCCATCCGTCCAGATTCCTACTGACCCCTCCACCCAACCCTCTGCTATCCCGGACATCCTGTCTCAAATTGCCAGGTATGGTGAGAGCCTGAATGCTTTTCAGGACAGGATGATCCGGGAGGTAAGCCAGATACCTGTCCGGCTCACTGAGCACAGAACCAGTGTGGAGCAAGGTGTAGCTCAACTCTGCCAAGGTCTGGCAGAGATCAGGCAGGGCCAAGAGCAACTCGCCTCCTCCTTCCAACAAATTGCAAATTCCATTCTGCAAGGGCTCCAGGATATCGCTGTCTCCCTTGCCCACAGTGGCAGAGAGCCAGCCACATCTGCTCCCTCCCCTCCCTCTGCCCAGGAAGAACATCCCACTGGGCAGGGCCCTCGAAGGACGCTTCGTAGACCGAGCCAAGAAGAACTACATCAGGCGGGTAAAAAGAAGAGAAAGTGATGTCTATCCAGATGGGCAGCACCCATGTTTTACATGTTGCCTCGATTTTTTTTTTTTTTTTTGGCTTGTGTGGCCATAATGTACAACTCCCTCAAAGTGAAAGGGTATATTTGTGTTTATTTAAATTGTAGCCTGTGAGTTATTTTCGTCTACACCTGAGCCATCTTCCTCTTCCTAGTGTGCTGTGTATGGTTGTGTTTGTGTGTTGGTTCTAGAATCGACCTCAGTTCCCCTAAAAGTTTTGTCTGGCTGGGGGTTCACAACATATACTTAGTAAATATTAAACATCATATTTTGTCAGAAGATGGTGTTACCATAGTACTGGGTTCTGCTATGTGCATTTTGCCACTGGCATCTGCTTGTTGCTATGTCCATCTTTGTATGTGATGCTCATTTGTAGCCATGTTGTGTTTTTGATTTACTTTATTTTTTGAAGTAAAAAAATATTGAATAAAAAATTGTTTGTGTGTTTTATTAAAGGTTATGCACTATGGAAAACTGTGCCCTGTAAACTTTAACATGGCATGTAGACATTTGTGGAACAAGGGAACAATCAGAATATTCATACAAACATTGCATATTATAATTTAAAACATGTATGCCTTGTACAACACTTAAGTGGGCATATAGATTACAAAAAAAATTAGGACATTGGGTTACTAGGGGCAACATGGCATAGTATTAGATATGGACATATATTCCCACCAAATAAATAAAAAAATGTATTAAGTAACATTACGTGTAGGCTGCATTATGTTGTTCATGTTATTTGGTATGTACAAAGGAACATGTCTATGTCGAGAAGATTTAGCTGATGTAGTTTATAAGTTGGTTTATTCACACTTGATTACATTTGATAGTATTAAACAAATAATTAAAACATGCATTTAACACAGAGGTTCCCAAACTGTGTGCCGTGGCTCCCTGGGGTGCCTCGGGACACTTGCAGGGGTGCCCTGGGTTGGTGGTCCAGGACCAATTCAAATTATTCATGGTAAATATAATAGGCAAAACCTGTGCTGGTGGCTGCCAGTCATAATATATGTGGCCAAACAGAAGCAAATCTTGTCCCTCACCACACAGCTGACCCTAAGGATGAGATATAAACGCGATCTACATAATGTAATATTTCTTTCTAAATTTCTCAATAAGAAATTTTTGGCCTAGGGGTGCCGTGAAAAAAATTCTGATATTCTAGGGCGCCGTGATTCAAAAAAGTTTGGGAACCACTGATTTAACATCAAATTATTTTAAAAAAAAACAAAAACAAATACAGTGCATTCTTTGGGAGCGTGTCAGATTTATAGGTGCTAACAATAAAAATGTTATGTGGGCATGCAATTGCTGTTTGTAGTATTTTGTAAGAGCAGTGTTTGCCAAGTAATTGGTCAACAGGTGAATTTATTGGCAAATTAATTGCTAATTAGGGCAGACACACTTGTAACAGTGCTTTGCAAGTGCTGAGTAGCTGCAGACTTGAGGGCCCTACTCACTGGCCGACCCGCCGCCGAGCTGCCCGACGGCGGATACGGCAGACGAGCGACCCGGCGGCTGGGGGGCAGTGACGCGTCACGCGGCTGCATTGCACCCCGTCACGCGGCTGCATTGAAGTGCAGGCAAATATGGACGAGATCGTCCATATTGGCCTGCATGCACAGCCGACGGGAGACCAGCGATGAACGAGCGCGGGGCCGCGCATCGTTCATCGCAGGAGTCTCCACACTGAAAGATATGAACGAGTTCTCGTTCATTTATGAACGAGATCGTTCATATCTTTCAAAAAATCGGCCAGTGTGTAGGGCCCTTTACTACTCGGCTGCGACAAGATAGCGAACATTTGTTGTGTACATTTTACCATCGGATACGCATTTCTGCAAAAAACACGCCTACTGCCGGTTGCATACTCCCACACTAGCCGCCCACTTTCACGCCCATTTCGTTAGATAGCGAAGCCGAGCCTCTATCACACCTCCGTCACTCCCTGTTTTCGGTGGTGTAGTACGAGCTGATTTTCAGTTAGTAATTTTGCACAAGCGTCGTATCGCTCCCTTTGCGCACGTGCATTTCTGCTTTCACGCATGCGCAGTTTGCGAATTTTTGCCGTTTGCGATGCAATGAACTGCTGCGAACAACTCGGAATGAGGGCCCTTGTCCATAGCTCAAGAAAAGTTAGTCAAAATCTGTGCTATCTGGGCTCCAGGGAGTTCAAAGGAAATCGCAAGTGAAAATCGGGCATAGCAAGGATCTCACCGTGTGTACACACCCTAAGGCTGACAAACCACGAGTCTCGAACAAGCCGTTCCTGGAGCCTCAGAATCCAATCCAAGTTCGTGTAAACCAGGCCTCCGCATGGAAGGCAGAAGAGGGTCAACAATATCCAAATAAACTGACGACCGCCCGTAAACAAATATGAGAGTCCTCTGATTAAGTAGGATCAGACGTACTGTACCATGGTGAATTATTACATAAACACTTCACAGATAGGGGAGGCATTTGATATGTCGCCTGTCGGGATTGCGGCGTTCACCATACCGACGCCAGAATCCCGACAGCCGACATACCGACAACTATTCTCCTTCTTGGGGTGTCCATGAAACCCCTAGAGGGAGAATAAACAGCGTAGCGCGCCACGGTGCACAGCATGGCGAGCGCAGCGAGCCCACAAGGGGCTCTTTTGCGCTCACCCCGTTGCCTGCAAGCCGGCGGTTGGGATCTATTCTAAATAGTTGAGATAAGGGCTCCATTTTTTATGGAAAAGTGCTGCCTTCCTATCTATTTCTGGAAGGGTAGATTGTCGCCCAAAATAGAGGGTATTCAGTTATAATGTCTTCAAGTGTTCTAAACGTGGGTATGGGTCGTTGGATAGACACAACTTAGGTCGACCATGGAAGGTTGACATGCATTAGTTCGACAGGGACAATAGGTCAACATGGTCATTAGGTCACCATGTACTAGGTCGACAGGTCAAAAGGTCGACATGGGGTTTTTGGCGTTGTTTTCTTCGGAAAGTGACGGGGAACCTAAATTAGTGCACAGTGTCCCCTCATATGGCTCGCTTCGCTCGGCACAGGTTACCGTTCCAATCGTAGTCCACGTGGATCGTTAAGTATGAAAAAAATCCAAAAATGAAAGAAAAAAAATGTGAAAAACTCATGTCGACCTTTTAACCTGTTGACCTATTGACCATGTCGACCTAATGACTGTTGACCTAAGTTGTGTCGACCTAACAACCGTATCCCCTAAACGTTGGGGGGACCTCGAGATCCACTGAGTTAAAATAACTTACTTTATGAGTGATAAATTGCACCAGCCAATCCGCTCCTAACAGTAATTTTTCAAATCCAGCCTGTGACATGGCAGTTAGGAGCTGATTGGCTGGTGCAATTTATCACTCACTGTGAAATTTATCACGCATTGATAAATAAGGGCATAAGTATGATATAAATAAGTGGAGTAAAGCTTTTTACTGTGGAAGGCAGGATCCAACTCTCCAAATGCAGACCCAGCAATGCTACAGGTGTGAAAGGAAGCCTAAGGGAAAATAATGAATTAATGAAACTCACCACCTTGTACCAAAATTTTTGCACCTTAGGACCATACTTGCCTACCCTCCCGGAATGGCCGGGAGGCTCCCGAAAAACGGGTGACCCTCCCGGCCCCCCGGAAGAGCAGGCAAGTCTCCCGATATCCGCGGGTCACCCCCTGCCGGCCGCCCACTTAACGAGTAAAGTGGGCGTTCCGGGCAGGTGATGATGCGATTCTTGTTGAATCGCGTCATCGTAACCACGCCCCCTGCTGTATAATGCCGGTAATCGCGGCATTACACAGCGGGGGGTGGGGGGGGTGGCTTAAATGACGCGGTCCAGAAGCCACGCCCCGCCTGCTGAGCCGACGGGCTGCTCTCTCCCGGAAAGAGCAGCCCAGAAGTCGGCTACTATACTTAGGACACTGCCAGAAGTTATGCCAGAAAAGTGCTGTGGGGGTGTTACACTTAGGATATCTATCTGATTTGCTCATTTGTTATGTACTCTGTAATGGGCGCTGCGGATCCCTTGTAAAGAAAGAAAAATAAACATAACCATTAACTTATTGGTTAGTTTACACCATTGTTAGAAGTACATGACCAGGTCACGTGAAGGGGAGACAGTTTAGAACAGCCCGGGATAACCTGTGGCGCTCCAGCTGTTGTGAAACTACAAGTCCCAGCATGCCCTGCCACAGTTTTGTTAGTAGGGAATGCTAAAATTGTGGCAGGGCATGCTGGGATATGTAGTTTTACAATAGGTGGAGAGCCACAGGTTGGCCAGGCTTGGTTTAGAACAATGGTCAATGGGGCTAATTCAGACTTGATCGTGCACGGCTACGATCAGCCACCCTGACATGCGGGGGGACGCCGAGCAGGGGCTAGTCAGCCCCGCATGTCCGGCCCTCCCCCCGCCGCACAGGTACAAAAGCATTGCACGGCAGTGATGCTTTTGTACCTGTAGAGTAGCTCCCTACCAGTGCTGCTCCTGCGTTCTGGCAGGGTGCTACCCATCGTTCTCCGGGTCGCAGCGGCTGCAAGTGAAATCACGCAGTTCAGACCTGATCGCCAGCTGTACGCTAATCGGGTCATTTTAGCCTCGCCCCTAACCAAATTTGATCCAACTACCGTCTTTTCCCGGTGGGTGGGCGGGGCCTGCTGATGTAATCAGCTTGGCTCCTCCCTCATCACCGCCCACCTGCTTCTCCTCTCCGGTCATCTCCCGGAGAGGAGAGGTAAAATATCGGCAAGTATGGCCCCACTGTGCGGACAAACTGCTGAGGGGCGTACTGAGAGGAATGACACTCTGGTCTGCATAAACGGAATGCCAATTGACTATAATGGGAGGAGACTGAACTTTTATGTATATTTCATAAAGTCTTAAACCTACACGCTATATTTTCACCACACATCTTGCAAAGATAAATACACATAGGATACATGCGGAATAACATGGAATGACGGCTGCTTACTAGGCAAAGACAGCTGTTTTTTCGCCATCACTGAGCATATATGATTATTATTAACCTTTATCTGAATGACGTGTACGAGTCTGCTAACAAACAAAACACAACTAATAAAGATTGTTGAAAAGAATGTCACCGAGCAAGGCTGTAAAAAAGAAAAAAAGAAACAAGCAGCTGTTGATAAAGTTTGTTGAACTGAGGGAGGAGGGGGGAACTGAAGACCTGGAAGTAGAATGAGAGAGTAGCAGCACTGCAGCAGGGGGAGGAGGAAGAGGAACACATGGGAGGAATCAGTGGTGAGTGCAGGATCATGCAGAAGGCTACATTTATTTATTAACACTTTCTTATATAGTGCAGCATATTCCGCTGCACTTTACATAAACTGGGTAATAGCAGGCGTAGAGTTAGAAGGCCCTGCTTGCAAGCTTACACTCTATATGTGTGTTACAGGGGAGGCAATGGTTGTAGGTGCTGCATGTAGACAGGGCCTGCCCTGCACTGAGGCTGGGAGGGAAGGAAGGAGTATGACCTGTGTACTCTGTAGAGAAGGCTTAGGCAATGGGGGCTCTCCAGCTGCTGGGTGGCTGCAAATCCAGGCATGGTGCCTTGGAATCCTGGGACTTACTGTTCCATAGCTATTTGTGATGGACACGATGTCTGCCAGTGTTATACAGGAAAGGTCTGCTGGTGTGATGAGAAATATGGGGGGGGGGGGGGGGGGGTGTATGAGGCGCTGTATTAGACACACAGTCTGTGTCAGGTTCTCCTCTGAAGCATTCTGTTAGGGTTACCACCTCATCCCTTTAATTCTGGACACATTAATTACACAGGTTATGTGGCTGATTAAAACCAGGTGAAGTGGAGTCTTGAAGGCAGCCAGCCACAGAACCTGTGTAATTAATGTGTCCAGAATTAAAGGGATAAGGTGGTACCCTACATTCTGTACATAAACCCTGCATAGTCCCGACGTTTGATGGTGTAAGTTCTCCATTAGTATTATCGTGCAGTTTACTAATCATTTTAGGGTAAGCCTCCCACCATGGCCCGACTGTGTGGAGTTTGTATTTTCTCCCCATGCTTGTGTTGATTTCCTCCCACACTCCAAATACACTCTGGTAGGTTAGTTGGCTCCTAACATCAATTAACCCTAGTGTGTGTACATGTGGTAGGGAACATAGGAGTTATATGTATCAAGCAGTGAAATGAATAGTTACCCATAGCAACCGTTCAATTTCAAGGTAGCTTTTATAAATTACTTTCTCTAACGTCCTAGTGGATGCTGGGGACTCCGTCAGGACATGGGGAATAGCGGCTCCGCAGGAGACAGGGCACAAAAGCAAGCTTTTAGGATCACATGGTGTGTACTGGCTCCTCCCCCTATGACCCTCCTCCAAGCCTCAGTTAGGTTTTTGTGCCCGTCCGAGTAGGGTGCAATCTAGGTGGCTCTCTTAAAGAGTTACTTAGAAAAAGTTTTTAGGTTCTTTATTTTCAGTGAGTCCTGCTGGCAACAGGCTCACTGCATCGAGGGACTTAGGGGAGAGATTTTCAACTCACCTGCGTGCAGGATGGATTGGATTCTTAGGCTACTGGACACCATTAGCTCCAGAGGGAGTCGGAACACAGGGCTCGCCCTGGGGTTCGTCCCGGAGCCGCGCCGCCGACCCCCCCTTGCAGATGCTGAAGATGAAGAGGTCCGGAACCAGGCGGCAGAAGACTTTCAGTCTTCATCAGGTAGCGCACAGCACTGCAGCTGTGCGCCATTGTTGTCAGCACACTTCTCACAGCAGTCACGGAGGGTGCAGGGCGCTGGGGGGGGGCGCCCTGGGCAGCAATGTATAATACCTGTATGGCGAAAAATACGTCACATATAGCCCTTGAGGCTATATGGATGTATTTAACCCCTGCCAGATATCAAAAACTCCGGAGAAGAAGCCCGCCGAAAAGGGGGCGGGGCCTATTCTCCTCAGCACACAGCGCCATTTTCCCTCACAGAAATGCTGGTGGGAAGGCTCCCAGGCTCTCCCCTGCACTGCACTACAGAAACAGGGTTAAAACAGAGAGGGGGGGCACTGATTTGGCGATATGTACATATATTAAAATGCTATAAGGGAGGAACACTTATATAAAGGTTGTCCCTGGTTAATTATAGCGTTTTGGTGTGTGCTGGCAAACTCTCCCTCTGTCTCCCCAAAGGGCTAGTGGGTCCTGTCCTCTATCAGAGCATTCCCTATGTGTGTGCTGTATGTCGGTACGTGTGTGTCGACATGTATGAGGTAAATGTTGGTGAGGAGGCGGAGCAAATTGCCTGTAATGGTGATGTCACTCTCTAGAGAGTCGACACCGGAATGGATGGCTTATTTATGGAATTACGTGATAATGTCAACACGCTGTAAGCCGGTTGACGACATGAGAGGGCCGGCGAACAAATTAGTATCTGTCCAGGCGTCTCAAACACCGTCAGGGGCTGTAAAATGCCCATTTACCTCAGTCGGTCGACACAGACCCAGACAAGGACACTGATTTCAGTGTCGACGGTGAAGAAACAAACGTATTTTCCTTTAGGGCCACACGTTAAGGGCAATGAAGGAGGTGTTACATATTTCTGATACTCCAAGTACCACAAAAAAGGGTATTATGTGTGAGGTGAAAAAACTACCTGTAGTTTTTCCTGAATCAGATAAATTATATGAAGTGTGTGATGATGCGTGGGTTTCCCCCGATAGAAAATTATTGGCGGTATACCTTTTCCCGCCAGAAGTTAAGGCGCGTTGGGAAACACCCCTCAGGGTGGATAAGGCGCTCACACGCTTATCAGAACAAGTGGCGGTACCATCTACAGATAGGACCGTACTTAAGGAGCCAGCTAATAGGAGGCTGAAAAATATCCTAAAAAGTATACACACACATGCTGGTGTTATACTGTGACCAGCGATCGCCTCAGCCTGGATGTGCAGACCTGAGGTGGCTTGGTCGGATTCCCTGACTAAAAATATTGATACCCTTGACAGGGACAGTATTTTATTGACTATAGAGCATTTAAAGGATGCATTTCTATATATGCGAGATGCGCAGAGGGATATTTGCACTCTGGCATCAAGAGTAAATGCGATGTCCATATCTGCAAGAAGATGTTTCTGGACACGACAGTGGTCAGGGGATGCAGATTCCAAACGGCACAAAGATGTATTGCCGTATAAAGGGGAGGAGTTATTTGGGGTCGGTCCATGGGACCTGGTGGCCACGGCAACTGCTGGAAAATACACCGTTATTTACCCTAAGTCACATCTCTGCAGAAAAAGACACCGTCTTTTCAGCTTCAGTCCTTTCGTCCCTATAAGAGTCATATCTGCCCAGGGATAGAGGAAAGGGAAGAAGACTGCAGCAGGCAGCCCATTCCCAGGAACAGAAGCGTTCCACCGCTTCTGACAAGCTCTCAGCATGACGCTGAGACCGTACAGGACCCCTGGATCCTACAAGTAGTATCCAAGGGGTACAGATTGGAATGTCGAGGCGTTTCCCCCCTCGCAGGTTCCTGTAGTCTGCTGTACCAATGTCTCCCTCCGACAGGGAGGCAGTATTGAAAATAATTCACAAGCTGTATTCCCAGCAGGTGATAATAAAAATACCCCTCCTACAACAAGGAAAGGGGTATTGTTCCACACTATATGGTGGTACTGAAGCCAGAAGGCTAGGTGAGACCGATTCTAAATCGAAAAATTTTTTTGAACACTTACAAAGGTTCAAATTCAGATGGAGTCACTCAGAGCAGTGATAGCAAACAAGGGGACTATATAGTGTCCCGGGACATCAGGGATGCTTACCTCCATGTCCCAAAAAATTTGCTTTTCTCACCAAGGGTACCTCAGGTTCGTGGTACAGAACTGTCACTATCAGTTTCAGACGATGCCGTTGGATTGTCCAAGGCACCCCGGGTCCTTACCAAGGTAATGACCGAAATGAGGATTCGTCGTCAAAGAGAATGGACGACCTCCTGATAAGAACAAGGTCCAGAGAACAGTTGGAGGTCGGAGTAGCACTATCTCAAGTAGTTCTACGACAGCACGGGTGGATTCTAAATATTCCATAACCGCAGTTGTTCCGACGACACGTCTGCTGGTCCTAGGGATGATTCTGGACACAGTCCAGGAAAAGGTGTTTCTCCCAGAGGAGAAAGCCAGGGAGTTATCCGAGCTAATCGGGATCCTCCTAAAACCAGGAAAAGTGTCAGTGCATCATTGCACAAGAGTCCTGGTAAAAATGGTGGCTTATTACGAAGCGCTTCCATTCGGCAGATTTCACACAAGAACTCTTCAGTGGGATCTGCTGGACAAATGGTCCGGATCGCATCTTCAGATGCATCAGCGGATAACCCTATATCCAAGGACAAGGGTGTCTCTCCTGTGGTGATTACAGAGTGCTCATCTTCTAGAGGGCCGCAGATTCGGCATTCAGGATTGGATGCTGGTAACCACGGAGGCCAGCCTGAGAGGCTGGGGAGCAGTCACACAGGGAAAAAATTTCCAGGGAGTGTGATCAAGTCTGGAGAATTCTCTCCACATAAATATACTGGAGCTAAGAGCAAATTTATAATGCTCTAAGTTTAGCAAGGCCCCTGCTTCAAGGTCAGCCGGTATTGATCCAGTGGGATAACATCACGGCAGTCGCCCACGTAAACAGAAAGGGCGGCACAAGAAGCAGGAGGGCAGTGGTCAAAACTGCAAGGATTTTTCGCTAGGCGGAAAATCATGTGTTAGCACTGTCAGCAGTGTTCATTCCGGGAGTGGATGACTGGGAAGCAGACTTCCTCAGCAGGCACGACCTCCACCCGGGAGAGTGGGAACTTCATCGGGAAGTTTTCCGCATGATTGTGAACCGTTGGGAAAGACCAAAGGTGGACATGATGGCGTCCCGCCCGAACAAAAAACGTGACAGGTATTGCGCCAGGTCACGAGACCTTCAGGCGATAGCTGTGGACGTCCTGGTAACACCGTGGGTGTAACAGTCGGTGTATGTGTTCCCTCCTCTGTTTCTCATAACCAAGGTATTGAGAATTATAAGACGTAGAGGAGTAAGAACTATACTCGGGCTCCGGATTGGCCAAGAGGGACTTGGTACCCGGAACTTCAAGAGATGCTCACAGAGGACTAATGGCCTCGGGAGCTAAGATGGGATTTGCTTTCAGCAAGAACCATGTCTGTTCCAAGAGGAACCGTGGCATCTGCCTCTAAGAAAGGACCTGCTCCAGCAGGGACCTTGTCTGTTCCAAGACTTACCGCGACTGCGTTTGACGGCATGGCGGTTGAACGCCGGATCCTAAGGGAAAAGGCATTCCGGAAGAAGTCATA
Source organism: Pseudophryne corroboree (assembly GCF_028390025.1). Taxonomy (NCBI): domain Eukaryota; kingdom Metazoa; phylum Chordata; class Amphibia; order Anura; family Myobatrachidae; genus Pseudophryne; species Pseudophryne corroboree. The sequence continues at coordinate 69,204,815 of NC_086451.1, forward strand.
CCTACCCTGGTCAAAGCCAGGAAGGAGGTGACCGTACAACGTTATCACCACATGTGGTGAAAATATGTTGCGTGGGTGAGGCCAGGAAGGCCCCACGAAAAAATTTCGACTAGGTCGATTTCTGCACTTCCTGAAAACAGGAGTGTCTATGAGCCTCAAATTGGGGTCCATTAAGGTTCAAGTTTCGGCCCTGTAGATTTTCTTCCAGAAAAAATTGGCTTCAATTCCTGAAGTCCAGACGTTTGTCAAGGGAGTATTGCATATACAGCCCCTTGTGTGCCTCCAGTGGCACCGTGGGATCTCAACGTAGTGTTGGGATTCCTAAAATCATATTGGTTTGAACCGCTCAAATCTGTGGATTTGAAATATCTCACATGGAAAGTGACCATGTTGTGGCCCTGGCCTCGGCCAGACAATTGTCAGAATTGGGGGCTTTGTCTTAAAAAAGCCCATATTTGTTTTTCTAGTCGGACAAGGCAGAACTGCGGACTCGTCCCCAGTTTCTTCCTAAGGTGGTGTCAGCATTTCACCTGAAACAACATATTGTGGTGCCTGCGGCTACTAGGGACTTGGAGGACTCCAAGTTGCTAGACGTTGTCAGGGCCCTGAAAATATTTATATATATATATATATATATATAATTCCAGGACGGCTAGAGTCAGAAAGTCTGACTTGCTGTTTATATTGTTGGCACCCAAAAAGCTGGGTGCTCCTGCTTCTAAGCAGACTATTGCTCGTTGGATTTGTAGTACAATTCAGCTTGCACATTCTGTGGCAGGCCTGCCACAGCCAAAATCTGTAAGTGCCCATTCCACAAGGAAGGTGGGCTCATCTTGGGCGGATGCCCGAGGGGGTCTCGGCTTTAAAATTTTGCCGAGCAGTTACGTGGTCAGGGGGGAACACGTTTGTAAAATTCTACAAATTTGATACCCTGGCTGAGGAGGACCTGGAGTTCTCTCATTCGGTGCTGCAGAGTCATCCGCACTCTCCCGCCCGTTTGGGAGCTTTGGTATAATCCCCATGGTCCTGACGGAGTCCCCAGCATCCACTAGGACGTTAGAGAAAATAAGATTTTACTTACCGATAAATCTATTTCTCGTAGTCCGTAGTGGATGCTGGGCGCCCATCCCAAGTGCGGATTGTCTGCATTACTTGTACATAGTTATTGTTACAAAAATCGGGTTATTATTGTTGTGAGCCATCTTTTTTAGAGGCTACTTCATTGTTATCATACTGTTAACTGGGTTCAGATCACAAGTTGTACGGTGTGATTGGTGTGGCTGGTATGAGTCTTACCCGGGATTCAAGATCCTTCCTTATTGTGTACGCTCGTCCGGGCACAGTACCTAACTGAGGCTTGGAGGAGGGTCATAGGGGGAGGAGCCAGTACACACCATGTGATCCTAAAAGCTTGCTATTGTGCCCTGTCTCCTGCGGAGCCGCTATTCCCCATGGTCCTGACGGAGTCCCCAGCATCCACTACGGACTACGAGAAATAGATTTATCGGTAAGTAAAATCTTATTTTCTATAACCAATTCTCAGCTGATCCACTTCTCTCTTTTCACTGCTTGATGAATCAACCCCATAGATTGTAAGCTCCCCTGGGGCAGGGACTGATGTGAATAGCCAAATATTCAATGTACAGCGCTGTGGAATATGTGTGCGCTATATAAATAACTGGTAATAAATAATGATACTATGCTATTCTCAACTACTAGTAATTCTTATGCACCATTACCTTCCGATGCTTTGTTTTCTTTCCTGCATCTGATTCATCATGTATCCAAGTGTCCATGTGTTCCCTGTGCTGCCGTTTTCCTTCTCTCACGCATGTCCCTTAACGGCAGGAGAAAAATAGAAACAGCCATTGCATGGGTGAAGGGCAGCATCCGTAGAAGGGAAGGAGTTAATTTCTGTAAGCTGTTTAATTAAATTTGCAATTGGGCATTTATCACTGTAAGTTATTGGAGAAGTGTATCATAGGGAAGGCTCTATTAGGTCCCCAGGGAATGTAGTATATGAAAGAAGGCAGCCTCTAAATAAGAGGAAAAACGTGTGCAGGTGTTTGTGCCACCAAATACTTGTCTCTATATCCTTAAGTGGTAACTTTAGTTTTATTTTATTTTATTGTCCTTGTAGGTCCTTGAAATTGGAGTTGAAAACTTACTATTTTATGCTTGTAAACATCCGACAGCAACATGAGCAAAGAAGGATTGAAAAGTAAACCTAAAAAGGTTAAAAAGCTGAAGAAAAATGCGGAAGCCACGTGAGTACAATGCAGATCTGTTCTGCAGACCGTTTGCTGCTTTTAGCCCTGCGCATTCTCCGTAGCTGAGCGAATGCACCTATAGGTGCTACGGAGTTGCACGCGTCTCCACTTACAGCGGAATTGTGGTAAGTGGGTGGTGGTAGGATGTGTGCACATAGGTGAAGTTTAGCGAGTGCGTGTATCTGTTACTTGCTTGCGCCAAGAATAAGTCTGTGTGCGCTGACAGTGGCCATTATGAAATATACGTATTAGGGCAGAGGTTCTCAAACGTGGTCCTCAAGGCACCCCAACGGTCCAGGTTTTAAATGTATCCATGCTTGGCCACAGGTGACTTAATTAGCACCTCAGTCAATTTGATTTAACCATCTGTGCTGAGCCATAGATATAGCTAAATCCTGGACTATTGGGGTGCCTTGAGGATTACGTTTGGGAACCTCTGTATTAGGGTGATAGTCTGCATACAGATCTGCGTAGAGGCGCATATCCACATTTACTTTTGTGCAAGTTTATGTGAAGCCTATTCGCGTGCAACTCTGAATCGTCCTAAATAGGATGTACAGGACCAATATACAGTTCTCCTTCTTAATATCATGTGACATGAAAGCATGCTATAAGGAGGTTTTTTCATTGCAGAAGCAAAGGTATTAGTATAGTGATCTGATCTTGATTGTGTGGCAAATGTTCCTATTTATATAAACGTTATGCATCCAACGTCACACTTTTTGTTTACCCTCAGCAATGAATCTCCTAGGTAAAGATGCATACACACGGTGAAATTCGGGCTAACCCCGATTTTCACTATGCGACAGGGGCTAGGTCGGCATCGCAAGCACATAATGACTATGCTTGCGACACTGACTATGTGCGATTTTGGTTAAGTGTCAATTTTGACTATCGGTAGTCACAGTATACTGCTTTCTGTGTGAGGCCTGATTCAGATCGCCCATGCATTTACAGTTTGCCTAATACCCTTTTTCCACTATCTAGCACGGGTCGCAGCCGGGAGCCTGACACGGCTGCGACCCGTGCTAAAGCTCCCTTCTACACTGCGCTCACCAACCCGGCATATTGCCGGGTTGGTGACGTGGCAGGGGCGGTGCAGGGAGATCACATGATCTCCCAGCGCCGCCCTTCCATAGACTGTGAACGGGAGCCGTGTCGCATCGACACGGCTTCTGTTTACACTACACAGCTTACCGGGTTGAACACGTGTTCAACCCGGTAAGCTACCCAGGTAGGATTCCCGGATCACCTGATCCGGGAATTTGCAGGGGAGGCCGTTTCCACTAGAAAAAAACACTGGTAAATTTTCGCCCCCCGCGCATTTACCCGCGTTTTTAGAGCTAGTGGAAAAGGGGTATAAGTGACCCCACTGCTTCCATCCGTGTGAAAAGCTGCAGTCTCCGGAACATCTGTTCAGCACTTAAATTATACCTCCACTCTATTGGTAGTAGTAACCCCCCACCCCATGGCCTTTCCTGCAACCCCCACAATAGTGTTTCCCAAGTCCAGTCCACAGGGAACACTAACTCTGCATATTTCTCTAACGTCCTAGAGGATGCTGGGGACTCCGTAAGGACCATGGGGATAGACGGGCTCCGCAGGAGACATGGGCACTTTAAGAAAGACTTTGGCTCTGGGTGTGCACTGGCTCCTCCCTCTATGCCCCTCCTCTAGACCTCAGTTTGATACTGTGCCCAGAGGAGATGGGTGCACTTCAGGGAGCTCTCCTGAGCTTCCTGTCAGAAAGTATATTTGTTAGGTTTTTTATTTTCAGGGAGCCTGCTGGCAACAGACTCCCTGCATCGAGGGACTGAGGAGAGAGAAACAGACCTACTTCTGTGAGTTTCAAGGCTCTGTTTCTTAGGCTACTGGACACAATTAGCTCCAGAGGGATTGGTACGCAGGTCTCACCGTCGCCGTCCGTCCCAGAGCCGCGCCGCCGTCCTCCTCGCAGAGCCGGAAGATAGAAGCCGGGTGAGTATCAGAAGAAGACTTCAGAGGCGGCAGAAGACTTCATGATCTTCACTGAGGTAACGCACAGCAGTAAAGCTGTGCGCCATTGCTCCCATACACCTCACACACAGCAGTCACTGTAAGGGCGCAGGGGGGGCGCCCTGGGCAGCAATAAAACCTCTCCATTGGCAAAATAAGTATATACATGTACAGATGGGCACTGTACATGTATATAACAGAGCCCCCGCCAGTTTTCAGGAATTTTGAGCGGGACAGAAGCCCGCCGCCGAGGGGGCGGGGCTTCTCCCTCAGCACTCACCAGCGCCATTTTTCTCCACAGCACAGCGCTGAGAGGAAGCTCCCCGGACTCTCCCCTGCTAATACACAGTGATAGAGGGGTTTTAAGAGGGGGAGGGGGGGCACATAATTGGCGGATATAAAGTATAAACAGCGCTACTGGATAAACATTTAGTGTTTTTTTTCCAGGGTCATATAGCGCTGGGGTGTGTGCTGGCATACTCTCTCTCTGTCTCTCCAAAGGGCCTGGTGGGGAAACTATCTTCAGATAAGAGGTTCCCTGTGTGTGTGGTGTGTCGGTACGCGTGTGTCGACATGTCTGAGGTAGAAGACTCACCTAGGGAGGAGGGGGAGCGTATGAATGTGAGGTCTCCGTCGGCGGTGCCGACACCTGACTGGATGGATATGTGGAATGTTTTAAGTGCTAGTGTGAACTTATTGCACAAAAGATTAGACAAAGCTGAAGCTAAGGAACAGTCAGGGAGTGAACCCATGTCTGTCCCTATGTCGCCGGGACCTTCAGGGTCTCAGAGTGCCCACTATCCCAGATAGGAGACACAGATACCGACACGGATTCGAACTCCAGTGTCGACTACGATGATGCAAAGTTACAGCCAAAAGTGTCTAAATGTATTCGATATATGATTATTGCAATAAAAGATGTTTTGCATATCACAGAGGAACCCCCTGTCCCTGACACGATGGTACACATGTATAAGGGAAAGAAGCCTGAGGTAACTTTCCCTCCTCACATGAGTTAAATGAATTATGTGAAAAAGCGTGGGAATCTCCAGACAAAAAACTGCAGATTCCCAAAAGGATTCTTATGGCGTATCCTTACCCACCAACGGACAGGATACGGTGGGAATCCTCCCCTAAGGTGGACAAAGCGTTGACACGCTTGTCAAAAAAGATAGCGCTGCTATCCCAAGATACGGCTACCCTCAAGGATCCTGCTGACCGCAAGCAGGAGGTTACCTTGAAATCCATTTATTTACTCAGACCGGCAATTGCGTCGGCTTGGGTTTGTAGCGCTGTAGCAGCATGGACAGATTCCTTATCAGCGGAGATTAAGACCCTAGATAAGGATACCATTTTATTGACCCTAGGCCATATAAAGGATGCTGTCTTATATATGAGAAATGCTCAGAGACATTAGTTTACTGGGTTCCAGAATAAACGCTATGTCAATTTCTGCTAGACGAGTCCTCTGCACCCTGCAGTGGACAGGTGAGGTCGACTCAAAAAGACATGTGGAGGTCTTACCTTACAAGGGTGAGGAATTGTTTGGGGAAGGGCTCTCTGACCTGGTCTCCACAGCTACGGCAGGTAAATCGAATTTTTTGCCTTATGTTCCCTCACAACCTAAGAAAGCGCCACATTATCAAATGCAGTCCTTTCGTTCAAATAAAAGCAAAAGAGTACGTGGATCGTCCTTTCTTGCCAGAGGTAAAAAGCTGCACAGCTAGTTCCCAGGAACAGAAGTCCTCCCCGGCCTCTGCAAAATCCACCGCATGACGCTGGGGTCTCCGCTGAGGGAGTCCGCCCCAGTGGGGGCACGTCTTCGACTTTTCAGCCACATCTGGGTTCACTCACAGGTGGATCCCTGGGCAATAGAAATTGTTTCTCAGGGATACAAGCTGGAATTCGAAGAGGTGCCTCCTTGCTGGGTTTACAAATCTGCTCTACCAACTTCTCCCCTAGAAAGGGAGATAGTGTTAAATGCTATTCACAAATTGTGTCTTCAACAAGTGGTGGTCGAAGTTCCCCTGCTTCAGAGAGGGAAGGGATACTACTCAAGCCTGTTTGTAGTTCCAAAACCGGACGGTTCGGTCAGACCCATATTGAATTTAAAATCCCTGAACCTATACTTAAAACGGTTCAAGTTCAAGATGGAATCGCTCAGAGCGGTCATCGCCAGCCTGGAAGGGGGGGATTTTGTGGTATCTCTGGACATAAAGGATGCATACCTTCATGTCCCCATTTATCCACCTCACCAGGCGTACCTGAGATTTGCGGTACAGGATTGTCATTACCAATTTCGACGTTGCCGTTTGGGCTTTCCACGGCCCCGAGGATTTTCACCAAGGTAATGGCGGAAATGATGGTGCTCCTGCGCAAGCAGGGTGTCAAAATTATCCCATACTTGGACGATCTCCTCATAAAAGCGAAATCACGAGAGAAGTTACTGAACAGCGTGTCACTTTCATCGAAGGTGTTACAGCAACACGGCTGGTTTCTCAATATCCCGAAGTCACAGCTGGTTCCTACGACTCGTCTGACCTTCTTGGGCATGATTCTGGACACAGACCAGAAAAGGGTTTTTCTTCCGATAGAAAAAGCTCAGGAACTCATGACTAGTCAAGAACCTATTGAAGCCAAAACAAGTGTCTGTGCATCATTGCACTCAAGTCCTGGGGGAAAATGGTGGCAACTTACGAAGCCATTCCTTCGGCAGGTTCCATGCTTTCCAATGGGACCTATTGGACAAGTGGTCCGGGTCACATCTACAAATTCATCAGCTGATCACCCTGTCCCCCAGGGCCAGGGTATCTCTCCTGTGGTGGCTGCAGAGTACTCACCTTTTGGAAGGCCGCAGGTTCGGCATTCAGGATTGGATCCTGGTGACCACAGACGCGAGCCTCAGAGGGTGGGGAGCAGTCACACACGGAAGAAACTTCCAAGGACTTTGGACAAGTCAAGAGACTTGTCTTCACATCAACATCCTGGAACTGAGGGCCATATACAACGCCCTACGTCAAGCGGAGAACTTACTTCGCGACCAACTAGTTCTGATCCAGTCAGACAACATCACCGCAGTGGCTCATGTAAACCGCCAAGGCGGCACAAGGAGCAGAGTGGCAATGGCGGAAGCCACCAGGATTCTTCGCTGGGCGGAAAATCATGTAAGCGCACTGTCAGCAGTGTTCATTCCGGGAGTGGACAACTGGGAAGCAGACTTCCTCAGCAGACACGACCTGCATCCAGGGGAGTGGGGACTTCATCAGGAAGTCTTCGCACAGATTGCAAGTCAGTGGGGACTGCCCCAGATAGACATGATGGCGTCCCGCCTCAACAAAAAGCTACGGAAGTATTGCGCCAAATCAAAAGACCCTCAGGCGGTAGCAGTAGACGCCCTAGTGACACTGTGGGTGTTCCAGTCGGTCTATGTGTTTCCTCCTCTTCCTCTCATACCCAAGGTGTTGAGAATAATAAGAAAAAGAGGAGTGAGAACAATTCTCATTGTTCCAGATTGGCCACGAAGGGCCTGGTATCCGGATCTGCTGGAAATGCTCACAGAAGATCCGTGGCCTCTTCCTCTAAGACAGGACCTGTTACAGCAGGTGCCATGTCTGTTCCAAGACTTACCGCGGCTGCGTTTGACGGCATGGCGGTTGAACGCCGGATCCTAGCAGAAAAGGGAATTCCGGATGAGGTCATTCCTACTCTGATAAAGGCTAGGAAAGACGTGACTGCAAAACATTTATCACCGGATATGGCGAAAATATGTTTCTTGGTGTGAGGCCAGGAATGCTCCTACGGAAGAATTCCATCTGGGCCGTTTCCTTCACTTCCTACAAACTGGAGTCCGTAGAGGATGCTGGGTGCCCGTCCCAAGTGCGGACTACTTCTGCGAGACTTGTATATAGTTTTGCTTACATAAGGGTTATGTTATAGTTTCATCAGGTTGGACTGATGCTACGTTGTTTTTTCATACTGTTAACTGTTTAATAGATACACAAGTTATACGGTGTAATTGGTGTGGCTGGTATGAATCTTGCCCTTGGATTAACAAAAATCTTTTCCTCGTACTGTCCATCTCCTCTGGGCACAGTTTCTCTAACTGAGGTCTGGAGGAGGGGCATAGAAGGAGGAGCCAGTGCACACCCAGACCTAAAGTCTTTCTTAAAGTGCCCATATCTCCTGCGGAGCCCGTCTATCCCCATGGACCTTACGGAGTCCCCAGCATCCTCTACGGACTACGAGAAAAAGATTTACCGGTAGGTTTAAAATCTTAGTTTTCCAAACTCTGGAACACCGTTGTATTTGATGTTCTCCCCAGATCTTATGTAAAGCAAGGCGGCATTATGAAGTATCCGGGTAGGGGGGAAATCAGAGGCGGACCAAACCCTATTACAGGAGGTAAGCAGCAGTCCCATCATGCACCCTCCCACCCTAGTCCATCATGCTCCTTCCTTCCCTTCTCCCACCCGGCATCTCACTCCGCGCGGGATGTACTAATGTGGAAATGTGTCAAAACCCATAAAACGTGGCCACATTATCCATATGTACAAAGCCCTGCACGCCAGCTTTAGCTGGCGTTACCCTATTGAAGCCTATGGGCTTCTTTCCACATTGTGCTGTGAGAAGGATCCAATCAGATTCCTCCCAACTCCTCCTGCGGTCGCCGTGGGCATCTGCGCATAAACAATGGAACTCCCGGTGCCGAAACCCAGAAGTCCGTAGTTCACAAAGGACCGCTCTTAACAGGAGAGCTGTCCTTTGCGTTGCTAATTGCATATGTTAGTAGCAATGCAATGTGTGGTGGGATGTACTGCAATTGCTTAGTACATCCCGCCCCTACTGTTTGGCAGGTTCCTAGTTAGGAGTGGGAGAGGCTGTGAGTCTGCAGTGCTTACCTCCAGTGTAGGGTGGGCCAGGGTCAAGGCAAAGTGAACTCATGGAGGGTGCCCCCTAGCCAGGATCCTCCCTCCAGCGGGGACAGCTCTATGCAGTGAGATTTTTCTGTTGCTCGCTGTGCCCTCTGCTGGCTGGCGTCAGCGCACTTTTCTGTAAGGTGGTCCAACACTAGGTGCCTGATGCCGCAACTCCCCAACTGTCTACTGGGTGGTAAACTGATGAAAACTGTCCTGGGAAGAACGCTGGTATTCATTACTGACTGATGCAGGTTGCGCTAATTATCTCACTTGTGGTTCTGTGAGGAGATCTGGAAAACATGCAGTGTTAGGTTTTCCTGAGGACTAGAGTTGGGAAAGACTGCCCCACAGACCAGGGATTTGTGATATCCTCACATGACCCTCTATAAGGTCATTTCTTTTGATACACTTTTGAATCCTGTTACATACCCCATATTTGTGCAGTTTTTTTGCAATATTGTCTTTGTGTCATATCTAGTAAACCATAGTTGTTCATGTTTTACAGTTGTGAAGCAAAAAGCAGTGACGTTGTACCTACAGCTGAGAGCTATGTAGCAGGAGAAGTGGCCGGCAGCTTGTTCTCCAAGATATCTCCTCAGAGTGTCACTCCGCTGTTCTCTCTCTTTGATACCAAGGCATGCGCTGTTCAGCCACTTTACGTGCCAGTTGTAGTTGTAAGTATTCAACTCTCTTATTTTAGCGGGTCCGTCACCTCAACACTTTGGTAGCAGCTGTCTTGGAGTCTGCATCAGTATTTAGACTTTACATTCACCAAGAAGTAGCAGCATATCTGTGGTATGAGGCACAATGTACCTCGTGGCTCAGTAATGTAATTACTACTTGGAGTTGAGGGGCTGCATTCTCGTCAATATAGGTGCAGCGGCGTGGATGTCTAACTTCACTGGGTATGAGGAACTTAATGATTGATCTACTTGCTCCCAAGCTTGGCTATATCCCAGTACTTGTCTAGCCTATCATATATGCTGGTTGACGCTTATTTTCACCGGACTGTGCCATCTACACCTCATGCACGAATTAAGGGGTTGATGTATCAAACAGCGAAGAGTCATTGCCCTTAGCAACCAATCATCTTTGAGGTAGCATTTATCCAGTACTTTCTATAAAATGTTAGAAGCAGGTTGGTTGCTATGGGCGACTTCTCTACTGTCCCACTGCTTGATACATGAATCCCTAAGTCCAATTTAAACTCTGATTTCCTCAACTCCAAATGACATCTCAGCCGTCACTAACTACATCCTGAGCTACACTAATCAAACACTTGCATAGGGGCCCATTTATTAAACTGGCGATATTAGTGCCCAGGATTGCATTGGAGTATGTGATTGTATCGGGGCCATGTATTAATGAGCACCCACAGGGACACGGGCTACTTTCCTCTTCCACACTGCGATATGCTCAGTGTGGAAGTGGAACTACTGCCCATGCACAGTAACCGTTTCCGGGGAGGGTTTGTGGTGTGTAGCCCATCTTCAGATGGCGGTAGCTGCTTTGTATTCCGGTAATTGTTAGATCTGACAGCATTGCATCGCTCCGTAGAAATGGGGGATGCGGCCGCCAGCGAGAATGGTGGGATCGCAGCAAGAATCTTGAGAGATCTGCTGCAGTCCCTCCTACATTCAAGGGATACCAAATATTTATGGCTATCCCCCCAAAAACAGTTGTTTTAGGGGAAACAGCCTCAAATATTTTTTGGTCAATGAGCCCCTAGAATGCTAAAGCGCATCAGGTTTTAGTTTTGCCTGTAATTACGTTACCTATTTGTTATGTTGTCAGCTGTATTAAATTGTAAAATGTACCTATTATTATGTCGGATGATCCCCAACAATCGCAGAATGTTTTTTTTTATTTTAACAGACAAAAAGAAAAGCGATTGAAACAGGGGATACAAAGCAAAGTAAAACAGCGCTGGTTGTTTCTCACACAACAGAGAAAAAGAACAAAGTGGCAAAAAAAGAGCTGAGTATAGCGGAGAAGAAGCTGGAAGACAGGTAATGCGCAATCCAGGAACATCCGACATGAAGAGCTGTTCTGGGGGAGTTCTATAAGCTTTAATTACAGTACCGCAGCCATGAGTAAAAGTGCAGAAGGCATCAAGCAAACGATATTACACACAATGGCAAATGACATTTAATGTGTGAAAGGCAATTGGACTTCATTATTAAAGTGGTTAGTTCACACTACTTGCACTTTCCATTTTTTTGCACTGGGCAGCCCTCAACCCTTCAATATAGAGCTGCATGTAAAGGCCCGTATTCACGGCCCGATTTGGGGAGTGATGTGTGCGGGGGGAACCGGGGGGGCCGCGACCTGCTAGTTTGAGCGTGCATGCAGGCCAATCTAGCGATGCGCTGGGCTGCGCATCGCTATCGCTGTGGGGGGTACACACGGAGAGATCATTCTTAAAATCTAAGCAATCCAGTCAGATTGCTTAGATTTTAGGCTGGGATTGCTCCGTGAGTGCCCCCCTTAACTCTTAAGGCCCCCATACATGAGCTATCAATTGGGGCAACTTGTAGTTTTGCAGATGATTGTGCAAATAAATCTGCAATGTATGGGGTTCACAGATGGCAGATTCCAACCAAAAAGCGGTTGGAATTGGTCAATCAGGTTGTCCAACTTGTTGGATGTCACAGATCAATTGGGGCTGTAGATTGCTAGTGTATGGCAGCAATCAGCAGATTTGCAGACTATCTCTACTAAACTGATGAGCCTTTCAAGATTGGCAGATCTGTATTTGCTGAACATTATCTGCAAATCACTAAAACATATCTGTAATGTATGGTCGGAGATTGGGGAATCTTTAAATATGGGGGGAGGGGTGTGAATTCAGAGTCTGCTAATTGTTTGTTTTTGGGCTCTTTTTTTTTTTTTTTTTTGTGGTTGCTGATGTGTGGGGTCCTTTAGCCAGAATAAGCTGAGGGCTAAGCAGAGGCTGTAAGGTGGTGCCTGTTGCCAGTCACCATATTACAGTCCTAAAAAAAGGTGGCTTTTTGTAACTCCTAATTATTAAATAAAAATAAAACCTATCCTTTTAAGATGTGTGGTTACTAAGCGTTTATTTGTGTGGAGCGATCTGTGTGTTGCTGAAACCCGTTGTGTGTTGCAGGGAGCAGGCATTGGCGAATGCAGATGAAGAAGAAAAGACAAAGCGCACTCTGGCTAAAAATAAAAACCTGAAAACCAAAACCAGCTTTGAGGATGAAGACCTGGTAACACCGCAGGCAAAGAAGAGAATGATCATGGCAGGAGAGAGAGTGAAAAATAAAAGAACGGTGTTTGTTGGTAATTTGCCCGTTACCTGCACTAAACAGGTATGTGTCCTCCAGGCTCCAGTCCCATACAGCCTTGTATTTGTAGGTGTAGGTAGACCTTTATGGTTAACTGGAGCACAAATTGCGCTGTAACACATAGCAACCCATCAGAGTCTTAGCTGTTGTCTTATCTGCTAGAAAATGAAAGCAGACTTTTGGCTTGCTGTAGGTTATACGGTCTTATTTGCACAGGTAACTGCACCGGTTATCATTGCACAATATGTTAATATATAATATGGTCAATGTATGACTTTGTCTTAAATTCTAGTTCTATACAGTCCGTGTAGGGGATCTTTTATCTGGGAATGATTGCTGCTTAATTGTGGATTTATAGTTTATTATTTTTGACCATGGGGTCACTCAAGCCGGCCGTAGCAGATCCTTGTAAGAGGCAAGGAAATCTCTGTCCAACAGTGGAGATCCTGGCCTCTTCTCCCCCTAATCAGCAGCGACACATGTAGAACGGGTCCTGCACATGAACAAAGTTCTGAACATTGGTACTATGGGGTGCAGATACAATCACACCTGAATAAGGGCCTATGGGGGGCTATTCAGAGTTGTTAGAAAACCAAAAAATTTAGCAGTTGGGCTAAACCATATTATGCTGCACCTGGGGCAGATGTAACGTGCAGATTATCGATGTTCATGTGCAGGACCCGTTCTACATGTGTCGCTGCTGATTAGGGGGGAGAAGAGGCCAGGATCTCCACTGTTGGACAGAGAATTCCTTGCATCTTACAAGGATTTGCTACGGCCGGCTTGCGTGACCTCATGGTTGCCGCTAGCCACCCGATGGTGTCGCAGTGGTCTGATGCAGGTCAGATCACTACTGCAGCAGGAGTCATCCACTTGTAATAGTTGCCTCCTGCTGCATTACCATACAGAGCCATCACTACTGCGCCCAAGCAAATGATGAGTAACTTTAACCACATCCAAATGAGGTCCACAGTTCCCCTGCCTTAATAAAACAAAATAAACTTTGATTTTATATATATATATATATATATATATATATATATATATATATATATATATATATATATATATAATATAAACAAACAGATGGAGCCTCGCTCATCTATCCTTCTCTGTTGCGCATAGGTGCACCAAGGTTTATTAGCATAAGCCTTTCATCTATTGTTCTCAGTTGCAATACAATACAGAGAGAACAATACGGCAGGGGATTAAGTCTGACAGCACTGGCTGAGTTATCCCTATTAAAGGGATAGATGCGCAGGGCTCCATCTGTATTACCACATAATATACTTAGTTTACAAACCTGCAGTGTGTGCCCCATAGGGTGCCTCAGACAGATTGAGGGGTATTCAGATGTTATCAAAAGTTACGGGAGATCGCAGGGGGGCGATATTCATTTGATGCCCCGTATCACGCTGATCATGCCCATTAGTGTCTGGTATAGCCGCGTAAAGCTTTAAATTGCCAAATAATGCCGAGACATTGAAGGTCTGTATATAACAGCGCCTGTAATGAGAGCTGTCATTTGCAAATATTGGTATTTGCTTGTCCGTTTACTATATTATCTACACTTGGATTTCAGATGCTGAAGTCATGCTTTAAGGAGTTTGGACCAATTGAATCAATGCGGTTCCGCTCTGTGGTATGGTTTGTATATTACATGGCTACAATATATTTATTAATAGTACCTAAGTCAGTATAGATTGCTCTGTATCTCCATCTACTAGGTCATTAGAGTTTGTACATCTCTGCTATAGGAAGGAGCTTCTGTTTCTGTCTTCTGCCCACTTGGGGTTCTCTTCCCTGTATGTGTAACTAGGGTTTAGTCAGTATGTACTGTAAGTAAATATACTGTGTCTGTATGGCCAACTGATATCACCCTCTATGGATTTTTCATTAAAGTAAAGTTCTGTTCGGGAACCCATAAGATTTAGCAGGTTTGTTTAACTGGTTAATGCGTTAACTTGTCTTATATCACAGTGTAATAAAACCTTGCACAGGGTCAGACATGAGGTTGCCATGGTGCATGATAACCAGCTTGGCAAGAAATTCTGCGGTCATTTGGTTAGTCGCCGTGATAACCATGGAATTCTTTTGTAAGGGGAATAACGGACCCTATTTCCTATAGGCAGAATAGTAAGACTTATTCACAGCCCAGGGCTATCTGTGCAGTAAGCGCCTCTCTTAGGGCGGTATTCAAATGAGAGATCACGCCCAATCTCCTTTCTAAAGTGATCCCCGTTATCGCGCATATTGCGCCCATAGTAATCATGTTTAGCTGCGTAAAGGGTTGGGGCGCCCTCGCTACTCCAGGGGTAGCGAGCTGTATGATTATATCACGCCCGTCAGCAGAAACAGAACAGGTGTGGAAGGAGGTGAAAATAATTGAATACCGCCCTTAGAATTGTTCTAGAGCAGCTGTAGTTTTTGTACTAGGCTGCTATGTTTGCATTGGGTCACATTAGCTAAGTGCCGATTGTACAAGTAGACACCTTTTATATAGACTATAGGTCCCCAAACTCTGTCCTCAGGACCCCAAACTGTCAACGTTTTCCAGGTAACCCGGCAGGTGCACAGGTGTATTTATTACTCACGGACACATTTTAAAAGATCCAAAGGTGGAGCTGTTTATTTCACTTGTGATTCTGTGAGGAGACCTGGAAAACATGCACTGTGTGGGGTCCTGAGGACCAAGTTTGAGAACCTGTGATATACAGTAGACATTCATGTTTGCACTTATAATGGCAGTGAAGCGGGAGGGAATAAGCGTCCAATAATAATGTGTCGCTATAGAGCGACTGATGATAAAAATATTTTTCCTTTCTTTCGGAAAGGCTCGAGCAGATCCCACCGAGTCCAGGAAAGTTGCTGCTATTCAGTGAGTTGACTTTTTTATTTTATTGGCTTACAAAGCTCAACGCAGAATTCATGGCTGTTTTCCATTGTTCTCCGACTTCTTTGAGAAGCTTTCTTTGCTACTTATTTCTACTTATTTCTCTGACGTCCTAAGTGGATGCTGGGGACTCCGTCAGGACCATGGGGATCAGCGGCTCCGCAGGAGACAGGGCACAAAAGTAAAAGCTTTAGGATCAGGTGGTGTGCACTGGCTCCTCCCCCTATGACCCTCCTCCAAGCCTCAGTTAGATTTTTGTGCCCGGCCGAGAAGGGTGCAATCTAGGTGGCTCTCCTAAAGAGCTGCTTAGAGTAAAAGTTTGTTAGGTTTTTTATTTTCAGTGAGTCCTGCTGGCAACAGGCTCACTGCTACGAGGGACTTAGGGGAGAGAAGTGAACTCACCTGCGTGCAGGATGGATTGGCTTCTTAGGCTACTGGACACCATTAGCTCCAGAGGGAGTCGGAACACAGGTCTCACCCTGGGGTTCGTCCCGGAGCCGCGCCACCGACCCCCCTTGCAGATGCCGAAAAGTGAAGGTCCAGAAACGGCGGCAGAAGACTCTTCAGTCTTCATAAGGTAGCGCACAGCACTGCAGCTGTGCGCCATTGTTGTCAGCACACTTCATAGCAGCGGTCACTGAGGGTGCAGGGCGCTGGGGGGGGCGCCCTGGGCAGCAATGATAGTACCTTATTCTGGCTAAAAATACATCACACCATACTGCCAGGTCTCAGAAAAACGGGAGAAGAAGCCCGCCGAAAAGGGGGCGGGGCCTATTCTCCTCAGCACACAGCGCCATTTTCCCTCACAGAAATGCTGGTGGGAAGGCTCCCAGGCTCTCCCCTGCACTGCACTACAGAAACAGGGTTAAAACAGAGAGGGGGGGCACTTATTTGGCGATATGTATATATATATTAAAATGCTATAAGGGAAAAACACTTATATAAAGGTTGTCCCTGTATAATTATAGCGTTTTTGGTGTGTGCTGGCAAACTCTCCCTCTGTCTCCCCAAAGGGCTAGTGGGGTCCTGTCCTCTATCAGAGCATTCCCTGTGTGTGTGCTGTGTGTCGGTACTTGTGTGTCGACATGTATGAGGACGATGTTGGTGAGGAGGCGGAGCAATTGCCTGAAATGGTGATGTCACTCTCTAGGGAGTCGACACCGGAATGGATGGCTTATTTAAGGAATTACGTGATAATGTCAACACGCTGCAAGGTCGGTTGACGACATGAGACGGCCGGCAAACAAATTAGTACCTGTCCAGGCGTCTCAAACACCGTCAGGGGCTGTAAAACGCTCATTTACCTCAGTCGGTCGACACAGACACGGACACTGACTCCAGTGTCGACGGTGAAGAAACAAACGTATTTTCCTTTAGGGCCACACGTTACATGTTAAGGGCAATGAAGGAGGTGTTACATATTTCTGATACTACAAGTACCACAAGAAGGGTATTATGTGGGGTGTGAAAAAACTACCTGTAGTTTTTCCTGAATCAGATAAATTAAATGAAGTGTGTGATGATGCGTGGGTTTCCCCCGATAGAAAATTATTGGCGGTATACCCTTTCCCGCCAGAAGTTAGGGCGCGTTGGGAAACACCCTTTAGGGTGGATAAGGCGCTCACACGCTTATCAAAACAAGTGGCGGTACCGTCTCCAGATAGGGCTGCCCTCAAGGAGCCAGCTGAGAGGCTGGAAAATATCCTAAAAAGGTATATACACACATACTGGTGTTATACTGCGACCAGCGATCGCCTCAGCCTGGATGTGCAGCGCTGGGGTGGCTTGGTCGGATTCTCTGACTGAAAATATTGATACCCTTGACAGGGACAGTATTTTATTGACTATAGAGCATTTAAAGGATGCATTTCTATATATGCGAGATGCACAGAGGGATATTTGCACTCTGGCATCAAGAGTAAGTGCGATGTCCATATCTGCCAGAAGATGTTTATGGACACGACAGTGGTCAGGTGATGCAGATTCCAAACGGCACATGGAAGTATTGCCGTATAAAGGGGAGGAGTTATTTGGGGTCGGTCCATCGGACCTGGTGGCCTCGGCAACAGCTGGAAAATCCACCTTTTTTACCCCAAATCACATCTCAGCAGAAAAAGACACCGTCTTTCCAGCCTCAGTCCTTTCGTCCCCATAAGGGCAAGCGGGCAAAAGGCCAGTCATATCTGCCCAGGGATAGAGGAAAGGGAAGAAGACTGCAGCAGGCAGCCCATTCCCAGGAACAGAAGCCCTCCACAGCTTCTGCCAAGTCCTCAGCATGACGCTGGGGCCGTACAAGCGGACTCAAGTGCGGTGGGGGGTCGTCTCAAGAGTTTCAGCGCGTAGTGGGCTCACTCGCAAGTGGACCCCCTTGGATCCTACAAGTAGTATCCCAGGGGTACAGACTGGAGATTCGAGACGTCTCCCCCTCGCAGGCTCCTGATGTCTGCTTTACCAACGTCTTCCTCCGACAGGGAGGCAGTATTGGAAACAATTCACAAGCTGTATTCCCAGCAGGTGATAATCAAAGTACCCCTCCTACAACAAGGAAAGGGGTATTATTCCACACTATATTGTGGTACTGAAGCCAGACGGTAAATGGGAAATCTTTGAACACTTACATACAAAGGTTCAAATCAAGATGGAGTCACTCAGAGCAGTGATAGCGAACCAGGAAGAAGGGGACTATATGGTGTCCCTGGACATCAAGGATGCTTACCTCCATGTCCCAAATTGCCCTTCTCACCAAGGGTACCTCAGGTTCGTGGTACGGAACTGTCACTATCAGTTTCAGACGCTGCCGTTTG
Source organism: Pseudophryne corroboree (assembly GCF_028390025.1). Classification (NCBI taxonomy): domain Eukaryota; kingdom Metazoa; phylum Chordata; class Amphibia; order Anura; family Myobatrachidae; genus Pseudophryne; species Pseudophryne corroboree. The sequence goes on from NC_086451.1 coordinate 69,223,001, forward strand.
GATTGTCCACGGCACCCCGGGTCTTTACGAAAGTAATGGCCGAAATGATGATTCTTCTTCAAAGAAAAGGCGTCTTAATTATTCCTTACTTGGACGATCTCCTGATAAGGGCAAGGTCCAGAGAACAGTTGGAAGTCGGAGTAGCACTATCTCAAGTAGTTCTACGACAGCACGGGTGGATTCTAAATATCCAAAATCGCAGCCGTTTCCGACGACACGTCTGCTGTTCCTAGGGATGGTTCTGGACACAGTCCAGAAAAAAGTGTTTCTCCCGGAGGAGAAAGCCAGGGAGTTATCCGAGCTAGTCAGGAACCTCCTAAAACCAGGAAAAGTGTCAGTGCATCATTGCACAAGAGTCCTGGAAAAAATGGTGGCTTATTACGAAGCGATTCCATTCGGCAGATTCCACGCAAGAACTTTTCAGTGGGATCTGCTGGACAAATGGTCCGGATCGCATTTTCAGATGCATCAGCGGATAACCCTATCTCCAAGGACAAGGGTGTCTCTCCTGTGGTGGTTACAGAGTGCTCATCTTCTAGAGGGCCGCAGATTCGGCATTCAGGATTGGATGCTGGTGACCACGAAGGCCAGCCTGAGAGGCTGGGGAGCAGTCACACAGGGAAAAAATTTCCAGGGAGTGTGATCAAGTCTGGAGATTTTTCTCCACATAAATATACTGGAGCTAAGGGCAATTTACAATGCTCTAAGCTTAGCAAGACCTCTGCTTCAAGGTCAGCCGGTATTGATCCAGTGGGACAACATCACGGCAGTCGCCCACGTAAACAGACAGGGCGGCACAAGAAGCAGGAGGGCAATGGCAGAAACTGCAAGGATTTTTCGCTGGGCAGAAAATCATGTGATAGCACTGTCAGCAGTGTTCATTCCGGGAGTGGACAACTGGGAAGCAGACTTCCTCAGCAGGCACAACCTCCACCCGGGAGAGTGGGGACTTCATCGGGAAGTCTTCCACATGATTGTGAACCGTTGGAAACCAAAGGTGGACATGATGGCGTCCCGCCTGAACAAAAAACTGGACAAGTATTGCGCCAGGTCAAAAGACCCTCAGGCAATAGCTGTGGACGTTCTGGTAACACCGTGGGTGTACCAGTCGGTGTATGTCTTCCCTCCTCTGCTTCTCATACCCAAGGTATTGAGAATTATAAGACGTAGAGGAGTAAGAACTATACTCGTGGCTCCGGATTGGCCAAGAAGGACTTGGTACCCGGAACTTCAAGAGATGCTCACAGAGGACTCATGGCCTCTGCCGCTAAGAAGGGACTTGCTTCAGCAAGTACCATGTCTGTTCCAAGACTTACCGCGGCTGCGTTTGACGGCATGGCGGTTGAACGCCGGATCCTAAGGGAAAAAGGCATTCCGGAAGAGGTCATTCCTACCCTGGTCAAAGCCAGGAAGGAGGTGACCGCACAACATTATCACCACATGTGGCGAAAATATGTTGCGTGGTGTGAGGCCAGGAAGGCCCCATGAAGAAATTTCAACTCGGTCGTTTCCTGCATTTCCTGCAAACAGGAGTGTCTATGGGCCTCATATTGGGGTCCATTAAGGTTCAAATTTCGGCCCTGTCGATTTTCTTCCAGAAAGAATTGGCTTCAGTTCCTGAAGTCCAGAAGTTTGTCAAGGGAGTACTGCATATACAACCCCCTTTTGTGCCTCCAGTGGCACTGTGGGATCTCAACGTAGTTCTGGGATTCCTAAAATCACATTGGTTTAAACCGCTCAAATCTGTGGATTTGAAATATCTCACAGGGAAAGTGACCATGCTGTTGGCCCTGGCCTCGGCCAGGCGAGTGTCAGAATTGGCGGCGTTTGTCTCAAAAAAGCCCATATCTGATTTTCCATTCGGACAGGGCAGAGCTGCGGACTCATCCCCAGTTTCTCCCTAAGGTGGTGTCAGTGTTTCACCCGAACCAGCTTATTGTGGTACCTGCGGCTACTAGGGACTTGGAGGACTCCAAGTTGCTAGATGTTGTCAGGGCCCTGAAAATATAGTTTCCAGGACGGCTGGAGTCAGGAAAACTGACTTGCTGTTATCCTGTATGCACCCAACAAACTGGGTGCTCTTGCTTCTAAGCAGACGATTGCTAGTTGGATGTGTAGTACAATTCAGCTTGCACATTCTGTGGCAGGCCTGCCACAGCCAAAATATGTAAATGCCCATTCCACAAGGAAGGTGGGCTCATCTTGGGCGGCTGCCCGAGGGGTCTCGGCTTTACAACTTTGCCGAGCTGATACTTGGTCAGGGGCACACCCTGACTGAGGAGGACCTGGAGTTCTCTCATTCGGTGCTGCAGAGTCATCCGCACTCTCCCGCCCGTTTGGGAGCTTTGGTATAATCCCCATGGTCCTGACGGAGTCCCCAGCATCCACTTAGGACGTCAGAGAAAATAAGAATTTACTTACCGATAATTCTATTTCTCGTAGTCCGTAGTGGATGCTGGGCGCCCATCCCAAGTGCGGATTGTCTGCAATACTTGTACATAGTTATTGTTACAAAAATCGGGTTATTATTGTTGTGAGCCATCTTTTCAGATGCTCCGCTGTTATCATGCTGTTAACTGGGTTCAGATCACAGGTTGTACAGTGTGATTGGTGTGGCTGGTATGAGTCTTACCCGGGATTCAAAATCCTTCCTTATTGTGTACGCTCGTCCGGGCACAGTATCCTAACTGAGGCTTGGAGGAGGGTCATAGGGGGAGGAGCCAGTGCACACCACCTGATCCTAAAGCTTTTACTTTTGTGCCCTGTCTCCTGCGGAGCCGCTGATCCCCATGGTCCTGACGGAGTCCCCAGCATCCACTACGGACTACGAGAAATAGAATTATCGGTAAGTAAATTCTTAATTTTATTTATCAGTTTATTTTGCGCGCACACATCCCGCAGCGCTATACAGAGAATAGTTCGCCACTCACATCTGTCCCTGCCCCAGTTGAGCTTGCAGTCTATATACCCAACAGCGCTAATAAAAGAGTGTGTGTACAATTTAATAGGAACAATTAAAATTAAATGTACAAGTACCGGTCACTTTTAAATAAACAAGCTACATGCGCATATAAAGAAATATACAGACATGCAAATAAGACTGTTAATATCAATAACTGGTTAATAAGCATACACAGGTAGTTTGTTAGTCCTAATTAGAGTAGGCTTCATGCAGTTATCATCAGCTGTTTTAGTAACTTTTTCAGTATACTAGGATTGATCAGCTCCTTAGTCCAATTTTTGTAACAGAGCAATGTTAATTGTAGATGAATAAAAGCAAAGTTTGCAATCTGCAGTGTTTAAGAATGCACATCGGTAATTAGATATCGCCTAGTTCGTTAGCCCAAGCTCCCAAATGGGCAGAAATACGATCTCCCGGCTCCTGGTGCCTTCAGCACATTAGTGGTGCCATATCTGGAGTGTCCGCATTAGGGCTTGTAAAAGGTGAGCAGACCATGTGAAGAGTGCCGGTACTGGACACAGGGGGTGACGTCTTGGGCGTTTCTCCGCCTTTATTCAGATCTCTGAGGAAGCCGCTGGTCATTTAACACTGCAGATTGCAACTTAGCTTTTATTCATCTACAATTAACATTGCTCTGTTACAAAAATTGGACTAAAGAGCTGATCAATCCTAGTATACTGAAAAAGTTACTAAAACAGCTGATGATAACTGCATGAAGCCTGCTCTAATTAGGACTAACAAACTACCTGTGTATGCTTATTAACCAGTTATTGATATTAACAGTCTTATTTGCATGTCTGTATATTTCTTTATATGCGCATGTAGCTTGTTTATTTAAAACTGGCCGGTACTTGTACATTTAATTTTAATTGTTCTATTAAATTGTACACACACTCTTTTTTTTTTTTTTCTTTTTTTTATTAGCGCTGTTAGGTGTTTGTTTGTTTTGTGGTTTATAAGGGTTAAGTAATCCCTTTTTAGCAGCTGCTCTAAGATAGGTGTGCTAAATACTATATTAACATTGGCTTAAAAGTGTTTATTAGCCCAAATCAGCCTTAGCGCTGATTTTTGTTTGTTTTTAGTCTGTATACCCCACCACATGTACCCACACATACACACAAGGGTTAATTTTATGTTGGGAGACCATTAATCTACCAGTATATTTTTGGAGCTTGGGAGGAAACCGGAGCACTCAGAGGAATTCAGGCAATCACAGGGAGAATATACAAACTCAACACAGCTAGGGCCATGTTGGAAATCAAACCCAATACTTCAGTACTGTGAGGCATTAATGCTAACCATTACACCAACCGTGCTGCTCACTTATCACCTGTTACCATGCTTGCCAGTATCCCACGTCATTATCTGGTTTGTTTTTTTTCCCCCAGTTTTATTACCAGTTGCCTACTAATGTCTCGCATGATCTATAACATTGTGCTGCAGTCCATCTGGCCTTCGTTATAGCTTTATCCAGCAATTAGTCTGATAAGTACGTCTGTCCTCTTGTCACTGCCCGCGTGTTTCTTCTTCATTTTCATGTTACTGTTACATCATTTTGAAGTTGCCTTTTTATAATTATTTACTTGTCGTCTCTCCCAGCCGGAAGGTACACCCTAAAAGGAAAAGTATTAACGCATATGTGGTCTTTAAAGAACAGGACAGTGCTGCTAAGGCCCTTGTGAGGTATGATTATAGCGCTATAATCATGTTTATTTTGTAGACTTTTTTTGGTCATCCTCTTCTTGCAGTGTGGTGTTTAGAGAACTCGTCTTATCCAGCTTTATAACCCTGCTTTACACAGTTTGTTAGTTCATTCTAACTATAAAAAGAGGATTTTGGTACTTACCGATAAATCCATTTCTCTGAATCTTCTAGGGGACACTGGAACATCCATTTACATTAGGGTGTGAAGCTTGCAACCGGAGGTGTGGCACAATCTTAAATTAGCATTGTCTGCACAGCCGGCTCCTCCCCTTCACATCCCTCCTGCCTCAGTTTGGAAAATTTGACTGAGAGACTAGGACATGAAACTATAGCACCTGGCGAGGAACCGAACCGTACATCATATCAAACAGCCTCCAAGAAACGGTTAACCGAAAAAAATAACGCTGTTTGTACGAATAGTTGTAACAAGAACTACGAACATAGCAGGTTGACAGCACCGAGGCGGGCGTCCAGTGTCCCCTAGAGGATTCAGAGAAATGGATTTATCGGTAAGTACCAAAATCCTCTTTTCTTTTTCATCCACTAGGGGTCACTGGAGTACTCTTGGGTCATGGACTGGGCGTAGCGGAAATGGCACATATTTAAATATTTAAATTAGTAACTGGCCATCCCCTCCATAATCCCACAGAGCCTTCAGTATTTTTCTGTGCCTCTAGCGGAAGGTACTGAGGACTGAATGTCCTATGATTCTTCAAGCAAGATTATTTCAAGATTATTATTTTTTTTTTTTCTACATGATCCCTTCCCAACTTATCAGAGAAGTTCGGGTTAGGGATCATTGGTGCGGCATTAGCAGCAGATGGTCTGCCGGCGCTCATACAAAGGGCCCCGCCATTGATCAAAATCAGCGCAGCTGATTGCAGCCACGGGCTGCACAAGGACGCAGGACGGCGCTTACAGAAAAGTTCCGTCATGGTCTCCGCAGGTGGTGCAGGTACTGAGCGGTAGGCAGCTCTCACTTACTTACTTTATCTGTCTATTGCGGGCGGTCAGCTCACGCTGCCGCCCATTATGGGGGGACTTGTATGTGTTTAGATACTGTAAATGTCCCACTGCTGCCTGCCACTACATACTCTTTGCTGCCACTATAATGCTCACAGCGAGCGAACGGCACTGCCGCACGCTCGTCTTTCCTCTGATCCTTTCGTTTCCGGCGCCGCGGGGCGCTTGCAGTAAACTAGCGAGCAGTTCCAGCTACTACCGCCGGAACGCTCGCCGCTCCCCGTCTCTCCGGCGTCCCGCCATCCGTCCTCCGCCCTACTTCTGGTGGGGTGAGCGGCCGAGATGACCTCAGCTGCTGCCGGGCCCGCTCTGGCGGCCGCTCACCAATCTCCGGCGTGCAGTCATTCACACGGCCGCGGTAAGACTCGCACTCCCCGTCTGCTGAACAACGGGGGGGGGGGGGAGCAGTAAAAGAAGAAAGTGGGGGAAGTCGGCAGCCAGCATAAAGACTGCACCTGCAAATAATAGTCTTCTGCAGGAGAGAGAGGGGGTGAGAAAACCCGCAGGGAGGCCCCAATAACTAAGCTGCGTTTAGGCAGCAAAATAATCAGGCTTTTAAGCCTGTGGCCAATATCAGAGTCTCTGTTACTTATACAATATACCTGTGGGTGTGTATCTGTGTATGTATATATATGATCTATATATATATATATATATATATATATATATATATATATATATATATATATATATATATATATATATATATATATATATATATATATATATAATGTGTGTGTGTGTGTTATGTATTTGTGTGTTTACACACTGATTGTATACAGATAGGTGTGTCGGTGTATATGCATATACATGTATTAATAGGTTTATTGTTATATATATATATATATATATATATATATATATATATATATATATATATATATAGAACTTGGTGTATTAGCAATCTTGCAATAAGCAAGCACATGGCCGGACACCATTTTAACATTACTTCCTGGTTCTTCCCAGGAAGTTGCTGCCCTACAACACTCGGCCTCTAGAGGAGCCGGGGTGTTAGGAATTTTATTTTCTTGGTTTTTTACAAGCACAAGATGAACACGTGTGCTGTAATGTAAATTTATACACACTTTATTTACGTGGTACTAAATCACGGTACTAGTCTATCCTTCTGTACTTGCTTGTCCGTGTACATAAGGAGTAAGTCTAGGACATAGCAGCTTCGCTGCAGAGTCCGTCGGACAAATAAGACGCACTATTGCCGTTCCTCGTTGGGGAGGCTGGCGTATATAAAGCCACTGAAAAGCTGACTGTGAACAATTGTTATTATTGTTTTATAATTTGACGGTTTCAATATCCGTCGCAGTGTGTCCTACAGTATACAGCAGTAGGGGTGTTGTTTAAACTGGTTTGGGCTCGGTTTCGGCTTAATAGGGCAGTGGTTGCATGGCAATTCAGTTCACGTTTGCCCTACAAGAAGCACACCTTATGCTTCTCGCTGATCACACTTGTGGACAGCTTCTGTGGACGTCAGCCAGTTAGTTCTCGCTTTTCAGTTTCACTAGTGCGGCACGACGTGCTTTTTCGCTACGTGCTTAACAGGACGGTGTCCGTTTCTAAACGAGAATAGAAACATTGCCTTACGCTGCCCACATGTTTCGTCCTGTCTTGGACAAATTCCTGAATAAATAGATTCAGTATATAGTCGTTACATCTCGGTCCTTTCGGGCCCGTGCTACAGAAACAGCCACAGGCGGGTCAGGTGGTAGTGAACGTGGTTTTCAATAACCTTTACCTATCTGATTGTCGTCAATATACGGTTAAAGTGCTGCTACCTATTTCCACGCATCTTTAACCAGGGTTCAGTGGCGTTTACAGCTAAGCCACTGAAAAGCCAGGGCTAGAATGAGGTTCCAGGCCATCGCCGATCGTCAGTGGTGGGCATCCACAGTTGGGGGATCCGCAATTTTTGGGTTCGCAGTTTACCAGACAAAGGTTGCTTGTTTTTCACCATTGCAATTTGCAAGACGGGTCTGCCTGGGTCATAAGATGTGGTTCTGCACACCGCCATACAAGCTCTAGTAGATTGAGCACTTTGACTGCAGTCAACAACATTATTCCAGTTTGGGGTAGTTCCAAAGCTGGCAGAATCTGTCAGTCCGATACTGACCCTTCAGGTCAATCAGGGCGTTGCTTATACTACATCCATGAATACCTGCAGTTGGTGACTACAGGTTGAAAATCACAGTGTTTCTGGTTTTCAACAAGAATAGGTACTTAGACGCATCAGGCCTACTAAAGTTGGCAGTAAAAACCATTCTCGCTTTCAAGCGCTACCGTTTTGGCTTCGTATGGCGCCTAGGGTTGTCACAAGTAATGGCTATCGTGATAGCTCATCCCTGAAAGTGATAACAGTTCAGTGTTGGCAGATCTGCTCATTAAAGCTCCGTCTCAAAACTTCGTCATGCAACGGCCCTTACTAACGTACAAGGGTGTCGTTCAACGCGGTTAGATTGTTAACCTAGAGATATCAAGCCTCATTCCGTAACAGCGGACTCATGCATAGGGATAATTTCCGTGGTTGCACGGATTTACCTGCCTGAACATACCACACAAAATGTTCGTCATCACGTACAGTTCGTACGCAAGCCACGGACAGTCTTGATCCGTTTGGCCTTTTGCCTATTGGTAAGGAGGGTGACGTCTTTCGACGCACTCTTTTTCGCAAGGAGTCACTCAGGTCATTTTCACCGGGAAGTTCTTGCACGCTCCTACAAGTTCATCAAATAGTACGCTTGTCTCTAAGGGCCAGAGTTTCACTACTCTAGTGGCTCCAAGTACATAATTTTTACCGCAGGGACAATGTTCGGTGTCTGGAATTGGATAATTCTAAATATGAACGCGAGTCTCAGAGGTGGGGGACCTGGGGTCCCAAAATGATAAATTTCACAAATCACGGAGATTTCGGTCAAACGCGCTGCGGCAAGCGGCCCACATGCTCCGTTCTCAGACTGTCCAAGTGCGGTCAGACAACACAACGGCGATCGCATACATCACCGATCAAGGACGGAATCGAAGTCGCATGACCATGCGGCAAGTTGCTCCATGTTGATTCTGGAAGTGAACAGCTGTAAGGCAGCTTATTCCAGGACACTGAGCATTGAATTCTTACGTGTTCCAGATGTTGGTCCAGCGTGGAGTTACCCACAGGGGTATCTATTGGCATCTCGCAAAAGAAAAAAAAAAAAAAAGAAAAAACATCCAAGTATGTGTCCATCCCAGTATGTGTCCAGTACAAGGGCTCCGAAGGCAGCAGCTGTAGATGCTCTGATGCTCTCACGATCGCGTGGCTGTACAGCGTTGTGAATCTGTTACAACGGTTACGCTGCTTCCTCGGGTACTAAAATGGATCATACAAGACTCCATGACAGTCATACTAGTGGCGCCACATTGGCCTCGGAGGCCATGATTCTTGGATCTCCGCGAACTACTCGCAGCCGATCCTTCACCGTTCTCGCCAAGTCCGGACCTGTCCCACTAGGGTCAGTTCTTTTACCCCGTTTTAGCGCGGCAGCGTTTGACGGGGTGGCTGTTCAAAGCGCTCTCAAGTACGGAGGGCATTCCAGAATCTGGTATACAAACCATGTTAGGGCCTGGGAAGCCAGTACGGCAGCTCATTATCACAAGGTTTAGCGTGCCTCTATAGGTTGGTGTGACGCTCAGAAGTTTCCAACATCATTTTCAAGTTATCCCGTCTTTTAATATTTTTACAGACTGGGTTTGGGGAACGATTATATTCTACACTCAAGGTGCAGGTCTCTGCAGGTCAATTTGCCTGCAAAGGTGTTTGCCTCCTTTGCCGATTGTACACACTTTCCTGCACGGTGTCCTCAGACGACCTCCATTTATACCACCTAAAGCGCCATGAGACGTGATCTGGTATTACCACCTACAGCACCAGGGGACGTGATCTGGGTTTAGGTTTTTTATTTACAGTCTTCATTTGTTGAATTCTTACAACAAGTGGATGTTACGTTTATCAATTCGTAAACACTTTTCTCTTAGCCTTAGCCTCTCAGCAAGGCGTGTTTTAACATAGCTTGCATGTCAAGGGCCCAAATCTGGTGTTTTATGGTCATAGGGCGGAATTTCGCACAAATTCCGTGTTCCAGTCAAAGATCGTATAATGTCACGCATCAACTAATTAATGTAGTTCCTTGGTTATCAATATGTTCGAGAACTTACGTTACTTTGAATGGGGTACGCGCACTACGCGTTTATGTAACCAAACAATTGTATGTAGAACAGACACATTGTTCTCTATAATGTAGTGAAGATGGCTTTACAAGCTACCAAGCAGTCCTTATGTCATACGTCAGGCTTAGCTTTATAATAGGCTACAACGCCTACATCAAGGTCAGACCATTCCAAACGTTCTAGTGAACGTCATAAGCGGGTCAACCGCCTACTTCAGTGTCAGACCATTCCATACGTTCTTTGGGAACGTCAGGAGCAGCAGGTCGTGGAGTTTCTACGAAACAGCGTAGACGAGCTGCTACATGGTCATCAGTGCATGACCATCAGTGCGCATGTTGGTGCGCTTTTACAGGTTGGCTATGTTTGCGGCATCAGCATTTAGCTTTGGCCGTCTAGTGTTACAGGTGCCAAACTGCTCTCCCGCCCAAGGGGGAAACTTTGGTACGTCCCAAGAGTACTCCAGTGACCCCTAGTGGATGAAAAAGAAAATAGGATTTTGGTACTTACCAGGTAAATCCTTTTCTTTGAATCCATAGGGGTCACTGGACGCCCACCCAGAGCAGTTTACCTGTCTTGTGGTAAGGTCTGTGGATCTTATGGTAACACGTTATCACCAATGCATTTGATGTTATGGTATCAACTGATTATCAGTTCCGTTATGTGTCAACTTTAGGGTTGACCATTATATTATAATGTTTATAGGTTCATATAATGTTATATGTAATTCTCTATGGTTCATCCTCTCTATCACTCCTATTCGGCCCAGTAAAAATACTGAAGGCTCTGTGGGATTATGGAGGGGATGGCCAGTTACTAATTTAAATATTTAAATATGTGCCATTTCCGCTACGCCCAGTCCATAACCCAAGAGTACTCCAGTGACCCCTATGGATTCAAAGAAAAGGATTTACCTGGTAAGTACCAAAATCCTATTTTCTCTTTCATCCACTAGGGGACACTGGAACATCCATTTACATTAGGGGACGTCCCAAAGTTATCCCCAAGGGAGGGAGTGCTGTCGGTGGCCTGCAAAACTAAACGTCCGAACTTAGAGTCTCCGGACGCAAAGTTATCAAACCTGTAATATTTTGTGAACGTGTGGCCTAAAGACCACGTTGCCACTCTGCAAAGTTGAGTAGTTGAAGCACCTCTGGCATCCGCCCATGAGGCCCCCACTGATCGGGTGGTAGGAGCACCCGCCTAAACCGAAACCTGTGTGTTACAGGAAATATAAGCTTGCCGAATGGCAAGTCAAATCCGTCTAGACAAAAACTGCATAGGTGCAGGCCAAAACTTCCTTGGCCCATCTAAAAACAGAACAAATGGTCCGACCTTCGGAAAAGTCGATGTAACCTACACGTATACCCCTAAAAGTTCGGACACATGCAAAGACACGTCCCCATCTGCAAGACCCATCTGCAAGACCCTAGGAAGAGGGGACCATGCATGGCTGGTTTACGTGAACCCCCGAAACAACTTAGGAAGGAAAACTGTTCCTGTACGGAATTCCGTCCTATCCGCATGAAAAATTAAAAAGGGACTTATACCCGATAAGGCTCCCAACTTAGAAAACCCACCTGGCCGAAGCCAAGGTAAGCCCTAACGTGACCCCACAAGCGAGAGATTTCAGGTCTGTTCTTGCTAACGGCTCAAAAATTGGAGGACTCAAAAATTCCAACACCAAATTTAAGTCCCACGGGGTAATGGGGGGGACAAAAAAGGGGTTGTATCCTCAGAACCCCCAGTAAAAAGGTTTGACCTCTGGCAAGGGTGCCAACCGCCGTAGAATTAGGATGGAGAAAGCAGAAATTTGAACCTTCAGAATGCCCATTCTGAGCCCTAACTCGAGACCGGCCCTGAAGGAAAAGTAGAAGTTTGGATAAGTGGAAGTTCGTCGAATTCCACCCACGTTCTTGACACCAGTCCATGTATCTCTTCCACATTATGTAGTAGTGCATGGCTGTGACCGGCTACCTAGCGACAATCCGTGTAGGAATGGCCATTCTTGGTATCCCTGTGTTTCTTAAGATCCAGGTTTCAATAGCCACGCCGTTAAACGCCACCTGTGCATGACTGGGCATTGGAACGGTCCCCGAGATAACAGGTCCTCTCTCTAAGATAACCGCCAAGGATCCTCCGCTAGTAACCCCTGCAGGTCTGAGTAACAATTCCTGCGGGACCAATCTGGTGCGATTAGAATCGCCCACATTCGTTCTCGTTTTAACCCTTTTAGAAACCTGGGAATGAGTGGGAAAAGTGGAAAAATGTGAACCATCCAGTAACACCAAGGAAGTGTTAATGAGTCCCCTCCTTCTGCTGCTGGATCTCCTGTCCTGGACATATATCTGGGCAACTGATGTTTTTGCCGCAACACCATTAGGTCGACTCGAGGTAGACCCCATATCCTCGCCCCCAGGTCGAAAATCCGTGGATGGAGTCACCACTCCCCCGGAGGCATATTCTGACAATTGAGACAATCGGCTACCCAGTTCTCCACACCTGGAATGAACACTGCCGAGCGGATCATCTTTTGTCCTTCTGCCCACAACAAGAACTTTGTGGCTTCCCGTAACGCCATCCTGCTATTTGATTGTCCTTGACGGTTTATGTAAACAGACGTCGTGACTTGTCCGACTGTATCTACAAATGTTGACCCATGCCCAGGTCTTCGGTTAAGAGTAGCGCGTTGTAAACCGCTCTTAGCTCGAGAATGTTCATGGCGTCCACCTGCCTGAAACAGATGTCCCTCCAGGACAGGACCACAGCCTCTGAGACTGGCATACGTTGTTAGAATTCTCCAATCCCAAATGCCGAATCTGTTGCCGGATGCGAGATTCTTGTGCAACAACCACCAAGCTAAGGAGAGTCGTATGTGCGGTGGAAGTCGAAATACTGCGATGTAGAAATCAATGCGAGCCTGCTCCCTGAGGTTTGTGACATCAGCACCTGACCCCCTAATCTCTGTAGGTCCTTGAACCTATCTTGTAGGAATACTCTCAATTGTACCGTGTCCACAATGAGACCAATGAATTGAATCCGTTGAGTTGACCTGAGGTTGGATTTCTGGAAATTCACAATCCACCCTGGTAAACGACAAATTGATGAGACGTCTTAACATCCTTGAATAACTGTTCCCGAGAGGATACTCCGATTAGTAGATCGTCTACATAAGGCATAATAGTGCCCCTCAACAGTCTCCATTCTGCAACCATGATTGCTATGAACTTCGTAAGGCTTACTGGGGCTGATGACCGACCGAATTCAAAGGACCTGAAGTGGTAGTGATCCTTCGCCTGTGCGAACTTTTAGTAAGCCTGGTGAGATCCTCAGATTGGGATATGTAGATATGTATTATGTCCATTGATACCATGAATACGCCTTGTTCTAAGCCTGCATTGACCAACTGGATTGATTCCATGTTGAATTTATAAACCCTTAGAGACTAGTTTAAAACCCTTTAAATTGAGTATCGGCCTGACTGTCCCATCTGGCTTTGCCATGACAAACAGATTGGAATAGAAACCCGTTCCTCTGAGAGGTGGGAACCGGAATAATGACATCTGACCGTAGCAAAGTTTAAATTGCAGTCAGCAGTGCTTTTGTCTTTTGAGGACACTCTACCCCTGGTATGTCGATTATCCAAAGTTCTGGTGGGGTTTTTGGCCCAGAAGTCCCAAAAACCTTCCAAACGTGCGCCCACAAAGGGGGACCCCAGGTGAGCTGGGAGGCCATCATGCCACAGTTTTGTCAGCAGGATTATCCTGCTTTCTGTTTGCTGCCTGTGAGCGGCCTCTACCTTCTGCCCCTATGTACTTGTGTACCGAAACCTCTCCCTCGGGCTCGAAAGGACTGTGATCTAAATGATTTACACGCTGGACCAGAGTAACCTCTCCTGACCTGTGAAGCGGCTCTCGTACTTGGAGTAAGTAGAAGGGTGAACTTCCCTGCGAAATCCACTTGTCCAACTCCGATCTACCGCCTTCTCGGTGTCAGAGTCTTTTCTCTGAGCCATAAAATCCGTATGGCCGATGCGGAGATGCGCGAAGCTATTCTGCTAGGATCCTCTGAGGCTTGACACAAGTATGAAACAGATTCTTGAATATGTTCCGCCAGTTGGGTAATCTCTTCCAAGCTATTGTCCTCCTCAATAGCCTGTACAAAATGCCCAAACCATGCTCCCATGGCCTTGTTGACCCAAGCACAGACTATCGCAGGTCTCTGTGCTGTACCAGCTGCTACTAAAATTGACTTTAAAGCCGGGTCAACCTTAAGACCTGAAGCATCCTTTAAAGTCGTTACATTAGAAATGGGTAAGATTGTCTTCCTCGACAACCTTCCTAGGAAAGCATCCACTACTGGTGGAGTCTCCTACTTATCATTACACCCCTAGGTAGGAGATACGTTACTTGAAACCTTTTCGTAAATTGAAAGCATTGTCAGGTTGTTTCCCAGCGTCCTCCATCTGAGATTTGAGAGATGTAGGCATGGGAAAGACCGCAGAATGCGGCTTTTGGGATTCGAACAATTCGAATTCTTCTGGCTCCTTTACTTTTTCTACTTTGAAGTATAGGATCCCCTTCAACGCTTCTAAAAAAAAAAAAATCAAGACCCGAGATTGCCGTGTCCTCTTCTGGGCAATCAGCGTTTAGGTTAGATTCCATTTACTCATCTAATAGGAAGAGATCTTTTAACTGCCTTGCGCACCTTTGTTTCTGCATGTGCGGGCAGCGTTAACCTGATAAGGAATTCCTCCTCGTCTTTGAGAATCCCGCAGCCCATTCCGATTGCTGCTGATTCCGCCATCTCCTTGGAGATTCTATTTGTAAGGCTGTCTTTTCATGACCTAGCCATATGTTACCAGGTGGAGCGTCCTTGTCTAAGCAGGAGTCGTCCACCCCGGAGCTGCCAACCTGCGAGCCCTTCCTGTTACCTTTCGTACATACATAACAGGTCTTGGAGGTCTTGGTTGGTGCTTTAGACATGTTTAACCCCCTTACTAGGGCATTACGCCGCACTTTCACCCTTTAAACTAGGAAGAGAAAGACTGTGAGAGGTGACGGAAGCGACGGTTCCTTTAGGTATCGGATTCGGCTGGGATTACTTTACCCTTCTTATATATACATGTATATAAAAGGAGCAGGACAAAAAATAAAGTTATAATTAAAAAATAATTAAATAAATAGAAAATAAATAAATTAAAACACCAGCCGTTTTGCTCCACTCGCACACCCAACTGTAACTCAGCTGTTATGTTGGGGTTTTTGTTCCATCGCTTCCTCTTATTTTCTGCAGGATCCTTCTCATATATTCCTTTGAAAATATAAATATAAAATTGATGAAAATACAGGAGATCCCTTTTGGCAGCTTCCAATATAATGTTCAACAGCAGAGGGAGCCTGAATTAATGTAGGGGTCCCACCCCCTGAGCTAATTGGCTGACTTCCCTAGGCAGGGAGTAACCCCCCCTGGAACTAACTTTGCGCCAAAAATGTATCTGTAAAATGGCCGCTATTAAAATTATGAGGTAACGTATCCCTTGTAGCCAGTATCTAATAACATCTCCCCCCCCCCTATCAGGGGACCGTTGTTAAATAACCCTTTATCCTGCTGCATAACACTTCAGATCCGTGTGTGTGGGACGCTGCGTGAGGTGGAGCGGCCCCCCTCCCCCCCGCAGCGCGCGTAACAGAGAAGCGCCCGACACTTACAGCCCCCGTCTACGCGTGGCGGTGCCTTCCCCGCCGTCCTCCGGAGCGCAGCTCAGTCTGTTAATGAGCTGTGCGCTCCGGCTGGCCCGCTCTCTGCTCACTGAAATGGCTCCGAGCAGCGTGTCTGTTGCTATGGGGATCTATGTGCGGCGCTTCTGATCTCCCCAGAGCTTAACCGGGGAGATGCATAGAAATGTCAGGGCACTCTTTGTATTACTAAAGGAGGGATCTGCAGGCTAAGGGACCTCATTCCAGGACCAGTACTTACAGTTTGAGGATCTCCTGTAGAGAGATGCAGATCAAAAGGGATCTTGTCTCTCAAACTCATCTTGGCTTTGTCCTCTATTTCATTAGTTGACGCAGCCTATTCTGGATCCTGAACTTTGTCCCCCTTTTATTAGGGGGACGCATCCCTTTCTTCTGGTAAAGCCTGCACCCCCTTTCATTTAGGTGGGATCGGGCAATTACCATCTGTTCCTGTAAAAACCTGCACCCTCTCTTTAGTTAGGAGGGATTGGGTCAGTGTAAAATAGAAAAAATAAATAAATTAATCTTCAAGGAGCAGGAGCTCCCTTTCTGTGCTTGTACCTCCTGGCACAATTTTCCAAACTGAGGCAGGAGGGATGTGAAGGGGAGGAGCCCGCTGTGCAGACAATGCTAATTTAAGATTGTGCCACACCTCCGGTTGCAAGCTTCACACCCTAATGTAAATGGATGTTCCAGTGTCCCCTAGTGGATGAAAGAGAAATATAAATAATATATGAGCTACCTGGCCTGTAGACGCCTCTGTCACACACAGTTACACCTAATGAAACAGAGATAAGTGATACCCCCAAACATAATGGGAGAAAGGATGCTTTACATTGGCTTACTAGCACATGACTCAGATAATTCTCGCTTTCTGGAGACTGATGCCTTTTATAAACTATTATACAAAACAACCAGAAGGATGGTCTATGACCATCTGAGCCACCGCCTGTTGACACCAGCCTATTTACCTTTCTGCTATAAGACTTTATTGCTGACTGCAAACAGCTCTCTGGTGACTATCGAATACTGTAGTTGTGGTGTTACCTATTTGTCATGTGACCAGGCATTCACTTTTGCGAACCTACAATGATTTCCTATGTGTCATCTTGAACGATCATACAGATGTGTCCTCCTAAATCTCTGCTGCTGTCACACCAAACAGCCCCTCTTGGCACGCCAGGTCGCGTGACAATCTTTAAGCTTTGGGCATCTTTTTTGCTGCTTTTTTGTCAAAAATGAGTCCTAGTTACATTGCAATGTGACTAGGACGCACCAGGTCACTGTGCTGATTAATTTGATATGACCCTTTTATTTCTACGTGCAACTGAGTCTCTGAATCTGTATACGAGGTGCTACAATGTAGCAGCCGCAGCTTTTTACCAATACAAGTTCTGCTCCGTGTAGAGACTCACTCACACACAATATACACGTGCCCTATATCACATTAATCAGCACAGTCTCCGTGTGCATCCTAGTCACATTGCGTTGCACCTAAGATGGATTTTTTTGCGAAAAAGACTCCCAACGTTAACGGAGTTGCACGGGAACTGGCGGCTCTCTCACGCCAGGCGTCTCGCGCTGCAGGGCGTATTGAGGCTGGTTGTATGAGGACACATCTGTAGTCAGGGATTCGTTCTCTGTGTATGTGCTCAGGTGTACTAGGAATGTGTCCATCTCTGTATTTATTTTAGTGTTGTAGCTTTATGTTGCCTTGAAGCCCAGTAAGAGCAGGTTTACCATTCATCAGATGTGTAAGATTTAGATCATGCTGTAAGTGAGCAAATTGTTTGATCTTTCAAGTAAACCTCTTAGGCTTGTTGCATGTACAGTATGTGGCTACTTCTAAAGCATTCCAATAACATGTTACACGTGATTCTGAATAACGTGCGTGTATTAATCACGTCGCAGGAACGGGAATGAGATCAGCAGTGGCTTCCACATCAGGGTTGACCTCGCCTCTAAAAGCTCCTCCGTAAGTGACCATCCATTTCTAAAACAAATACATTCTAGACTGTGATAAAAACCTTGAGTAACTATTGGACGGTGAGAAATACAGATAACATTTATAATAACATTACAATATAAAAAAAAAAAAAAAATTAGTCACAATTCAAAATCTATAAGTACTATACTGGGTGTATCTGTATGAAAGACAGTAATAGATAAACTGGCAATAGGTTGACGCCAAATGGATGACGGGGTCGACGTGGACGAAGGTCGACATGCAAAAGTCTACAAAGAAGTCTGAAACATGGTTTTTAGGGTCAGGCTGTCCGAGGGGAGGGGTAGGGTCAGGCTGTCAGAGGGGAGGGGTAGGGTCAGGCTGTCAGAGGGGAGGGGTAGGGTTAGGCTGTCAAAGGGGACGGTTAGGGTCAGGCTGTCAGAGGGGGTGGTTAGGGTTAGGCTGTCAGAGGGGATGGTTAGGGTTAGGCTGTCAGAGGGGATGGTTAGGCTGCAGAAGGGGATGGGTAGGGAAAGGCACTTGGGGGAAGGTTAAGGTGCATACACATGGTGAGGTTCGGGCTAACCCCAATTCTCAATATGCGACAGGGGCTAGGTCGGCATCGCAAGCACATAATGACTGTGCTTGCGATACTGACTGCGATTTTGGCTAAGTCTTCTAAGAGAGAGTCAAAATTGACTTGCCCGCACAGTCTATCTAGGCTTGCGATGCCGACCGCACGGGTCCGCACATCGGGATCGCAAGGTGACTTTCACCTTGTGATTTGCACTAACTTTTCTTACGATTTTGACTATAGTCAAAATCGTCAGAAAATATCTCAGTGTGTACACACCATTAGAGTTATGCTGCCTGAGGGGACAGTTAGGATTAGGCATTTATTAGAGGATTAGGTTGCCAAAGGGGATGATTAGGGTTAGAAAATTGGGGGAGGGATAGGCAGCCAGAAGGGACGGTTAGGGGATAGGCTGCCAGAGGGGACGGTTAGGGATAGGCTGCCAGAGGGGACGGTTAGGGATGGTAATTTAGGTGAGGGCTATTGTTAGATAGCCAGAGGGGACGGTTAGGGGATAGGCTGCCAGAGGGGACGGTTAGGGTCAGGCTGCCAGAGGGGACGGTTAGGGTCAGGCTGCCAGAGGGGACGGTTAGGGTCAGGCTGCCAGAGGGGACGGTTAGGGTCAGGCTGCCAGAGGGGACGGTTAGGGTCAGGCTGCCAGAGGGGACGGTTAGGGTCAGGCTGCCAGAGGGGACGGTTAGGGTCAGGCTGCCAGAGGGGACGGTTAGGGGATAGGCTGCCAGAGGGGACGGTTAAGGATAGGCAGCCAGAGGGGACGGTTAGGGTTAGTAATTTAGGTGAGGGCTATTGTTAGGCAGCCAGAAGGGACAGTTAGGGATAGGCTGCCAGAGGGGACGGTTAGGGATAGGCTGCCAGAGGGAACGGTTAGGGATAGGCTGCCAGAGGGGACGGTTAGGGATAGGCTGCCAGAGGGGACGGTTAGGGATAGGCTGCCAGGTTAGGGATAGGCTGCCAGAGGGGACGGTTAGGGATAGGCTGCCAGAGGGGACGGTTAGGGATAGGCTGCCAGAGGGGACGGTTAGGGATAGGCTGCCAGAGGGGACGGTTAGGGTTAGTAATTTAGGTGAGGGTTATTGTTAGGCTGCCAGAGGGGACGGTTAGGGATAGGCTGCCAGAGGGGACGGTTAGGGATAGGCTGCCAGGTTAGGGATAGGCAGCCAGAGGGGACGGTTAGGGATAGGCTGCCAGAGGGGACGGTTAGGGATAGGCTGCCAGAGGGGACGGTTAGGGATAGGCTGCCAGAGGGGACGGTTAGGGATAGGCTGCCAGAGGGGACGGTTAGGGTTAGTAATTTAGGTGAGGGCTATTGTTAGGCTGCCAGAGGGGACGGTTAAGGATTGGCACTTTTTTGGGAGGATTAGGGAAAATATATAATTTATTTATTTTGTCAACTATTTGACTGTCGACCATCTGGTGTTGACCTATTAACAGTCTGTCTATATACTGACAATCTTTTAATCCACATCTTAAAACGCCAGTCTCCTAAGTGGTAGTTCATAGAGACAAAGTAGAAATAGTGACCATGAGCAGTCAATGTAATGAACATAAAATTATACAAGGCCCAGTATTGGCAGGCAAGAGTTACCACAGATAATGGAATGATGGATCATAAACAGTCTTTAAGCTATATTTCCTGCCTTCTCTACATGATTTCAGTCACAGTTGTGTCATATATATGTATTTCTCACACAAGGGACTTGGTGTCATAGATCTCCCATTGCTTTGCAGCATGACAAGAAGAAAACGGTGTTTGTTGGGAACCTGCCTTATGGTAAGCTCAGCACCTGCCCACATTTCCTTCCACAAAATCCAGTATGATGTGAATGCCTAAAGCAAAGTGGACGGACATGCTAGCATGTGAGGGCACAATTTATTATAGGCTATCTATAATATAACAGTACATTTGCTGGTTTAAATTATATAATCCTGTAAACTCTCTCATGGGTAGGACCTGCCATGCCCCAAGTACCAGTTTTGCTTGCCCTGTTTTCCTCACTGTACTGCGGAGGCCTGTAGTGTCCCAGCCGATCAGAGAACTGATGGATCAATATATTGCGCGGCAATATGATCCAGTGTATTCCCGCCACATTCACCTGCATGCTGTTGTCAGCAGGGCAGGATAGTCGGCCTGCCTAATATGCTCAGTGCTTTATAAATCTCTCTAGGTTTAGTGAAGCAGGAGTGCCTCTAGGTGGCAGTATTGCGTGACCATGTATATTCCATGTCTTGGTCAGCGATAGAACAGGCCGCGCTGCAATAAAAAAAAAAAGTTTATGAATATTATCTTTATTGACAAATGACAATTATTTCATATTTTGTCTCAGACATTGAAGATGAAGCCCTCCGAAAGCATTTCTCTGAATGTGGGAGCGTAGGAGGTGTTCGTATAATCAGAGACCACCACTCTGGGATTGGCAAAGGTTTTGGCTATGTTTTATTTCAGGTACGAATATATATCCATTTTCAAGTTGCAATACCGATACAGGCAATTTGAAAGCATTTGTCACCTAATTTTAAATATATAGAAATGTTTTTATATTAATTTATTTAAACTGCAGTGTAATTACAAATGTACCACAAAGCACATTCTGCTGATTTCTCAGAATAATGTACTATTAAAAAAAAACAATGTAATGCCTTTCTACATCTATTAATTGCTGGAACGAGCATGCAGGCAGGAATTGGAGTGCCTCTGGGTATGTTTTAGATGGTGTGGTTTTTGTTTTGTTTTGTTTTTTTTAAAGTTCCTGATGGCCTCTAGCACCAAAATGGGTATGAGAATGTAGCCCTTAAATTCAGTAGGGGCCAGTGATATGTAGGATTATGGGCAATGTGATGGCATAATTTAAGGCAGGTTTAGCCTTTGGTGGGGTTTGGAGCACTTGAGACTGGCTGCTATGCCGGCGGTCATGTGACCGACGCTGAAATCCTGACCACCGACGGTATCAGGGTCACTGTAAGGGTTAGGGCCCTGGGGGAAGGGGCACGGTGGTTAGGCACTAAGGGGTGGGGGTGGCACAGTTGTTGCTGCCCCCCCCCTCCCCCCCCCCCCCCCCCCCCCCTCCAAGTTTTAGCCCTAGCTGCGACCACCCCAGGAGGTTAGGTTAGGGCAGGCTTGTCCAAACTGCGGCCCTCCAGCTGTTGTGAAACTACACATCCCAGCATGCCCTGACACCGCTTTAACATTCTCCGACATCAAAACTGTGTCAGGGCATGCTGGGATATGTAGTTTCACAACAGCTGGAGGGCCGCAGTTTGGACATGCCTGGGTTAGGGGAAAGGTGAGGGGTATAATAATTCCCCATCCTCTGTTGACATTCTCAATGTTGGCATACCGACAGCCAGGAGCCTGTTCTTGCTACTGAGCGCCTTTTCCAGGTCTACATAATGTGAAAATCGCCCTTTCATCTGTTTCTACTAAATAATGCTTCTCATCTATCTCATAATATTATTTAAATTGCTTTACAGTGTTAAAAGCTTCTTTGAGGCTCTTCCACATGTCCTATGCCATTTTGTAGTGTAACCTTTCTTTGGTTGTTCTGTCAGCCATCTTATGTAAAACATGTCTCCAAGTTTTGCCAATGACGACCTGACAGGAATACGTGTTTAACCACAAACCTCTGTATTTTGTTAAACCTGTTCGCTGCAGGATTCAGATGCCGTGCAGCTTGCGCTGAAGATGGAAAATTCTGAGCTGATGGGGAGAAAACTTCGGGTAAAACGCTGCCTCGCGAATGAGACGCAGAGAACGCAGAAAAATCCATCTTTCAAACCGTTGGAATCTCTAAAGAAAGGACAACGTGCGAAGCAGAACACGTTCGTTGGTGAAACTGCTGATGGTACAAAGAGTAAAAAGAAGAAGCCAAAGCTGAAGAAGAAAAATAAACTAATATAAATCCGTTATAAGGAGAAAACAATTTGTTTATTTTTTTTTTACATTAATGCAGAAAAATCCAATTTTTACCGTGTCGGAGAACTTTGATATTTTAACTGAAGAAAGCCACAGCCAGTGTCACATTCTGATTTGCAATTAGCTTATGGCAGACTTAGGGGGACCTGTGGGGCTTCAGCTGTGGCTGATCTGTCTCCTATCACAGCCATTAATTATGTACAGATGTGGCCTCATACAACATTGCTGTAGTCACGCCAAACAGCCCTTCTCAGCACGCCAGCTCCTGCGAGACTGTGCTAACGTTGGGCGTCTTAGTCGCAATGTGATGTGACTAGGATGCACCAGGAAACTCTGCCGATTATTATGCAACACTTGTGACTGTATATGAGGTGCTGTGATATTGGCTATTTCCAAAGCAAGCCGTAACGAGACCCAGTGACGCAGATATACAGGTGCTGCATATCAGTCTCCTGGTGCGTCCTAGTCCCATCGCGCTACATTGTCGCCCAACGCTAGCACAGTTGCATGGGACCTGGCGGCTTGCACTGTGTGGCTTATTGAGGAGGGTGTAGTATGGTATGACGGCGACCGGGCTCCCGGCTACCAGCGCCGGGAGCTCGACCGCCGGCATACCGACAGCGTGGCGAGCGCAAAGGAGCCCCTTGCAGGCTCGCCCCGCTGCGGGCACTGTGGCGCTACGCGCACCACGCTATTTATTCTCCCTCCAGGGGGGTCGTGGACCCCCACGAGGGAGAATGTGTCGGTATGCCGGGTTTCCGACATTCGGCATATTGAAGACCACCCTGTGAGGACACAGCTGTAGCTCTGGTAGTCTATTTACATTATTAGCAATAGAATCGCTCAGTCTTATTTACCATATGTGGTACTAAAACTGTAGCATTTAATAGCAGACATCCTTGGGAACAGACTACCGACCGCTCCCAGTGCAGGTGATAGTACATGGCAGCACCTCTCATAGATTCATCAGCAAAACCAAGACTTTATCAAGAAAATCACTACTAGTTCCAGCATTACTTACACCTGTAATATGGCTTATAAGTGCACCTGTATCCATTCATAATGAACCAGTGACAGCACTGACCAACATTCATTAGGACCTGGAGAGGTGACGGAGTGCCTGCATGTGGCTTCTGCCCCCACAGAATGGCTGCCTCTGCGGATTACAGAGTTTGGTGATGTCCTCTGTAGTGGAACTGGCGCCCATCTCCGGGGATGGACATTTGTGGAGATGTGGAAGGTTTTGTGGAGCATAAATGCTCATGTCCATTACACTTGCTTACATATCTGGTGGCAGCAGTTATATTGAATAGGGATCTAACTTTGTAAGAGAAAACGTGAAACTGTGGAGGAATTGCAACATCTGGTTCGGTCACCTTGTAACCATAGAGGCGTTTGTGTTGCTGAATTTCTCAGGGAATGTGTTGCACGCATTTGTTCACTGCTGTTGGAGTTACACCTACCAGCTCACCAGTATGGCCGGTATACATCTCCTCCATTCTACAGTCTACTGTATTTGTAATGATATCACTTCTGTCTTTCCTATCACAGCCATAGAAAGGACATGTTGTTTTTGGAAGAATCCTTTTCTAATAGAGAAAAATAACATCTGGTAACGCTTGTTGAGTTGTACGTCCTACATACATTTATTTCGCTGGTTTATACAGTTCATCATTGGTTGTTGTGTAGTTTGTGTCTGCGTATGGGAAGTGTTTTACTAAATAAATACTGCAATTTGCTGTTTGGCCTCTCTTGTAAAGACGTTTTGTTTTATTTTACTTGGTGCTATCACTAATAAGGTGAGTACACACTTAGTGATAAATTAAACGATGTCGTTCATTTTGACCCTGATGCGCGGTGGGTCGTTAACAACCCTCGCTGTCGGCCGTGCATGCAGCTCAATTTGGATTATCGTCCAAAAACTGCATGCACGTCCGCGGTGTGACGTCACTGAGCGATATAGTTGTCATATCGCTCAGTGGGGGGGGGGGGTATTCAATTGTTTGAAAAGTCAGTTGAGAGTCTGTTTTTTTTCCTATCTAATAGACAGGAAAAACAGACACCCAACCGACTTTTCAAACATTTGAATTCCCCCCAGTGTGTACGCACTGCCGCCAACCGCCCCGGCAGGGAACACACTAGATGACGTTTGCTCATAAAGCAATAGTGTGTACCCACCCATAGAAGGTTTAAAAAATTTGGAAAATGGGGTTCACAGCCAAGCGTTTATGGATTGTTGTCCAGGCTTTAGAAGTATAAAGTGAGTCCTTTAGGGAGTTTGGAGTGGGGGTTATGTCATAGTGCAGCCACGGAGTAGGGGGAGAGTAATGTGGGCTACAGAAACAGATTAGTAAAATGCTGAAGATCTAGGCAGCAGTCAGAAATATATCTGAATGGCACTGCATGGGAGAATGTGGGCATGACTGGAAGAGCTACAGTAAGCAGTCTTTAATCTGAGGCTGGATAGGTCTATTCCTGGCTGTATGGGTATTTTGCAATTGCAGATAAATTTTTTGAAAAGCCTGTACGCATTGAGTAGTTTAAAAGTTAGACAAAAAAAAGGGGGAAGCATTTGAAAGGGGTTAAGCCATGGTGGGGTAAGTACGGCATTTGTAAGGGGGTAAGATAGCTTGGGGAAAGTACACTTTCAGTAACCACTATTCTCCCCAATAAGTATAAAGGAAAAGACATCCATTGCTGGATTAAGCGCTAAATTTGTTTAATTATGAGGGGGAAATTTGCAGCATATAAATTGTGTTTCGAAGGTGTGCTGTAAATTCCCAACTATTTAATTATAGAAATAGTGATAAGAAAATGAGTAGGGGAGAGGACCGGGCAATGGTGCAGCAGGTCAGGCCGTGGGGGAGGCCACGAATTAAGGGGGTAAGTCAGGTCTGATCGTAGATGTGCTACGATCAGTTTCTCAGATATGCAGGGGGACTCCCTGCATGTCTGTCCCTACCCCCCTTCCACCCGCAAGGGTGCAAGAGCATCGCACCCAGCGAGTAGCTCCCTGCCAGCACAGCTCCTGGGCGCTACCTGCTGCGGCACGTCCCCGCACTGGTCCAGACACGCCTGCGTTGTCTAGACCGCACCCCGCCAAAGGCATTCTAAAGCCGTTGGTACGCCCCCTCCTGCCCCGCGATCGTCTCTGCCTCTCAATCAGGCAGAGGCGATCGCAGTCCTGAGATGCTGTCAGCATCTCACTGGGCTCCCGGGATGCGCAGCGCACTCCACCATGGGCTTCAAACAGCGATCCAGTCTGAATTAGGCTCTAAAGCAAGTAATCTCCAATATAGCAGTCATAGAGGTATTGGGAGGAGAGACAAAGGGGGGAATTCAATTGCAGAACAGAAAAAGGGACGCACTGACTTCTATATGAATCACCGTCTCTTTTTTGACGCTCCCCTTGAGCAAGTCTGATTTTTCCTGAAATCATTAATTTTAGGAAAAAATCACTGAGACTTGCTCTGGGTCCCTGGCAGCGCCCCTTCCCTGAGGACTAATTAAGTGACTGGAAGTTTCCAATTAGCCTAATTAGTCTGATTACTTCATGGACTGAAGATATCCTCCTTAATATCCAATAGTTTTTTTTATATTCTGTCCTCTTATGATTTCATTGTTATTGATATGGCATCCTGATGGTTTCCAGTGGATCGGTAAGTATATCCCTAACCCTCCCCTTAGTGCCTAACCTCACCTTCCATAGCCTAACCCTCCCCCTAGTGCCTAACCCAAACCTCACCTCCCATAGCTTAACCCTCCCCATAGTGACTAACCCAAACCTCACCTCCCATAGCTTAACCCTCCCCATAGTTACTAACCCAAACCTCACCTTCCATAGCCTAACCCTCCCCCTAGTGCCTAACCCAAACCTCACCTCCCATAGCCTAACCCTCCCCCTAGTGCCTAACCCAAACCTCACCTTCCATAGCCTAACCCTCCCCCTAGTGCCTAACCCAAACCTCACCTCCCATAGCCTAACCCTCCCCCTAGTGCCTAACCCAAACCTCACCTCCCATAGCTTAACCCTCCCCATAGTGACTAACCCAAACCTCACCTTCCATAGCCTAACCCTCCTCCTAGTGCCTAACCCAAACCTCACCTCCCATAGCTTAACCCTCCCCATAGTGACTAAACCTAACCACCTCCCTTAGCCTAATACTCCTCCTAGTGCATAACCCAAACCTCACCTCCCATAGCTTAACCCTCCCCATAGTGACTAACCCAAACCTCACCTCCCATAGCTTAACCCTCCCCATAGTGACTAACCCAAACCTCACCTTCCATAGCCTAACCCTCCCCCTAGTGCCTAACCCAAACCTCACCTCCCATAGCTTAACCCTCCCCATAGTGACTAAACCTAACCACCTCCCTTAGCCTAACCCTCCTCCTAGTGCATAACCCTAACCTCGCCCGTAGCCTAACCCTCCTCCTAGTGCCTAACACTCCCTCACTTCCCAATTAGCCCATCCATCCCCCCAGTGGCTAACCACACCTGCTGTAGCCTAACCCTTCCCATAGTATCTAACCCTCCCCTCCTGTTGCTGAACACTAACCCTCCCCCTTGTGCCTAACCTCACCTGCCATAGCCTACCCTCCCCCTAGTCCCTAAACCTCCCCTTCAGTTTCTGAACTCTAATCCTCTTCCTAGTGCCTAACCCCCACCACTACCGCAGCCTAATCCTAATCCTCCAGTCCCTGCAGAATGTCGACATTTCACATTTTGACATTGTGAACATGTTAATGTTCTGCGGACATTTCAACAATGTCTACATCAACTGGCACGATTGTGGCGGAGCATAATGAATGTTGCCGTAAATGTCGACATTATAACTACCGTACAGTCCAACAAAATCCCGCTAACTGACATACAGTACATAATAACCTAAAGCAAGGCCATACTGCCCATCTGGCTCTTCCGGCAAATGCCAGCAGGGCCATTGGCTTGATGGGCCGTTGCGGCCACAGAATGAAACCTGGCCTGGCTAAGCAGCTCAGCCTCCCAGTGCTCCGCTCAGCCACCCGTCTACAGGGACACAGAGAGAAACCTGGGGTGACAGAGTAGCGCAGCCTCCGATGTGGGCCCCCTCCTCTCTGGCAGAGTCTACTGCACATGCAGAGATGTCATGGAACATGGTGCCGGTGCCTTGTTCCCGGGAACATCTCCAATGCGCGTGTGCAAATCACTCGGAAATTACTGTGGTCGCCATTTTATATGTGACTTGTGTCTGCAGTACAGGGCTACTGCTGGACTCTGGAGGGGTAAGTATAATGTATGGGTGCAGGGTGTGTAGTGTGGGCTCTCCTGGACCCAGGGGCCCATATGCACCCATTATAGAATGCCCATGCTCCCGGCACTCTGCTCAGGCTCCCGCGTACAGGGACACAGAGAAACCTGGGCTGGCCAAGCAGCACAGTCCCCCGGCGATCTGCTGAGCTGACCCATAGAGAGACACAGGGCCGTGCTGCAAGGCTAATACCCTTGACACAAGACATGCCCCTTTAAACTGTGACCACACCCCTTTTCATGCATATCTGCGTCTGCAGCATATGCACACAGTACACTGTCCAAGCTTATTAAGAGCCCCATTCTGTCGCTGACCTAAAGGTTGCCTAACACTTATAATACCCTAATATGAGCACAGCTGGTGGGAGTGGTCTCACATTTAACTTTTCTTGAGCTGATGGAATATCTTGAAGACTTAATTATTTTGGAGACTTGGCAGGTATGTATGTATGTATGTATGTATGTATGTATGCATGCAGTCACAGATACATGTGGTTAGTACAGACAAAGCATGCAGGACAGCCCACACAGGTTGTGTTATGAGGGCTCTGCCATGTAACTCAGAGAGAGACCACACATTGGGGGTAATTCCGACCCGATCGCAAGCTGCACTTCTTTGCAGCCGTGCGATCGGGTCGGAACTGCGCATGCACGGCGGCCACATTGTGCAGGTGCGTCGTTGGCCGGCGCCAGGCAGCGACGCCACGTACGAAGAAAGCGGTCGCAGTGGCTACCGCGAGAAGATTGACAGGAGGAAGATGTTCCGGGGCGTCAACAGACCGTTTTTTTGGGAGTGGTTTGGCGAACGCAGGCGTGTCCAGGCATTTGGAGGGCAGATGTCTGACGTCAGTTCCGGGACCTGCATCAGTGAAATCATCGCACCAGGTAAGTATGTCTAGGGATAGTCTTGTTTTACACACATCTTTTTTTAGCATAGCAGGGCTGCATAAGCGTACGCAGCCCTGCTATGCAGAAATACACTCCCCCATAGGCGGTGTCTAGTTGATTGCACAGGCAGCAAACAGTTGCTACGTGCGATCAACTCGGAATGACCCCTCTTGTCAGTAGGTGTGTACATATCGCAGAGCCCGAGGAGCATACAGACAATCCCAGCACAGGTGCAGAGGGAATCCTGGCTAGTACATCACACACACTGCCAGCTCCTGCAGCACCCACTGTCCTGTCTACATCCGGGGGCGTAACAAGGGGCAGGGCACATGGCAGACCCTGACAGATAGGGTCACCGCTGCCCGCTAGCAAGTGCTGTCAGTCATTGTGCTACTAGCATCCCGCCCGGTGTTTAATACTCAATGTACCAGGAGGGCCAGCAACAGAAATCTTGGGGCTCGGTACACCAATCTCTCAGGGGCCCCTTTACTTGCCAGGGAGTGTCTTTAAAAAATCAGTGGCAGACACTGAGATTCCAGTGTATATGCAGTATGTCGTGAATGATGCTCACTCCCGCAGGTCGTCAACGACATCCCCCATTGTCCATATATGAAGGTCAGTCTGGGGATGTCATTGACGATACCATGCTGCCGAATGCAGCATAACTTCTGCTTCATCCCCCCCCCATCCCCACCATTGTTTGCAGCATTGGCAAGTGTGTATGCATTGCTGATGCTGCCAGATGGCCGGGACCCGCCGCACACGCTATCGCTGTGTACATACTATCGTTTAGTGCAGTGGTTCTCAAACTGTGTGCCGTGAGGCTCTTGCAGGAGCGCCTTGGATTGGTGGTCCAGGACCAATTAAAAATATTTTTTATGGTCACTGTAATAGGCAAAACCAGTGCTGGTGGTTGTCAGTCATAAAATATGTAGAAAAAACAGAAGCAAATCCCTGTTCTTTTAATTCAATATTTCTTTCAAAATGTCTCAGTAGAAATTTTTGGGCTACAGGGGCCGTGAAAAAAAATTCTGATACTCTAGGGCACCGTGATTTTAAAAAGTTTGGAAACCACTGGTCTAGTGTGTAGCCAGCTTAATTATTGCAGCTGGTCTGTGGGTTTCAGCTGCCAGCTCAATTTCTGATAAAAACTGCAACAATGTAATCTGAGTGACAAACTGCAGAGATTAACCCTTTCTGTGACTGCTGCACAGGGATCACACAACCTCTTCATAGGGCTGAATTGAATTAGAGGTTCAATTAGAAGTTCTCACCTTGCAAGTAAGTGCAAGTATATACCGCATTTATGGTACCACTGGAATACACTATATACACAGAAACATAGAATTTTACTGCAGATGAGAACCACCCAGTCTGCCCTTTAGGTTTAAGGCATTAGGGTTAGTTTAGGGGTCTGGGTTAGGGTCAGGCCCAGCAACAGAAATCTTGGGGCCCGGTACATTGATAGGCAATAGAAGCATCCGCCCTGGGCACCACAAGGTCTAGAACCAGCCCTGATCAGGGTGAGGACCTGCAGATGTGGTGTAGGCTGATCGGGTGGGCTTTAGATGTATGGATAGCAGGTTAGGTGGATTGAGATGTGGTTTAGGTGGAACGGAGTTGGGTTTAGGTGGACTGAAATGTGCTTTACTTGAATCGGCGTGGGGTTAGTGTGGTACGAGATGTGATATATTTTGATCAGGGTGAGATTTAGATGTATGAAGGGTTTCAGTCAATTAATATGTGGTTTAGGTGGATTGAGATATGGGTTAGATGGATTAGGGTAGTGTTTATGTATAACAGGATGTGGCTTGTGTGATTCAAGATGTTTTTCTTGATTGAAGTGGGTTTTAGGTGGATCGGGGTAGTTTTTGGTGGATTGAGATGGGGTTTATGTGAATAGGAGTGGGTTTTAGGTGGACTAGGGTGGCGTTTATGTGGTTTACGAAGTGGTTTAGGGGATTTGGGTGTGGCTAATGTGGTTCAAGAGACAGTTTAGGTGGATCGGGTGTGGTGTAGGTGTAATCGGGTTGGGTTTAGGTGAATCAGATTTAGATGGATTGGTGTGTGGATTAGGATGATCAGGACATTGCCCACTTTGTGCTGATTCTCCAATAAGCAGTGTTAGCAGATATGTTTAACAGATGGGTTACTAGAGGAATCCTTTTCCTATAGAGAAAGTCGCTGGAAAGATAGATGGAGTTTCCAAAACCACAGAACTTTATTATTTTTTTATTTTCTACAATAAATCATATTAAGGCTTCAGGCAATGTTTGCTCAGAAATGAGAATGATGGTGATCGATAGACTGCGCCAATGACCGAAATGAAAGTAGGAATAATTTATTCTTTCTCTTAGACCTGCACGTATAAGACATATCCGACTTGGACATTTTCTACGTAGAATTCAGTTATTTGTAGTATGTAAATTATACAGAATATCCCAGGATCTTTCTTCATTTTGACAGAAATTATATTAAATCTCACACAACTAGCGCAACCCATCTTAGTATGCTTGTTATACAACTGGTGCTTGCTTGCTAGCAGGTTATGTCTCACAGTTTGATTTTTTATATATATATATATATATAAAATCTTATATCTCCTTTATAATAGCCCATATCTATGACTCTGTGCCTGTGTGACTAATGCTTGGCGAAGTCACAGATCTGGCCAATTATATAGGAGATGGCACCCCCGCTCCTTACCCACGGCACCTCCGGACCCTCAGCTGTAGTAGGAAGTGTTGAATTGCAGAGCAGAGCCATTACAGCAATCTGCATTGTTTTTATTTATATGGTTATCCCCGATGAAGTGTCATTGATATTCTGTATGGTGAACTGTTATCTGATATTTTATCTGCTATACTGAGGATTTTCTATGATGGATACTCTTTATGCAAGATTCTGATTGTTAACCCCTGATGAAGTCCTGAGGATGAAACACGTTGGGTTATTAACAACGATCTCATTATACTTCAGAGAAGAATATGTGCCAAAAAGTGTTCTGGTTCTATTGGAATAATGTCAATATAAACTGTTGTACAAACTGAGAACGTTTATTTGTCCTTGCGTCATTGACGATTTGAAACAGTATACACTGTCTATTTTATGTATAAAAATGTCCTTTTTATAGAATGATGACCGACTAATGATGAGTCAAGTCTTGAGCATACCAGGTTCTTTTAGCGCCCTTGGGATCCTTCAATTTATATCACCTATAGACGCCAAACTGTTAAGGGTGACTGATGAAGGTACAGACGTGTCCTGCGAACGTCCTTCCCGGGAATACACAGCTTCCACCAGTATGTATTTGTCACTCAAGTGACGTGTCGTTTTAACAGTCCAATAAAATATAACAGTGTTCAGAGACTCAGAGCGCAATGACTACGAGCACAGGAGGCAACCTGTTTGTCCATATGTGTCTTTGTTTGTTAGCAAGTGACAGGTAGATACACACAATGATGTCTCCCGCCAAAATAGTGCTTGGCTCTACCTGGGGGCTTATTCAATTAGCTGTGTTAACCCAATTTGCCAGCTAATGTGGCCGGCCCCGTGCAAGTTTTTTGGTTTTAGGGACAGGTGTTTTTAACAGTGCAGGTGGGAGTTACAGGTTGTTGTTTTTTTTAACAGTGGCTTAAAATGACTAAAAAATCAGCTCAAATGCAATCCCGCTCGCACTGAGGGTTTCATGGAAAAGTGACTGACAGGAAGTGACCATTTGGAGGTGATAACGGGCAAATATCGAGGAGTTGTTAGAAAATGTCATGCCCGTTTTCAGGGCATGTGTCTGCCGGCAGCTGCGAGCTCATACAACCTAAAACATGGCGCCTGCATCTTTACTGCTGTATCCATTCTGCCTAGACATATTCCTACCCTTAACCCCAATGTTCCCAATTTTTGCATGTACGCTGCAAATGTGTTTGCAATTGCGAATGGGTTTGCAATTGCTCCTGTGGGCCTCTCTTTTTAATTGCTGGGTGGCAGATTCACCTGCCACTATAAGCTGTTCCACAGCCTAGAAAACCGCAATTGCATTTGCGTACGAACATGTATTGAGCCCTATTATTGTAGCCATTAACAGGCAAAATTCTAGCACAAATATTTTTTCAGTTGGATGACATGTAAATCGGTAGCGCACATTGCGATAGGCGCAGCGCCGGTTTAAGCCTTGGGGGTGCCCAGGGTACTTAAGACAGGGGGGCCCCCGATGGAAGGTGGGGGATGTATATTGAATTGTGCATACCCCCCAACATGTCCCATTCCAGGGGGGATAAAATGCTCTCTACCTAGACTTCCCACTTAATATATGATTGGCATCACCTGTGTTGAACTATTTAATTGATAAGAAAGGTAGTTCAACACAGGTGATTGCAATCATAAATTAGGAAGGAAGTCCAGGTAGAGAG
This sequence comes from Pseudophryne corroboree, assembly GCF_028390025.1. Lineage (NCBI taxonomy): Eukaryota > Metazoa > Chordata > Amphibia > Anura > Myobatrachidae > Pseudophryne > Pseudophryne corroboree. Next base: position 69,255,671 of record NC_086451.1, read on the forward strand.
CATGTTGTCCCTCCTGGAATGGGTCATGGTCTGAGGTATAGATTGTTTATATTAAATTTAAACCAATGGTGTATATTAGTTTTAACTAATAGTTTTAAAATGCCTGTGTACTGTTTTTAGCTCCACCTAATTAAAAGACAACTATTTTATAAACTTTTCTTGTAGTGGAACAAAGACAACTTCTCCTTAAAATACATACAGAAAAATAAAATAATTTATCTCGTCACATGCAAGAATAGCAGCAGCCTCTGTACTACTTACACACTGGGACAGGACTCAGGAGGACTCTCTGTGTGTGTCTCTATCTCTAAACCCAAATGATTTAGTTGCAAAACAGTCTGCACAGGACTCAGATACCCAAGCAGGGAGGAGGAAAAGCTGGGATTCCTGTGGCACTTACAGCTCTCGCCACCCTCCTATCTCTCCTTTGGCCAGAAAACTCTGTCAGTAGCTCATGAAACATGATATTCCTGTGTCTCTGCCTGCACGCATTCTCGCTGCTGGTTGTGCTGCTGCTCAAGAGGGAAAGCTAGTGATGTTAGTGTGCTCTGGCTGGGGGGCCCCCTGACAAAGGGGGGCCTGGGGTACAGTATGCCCTGCATCCCCCCCTTAATCTGGCTATGGATATACGTGTTAATTTCAGCTGCACAAATTTCACAACTAATTGGATATTCCCCCTAGTTAGTTGTTGTCACACAAACTGATTACACACTGCGACATGGTTAAAAGTGCTGGATACTGATTTTAGGACTACGGGCCTAATTTAGATCTGGTCGCACGCAGGCTATTTTTTGCAGGGATGCAAATGCTTGTGCAGAGAGCTGCACAAACAAAAGTTTGTGCAGTCTCTGCACAGATCAGGACTTACCCGCTGCGACGATCCGGGATGTTGATGACGTCAGGAACCCTCCCAGAAAACGGCCTAGCACGCCTGCGTTTCTCCGGACACTCCTAGAAAACGATGACTTGCCGCCCACGAACGCCTTCTGCCTATCAATCTTCTTGCGATCGCCGGCGCGATCGATTTCTTTGTTCGTTTCGTCGCTACCCGGCGCCGGCACATGCGCAATACAGACCCGATCGCACGGCTGCAAAAAACTGCACCGTGTGAACGGGTCTGAATGAGGCCCTATATGGGACACAAATTTAGCAAATACTGAGTCTATATAATTCAGAGTTATTTCACCTGCAGTTTTTTATGCTATGTGTTTCATGGAAGTATGCAGAAAGCTTAAATTACTGAACATTTTTCTCTGGCTGTTTTCCTGCTCTGTGAAAACAGCTGGTGTGGCATCAGCCTCTGGAGTTAATATTCTAGGGAAATAAGCATATGGAATTACAGAATTTTTGTAGCTAAACTATTACTATTTTAGAGAGTTTGCACGCACAGAGCCCTTAGCTAACAACCAATCAGATATGATTGGCCCAACCATTTTAAGAGAGGAGAGGGGCTGTGTGTGGACCCCCTACTCTCTGACGGCGAGTAGACTGAGACTCTGGCTTTATGCCTGAGTCTACTGCGCATGTGCAGGTTTCCGGGAACATCTCTATTGCGCATGCACAAATCAGTGGTGAAATGGCTGTGGCAGCCATATTTCCAGTGATTTATGTTTGCAGCATCGGCTAACGCTGTGAGACTCCGGAGGGATAAGTATAATTATATCGGTGTACCCATTATAGACATACCTAGGGATGGGCCTGATTCGGCTATGTCTGCCTGCGTCTGTATGCTAATGCCGTGCCGATTTTGATCATAGTGATACGCCCACTTGCATTGGTGCAAATCTGTTTCGCGTGTCGTTAGCCGCACCATCGGTACATTATCAGACGCACCATCGGTACATATTAGACACACCATTGAAACTTGCAGGTGCAGTTTCTCCGTCTATACATGGCATCCTGTCTGAGCACTTCTGTGTCTATAGACGCAGCCGCTGTAAGCTACACGCCCACATCTGCCCAGCCATCCTGTTACCTCCCAGGCGGGAAGTGTAATAGTTGGCTCATGGTGTGGGTTCAGGGCAGGCGATAAGCATAATATTTGGGTCATGGTCCAGGCTCAGGGCAGCTGTAGAATTGTTGGATTATTGTCTGGGTTCAGGGCAGCAGGAATTAAACAAGCCGGGTCATGGTCTGACCAGCCATTGTCTGGAGATGTTGTGCAGGTCTGCCGGTGTCCTGCGCATGCAGCAGCACCACGTGAGATTCGAATTGCATGCGCAGGACACCGGCAGACCCGCACAACATCTCCCACCACAGGCAATAGTGGACCTCACTGGTATGGAGAGGACAGAGGTATATCCTTCTTTCTCTCTTATCCGCGCATTGGGGGTAATTCCAAGTTGATCGCAGCAGGAATTTTGTTAGCAGTTGGGCAAAACCATGTGCACTGCAGGGGGGCAGATATAACATGTGCAGAGAGAGTTAGATTTGGGTGGGTTATTTTGTTTCTGTGCAGGGTAAATACTGGCTGCTTTATTTTTACACTGCAAATTAGATTGCAGATTGAACTCACCACACCCAAATCTAACTCTCTCTGCACATGTTATATCTGCCTCCCCTGCAGTGCACATGGTTTTGCCCAACTGCTAACAAAGTTCCTGCTGCGATCAACTCAGAATTACCCCCATTGTGGAAAGACACCCTGCACTGTCTCCAGATACCAGGGTGTCTAATAGGCCCTACACACTGGGCGATAATACTCACAGATATGAACGATCTCGTTCATTAATGAACAAGATACTGGCCCTCATTCCGAGTTGATCGCTCGCGAGGCGAATTTAGCAGAGTTGCTCACGCTAAGCCTACGCCTACTGGGAGTGTATCTTAGCTTCTTAAAATTGCGACCGATGTATTCGCAATATTGCGATTACAAACTACTTAGCAGTTTCAGAGTAGCTTCAGACTTACTCGGCATCTGCGATCAGTTCAGTGCTTGTCGTTCCTGGTTTGACGTCATAAACACACCCAGCGTTCGCCCAGACACTCCTCCGTTTCTCCGGCCACTCCTGCGTTTTTTCCGGAAACGGTAGCGTTTTTATCCACACGCCCCGAAAACGCCGTGTTTCCGCCCAGTAACACCCATTTCCTGTCAATCGCACTACGATCGCCGGAGCGAAGAAAAAGCCGTGAGTAAAAATACTATCTTCATTGTAAAATTACTTGGCGCAGTCGCAGTGCGATTATTGCGCATGCGTACTAAGCGGAATTTCACTGCGATGCGATGAAAATTACCGAGCGAACGACTCGGAATGAGGGCCACTGTTCATATGTTTGAGTGTGGAGGCACTCGTTCATCGCTGGTGCCTCGTCCATATTTGCCTGCACTTCTATGGAGCCGGGTGACGAAGAAACCTCACTCCCCCCGTCACTAATGCCCCCCCCCCGCCGCCTGGTCGCCCATCGGCCATATCCGCCGTCGGGCAGCTCGGCAGTGGATCGCTCAATGTGTAGGGCCCTTTATGCCCTCTAATACGGACACGGAGGGATGCTTTTTCTATCTATACTTCAGGCAGGCTATTTAACGGACGTGGTACCAGGGGTAACCATGATCACTATATTAATTGGTGATACACTGGTGCCTCCAGTTACAGATGATTTGGGGTTAATGAATTGTCCTTGTCCCTTTCTCATTAATTGTGTGTGTGAATATATTGACTAATTACTGTGTGTGCAACAGATCAAATAATTGCAGCAATTGTTTTAGGGAAACCTGATATACTGCCCTGTCTTGAGTATACAAGTGGTTAACCTGAACCATGGCAATTTAGCTAAACGAATTCTGACACTCTTTTGAAACTGAGGGGAACATGTACTAAGCAGTGATAAAAGTGGAGAAGTGTGCCAGTGGAGAAGTTGCCTATGGCAACCAATCAGCATTAACGTAACTTTTATAATTTGCATACTATAAACATATAGAGAGCACCTGATTGGTTGCCACTTCTCCACTTTTATCACTGCTTAGTACCTGTCCCCCTGAATCTCCCTGTTTTGTAGCAATTGTACCTGAAGCTCCGGGGTTACCCTGAGAGATCGCTATATGTAAATACAACTGATGATACTCATGCTGTGTATGTAAGCCAAGCTACGAATAATTGGCTACAAACACTCAATACACTGCACGTTTCTATTGGATACCTCTGAGGTGAATTGAATTATAATCAGTGCTTAAAGTGGTCCTAGAGAGGTGGTGGAACTCACCCCCTGTCCACCACGGCCGTGAAATAAAGGGATTGCGCGTGTCGCAAAAAGGGGCGTGGTCTCAAAAAGAAAGGGGCGTGGTCACCCTATAGTATCCTCAATTCAAATTATGCCACACGGTAGCACAATCTTATTAACATTACACCACACATTAGTGCCCTTATACACAAAGCACAGAGTAGTAGCACCCCAAATACACATAATGCCTACAGCAATAGTGCCCCTTATGCAATACCCTCAGTAGTAGTGCCCCTTATGCAATACCCTCAGTAGTAGTGCCCCTTATGTCCCCAGGAGTGATGCCCCTTATAAAGTACCCCTATGCAATGCCCTCATTAGTAGTGCCCACAGTGGTAATGCCCCGTGTAGTGTTGCCCCAGTAGTAATGACCCCATAGTTATGCCCCCAGTCAGTAGATATGTCCCTTGTAGTTATGCCCCAGTAGATTTGCCCCCAGTTAGTAGATTTGCCCCCAGTAGTTAATGTCCCCCATAGTTATGCCCCCAGTCAGTAGATATGCACCTGCTAGTTATGTCCCCAGTAGTTATGCCCCCTGTAGTTGTGACCCAGTAGTTGTGCCCCCAGTAGACGCGCCCCCTGTAGTTATGCCCCCAGTCAGAAGTTATGCCTGCGGTAGATGTGCCCCCAGTAGTTGTGCCCCCAGTAGATGTGCCCCCTGTAGTTATGCCCCCAGTCAGAAGTTATGCCCCCGGAAGTTGTGCCCCCAGCAGATCTGTCCCCAGTAGTTGTGCCCCCTGTAGTTATGCTCCCAGTCAGAAGTTATGCCCTCGGTAGTTGTGCCCCCAGCAGATCTGCCCCCAGCAGATCTGCCCCCAGTAGTTGTGCCCCCAGTAGATCTGCCCCAGTAGTTTTGCCCCCAGCAATTGTGCCTCCAGTAATTGTGCCCCCAGAAGATGTGCCCCCAGTAGAGATGTACCCCCAGCCATTGTGCCCCCAGTAGATGTGCCCCCAGCCATTGTGCCCCCTAGTTGTGCCGCTTACACACATACACAAAAAAAAGCAATACTCACCAGCCCCGCTCCTGCTTCTGAACTGCTGCTGCCCTCTGCCTGGCCGCCCGCTCTTCATGCGCACACAGCCTGAGCCAGAAGCCGCGTCTGGCGGCCTCTGAGAGGAAGAAGCCGGGCGCCCACTGGTAACAAAATCTCAGCGTGCGCTCGCCCTCTCCCTGAGTTAGGCGAGCCGGAGGAGGTGGAACTGCATTCCGGCTCCAAATGGAACTGACAACGCAATTCCACCTCGTTCCGTCTCACTTTAACCTCTGATTATAGTAATTGACCGATGTAAACAAATATTTGCTGTTACTGCTCTGTCAAGTAATTCCATATCTTGTGCAAGCAGCAGAACTACAGTGTTAAATGAAGAGATAACTTATCAGTTCGTGTTTGGAAACAGTTGTTTCTCATTGCAACCACTCAGCTGCGCAATGTCCGTCACAAAGCAACATGTTATTCAGATAGTCAAGCTCTATAATAAACTGATGGCTTGTACATTACACATGGGCACTATTATTTCTTACAAACTAGAATATTATATATATATATATATATATATATATATATATATATTATCCAAATGGTTCGGCACTCACCCTTCCTGGGATACTGTGCTCCGGTGCCCTCTGAAAATGCTCATACAGAACAGTCCATGCAGGCAGCAGCACTCGGAGACTGACACAGGCAGTATTAGTGATCAGAACCGATTTAATGTCTCACATCAACTCCAACGTTTTGGGGCAGTCTCGCCCCTTTGTCAAGGTGCAAAAGTACAAACACAGGCGGTAATTCCAAGTTGATCGCAGCGGGAATTTTGTTAACACTTGGGCATTACCATGTGCACTGCAGGGGAGGCAGATTTAACATGTGCAGAGAGCGCATATGATTCCAGATGGGACTAGTGAATACCTAAAATGCCGAGTGTCACGGGCATCCTTCTTTCATTGTTTTTGGACATGTGGGAAAATTGCTACGTTTTGGAACAAAGTCATTGTTTTCATGAACCAAACTCTCTCATTGGGGGGTTTCAGAGACCCCATAGCTTGTCTATGTAACTGTTTTGAGGGCTGGCCTCTGGGTCCTGATAGGAGGCGAGTAATACCCATTCTCACGGTCATTCTCACTGTGGCTAACAAAGTTATTTTGAATCACTGGACGAAAAGGTCGTCTCCCTCTTTAGGGGAACGAAAACATTTACTTCTTCGTGCTCTTTCCTTTGAACGTCAAGCCACCTTGCCAAACATTGAGAGGGGCGTTGCTCGCTTCTATTCGAAATGGGGGCTCTACATTGATAGTTTAGATGTGGTTACACAGGATCATATTGAAAGGCTCTTTGAAAATACCTCTTGGATTCTCTATAAACGTATAGAAGCTAATTGATGTATATATATGCACCTTGCTGTTTTAGGTTGATGAAGTCATGGACTGTATATACCTTCTGTGCCCCACGCGAAAATGGAGTATATTGTCTTGTGTTGTCTTGTCTCCCCCTCCCCCCCTCCTTGTGTTTCCCTTCATCATTTTCTGATGTTTATTAGTGGTTTATATTTGCTCATAATGTTGGTGTACAGGATATGCAGAATTGTTTGACATGAGATAGTGGGTATAGCGATGCCCGCAGTTCTAGGAATGTGAGGATGTATATATTTCTGTTTTTCCTATATCGCTGGACTTACCACTGTATGTACCTTTCTACCTTATGAAAATAATAAAATTGTTTTACAAAAAAAAAAAAAAAAAGAAGCCGCTCTCATCGTGAGAATGGATCTCTAGGCGAAGCCAGGCCGACCTTTGGCTCTCCAGATGTTGTGAAACTACACATCTTAACTCCGAAACGTTGACAAATAAAGGTCACACTGTTTACACTGTTATAGGAGTACACTGAGTATAAGTTATTATAGTTTCCATTTGATTATAAGAATACACTAAGGTATTCAATACTTGGAGATGAACTAAGAGACTAGGCAGGATTTAGATATCTTTCTGAATGAATAATTAAATATATTCAAAGAGATAAGTAACGTTGAGTGATGATTGTGCAGACATATTAAATGTATACTATTTACCTATAGTACTGTGGAGTATCTAATTATAAAATATTGACAACACTGAGATAAAGTCAGCTAATCCCAAATTATACACTAATTGGACAGCAGAGAATTATTTTCTGAGATTTAGACACAAAATGCAGAATATACTATTGTTACAGTGAAATAAAGATGACACGCAGCATTGTTTTTATTATTTCTTTTTATACTTTATTTTGTTTTCTTTTTTCATTCATGTTATCAGTTTTCTATCAGAATTTTATACTTTGGTCTATAGCCCCATTATAGGGCACACTGAATTCAGAAAATGAGAGATTGATGTGTGTGTGTGGGGGGGGGGGTGCACACGCTGTCTATCTGACTGGTCGCATCCTGTGCGACCAGATCAGATATGACACTTGCTGGTGTATTCGCATCTGATGCAACCATGCCAGGAAAGTGGTTAAACCAGGACACTCATTAACCAAGAGGCTCATTGATTACACAGTTTCTGTGGCTGATTAAAAGGGTTGGGTTCGGGTGACCGGCGCTTGGGATCCCGCCGGTCACCATACCGACGCCAGGATCCCGAGCTTTAGATTGCCAGCGGGGGTGGGGGAGGGGCTGTGCTCACCATTAAGTGGTGTGTCATGGGAATAGTCCCTGTCAGTCGGCATGCCGACTGTTGGGCTTGTAAGCAGGCGGGATCCCAGTGTCGGTATAGTGACCGGAGGTCACATATCTACATCCTGATTAAAAGCAGGTCAAATGCAAGCTTGAAGTTAGCCAGTCACAAAACCTGTTTAATTCACCAGTGTCCCAGTTTAAATGGATAGTATAGTAAGTATACAGCTAACCACTAGCAGACCAAGTGGCATGGGCCCCTTTTCAGCTAGTTATGTCTTGAAATATAATACCAGGGAGATGTATGTTGCTGTTGGTGAGAAATAGGCACATGCCACTGTGTTAGATGTTAGAGGAGGCACATAACATGGGTTTGCCACGCTATAGGGTGGGTAGTTAAGATCTTCCCTGGAGAAGCCCAGAGAGGAATTAAAGCTGAGGGGTCTGGGCTGGACATTATTATTATTATTATTATTATTATTATTATTATCCTTTATTTATATGGCGCCACAAGGGATCCATAGCGCCCATTACACAGTACATAATCAAATGAGCACACAAGAAAACAGCACTTACAGTACAAGACAATATAGGACAGGTATAGAAAACCTGGGGTTATGTGCCATCAAAGGGAGTATGGAGTATAAGATAGTGTAAGTAAGAAAAGGAAAGACACATGAGGAAAGAAGTCCCTGCTCTTGCGAGCTTACAGTCCGCCCCTATTGCATCATACTTCCAAAAATCATGAATCTAAATGGTGTGATTTTCATTAAATCGTGTCACATTGGCCCTTACTCCTCGCCAGGGATTCACAATTCCTGGCTTTACACACACTAGGAAGTGCATGGGATGCTGGAGATCCACCCATACTTCCAGGGGTCTCCTGGACCTTCCAGGAGTGTAGTTATGATTATAGTATTCCTTATACTACACAAGTAATAGTTATATGGCAGGGGCAGAGAGAGGGGAATGTCAGTGTAAAATATGTGGCATTTACATCTCCGGAGACTATTTACATAAAGACGCCCATAGGCTTGTATAGGCATGTGTAGATGGTGCTGTATATCAGCCTCAAGCACATTGAATTGTATGACGCTTTTCTGGGCTGCGCTGGATGTCGGGGGCTAAAGCTCAATCACTAGAGCCTGTGCCCAATTTTCCTACGTGACCCAGCACTGCCTATTCCGCCCCTTTCTGGAAATGTTCCTATTTCTGCACTGACTGGCTGGGCAACAATAGTCCCTGGTTGTTGTTTTTTTCTGCACGTTAGCTGGAAATGCTTACAATCTATACAGAATGTACACTATACTAACAGAGTAAGCATGAATACATGATGGGTGATTATAGTATTATCACAAACAGCACTGGGTTCGATTCCCACTATGGCCATGTGTGGAGTTTGTATGTTCTCCATGTGTTTGTGTAGATTTCCTCCGAGTACTCCGGTTTCCTCCCACAATCCAAAAATATACTGGTAGGATAATTGGCTCCCAACAAAATGAACCCTAGCGTGAATGTGTGTATGGCAGGGACGTGCAGTCAGGAGAGGCAGGGGAGGCAGTGCCTCCCCTGTCATTAATGATTAAAATAATATAAAGAAGATACTTATGACACATATTCTGTGTCATAAGTATCTCCTTTATATTAATGTAATCATTATCCCTGCCTAAATGGGGTTGGGAGGTACCGATCGTGGTGCCTCCCGGTGTGAATGGGGAAAGGTATGGGAGCGGGGGGCGGGCGCGGGTGGGGCCTAGCAATGGGCATTAAAACCCATTGAAAATACATGGGAAAGCGGAACCTCTAGAGGTGCTGCTTTCATACAGGGACGTGCTTTCAACTTATGAAAGCACGTCCCTGTCAGTGAGGCCACAGTGATTGGCCAGCGGATCCGTCACTGGATCCGCTGTCAATCACTGTGTGGGTGCGGCGGAGGTGCGGGCATCGGCGGAGGTGTGGGCATCGGAGGTGCAGGCGGTGGGAGGCGGCGGAGCGGTACCAATTTCAAAGATGGCGCCTCAGTGTCATTTTTGAAATTCAAGATGGCCGCCACGAGCCAATCACGGCTTGCTCTGTCATTGCCCCCACCCCCTCCGCCTGACATATAAGTCAGCGCGAGGCAATGGCACGTCAGTCCGACGACGGAGGAGGAGCAGAGAAGAGCTCCTGAAGGCAGAAGACGCTGGAAGTCCTGGATGGGCGGCGGCTATGCAAAAGAGCTTAGCAGCCGCCGATGACCAGGTGAAGACGCTGGAAGCCCTGTGGAAGGCGGCGGCCATGCAAAAGAGCTTAAAGGCCGCCGCCTCCCAGGTGTAGACGCCGGAGGAAGACGCTGGAAGCCCTGGGGAGGTGGCGCCCCCCCAGGTGAAGACTCCGGAAGCCCTGGGGAAGCGGCGGCCATGCAAAAGAGCTTAAAGGCCGCCGCCCCCAGGTGAAGACCCGTACTAATAAACTTTTTTTTAAAGAAAGTGTGGTGTTTTTATTTTATTTTTTTTCGAAATATTTTTATTCCGACTTCTCACAGTACAAAAATGAAAATATAGCAGTTCGAGACAGAGAATATTGAAATAGTAAGGTATAACAGTGCGAACATAGGGTTGTCCTGCCAGAGGACAGTAGGATATGGAATATTCAGTCTCACAATAGAACAAGGAGAAATCAAAAACACATTTTCAAAATTTTCCACAAGTAAAACATTTAAACATTCCAATAAAAAGAACGTATGTGTAACAGATAATAGCGGAGAATAGAATTTATGAGTACAATATAAGAAGAAAAAGAGAGAGAGAACATATAGAGTGATAATTTTCACAAGTATAGATACATTGCATCAATTTCTCCAGATATAAACACAATAACTAAAATAATATAAGATAAAACTGAAAATATTTAAAACCTGCCAGAAGTCACGAGTCGTCGATCCATCCACAGAGACATCTCCAAATCTAGGAGATCAATCTCCCAAACAGCCCGGTATATAATAAAACATAGAGAAAAGCAGAAAGAAAACTAAAGAAGAAGTATGAAGGTATAGTAGTCAAAGGCCTAAGGGGTTAGGATGATCTATAGTGTGAAGTAAATACCATGAAGTAGACTAGAAGCAGTTTTGAATTGCCTGTTTAGTGTGTACGGGAAGTGTCTGAATGTAGTTATCCCAACATTGGAATAGAGTTGGAGTGAGTTTTTCCTTATGGATAGATGCCTCCAGCCAGTCCATGGTAAATAAAAAAAAATAATCTAGATGTCACCATTGAGAGAGTGGGAACAGAGTTATGAATCCACTGTTGTAGGATTGCTTTCCTGCTAACCGCTGTTAAAGCTAATTATTTATCTTATAACATTCACTATATATTGGTAAGAGACTCAGTACGCAATGGGCGTACGGGGTACCGTAATGGTACGCACTTAGCGTAGCAGACGCTAGGCTGTGGTCGAGACGCACGAGCGGCACGTTCGCTCACGGCTTACGCTGGGTATGGAGCACGCTATAGGCGGCCCGAGCACCGTAATGCTACGCTACTAGCGTAGCGGACGCTGTGTCCACAAGAGGAACACGAGCGGCGCAGACGCTCACAGGATGACACACAGTAAACCTTGTATGCAACACAATGAAAGGCTAAGCCTATACTGTAAACCTTGGTCTTGTAATGTTAACACAATGTAACGCTGATTAACCTCTATTACATGAAAGCTGATTGAGCGATTGAGACGCTCAGAAACCCTCTATACTAGCTAGAGAAACACAGACACCTTGCTGAGGTTCCAACACCTTTACTAACGAGATTTAGCTATGTAAAAAGGGGAAAACAGTTAACAGCTTATACACTACAGCACTAACATAAAACACCTAAACAGAATAACTGAAAATATACAATATACAACAGCGTCTTAATCCTAAACAATAACAGTGAGAGAGAGAGAGAGTATGGCAAATACAAACAGAGAATAAGTTGGTTACAGAGAAAAACTTACACACTGGGGAATGATCGCTAGCGCAGTCCTGGAACCAGCTCTCTAGTTAGTCAATGATGAAAACCGTTGTGGAGAGTAGACTGAGCTGGCCCAGGCTGGCTGTTCTTATATACACTACATACAGTACACTACAAAGGGCCCTACAATCTCATTGTTCATTGGACACAGGAATCTGTCTTCACATTATAACAAAAGGTCATAGGTTGATTCGAACAGGTGGGCTGTGACTATTTCAAACTGCTCAGGTGGGAGGGAATCTTCGGTTTCCCGCCGCATGGATAATGAACTGCAAATACAGTAAATGTCCATAAACTTCTTATAAACATAACTATACGCAGGAGCGATTAATCTCTTTCAAACCAACACCGGAATGTTACTAATAATATACTCTTCCGTTGCATACTAAACACCACTGCTCAAAACCTGTCTGACCCTTCGTATCATGTAAAGAGGGATCTCTCTGTCCATGAACCAGTTACACTAAACAAACTTACTGATATTATTAAGGGGACCATAACCTATAAAATACACTATTTAGATTAACTATGTAACGATCGAGTCGCCCGCCAGACGCACACAAACTTTACCGTAAATGCGCATATCACGCGCCTGAGCGCACGACCGTGGAGGCGCCGTCACGCAACTGCGAATATGCGCACGCACGGGAGAGAATGTGCACGTGCAGCGGGCAAGCGCATGGGGTTAGTACAAGGCTTCATAGGTCGCTATATTTTTCGACTTTGACAGTCCACCCTTTGGCAGTCACCAATAACTGCCACTTCCTAAACAGTTCAAACAGAAAAATATATGTCATCATGTAAATACCTTTTTATGATTGGGTAAAGGGAGGAGAGGAGAAGGTGGGAAAAGTATGACCTAGTGAGACAGTAAAAGCCTGTGTGTATGAGGGGTCATGTATCATCGTGCCATACGTGTTCTAAATCAAGCTTCGAGGTATTGCGAAGTATACATTTGAATCCTTCTTATCCCGTATTAAGGGTCTATGGATGGGCTGTCAAACTCTACCGAGCTCTTTTCGGCTTTTGGTTGCAACAAATGGGGGAGCACATTTAGTTGATGATACATGAAGGGGGGGAACATGTGAATGCTACTATGTGAGAATCACCTGTCGACTATGTGAGATACTACCTGGAGGTTGTAAAGATGAAGATGTCACGATCCGGGTATCTGGACGCCATTTCTTACCCATCAGATGCCTCCTACGGCTGGCTCAGCGCTCCAGGACCGGATCCCATCTGTTATCCTAATGTTCACATTCCTGCATCCTCTCCTGTCTCTCTGAGACGCTGTCACAGTAACGCCTTATTACATCTGGCATGGCGTCTCCCGCGGCCTCCGCCGCCGTCCCTGAGCTTCTGCATGCAGAGTGTCAGAGTGGCGATTACGTCAGCCGCGGCCTCCGCTGTGTCCGCGTGGTTGGATGTGCACTTGTCAGCCTGGCGTCTCCTGTCTCCAGTGGCCGGCGCCGCCATTACTGTTTTCATTACCACATGGATTACAAACCAAACTTCCCTCCAAGTGTCTGCATGGGCGCAGCCATCTTGGATTCTGTCAGCTGATCATTTCCTCCAATCTGTTGTCAGTATTGTTAATCTGCATAATTGCCTAGCCAATCCCTTCCTTGCTGCAGGTATAAATACACTGTGCCTGAGCAAGGAAGGCGTCAGTGCTTTGGTTGTCAAACCTAGTTCCTGTTTGTCTCTCTCCTGTGATTGTCTTCCAGGTTCCAGCTCCTGTCTCAAGACTTCCACCATAGAGACCCGCACCAGCATTCCACCTGTGGTGTAGCCTGACTCTCCAATCCATTGTGGATTCATCTGTTTCCAGCTACAACATTACCTGCTTCCAGCTCAGCTTCCAGCAGAGTACAGCTTCCCTTAAAGGGCCGGTGTCCTTTCTACACTTTACCACTCTCCACCGGTATTATTATTTCTCCGCTCTCAAGTTCTACATTTCAGTTCATATTTCATCGCTCCCAAGTTCATTTATTATTTAACTGGTTCCAGCCAGTATCCACTCCGTGCTAACAACAGTCTGGTTCCAGCCAGTATCCACAGCAGCTGTTTTATCTTCAGCAACCCAGCTTTTCCTGGAACACCAGCTGGCACAATCCTGGGTTATCTCCATTGCTACAGTCGGGCCTGGTAAGGACTTTCCATCTAGAAGATCATAAGAACTATCTCACACTACCAGTGCCCTGTGGCTCCTGCCATCCTGTAGTACCCAGGAACTGTATTTATTCTTTGCTGACTTTTACGTTTTCTTTTACTGCTGCTGTGTTGCGGAGTTGTCATAATAAACATCATTGACTTTTATCCAAGTTGTCGTGGTCACGCCTTCGGGCAGTTATTATTCATGTTACTTACATGTCCAGGGGTCTGATACAACCTCCCAGGTTCCGGTACATCTCAGCCCCTACAACTGAGGCTGCCTCCCGTCAGCTCAGGCCCTCAGTTGTGACAGTAAGCACTGACCTAATGAATCCAGCCGGAGACCAGGATCAAGCGGCCAGGCCGATGCAAGAACTGGCAGCCCGACTAGAACATCAGGAGGCTGCACAGGGCCACATCATCCGCTGTCTCCAGGATCTCTCTACTCGGCTGGATGGGATTCAGACAACTCTCCGTGGATCAGGCGCGTCTGGTGCGTCAACCACAGTGACTCCAGCTATAACCCCACCCACCTTACCCATTTCTGCTCCACGTCTTCATCTTCCAACGCCAGCAAAATTTGACGGATCTCCAAGATTCTGCAGGGGATTTCTCAACCAGTGTGAGATTCAGTTTGAGCTACAACCTGGCAATTTTCCCAGTGACCGTACAAAAATTGCCTACATTATTTCTCTTCTCAGTGGCTCAGCCCTTGATTGGGCATCACCGTTATGGGAGAGGTCCGACACCCTGCTATCTTCCTACACTGCCTTCGTGTCAACATTCAGGCGCATCTTCGACGAGCCAGGCCGGGTAACCTCAGCTTCATCCGAGATTCTCCGTTTACGCCAGGGGTCACGTACTGTAGGACAATATCTGATACAGTTCCAGATCCTGGCATCCGAACTGGCATGGAACGACGAGGCCCTGTATGCTACATTCTGGCATGGCTTATCTGAGCGTATTAAAGATGAGTTAGCTACCAGAGACTTACCTTCTAAGTTAGATGAGCTAATCTCACTCTGCACGAAAGTTGATTTACGTTTCAGAGAGAGAGCAACTGAGCGTGGAAGATCATCTGCTCCAAAATCTTCTGCTCCTCCTCCTCGTCAACTGTCACCATCTAAAGATGAGCCCATGCAACTTGGCCGTTCCCGTTTAACTCCTGCTGAGCGCCGAAGACGTCTCTCCGAGTTTCTCTGTCTCTATTGTGCAGCTCCGTCTCACACCATTAATGCCTGTCCCAAACGTCCGGGAAACTCCAAATCCTAGCTCGCCAAGGAGAGGGCCGGCTAGGAGTAATGATCTCCTCTCCATCTCCTCAAGATTGTAATCTCCCAGTCTCGCTTCAAGTTGCTCAACGTTATCGGAACGTCATTGCCCTCCTTGATTCCGGAGCAGCTGGGAACTTTATTACCGAAGCCTATGTTAAACGGTGGTCCCTACCCACCGAGAGACTTCCTTCGTCCATTTCTTTAACTGCCGTGGATGGCAGCAAAATTTTTGATGCAGTCATTTCTTTAAGGACTCTACCAGTTCATCTGAGAGTGGGAGTTCTTCATTCCGAACTTATTTCTTTTTTAGTGATTCCAAGAGCCACACATCCTGTGGTCCTGGGCCTTCCATGGCTCCGTCTTCACAATCCTACAATTGATTGGACGACTACGCAAATCCGGGCATGGGGTTCCTCCTGTGCTGAGACATGTTTGTTTAAAGTATTGCCTGTCTGTTCTTCCTCCCCCAGGTCGTCTGATGTTCCACCTCCTCCATATCAAGATTTCACGGATGTGTTCAGTAAAGCTTCTGCTGATATCCTTCCTCCTCATAGAGAATGGGACTGTCCGATTGATCTCGTTCCAGGGAAGGTTCCACCTCGAGGCCGAACTTATCCGTTGTCTCTGCCTGAGACGCATTCTATGGAGGAATATATTAAAGAGAACCTAGCAAAGGGGTTCATTCGACCTTCTTCTTCTCCAGCCGGCGCAGGCTTCTTTTTTGTAAAAAAGAAAGATGGTGGTCTGCGGCCGTGCATCGACTACAGAGGTTTGAACGACATTACCATCAAGAACCGTTATCCTTTACCCCTGATTACTGAGCTCTTTGACAGAGTTAGCGGAGCTACCATCTTTACAAAGCTGGACTTGCGAGGTGCATACAATCTCATCCGGATCCGTGAGGGTGACGAGTGGAAGACCGCCTTTAACACCCGTGACGGACATTATGAGTACCTCGTCATGCCCTTCGGATTGAGCAATGCTCCAGCTGTCTTCCAGCATTTTGTCAATGAGATCTTCAGAGACATTCTATACCGTCATGTCGTGGTCTATCTAGACGATATCCTCATTTTTGCCAACGATTTAGAGGAACATCGTTTTTGGGTTAAAGAGGTTCTGTCCCGTCTCCGTGTCAATCATCTCTATTGCAAATTAGAAAAATGCGTCTTTGAAGTCAAGTCCATTCCGTTTCTAGGGTACATTGTGTCCGGTTCCGGACTAGAGATGGATCCTGAGAAACTACAAGCAATCCAAAATTGGCCGGTACCCTTAACCCTCAAAGGGGTCCAGAGGTTCTTAGGGTTCGCCAACTATTACCGAAAGTTTATACGAGACTTTTCCACCATTGTGGCGCCTATTACTGCTTTCACTAAGAAGGGTGCTAACCCGTCCAAGTGGTCTGAAGAAGCCATGCAAGCATTTCATCTTTTAAAACAAAGGTTCATCTCTGCGCCTGTTCTGAAACAGCCTGACATCGACTCTCCTTTCATCTTAGAGGTGGATGCCTCCTCCGTTGGAGTAGGAGCGGTGTTATCTCAGAGGGCTAAAGATGGCCATTTACACCCTTGCAGTTTCTTCTCCCGGAAGTTCTCCCCAGCTGAGCGTAACTATGCCATTGGCGACCAGGAGTTGCTAGCCATCAAGCTCGCTCTAGAAGAGTGGAGGTATCTGTTGGAGGGAGCTTCTCATTCAATCACAATACTTACAGACCACAAGAACCTTTTATACCTGAAGGGCGCACAATGTCTCAACCCTCGTCAGGCCAGATGGGCACTTTTCTTTTCCAGGTTCGACTTTAAACTCCAGTTCTGTCCGGGCTCTCAGAATCGCAAGGCCGATGCCCTTTCCCGCTCATGGGAGCAAGAAAATGAGTCAGAGTCTTCAGACAAGCATCCTATTATAAATCCGTTGGCATTCTCCACGGTAGGGATGGACTCTATGCCCCCATCAGGGAAAAGTTTTGTGAAGCCGATGCTAAGGAAGAAGCTCATGCATTGGGCCCATGCTTCCCGTTTTGCCGGACATACAGGTATCCAAAAAACCCTGGAGTTTATCTCTAGGTCCTATTGGTGGCCAACTCTGAAAAAGGACGTCTTGGAGTTTATTGCATCTTGCCCAAAGTGTGCCCAACATAAAGTATCCCGCCAGTCGCCTGCGGGGCAACTGGTTCCACTATCCGTTCCCCGTCGACCATGGACCCACTTGTCGATGGATTTCATTACAGACTTACCCATATGCAACAAGTTCAATACCATCTGGGTGGTAGTTGACCGGTTCACCAAGATGGCACACTTCATTCCTCTCACCGGTCTTCCGTCAGCTTCCAAGTTGGCTCAAGTATTCATACAAGAGATCTTCCGACTCCACGGTCTTCCTGAAGAAATTATCTCAGATCGAGGAGTTCAATTCACAGCCAAATTCTGGCGAAGTTTATGTCAAGTCCTCCAAGTCAAGCTAAAGTTTTCCACGGCTTACCATCCTCAGACCAATGGTCAAACCGAGAGGGTGAATCAGGACTTGGAGGCCTTCCTCCGCATCTATGTGTCCTCCTCTCAAGATGACTGGGTTCAATTACTTCCCTGGGCCGAGTTCTGTCATAACAACCAGTATCATTCTTCATCTGCTTCAACACCATTCTTCACTAACTTTGGATTCCACCCTAAAGTTCCTGAGTTCCAACCGCTTCCAGCAACTTCTGTTCCCGCAGTGGATATCACCTTGCATCAGTTTGCCAATATCTGGAAGAGCGTACGATCAGCTCTGCTCAAGGCATCGTTCAGGTACAAGAAGTTTGCGGATAAGAAGCGTCGAGCAGTTCCTGCTCTCAAGGTGGGTGATCGGGTATGGTTATCCACGAAGAATTTGAGGTTAAGAGTTCCCAGTATGAAGTTTGCACCTCGCTATATCGGTCCTTTCAAGATTGAACAAGTCATCAATCCTGTTGCTTACAGACTCCAGTTGCCTCCCTTCTTAAAAATACCCAGGACATTCCATGTTTCCCTGTTGAAACCGCTGATCTTGAATCGGTTTCATTCCTCACTTCCTCCAACTCCGAAAGTCCAAACTCAACGAGGCGTTGAGTATGAAGTGGCCAAGATCCTGGACTCACGTCACCGTTACGGTCAACTACAGTATCTTATTGACTGGAAGGGCCCTGAGGAACGTT
Organism: Pseudophryne corroboree; assembly: GCF_028390025.1. Lineage (NCBI taxonomy): Eukaryota > Metazoa > Chordata > Amphibia > Anura > Myobatrachidae > Pseudophryne > Pseudophryne corroboree. The sequence continues at coordinate 69,274,121 of NC_086451.1, forward strand.
CATGGACCAATGCTTCTGATGTCCATGCTCCTGCCTTGGTCCGGAGATTCCATTCCAAGTTTCCTCAAAAGCCAAAGAAGTGTCCTGGGGCCACTCCTAAAGGGGGGGGTGCTGTCACGATCCGGGTATCTGGACGCCATTTCTTACCCATCAGATGCCTCCTACGGCTGGCTCAGCGCTCCAGGACCGGATCCCATCTGTTATCCTAATGTTCACATTCCTGCATCCTCTCCTGTCTCTCTGAGACGCTGTCACAGTAACGCCTTATTACATCTGGCATGGCGTCTCCCGCGGCCTCCGCCGCCGTCCCTGAGCTTCTGCATGCAGAGTGTCAGAGTGGCGATTACGTCAGCCGCGGCCTCCGCTGTGTCCGCGTGGTTGGATGTGCACTTGTCAGCCTGGCGTCTCCTGTCTCCAGTGGCCGGCGCCGCCATTACTGTTTTCATTACCACATGGATTACAAACCAAACTTCCCTCCAAGTGTCTGCATGGGCGCAGCCATCTTGGATTCTGTCAGCTGATCATTTCCTCCAATCTGTTGTCAGTATTGTTAATCTGCATAATTGCCTAGCCAATCCCTTCCTTGCTGCAGGTATAAATACACTGTGCCTGAGCAAGGAAGGCGTCAGTGCTTTGGTTGTCAAACCTAGTTCCTGTTTGTCTCTCTCCTGTGATTGTCTTCCAGGTTCCAGCTCCTGTCTCAAGACTTCCACCATAGAGACCCGCACCAGCATTCCACCTGTGGTGTAGCCTGACTCTCCAATCCATTGTGGATTCATCTGTTTCCAGCTACAACATTACCTGCTTCCAGCTCAGCTTCCAGCAGAGTACAGCTTCCCTTAAAGGGCCGGTGTCCTTTCTACACTTTACCACTCTCCACCGGTATTATTATTTCTCCGCTCTCAAGTTCTACATTTCAGTTCATATTTCATCGCTCCCAAGTTCATTTATTATTTAACTGGTTCCAGCCAGTATCCACTCCGTGCTAACAACAGTCTGGTTCCAGCCAGTATCCACAGCAGCTGTTTTATCTTCAGCAACCCAGCTTTTCCTGGAACACCAGCTGGCACAATCCTGGGTTATCTCCATTGCTACAGTCGGGCCTGGTAAGGACTTTCCATCTAGAAGATCATAAGAACTATCTCACACTACCAGTGCCCTGTGGCTCCTGCCATCCTGTAGTACCCAGGAACTGTATTTATTCTTTGCTGACTTTTACGTTTTCTTTTACTGCTGCTGTGTTGCGGAGTTGTCATAATAAACATCATTGACTTTTATCCAAGTTGTCGTGGTCACGCCTTCGGGCAGTTATTATTCATGTTACTTACATGTCCAGGGGTCTGATACAACCTCCCAGGTTCCGGTACATCTCAGCCCCTACAACTGAGGCTGCCTCCCGTCAGCTCAGGCCCTCAGTTGTGACAGTAAGCACTGACCTAATGAATCCAGCCGGAGACCAGGATCAAGCGGCCAGGCCGATGCAAGAACTGGCAGCCCGACTAGAACATCAGGAGGCTGCACAGGGCCACATCATCCGCTGTCTCCAGGATCTCTCTACTCGGCTGGATGGGATTCAGACAACTCTCCGTGGATCAGGCGCGTCTGGTGCGTCAACCACAGTGACTCCAGCTATAACCCCACCCACCTTACCCATTTCTGCTCCACGTCTTCATCTTCCAACGCCAGCAAAATTTGACGGATCTCCAAGATTCTGCAGGGGATTTCTCAACCAGTGTGAGATTCAGTTTGAGCTACAACCTGGCAATTTTCCCAGTGACCGTACAAAAATTGCCTACATTATTTCTCTTCTCAGTGGCTCAGCCCTTGATTGGGCATCACCGTTATGGGAGAGGTCCGACACCCTGCTATCTTCCTACACTGCCTTCGTGTCAACATTCAGGCGCATCTTCGACGAGCCAGGCCGGGTAACCTCAGCTTCATCCGAGATTCTCCGTTTACGCCAGGGGTCACGTACTGTAGGACAATATCTGATACAGTTCCAGATCCTGGCATCCGAACTGGCATGGAACGACGAGGCCCTGTATGCTACATTCTGGCATGGCTTATCTGAGCGTATTAAAGATGAGTTAGCTACCAGAGACTTACCTTCTAAGTTAGATGAGCTAATCTCACTCTGCACGAAAGTTGATTTACGTTTCAGAGAGAGAGCAACTGAGCGTGGAAGATCATCTGCTCCAAAATCTTCTGCTCCTCCTCCTCGTCAACTGTCACCATCTAAAGATGAGCCCATGCAACTTGGCCGTTCCCGTTTAACTCCTGCTGAGCGCCGAAGACGTCTCTCCGAGTTTCTCTGTCTCTATTGTGCAGCTCCGTCTCACACCATTAATGCCTGTCCCAAACGTCCGGGAAACTCCAAATCCTAGCTCGCCAAGGAGAGGGCCGGCTAGGAGTAATGATCTCCTCTCCATCTCCTCAAGATTGTAATCTCCCAGTCTCGCTTCAAGTTGCTCAACGTTATCGGAACGTCATTGCCCTCCTTGATTCCGGAGCAGCTGGGAACTTTATTACCGAAGCCTATGTTAAACGGTGGTCCCTACCCACCGAGAGACTTCCTTCGTCCATTTCTTTAACTGCCGTGGATGGCAGCAAAATTTTTGATGCAGTCATTTCTTTAAGGACTCTACCAGTTCATCTGAGAGTGGGAGTTCTTCATTCCGAACTTATTTCTTTTTTAGTGATTCCAAGAGCCACACATCCTGTGGTCCTGGGCCTTCCATGGCTCCGTCTTCACAATCCTACAATTGATTGGACGACTACGCAAATCCGGGCATGGGGTTCCTCCTGTGCTGAGACATGTTTGTTTAAAGTATTGCCTGTCTGTTCTTCCTCCCCCAGGTCGTCTGATGTTCCACCTCCTCCATATCAAGATTTCACGGATGTGTTCAGTAAAGCTTCTGCTGATATCCTTCCTCCTCATAGAGAATGGGACTGTCCGATTGATCTCGTTCCAGGGAAGGTTCCACCTCGAGGCCGAACTTATCCGTTGTCTCTGCCTGAGACGCATTCTATGGAGGAATATATTAAAGAGAACCTAGCAAAGGGGTTCATTCGACCTTCTTCTTCTCCAGCCGGCGCAGGCTTCTTTTTTGTAAAAAAGAAAGATGGTGGTCTGCGGCCGTGCATCGACTACAGAGGTTTGAACGACATTACCATCAAGAACCGTTATCCTTTACCCCTGATTACTGAGCTCTTTGACAGAGTTAGCGGAGCTACCATCTTTACAAAGCTGGACTTGCGAGGTGCATACAATCTCATCCGGATCCGTGAGGGTGACGAGTGGAAGACCGCCTTTAACACCCGTGACGGACATTATGAGTACCTCGTCATGCCCTTCGGATTGAGCAATGCTCCAGCTGTCTTCCAGCATTTTGTCAATGAGATCTTCAGAGACATTCTATACCGTCATGTCGTGGTCTATCTAGACGATATCCTCATTTTTGCCAACGATTTAGAGGAACATCGTTTTTGGGTTAAAGAGGTTCTGTCCCGTCTCCGTGTCAATCATCTCTATTGCAAATTAGAAAAATGCGTCTTTGAAGTCAAGTCCATTCCGTTTCTAGGGTACATTGTGTCCGGTTCCGGACTAGAGATGGATCCTGAGAAACTACAAGCAATCCAAAATTGGCCGGTACCCTTAACCCTCAAAGGGGTCCAGAGGTTCTTAGGGTTCGCCAACTATTACCGAAAGTTTATACGAGACTTTTCCACCATTGTGGCGCCTATTACTGCTTTCACTAAGAAGGGTGCTAACCCGTCCAAGTGGTCTGAAGAAGCCATGCAAGCATTTCATCTTTTAAAACAAAGGTTCATCTCTGCGCCTGTTCTGAAACAGCCTGACATCGACTCTCCTTTCATCTTAGAGGTGGATGCCTCCTCCGTTGGAGTAGGAGCGGTGTTATCTCAGAGGGCTAAAGATGGCCATTTACACCCTTGCAGTTTCTTCTCCCGGAAGTTCTCCCCAGCTGAGCGTAACTATGCCATTGGCGACCAGGAGTTGCTAGCCATCAAGCTCGCTCTAGAAGAGTGGAGGTATCTGTTGGAGGGAGCTTCTCATTCAATCACAATACTTACAGACCACAAGAACCTTTTATACCTGAAGGGCGCACAATGTCTCAACCCTCGTCAGGCCAGATGGGCACTTTTCTTTTCCAGGTTCGACTTTAAACTCCAGTTCTGTCCGGGCTCTCAGAATCGCAAGGCCGATGCCCTTTCCCGCTCATGGGAGCAAGAAAATGAGTCAGAGTCTTCAGACAAGCATCCTATTATAAATCCGTTGGCATTCTCCACGGTAGGGATGGACTCTATGCCCCCATCAGGGAAAAGTTTTGTGAAGCCGATGCTAAGGAAGAAGCTCATGCATTGGGCCCATGCTTCCCGTTTTGCCGGACATACAGGTATCCAAAAAACCCTGGAGTTTATCTCTAGGTCCTATTGGTGGCCAACTCTGAAAAAGGACGTCTTGGAGTTTATTGCATCTTGCCCAAAGTGTGCCCAACATAAAGTATCCCGCCAGTCGCCTGCGGGGCAACTGGTTCCACTATCCGTTCCCCGTCGACCATGGACCCACTTGTCGATGGATTTCATTACAGACTTACCCATATGCAACAAGTTCAATACCATCTGGGTGGTAGTTGACCGGTTCACCAAGATGGCACACTTCATTCCTCTCACCGGTCTTCCGTCAGCTTCCAAGTTGGCTCAAGTATTCATACAAGAGATCTTCCGACTCCACGGTCTTCCTGAAGAAATTATCTCAGATCGAGGAGTTCAATTCACAGCCAAATTCTGGCGAAGTTTATGTCAAGTCCTCCAAGTCAAGCTAAAGTTTTCCACGGCTTACCATCCTCAGACCAATGGTCAAACCGAGAGGGTGAATCAGGACTTGGAGGCCTTCCTCCGCATCTATGTGTCCTCCTCTCAAGATGACTGGGTTCAATTACTTCCCTGGGCCGAGTTCTGTCATAACAACCAGTATCATTCTTCATCTGCTTCAACACCATTCTTCACTAACTTTGGATTCCACCCTAAAGTTCCTGAGTTCCAACCGCTTCCAGCAACTTCTGTTCCCGCAGTGGATATCACCTTGCATCAGTTTGCCAATATCTGGAAGAGCGTACGATCAGCTCTGCTCAAGGCATCGTTCAGGTACAAGAAGTTTGCGGATAAGAAGCGTCGAGCAGTTCCTGCTCTCAAGGTGGGTGATCGGGTATGGTTATCCACGAAGAATTTGAGGTTAAGAGTTCCCAGTATGAAGTTTGCACCTCGCTATATCGGTCCTTTCAAGATTGAACAAGTCATCAATCCTGTTGCTTACAGACTCCAGTTGCCTCCCTTCTTAAAAATACCCAGGACATTCCATGTTTCCCTGTTGAAACCGCTGATCTTGAATCGGTTTCATTCCTCACTTCCTCCAACTCCGAAAGTCCAAACTCAACGAGGCGTTGAGTATGAAGTGGCCAAGATCCTGGACTCACGTCACCGTTACGGTCAACTACAGTATCTTATTGACTGGAAGGGCCCTGAGGAACGTTCATGGACCAATGCTTCTGATGTCCATGCTCCTGCCTTGGTCCGGAGATTCCATTCCAAGTTTCCTCAAAAGCCAAAGAAGTGTCCTGGGGCCACTCCTAAAGGGGGGGGTGCTGTCACGATCCGGGTATCTGGACGCCATTTCTTACCCATCAGATGCCTCCTACGGCTGGCTCAGCGCTCCAGGACCGGATCCCATCTGTTATCCTAATGTTCACATTCCTGCATCCTCTCCTGTCTCTCTGAGACGCTGTCACAGTAACGCCTTATTACATCTGGCATGGCGTCTCCCGCGGCCTCCGCCGCCGTCCCTGAGCTTCTGCATGCAGAGTGTCAGAGTGGCGATTACGTCAGCCGCGGCCTCCGCTGTGTCCGCGTGGTTGGATGTGCACTTGTCAGCCTGGCGTCTCCTGTCTCCAGTGGCCGGCGCCGCCATTACTGTTTTCATTACCACATGGATTACAAACCAAACTTCCCTCCAAGTGTCTGCATGGGCGCAGCCATCTTGGATTCTGTCAGCTGATCATTTCCTCCAATCTGTTGTCAGTATTGTTAATCTGCATAATTGCCTAGCCAATCCCTTCCTTGCTGCAGGTATAAATACACTGTGCCTGAGCAAGGAAGGCGTCAGTGCTTTGGTTGTCAAACCTAGTTCCTGTTTGTCTCTCTCCTGTGATTGTCTTCCAGGTTCCAGCTCCTGTCTCAAGACTTCCACCATAGAGACCCGCACCAGCATTCCACCTGCGGTGTAGCCTGACTCTCCAATCCATTGTGGATTCATCTGTTTCCAGCTACAACATTACCTGCTTCCAGCTCAGCTTCCAGCAGAGTACAGCTTCCCTTAAAGGGCCGGTGTCCTTTCTACACTTTACCACTCTCCACCGGTATTATTATTTCTCCGCTCTCAAGTTCTACATTTCAGTTCATATTTCATCGCTCCCAAGTTCATTTATTATTTAACTGGTTCCAGCCAGTATCCACTCCGTGCTAACAACAGTCTGGTTCCAGCCAGTATCCACAGCAGCTGTTTTATCTTCAGCAACCCAGCTTTTCCTGGAACACCAGCTGGCACAATCCTGGGTTATCTCCATTGCTACAGTCGGGCCTGGTAAGGACTTTCCATCTAGAAGATCATAAGAACTATCTCACACTACCAGTGCCCTGTGGCTCCTGCCATCCTGTAGTACCCAGGAACTGTATTTATTCTTTGCTGACTTTTACATTTTCTTTTACTGCTGCTGTGTTGCGGAGTTGTCATAATAAACATCATTGACTTTTATCCAAGTTGTCGTGGTCACGCCTTCGGGCAGTTATTATTCATGTTACTTACATGTCCAGGGGTCTGATACAACCTCCCAGGTTCCGGTACATCTCAGCCCCTACAACTGAGGCTGCCTCCCGTCAGCTCAGGCCCTCAGTTGTGACAGAAGATAAGAAACAATCGTTATAAATGCAGTCGTAAACTATGTGAGTTTAAATAAACAGTCGCCGATTGAGGTCTTGTCTGATGTCTTGTCTGATGTACATGTTGTCTGATGTCTCTCGGTGCTTTTGTTGTAAATGGCGAACAAAAGCTGTTCCAGTGTCCATAAAATTACAGTCTCTAAAGTATTGGGCTTTCGTAAAAAGTTAAAGTCACTAGGGATATTGGGGGTCTGTGACATAGTTCATCAATGGTCTGTATAAAAGAGGTTGTCAAATTCTTCTTCCAAGCGGATGTCTTTGTACCTTGGAGGAAATCAAAGGAGAAACGGGTGAAAGAAACGGACCGTGGAATCACATTTTCATCACAACATTGTCTCTATCGTTGGGTCATAAATCAAATTAGTTGTTGTTATTACAGTGTCCTCGCTCCTCAGACTCATCACTCTGGTATTACCTTTACACTTCGTTAAAGTCCGAACGCATCTAAATATCAGACCAACCAATATGACGACTCCCAGAATACACAAGTGAAATTTCCCTACATCCATTATAATACCTTGGGCCCATTCTCCTAAACCAGAGAACCAATTTCGTGGGTTCAACCATGACACCCAACTGGTCAGCTCATTACCCACAGCAGCGAGTGTGAGATTGTGTTTCCTTCGAAACTTCCACTTTAATTGCAAAATGTCATCCATCTTTTGGTCTATGACCTCGGCCGGGTCCTCAGTGCTGTTTGTAATATACGTGCAGCACTTTACTCCATATTGAGTTGCTAGGGTAACACAATACCCGCCTGTCACTGCTGTGAGATAATTGAGAATCATCCTATGCTGAACCAGCTCTGTTTTGTAGGCTTGTAACTCTCTCCCAGTTTACCTGAACGTGTCGTCATACATTTCGGGGATATTGTCTAATAAGTTTGCTAGCGCAGATATATATCTATAATTTATCACTCCTCTGGCAGTACGAGTGATATCTAACGCGAGTAGGAATTGAATCCCGGTGGATTCATGGATCAGATCAGAGGCCGGATGCTCTGTCCTTTCTATCAGGTGTCGTTTAACGACGTGCTCGTAATGAGTGTGAGTATAAGGAGCTTGGGCACCGCTGTGAATGTCTTTCATTTTGATATGGGATACAGTCATTACTTCAGGCAGTACTTTTCCAATGTAACACAATCCCTCTGAGTTTGGGGCAAGCCACTTATACGCCTTCCTCCCGCATATGAAATATGCATCATCGGGGAGAACATATGGGACTGAGTATGACATAACCATGTTACAAACTTTGCATGTGAAATCTCCTAACCCTAATTCTCCCATCTGTCTAGTACACGTATCCGGTTGTACGATATGTGCACAGTATCCTGGTGATACTTCTCCAACTCGCATGGTCCTACTTCCTAGAGTGTACCTATACCGGAAATATTTTCCACTGTTGGCTATCCAGCGTATAAGTTCTGTGTCTATGGGCATTCTATCGGCTCTATATGAAAATGTCATGGTTTGATTACTCCATGACACTTCCCAATTTCCCGGCTTTCGGGGATTGGAAATGTTAAAGCATACTAAGGACTTATCCACATGATATTGGTGGAGCTTCAAACTAGGAGGACTAGAGATATTAAACCTCTTGTCCACCGGCCTCCCACCACTTAACTCAAGTACCTCTCCTACAGTTAAAGGGAATGGTACTAGTCCTGATTTGCTATGACCTTGAGGTACTTGAGAGCATACCCAACAGTCTGTCTGGTTTAACACTTTACCCACTAAGGAGTGATAGTCACTCAATGGATGCCGGTACATGTGGACATTAAAACTGGACTGACATTTCTTGATGCACCCATCCTCAACTATATTGTCACAATGTCTACAGATGCAGTTCTCTTAAGCTAACAATCCTTCACAATTCCTTCTATTGTCAATGCTACCAGATCGTTTTCTGATACTCGCCTTTACTCGGTGATTGTGCTGCTCTTGGAAAACTACGCCTCCATCCTGGTCATCAGAACCCATTCCAGATCCTTTCTCGACCTCCATGGTACTCTCACCGAAACAGACTGCTCTGGTCAACAACAGGGTCAACAGGAAAATCCGGATCACAGTCTCTTGGGGCGGGTCCATCTTACAGGAGGAAAAGGAGAAATTTGTAATGGGGGTACAGAAAATAATTGAGGGGAAAGAAAAATGTTACGATGTCTTCTAGTCTTGTTGTTCCTCTTGCTCTGTCGTCATCTCAAAGGTGCTGTCTCTCAATCTTCCAAACGAACATTCTGGTGATACAATATTCCTTCCAAATCTGCGATCTTTCTGTAAGGAGCAAAAATCTTGCATTACCATTTGTCTAACTGATGTGTGACATACCATCTGTAAAGCATGAGAACATGAGAGAGAGAGAGAGAACAATTCATATATATGTTACCTAAAACAACAAACAAAAAAACATTGTCAGATCTTCCGTTCACCATCAGGCTGTCACACCATCACATCCATTGGTATCTTTGCGCAGTCTCCCTCACCAGTATTCCCCCACCAGTATTCCCACACTTCACCCTTTTGTGCCTGGCCAGGACACACCGATGTTGGTAGGTCACACTGGGGTTAGGTAGACTTCTGCAAAGACCAAGTAGCTATGTGATGTTTGAGTTCTGCCGATGAACGTCAGAGATGGGAAAAAAGAAACATTTACAGATAAATTACAAAGTTTACCCGGCCGTTCCTGTGTCTACAAGGAACTGACCTCCCAATATCATTAACTGTAACCTCAGGTTTACTACCAGTCCTAATGATCAACTTTCCTGACTGCATATTACAGGTGCAGCCCAAAATTCTTCCTAGGTGATTTCTGATTACAATTTCGTGTATCATAACTTTGCTCGTGTTCTTGTCTAGGGGGTCTGACTTTTGTATATTTCTTGATCTACAATCTCTTGCAAAATGTCCCTCTTTGTGACAATGATAACAAACTATCACATTTGAATTTCTCACAGGGGTTTGGGGCTTAAGATGGTGTGGCTTCGTTGTCAGGGCTTGTCTACTGATTGTCATTTGCTTACTGCCCTGTGACTCCAGGTGTCTTTTGATGTTCCATTAAATTATAACATCATCTTGTGTTGGTTCTACAATATGAGGTACATTTGTTTGTGCGTGATATATAACACTGTACGTACCTGTGGACACGACCTCACCTGACCCTCCGTTAGGGGGTTCAACTACTGCCTTTACCGATTTGGTCGCGTCCACCTGGATGTCTTGTATGATGGCTGCTGGAAAAGGTGCCGACCTCGTGCTGGGCTCACTTTCTTGCTTGTAATCCTGAGGGAAGTTTAACATGGGGTGCAACTTGCACGGGTTAACAGTTGTACATTTAACAGTTTTACTTTTATCATTGTTACATTGACTACTACCATAATTATTAATACAGTTGCTAAGTGCATTTTTATCATACACCAGTGTGCCATTCTCTGTAACCACTTTCTCTCTTGTTGCCATATTTTTCTTACCAAAGTGAGAGTCAGCTGTGTAAGCTAATCCTCCTTGTATTTCACTTTCTGGTTGCCATAACTGTAAACAATCATAATGTTTAATCCGTCTCTTTGCAGATTTAATGAGACATATCCTTCTCCTTAGATTTTGTAACACCTTGGGACTAAAATTGCCTACCCGTGGGAACTTTTCCCCGTCATGCACAGTCTGCACAGTCATTCTTTCCCATTCATTGAAAACCTTTGTATGTGATTCATCTTGGACCTCCTGGTCTGTATCACACGTTATATACCTTGCCGACCTTATGGGCCGGTTTACTAAATCAACCTGAACCAAGGTTGATCGCCCCCTACCTGAACAACTGGCCCCCATCTTTGCAGGTGTTGCTTTCACTACCTCTGACCTTCAAATCAGGGTCTTCAGCGAACCCTTACAAAAACCAAGATGTCCGGGGTAGGCCGGCGGTGAAAGTTTACCGAGTACCTTCACACACTCGCCCACGTCGACCAATACGCCCACACACTGCCTTAGCGCTGGCGTACTCAACCTAGGGCCCCTGCAACCTGAACCTCTATTTACTGGAATGTGTGGGTGTGATCCGAAGAGCACTTACCCTTCCCAGTAAATATCAGTTGCTGAAGAGTTCCTGAGTGACCAGCTAACCTCCCTTAAAATAAAAAATTACACAAATCACGTTAGAATGTACAAATAGCGTTTATGACCCCTCTAGCGTATGCAAATGGTACTGGGTCAAGTTACAAACTAATGCACACAATTACATGCGGTACAATTGTACTGCACATAAGCAACTAATCTTATGTGCGGAACGACCAACGGAATCGAAAATTACGACTGCGAATTCCTTCAGCCAGAGCTTAATGGCCTAGGCCTATATGGGTATTGCACCAACCCTCCTGGGGTTGTGCTTCTTGACTTTATCTATAGCGGACTTCCTAGTCTGCTGTACCTAGACCTCCTGGTCTGTCTCTCTGGACCTCCTGGTCCGTGACCTCCTGGTTTGTGTACAGTAGACCTCTTAATCTGCTATACTCTAATGCTCTTATTTTGATACTTTAACAAGGGATGCCTCCCAAGCCACCGCGCTGTCACTTTCACGGATGTACCTCTACGAGAACTTGATTTCTAGGTTCCAACCAAAATGAGAAACTTATATATATATGCACACACTCTTTCACCTCATATACTCTTTACTTTCGTTTCTGTACAGAAATCCATTTCATTCAGTATCGCAGTCTAGTCCCAGAGGAGTTACAACTAGAGAAGGATTTATTACGCTAAAATTTAGGACACTGAGATTGACTTGTGCTATTATCGCGTTGCTTCCGTATCGCCTACTAAAACAATACTATCGTGTGATTTGTATTACGTGGGCGTACCCGTACGCTCCGTTGCGTAATATACGCTATGTGTGTAAGCCCTTGCGTCGCGTACGCTTGTCCCGCCCTTTGTTAGGGACACGTGTACACAGGCCAGACACGTCCACAGTAACACAAGTAACACGTTTCTATCAATGCAAATGATATTTAACTGTAATCATTTACTGAGCACCACACAGAACTTCCTTGTATCTTAGGCAAAGCCGTGTGCGTGTTTTACAAATTACTTCCTTACGTATTAATTTTACTTTTAACTACCAATAGCAACAAATCTTTCTCAGCACGTTATCAATGATAAATGGCAAACAGGAAGGCGAGATGTGAAATTACACAAATGAAAAATGCAGGTGTGTGCGTGTGTTGCGTATGCAATGTGTATCAAACAGAAATAAAACAGTTTTAAAAGACAATAGCGTACTGTTCTTACCTTCCGGTTCCGGATTCCACCAGCACTCCTACAGCGTAGCGATGCAGACGCTTATCTAGTCAGCACTACCGTATCCCTCACCACCAACACGGATACGAAGGGATACTACCTTCCTGCCCTTTGCTGACAGATAAAGTCTGCTTGTGTTCGCTAGAGCGGATATGTGGAGGACGGACGAGCCGGCAATTGTTAAAGCTAATTATTTATCTTATAACATTCACTATATATTGGTAAGAGACTCAGTACGCAATGGGCGTACGGGGTACCGTAATGGTACGCACTTAGCGTAGCAGACGCTAGGCCGTGGTCGAGATGCACGAGCGGCACGTTCGCTCACGGCTTACGCTGGGTATCGAGCACGCTATAGGCAGCCCGAGCACCGTAATGCTACGCTACTAGCGTAGCGGACGCTGTGTCCACGAGAGGAACACGAGCGGCGCAGACGCTCACAGGATGACACACAGTAAACCTTGTATGCAACACAATGAAAGGCTAAGCCTATACTGTAAACCTTGGTCTTGTAATGTTAACACAATGTAACGCTGATTAACCTCTATTACATGAAAGCTGATTGAGCGATTGAGACGCTCAGAAACCCTCTATACTAGCTAGAGAAACACAGACACCTTGCTGAGGTTCCAACACCTTTACTAACGAGATTTAGCTATGTAAAAAGGGGAAAACAGTTAACAGCTTATACACTACAGCACTAACATAAAACACCTAAACAGAATAACTGAAAATATACAATATACAACAGCGTCTTAATCCTAAACAATAACAGTGAGAGAGAGAGAGAGTATGGCAAATACAAACAGAGAATAAGTTGGTTACAGAGAAAAACTTACACACTGGGGAATGATCGCTAGCGCAGTCCTGGAACCAGCTCTCTAGTTAGTCAATGATGAAAACCGTTGTGGAGAGTAGACTGAGCTGGCCCAGGCTGGCTGTTCTTATATACACTACATACAGTACACTACAAAGGGCCCTACAATCTCATTGTTCATTGGACACAGGAATCTGTCTTCACATAATAACAAAAGGTCATAGGTTGATTCGAACAGGTGGGCTGTGACTATTTCAAACTGCTCAGGTGGGAGGGAATCTTCGGTTTCCCGCCGCATGGATAATGAACTGCAAATACAGTAAATGTCCATAAACTTCTTATAAACATAACTATACGCAGGAGCGATTAATCTCTTTCAAACCAACACCGGAATGTTACTAATAATATACTCTTCCGTTGCATACTAAACACCACTGCTCAAAACCTGTCTGACCCTTCGTATCATGTAAAGAGGGATCTCTCTGTCCATGAACCAGTTACACTAAACAAACTTACTGATATTATTAAGGGGACCATAACCTATAAAATACACTATTTAGATTAACTATGTAACGATCGAGTCGCCCGCCAGACGCACACAAACTCTACCGTAAATGCGCATATCACGCGCCTGAGCGCACGACCGTGGAGGTGCCGTCACGCAACTGCGAATATGCGCACGCACGGGAGAGAATGTGCACGTGCAGCGGGCAAGCGCATGGGGTTAGTACAAGGCATCATAGGTCGCTATATTTTTTTCGACTTTGACACCGCTGACAATATCACAAAAAGTTTTTTATTGGTCCTAGGGATGACCGTCTGGTCCACTAAATAGCCAAACAGTGCCCAGGATATAGTGCAATGAAAAGATATGCCGAGGGTCGCAGTGCCATATCGATATACCTCATGCCAAAACTTTTTTACCGAACCACAATCCCAAAAACAATGTAGAAGATATGCCCCATCTGTTAAACATTTAGTATATCTCGCCTCTTCCGAGATGCCCATTAGATATCGGCGTTTAGGTGAGATATAAGCTCTATGAAGTATTTTATAGGCCATTTCTTGATATGAGCTAGCTGGAATAAGCTTCAGAGTTAACTGAAAATGGTTTAAGAGGGAGTCAAGGGTGACCGATGGAATATGGGAGGACCATTGGGACAGTTCCGGAAGATCCGTGTCTGGGTCAATTTCTATGCAGATACTTTCATATATAATCGAGATGGAGTAGAAACCAGAGTGGAGAAGTGTGGTAAGGGGATCAAGAAAGTCATGATCTGTCAGTTTGGGCAAAACAGTTATAAGGTAGTGGATTGCCTGAAAGTAAGAAAACTCCTGTCGAAGGTGTAGGCCATATTTAGCCTTCGCTTCTGCAAAGGATAGTGGGAGGCGGGATGCATTAAGTAAGTTGCGTAGGTTACGTATACCAAAAGAATGCCAGGTAGTGAAGGGTCTCAAGGCCCTCCCCTCCTGAAACTCCAGGTTGCCGACTAGGGGTAGCGAAAGTGAATAAAAACATTGAAGCTTAAGAGGTTTCCTCGCCATTCTCCACGCTTGTATAATAGGAAATAGCAATAGATTATCAGTTATATTCAAGGTCAATTTGGAAGGTCGGGCATGGAGAAGAAAACTGAGGGATAGAGGAACGCAGAATTGAGAGTCCAGAATGGAATCCGTGTAGTAGTTGTTATCGCCAAGCCAATCCATGGCAATGCGGTGGAGACAAGCGAGGTTATATTGTTTGATATTAGGTAGGTTAACTCCACCTCTGGATATTGTTTGGGATAGTTTTTTTCATACTGATCCGGGGTCGCTTGCCAGACCAGATAAATTTGGTAATGGAGGCATTTAGTGAGGCTAGATCCGGACTAGATAATAATAAAGGAGTCATCTGTAAGATATAGAGAAGTTTTGGGAAGCTGGCCATCTTGAACAGGTTGCAGCGCCCCAGCAGGTTAAGAGGTAGGGCCTGCCTCAGTTTTTATCTTAAGCAAGACCGGGGAAATATTGTATCGGTATAAATGAGAAAGGTTATATAAGCAGTCGCCCATTTAAAAGAAAATGTGTCCCCCCATCCCATTCTCGCCTGTCCAAACATGGCCAATGCCTCTGACTTCCCATAATTAATAGAAAATCCTGCGAAAGAAGAAAAGCGGTCAATCGCGGTAATCAACCGTGGAATCGAAAGGTGAGGATCGGACATAAAAAGGAGAAGATCATCAGCGAACGCCACCACCTTCAGTTCG
This sequence comes from Pseudophryne corroboree, assembly GCF_028390025.1. Lineage (NCBI taxonomy): Eukaryota > Metazoa > Chordata > Amphibia > Anura > Myobatrachidae > Pseudophryne > Pseudophryne corroboree. The sequence continues at coordinate 69,289,480 of NC_086451.1, forward strand.
TGAGTGCCCCTGTAATCCCTATGCAACAGAATATATCTTATAAGGGGCTCTAACGCCAAATTAAAAAGGGGAGATAAAGGGCATCCTTGTCTGGTGCCTCTTTCCAACGTGAAAGGGGCGGATGTCACATTGTTAACTAAAACCTGTGCTACAGGGTTAGTGTATATGGTCTGCACTAAGTTACAGAACAACGTGCCAAAGCGTTGGTGGGCAAGGACTCTAGTCAGATAAGGCCAGGCGATCTTATCAAACGCCTTTTCTGCATCTAGATTTATAAGGATATTACTTTTGGCTTGACAGAGATGAGTGTGAGATATTGCAGCTAAGGCCGCTCTTATTCCCCGGGTGGATTATCTACCCTTGACAAACCCCATCTGTGCAGGTGAAATCAGGTGGGGCAAGCAAGTCTGCAATCTGTCAGCCATTATTTTAGTTAAGATTTTAAAATCCTGGTTGAGGAGTGAGAGAGGGCGGTATGACCCTACCAGGGTGGGATCCTTACCGGGCTTCGCAAGCACGATGAGCCGTGCCTCATTAAAACGAAGGGGAGTCTCTCCTGTCGTAAGGATATGGTTATATAGCTTAGTTAGTACCGGAAGAATATCAGCACTCAGCATCTTATAGAATTCGGCACTGAAGCCGTCAGGACCAGGGCTCTATCCATTAGGGAGAGACTTAATGGTGGCCCGAACCTCATCATCGGTGACAGGAGCATCCAACAAGTCCCTCTCTTCCGATGTGAGCTCCGGCAACTGTGTTTCGTTCAAAAAGGACTGGCCATCGATTGCACTGTCAGTGCCCATAATATACAGAGATTTATAAAAGCGCATAAAAGCAGAACAGATATCATTGGGATTAGAAAGAATAGTTCCAGAACTGTGTAATGCATCCACCCATATTTTGTTCCGAGGTCTCCTGACTAGATTGGCCAAAAGCTACCCTGACTTATTCCCCCATCTATGAAACCTATTCCTGCCATAGTCATAACTTGTTTGGGCTTGTTCGGTAAGAAAAGTGTCATAAATTTGTTTTGCCATGAGGTACGTTTCCTTGTGAATCGGACTATCGCATCGTATATAAGCACGATAAGCACGTGTGAGCTCCGCACTCAGCTCCTGCAATTTAGAATTACATTTCTTACGCTTAGAGTTGACATAAGAAATAATGTGTCCTCTGAGGACAGCTTTAAAGGCCCCCCAGAAAAGAGGAACATTAGGTTCTTGTTCCAAATTGTTAGTGACATAGTTAAGCCAGATGTGTTTAAGATGTAGTAAAAAATCCTCAGAATGCATGAGATATGCCGGGAATCTCCAACATTTGGAGACACACTGGGGCAAAGCTAAATGTAGGGACAAAGATATGGGGGCATGGTCTGAAATAATTATATCCTTAATTGAAGTGTGAGAGACTTTAAAGAAAAGGTGTTTAGATAAGAATAGATAGTCAATGCGAGAGTGAGTGGAGTGTGGGTGTGAGTAGAAAGAGTAATCTCGATGTAGGGGGTGATGGATACGCCAAGGGTCTAGTAAAGCAAGTTGAGAACAGAAAGAGAAAAGAAGATTAGGAGATGGTCTGGGTCTTTTAGTACTCACCCCTGATCTGTCCATGGATGGATCGACGACCGTGTTAAAGTCACCCCCTAAAATGAAATTCTGACCGCCCCAAGATAGAACTCTCTGGAGAATATCTGCAAAAAAGAGGTTGTTAGATCCGGTAGGTGCATAAAGGTTCAAAAAGGTATATACCGTATCTTCTATGGAGACATCTAACAAGATAAATCTACCCTCAGGATCAATACATTTAAGGATTGAATACTGGAGAGTCCTGTGAAAGAGAATAGCAACACCCCTGGTTTTCTTGGTATAAGGAGCAGAGATACAATCTCCAATCCAAGGGGCTTTTAGGGAAATATAGGACGCATGTACCCAATGTGTCTCCTGTAAAAACACAACGTGAGGGGTCATACGAGAGAGGTGTGTGAGTACCTTTTTGCGTTTAATGGGACTATTAAGGCCTTCTACATTCCAGGATATGTTAAAATCAAAAAGTGGGGTAACTACCGGGCCAGATGATTGGGGAGCAGTATGGTCAGTTATACTACCCTATCCCTATAGATGGAGAGTAAAGCATCAAAATTATATAGATAAAGCAGTGTCCCTCCCAGTCCCAGCGAGCAAGGAGGGGACAACCTATGGAGGATCGAGACTTATCATCCCACCAGGCACAAAAATAACTAAAACAAACAAACAATAACATAAAACCGACAAACATGAAACAAGTAGAGGCATAACCCCTGGCATACATAGATGGTACGCCAACATCATACCCCTAACACCATGTGACCCGTAGGTGATATCAATTGAAAGGGAGAGCAAACTTCAATAAAGACTCAATAGTCAAGTATCAGGAGAAGCAAAATGGGCCTTCGCTGCCACTGGATCATCGAAGAAAAGCAGTTTGCCATCAACAAAGACTTGAAGGCGGGCTGGATACAACAGTGAGAACTTGACTTTATCTTCAAATAGTTGTTTGCACAGTGGAGCAAACTCTCTGCGTCTGTTAGCAACATAGGTGGAAAAGTCCTGGAATATAAGTAATCTCTCTCCCTTGTAAAGTAAACTTTCCGATTTGCGGTAGTTATGTAAGAGCCTGGTTTTATCCGCATAATTGAGTATTCTCATAATAACAGGGCGAGGGCGTCCAGCAGGATCTCTGCGCTCAGGTCCCAGTCTATGAGCTCGTTCAATAGCTAAAGGCGAACCGTGAAGATCCATGTCCAATTTTTCTGGCAGCCAGGTAGAAAGAAGATCAATCAGTGCATGACCCCTCACCGACTCCGGAATGCCCACCACCCTCAGGTTATTTCGACGACTCCAATTCTCCAAGTCATCGAGCTTATCAGTGAGGCCTCTAATTTCCTTAGTTTGGGACTCTATAGTGGCCTGCGCAGACTGCAGGTCGTCCTCCAACGTTGAGACCCTCTGCTCAACGTCATCCAAGCGACCATTATGTTGGGTCAGTTGGGTCAAGGTGGAGTCTATGGCCTCCTTAATGCCTGCCAGCTTCTCATCCAGGAGAGGCCCCAACACCGCTGCAATATCTGTAGGTTTCATTTTAGGTTGTTTAGTAGTCGCAGTGTTAGTACGTTTCCGTTGGGAATGAGAGCGAGTGGTGGAGCAGTCAGAGTCGGAAGAGTTTCTGTGGAAGGTGTCCTCGCGAACGCCTGGAGTAGGACCAGAGGAGGACATAGGTGTGGACACCAGGAACTTTTCCATGTGAGGTCAGAAGAGACAAAAATACCTTACATGTGGTAATAGTTGGTGCAGAGAGTAGATTAGGAAGGGTCACATCAGCGAAAGGGGTAATCTAGAGAGCTACATCACAAAGAGGTAGATAGGCATGTCAGAGTTCTATGTGGCAGAGGCACGCAGGAGCAGTGTGTTTGAGGCATACACGTTACATCTCGACGTGATAGAGCGCTATAACTGGAAATGATGACGATGAGTGAGTCATGAATATATAGTGCAATAGATAAAAACAGTACCTACAGCGCTGTTCTTCGTCGCGTCGGTCACCAAGGAGAATGTGAATCAAGTATTCAGTTCTAACAGCTCTGTAATCCGTGAAATAAAGCGGGTGTGCCACAATGCCGGTATTGCCTAACCTTTTCCCAAGGTGCTGCGTGGCGTGCTGTGCTGGCGGCTCCTCTCCAATGCCCCAAACATCTACATCGAAGCCGGCAGAGATTCCAGTCCCGGCAATCTCCAGCCGATGTTCGGGGAAAGACGTTGCCGGGTCACAGATATGATATAGCTGCAGCTGAAGGGAGAGCAGGCATCAGGGAGCTCAGGGTCGGCTTGGAGGGCAGGCCCTGTCAGGGAGTCGTTCAGCTGGGCAAGTATTTGCAGTACTTCCCAAGGGCTACAGATCATCCACAGCCAGCCAACAGGGGTGTAAATATCAGCAAGCAGCAGAGTGCAGCTGGAGCCTGAAGATCTAAGATGGCTGCTGCAGCACCCAGGAGACAGCCCCTTGTCAGATGCACCTCACGTTGGTGTTCCCTCCGGGCTGAGGGCCTAGCTGTTGGAGGCTGCAAGGAGTCAGAGAGGCTGGCAGGTGATGGGGGAGCAGCAGGAGAAGGTCCGGAGCCCCGCCGCACGCGATTGCAGGACGTCCGCGCCCCGGAGCTCAGGACGCGGGTAAGTGCCGCACGCGAGTCCCCGGCTTGTCGGCGTGCCTGGGCCGCAGCCTGCAGGGACCGGGCAAGCAGTCCCCCGGCTCCGCAGCCATCAGCGGCCGGTCTAGTTAGTTGTTAGGGAGAGTGGGGGAACACAGAGGTGTGAATACCAGGTAGTGGGCACCAATAAGGGGGTGAAATATAGGGTTTTAGCAGGAGCTCTGTGAATTCACGATCTCTCCCCAGTGCTGCTAGGCCACGCCCCGTGAAGTGTATCTGTGTTTTTATTTTAATATTTTCTTTACAGGTGGACTACAGGTGCCAGCGGGCCCATTATGTCCAGGCATGCTGGCACTGGTGGTTCTCCAAATGCCAGCATGCTGGGGAAGGCTTGCTGGGACCTGTAGGCCACCTGTAAAGAACAATATTAATCTTCTTTACAGGTGGACTACAGGTGCCAGCGGGCCATTTATGTCCGGGCATGCTGGCACTTGTGGTTCTCCAAATGCCAGCATGCTGGGGCAGGCTTGCTGGGATCTGTAGGCCACCTGCAAAGAACAATATTAACAATGAACCCCGCACCCACCGCCACCAGGGGTACGGGGCATAGCACTGGGCTATCAGCCCAGTGCTCATACCTCCCAACTGTCCTTATTTTCGCGGGACAGTCCAGTTTTTTGGGAATGTCCCGCTGTCCCACCCGCGGGCCGCAGTGTACCGCGGTGGGGGCAGTTGGGTGTCTCTGTGTCTCGCACAGCGTCTATTCACTGGAGTCAGAGGGAGAGGGGGCATGCCAGTGGCTCACAGAGCGCTGGGCATGCCCCCTCAGTGACAAATACGGGGCGTGGCTCGTGATCGCGGGTCCTCCGTGAAGCCACGCCCCCTTTTATTAGGCCCCGCCCCGCGCGTGTCCCTCTTTAGAGATACGTAAAGTTGGGAGGTATGCAGTGCTGGTTATTGCTCGGTAAGGAGACCCCATTTTTATTTTTGGGGTCCCCACTTCCGAGGAATTCCAGCCCTGGGCTGACTAGTTTTGGGGGGGGCAGATTAATGCTATGGCAGGGGAACCCCATACCGAGTGTCTCCCCTGCTATGGCATTATCCCCCCCTGTCTGGTTCTGCCTGGTGCTGGTTTTACCAATGTATGGGGGGGCTACACTTTTTTTTCCCCCCACTCTATGGGGAGGGGAAGGGGGAAATGGTTAGCTGCTTGTGCCTCCCCAGCCACTGACCTCACCGCACGCCACTGGTACATACCTCCCAACTGTCCCGATTTTCGCAGGACAGTCCCGTTTTTTGGGGACTATCCTGCTGTCCCACCCGCGGGCCGCAGTGTCCCGCGGTGGGGGTGGGGGGGCAGTTGGGAGGCTCTGTCTCTCGCTGCCCTGCTTAGCAGAGCAGCGGTGAATAGATGCTGGGTGCATGCGCACAGCGTCTATTCATTGGAGACAGAGGGAGAGGGGGCATGCCAGCAGCTCACAGAGCGCTGGGCATGCCCCTTCAGTGACGAAAACGGGGGCGTGGCTCGCGAGTCCTCCCGCAAAGCCACGCCCCCTGTTCGTAGGCCACACACCCTTTTCGGGAGCGCGGCGAAGCCGCGCGTGTGTCCCTCTTTACAGAAGGGAAAAGTTGGGAGTTATGCTGGTGTACAGGTAACATGTGGTAGGGAATATAGATAGGGGTCTATTCATGAAGCAGTGAAGAGAGTGGAGAAGTGAACCTGTGGAGAAGTTGCCCATGGCAGCCAATCAGCTGCTCCGTACAATTGTATAGTATGCAAATTAGAAATGTTACTTCAATGTTGATTGGTTGCCATGAGCAACTTCTCCACTGGCTCACTTCTCCACACTTTTCACTGCTTCATGAATAGACCTCATAGACTGTAAGCTCCACTGGGGCAGGTACTGATATGAATGGCCAAATATTCTCTGTAAAGCGCCTCAGAATATGTGTGCTATATATAACTGGTAATAAATAAATGTACGGGTGTCACAGCAATGTAATTAGATGCTTCTGTGGTGGGAACCAATATTGTGTGCTCTGTTCCCAGTCACACAGTAATACAGCGCACCTTCCTGTGAGCTCTGGGACTGGTGGTGCCCAGCACAGGAGAAGGAGAGGAAGAGATGCTGCAGATGCTCTGAGCCTGTGCTGGCTGCACACACTGAGGTAATTCTGCACGGGGGGAGGTATCGGCTGCAGAGCATCACTCCCTGCACCCAGGGAGCCTCCAGGTCATTGTCACCTAGCTGTGATGTGACCTCCAGCTTACAGTGCTACAAGGCAGTAATAAGTGTTTGTGTAAGTACATCACACATACATGTACGTATATTTACTAAGGTACGGTTTTTAAGAACTGGAGACGTTGCTATGGACAATGTCTCCACTTCTAAAAACCTGCACTTTAGTAAATAAACTCTAGAGAGAGATCTGTATAGATACTGCTGCTGCATCAGGCTACTTTCACATAGCGCTAGCTGTAATCCAGCATTATGTTTGGTAACCGATATGTTGGGGCTTGTGGACGCTTGTGCACTGTAGCATTACAGTACTGTATGCAACCCCTGCAGCGGTCATGGAGGTATAATGCAATGCACACATTTTCCATATTTCCTGCAATGTACCATTCATTTTATTATTTAAGAAGCTGTTAAGCTGTGTGATATTTTAGTCAGTATCGCTCTTACGTCCTAGAGGATGCTGAGGACTCCGTAAGGACCATGGGGATAGACGGGCTCCGCAGGAGACATGAGCACTTTAAGAAAGACTTTAGATCTGGGTGTGCACTGGCTCCTCCCTCTATGCCCCTCCTCCAGACCTCAGTTTACTACTGTGCCCAGAGGAGACTGGGTGCTTTTCAGGGAGCTCTCCTGAGCTTTCTGACAGAAAGTATATTTGTTAGGTTTTTTATTTTCAGGGAGCCTGCTGGCAACAGACTCCCTGCATCGAGGGACTGAGGGGAGAGAAGCAGACCTACTTCTGTGAGTTTTAAGGCTCTGTTTCTTAGGCTACTGGACACCATTAGCTCCAGAGGGAGTCAGAACACAGGTCTCACTCTGGAGTTCGTCCCGGAGCCGCGCCGCCGTCCTCCTCACAGAGCCGGAAGATAGAAGCCGGGTGAGTATGAGAAGAAAAGAAGACTTCAGAGGCGGCAGAAGACTTCATGATCTTCACTGAGGTAACGCACAGCGGTGAAGCTGTGCGCCATTGCTCCCTTACACCCATAATTACCTACTCTCCCGGAAGCTGCGGGAGGCTCCCGTTTTTTGGGGTAGCCCCCCGCACCCCCGGAAGAGTGGGCAGGTCTCCCGCATCCTGCTCGCACCCAAGTGATGCGAGCAGGATGGAGAGATAACCTCCCGCATTCGCGGGTCCGTCGGGTGGAGAAGGGGTTAAAATGACGCAAATTGCGTCATTTTAGCCCCGCCCGCGGACCCGCGAATCGCGGCATTTCCCGATGCGGGGGGCGGGGCTTAGTGATGTCACAGTCCGTCCCCGCCCCCCGAAGACACCTGCAGCGTCTCATCTCCGGGCTTCTCCCGGAGAGGAGACTTACAATGTAGGTAAGTATGCTTACACCTCACACACGGCAGTCACTGTAAGGGTGCAGGGTGCAGGGGGGGCGCCCTGGGCAGCATATAAACTTATTTTCTTTTTCATCCACTAGGGGTCACTGGAGTACTCTTGGGATATGGACGGGCTTCCGTAGGAACAGCACTGAATATTTAAATTTAGAACACTCCACCCCTCCATATCCCCGAGTACCTCTCAGTGTTTTTTCTGTGCTCGACGTAGCAACAGCTCTGTGACTCAGGTCACGATTACTTTGAAGAATTTTTTTTTTTCTTTTTATTTGATTTTTTTTTTCTATTTTACACATCCCTTTCCCCCTTCCAAAAGGCAGGGTCAGGGATAGTACAGCTGCTGATAGCAGCAGGGGCGTGTCGGGCCTCTCTGAAAGAGCTCCCTCACAGCCACACACACAGCCTCCTGCACAGGCTGGCCGGCGCTTGTTCAGAAGCCCCGTCGGAGCCTCCTCATAAGCTGCAGGATAAAGGTATGTAAACGGGGCGGTCAGCTCCCGCTGCCGCCCCGAGGTGTGGGGACATTGTTAGCGCTTAGCGCCGCTGCTCGCTCCACTTAGCCGCCCGTCCCGCCGCTGCTCTCCCCACTCAGCCGCCCTCCCCACATGGCGACGGCCACAGCAGTTCTTCCGCACGCCCCCGGCCGCCGCTGATCTGCCGCTCAGAGGGCGCCGGCCGCCGCAGCTCTCTCGCTCACGGAGCCGGCCGCCGCTACTGCTCCGGGTCCCACCGCTGGTTGACGCGCTGCTCACCCGGGCTCAGACACAGCGCTCGGCGATACCCGCTGGGGCCCCACACGCTGCGCTGCTGCTGCTCTGAATCGGAAAGAGCATGCAGCCATTACACAAGGCGGAGGGGGGGGGGCAATAAATAAATAAGGGGGCAATAAGCGGCATAAGAAATACTGCAGCACCAGATGCTAGGCTGCAGGGATATTTGCAGGAATTATTAAGCATAGCATGGCAGCCATTTTTAACCATGCTTCCTCTGTCTTCCTGCTGTGATTCCAGAACGTTCAAGTACTACATCTCTACTCCACCGGAGGCGCAGGGGTGTTAGAGGGAATTTGGGATCACATTTCATAGTACTGGCCACGTGTACTGCACTTGGCCAGATATATATATAGAGACACCTTACTGCTATTTTACTGAGTCGTGCAAGTGTCTGTTTTTTGTGTATTGTATTTCTGGCGCCATAATGAGTAAGGCACCAGCAAAAACTAAAAAGCATAATTGCAAAGTCTGTAACAGTGTATTACCGGATGGATCTACCACATGTACAGTATGTTTTGTGAATTCGGTTCAGAATACCATTTCTGCTCCTGTTTTACAACCAATTTCCTCACCGGACCCTCCGTGGGGTATGTTAGTAAATGTACTGGATAGGTTACAATCAGAATTGACCGCCGCTCGTCAGGAGCGGGAAACGGCAAGATCTGAGTCTAGGGTGAGACCGCCAGAACTACCGGAGGCGTCTCAGCCTTGCGTAAGGTCCAAATCTATTTTGGGTAAACGGGATAAATTTCATATGTCTTATGATTTTCCAGTGTCTGCTATGTTGCATTCTGACGATTCCATGCCAGACCTCACGGAACAAGATGAGGGTGAGGAGGGCGAAGTGGAGTCAGATGGCGAGGATTTTAACAGTTCCGGCATTGATGATCTCATCAGAGCGGTACGTCAGTCTCTGAAGTTTACTGAAACTGAGGAGCCTCTCACAAATGATCAGGTCGTATTTACTAAACGACAAAAAACTCCAATAAGTTTTCCTGTGTCGGAATCTCTTAATCAGATGTTAGTAGAAACACGACAGAATCCAGATAAACGGTTTTCTATACCTCGCAGATTTAAGTCTAGTTACCCGTTTCCAGACTCGGTAACATGTACATGGGAGAATCCACCAATAGTTGATTCTTCAGTGTCAAAGCTTACCAAGAAATTAACCATACCAGTGCCAGCAGCTACTACGCTTAAAGACCCTTCAGATCGCAAGATAGAAACTATGCTAAAATCCATGTATGTAGCAGCAGGTGTGATGCTAAGACCTGGATTGGTTGGCATTTGGGTCACTAAGGCACTCATAATATGGCTTACAGAACTCAAATCTGCTTTACATGACGAAAACCTGATAATTCTTGTAAATCAAATGATTGAGGCTGTAGAGTATCTCTGTACAGCGTCTACTGACGTCTGTCAGCTCACTTCTCGTATTTCATCGTCGCTAGTTACGGCACGAAGAGCACTCTGGCTGCGTGCTTATCATGCGGAGGCAGAGGTCAAACGAGGTATAGAGGCGTTGCCTTACGATGGCAAGAAGTTGTTTGGTCCTGAATTGGACGCATGGATTGCTGAGGCTACGGGAGGTAAGTCTGTTTTCTTACCATTGCCTCCACCGGTATCAAGAAGAAGGTACGCTGGACCTTCGTTCAAATCCTTTAGACCTCAGCCCTTTCGAGGACGTGGCAGAGGATCAGCCACGCCTGCTAGACGTGGTCGCGGACGTGGTTTCCAACAAACCAACACAACTCGCCAGGACGCTAAGGTTACCGACAAGCCAGTGGCATGACGGGCTACCAGCCCATCTCGGTTCTCCGATTGTGGGAGCACGCCTTCAGACGTTCCATTTGGCGTGGTTCCACACATCCGCGGATGGGTGGATCCGCAATTTAGTGTTAAAAGGTTACAAAATAGAGTTCGACTGTCTTCCGCCTCTGCGGTTTTTCAAGACAGGATTGCCTCTGTCGGACGACAAGAGGAGGGTTCTGCACATTGCCATTCAGTCCCTACTGGATTCGGCAGTTTTGATTCCGGTCCCTGTACACCAACAGGGTTATTATTCAAGTCTGTTTGTGGTACCGAAGCCGGATGGCTCAGTCAGACCAATATTGAACTTAAAGGGTCTCAATCAGTACGTAACTTACTACAGATTCAAGATTGAGTCTCTGCGTTCGGTGATTGCGGGTTTAGAGCCAAAGGAATTTATGATTGCGCTAGACCTCAAGGATGCGTACTTACACATTCCAATTTGGCAACCTCATCAGAAATTCTTACGGTTTGCAATACGCCAGAACCATTACCAGTTTCAGGCTCTACCGTTTGGCCTGTCATCAGCGCCTCGGGTATTCACCAAAGTGATGTCTGTGTTGATAGCTCATCTCAGATCCCTGGGAGTGACAATAGTTCCGTATTTAGACGATCTGCTCATCAAAGCTCCGTCTCAACAGATGCTTCTCCAACATGCGCTGCTAACGTACAATGTACTGGTTCACCACGGTTGGATTGTCAACTTCAAGAAATCACATCTCATTCCGTCTCAACGCCTTCAATTCCTAGGTATGATTCTCGATACGGTCAATCAAAGAATTTACCTACCACAGCAGAAAGTACAAATTCTACGCCATCTAGTACAATTAGTGCTCAAGCCACGCACAGTGTCGGTACACTTGTGCATTCGCCTCTTAGGCACAATGGTAGCAGCTTTCGAAGCGCTTCAGTACGGAAGATTTCACTCGCGTCCATTTCAACTGAATGTGCTCGCCCAGTGGTCGGGCTCGCATCTGCAGATTCACCACAGGGTGAGGTTGTCGCCAAGGGCAAGAGTATCTCTTCTTTGGTGGCTCAAGGAACACAATTTAACCGCAGGAAGACGGTTCGGAGGCTGGAATTGGATAATTCTAACTACGGACGCCAGTCTCAGAGGTTGGGGAGCGGTAATTCAAAATTGTCAGCTCCAGGGTCTCTGGGCGGATCACGAGAAATTGCTGTCTATAAATGTCCTAGAACTCCGCGCAATTTACAGTGCGCTACGACAAGCAGTGCACATGCTTCGCTCTCAGCCTGTCCAAGTGCAGTCAGACAATGCGACGGCGGTCGCATACATCAACAAACAAGGAGGAATGAGAAGCCGCATGGCAATGCGGGAAGTAGCTCGTATCCTCAATTGGGCGGAATGCCACCAGGTGATATTGTCGGCAGTGTTCATTCCGGGAGTGGACAACTGGGAAGCGGATTATCTCAGTCGTCGGGATTTTCATCCAGGCGAATGGGCATTAAATCCAGAAGTGTTTCACATGTTGGTTCAGAGATGGGGTTATCCTCAGGTGGACCTGATGGCGTCTCGACACAATCACCAAACATTCCAGTATGTGTCCAGAACAAGAGATCCAAAGGCAGTGGCGGTGGATGCTCTCACTGTCGCGTGGCCGTACAGTCTTGTGTATCTGTTTCCACCTTTTCCGTTGCTCCCTCTGGTGCTAAAACGGATCAAAAGAGAGTCTGTCACAGTCATACTAGTGGCGCCTCATTGGCCTCGGAGAGCTTGGTTCTCGGATCTCCGAGGACTACTCGCAGACGATCCTTGGCCGCTCCCACTGCGTCCAGACCTGTTACAACAGGGTCCGTTCCTTTACCCCGATTTAGCGCGGCTGCGTTTGACGGGGTGGCTGTTGAGACCGCCCTCTTAAGAAGAGAGGGCATTCCAGATTCAGTTATACCAACCATGTTACGAGCTAGGAAGCCGGTTACGGCAGCTCATTATTACAGAATATGGCGTGCCTATATAGGTTGGTGTGAAGCTCGGAAATTTCCGACATCATCTTTCAAGTTATGCCGCCTTTTGTTGTTTTTACAAACAGGGTTAGATGGAGGACTGCGTTTATCTACACTAAAGGTGCAGGTATCTGCTTTGTCAATTTACTTTCAAAGACGATTGGCTCTATTGCCGTCTATACGCACTTTTCTCCAAGGTGTCCTCAGAGTACAGCCTCCATTCATTCCACCTACAGCGCCATGGGACTTGAATCGGGTTTTAGAGTTCTTACAGTCTTCATATTTTGAACCCTTACAGCAAGTGGATATAAAGTTTCTCACTTGGAAAACAATTTTTCTCCTAGCCTTAGCTTCGGCAAGGCGTGTTTCGGATTTGGGTGCCTTGTCATGCAAGGCACCGTATTTGGTGTTTCATGATGACAGAGCGGAACTTCGGACGAATCCCGCTTTCTTACCAAAGGTAGTGTCATCTTTTCACATCAATCAACCAATAGTAGTTCCTGTGTTGACAGCACATTCTGGAACTCTGGATGTGGTACGCGCATTACGCGTTTATGTATCCCGAACGTCTTCAGTTTGTAAGACGGATACGTTGTTTGTTCTCTATGATGCTGCCAAGATAGGTTGGCCAGCGTCTAAACAAACCTTATCCAGATGGATAAAACTGACCATACGTCAGGCTTACCTTCATGCTAGGTTACAACCACCTACGTCAGTAACCGCTCATTCCACACGTTCTGTGGGAACTTCATGGGCAGCTGGTCGTGGGGCTTCGACGACGCAGCTTTGCCGTGCGGCTACATGGTCTTCAGTGCACACGTTTGTGCGCTTTTACAAGTTTGATACGTTTGCGGCATCAGCATCTAGCTTTGGCCGCCTAGTGTTACAAGTGCCAAACAGCTCTCCCGCCCACGGGGGAAGCTTTGGTACGTCCCAAGAGTACTCCAGTGACCCCTAGTGGATGAAAAAGAAAATAGGATTTTGGAACTTACCAGGTAAATCCTTTTCTTTGAATCCATAGGGGGCACTGGACGCCCACCCAGAGCAGTTTTACCTAGTTGTGGTGAGTTCGGAGGATCTTATGGTAACACACTTTCACCGACTGGTTCAAATTACAAGTGCTGGTTAGGGTGTCAACTGTTTAGTTGTCAGTAACGTTATGTGTCAACTTCGTTATTGTCCGTTATGTTATATGTAATACTCCATTGTCAACCTCTCTATAGTTCCTGTTCGGCTCAGTAAAAAACACTGAGAGGTACTCGGGGATATGGAGGGGTGGAGTGTTCTAAATTTAAATATTCAGTGCTGTTCCTACGGAAGCCCGTCCATATCCCAAGAGTACTCCAGTGCCCCCTATGGATTCAAAGAAAAGGATTTACCTGGTAAGTACCAAAATCCTATTTTCTGGCAAAAATAATATATATACAGCTGGCCACTGTATGTATATGTATATGTGTGTATATATATATATATATATATATATATATAAATATAATGAGCCCCCGCCAGTTTTCAGTATATTTGAGCGGGACAGAAGCCCGCCGCCGAGGGGGCGGTGCTTCTCCCTCAGCACTCACCAGCGCCATTTTCTCCACAGCACAGCGCTGAGAGGAAGCTCCCCGGACTCTCCCCTGCTTAATCCACGGTGAAAGAGGGTTTTGAAGAAGAGGGGGGGGGCACATAATTGGCGCATTTATAAATTACAACAGCGCTACTGGGTAAACATATAATTATATAGTGTTTTTTCCTGGGTCATATAGCGCTGGGGTGTGTGCTGGCATACTCTCTCTCTGTCTCTCCAAACGGCCTTGTGGGGGAACTGTCTTCAGATAAGAGGATTCCCTGAGTGTGTGGTGTGTCGGTACGCTTGTGTCGACATGTCTGAGGTAGAAGGCTTTCAGAAGGAGGAAGAGGTCAAAATTAATGAGGTGTCTCCGTCGACAACGCCGACACCTGACTGGATGGATATGTGGAATGTTTTAAGTGCTAATGTTAATTTATTGCACAAAAGATTAGACAAAGCTGAAGCTTAGGGTACAGTCAGGGACTCAACCCATGCCTGCCCCTATGTCGCAGGGACCTTCGGGGTCTCAAAAGCGCCCACTATCCCAAATTGTTGACACAGATACCGACACGGATTCTGACTCCAGTGTCGACTACGATGATGCAAAGTTGCAGCCAAAATTGGCTAAATGTATTCGATATGATTATTGCAATAAAAGATGTTTTGCATATCACAGAGGAACCCCCTGTCCCTGACACGAGGGTACACATGTATAAGGGAAAGAAACCTGAGGTAACCTTTCCCCCCTCACATGAGTTGAACGAATTATGTGAAAAAGCTTGGGAATCTCCAGACAAAAAACTGCAGATTCCCAAAAGGATTCTTATGGCGTATCCTTTCCCGCCAACGGACAGGATACGGTGGGAATCCTCCCCTAGGGTGGATAAAGCATTGACACGCTTATCCAAAAAGGTAGCGCTACCATCCCAAGATACGGCTACCCTCAAGGATCCTGCGGACCGCAAGCAGGAGTTTACCTTGAAGTCCATTTACACACATTCTGGTACCTTACTCAGACCGGCGATTACGTTGGCCTGGGTTTGTAGCGCGGTAGCAGCATGGATAGATACCTTATCAGCGGAAATTGAGACCCTAGATAAGGATACCATTTTATTGACCCTAGGGCATATAAAAGATGCTGTCCTATATATGAGAGATGCTCAAAGAGACATTAGTCTACTGGGTTCTAGAATCAACGCTATGTCGATTTCTGCTAGACGAGTCCTATGGACCCGGCAATGGACAGGTGATGCCGACTCAAAGAGGCATATGGAGGTATTACCTTACAATGGTGAGGAATTGTTTGGAGAAGGTCTCTCGGACCTGGTTTCCACAGCTACAGCTGGTAAATCAAATTTTTTGCCTTATATTCCCTCACAACCTAAGAAAGCGCCACATTATCAAATGCAGTCCTTTCGATCACAAAGAAAGAAGAAAGTACGAGGTGCGTCCTTTCTTGCCAGAGGTAAGGGCAGAGGAAAAAAGCTGCACAACACAGCTAGTTCCCAGGACCAGAAGTCCTCCCCGGCCTCTACAAAATCCACCGCATGACGCTGGGGCTCCACTGAGGGAGTCCGCCCCAGCGGGGGCACGTCTTCGACTTTTCAGCCACATCTGGGTTCACTCACAGGTGGATCCCTGGGCGATAGAAATTGTCTCCCAGGGTTACAAGCTGGAATTCGAAGAGGTGCCCCCTCGCTGGTTTTTCAAATCGGCCCTACCAGCTTCTCCCCCAGAAAGGGAGATAGTGTTAAATGCAATTCACAAATTGTATCTTCAACAGGTGGTGGTCAAGGTTCCCCTGCTTCAACAAGGAAGGGGATATTATTCGACCCTGTTTGTAGTCCCGAAACCGGACGGTTCGGTCTGACCCATATTAAATTTAAAATCCCTGAACCTATACTTGAAAAGGTTCAAGTTCAAGATGGAATCGCTAAGAGTGGTCATCGCCAACCTGGAAGGGGGGGGATTTTATTGTATCTCTGGACATAAAGGATGCATACCTTCATGTTCCCATTTATCCACCTCATCAGGCGTACCTAAGATTTGCGGTACAGAATTGTCATTACCAATTTCAGACGTTGCCGTTTGGTCTCTCCACGGCCCCGAGAGTTTTCACCAAGGTAATGGCGGAAATGATGGTGCTCCTGCGAAAGCAAGGTGTCACAATTATCCCGTACTTGGACGATCTCCTCATAAAAGCGAGATCAAGAGAGCAGTTGATGAACAGCGTATCACTTTCACTGAAGGTGTTACAGCAACATGGCTGGATTCTCAATATCCCCAAGTCGCAGTTGGTTCCTACGACTCGTCTGACTTTCTTGGGCATGATTCTGGATACGGACCAGAAAAGGGTTTATCTTCCGATAGAAAAGGCCCAGGAACTCATGACTCTGGTCAGGAATCTATTGAAACCAAAACAGGTGTCAGTGCATCACTGCACTCGAGTCCTGGGAAAGATGGTGGCATCATACGAGGCCATTCCCTTCGGCAGGTTCCATGCGAGGATCTTCCAATGGGACCTACTGGACAAGTGGTCCAGGTCACATCTACAGATTCATTAGTTGATCACCCTATCCCCCAGGGCCAGGGTATCTCTCCTGTGGTGGCTGCAGAGTGCTCACCTTCTAGAGGGCCGCAGGTTCAGCATTCAGGACTGGATCTTAGTGACCACGGATGCGAGCCTCCGAGGTTGGGGAGCAGTCACACAGGGAAGAAATTTCCAAGGTCTTTGGTCAAGTCAGGAGACTTGTCTTCACATTAACATCCTGGAACTAAGGGCCATATACAACGCCCTACGGCAAGCGGAGACTTTACTTCGCGACCAACCAGTTCTGATCCAGTCAGACAACGTCACCGCAGTAGCTCATGTAAACCGCCAAGGCGGCACAAGGAGCAGAGCAGCAATGGCGGAAGCCACCAGAATTCTTCGCTGGGCTGAGAATCATGTAAGCGCACTGTCAGCAGTCTTCATTCCGGGAGTGGACAACTATA
This sequence comes from Pseudophryne corroboree, assembly GCF_028390025.1. Lineage (NCBI taxonomy): Eukaryota > Metazoa > Chordata > Amphibia > Anura > Myobatrachidae > Pseudophryne > Pseudophryne corroboree. The sequence goes on from NC_086451.1 coordinate 69,306,346, forward strand.
TGTGTATGTGCATTGTACAATGTTCTATATGCTTATCACTGATAGTCTAAATTTTATAGCTATCTGACTACCCTAGCACATACACATTTTCCAACTGCTCCAAGAGGTGCTGGACTTATATGGTATCTAATAAGGTACTAGGAGTAAACTACTATATTCCTAGATACGGCAGATTTTTGAACAAGGAATCCTAAAGAGGCTCATTAGCTGCACGCTTACAGCAAATTGCTACTCAACTATAAATGTTTTTGTGTGCATTATTTTCTGCTGTGGTGGCGTGTGTGGTATAAATCGTTAGAGGTCATATATACTATATATTGCACACAGCAACAGGTTTGCTACAATTGTTGCCTGATTATATCCAGCTGCACACTTGCAGCAAATTACTACTCAACTATCTCTGTGTGCAGTATTTTCTGCTGTAGTGGCGTATGTGGCATAAATTATTTGAGGCCTCATATATTATATACAGCAACAGGTTTGCTATAATTACTGCCTCATATATTATATACAGCAACAGGTTTGCTATAATTACTGCCCGAGTATATATCATCATCATATCCCGGATTTCATATGCTAACTGTCCTTAATGTAATTTTGTTTATGCATTATGACTAATATTGCTACAAATTCATTTTCATGGGCATGAGATAAACTCAAATACTAAATACACGACTGATTCAGTTCACCTCTGATATACAACTCGATCGATACGGGTATTGGGATTGACTGAACGGGCAGATTAAGAAATTGCGGACATACCCCGCTGGAGATGCCCGATCTCGTCTGATCTTGGAAGCCAAGCAGTGGAGGGCCGGGTCAGTACTCGGATGGGAGACCACCCTGGAACACCCTGGTACTGCAAAATATTCTTCTGCCCGATCTAGAGTGATCCCTAATAATACCAATTGGCATTCGGTTCTGTATGACCTATGATTCAATTCTCTACGACTATTTAATCCTGAATAGGACTGCTGTAGAATAAATGATGGTCATATATTATACAGAGGTGTTACTGTTATCTCAGTAAAACCAATAGCCCAAATATTTGATCTCCGGTCCCTATTGTGGTATCGAAAACCACATTAATTGCACAAAATATAGTGTTATATTTTCGCGTAGCTACACTATCTTACGTATAACTCACTCCTACAATTATATTTCTAATGAATTAATAAAATTATGTTTTATCAGAATTGATTAATATAATCCTCTGAATTGAGTGCTCCCACACAAGAGTCTACTTTCCAACTTTTCTTCTTTGTTGGGTTTTCTTTGGGAGTGGACAACTGGGAAGCAGACTTCCTCAGCAGACACGACCTGCATCCAGGAGAGTGGGGACTTCATCAGGAAGTCTTCGCACAGATTGCAAGTCGGTGGGGACTGCCCCAGATAGACATGATGGCGTCCTGCCTCAACAAAAAGTTACAGAGGTATTGTGCCAGGTCAAGAGACCCTCAGGCAGTAGCTGTAGAAGCCCTAGTGACACCGTGGGTGTTCCGGTCGGTCTATGTATTTCCTCCTCTTCCTCTCATACCCAAGGTGTTGAGAATAGTAAGAAAAAGAGGAGTGAGAACAATCCTCATTGTTCCAGATTGGCCACGAAGGACCTGGTATCCGGATCTGCAGGAAATGCTCACAGAAGATCCGTGGCCTCTTCCTCTAAGACAGGACCTGTTGCAACACGAGCCTTGTCTGTTCCAAGACTTACCGCGGCTGCGTTTGACGGCATGGCGGTTGAACGCCGGATCCTAGCGGAAAAGGGTATTCCGGATGAGGTCATTCCTACGCTGATAAAGGCTAGGAAGGACGTGACCGCTAAACATCATCACCGTATATGGCGAAAATATGTTTCTTGGTGTGAGGCCAGGAATGCTCCTACGGAAGAATTCCATCTGGGCCGCTTCCTTCACTTCCTACAAACTGGAGTGAATATGGGCCTAAAATTAGGCTCCATTAAGGTTCAGATTTCGGCCTTATCCATTTTCTTTCAAAAAGAATTGGCTTCTCTTCCAGAAGTACAGACGTTTGTGAAGGGAGTGCTGCATATTCAGCCTCCTTTTGTACCTCCGGTGGCACCATGGGACCTTAACGTGGTGTTGAGTTTCCTTAAGTTCCACTGGTTTGAACCACTTAAAACGGTGGAGTTGAAATATCTCACTTGGAAAGTGGTCATGTTGTTAGCCTTGGCTTCGGCTAGGCGAGTGTCGGAATTGGCGGCTTTGTCTCATAAAAGCCCCTATCTAGTGTTCCATATGGATAGAGCGGAATTGCGGACCCGTCCTCAATTCTTGCCTAAGGTGGTGTCATCTTTTCATATGAACCAACCTATTGTGGTGCCTGTGGCTACGCGAGACTTGGAGGATTCCGAGTCCCTTGATGTTTTCAGGGCTTTGAAAATTTACGTGGCCAGACGGCTAGAGTCAGAAAAACAGAAGCACTGTTTGTCCTATATGCGGCCAACAAGGTTGGCGCCCCTGCTTCTAAGCAGACTATTGCTCGCTGGATCTGTCTCACGATTCAGCAGGCGCATTTGACGGCTGGATTGCCGTTACCAAAATCGGTTAAGGCCCTAGGAAGGTGGGCTCATCTTGGGCGGCTGCCCGAGGGGTCTCGGCACTGCTACTTGGTCGGGTTCAAACACCTTTGCAAAGTTCTATAAGTTTGATACCCTGGCTGAGGAGGACCTCCTGTTTGCTCAATCGGTGCTGCAGAGTCATCCGCACTCTCCCGCCCATTTGGGAGCTTTGGTATAATCCCCATGGTCCTTACGGAGTCCCCAGCATCCTCTAGAACGTAAGAGAAAATAAGATTTTAAACCTACCGGTAAATCTTTTTCTTGTAGTCCGTAGAGAATGCTGGGCGCCCGTCCCAAGTGCGGACTACTTCTGCAAGACTTGTATATAGTTATTGCTTACATAAGGGTTATGTTATAGTTTTCATCGGTCTTCGACTGATGCTATGTTGTTGTCATACTGTTAACTGGGTAGTATATTACAAGTTATACGGTGTAATTGGTGTGGCTGGTATGAATCTTGCCCTTGGATTAACAAAAATCCTTTCCTCGTACTGTCCATCTCCTCTGGGCACAGTTTCTCTAACTGAAGTCTGGAGGAGGGGCATAGAGGGAGGAGCCAGTGCACACCAAGATCTAAAGTCTTTCTTAAAGTGCCCATGTCTCCTGCGGAGCCCGTCTATCCCCATGGTCCTTACGGAGTCCTCAGCATCCTCTACGGACTACGAGAAAAAGATTTACCGGTAGGTTTAAAATCTTATTTTTCCCCCTTCTGAGCAATATTGACAAAAATATTGCACAGTGTGTACGCTACGAACGAAGGGCGCTCCCGCTGTTCATTAACGTGGGTTGCTAAGGCAGGCCATTAACGGCACTTCTACAGTGTAGCTGACGGGTGCAGGTAACTCCGTACCTTCAACGTGTTTCCTTGCCAGCAGGGCAACGTTCTCAAGAAGCGAATATCCTGTATGCTCTCAGTAGTGTGATATGCCTGATATCAGGCCCGGAGACAGGGGGACAACGACAAAGGGGACATCCGTACAGGGCCCAGGGGTTCAGGGGGGCTCCAAGGATCAGGGACACAAAAAAACGTGTTTGCAGTGCCAATATTGCTTTTTCAAGTGTATATTCCAACTGCTCAACTTAAGTAAGAAAACAATTTTAACCTTAGTACACCGGCCATTTCAATGCTTATCCCTGTTGTTTTTTTTTTTTTGTTTTTTTTTGTTAAGTTCTGTAGAAATATCCATACCTCCCTACTATCCTGATTTTCGAGGGACAGTCCCGCTGTCCCACCCGCGGGCCACAGTGTCCTGCGGTGGAGGGGCAGTTGGGAGGTTCTATTCAGTGGAGACAGAGTGAGAGAGGGCATGCCAGCAGCTCACAGAGTTCTCACGTAGGCAAATTTCAGAGAGGGCGTATTGATGGAACCTAGGCTGACCAGGGTTGGAAATAATCGTAAACAGTCATATCGTTATAGTATATAAATAATGCTGAGTATGGAACTACAGTAGGCGTTCTGGTGGTCTGCCCTCAGTGATGTATACAGCCTAGCTGTACACATGGGGTGATATGCGTTTAGTTCTGTGCGTGCAGGGCTGGAACAATTACGGATGAATTGAGCGCAACGAAGGTCTGATGCTTTGTGGGGAAAAAAGAATAGTCCAACTAATTTATCGCTAGCAAAAATACAATAAGTTTTGTTGTTATAACTTTGGAATTTGCCTTCAAAGGTTGCATGCATTCACTGATGGAACAATGGGCATAATTCGTGTTTGTATGCAGTTGTGATTCTCTAGCCTTCGGAGCTGCTAATGTTAGTAAGTGAAGCTGCCGCCCAGGAACGTAAAGAGACGCCCACTAGACTCATCGCAAGCACAATCGCAGTTAAATACACATTAGCGGAGTGTACGCAATTACGGAGAACATCAAAGCTAAGGGATGGTGTATGGCTGCGCAGACTGGCCTCAGCAGTAGCGACTCAGACGCCATGTATTTGCATGTGCAATCACGCAGCCTTCAGAGTATACACACCCCGAAAATAGCCACGCCTGCTTTTTCCCAACCACTCCCCTTAAATGCCTCGTTAGCACCTTCAGACGGTCATTTCCTGTTAATCACTGTGCAACAAAGTTCTCAGTGTGAGCTGGATCACAGATAGACACCTTCACGCATGTGTATTGCGATCGCAGAACCTGCACAGTTTGCCGATAATTACTCCGTTATATTACCATCAGCCATTGTGTACAAACATGAATTAGGCCCAATGATCAAACGATGACCCAAAACGATGTACTTATTCAGATACCTTATTAGTAGGTCTTTTATACTGTATAAAGCTTATGTATGTTCTTAGGAGTCCTTTTAATTATTATTTAAGGCAAATGCAGAGTTTTGTAAAACTGTACAATTTTTACTTTAGCATCACTTTTATATGTCAAGTCATATTGAAATATACAGTTATACTTCTGTTTTATAGTGTGCGACAAGATGGAAGGCTTTTCGTCCTGTCTGAGTGACATGCTCGACAGCGTGAAGGCAGCGCAAGCCAAACTGGATAGCAGTCCTTTCTCCATGGGAGACTTTTTGAAGAAAGTGGGTGTCGCAAGTAGCCAGCCGACAATGGTGATGGGGCGCAAGCAATACAAATGTGATTTGTGCGGGCGTTGCTTTTCTGACCCCTCCAACCTGAGGCGCCACAAAAACATTCACACGGGGCTAAGGCCTTATGTGTGCGATGTATGCGGCAGCAGCTTCCGGCAAAAGTCGCAGCTTGACCGCCACCATTTGGTCCATACAGGAGAGCGACCCTTCCGCTGTGCCTTTTGCTCTAAAGGTTTTCGTGACTCCACTGAGTTGAGGGTGCATTATCGGGTGCATACAGGAGAGAGGCCATACAGCTGTCCGGTCTGCCAGAAGAGTTTCTCCCGTATCTGTTACATGAAGAGGCATCAGGAGAAGCACGCGAAAGCGGAGTCAATGGACATACAAATACCTGAAAACAGACATATCATTATACCTGCTAGTGACAATGAGGAGAATCCTGAGGAGTTCCAGTGTTCCTTCTGCAGTAATTGGTTTGTCACCAAGAAAGAACTTGAAGCTCACCGTCCCGTGCACCTGAAGATTGGACCAACGGGGCAGAAGCTTTACGAATGTGTAGAATGTAAGAAGTGCTTCAACAATTCCTCTAACCTGAGAAAACACACTGTCATTCATACAGGCAAGAAGCCCTTCACTTGTAACATCTGCAATCAACGTTTCCGGCAAGCCACCCACCTCCAGCGACACTACCTGATCCATACCGGGGAGAGACCGTTCAAGTGCTCCATTTGCCAGAAAGGTTTTCGGGACACCAGTGACTTGTTGAAGCATCAACGTGTCCATACTGGCGAGAAGCCCTATCAGTGCTCTGCCTGTGATAAGTGCTTCAAGCATTTGCATAATGCCAGAGTGCACAGGCAACGCCACCTCAATGAAGGGTTCCGTCCTGAGGAGATCCCCACGCTTCCTCCTTGTTCTCAGCCCATGTCTCCTCTCAAAGCCGACCGTTACGGTGAAGAGCGGAAGCTAGGACATTCACGTGGCAAGTTATGTTCTAAAGGGAAGAAACGTTGCTGTAGAGACTACAACTTGGTAGTCAACCAACGCAGCGAGGACAGAGTAAAGTGCAGTCTTTGCACCAAGACTTTCACCCGCATTTCAAGCCTACATCGTCATTACTTGATGCACACGGGCTACCGCCCTTTCAGTTGTCACGTTTGCAATAAGACGTTCCAACAGCTCTCCCACCTTGACCGTCACAAGCGGATTCACACCGGGGAGCGGCGTTACCACTGCACCACCTGCCGCAAAGCTTTTCGCGAGTCTAGTGACCTCCTGCGCCATCAGCAGGTCCACACAAAGGAAAAGACTTCCAGTTCGCACCAGTTTGATAAGTCCTATCCTACTAGGCATTACCTCAAGTCACATCGTACAGGTCTCGGACATGAGGCCTTTCTGGAAACTGAGATGTTAGTAGACGGCGAGGACAGTAACTCGATTGAGGTTGTTCTGGTCTAATTGTTAAACTTAGCAAGAGAAACAAATGAAGTTCTACAAGGTTCATTTACTGAAATGTCACTTCATAGAGGCAAGTTGCATACATTTAGGGACACCTAGGCCATGATTGATGGCAATCATAATATACAGATCATTAGTGAAAAGAAAGACAATACCGTAATCCGCTGAAAGGTAAGGCAGGGATGGAACAGGAAAACAGATGCTATTCTCACAATGCCACTCAGATGCACAGCAATGTAGAGGGTACCTCTGTGCCCATGGAGATACCATTAATGCTCTTCGGGTAATTGTACACACATCTTGGTTTCAGCAACTTGGGATCTAACCATGAGAATATGCAAGATTATAGTGGGTGAATAATAATGTGATTCTGTGAGGCTAACATACAGTACATAAGAGTCACTAGGGCTAATTCTGAGGTGGGGCAAAGCAAGGAACAGCAAGTAACTGTGCACCTGGACCAGCCATGCTGCACTGTAAGGGGGGCAAATACTTTGTTTTCATGCAGGATAAGTACTGGCTGCTTTTTTGCATATAGCTCACAAATGCTGGAGATTTATTTTTGTACATTAGATTTGTGTTTGGACACACCCCTCTCAAATGTAAATTGCTGCACATTTTAAATTCTCCCCACCTGCAGTGCAACATGGTTTGACTGTAGTGCAAAGTTACTTCCTTTTTTTTTTTGTAGTGCTCCCATCTCAGAATCGGCCTTATCGTAAGCATACAGTCATAAGATCTGACAAGGCAGGCCGGCCAAGGAATTAGATCCATGTCTGAATATCAGTGGCCATATGAGGCAAATTATTTTTTAACCCCTTAATGTCAAATTATATTTTTAGACATTTCACTTCTGCCATTTTTTTACTTAAAAAGGCAAAACCCTGGTTTTGCCTTTGTAAGTGATTGCCTCTTTAAAACATCAGGCAGACTATTGATTAAAAGTACACATTTAGTATCCCTGTCCTCATGAGAAAAATGATGATCAATTCTGTTAGATCCTAATGCACCCATTACCTCAACGTAGCAGAACCAACCATTGTGTGTGCGTATCTAATTTTGAGAAGGCAGCCTGTCTGTTACCTAGGAGCCACCATGCCTGTTTCTGAGGTGGTAGTAACAGAGCAAGTAACTGCACTTTGGTGAAACCATGCTGCACTGGGACTGTCCGACCTGCAGGCTGCAGTGTCCCACGGTGAGGGGGCTGTTGGGAGACTCTGACGTGCTGCAGTGCTCAGCGGCAAATATATGCTGTATGCATGCGCACAGCATCTAATATTGGAAACAGAGGGGCTGTGAGCAATGCTGAAAATGGGAGGCGTGGCTTGCGATCACAGCATTTCTGCAAAGCCATACCCCCGTTTCCAGTGGTCCCCATCCCCATTCGGCACTCGCAGGATTCCCGATCACCCACCTACAATGATGGGAGGTATGCAGGTGTGACATGAAGAGAGCAGGGGCGTAGCCAGAACTTTGTGGGCCCCGTAGCAACATTGAAGGGGACCCTGTCCCAATGCTTCTAGAGAGACACCTCTCCACAGCAATTGTTAATTGTATACCCCATAATGGTGCCCTAGTTCCTTTTCTGAATCATAATCGTGCATTAGTTAATGTTATGCCTCATAGTATTGCCCTAGACGTTATGTTGTGTTCACGTTATGTCACAGTGTAGGGGTGCCAGTACAAATTATGCAAAACGGTAACCCCAATTCACATTATTTCATGCAGTGCCCCAGTTCATGTTATGTCACACTACAGCATCCCCAGTTCATATAATGACACATCATAGTGCCTCCACTTCATATAGGTGGTCATTCCGAGTTGTTCGCTCGTAAAGCCGCTTTTAGCAGCTTTGCACACGCTAAGCCGCCGCCTACTGGGAGTGAATCTTAGCTTATCAAAATTGCGAACGAAGGATTAGCAATATTGCGAATAGACACTTCTTAGCAGTTTCTGAGTAGCTCCAAACTTACTCGGCATCTGCGATCAGTTCAGTGCTTGTCGTTCCTGGTTTGACGTCACAAACACACCCAGCGTTCGCCCAGACACTCCCGCGTTTTTCCCAGAAACGGTAGCGTTTCTTCACACACACCCATAAAACGGCCAGTTTCCGCCCAGAAACACCCACTTCCTGTCAATCACATTACGATCGCCAGAACGAAGAAAAAACCTCGTAATGCCGTGAGTAAAATTCCTAACTGCATAGCAAATTTACTTGGCGCAGTTGCACTGCGGACATTGCGCATGCGCATTAGCGACTAATCGCTCCGTTACGACAGAAAAATAACAAGCGAACAACTCGGAATGACCCCCATAGTGCCACATTACAGTGCCCCAGTTCATCTTATGTAACATTATAATGTCCTCCTGTTCATCTTATACCACATTACATTGTGCAGGTCCATGGGCATAGCTATATTGTAGGACTCAAGGCAAGAGTTTGTAAGGACCCCTATGTACCCCCCAATGGTGGAAAGTGTATATAACACATGTAACTGTGACAGGGAAGGTGGGCCCCGTAGCAGCTGCACTCCCTGCAGCTATGGTAGCTACACCCTTGTATATAACACATGTAACTGTGACAGGGAAGGTGGGCCCCGTAGCAGCTGCACTCCCTGCAGCTATGGTAGCTACACCCTTGGCAGAGTAAGATGTGGGAGAAATTTAAATTGCTATGTAAGAGTAATGGTGCCCATATACTTGTGCGATGCCCCGCGACGCAACATCGCGGGGCATCGCACCGGCAGTTCAGGTGCGATGAAATCGCACCTGAACTGCCAAAGTGATTATCATGCGATAATGCGATAGATCACATGGTAATCGCGTCACGTCACTGTCGAGTGGGAGCGGCGTCTGGCCGCTTCCGGATGGTGCCTATCACACATCGAGGTGCGATATATTGCATGTGTTTTAAAAAACACATGCGATCGCACTGCAATGTGATAAATATTAAGTGCAGCACATACTATCTTGAGACGCGAGATTCGGCCAGCGTGCCGCGCAACGCATCGCAAGGTACCTACAATGTGCATACAATCTTTCGATTTCTCTCACAGATCCGGTCGAAATCGAAGGTTAGCACCGATTATCTCATGTGTATTGGCTACATTAAGCTGTCCAGCATTTGTGGGCTACATGCAAAAGCAGCCAGTACTGCATGCAAAACAATTGAATGCATTTGCACCCCTTACACTGTAACATGGTTTGTCCCGGTGCAGTTACTTGCTATTTTTATTTTTTTATTTTTTACTCGACTTCCACCGCAGAACCAGGCCCAGTGTCTCAGTATTCATAGTGTAGTGACTTATTGATGTTATTGATATATCAGTCCCCTGACTTTACGGAGTTCCAAAACCTGCAGCCTCATTATAGGCGCACCTTAGTGGCGTCACTAGGGGGATGCAGATCACTCTGGGTAACTCCAAAATGACTCCTCCTCCTCGGTGCAGCCATAGCAGCCTCTGGGGACAGCCCATAATCTCCCTGACCCCCAGAGTGATGAAAACAGGGTTGGGCCACAAGACCATGCCCCTTGCTACACGACCACGCCTCCTTATTGCTGGCTTGGTGCGGTACAAGGGGAGAGTTGTACCGCACCATGTGTTACAGGGCATAGGGATATCCCCCGACACCCTGAGGATCTGTGTAAGTACCCATCCGTGTGCCACAACATAATATTCTACCATTTTGTTGCTATAATTATATATATTTTTTTCTTCCACTGCTCATAGAATTTAAAAGGATTACATGTGTTATCCCAGCGGACGAGATGCCAGCTGTCAATATCCCAACCGCGGCAACCCGCCCGCCAGAATGCCGGCAGCAGGGCGAGCACGAAGAGTCCCCTTGCAGGGAGTGGGAATAGCCCTGGTGCGGCGGGATTCCGGCTTGCAGCATTGTCGGCTGGCGGGATTTTGGCGTCTGTATCCTGAACGCCGGGATCCTGACAACCGGCATTTTACCTGCATCCCATGTAAAATAAATGACAGAACTCAGTTTAGCCAGTCCCTATCAGCCTTATGTAAAACTTGGATGGAGAAATAACATATGAAGACTTCGGTGGAGAATTAGCCTATGAAGACTAACTAAGCAAGGGGTGAATATCTAGTCTAGAAAGCTCAGTAGTGTAATGTTAGTAATGCATGGTGTTACATAAATTGTGAGCTTAAGTGGAAAATTCACTATGGAAGTAGATTTACAATTGTCTTTTTGCAAATGTTCAGTAAAACAAACAGTCATGCGTTATTCTGGGCAGAGAACTTCATTTACCATTACGTTTTGATGTACAACCAATGGCTGCCGCTGTTCGGTACCCTTATGAGGTAAAATTAATTATATGTCATAGTCTCTGATGGAACACTACACAGAGTGGCCAAATTAGCATAATGAATATACGTCGGGATGCAATGACGTCCGAGTTTGCCAAAGGTGCGGGATTCCACACAGTCGGACATTTTTTAAAGCAGCAGTGATTTAAAAGGTATGGTTTTCCCTTGTAAATAATTTCCTCTTTAAAAAAAATATCCGCGTTCAGTCAGCATCCCGCTCCTCCGGCAAACTCGGACGCCATTACATCCCGCTGATGGAATACTGAATTATCTTTACCAAGCAATAACTTTTGAACACATCTTGCTTCACAACCTGGAGTCTCCTTGTTTTTCTTCACAAGAAAGTCCCTACAAAATTGTTAGTCATTAAAACATGTCTACGAGTGATTTGGTTTCTTGGCTGCTTAACGTGAGCTAAAGGCAGCTCTAATGCTGAGCGTTTCTGTGATCAAAGTGACATTAAGGTTTCTAAACAAAGTTTGTACATTCAATATTTTTCAGTGTACGGCACACAATAAAGGCAGCCATTTTGTGGGCCAACTCAATGGTCCTCCTTTTACTAGGAATCTGTGACGGGTTGGGGCTGTGTTACCAGCGTGCGGGATCCCAGGCGCAGAATGCCGGCGGGGGGAGGCAGCGAAACCAAGTCCCTTGCGGGCTCGGTCGTGGACACCCACGAGTGGGAATAGTCCCTTCTAGTCGGCATGCCAACTGACAGTATTTTGAGGGTTTGGGATGCAGAGGGAGGTATTGTGACCGTCAGTCTCCTGACCGTCTGTCACATAACTACATCACATTCGTGACAGCACAGAGGTACATCACTGAAATATTTGTGCTGTCTGTGATAAAAGTGGTTGTGCTAAAGGGGAATATATTTTTGTGGCAGTAGTATGGTTGAGGACACTTTAATCTAAAGCTGTGTTTTCTTTAATGCTGTCCTAGACGGCGGCAGTATGTTATAAATCAGAGAATGTTCACCCCACATACTCCTAACACAGTCTCCTACACTCCCTGTTCCATTTTCGGGTGTTTGGAAATATCAAGAAGCAAAAATGAAAAGGAATTCTGTTTTAAAATAAACATAAAACCATTTTGTAGTATTTCTGCTGATCTTTGAGCAGGTACAAGATGCTCAGCTTCTGATTTTCCCACTTATTTTAATATTTCTATAGGCATTATAAAAAAATATATATCAGGAACAGATTATTTTGTAGCAGGTGAAGCACAGCCTGGCCGGAAGAAGTAAGATGCTGGAGCCATTGCAGCTGCATTTGGGATGACGGTCGCAGCCTCAAACAAAGGCTGCAACACACTTGCATTTTTTAATTGGTTACACCTCCCTGGCAAGGCCACTCTCTGCACCTCTGTCTGTATCTGGTCCCCAAGCTGCTCCTCTGAGCATGTGCACATCTGGCAAGTGAATAGTGAAGATTTTGGCTTTGGAAAGAGCAGAGGGGTCCCCGTGGAGGAGATTAGAAGTACTGGCAGAACTCCCACCCTAAAAGAAAAATGTTTCAGTGGTTTCTGGCAAATGTAGTATCCTGTACAATCTAAGCCTGCTCCTGATTTGCCTGTATGATAATGCAAACATCTGGAATCTGCTGTAAATGATGTGTATCCTATGGTGCTGCCCATCTCCATCTGCTGTATAGTTTGGTACAGGCAAATCTGCAACAGCAGGAGAAGTGTTCCGGGTAAGGAGAGCACGTTCTTTGGGTAGATAAATCCTTGCAGCCTTGTTTGGTTGTGCAAAATATAAAGGACCACCAATAGGTGGTGATAAAACATGTATACAGCCCAATACCCATCTTTATAATAATGCTTACTCTCCATGTGTGTGATATACCAACAGTAAGGTGAAGTATTCTAATACAGCCCACACAAAAAAAACAAAAACACTGGGCGCCATGATAAATTAAATCGGTTTTCCCAAATCCAGTCTTCACATACACCTGACAGATCATGTTTTCAGGATTTCTCTTACGTCCTAGAGGATACTGGGGACTCCAAAAGGACCATGGGGTATAGACCGGATCCGCAGGAGACATGGGCACACTAAAAGACTTTGACTGGGTGTGAACTGGCTCCTCCCTCTATGCCCCTCCTCCAGACCTCAATTAGATTCTGTGCCCAGGAGAGACTGGACACACACTAGGGGAGCTCTACTGAGTTTCTCTGGAAAAGACTTTATGTTAGGTTTTTTATTTTCAGAGAGACCTGCTGGCTACAGGCTCCCTGCTTCGTGGGACTGAGGGGAGAGAAGTCAGACCTACTTCTGCTGAGTTAAGGGCTCTGCTTCTTAGGCTACTGGACACCATTAGCTCCAGAGGGTTCGATCACTTGGTGCGCCTAGCTGCTTGTTCCCGGAGCCGCGCCATCAACCCCCTCACAGAAGCCAGAAGAAAGAAGCCGGGTGAGTATGCAGAAGGCAGAAGACTTCAGTGACGGCAGAAGACTTCAGTAACGGAGGTACAGCGCAGCGGTCACGCTGCGCTCCATGCTCCCACACACACACCAACGGCACTCACGGTGCAGGGCGCTGGGGGAAAGCGCCCTGGGCAGCAAGTTACTGAGGGTTTTTAACTGGCAAAACAGCATATTAGGTGCCTGGGCACTATGTATGAGACCCCCGCTAGTATAATAATTTAAATTTAAGTGGGACTACAGCGTGCTGGGAAGGGGCGGGCTTAGCCGCACAGCTTACCAGCGCCATTTTCTCTCTTCACCGTGCATGCAGAGACGCTGGCCCGGACCTCCACTCTCTTTACAAGTACTGCAATACAGCGCAGATATCATGTATGTTCTCTTACGTCCTAGAGGATGCTGGGGACTCCGTAAGGACCATGGGGTATAGACGGGCTCCGCAGGAGACATGGGCACTCTAAAGACTTTAGAATGGGTGTGCACTGGCTCCTCCCTCTATGCCCCTCCTCCAGACCTCAGTTAGATCCTGTACCCAGAGGAGACTGGGTGCACTGCAGGGGAGCTCTACTGAGTTTCTCTGTAAAAGACTTTTTGTTAGGTTTTTTATTTTCAGGGACACTGCTGGCAACAGGCTCCCTGCATCGTGGGACTGAGGGGAGAGAAGCAGACCTACTTAAGTGATAGGCTCTGCTTCTTAGGCTACTGGACACCATTAGCTCCAGAGGGTCGGAACGCAGGTCTAACCCTCGCCGTTCGTCCCGGAGCCGCGCCGCTGTCCTCCTCACAGAGCCGGAAGATAGATGCCGGGTGTGTATTAAGAAGAAAAGTAGACTTCACAGGTGGCAGAAGACTTCAGATCTTCACTGAGGTAACGCGAGCCATTGCTCCCACACAGACACACACAGCGGGCACTGTAAGGGTGCAGGGCGCAGGGGGGGCACCCTGGGCAGCAATAATAACCTCTAGGGACACTGGCATATAAAGGAGATACTGCGGAGGCAGTATATTAATAAACCCCCGCCAGTATAAATAATTTGAGCGGGACCGAAGCCCGCCGGTGAGGGGGCGGGGCTTGGTTCTCCAGCACTAACCAGCGCCATTTTCTCCACAGCACACTGCAGAGAAGCTGGCTCCCCGGACTCTCCCCTGCTGAACAAGGTTACAGAGGGCAAAAAAGAGGGGGGGGGGGGAGCACATTTTATTGGCGCAGTGTGTGTGTGTATGTATGTACGTATATATATATATATATATATATATATATATATAATATAAAAGCGCTGAATACTAACTGGGATTTTATTCCAGTGTCCAGTGGCGCTGGGTGTGTGCTGGCATACTCTCTCTCTGACTCTCCAAAGGGTCTTATTGGGGGGACTGTCTCCATATAGATATATCCCTGAGTGTGTGGGAGTGTCGGTACGTGTGTGTCGGCATGTCTGAAGCGGAAGGCTCATCTAAGGAGGAGGTGGAGCAGATGATTGTGGTGTCTCCGTCGGCAACGCCGACACCTGATTGGTTGGATATGTGGAATGTTTTAAATGCAAATGTGGCTTTATTACATAAGAGATTGGACAAAGCAGAGTCCTGGGATAATACAGGGAGTCAATCAATGGCTTTGACTGTGTCACAGGGCCCTTCAGGATCTCAAAAACGTCCCCTGTCCCAAGTAGCAGACACTGATACCGACACGAATTCTGACTCCAGTGTCGACTACGATGATGCGAGGTTACACCCATTAGTGGCCAAAAGTATTCATTATATGATTATTGCAATAAAAGATGTTTTACATATCACAGATGACCCCTCTGTCCCAGACACGAGGGTATGCATGTTTAAGGAAAAGAAACCTGAGGTAACCTTTCCCCCATCTCATGAGCTGAACGCGTTATTTGAAAAAGCTTGGGAGACTCCAGACAAAAAACTGCAGATTCCCAAGAGGATTCTTATGGCGTATCCTTTCCCTGCACAGGACAGGGTACGTTGGGAATCCTCGCCCAGGGTGGACAAGGCTTTAACGCGCTTGTCCAAGAAGGTGGCGCTACCGTCTCCAGACACTGCGGCCCTCAAGGATCCTGCTGATCGCAGACAGGAAACTACCTTAAAATCAATTTATTCACATACGGGTGCTTTGCTCAGACCGGCAATAGCATCGGCTTGGGTTTGTAGTGCGGTAGCAGCTTGGACAGATACCTTGTCAACTGACATTGATACCCTAGATAGGGATACAATTTTATTGGCCTTAGGTCACATTAAAGACGCTCAGAGAGACATTGGGCTACTAGGTTCAAGAGCCAACGCCATGGCGATTTCTGCTAGGCGAGCCCTGTGGACCCGCCAATGGACGGGTGATGTCGACTCAAAGAGGCATATGTAAGTTTTGCCTTACAAGGGTGAGGTGTTATTTGGGGAAGGTCTCGCGGACCTGGTTTCCACGGCTACCGCGGGTAAATCTACTTTTTTGCCTTATGTTCCCCCACTGCAAAAGAAAACACCCCAATATCAGATGCAGTCCTTTCGGTCGCATAAATCCAGAAGAGGTCGGGGCTCTTCCTTCCTCGCCAGAGGTAAGGGTAAAGGGAAAAGAATGCCTGCCACGGCTAGTTCCCAGGAACAGAAGTCCTCCCCGGCTTCTACTAAATCCACCGCATGACGCTGGGGCTCCACTGAGGGAGTCCGCGCCGGTGGGGGCACGTCTTCGACTCTTCAGCCACGTCTGGGTTCGGTCAGACGTGGATCCTTGGGCGATGGAAATTGTCTACCAGTGCTACAAGCTGGAATTCGAAGAGATGCCTCCGTGTCGATTTTTCAAATCGGCTTTACCAGCTTCTCCCCCAGAAAGGGAGATAGTTTTAGCTGCAATTCAAAAGCTGTGTCAACAGCAAGTGATTGTCAAGGTTCGCCTAGTTCAACAGGGTTGTGGTTCCGAAACCGGATGGCTCGGTCAGACCCATTCTAAATCTAAAATCCCTAAACCTGTACTTGCAAAAGTTCAAATTCAAGATGGAATCGCTCCGGGCAGTTAGCTCCAGCCTGGAAGGGGGGGATTTTATGGTGTCACTGGACATAAAGGATGCATACCTTCATGTCCCCATATATCCCCCTCATCAGGCGTACCTGAGATTCGCTGTACAGGGCTGTCATTACCAGTTTCAGACGTTGCCGTTTGGGCTTTTCACGGCCCCGAGGATTTTCACCAAGGTAATGGCGGAAATGATGGTGCTCCTGCGCAGGCAGGGAGTCACAATTATCCCGTACTTGGACGATCTCCTGATAAAAGCGAAATCGAGAGATCAGTTGCTGAAAAGCGTGTCGCTCTCCCTGAGAGTGCTCCAACAGCATGGCTGGATTCTAAATCTACCAAAGTCACAGTTGGTCCCAACGACTCGGCTATCGTTCTTAGGCATGATTCTGGACACGGAACAACAGAGGGTTTTTCTCCCGATGGAAAAAGCCCAGGAACTCCAGAACATGGTCTGAGACTTGTTAAAACCGAACAGAGTGTCAGTTCATCAATGCACTTGAGTAATGGAAAAAATGGTGGCGACCTACGAGGCGATCCCCTTCGGCAGGTTTCATGCGAGGACATTTCAGTGGGACCTTCTGGACAAGTGGTTCGGGTCCCATCTTCAAATTCATCAGAAAATAAGCCTGTCCCCCAGGGCCAGGGTGTCTCTCCTGTGATGGCTGCAGAGTGCTCACCTTCTAGAGGGTCGCAGGTTCGGCATTCAGGACTGGGTTCTGGTGACCACGGACGCGAGCCTCCGAGGATGGGGAGCAGTCACACAAGGAAGAAATTTTCAGGGACTATGGTCGAGCCAGGAGGCTTGTCTACACATCAACATTCTAGAATTAAGAGTCATATACAACGGCCTACGACAAGCGGAGAATCTTCTTCGCGACCTCCCGATTCTGATTCAATCAGACAACGTCACAGCCATGGCTCATGTAAACTGCCAAGGCGGGACAAGGAGCAGAGTGGCAATGGCGGAAGCCACCAGGATTCTTCGCTGGGCGGAAAATCACGTAAGCGCTCTGTCAGCAGTCTTCATTCCGGGAGTGGACAACTGGGAAGCAGACTTCCTCAGCAGACACGATCTCCATCCAGGAGAGTGGGGACTTCATCATCATCATCTCTTTTGCAGAGATAACGATTCTTTGGGGACTTCCTCAAATAGACATGATGGCGTCACGCCTCAACAAGAAGATTCGGAGGTATTGTGCCAGGTCAAGGGACCCTCAGGCAGTAGCGGTAGACGCCCTGGTGACACCGTGGGTGTTTCAATCGGTCTATGTGTTCCCTCCTCTTCCACTCATCTCAAAAATATTGAGAATCATAAGACGAAAAAGATTTGCGGTCCAGGATCGTCATTACCAATTTCAGACGTTGCCGTTTGGGCTTTCCACGGCCCCGAGGGTTTTCACCAAAGTGATGGCGGAAATGATGGTACTCCTACGCAAGCAAGGGGTCACAATTATCCCGTACTTGGACGATCTCCTGATAAAGGCGAGATCAAAAGAGCTGTTCCTGAGGAATGTGGAACTCACCCTGACGGTTCTGCGACATCATGGTTGGATTCTAAATTTGTCAAAGTCTCAGTTGATCCCGACAACTCGGCTGCCCTTCTTGGGCATGATCCTAGACACGGAACTACAGAGAGTGTTTCTTCCGGCGGAAAAAGCTCTGGAAATCCATTGCATGGTCAAGGAGTTTCTGAAAACGCCAAGGATGTCGATTCATCAATGCACTCGAGTGCTAGGGAAGATGGTTGCGGCTTACGAAGCCATTCCGTTTGGCGGGTTTCATGCCCGGGTGTTTCAGTGGGACCTGCTGAACAAATGGTCCGGGTCTCACCTGCACATGCATCGGAAAATAAGTCTATCTTTCAGGACCAGAATCTCTCTCCTGCAGTGGCTGCAAAGTTCTCACCTTCTAGAGGGACGCAGGTTCGGAATCCAGGATTGGGTCCTGCTGACCACGGATGCAAGTCTCCGAGGCTGGGGTGCAGTAACACAAGGAAGAAGTTTCCAGGGAAAATGGTCAAGCCAGGAATCTTGTCTCCACATAAATGTTATGGAGTTAAGAGCCATTTACAACGGCCTTCTGCAAGCGTAAAAACTATTCTTCAAGGTCTACCTGTCCTGATTCAGTCGGACAACATAACAGCGGTGGCGTACGTAAACCGCCAGGGCGGAACAAAGAGCAGAGCGGCAATGGCGGAGGCCACAAGAGTTCTCCGCTGGGCGGAAAAACACGTGAGCGCTCTGTCAGCAGTCTTCCTTCCAGGCGTGGACAACTGGGAAGCAGATTTCCTCAGCAGACACGATCTCTATCCAGGAGAGTGGGCCCTTCATCAAGAGGTATTTGCAGAAATGACAAGGCGTTGGGGAATTCCTCAAATAGACATGATGGCGTCTCGCCTCAACAAGAAGCTTCCGAGGTATTGTTCCAGGCCAAGAAACCCCCAAGCCAGTTCGATGGACGCCCTGGTAACTCCGTGGGTGTTTCAGTCGGTGTATGTGTTCCCTCCGCTTCCTCTCATTCCAAAAGTGTTGAGGATCATAAGATGAACAAGGGTTCCGGCAGTACTAGTCGTTCCGGATTGGCCACGGAGGGCCTGGTATCCGGATCTTCAGGAATTGCTCATAAAAGATCCTTGGCCGCTTCCTCTCAGAGAGGACCTGTTACTGCAGGGGCCATGCGTATTTCAGGACTTACTGCGGCTGTGTTTGACGGCGTGGAGGTTGAACGCCAAATCCTAGCTCGTAAAGGTATTCCCGGGGAAGTCATCCCCACTCTCCTTAAGGCTAGAAAGGAGGTCACGGCGAAGCATTATCACCTTATTTGGAGAAAATATGTGTCATGGTGTGAAACCAAAGAAGCTCCTGCGGAGGAGTTTCACCTGGGTCGTTTCCTCCATTTTTTGCAGGCAGGCGTGGATGCAGGCCTGAAATTTGGTTCCATCAAAGTGCAGATTTCGGCTTTATCTATTTTCTTTCAAAAAGAATCGGCCGCTCTTCCTGAAGTTCAGAGTTTCGTGGAGGGAGTGCTGCATATCCATCCTCCATTTGTGCCACCCGTGGCACCGTGGGATCTTGACGTGGTGTTACAATTTCTTATGTCTCACTGGTTTGAACCTTTGCGAAAGGTTGAGTTAAAATTTCTCACTTGGAAAGTGGTCATGCTTTTGGCCTTAGCGTCCGCCAGACGGGTGTCGGAATTGGCGGCTTTGTCTCACGAGCCCATATTTGATTTTCCATGTGGATAGAGCGGAATTGAGGACTCGTCAACAATTTCTGCCGAAGGTGGTTTCTTCGTTTCACATAAACCAACCTATTATGGTGCCTGTGGCAGTGCCAAAATCTCTTGATGTCGTGAGAGCTTTGAAAATTGATGTCGTCAGAACGGCTCTTGTTAGGAAAACGGAGGCTCTGTTTGTCCTGTATGCTTCCAACAAGATTGGAAATCCCGCTTCCAAGCAGACTGTTGCACGCTGGATTTGTAATACGATTCAGCACGCTCATTCTACGGCTGGGTTGCCGTTGCCGAAGTCGGTAAAGGCCCATTCTGCCAGGAAGGTGGGCTCATCTTGGGCGGCTGCCAGAGGAGTCTCGGCGCTTCAACTTTGCCGAACAGCTACGTGGTCGGGTTCAAACACTTTTACTAAATTCTACAAGTTTGATACCCTGGCTGATGAGGACCTCATGTTTGCTCAATCGGTGCTGCAGAGTCGTCCGCACTTTCACACCCGGTCTGGAGCTTTGGTATAGACCCCATGGTCCTTTTGGAGTCCCCAGCATCCTCTAGGACGTAAGAGAAAATAGGATTTTAATACCTACCGGTAAATCCTTTTCTCCTAGTCCGTAGAGGATGCTGGACGCCCATCCCAGTGCGTACGGTTACTTGCAGTTGTATTGTTGGTTGTTGGTTTCGGTTACACGAAGGTTGTGTATCGGTTATGTTCAGCTTGTTGCTGTTTTTTGTTCATACTGTTATCTGGTATACCTGCTAATCCAGTTGTACGGTATGTTTGTGGTGTGAGCTGGTATGTATCTCACCCTTAGTTTAACAAAAATCCTTTCCTCTAAATGTCTGTCTCCCCTGGGCACAGTTCCTATGACTGAGGTCTGGAGGAGGGGCATAGAGGGAGGAGCCAGTTCACACCCAGTCAGTCTTTTAGTGTGCCCATGTCTCCTGCGGATCCCGTCTATACCCCATGGTCCTTTTGGAGTCCCCAGCATCCTCTACGGACTAGGAGAAAAGGATTTACCGGTAGGTATTAAAATCCTATTTTCTGTCTGCAAAGTACTCATCCTTACCTACAAAAGGGATGCGGTCAAGATCCCGCCGGACGGAATCCCGGCGGTCGGAATACCAACAACGGAAACCCGACGGGCACAATCCCGACATATTCTCCCTCTGTGGGTGTCCACGACACCCATAGAGGGAGAATAAATGAGTGTGCCGAACGCAGCGAGCCCGGCCGCAAGGGGCTGCGTTGCGCTCGCCCCCCTGTCGGGATTGTGCCGGTCGGGATCCCGTCCGGCGGGATTTTGTACTGATCCCCTACAAAAACCTCAATACCTCCTCTTCAAACATCTCTAATCTCATTTCAAAATACACAGCCTGTTACAGCTACCTGTGACCGGGTGTGGTTCATAGGGTCAACAGTGTCTAGGTTGACCACTATTGGTCGACAGTAACAAGGTTGACAGGGTCTCTAGGTCGACATGGTCTAGGTCAAAAGGTCGACATGAGTTTTTAATGGGGGGGGGTTTGTGTCGTTTTCTCCATACAGTGACCGGGAACCCCAATTAGTGCACAAGTTGCCTCACTGCGCTCAGCTCAGGTTACTATTCACAATCGTAGTCCGCATGGATCGTTAAGTATGAAAAAGTTTTTAAAAAATGAAAACATTTTTGAAAAACTCATGTCGACCTAGAACATGTCGACCTAGAGACCCTGTCGACCTTGAAACCCTGTTGACCAATAGTGGTCGACCTAATCATTGTCGACCTAGTTACTGTCAACCTAGAGACCGGATCCCCCTGTGACCTGCACCTCACCTCATCTCTGCTAATTGCTTATTCCTCCAGCCAACAAGGCTTCACTTAAGGGCCGTATTCACGGCCCGATTTGGGGAGAGATGTGTGCTGAGCGTGCGAGGGGAGACGGGGGGGCCGCTCATTTCACCCAACGGGTGAAATGAGCGTCCTGCTAGATTGAGCCTGCATGCAGGCCAATCTAGCACCAGCGATAGCGATGCACGGGGCTGCACATCGCTATCACTGTGAGGGTACACGGAGAGATCACTGCTTAAAATCTAAGCAATCTAGTCAGATTGCTTAGATTTTAAGCAGCGATTGCTCCGCGAGTACCCCCCCTTATGCCGCCACGTGCTTAGGATCCCGTACCACACCCAATCACTCACACAGCCTTCAAATCTTTTTGAAATCCCATCTCTTTATTACAATTTATTTCCCACTCCCACACTAATCCTACCCATATTACGAGCATTAAAACACCCTCACATTAACACTGTACTACCCACATTAAAGCACCCTCACATTTACACTGCTCCCATCTGTACTACCCACACTAATCCTGCCTGTATCACCCACACTAATACACCCTCACATTTACACTGCTCCCAGCTATACTACCACACTAATCCTACCTATATCACCCACACTAATACACCCTCACATCCACCCTACTCCCATCTATACCACCACACTAATCCTGCCTGTATCACCCACACTAATACACCCTCACATTTACACTGCTCCCAGCTATACTACCACACTAATCCTACCTATATCACCCACACTAATACACCCTCACATCCACCCTACTCCCATCTATACCACCACACTAATCCTACCTGTATCACCCACACTAATACACCCTTACATCCACCCTACTCCCAGCTATACCGCCACACTAATCCTACCTGTATCACCCACACTAATACACCCTTACATCCACCCTACTCCCATCTATACCACCACACTAATCCTACCTGTATCACCCACACTAATACACCCTCACATCCACCCTACTCCCAGCTATACTACCACACTAATCCTACCTGTATCACCCACACTAATACACGCTCACATCCACCCTACTCCCAGCTATACTACCACACTAATCCTACCTATATCACCCACACTAATACACCCTCACATCCACCCTACTCCCAGCTATACCACCACACTAATCCTACCTGTATCACCCACACTAATACACCCTCACATCCACCCTACTCCCAGCTATACTACCACACTAATCCTACCTGTATCACCCACACTAATACACCCTCACATCCACCCTACTCCCAGCTATACTACCACACTAATCCTACCTATATCACCCACACTAATACACCCTCACATCCACCCTACTCCCAGCTATACCACCACACTAATCCTACCTGTATCACCCACACTAATACACCCTTACATCCACCCTACTCCCATCTATACCACCACACTAATCCTACCTGTATCACCCACACTAATACACCCTCACATCCACCCTACTCCCAGCTATACTACCACACTAATCCTACCTGTATCACCCACACTAATACACCCTCACATCCACCCTACTCCCAGCTATACTACCACACTAATCCTACCTGTATTACCCACACTAATACACCCTCACATCCACCCTACTCCCAGCTATACCACCACACTAATCCTACCTGTATCACCCACACTAATACACCCTTACATCCACCCTACTCCCATCTATACCACCACACTAATCCTACCTGTATCACCCACACTAATACACCCTCACATCCACCCTACTCCCAGCTATACCACCACACTAATCCTACCTGTATCACCCACACTAATACACCCTCACATCCACCCTACTCCCAGCTATACTACCACACTAATCCTACCTGTATTACCCACACTAATACACCCTCACATCCACCCTACTCCCAGCTATACTACCACACTAATCCTACCTATATTACCCACACTAATACACCCTCACATCCACCCTACTCCCAGCTATACTACCACACTAATCCTACCTGTATCACCCACACTAATACACCATCACATCCACCCTACTCCCATCTATACTACCATACTAATCCTACCTGTATCATCCACACTAATACACACTCACATTTACACTGCTCCCATCTGTACTACCCACACTAATCCTACCTGTATTACCCACACTAATACACCCTCACACCCACCCTACTCCCAGCTATACCACCACCCTAATCCTACCTATATTACCCACACTAATACACCCTCACATCCACCCTACTCCCAGCTATACTACCATACTAATCCTACCTGAATCACCCACACTAATACACCCTCACATCCACCCTACTCCCAGCTATACCACCACACTAATCCTACCTGTATCACCCACACTAATACACACTCACATCCACCCTACTCCCATCTATACTACCACACTAATCCTACCTGTATCACCCACACTAATACACCCTCACATCCACCCTACTCCCAGCTATACTACCACACTAATCCTACCTATATCACCCACACTAATACACCCTCACATCCACCCTACTCCCAGCTATACCACCACACTAATCCTACCTGTATCACCCACACTAATACACCCTTACATCCACCCTACTCCCATCTATACCACCACACTAATCCTACCTGTATCACCCACACTAATACACCCTCACATCCACCCTACTCCCAGCTATACTACCACACTAATCCTACCTGTATCACCCACACTAATACACCCTCACATCCACCCTACTCCCAGCTATACTACCACACTAATCCTACCTGTATTACCCACACTAATACACCCTCACACCCACCCTACTCCCAGCTATACCACACCCTAATCCTACCTATATTACCCACACTAATACACCCTCACATCCACCCTACTCCCAGCTATACTACCACACTAATCCTACCTGTATTACCCACACTAATACACCCTCACATCCACCCTACTCCCAGCTATACCACCACACTAATCCTACCTGTATCACCCACACTAATACACCCTTACATCCACCCTACTCCCATCTATACCACCACACTAATCCTACCTGTATCACCCACACTAATACACCCTCACATCCACCCTACTCCCAGCTATACCACCACACTAATCCTACCTGTATCACCCACACTAATACACCCTCACATCCACCCTACTCCCAGCTATACTACCACACTAATCCTACCTGTATTACCCACACTAATACACCCTCACATCCACCCTACTCCCAGCTATACTACCACACTAATCCTACCTATATTACCCACACTAATACACCCTCACATCCACCCTACTCCCAGCTATACTACCACACTAATCCTACCTGTATCACCCACACTAATACACCATCACATCCACCCTACTCCCATCTATACTACCATACTAATCCTACCTGTATCATCCACACTAATACACACTCACATTTACACTGCTCCCATCTGTACTACCCACACTAATCCTACCTGTATTACCCACACTAATACACCCTCACACCCACCCTACTCCCAGCTATACCACCACCCTAATCCTACCTATATTACCCACACTAATACACCCTCACATCCACCCTACTCCCAGCTATACTACCATACTAATCCTACCTGAATCACCCACACTAATACACCATCACATCCACCCTACTCCCATCTATACTACCATACTAATCCTACCTGTATCATCCACACTAATACACACTCACATCCACCCTACTCCCATCTATACCACCACACTAATCCTACCTGTATTACCCACACTAATACACCCTCACATCCACCCTACTCCCAGCTATACTACCACACTAATCCTACCTGTATTACCCACACTAATACACCCTCACATCCACCCTACTCCCATCTATACTACCATACTAATCCTACCTGTATCATCCACACTAATACACACTCACATCCACCCTACTCCCATCTATACCACCACACTAATCCTACCTGTATTACCCACACTAATACACCCTCACATCCACCCTACTCCCAGCTATACTACCACACTAATCCTACCTATATTACCCACAATAATCCACCCTCACATCCACCCTACTCCCATCTATACTACCATACTAATCCTACCTGTATCATCCACACTAATACACACTCACATTTACACTGCTCCCATCTGTACTACCCACACTAATCCTACCTGTATTACCCACACTAATACACCCTCACATCCACCCTACTCCCATCTATACCACCACACTAATCCTACCTGTATTACCCACACTAATACACCCTCACATCCACCCTACTCCCAGCTATACTACCACACTAATCCTACCTATATTACCCACACTAATACACCCTCACATCCACCCTACTCCCATCTATACTACCATACTAATCCTACCTGTATCATCCACACTAATACACAATTACATTTACACTGCTCCCATCTGTACTACCCACACTAATCCTACCTGTATTACCCACACTAATACACCCTCACATCCACCCTACTCCCATCTATACCACCACACTAATCCTACCTGTATCATCCACACTAATACACCCTCACATCCACCCTACTCCCATCTATACTACCACACTAATCCTACCTGTATCACCCACACTAATACACCCTCACATCCACCCTACTCCCATCTATACCACCACACTAATCCTACCTGTATCATCCACACTAATACACCCTCACATCCACCCTACTCCCAGCTATACCACCACACTAAAGCACCCTCACATTTACACTGCTCCCATCTGTACTACCCATACTAATGCCCCTTCATGCCTACCCTACTCCAACCTATATTACCCACACTAAAACACCCTCACATCCCATCCACCCTACTCCCAGCTATACTACCGCAGCTAAAGCACCCTCACGCACACCCTACTCCTGTCTACAATACCAACACTAAAGCACCCTCACACCCACCTTAATGTCATCTATGCTACCCACAATAATATAACCTCACTCCTACCCTACTTCCATCTATACTACCCACTCTAAAGCACCCTCACATATATACTGCTCCTATACCTACTACCCTCACTAATGTCCCTTCATGCCTACCCTACCTATACTATCGACACTAATGCCCCCTAATACCTAACCTACTCCCATCATACTACACACACAAATGTGCCCTCATACCTACTCTACTCCCACCTACCTATACTATCGACATTAATGCCCCGATACCTACCCTAGTCCCATCTATACTATACACACAAATGTCCCCTCATACCTACCCTACTCCCATCTAGCCTACCCACACTAATACACCCTCACACCTAACCTACTCTCACCTATATAATCCATACTAGTATACCCTCACTCCTACCCTACTCCCACCTATATTACCCTCACTAATACAACCTCCCTCCTACCCTACTCGCACTTATATTACCCTCACTAATACACCCTCACACCTACCATACTCCCACCTATATTACCCATACTAATACACCCTCACTCCTACCTATATTACCCATAATAATACACCCTCACTCCTACCCTACTTCCACCAAAATTACCCTCACTAATGCAACCTCACACCTACCCTACTCCCACCTATATTACCAATACTAGTACACCCTCACTCCTACCCTACTCCCACCTATATTACCCTCACACCTACCCTACTCCCACATATATTACCCTCACTAATTCACCCTCACACCTACCATACTCCCACCTATATTACCCTCACTCCTACTCTACTCCCACCTATATTACCCATACTAATACACCCTCACTCCTACCCTACTCCCACCTATTTTACCCTCCCCCCTAATACACCCTCACACCTACCCTACTCCCACTTATACTATCCACACTAATACCCTCACTCCCTACTCCCACCTATATTACCCATACTAATACACCCTCACTCCTACCCTACTCACACCTATATTACCCATACGAATACACCCTCACATCTACCCTACTCCCACCTATATTACCTATACTAATACACCCTCACTCCTACCCTACTCCCACCTATTTTACCCTCCCTAATACACCCTCACACCTACCCTACTCCCACATGTACTATCCATACTAATACACCCTGACTCCTACCCTACTCCCACTTATACTATCCACACTAATACCCTAATTTCTGCCCTACTCCCACCTATATTACCCATACTAATACACCCTCACATGCCTACCCTACTCCCACCTACTGTATATTACCCTCACTAATACACCCTCACACCTACCCTGCTCCCACTTATACTATCCACACTAATAACCTCACTCCTACCCTACTCCCACCTATATTACCCATAATAATACACCCTCACACCTACCCTACTCCCACCTATATTACCCTCACTAATACACCTGCACACCTACCCTACTCCCACTTATACTATGCACACTAATACCCTCACTCCTACCCTAGTCCCACCTATATTACCCATACTATTATACCCACACACCTACCCTACTCCCATCTATACTACATGCACTAATAATATTAATTTCTCATATGTCCTAGAGGATGCTGGGGACTCCAAAAGGACCATGGGGTATAGACGGATCCGCAGGAGCCTGGGCACACTATAAAGACTTAAACTGGGTGTGAACTGGCTCCTCCCTCTATGCCCCTCCTCCAGACCTCAGTTAGACTTTGTGCCCAGGAGTGATGGGTCACACACTAGGGGAGCTCTCCTGAGTTTCTCTAAAGACTTTATTGTTAGGTTTTTTATTTTCAGGCAGACCTGCTGGCTACAGGCTCCCTGCATCGTGGGAGTGAGGGGAGAGAAGCAGGACCCACTTCTTCTTAGTTTAAAGGCTCTGCTTCTCGGCTACTGGACACCATTAGCTCCAGAGGGTTCGATCACTTGGTGCGCCTAGCTGCTTGTTCCCGGAGCCACGCCGTCAATCCCCTCACAAAAGCCAGAAGAAAGAAGCCGGGTGAGTATTGGAAGAAAAGAAGACTTCAGTGACGGCAGAAGATTTCAGTAACGGAGGTAACAGCAGCAGTAGGGCTGCGCTCCATGCTCCCACACACCAACGTCTCTGGCAGGGTGCAGGGCGCTGGGGGGGAGCGCCCTGGGGGCATGTTGCTGATGGTCTATAATGCTGGCGTGGGACATATTACGGTGCCTGGGCACAGCGTATGTTCACCCCGCCAGCGTATCGCAGGGGGGAGAGACAGCGGTAGCGCTGCGCTCCCGGCTCCCGCGCTTTCCATCACCTGCAGGGTGCAGGGCGCTGGAGGGGGGGGGGGGGCACCCTGGGCAGCATATAATAAGATCAGTAATATCACTGGCGGGGGGACATACTTCGGTGCCCACCCCGTCATTGCGCCGTGAACGGGAGGTAGCAGCAGCGGTAGCGCTGCGCTCCCGGCTCCCGCACTCCACCGGGCCTGCAGGGCGCTGGGGGGGAGCGCCCTGGGCAACATTTAAAAAAATTAATCACTGACGGGGGGGGGACATACTTCGGCGCCCGCCCCGCCAGT
This sequence comes from Pseudophryne corroboree, assembly GCF_028390025.1. Taxonomy (NCBI): domain Eukaryota; kingdom Metazoa; phylum Chordata; class Amphibia; order Anura; family Myobatrachidae; genus Pseudophryne; species Pseudophryne corroboree. The sequence continues at coordinate 69,335,166 of NC_086451.1, forward strand.
GCGCTGCGAACGGGAGGGAGAGGCAGTGGTAGCGCTGCGCTCTCTGCTCCCGCTCCCCGTCAGCCTCCAGGGTGCAGGGCGCTGGGGGGGAGCGCCCTGGGCGGCATTGATAAAAGGATCCTGGGCAGGGGAACATAGGGGGTTATATATTTATATTTATTTACTTGAGCGGGCTTAAGCGCGCCAGGAGGGGGCGGAGCTTAGCCCTCACATAGGAGTCAGTGCCATTTTCCTCAGGTCCCCACCAGGATTTACTGTATAGTAAGATGGAGGGGGGGGGCACAGAGTGTTTAATGCTATATGGGTGTCATATAGCATTATGTTTAATAATGGACGCATAATCCTTGTTGTGATACATAAACTCACTGTTTCCCTGTGTTTTACCCACTATCGGTTCGTCGACATATGTCGACAGGTGTTAGGGCTTTGTCACAAGCTGCTGTGGGGATAACTGTCGGCTTCGCCGACGCTTGGCGGTACTTGATTCAAAAAAAATAAGTATTAGCAGGTTGGTTTTGTGTGCTTGAAAACAAGTCAGCGCGCTAGGGGAGACACAGTTGTTGGTGGATGCCCTGTTGGCATCAACGGTATTTCCGGGGTAGAAAAATTAACAGGCTGTTATTGCCTTGTACCTGTATTGGGGTATATATATATATATATATATATATATATATATATATTATATATATATATAGAACAGTCTCCGCGTGCGGCACTCCTGGGCATAAAGCAATCAACTCTTATGTAGGCATACATAAGAGTTGATTGCTTCATGCCCAGGAGTGCCGCACGCGGAGACTGTTCTATTGCAAGAGGAGTGGGGGCACCCGGGCTGGTAACATTTGAATATGGAGAGCCGGACCACCTGTGGAGATATAGATAGATAGATATATATATATATATATATATATATATATATATATATATGTGTGTGTAATGTGGGGGGAGTGTTATTGAAATTGTATATGTATATTTCCCTCAGACCGCTCGGGGTTCTAAGATTATTATTATTTTTTGCCCGCTTACTACTCCTTGCTGTCGACATTTACTCAGTTTCTGTCGACCATAACGTTCCTTGTAGATCCACATCGGGGGCACGTCAGTACATGGTCATACACATTCACAACACATTGCTGGGACCTGACGGGTCTGGACAATCCACTTGCGTATAGGTTATATCTATATGTATATATATATGTAGATATATATTTATATATGCATGGTTAGGATATGTGTGTTTTATTGTGTATTACATTATGTATATCCATGAATGCTAAGATAATGGTATTCTTCTAATGTGCTGAGTTGGTTTTCAATCCTCTCAAGGAGTCCGAATATTATTCTCTTCCCGACGCGGAGAGAACATTACGGCAGTCAACTCCTGGTCGACACAGAGCCCGGTCGCAAAGGATCATACAAGGAAGCTAAGTGATATTTTATTTCTATACTTTGGCCTTATTTGCATTGCATGCACATGAGGGAGGGTTGTATTCGGGTAGGCATCCAATAGAATTACCCTACCCAGAGTGGGTAAGCTTGCTTATGTTGATTCTACTTATAACATTGCAGCAGGCTGCCGCGTGACAGCAGGAGGTGTAGCCAGGAAAATGCTGAGGTTGTCTCCGAGAGATACTCGGGGGAGGTATACAGCTGTTTGGTGAGCCCTCTGTTCAGTCACTCTCGGCGGATACACCTGGTAAGTCTACCTTCGTGAGTTAGCCTCCTTCACAACGGTTGGTGACGCATTCTTTTGTGGGATGCAGTCGTTTTAACCGGTTCGATATCGTTCTTTTTTCCTTTTCTGTGCAGACAGTGGAAGGTTTGAAGGTAAGAGTTCTGCAGCCTTGGTAGGTTCGCAGAAGTGGATGTCGTTTTCTGTTTCCAACACATCCACCACTTGTCGCTGAGTCTATCTGGCTAGTTCCCACTCCGGTGAGCGCTAGTCTAATAATTTCAGTTAGTCCAGGAATCGACTAAGACTTGTGAGTTATTTATAGAATCAAAAGGGGAGCATTCTGAGTTACGGTTGTTCCCCTTACTGTTTTTTCTAATGGATCTTGCCGTTCCCCTCTGGTTGGGGAGGTAGTACGCTACGTCATACAGAGGTGCGTCAGGTTCAGGACATTGTCCGGTTGTCCCTGTATAAAGGTGCAAATCGTTGTTTCTCTCTGATTGTTCTTCGACACAGGGATTGGCTGTTGTTCCCACCGACACAGTTGTCGGAGGTGGGTTTCAGAGTAGATGCTGCCAGGTTAATGTTCGGGGTTTTTTCCTGTGGAAAGAGGTCTGAGGATACATAGTTGGATCAGCTTTGCTGGGACACTTCATCAATATGTTCTGTTACTAAAACAGATGGGTGCGGGCTACGAGGCCTGTTTTGGTGAGCACGTCTCCTGCCAGAGTGGCTTTCAAGGGGCCAGTTGAAATTGTGGTCCGCGTTTCACCTGCACATGCACCGGAATATAAGCCTAAAGGCCAGGACATCACTCCTGTGGTGTCTGCTCGGTTCTCTCCTTCTAGAGGGATGAAGGTTCGGGATCCAAGGTTAGATCCTGGTATCCGTGCATAGGGATCTCCGAGGCTGGGGAGCAGGCCTTGCAAGGGACGTATTTCCAGAGGTTAAGGTTAAGTTGGAAAGCTTGTCTGCAATAAGCTTTCTTGATTTAAAAGATATTTTCGACTAACGTATTCTTCGTGTTCGGCCCATGTTAGTTCTGCCAGACCACTTATCAGCAATGGCGTGAGTAAGCCGCTATGACGGAACAAGGAGCAAAGCGGCAATGGCAGAAGATGCACAGTTTTGCCGTGGGGCAAAAAGTCTGATAGTTTTCGTTCCGGTGGTTGGCGAAGGAGAAATAGATTTTCTCTGCTGACGCGATCTCCATCCGGGAAAAAATTCAGTCATCGTCGAGAAGTTTTCACAGACGTGACAACTTTTGTGGAGGGTCGCAATTGGTCATGTTGGTGTCTCGCTTCAACGAGAGGCCTCAGGAATATTGTTTCAGGTCAAGGGACACCCTCGTGACACTGTGGGTGTTTTTAGTCGGTCTATGTGACCTCTCCTATTTCATTTTTTCGGAAGGTGATAAACGTAAGAAGAACATAGGTTCAGGCGATCCTCTCGGATCTGGTTTAGCCAAGGAGGTTTTGCTATCCAGTTTTTCATGATTTGCTCATGGGAGTTTCCTGCCCTCTTCCTTTACGTGAAGAACTGTTACAACTATATCAGGGCGTGTATCAAGACTTACCGCGACTGCGTCTGACGGCGTGGCGGTTGAATGCCATATTCTAAGCCGGAAGGATGTTCTCAGTGAAGCCGTTTCCTCAATGTTTCAGGCTAGGACAGAAGTAACGGCAAAGCCTTTCCGCCGTGGTTGGCATATTTCTGTGTCTTGGTGTGAATCCAGGATGGTTCCTACGGAAGACTTTCTGCTAGGTCGTTATTATCCATACTTACAAGCCATTGTGGATGCAGGCCTACAGTTAGGCTCCATTTCGGGGCAGTATGGCCTTATTATTTTCTAAAAAAAAAAATATATATTCTCTCTTGGAAAGTGGTCATGCTATTGGCTTTGGCGTCCGTAAGGTGGGTGTCGGACGTGGTGGGTTTGTCTCACAAGAGCCTTGTTTGATCTTCCAGATAGACAGAGAGGACTTGTGAACTCGGATTGTAGTTCTACCAAAGAGTGGTTTCTGGGTTTCGCAGAAAACAGTCTATTTTTTGATGCCGGTGGTTCCTTCGGCATTAGCTGATTCAAAGTATTTCGGTGTTACCGGGGATTTGAATATTTAGGTTGCCAATTTGGCTCAGTTTGGAGAAATAGAGGCTCTGTTTCTCCGGTATGCTCCCAACATGCTTGGGGCGACTGCAGTATGCTGTCTGTTACACGCTGAATCTGTGATACAATTTGGCATGTTGTTCGATGGTTGGATTGCCGTGATCGAAGTCGGTGGAAGCCCATTCTAATGGAAAGATGGGCTCTTCTTGGGCGGATGCCCGAGGAGTCTAGGCGGTTCAACTTTGCCGAGCGGATTATTGGTCGGGATCAAACGCTTTTGCTATGCTCTACGAGTTTGATACCATGATTGTTGGGGACCTTTTTGTTTGCTCATTCGGTGCTGCAGAGTCGTCCGCACTCTCCCGCCCGTTTTGGAGCTTTGGTATAAACCCCATGGTCCTTTTGGAGTCCCCAGCATCCTCTAGGACATATGAGAAAAAAGGATTTTGGTACCTACCGGTAAATCCTTTTCTCTTAGTCCGTAGAGGATGCTGGGCGCCCGTCCCAGTGCGTACGGTGTCTGCAGTTAGTGTTTTTGGTTACACCCTGGTGGTGTGTCTTCTCTGTCAGGCGGTTGCTACCGTTTTTTCATGCCATGGCATGCGGGGTCTTATTTTTGCTTATGTGGACACACTGTTTGTGTTGCATATTCTCTCAACATATGGCTGTGTTTTGTTCATGCTGTGGGCTGGTACTCTACTGAATGCCACGTTCTACAGTGTGTTTGAGGTGTGAGCTGGTAGGACACTCACCGTGTTTATAACAATAAATTCTTTCCTCGAAATGTCCATCTCTCCTGGGCACAGTTTTCTAACTGAGGTCTGGAGGAGGGGCATAGAGGGAGGAGCCAGTTCACACCCAGTTTAAGTCTTTATAGTGTGGCCAGGCTCCTGCGGATCCGTCTATACCCCATGGTCCTTTTGGAGTCCCCAGCATCCTCTACGGACTAAGAGAAAAGGATTTACCGGTAGGTACCAAAATCCTATTTTTATTTATATAGCATTTTTCCCCTGTAGAACGCTTTGCAGGCATCAGAAACATGGTACACTGTACAAAGGTTTTGTTATTCCTAAAAATAAAAACCCACACAGAAATAATTAAAAACAACAGAAACATAGAATGCAAAGTAGGCATATTGCAGGGTTGGTGCAGACATTTTGGGTAATAACTTCCACAGGTTATATATTCCACCCACAAAAGGTACCAGATGAGGCAGCCATCTTGGACACACTACGTAGGATTACCCTGGGTGGAATAGATCACACCTAGAAGAGATGACACAAAATGGGTGGTTGCAGCACCTCTGAGTAGGGTCCAGCCATAACCATCAGATCCATGTATTTTTCATCTCATCCACGAGTGTACCAGGTGAGGCAGCCATGTTGGGCACATTACGTAGTTTACACTATGGGAGATAAGCCATACAAGGACCCAAGGAATATCTGTGATATCTGGCATGTGTTTGGTAATATGGTATACACTGTATGGAGAGATCCACGTGAAGTACATCCTGCCCACAAAGGATGCACTTCAGTGGATGTACAGTATAGCACACATGCATAACATACAGTGGGGTGAAAGTACAGGGTAAAAAAGCAGGGAACAGTAAATACAGCAAACAGTGATGCAGTTAGGGCACAATCCATGGTGGCATCACGTGCTGACCTGTCCCCTTTTGCAGGTGTTAGCAAGGGCTCCTGGGATAGAGTCTATTAACTCTGCAGCAGCAGCGGGTGTTCCGCGGAGCTCCATTGGAAGTACAGCGGTCACATTGGATTCTGCTGTGAACTACACAGGCACTGCTGTACATGCAGGTGCCTCTTCGGGGCTTGTACCCCGGAGACAGGTGTCTACATTGCCTCTTGGAGTTACGCCCCAGTCCACATATACTATCCACACTCACGCTAATGCACCCTCACACCTATACTGCTCTCAATAATACACCCTCACACCAGCTATACTGCGCAAGTAGAACTGTTTTTCTTAGTGGTACTGATAGTAAAAATGGGCGTGGTCATGTGTCATGAGGGGGTGTGGTCACACTAAACTAGGGGAGTGGCCACACGACAATAGGGACATGGCCACATTATGCCACACACCGTAATGCCCCTTACACATTATGTCAAACACTGTAACACCCATTACACACATGCCACACACCGTAATGCCCATTACACATTATGCCACACACAACCCCATGCATTTATATAATTACAGTCCAGTCCATGTGGGCAGGTACAACAAAAGCAGGACTCAGAAATTGTATCCCATCATTTCAGACCTGGAAGATTGTCCTCCGTAAATTACACCTCTGCACAGATAATGTTGCAGTGTCACTCGCCGATCTGATTACCTACAGCGCTACAAGCATTCAGCTCTGCCTGTGGCAGAATGCCTGAATGTACTGCTTTTTGGAACATTTCCTAGCGTAGGTACAGTATTTCAATCCAATAGTTGCTCCCTGCTGGTGTCATGGTTTTGCAGTTTCAAAATGGGCATGAAATTTCCAGATGTCACCAGCAGATGGCTCCACCTTTGCTTACTCCACTTTTGCATTCCTTCCCCAGGTCCTGCTTTATCATCCATAGGGTTTATTTCAGTGATGGGCAATCTGATACACTTTGGGGGCCCGAATTGTGAGTGGCGATAAACAGGACTCGTATCTATGACTAACTCACAGTAGCAAGCTACAATGATACATTAAATCAATGAGACACCTTATCTGTAATGACATACTAGCAGGCCTTTTAAACATGCATTACAAACTATAGCAAACAAATATGACAGCAAAGCAGGAGGGGACTACAAGTGAAAGGTTGGAGGTCCTTATTGGAGGGGAAGGGGGGTGCGGTGCAGCCGGCGGCCTATCAATCCTAACAAGGACAAGTAGAGAAATTGCTTGTGCCAACCAATCAAATCCTAGCTATTATTATCTAGTACCTTCTATAATATTATACCTGGAAGCGGTTTGGTTGCTATGGCCAACTTCTCCTCCTGTTCTCTATATTAGGTTTGATACATCTCTCACTTTATCTCCTACTCCTTGTGTTTCTGTTATTACATTATTTGTTTCAGTTGTTATTATTCGTTCCCTGTCTATTCTTATGCATTTATTTATTTATTTATTTATTACAATAATAGCTTTTAGCATGGTTATGTTTATGTTTTTAAACATTTACACACTTTACCTCTGTGTTTGAATGTGGTTTCCCAGTGTTAGCTGGGAATATCCAACAATGCAGCTGTAAAGCTGGGCACACACTGGGGGTTATTCAGAACCTGGAGGATTTGCGACAGGATCCGCAAAGTACTGATTATTGGCACTTTACACATTTGCAGGATGTGCAGCGTAGCACACACTCCGGCATCAGATTGTCCGTGATTGACAGTCTGATGTTGTTTGGGGGTCGGGAGGGAGCAGCAATGGCCTCCGATTCTCCAAACGGCGATATATCGCCACCACTTAGGGGGAGAGAAGAGGCCAGGGATTTCCGTGGTTGCATGGAGATCATGAATGCGCAATTGAACGTACACACTATACAATGCGTACAATATTTATGTCCGATCTTCCTTGGAATGATATAGCGTTCTACAGTATATATCACTTGGTGTGCACCCAGCTTAAGGCTTTCACTTACAGCCTCAGTGTCAGATCTCATCTGTTACTGACAGAGCCAAGCAGTGCTAAAGGTTAATGACAGAGGTTCTTGGCCTTGCTAAATACTGTGAAAGTGGTTTCCCAGAGGAATACAATATAATGTTAAAGGGGTAGAATAGCTTTAGACAACACTTGACGTAGTGAAAGTAGAAAGTGTAAAGCCTTTTAATGTTCCAGCTTGTGGCATAGTACAAATACAGTTGTAATGAAGACAGACGCCCTGGATAGTGCAAACCAAAAATGATAGTGGAAAGAAATGGCGATGAAAGAAACCAATCAGTTAGATAAAAATAAAAACTGTAAAACAAAAAGGAATTGTGAAGTTGTGTAGCTGATATTATTCCAGCAAAAAAACAGAATACTAATCACTATAGAAATTGTAATTCATACAAATTAACACTACCAGTATACAACTTTTCAATGGGGTCTATTTACATAGCTGTGTGGAGAGATAAAGTACCAGCCAATCAGCTCCTGTCATGTTACAGGCTGTGTTTGATAAATGACAGAAGCTGGTTGGTTGGTACTTTATCTCTATACACTTTAGCTCTCTCCAAGACTTAGTAAACAGACCCCTCTGTCTGTAAGCTCTCATTATGAGCAGGGCCCTCTCCCCAACCACTATCCATTTTTGGGAGCGAATGTTGTGCCGTGTGCATGGGTAGTTACTGCAGGTGATTGTTATGTGTGTGACGTGTGTTACTGTGTCACTTGGTAATGCTGATGAATTGCAGCATACACACTCAACAGAGGTATCAATAAATATATAGGACAAGGTCCCACCTCTGCTAGCTCTGAGCTGGTGCAAAACTGACACGCTATTACAGATGGCCATGAACATCAGGAAACACCCCTTAAGATGCTCCTCTCCACCCATTTGTCTCATTCCAGTAATCTTACTTTGCAAAATGGAATCCTGTTTCGGCACCAGTGCACCGTCTCCGTACTTTACTAGAAAGTTTTAAGGGCCCTACACATTTGGCGATCTGCCGCCGAGTTGCCCGACGGCGGATACGGCCGACGAGCGACATGACGGCGGGGGGGGGGGGGGGGTCAGTAAAGTTTTCTTCACTCCCCCTGTCACCCGGATCCACAGCAGTGCAGGCCAATATGGACGATTTCTTCCATATTGGCCTGCATGCACAGCCGACGGGGCACCAGCGATGAACGAGTGCGGGGCCGCTCATCGTTCATCGCTGGTGCCTCCACACTCAAAGATGTGAACGGTATCTCGTTCATTAATGAACGAGATCGTTCATATCTTTGAGTGATATCGCCCAGTGTGTAGGGCCAATTACTTCTTAAAGTCTCCATTATCCTTCCTGTGCAAGCCCCTGCCCCTCCATAGATCAGAGTTGCCTACCCTCCCTCATTTTGCAGGAGACTCCCTGAATAGACCATTAATCTCCCTGATTGCATCTTACCCTCATTATGTAGCAGTTATGTTCTTGGGGGGAAGAAATCAAAGATACATACATTCAAATGGGATCATCAGTGCCATTTCCCTGCATTGGTTATGAGGCACAATGATCCCTATGGCTACATGCATTTGAAATAAGGTTTCTCTTGGCCACTTACAGTATATGGAACCTCTTGTAAAACACCATACACGAACAAATCCTGAAAAATATCAGTGTCTTTTCTTGGTGGCATCAGTGCTGACCTGTCCCCTTTTGCAGGTGTTAGCAAGGGCTCCTGGGATGGAGTCTATTAACTCTGCAGCAGCAGCGGGTGTCCCCGCGGAGCTCCATTGGAAGTACAGCGGTCACACTTGGATTCTGCTGTGAACTACACAGGTGCTGCTGTACATGCAGGTGCCTCTTCAGGGCTTGTACCCCGGAGACAGGTGTCTACATTGCCTCTTGGAGTTACGCCCCTGCCCACATATACTATCCACACTAATGCACCCTCACACCTATACTGCTCACAATAATACACCCTCACACCAGCTATACTGCCCTCACTTATACACAATCACACTTAAAAAGCAGGGGGGGGGGCCTGGTCATTTGTCATGAGGGGGTGTGGTCACGCTAAACTAGGGGAGTGGCCACATGACAATAGGGACATGGCCACATTATGCCACACACCGTAATGCCCCTTACACATTATGTCAAACACTGTAACACCCATTACACATATGCCACACACCGTAATGCCCATTACACATTATGCCACACACAACCCCATGCATTTATATAATTACAGTCCAGTCCATGTGGGCAGGTACAACAAAAGCAGGACTCAGAAATTGTATCCCATCATTTCAGACCTGGAAGATTGTCCTCCGTAATTTACACCTCTGACCAGATAATGTTGAAGTGTCACTCGCCGATCTGATTGCCTACAGCGCTACAAGCATTCAGCTCTGCCTGTGGCAGAATGCCTGAATGTACTGCTTTTTGGAACATTTCCTAGCGTAGGTACAGTGTTTCAATCCAATAATTGCTCCCTGCTGGTGTCATGGTTTTGCAGTTTCAAAATGGGCATGAAATTTCCAGATGTCACCAGCAGATGGCTCCACCTTTGCTTACTCCACTTTTGCATTCCTTCCCCAGGTCCTGCTTTATTATCCATAGGGTTTATTTCAGTGATGGGCAATCTGATACACTTTGGGGGCCCGAATTGTGAGTGGCGATAAACAGGACTCGTATGACTAACTCAGAGTAGCAAGCTACAATGATACATTAAATCAATGAGACAGACACCTTATCTGTAATGACATACTAGCAGGCCTTTTACACATGCATTACAAACTATAGCAAACAAATATGACAGCAAAGCAGGAGGGGACTACAAGTGAAAGGTTGGAGGTCCTTATTGGGGGGGAAAGGTGGGTGGGGGGGGGTGCGGCGTGGCCGGCGGCCTATCAATCCTAACAAGGACAAGTAGAGAAATTGCTTGTGCCAGCCAATCAAATCCTAGCTATTATTATCTAGTACCTTCTATAATATGATAGCTGGAAGCGGTTTGGTTGTTATGGCCAACTTCTCCTGTTCTCTATATTAGGTTTGATACATCTCTCACTTTATCTCCTACTTCATGTGTTTCTGATATTACATTTTCTCTTACGTCCTAGAGGATGCTGGGGACTCCGTAAGGACCATGAGGTATAGATGGGCTCCGCATGAGACATGGGCACTACAAAGAACTTTTAGTATGGGTGTGCACTGGCTCCTCCCTCTATGCCCCTCCTCCAGACCTCAGTTAGATTTTGTGCCCAGAGGAGATAGGGTGCATTACAGGGGAGCTCTACAGAGTTTCTCTGAAAAATAATTTTGTTTGTTTTTTTATTTTCAGGGAGCACTGCTGGCAACAGGCTCCCTGCATCGTGGGACTGAGGAGAGAGAAGCAGACGTACTTAAATGATAGGCTCTGCTTCTTAGGCTACTGGACACCATTCGCTCCAGAGGGAGTCGGAACGCAGGTCTCACCCCGCCGTTCGTCCCAGAGCCGCGCTGCCGTCCTCCTCGCAGAGCCGGAAGATAGAAGCCAGGTGAGTATAAGAAGAAAAGAAGACTTCAAGGCGGCAGAAGACTTCAGATCTTCACTGAGGTACCGCTGCGCGCCATTGTTCCCACACACTACACACACGGAACAGGCACTGATGGGTGCAGGGCGCAGGGGGGGGGGGGGGGGGGGTGCCCTGGGCAGCAATAAACCTCTGGACTGGCATATAAGGGTACATTAGGCTGCAGAGGCAGTAAATTCAGAGATACCCCGCCATTTTTTGTATATTGAAGCGGGACCGAAGCCCGCCGCTGGAAGGGGCGGCGCTTGATCCCTCAGCACTAACAGCGCCATTTTCTCCACAGAACGCTGCAGAGAAGCTGGCTCCCCGGACTCTCCCCTGCTGAACTCTGTGTATATACACATTGATCATATATATAAAAAGTGCTATCTGGGTTTTATTCCAGTGTCAGTTGGCGCTGGGTGTGTGCTGACATACTCTCTCTGTCTCTCCAAAGGGCCTTGTTGGGGAATTGTCCCCTTATAGATATATCCCTGTGTGTGTGGGGGTGTCGGTACGTGTGTGTCGGCATGTCTGAAGCGGAAGGCTCGTCCAAGGAGAAGGTGGAGCAGATGAGTGGTGTGTCTCCGTCGGCAACGCCGACTCGATTGAATGGACATGTGGCATATGTTAAATGCAAGTGTGGCCTCATTACATAAGAGACTGGACAAAGCAGAGTCCAGGGAGAAAGCAGGGAGTCAATCCACGGATTGGACTAGGTCACAGGGCCCTTCTGGGTCTCAAAAACGCCCCCTATCCCAAATAGTAGACACTGGTACCGACACGGATTCTGACTCCAGTGTCGACTACGATGATGAAAAATTACACCCAAGGGTGGCAAAAAGTACTCATTATATGATTATTGCAATAAAAGATGTTTTGCATATCACAGATGACCCCTCTGTCCCGGACATGAGGGTGCGCATGTATAAGGAAAAGAAACCTGAGGTAACCTTTCCCCCATCTCATGAGCTTAACGAGTTATTTAAAAAAGCTTGGGAAACTCCAGATAAAAAACTGCAGATTCCCGAAAGGGTTCTTATGGAGTACCCTTTCCCTGCACAGGACAGGGTACGTTGGGAATCCTCTCCTAGGGTGGACAAGGCTTTAACACGCTTGTCCAAGAAGGTGGCGCTACCGTCTCCGGACACGGCAACCCTCAAGGATCCTGCTGATCGCAGGCAGGAGACTACTTTAAAGTAGAGATGAGCGGGTTCGGTTTCTTTGAATCCGAACCCGCACGAACTTCACTTTTTTTTCCACGGGTCCGAGCGACTCGGATCTTCCCGCCTTGCTCGGTTAACCCGAGCGCGCCCGAACGTCATCATGACGCTGTCGGATTCTCGCGAGGCTCGGATTCTATCGCGAGACTCGGATTCTATATAAGGAGCCGCGCGTCGCCGCCATTTTCACTCGTGCATTGAGATTGATAGGGAGAGGACGTGTCTGGCGTCCTCTCCATTAGAATAGAGATAGATAGATTAGATAGAGAGAGATTGTGCAGAGTCGCAGACAGAGTTAGTTTACCACAGTCAGTGACCAGTGCAGTTGCTAGTTAACTTTTATTTAATATAATATATCCGTTCACTTCTCTCTGCTATATCCGTTCTCTGCCTGAAAAAAAAAACGATACACAGCACAGTCAGTCACACAGTGTGACTCAGTCTGTGTGCACTCAGCTCAGCCCAGTGTGCTGCACAGTCATCAATGTATAAATTAAAAGCTTATAATTAATTGTGGGGGAGACTGGGGAGCACTGCAGGTTGTTAGCAGGAGCCAGGAGTACAATTATATTAATTAACAGTGCACACTTTTGCTGCAGGAGTGGTGACCAGTGCCTGACCACCAGTATAGTATTGTTGTATACTACTAATATCTCTTTAAATATCAACCAGTCTATATTAGCAGCAGACACAGTACAGTGCGGTAGTTCACGGCTGTGGCTACCTCTGTGTCGGCACACGGCAGGCAGTCCGTCCGACCAGAATTGTATTATTTATTATTATATACCTACCACCTAACCGTGGTTTTTTTTTCATTCTTTATACCGTCATAGTGTCATCCTAATTGTTACGAGTATACTACTATCTCTTTATCAACCAGTGTACAGTGCGGTAGTTCACGGCTGTGGCTACCTCTGTGTCGGCACACGGCAGGCAGTCCGTCCGACCAGAATTGTATTATTTATTATTATATACCTACCACCTAACCGTGGTTTTTTTTTCATTCTTTATACCGTCATAGTGTCATCCTAATTGTTACGAGTATACTACTATCTCTTTATCAACCAGTGTACAGTGCGGTAGTTCACGGCTGTGGCTACCTCTGTGTCGGCACACGGCAGGCAGTCCGTCCGACCAGAATTGTATTATTTATTATTATATACCTACCACCTAACCGTGGTTTTTTTTTCATTCTTTATACCGTCATAGTGTCATCCTAATTGTTACGAGTATACTACTATCTCTTTATCAACCAGTGTACAGTGCGGTAGTTCACGGCTGTGGCTACCTCTGTGTCGGCACACGGCAGGCAGTCCGTCCGACCAGAATTGTATTATTTATTATTATATACCTACCACCTAACCGTGGTTTTTTTTTCATTCTTTATACCGTCATAGTGTCATCCTAATTGTTACGAGTATACTACTATCTCTTTATCAACCAGTGTACAGTGCGGTAGTTCACGGCTGTGGCTACCTCTGTGTCGGCACACGGCAGGCAGTCCGTCCGACCAGAATTGTATTATTTATTATTATATACCTACCACCTAACCGTGGTTTTTTTTTCATTCTTTATACCGTCATAGTGTCATCCTAATTGTTACGAGTATACTACTATCTCTTTATCAACCAGTGTACAGTGCGGTAGTTCACGGCTGTGGCTACCTCTGTGTCGGCAGTCGGCAGGCAGTCCGTCCATCCATAATTGTATTATTATTATAATATATACCACCTAACCGTGGTTTTTTTTTCATTCTTTATACCGTCATAGTGTCATACTAGTTGTTACGAGTATACTACTATCTCTTTATCAACCAGTGTACAGTGCGGTAGTTCACGGCTGTGGCTACCTCTGTGTCGGCAGTCGGCAGGCAGTCCGTCCATCCATAATTGTATTATTATTATAATATATACCACCTAACTGTGGTTTTTTTTTCATTCTTTATACCGTCGTCATAGTGTCATACTAGTTGTTACGAGTATACTACTATCTCTTTATCAACCAGTGTACAGTGCGGTAGTTCACGGCTGTGGCTACCTCTGTGTCGGCAGTCGGCAGGCAGTCCGTCCATCCATAATTGTATTATTATTATAATATATACCACCTAACCGTGGTTTTTTTTTCATTCTTTATACCGTCGTCATAGTGTCATACTAGTTGTTACGAGTATACTACTATCTCTTTATCAACCAGTGTACAGTGCGGTAGTTCACGGCTGTGGCTACCTCTGTGTCGGCAGTCGGCAGGCAGTCCGTCCATCCATAATTGTATTATTATTATAATATATACCACCTAACCGTGGTTTTTTTTTCATTCTTTATACCGTCGTCATAGTGTCATACTAGTTGTTACGAGTATACTACTATCTCTTTATCAACCAGTGTACAGTGCGGTAGTTCACGGCTGTGGCTACCTCTGTGTCGGCAGTCGGCAGGCAGTCCGTCCATCCATAATTGTATTATTATTATAATATATACCACCTAACCGTGGTTTTTTTTTCATTCTTTATACCGTCGTCATAGTGTCATACTAGTTGTTACGAGTATACTACTATCTCTTTATCAACCAGTGTACAGTGCGGTAGTTCACGGCTGTGGCTACCTCTGTGTCGGCAGTCGGCAGGCAGTCCGTCCATCCATAATTGTATTATTATTATAATATATACCACCTAACCGTGGTTTTTTTTTCATTCTTTATACCGTCGTCATAGTGTCATACTAGTTGTTACGAGTATACTACTATCTCTTTATCAACCAGTGTACAGTGCGGTAGTTCACGGCTGTGGCTACCTCTGTGTCGGCAGTCGGCAGGCAGTCCGTCCATCCATAATTGTATTATTATTATAATATATACCACCTAACCGTGGTTTTTTTATACCACCTAACCGTGGCAGTCCGTCCATAATTGTATACTAGTATCCAATCCATCCATCTCCATTGTTTACCTGAGGTGCCTTTTAGTTCTGCCTATAAAATATGGAGAACAAAAAAGTTGAGGTTCCAAAATTAGGGAAAGATCAAGATCCACTTCCACCTCGTGCTGAAGCTGCTGCCACTAGTCATGGCCGAGACGATGAAATGCCAGCAACGTCGTCTGCCAAGGCCGATGCCCAATGTCATAGTACAGAGCATGTCAAATCCAAAACACCAAATATCAGAAAAAAAAGGACTCCAAAACCTAAAATAAAATTGTCGGAGGAGAAGCGTAAACTTTCCAATATGCCATTTACCACACGGAGTGGCAAGGAACGGCTGAGGCCCTGGCCTATGTTCATGGCTAGTGGTTCAGCTTCACATGAGGATGGAAGCACTCAGCCTCTCGCTAGAAAACTGAAAAGACTCAAGCTGGCAAAAGCACCGCAAAGAACTGTGCGTTCTTTGAAATCCCAAATCCACAAGGAGAGTCCAATTGTGTCGTTTGCGATGCCTGACCTTCCCAACACTGGACGTGAAGAGCATGCGCCTTCCACTATTTGCATGCCCCCTGCAAGTGCTGGAAGGAGCACCCGCAGTCCAGTTCCTGATAGTCAGATTGAAGATGTCAGTGTTGAAGTACACCAGGATGAGGAGGATATGGGTGTTGCTGGCGCTGGGGAGGAAATTGACCAGGAGGATTCTGATGGTGAGGTGGTTTGTTTAAGTCAGGCACCCGGGGAGACACCTGTTGTCCGTGGGAGGAATATGGCCGTTGACATGCCAGGTGAAAATACCAAAAAAATCAGCTCTTCGGTGTGGAGGTATTTCACCAGAAATGCGGACAACAGGTGTCAAGCCGTGTGTTCCCTTTGTCAAGCTGTAATAAGTAGGGGTAAGGACGTTAACCACCTCGGAACATCCTCCCTTATACGTCACCTGCAGCGCATTCATAATAAGTCAGTGACAAGTTCAAAAACTTTGGGTGACAGCGGAAGCAGTCCACTGACCAGTAAATCCCTTCCTCTTGTAACCAAGCTCACGCAAACCACCCCACCAACTCCCTCAGTGTCAATTTCCTCCTTCCCCAGGAATGCCAATAGTCCTGCAGGCCATGTCACTGGCAAGTCTGACGAGTCCTCTCCTGCCTGGGATTCCTCCGATGCATCCTTGCGTGTAACGCCTACTGCTGCTGGCGCTGCTGTTGTTGCCGCTGGGAGTCGATGGTCATCCCAGAGGGGAAGTCGTAAGCCCACTTGTACTACTTCCAGTAAGCAATTGACTGTTCAACAGTCCTTTGCGAGGAAGATGAAATATCACAGCAGTCATCCTACTGCAAAGCGGATAACTGAGTCCTTGACAACTATGTTGGTGTTAGACGTGCGTCCGGTATCCGCCGTTAGTTCACAGGGAACTAGACAATTTATTGAGGCAGTGTGCCCCCGTTACCAAATACCATCTAGGTTCCACTTCTCTAGGCAGGCGATACCGAGAATGTACACGGACGTCAGAAAAAGACTCACCAGTGTCCTAAAAAATGCAGTTGTACCCAATGTCCACTTAACCACGGACATGTGGACAAGTGGAGCAGGGCAGGGTCAGGACTATATGACTGTGACAGCCCACTGGGTAGATGTATGGACTCCCGCCGCAAGAACAGCAGCGGCGGCACCAGTAGCAGCATCTCGCAAACGCCAACTCTTTCCTAGGCAGGCTACGCTTTGTATCACCGCTTTCCAGAATACGCACACAGCTGAAAACCTCTTACGGCAACTGAGGAAGATCATCGCGGAATGGCTTACCCCAATTGGACTCTCCTGTGGATTTGTGGCATCGGACAACGCCAGCAATATTGTGTGTGCATTAAATATGGGCAAATTCCAGCACGTCCCATGTTTTGCACATACCTTGAATTTGGTGGTGCAGAATTTTTTAAAAAACGACAGGGGCGTGCAAGAGATGCTGTCGGTGGCCAGAAAAATTGCGGGACACTTTCGGCGTACAGGCACCACGTACAGAAGACTGGAGCACCACCAAAAACTACTGAACCTGCCCTGCCATCATCTGAAGCAAGAAGTGGTAACGAGGTGGAATTCAACCCTCTATATGCTTCAGAGGTTGGAGGAGCAGCAAAAGGCCATTCAAGCCTATACAATTGAGCACGATATAGGAGATGGAATGCACCTGTCTCAAGTGCAGTGGAGAATGATTTCAACGTTGTGCAAGGTTCTGATGCCCTTTGAACTTGCCACACGTGAAGTCAGTTCAGACACTGCCAGCCTGAGTCAGGTCATTCCCCTCATCAGGCTTTTGCAGAAGAAGCTGGAGGCATTGAAGAAGGAGCTAACACGGAGCGATTCCGCTAGGCATGTGGGACTTGTGGATGCAGCCCTTAATTCGCTTAACAAGGATTCACGGGTGGTCAATCTGTTGAAATCAGAGCACTACATTTTGGCCACCGTGCTCGATCCTAGATTTAAAGCCTACCTTGGATCTCTCTTTCCGGCAGACACAGGTCTGCTGGGGTTGAAAGACCTGCTGGTGACAAAATTGTCAAGTCAAGCGGAACGCGACCTGTCAACATCTCCTCCTTCACATTCTCCCGCAACTGGGGGTGCGAGGAAAAGGCTCAGAATTCCGAGCCCACCCGCTGGCGGTGATGCAGGGCAGTCTGGAGCGACTGCTGATGCTGACATCTGGTCCGGACTGAAGGACCTGACAACGATTACGGACATGTCGTCTACTGTCACTGCATATGATTCTCTCAACATTGATAGAATGGTGGAGGATTATATGAGTGACCGCATCCAAGTAGGCACGTCACACAGTCCGTACTTATACTGGCAGGAAAAAGAGGCAATTTGGAGGCCCTTGCACAAACTGGCTTTATTCTACCTAAGTTGCCCTCCCACAAGTGTGTACTCCGAAAGAGTGTTTAGTGCCGCCGCTCACCTTGTCAGCAATCGGCGTACGAGGTTACATCCAGAAAATGTGGAGAAGATGATGTTCATTAAAATGAATTATAATCAATTCCTCCGCGGAGACATTGACCAGCAGCAATTGCCTCCACAAAGTACACAGGGAGCTGAGATGGTGGATTCCAGTGGGGACGAATTGATAATCTGTGAGGAGGGGGATGTACACGGTGATATATCGGAGGGTGAAGATGAGGTGGACATCTTGCCTCTGTAGAGCCAGTTTGTGCAAGGAGAGATTAATTGCTTCTTTTTTGGGGGGGGTCCAAACCAACCCGTCATATCAGTCACAGTCGTGTGGCAGACCCTGTCACTGAAATGATGGGTTGGTTAAAGTGTGCATGTCCTGTTTTGTTTATACAACATAAGGGTGGGTGGGAGGGCCCAAGGATAATTCCATCTTGCACCTCTTTTTTCTTTTCTTTTTCTTTGCATCATGTGCTGATTGGGGAGGGTTTTTTGGAAGGGACATCCTGCGTGACACTGCAGTGCCACTCCTAGATGGGCCCGGTGTTTGTGTCGGCCACTAGGGTCGCTAATCTTACTCACACAGCTACCTCATTGCGCCTCTTTTTTTCTTTGCGTCATGTGCTGTTTGGGGAGGGTTTTTTGGAAGGGACATCCTGCGTGACACTGCAGTGCCACTCCTAGATGTGCCCGGTGTTTGTGTCGGCCACTAGGGTCGCTAATCTTACTCACACAGTCAGCTACCTCATTGCGCCTCTTTTTTTCTTTGCGTCATGTGCTGTTTGGGGAGGGTTTTTTGGAAGGGCCATCCTGCGTGACACTGCAGTGCCACTCCTAGATGGGCCCGGTGTTTGTGTCGGCCACTAGGGTCGCTTATCTTACTCACACAGCGACCTCGGTGCAAATTTTAGGACTAAAAATAATATTGTGAGGTGTGATGTGTTCAGAATAGGCTGAAAATGAGTGTAAATTATGTTTTTTGAGGTTAATAATACTTTGGGATCAAAATTACCCCCAAATTCTATGATTTAAGCTGTTTTTTAGGGTTTTTTTTAAAAAACACCCGAATCCAAAACACACCCGAATCCGACAAAAAAAATTCGGTGAGGTTTTGCCAAAACGCGGTCGAACCCAAAACACGGCCGCGGAACCGAACCCAAAACCAAAACACAAAACCCGAAAAATTTCCGGCGCTCATCTCTACTTTAAAGTCTATTTATGCGCATACAGGTGCTTTGCTCAGACCGGCAATAGCATCGGTATGGGTATGTAGCGCAGTTGCAGCTTGGACAGATACCTTGTCAGCTGACCTTGATACCCTAGACAGGGATACCATTTTATTAACCTTAGCCCACATTAAAGACGCAGTCTTATATATGAGGGACGCTCAAAGAGACGTTGGGCTGCTGGGTTCCAGAGCCAATGCCATGGCAATTTCTGCGAGACGAGCTCTATGGACCCGCCAATGGACGGGTGATGCAGACTCAAAGAAGCATATGGAGGTTTTACCTTACAAGGGTGAAGTGGTGTTTGGGGAGGGGCTCGCGGACCTGGTTGCCACAGCTACCGCGGGTAAATCTACCTTTTTACCTTTTGTTCCCCAACAGCAAAAGAAAACTCCACAGTATCCGATGCAGTCTTTTCGGTCGCATAAGTCCAGAAGAGGTCGGGGCTCCTCCTTCCTTGCCAGAGGTAAGGGTAGAGGAAAGAGAACACCTGCTTCGGCTAGTTCCCAGGAGCAGAAGTCCTCCCCGGCTTCTACAAAATCCACCGCATGACGCTGGGGCTCCCCTAAGGGAGTCCGCACCAGTGGGGGCACGTCTTCGACATTTCAGCCAGATCTGGGTTCTTTCAGACGTGGATCCTTGGGCGATGGAAATTGTTTCCCAAGGCTACAAGCTGGAATTCGAAGAGGTGCCCCCTCGCCGATTTTTCAAGTCGGCCTTGCCAGCTTCACCCCCAGAGAGGGAAGTAGTGTTAGCTGCAATTCAAAAGCTGTGTCAACAGCAAGTGGTGGTCAAGGTTCCCCTGGTCCAACAGGGAAGAGGGTATTATTCAACCCTGTTTGTGGTCCCGAAGCCGGATGGTTCGGTCAGACCCATTTTAAATCTAAAATCCCTAAACCTGTACTTAAAAAAGTTCAAATTCAAGATGGAATCGCTCCGAGCTGTAATATCCAGCCTGGAAGGGAGGGATTTTATGGTGTCACTAGACATAAAGGATGCATGCCTTCATGTCCCCATATACCCCCCTCATCAGGAGTACCTGAGATTCGCTGTACAGGATTGTCATTACCAGTTTCAGACGTTGCCGTTTGGGCTTTCCACGGCCCCGATGATTTTCACCAAGGTAATGGCGGAGATGATGGTGCTCCTGCGCAGGCAGGGAGTCACAATTATCCCATACTTGGACAATCTCCTGATAAAGGCGAGAGCGAGAGATCAATTGCTGAAGAGCATGTCGCTCTCCCTGAAAGTGCTGCAACAGCACAGTTGGATTCTCAATCTGCCAAAGTCACAATTGGTTCCAACGACTCGGCTATCATTCCTAGGCATGATTCTGGACACGGAACAAAAGAGGGTTTTTCTCCCATTGGAAAAAGCCCAGGATCTCCAGAACATGGTCAGAGACCTGCTAAAACCAAAAAGAGTGTCTGTTCATCAATGCACTCGAGTTCTGGGAAAAATGGTGGCAGCCTCCGAGGCCATCCCCTTCGGCAGGTTTCATGCGAGGACTTTTCAGTGGGACCTTCTGGACAAGTGGTCCGGGTCCCATCTACAAATACATCAGAAAATAACCCTGTCCCCCAGGGCCAGGGTGTCTCTCCTGTGGTGGCTGCAGAGTGCTCACCTTCTAGAGGGTCGCAGGTTCGGCATTCAAGACTGGGTTCTGGTGACCACGGACGCGAGCCTCCGAGGATGGGGAGCAGTCGCACAAGGAAGAAATTTTCACGGACTATGGTCAAGCCAGGAGGCTTGTCTACACATCAACATACTGGAATTGAGGGCCATATACAATGGCCTACG
Organism: Pseudophryne corroboree; assembly: GCF_028390025.1. Taxonomy (NCBI): domain Eukaryota; kingdom Metazoa; phylum Chordata; class Amphibia; order Anura; family Myobatrachidae; genus Pseudophryne; species Pseudophryne corroboree. Next base: position 69,356,217 of record NC_086451.1, read on the forward strand.
ACAAGCGGAGAATCTTCTTCGCGACCTACCGGTTCTGATTCAATCAGACAACGTCACAGCCGTGGGTCATGTAAACCGCCAAGGCGGGACAAGGAGCAGAGTGGCGATGGCGGAAGCCACCAGGATTCTTCGCTGGGCGGAAAATCACATAAGCGCTCTGTCAGCTGTCTTCATTCCGGGAGTGGACAACTGGGAAGCAGACTTCCTCAGCAGACATGATCTCCATCCAGGAGAGTGGGGAATTCATCAAGAAGTTTTTGCAGATAACAAGTCTTTGGGGAATTCCTCAAATAGACATGATGGCGTCACGCCTCAACAAGAAGCTTCGGAGGTATTGTGCCAGGTCGCGGGACCCTCAGGCAGTAGCAGTAGACGCCCTAGTGACACCATGGGTGTTTCAGTCGGTCTATGTATTTCCTCCTCTTCCTCTCATCTCAAAAATATTGAGAATCATAAGACAAAGAAGAGTGCAGACAATACTCATTGTTCCAGATTGGCCTCGAAGGGCCTGGTACTCAGATCTTCAGGAAATGCTCACAGAAGTTCTGTGGCCTCTTCCTCTCAGTGAGGACCTGTTACAGCAGGGGCCATGTGTGTTCCAAGACTTACCGCGGTTATGTTTGACGGCATGGCGGTTGAACACCGAATCCTAGCTGGGAAAGCTATTCCGGAGGAAGTCATCCCTACTCTGATAAAGGCTAGGAAGGAGGTGACGGCAAAGCATTATCACCGTATCTGGAGGAAGTATGTATCTTGGTGTGAAGCCAAGAATGCTCCTACGGAAGATTTCCATCTGGGCCGGTTTCTCCACTTTCTACAGACAGGAGTGGATATGGGCCTGAAGTTAGGCTCCATTAAGGTACAGATTTCGGCCCTATCTATATTCTTTCAGAAGGAATTGGCTTCTCTCCCAGAAGTCCAGACGTTTGTGAAGGGAGTGCTGCACATCCAGCCCCCCTTTGTGCCCCCAGTGGCACCGTGGGACCTTAACGTGGTGTTAAGTTTCCTGAAATCTCACTGGTTTGAGCCTCTTCAAACAGTTGAATTAAAATTTCTCACGTGGACGGTGGTCATGTTATTGGCCTTGGCATCTGCAAGGCGGGTGTCCGAATTGGTGGCCTTGTCCCACAAGAGCCCCTATTTGATTTTCCATGTGGATAGAGCAGAGTTGAGGACACATCCTCAATTTTTGCCTAATGTGGTTTCTTCATTCCATATGAACCAACCTATTGTGGTGCCTGTGGCTACGGGGGACTGGGAGAACTCCAAGTCCCTGGATGTAGTCAGGGCCTTAAAGATTTATGTAGCCAGGACGGCTAGGGTTAGGAAAACAGAGGCTCTGTTTGTCCTGTATGCGGCCAACAAGGTTGGCGCTCCTGCTTCTAAGCAGACTATTGCTCGCTGGATCTGTAACACGATTCAGCAGGCTCAATCTACGGCTGGATTGCCGTTACCAAATTCAGTAAAGGCCCATTCCATTAGGAAGGTGGGCTCTTCTTGGGCGGCTGCCCGAGGCGTCTCGGCATTACAGCTTTGCCGAGCAGCTACTTGGTCGGGTTCAAACACTTTTGCAAAATTCTACAAGTTTGATACCCTGGCTGATGAGGACCTTGCGTTTGCTCAGTCGGTGCTGCAGAGTCATCTGCACTCTCCCGACCGGTTTGGAGTCCCCAGCATCCTCTAGGACGTAAGAGAAAATAAGATTTTAAACCTACCGGTAAATCTTTTTCTCCTAGTCCGTAGAGGATGCTGGGCGCCCGTCCCAGTGCGGACTACATCTGCAAGACTTGTATATAGTTGTTGCTTTCATAAGGGTTATGTTACAGTTAGAATCGGTCTTTGACTGATACTGTTTTTTGTTCATACTGTTAACTGGTTGCGTATATTCCAGGTTATATGGTATGATTGGTGTGGGCTGGTATGAATCTTGCCCTTAGATCAGGGATGGGGAACCTTTGGCCCTCCAGCTGTTGTTGAACTACACATACCAGCATGCCTTGCTACAGTTTTGCTATTTGGCCATGCTAAAACTGTTGCAGGGCATGCTGGGATGTGTAGTTCAACAACAGCTGGAGTGCCGAAGGTTCCCCATCCCTGCCTTAGATTAACAAAATCCTTTCCTCATATTGTCCATCTCCTCTGGGCACAGTTCTCTAACTGAAGTCTGGAGGAGGGGCATAGAGGGAGGAGCCAGTGAACACCCATACTAAAAGTTCTTTGTAGTGCCCATGTCTCCTGCGGAGCCCGTCTATACCCCATGGTCCTTACGGAGTCCCCAGCATCCTCTACGGACTAGGAGAAAAAGATTTACCGGTAGGTTTAAAATCTTATTATTTGTTTTGGTTGTTATTATTCGTTCCCTGTCTATTCTTATGCATTTATTTATTTATTACAATAATAGCTTTTAGCATGGTTATGTTTATTTTTTTTAAACATTTACACACTTTACCTCTGTGCTTGAATGTGGTTTCCCAGTGTTAGCTGGGAATATCCAACAATGCAGCTGTAAAGCTGGGCACACACTGGGGGTTATACAGATCCTGGAGGATTTGCGACAGGATCCGCAAAGTACTGATTTTTGGTACTTTACACATTTGCAGGAGTGCAGCGTAGCACACACTCCGGCATCAGATTACCAGTGATTGACAGTCTGATGTTGTTTGGGGGTCGGGAGGGAGCAGCAATGGCCTCCGATTCTCCAAACGGTGATATATCGCCACCACTTAGGGGGAGAAAAGAGGCCAGGGATCTCCGTGGTTGCATGGAGATCATGAATGCGCAATTGAATGTACACACTATACAATGCGTACAATATTTAAGTCCGATCTGCCTTGGAATGATATAGCGTTCTACAGTGTACTGTATATCACTTGGTGTGCACCCAGCTTAAGGCTTTTACTTATAGCAAAGGGTGGGCAATTATTTCAGCTGGGGGGCCGCTTAACACTTCCAGTGAATAGTCTAGGGCCACACACAAAATATCTTGTAAATCGGGTCTGAACTGCTCATGCACCGCAGTCCCTACACCCCTTCCCCTGAACCTATATAGCAGTCCCTACCCCCCTTCCCCCCCTCCTCATAACCTATATAGCAGTCCCTACACCCCTTCCCCTGAACCTATATAGCAGTCCCCCCCCCCCGAATCTATATAGCAGTTTCTACACCCCTTCCCCTGAACCTATATAGCAGTCCCTACCCCCCTTCCCCCCCTCCCCATAACCTATATAGCAGTCCCTACACCCCTTCCCCTGAACCTATATAGCAGTCCCTCCCCCCCCCCCCGAATCTATATAGCAGTCCCTACACCCCTTCCCCTGAACCTATATAGCAGTCCCTCCCCCCCCCCCCCCCCGAATCTATATAGCAGTCCCTACCCCCCTTTCCCCCCACCTATATAGCAGTTTTTATCTCCCCCCCCCCCCCCCCCCCCCCCCGAACCCATATTGCAAAAGTACAGATCCATTTCAGGTACTGGCGGGGCAGGGTGTTTAACTTTTTTTCACAGTGGAAGATGATCCGCTGCCTGATCCCCGCTGCCAGTGCTTCACGGAGTCGCTGCCCGGAGTCACTGCTGCTGTCCGCTCCCCGGAGTCATTGCTGCTGCCCGCCGCTCCTGCTGTGGCTCTGCCCCCCGTGCCACCCAGCGCATGACATCACAGAGGAAATCCCGGTCAGCAGACCCTGTGACGTGACCAGGATTTCCTCAGCAGCGCCGCGTCTGGCAGCAGTGTAGCGCAATGACAAGCGGCTCAGCCAGTCGGGCCGCTTGTCATTGCACACTGATGGGAGACAGCGGGCCAGGCAGGATCGGTTCGCGGGCCGCATGTTGCCCACCCCTGACTTATAGCCCCAGTGTCAGATCTCATCTGTTACTGACAGAGCCAAGCAGTGCTAAAGGTTAATGACAGAGGTTCTTGGCCTTGCTAAATACTGTGAAAGTGGTGTCCCAGAGGAATACAATATAATGTTAAAGGGGTAGAATAGCTTTAGACAACACTTGACGTCGTGAAAGTAGAAAGTGTAAAACCTTTTAATGTTCCAGCTTGTGGCATAGTACAAATACAGTTGTAATGAAGACAGACGCCCTGGATAGTGCAAACCAAAAATGATAGTGGAAAGAAATGGCGATGAAAGAAACCAATCATTTAGATAAAAATAAAAACTGTACGACAAAAAGGAATTGTGAAGTTGTGTAGCTGATAATTATTCCAGCAAAAACAGAATACTAATCACTATAGAAATTGTAATTCATACAAATTAACACTACCAGTATACAACTTTTCAATGGGGTCTATTTACTTAGCTGTGTGGAGAGATAAAGTACCAGCCAATCAGCTCTTGTCATGTTACAGGCTGTGTTTGGTAAATGACAGAAGCTGGTTGGTTGGTACTTTATCTCTATACACTTTAGCTCTCTCCAAGACTTAGTAAACAGACCCCTCTGTCTGTAAGCTCTCATTATGAGCAGGGCCCTCTCCCCAACCACTATCCATTTTTGGGAGCGAATGTTCTGCCGTGTGCACGGGTAGTTACAGCAGGTGATTGTTATGTGTGTGACGTGTGTTACTGTGTCACTTGGTAATGCTGATGAATTGCAGCATACACACTCAACAGAGGTATCAATAAATATATAGGACAAGGCCCCACCTCTGCTAGCTCTGAGCTGGTGCAAAACTGACACGCTATTACAGATGGCCATGAACATCAGGAAACACCCCTTAAGATGCTCCTCTCCACCCATTTGTCTCATTCCAGTAATCTTACTTTGCAAAATGGAATCCTGTTTCGGCACCAGTGCACCGTCTCCGTACTTTACTAGAAAGTCTTACTTCTGCCAATCTCCATTATCCTTCCTGTGCAAGCCCCTGCCCCTCCATAGATCATAGGCCCTCATTCCAAGTTGTTCGCTCGCTAGCTGCTTTTAGCAGCATTGCACACGCTAAGCCGCCGCCCTCTGGGAGTGTATCTTAGCTTAGCATAATTGCGAACGAAAGATTAGCAGAATTGCGAATAGAAATTTCTTAGCAGTTTCTGAGTAGCTCCAGACTTACTCAGCCATTGCGATCAGTTCAGTCAGTTTCGTTCCTGGTTTGACGTCACAAACACACCCAGCGTTCGCCCAGACACTCCCCCGTTTCTTCAGACACTCCCGCGTTTTTCCCAGAAACGCCAGCGTTTTTTCACACACGCCCAGAAAACGGCACGTTTCCGCCCAGAAACACCCACTTCCTGTCAATCACAGTATGATCACCAGAACGATGAAAAAACCTTGTTATGCCGTGAGTAAAATACCTAACTTTTGTGTAAAATAACTAAGCGCATGCGCTCTGCGAACCTTGCGCTTGCGCAGTAAGCGACTAATCAGAATATAGCGAAAATCGGCAACGAGCGAACAACTCGGAATGACCCCCATAGTTGCATATGCATACCCTCCCTCATTTTGCAGGAGACTCCCTGAAATTGTACCAATCTCCCTGACTCCCTGAATAGACCATAAATCTCCCTGATTGCACCTTACACTCATTATGTAGCAGTTACATTCTTGGGGGGGGGGAGAGAAATCAAAGATACATACATTCAAATGGGATCATCGGTGCCATTTCCCTGCATTGGTTATAAGGCACAATGGGGCAGATGTATTAATCTGGAGAAGGCATAAGGATGTGCAAGGTGATAAAGGAAGCAGCCAATCAGATCCTAACTGTTAATTTACATATTGGAGCTGATTGGCTGGTGTGTTTATCACCTTGCACATATCACTGGATTATCACTTCATTATGCCTTCTCCAGGTTAATACATCTGCCCCAAGGTTTCTCGTGGCCACTTACAGTATATGGAACCTCTTGTAAAACACAATAAACAAACAAATCCTGAAAAATATCAGTCTTTTCTTCAACAAGTAGATCTTTCTAACTTTGGGACTCATTTACATTTGGATGTAAGTCATTTTCATGACACGTCTGTCAGGTATTACTTTCACAATCTCTCTGAAATGCTTTTTCCAAAGTAGGCAAGTATGCCATAGATGCACCTGACTGGCTCCATAGTCCTGGGTTCTCAGGCAGAGATGTAGGGGAGCCCTAAACTGCGTTTGTGCTGCAGAGCGCCCATTTCCTGCTCTGTGTGTGTACTGTGTGCACATAGCTAATAATGCCCACAGGCAGCCATGCACAATACAGACGTATTACAGGAGCATCTTCCATTCATTCAGGTTCAGAGCATTATTTGCATAAATAACCATTAGAAGCCAATATTGACTTCCAGAATTTCAATGCAATTAACACTGCATTACACTGGGCTGTATTCATTCTGATAATTAACTTTGGGTCACTTGAAAGCAAGGATTGTTCACAGGTTGCTAATAAGGTTACACAGATACTTCATTCCTGACTTGGATTCTGGGGGTAATTCCAAGTTGATCGCAGCAGGAAATTTTTTAGCAGTTGGGCAAAACCATGTGCACTGCAGGGGAGGCAGATATAACATGTGCAGAGAGAGATAGATTTGGGTGGGGTGAGTTCAATCTGCAATCTAATTTGCAGTGTAAAAATAAAGCAGCCAGTATTTACCCTGCACAGAAACAAAATAACCCACCAAATCTAACTCTCTCTGCAAATGTTATATCTGCCCCCCCCCCCCCCCCCCTGCAGTGCACATGGTTTTGCCCGACTGCTAAAAGATTTCCTGCTGCGATCAACTTGGAATTACCCCCCATGTGCACTGCAGGTGGGGCAGATGTAACGTGCAGAGAGAGTTAGATTTGGGTGTGGTGTGTTCAATCTGCAATCTAAATTGCAGTGTAAAAATAAAGCAGACAGTATTTACCCTGCACAGAAACAAAATAACCCACCCAAATCTAACTCTCTCTGCAAATGTTATAGCTGCCCCCCCTGCAGTGCACATGGTTTTGCCCAACTGCTAAAAAATTTCCTGCTGCAATCAACTTGGAATTACCCCCTCTGTGCAAGTCAGGAATGAAGCACAGGCTAAATGTTGACACTGTTTGTCAGGATTTGGGATCTGGGACACACAGTTGCCCAACAATCTTGTTACAAGGGTGCACTGTAGAATGGAATCTGTAACAAGTTCTTCCCGGGTGGGACCCGGCATTGGACCCTAAACACAACAATCCCAACCCGACTATGGGGGTCATTCCGAGTTGTTCGCTCGTTGCCGATTTTCGCTATGCTGCGATTTTTTGCTAATTGCGCATGCGCATGGTACGCAGGGCGGATGCGCTTAGTTATTTAACTAAAAACTTAGTAGATTTGCTGTAGCTTCTGTGGCGCTTTTCAGTCGCACTGCTGATCGGTAAATGATTAACAGGAAAGGGGCGTTTCTGGGAGGTAACTGAGCGTTTTCCGGGAGTGTGCTAAAAAACGCAGGTGTGTCAGGGAAAAACGCGGGAGTGTCTGGAGAAACGGGGGAGTGGCTGGCCGAACGCAGGGCGTGTTTGTGACGTCAAACCAGGAATGAAACGGGCTGAGCTGATCGCAGTGTAGGAGTAAGTGTCGAGCTACTCAGAAACTGCTAAGAATTATTTATTCGCAATTCTGCTAATCTTTTGTTCTCAATTCTGCTAAGCTAAGATACACTCCCAGCGGGCGGCGGCCTAGCGTGTGCAATGCTGCTAAAATCTGCTAGTGAGCGAACAACTCGGAATCACCCCATATATGCGTGTGCGGAGCCGGCACTGCGAGATGACATCATCTTCGCACCGCCTCTCCCTATGCAGTGACCGGGTACCGGGTTGCATTGACCCGGGTAACCTGTTCACACTGTGCCTGACCCGGTAATTACCCGGGAATAACCCTTCTTATAACCCGGGTTGAATTACCGGGTCAGGCGACCTGGGAATTCGTTCTTGGCCCCTTTCACACCGCATAGCAACCCGTGTCAAGCTGGCAATATACCGGGTCAAAACCGGGTGATTTGTGTGGAGGGGAAAAGGGTGATAAGGAATCCTGTGATGAGCAAAGCAATTGCAGTCATGGGATTCCTTACCCCAAAGATAATGGAGATGTTCCTCTGTACTGTTATATATCTGGCCCTTTAGAGCCCGCCGGGACCAGCAGTGCAAGGAGGGGCGTTCTGCTACAGGCACAGCAGGGGTTTATGTACCGTATCCCAATGCTTATAGCAGTGGAGCATCAAGCTCTTTAAGTAGCGGGTAGAGGCCAGTATTACATGTGATCACTGGCGTTTCTATAATGGGTGCAGGGTGTGTGGTGCACACGGGCCCCTGAGTCCAGGGGGGTCCCACACCGCACACACTGCACCCATTTCTCCTATACTTACCTTTCCGGAGTCCATCGCTGACCGTGTGTGGGCCCCCTCCTCTCCCGTAGCCGTCGCGCCGCTGCTAGCACACTGACCACTAGAGACTCTGGCACTGTGCCAGAGTCTACAGCTCTCAGAGTGCTGGCAGCGGCGCGGCGGCTATGGGAGAGGAGGGGGCCCACACACGGAGTCTGCACACGGGTCCCCTCCTCTCTAGAGACGCCCCTGCATGTGATGTTAGCAACAATGCTCCGTGAAGCTACATACTGGGGTGCTAAGTCGGACAAATACCAGCACTTCCACAGTGTAGCCGACAGGTGCAAGTAACTCCGTACCTTCAACGTTTCCTCACCAGCAGGGCAAGTTTCTCAAGAAGCAGATATCCTGTACGCTCGTAAGCTAGGTACACACTATAGAATTATTGGGCCAATTTGGCAATAATTTGAAGAACGACCAAAGTTATTGTATAGTGTGTACGAACGATCGTGTTGGCGTTTCGCTGATAATTCGGGAAAATCTTGCCCACACACACGAACGATTGATTCCGATCTATCGGCCCAGACCGAAAAATATCTGCCGCAATCTCCAGATATCTAGCAGTGTGTGTGCGTTCTCAATAATCTGCTCGTATTTCCAATGTTTTCCTCTCACTACATCATCCGTCTTGTGGGCGGACATATGCAAATGCAGTGTGACGTGGGCAAAATGTGTGTAGCTCAGATATTGGTGCCTACAATTTCCTGAAAAATCATCCGATTGTCAGGCAGACCCCAAAAAATCTGCCGGTGTGTACCTAGCTTAAGCAGTGTGGTATAATGCCTGAGGTATCCAGTCTTTGGGTCGACACCACCTAGGTCGACAGTGAATAGGTCGACACTAAAAATAGGTCAACATGGCCATTAGGTCGACATGAACAAGGGGTGACATGTAAAAAAGTTGACATGAGTTTTTCACATTTTTTCTTTTTTTAAAACTTTTTCATAGTTTACGTTCCACGTGGACTACGATTGGGAATGGTAACCTTGCCCGAAGCATGGCAAGCGAAGCGGTGCACTAATTGGGGTTCCCGGTGACTTTACGAAGAAAACGACACCCAAAAAAAACATGAAAAACTCATGTCAACCTTTTTTCATGTCGACCTTGTTCATGTTGACATAATGGCCGTGTTTAACTATTTCTTGTGTCGAAATAGCCACTGTCGACAAATAGGTGTCGACCCTGGGTCCCATGCCCATGCCTGATATGCAAGGCAATCGTCTGTATCATTAATTGCTCATCAACACAGTCTGTGTGCAGTCAGCTTTTCATAATGGACAATGGGGGTCATTCTGAGGTGATCGCTAGCTGCATTTGTTTGCTGTGCAGCGATGAGGCTAAAAAATTGCAATTCTGCGCATGCTTATGTGGCGCAATGCGCATGCGCGGCGTACTATTGCAACGAATGATGTAGTTTCATACAGGGTCTAGCGAAGCTTTTCAGTCGCACTGCTGGCCTCAGAGTGATTGACAGGAAGTGGGCGTTTCTGGGTGTCAACTGACCATTTTCAGGGAGTGTTCGGAAAAAAACGCAGGCGTGCCAGGAAAAACGCAGGCATGGCTGGGCGAACGCAGGGCGTGTTTGTGATGTCAAAACAGGAACTGAACAGTCTGAAGTGATCGCAAGCGCTGAGTAGGTTTTGAGCTATTCTGAAACTGCACAAAAAAATTTGCCACCGCTCTGCGATCCTTTCGTTCGCACTTCTGCTAAGCTAAAATACACTCCCAGAGGGCAGCGGCACAGCGTTTGCACGGCTGCTAAAAATGCTGCGAGCGAACAAATCGGAATGACCCCCTATGTTGGCTAAAACATGCAATAAAACCAGAACAAGACGCTCACACATTCTACTATTATGTGTTGCAAGGCAGGCACACCACAAACATCACAAAACACTTAGAAATGTAATAATAGAGGGCTATTCTAATTGAATTCCATCCCTCTAGACCAGATCAATTCATATACATAAATCAGTCCTTTCTTCCATATCCTCCAGCAATACCTTGGACTAATGTTACGTTGCCGCTAAACGCTATATAAAATTTATAAATGGTCAGCCATGTCCATCAACAGAGGAGCTGGTTCTGAATTGCACAGATTTGTGTTCATAAGCGCAAATGGCGAGGTTCTAGTCTTCAGCGCATGTAGAGATGCAAATGTATCCATCTTTACATATGTTCGTCCTGTTCTGATTCGGATGGGATTTTCTGTGAAATAAGGCATTGCAGGGCAGGAACAGAGAGGCTGCAAAGTGATCGCATGGGGCTGGTGCAAGTGCAGATATTAATGATGCCGGTTGCAGCTGCTGGCGTAAAATCAATGGGCAGCACGAGTTTCTGCTTACACCAGCCAGCACAAAACTCTGCATTGATTGGTCGGATACTCACAGTATCTTATGGTAGTAAGTCAGGCTTCCATGGCTGCCCACAACTACATCTGCTTAATGTACACCTTTACATCATTCCCCTAATGTTTCCCTTTAGCCTCATATACCCATTTTATACCAGAATAGGTGGGTCACACGGGGAGCCTGACACGGGTGCTTCCCGTCTGCGACCCGCCTCAGGCCCCTCACCGCCGCTGTTTCCAACTCAGCACATTCTTCCCTGCTAACCAGTTGAAGTTGGAGGTTGGTGCGTTGAGGGAGTAAGGATATTGGGTAATGAAGATGGGGAGTGTTATATAGATCATGCTAATAGTCTTATTAAGAAGAGGCTTGCTAAATACATATTCCGTACACCCCATGGATTATTCTATAAGGATGTAGCTTTGTGAAGCAAAGTAACTAAAGTACTATGAAACAATTGGCCTCATTTAGAGTTGGGAGAACATACAGGGGTTCTGAACCTGGAGATACGAGACACGCCACCTCACGTGGTTTCATGCACATCATATTTACTTGTACAGTTAGCAGTGAAAGCGCCACCTTGTGTATAATAAAACAAGGGCAGGAACTGGTTGGATGCAAGTGACTACGGGGGTCATTCAGATCTGATTGCTGCTGTGCGTTTTCTATGCGTCTGGCCAGTGTCGGACTGGGGCATGAAGGACCCACTGGGGAATGCTGCTGTAGGGGCCCGTGCTTAAAGGTGTGGCCAGGTTCCAGTGGGGGCGTGGCCAGCCACCACAGATGTTTGACTAACCATTACATGTTCTGTGCCCCTTGGTAAATATATAATAAACCAAATTATTGTGAAGTATAATGTAACATATGTATAATGCATAAATCCAGTGCACTAAGATAGTCTGGAACTTGATCCCTAGAGGAGGAGGAGGGCCCACAGGCAGTAAGGCCCACCGGTGGTTTCCCCTGTGGACCAGTCCAACCCTGCGTCTGGCTATTAAAAGACCCCTGTTTTTGTTGATGCAAATAAAATGACATTATTATTGTAATTTAAATATTTTTTTGTAGACTGGATGGGGGAGATTTCATACAGTATATGCTGATTTGATTTGTCCTGATTGCATAGGACTCTGAATCACCCATAGATAAGTTGGCAATGGTGCAGGAGCAGTTGCTAACAATGTCAAGATCATCTACAAAACAGACTTGCGTTGATCTCAGTATCAGGTCCACCGTCTTGCCCAGTCGTGTATTTATTTGTTGTTTATAGTTACATAGCCTTACACAGAAACCTCATTAGCACCAAGTTATTGCTAGTGACTTGTGGTGTTCCAGTTGCTTTCAGTAAGTGTGGAGTTTAAGGACAGTATTTACCATACTTGTGGCAAAACCTCCCACCTCCTTCCCCCTGAGGTGGAAAACCCTTTGAACTGTTTCTCTGTGCTCTGACCTGTTGCTGCCCACCCACTACATGCACAGCAGACATGTTCCCTGGATCTGTCACCAAGAAAGCAATATAATACCACTAATAATAATGATGTTCTATATAACTCAGCACATAACACAGTGACAGAAATGTCTCTGATGATGGAGTTACGGAACTACCCCTATTATCTTCTGTCACACAGTCATTTCCTGTCAGAAACATGATTATAGCACAAGACAGGCCCTAGGCCCTGTCTCAGGACACACTGAATTCACATTTTACACAGCTCTGAATTTCATGTTTTGCTGGATGGAACCATTTCTCGCCAGGAAATGTAATACCCCTTTCACATCGCACAAATAACCCGGTATCGACACGGCATATTGCCGTGTCGAAACGGGTCAATGTGCGATGTGAAAGCTCCTTTGGTGAATTAGCGGGTCGCCTGACCCGGTAATTCAACCCGGTAAAAAAGAAGGGTTATTCCGGGTTGAATACCGGGTCAGGCGCAGTGTGAATGGGAGCCGTTCCGATGCGACACGGCTCCCATTCACAGCATAGGGAGAGGCGGCGCAGGAGATGAGCTCATCTCCCAGCGCCGCCTCCACCCCCGCCCCTGCTGCTGCTGCGCCACCCGCTGCTATGGCAACCGACCCGGTATATTGCCGGGTCGGAAAGCCAGCGGAGGAGCGCAAATACCGGATCCCACCCGGTAAGGACACGTTTCTCTTATCGGGTAGGATATGGCATTTGCGATCTGAATGCAGCATAAGTCTCCCTCAGGATACCCATACATGTTCTCTCAGGTCCTGATCCAGAGATGTACGATAACGCTATGTTACCATCTCCAGTGGTTTGAGAGCTGCACGTTATGCCTCCTGCAGCTTTTCCATATTTTAGTACAGCTGGGCTGTGCTAACTGTGTGCAATAACTATGTCACAACTGTTGTTGATGTCCATTCTGCGAGCCAAGAAAGGGCGGTACTTTTTTACTGATGATGCACAACGGTACTCCGCGCCAACACCACTTTTTTGTGGTATAATTTTTCATTCTTATATCTTATAGGGAGAAATCAGATATTTAATTTCAGAAAATAATAAAATAAGCAGGGCCGTAACTAGGGTGATGCAGAGTGTGCCACCGCACATAGCACTGCAGGATAGGGGGCACTGTTGGCGGCACTTGGAGCTTCCCCCCTTTTTGAAACCCATCATCTCCTGACAGCCCGTCTCCTGCCACCATGCATTCCATCGCCTTTACCTGTACAACATTCATGAACAAGATGCTGAGATACCTGGGATTCAAACCCATTGCCTGTGGCATTACAGTCAGACACTCTTTTAATTGAGCTATCTGCCCTTGAATAGAAAGTTAGAAAATTGTAACTATTTGAAGCTCATCTTGTACTTTGACAAAATGACCAGCTTTGACCTGCTCAATTGCAATTCTGATAATTTTTCTTATAAAGTACAAGTAGCTTCATATAGTTAGAAATTATAGTTTGTATGCTGGATCAAATAGCTCAGTGAGTAGAGTGTTTGACTAGAATGCAACAGGTTATAGGTTTGAATCCTGGGTACCGCAGTATATTGAAATATAAGATTACCATGCGATCATGCGATAGATCACATGGTAATCACGTGATGGGCTCGTCACCGCCGAGTGGGAGCGGCCTCCGGCCGCTCCCGGCGGGTGCCCATCGCACATCACAGTGCGCTATATAGCATGTGTTTCTAGAAACACATGCGATCGCACTGCGATTCGATAAATATTATGTGCAGCACATAATATCTTGAGATGCGATATTCGACCGGCGTGCCCGCGCATCGCGTCGAAAGGTACTAAAATGTGCATACAATCCTTCGATTTCTCTCACAGATGTGGCCGAAATCGAAGGATAGTACCAATAATCTCATAAGTGTATGGGCACCATAACAGCTTGAGATATGCACTAACTTTTCATAAGATTTTGACTATATAGTCAAAATCTTACAGCTTGATCTCACCGTGTGTACACACCTTTACTTTCACAATCTCTCTGAAATGCTTTTTCAAAAGTAGGCAAGTATGGCTTCCTTTAATCTCATTTTTAGGTCACACCTCCCAGGGGTGCGTGCAAGCAAAACTGAGTGATTTTATCATTTCCATCATTTGCTATTACGGAACATTGTGGATCATGGGGGTCATTCCGAGTTGTTCGCTCGCAAGCTGCTTTTAGCAGCATTGCACACGCTAAGCCGCCGCCTACTGGGAGTGAATCTTAGCATATTAAAATTGCGAATGAAAGATTTGCAGAATTGCGAATAGACACTTCTTAGCAGTTTCTGAGTAGCTCCACACTTACTCGGCATCTGTGATCAGTTCAGTGCTTGTCGTTCCTGGTTTGACGTCACAAACACACCCAGCGTTCGCCCAGACACTCCTCCGTTTCTCCAGCCACTCCTGCGTTTTTCCCAGAAACGGTAGCGTTTTTCACACACTCCCATAAAACGGCCAGTTTCCGCCCAGAAACACCCACTTCCTGTCAATCACATTACGATCACCAGAACGAAGAAAAAACCTTGTAATGCCGTGAGTAAAATACCTAACTGCATAGCAAATTTACTTGGCGCAGTTGCACTGCGGACATTGCGCATGCGCATTAGCGACTAATCGCTCCGTTGCGAAAAAAAATAACGAGCGAACAACTCGGAATGACCCCCCATGTATTTGCCCCCAAAGGGCCTGATTCTCACACTTCTGTGGCACTGTACTCACTTTCATATGCGAATGTGACAATCTGTCAAACTAAGTTGCAAATCTGTGAGAAACCTGCGCGTTTGTGGCTGTTGCCGCATTGTACGTCAGCCCAAACCCGCACAGAAGTGCTCACAGATCCACAGGGTTGCGGCCACTTTTGAGCAAATTCAGGCTGTGATCAGGCAGCGATGGTGCAATTCAGGTGCTGTCGCCGGTGCTGAACTGCCACGGCAATGGCAACTTGCACCCTTCGCATTTAATTGTGTTGACCGCTGTGTGTCCAACACTGACCGTGTCAACATTCAGAATTTGGACACTTATGTCAATAATGGGGAAGTGTCAATAGTGTCTTTTTTTATGTAATTCTGCCCCTAAGCGAAGTGTTGATATTATGAACAGAGATTTCCTGTGTACAGCCCAGTATCTCATATGTTATCTCATCATGCGTGCTCATTATTATCCATTCAGCACACAGTAATGTGAATGGGACAAGAGATGATTTTTCTGGAGTTCCTGGTAACATTTATCAGGTCATAATGCCAGATTACAAGTCCTGTGTTATTTCTCAGATAATGCCTAGGAACCTCTTTACCATTTGCCTGACCTGATTAGCAAAACACCTCTGTGTCTGACTCTGCAGATTGTCAGTGACTGCTATCAGTGTCTCAGTGATAGGGGAGATGTGATCCTGATATTAATACTGACAGGGTAATAACCCACATCTGCTCACGGTGCTCTGGCATTTGCTAATAGAACACACACAAGGCTGATGGAGGAGATAAGGGAGGTCAGTAACAGCTGCATCAGACACTTTGCTAATAAAGCCCAGATCAGATAAGTCTGACTGTCACTATCTGCAGCCTCCAACAAAGAGGAGAGATGGGCTTCCCAGGGAGAGGTGCCAAAGCAGCCACTTCCCTGCACCCATCTGCTGCCATTCCCCACCATGTGTTCTCATGGACCAAATGCAGCAAGTGTGACTTCATGAGCCAACTGGACTGTACACGATCAGCCACCTTTGTGTAGGTGATGCAGACCGTGTGACAATCAGATCTGTAGCCACAGAGGCTGGAACAATTGGGAAATATGAGCAGTAGCGGATCTTGCCACGGGCAAGCAGGACTTTTGCCCGGGGCGCCACCATCCGGAGGGCGCCGCACCAGGGCAAGATCCGCTGCTGCTGTGTGCCCCCCTGCTGCCACTGGCCGCTGCCCCCCCCCCCCCCCCCCCCCGCTGCCGCTGGGAAGGGAAACTAGACGCGTACGCGTCTAGTTTCCCTTCGTGGAGAGGTCCTTTACTGTGCAGTGCGCGATGACGTCATCGCGCACCGCACAGCAAAGGTCCTCTCCACGAAGGGAACTAGACGCTACGCACATCATTTCAGTCTGTACAGGGGGCGTAAATGACCACGCCCCCTGTACGAAGCCACGCCCCCTAATGCCACCCGGGGCGCCAGAAGCCCTGGAACCGGCCCTGAATATCAGTGGCGCACCCAGGGGGGGTTTCCGAGTACCCATAAACCCCCCTCCACTAAAAAAAAACAAAAAAACATTTTTTTATTTTTTTATTTTTTTTGAGCTGCATGAGTATTATTAATGACTGTCTAGCGTCCTCTGCAGCCTGCTGTCTTCCTGGTGGCACTTGCAAGTGCAATAAAAGTTTACTTTATTTTAATTATAGTACATATATATCCATGTGCCTACATATATACACATGTATATACATACATACATACACACACACACACACACACACACACACACACACACACACACACACACACACATGATATATATATATACATGTGTATATATATATATATGTGTACTGTATGTGTGTGTATATATGTATATATATATATGTATGCATGTTTAATATGCTATGTGTATGTGGGTTCACTACGATCTCCTGGCGGCTGGCCTCCCGGCGACCAGCATACCGGCGCCGGGAGGCCGGCCGCCGGCTTACCAACAGTGTGGCGAGCGCAAATGAGCCCCTTGCGCGCCACACTATTCTATTCTCCCTCCAGGGGGGTCGTGGACCCCCACGAGGTAGAATAAGTGTCGGTATGCCGGCAGTCAGGCTCCCGGCGCCGGTATGCTGGTCGCCGGGAGCCCGACCGCCGGCATACTGAAGACCACCCGTGTATATGTATGTATGTGTGTGTGTGTGTGTGTGTGTGTGTGTGTGTGTGTGTGTGTGTATGTATATATATATATATATATATATATATGTGTGTGTGTAGATATATATATATATATATATATATATACACACACACACACACACACAGACACACTAGTTTTACGGACCCAGCATATACTTGGTCACCTCAGTCCCCACCCCCGTGATTGGCTCCGCCCAGTTCTGGAAACCCCCCCCATGCAAATCCTGCGTTTGCCACTGAATATGAGTACAAGAAATCAATAAAAAGAAGATAAAACTAACTAAATAGCTTTTAGGCAGCTGTGAACCAAATCTACCAGAATGATTCCTTGCTTCATCATACTCAGGGGCGCCAGCTTTTGGTAAGGTCCTGGCCATGCCATTGTAGCCTCCCGGGCTCCTTGCGAATACTCACACCTTGATGCAACTTTGTTGGGGCCTCCCTCACTTCCAGGCCCTGCATTGCGTCGCCTTACAGTGAAGCTTAATAACGTTGCAGTGTGCAGAAATATGTTGTAACCAATAGCAACCAGCAAGGCTATATTTGGATTTTCAGGGGACGCACAGCAAGTAATTCACTGGGAGGCCACCCTCCCACACTTTTACACAGAGGTTCTACTCTGGTGTTTTGAGGGGTTGGGGCTGATATGCCAGCGGTCGGGATCCCGCAGGTCAGCATACCGACCCCGGAATCCTGGCCGCCAGAATGCCGGCGGGAGGATGGGGGAGGGCAAGCACAATGGAGCCCCTTGGCACTCGCCACAGATTCTATTCCCACTCAATGGGTGTCGTGGACACCCACGAGTGGGAATACCCCTGTTAACCGGCATTCCGGCGGGCGGCATTGTCAGCGCCTGGGATTACAGCATCAGTATCCTAACCGAAAGGATCCCGACCGCCGGTATATCAACTGCATCCCGTTGTGAATGTGCAATTTAAGTGTTTTCAATAGGAAAAAAAGAGGTTATGTGACAACCACTGGGCCTATTTATCAAATAATGTTTGTGGGAAATATAAATGATCACTTCACCCATACTTACCAACTTTTTCTGTCTCTCTGGAAGAACCCGGAGAGAAGATGCTACTGGACACTTTCGGAGTGCCGGACCTGGCTGTCACGTCATTAAGCCCCTCCAGCCACCACAGGGAAAAATGCTGCAATTTGTGGGCCTGCTGGTAGCAGGTGGGACAAAATGACAAGATTAACATACTTAGCCCCCTTCTGTACGGCGCTGCATTTTCGGTGTTTTTCTCCCCATCCTGCCTGCTTTACCGGAAGAGGACGGACAGCGGAAGGTCCACCTACTCTTGCGTTGGCTTGGGGGACTACCTGGAAAAAATCAGGAGTCATCCACTATTTTCAGGAAAGTAGGCTAGTATGGTGTCACCTCAATCAACCATGGAACCATGGGTGGACTGCATCATATATCTACATATCTGTCGCACTCTCTCCATTTCATCAGATGGCGTTATCCCGTTGTAGCCTATGTTCTACACTCTGTAGAGAGTGCTCACATATTCTCCAACCAACTGAAATAGAACATAAAGAGATGGCGGCTGCAGTTGCTTTACTTGAACTGACGGCAGGGGCAGGTTCCTATCGGAGCCCCTGGCCTGGCGACTCAGTCATGATACATTTATGCTGCTTTCACATCGCAAACCCTGCTTTTAAAACGTTTCTTAAAACAGGTCTTAAAACGAGTCTGAGCAGTTAAACCCCTTTCACATCGCATGTTGTAACTGGTATATTACCGTTTCATTACCGTTTTGGTACCTTTCACACCAGTGGCGGAACAAGCAAGCGGTGGGCCCAGGTGCGACAAAATGCTTTGGGGCCCCCCCTCCCCATCCAAGTCCACCCCGGGGGCAGTGCGCGCTGTAGGCGCGCGCAAAAATACATAGTGGCGTGGCTTCGTGGGGAAGGGGTGTGGCCACAAAATAATACCAACACAGTAGTCTCCATTATTCAAATTACGCCGCACAGTAGCACCACTACACCAGGTAGAGACCCTTTTACACCTTACAGCGAACAGATTCCTCTTTTTACACATTACAGCAGACAGCGTGCCCTTTTTACACATAACGGCAGACAGCGTGCCCTTTTTACACATAACGGCAGACCGCGTGCCCTTGTTACACATTACGGCAGACAGCGTGCCCTTTTTACACATTACGGTAGACAGCGTGCCCTTGTTACACATTACGGCAGACAGCGTGCCCTTGTTACACATTACGGCAGACAGCGTCCCCATTTTTACACATTACGGCAGGCAGATTCCTCCTTTTTACACATAGCAGCAGGCAGATTCCCCATTTTTACACATAGCGTCAGGCAGCCCCCCTTTTTTACACATTACGGCAGGCAGATTCCCCATTTTTACACATAGCGTCGGGCAGATTACCCCTTTTTACACATAACGGCAGACCGCGTGCCCTTGTTACACATTACGGCAGACAGCGTGCCCTTTTTACACATTACGGCAGACAGCGTGCCCTTGTTACACATTACGGCAGACAGCATCCCCATTTTTACACATTACGGCAGGCAGATTCCCCTTTTTACACATAGTGGCAGGCAGTCCCCCCTTTTTACACATTGCGGCAGGTAGTCCCCCCTTTTTACACATTGCGGCAGGCAGTCCCCCCTTTTTACACAGTGCGTCAGGCAGTCCCCCCTTTTTACACATTGCGGCAGGCAGTCCCCCCTTTTTACACATTGCGGCAGGTAGTCCCCCCTTTTTACACATTGCGGCAGGCAGTCCCCCCTTTTTACACATTGCGGCAGGTAGTCCCCCCTTTTTACACATTGCGGCAGGCAGTCCCCCCTTTTTACACAGTGCGGCAGGCAGTCCCCCCTTTTTACACATTGCGGCAGGTAGTCCCCCCTTTTTACACATTGCGGCAGGCAGGCACAAGAAAGAAAGAAGGAAAGAAAAAGAAAGAAAGAAAGAAAGAAAGAAAGAAAGAAAGAAAGAAAGAAAGAAAGAAAGAAAGAAAGAAAGAAAGAAAGAAAGAAGAATTATACTTACCCTCAGGCTCCTCGGTGCAGCTGCGTCAGACGACGATTCCCGGGCAGTAGAGAATGAGGAGGAGGGAGCCGGAGGACGGAGCCGCAGCAGCGCTTTGTTACTGGTGGAGGCGCTGCTGCTGCTGCCCCTCTGCTTCCCTATAGGCTGTTCTCGGAAGACAGCCTATAGGGAAGCAGAGGAGCAGCAGCAGCAGCGCCTCCACCAGTAACAAAGCGCTGCTGCGGCTCCGTCCTCCGGCTCCCTCCTCCTTCCCCCGTCTGTACCGCTGCTCAGCTCCTATCTCCGGGCGGCTGTGCGCTGCGGGCAGCGGTTGCCTGCAGCGCACAGCGGCATGTAATGAGTCAGTTTGACTCATTACATGCTTGGGCCCCTGGACAGAGGCGGGCCCCAGTGCAGTGCACTGCCTGCACTGCCGGTAGTTCCGCCTCTGTTTCACACTGAACCCGTTTCTCCCATAGAAAACAGTGGTTCTTCACTCTCATGTGTTTCCTCCAGTTTATTTCCTGCTTCTGCCTGGTGACATCATGCGTCATGGAGACAGCCTATCACCTTCTGTGGTTGGGAAATACCGTTTCTGAGCCTTTCACATTGCACAATGAAACAGGTCTGAACCGTGTAGGACCCTGCTTTTTACCCGTTTTAAAATACCGGTATTCTGTAACCGGTAAATTCAATGTGGCACTTTCACACCGCAGCTAAAACCCGTGTTGGAAGGCTTAAAAACCGGCAATTTACCGGGTTATAGCTGCGTTGTGAAAGGGGTAGGTGAATAAGAATTTCTTATTGCTGTAAGTTGCAGCTATATGGAATCCTTAATGTCAGGGGCTGACCACATCTATTCATAAATATGGCCCCTAAACATACACTGGAATCTGTAACCGTCTGCACTGATCCCATCCTCAGTAACGCACCTTTTAGAATGCAAACCCAATACATGTTTACTGAAAGGCCACAGTAAACACCTACACACAATGTAATCCACATCTGAGTCTTCCACCCTCTTTCGCATAGGAATCCCTCTGCGGGTTCTCCTCATCAGTTCGCCATCTTGTACACATGTAGGGCCTGATTCGGAGCCGCCATCAATTTCCGTATCCTTGTGTTTTTTTGCAATTGGCCATATGTGAATAATTCCTAAAATCTCCTACAGCACATACATTACACATAGTGTACGCATAAAGACGCTGCAGGACGGACCATATCAGAGATATCGTGCCAAAGTGATGGGCACTCCTGTTAGTTTTCAGACACAGGGCGGGATGTATTAACATACATCGCCGCACCTCGCCGGTTACCGCAGCGATGTTGATCGCGTATGTACTAACATATGCGATCAACATCGCGATGCGGTGACGGAGGCCCCCCGCGATACCTGTTAGGTGGTCTGCGGGGGGTCTCCGTCACCTCCATGGGGTCCCCACACTGCCTTGATGCCGGGTAGCAGCAGCAGGCTGCCCCCGGCGCCTCCTCCTCCCCCCTGCAGCCGGAAGGACGTCCGGCTGCGTTGCTAGGGGGAGAAGGAGATTACCTTCCGGGTCCGGGGCATCATGGAGGAAGGTAAGCTGGGGGGGAGGGGGGTCGGCGTCTGCGGCGGTGTCGACGGTGTCGGCGGGTTGCGGCGGTCGGCGAAAAGAGGCCCATAGGCTTCTATAGGGTATCGCCATCCAGAGATGGCGATACCCTGGACGCCGAAAATGCGGTGGTAGGGTGTTAGTAAATATGAAAATGCGGTAAAACCCCCGTTTTCGGGGGTTTTACCGCATTTTTGCTTTAGTACATCCCGCCCACAGCCTATAACATGGCAGTTAGGAGCTCATTGAGCTGGGACTTTGGGGAAGATGTACTAAGCAGTGATAAAAGTGGAGAAGTGAGCCAGTGGAGAATTTGCCCATTGCAACCAATCAGCTGCTCTGTATACTTTTCTAGTATGAAAATTATAAATGTTACGTTAATGCTGATTGGTTGCCATGGGCAACTTCTCCACTGGCTCACTTCTCCACTTTTATCACTGCTTAGTACATGTCTTTCCACTTTATCACTCTCCAAGGCTTAGTACAACTTCCCCTGCTGGCGATTTTACACCCTTACACGGCGCAACGGAACCCTTGTAGCGCCATTTAAATAAAAAGATAATAAGAATAATAATGTTACCCTTCTGTTCGAGTGGGATATGCACATTAAATTTTTGATGGCGCATAAGGGGTCATTCCAATTAGGCACGCCTGAGTATTCTCCAATCCAATTAGAAATACCTATTTGTGGTACTAGCACATTTTCTGCAATATGCCATGTGGGAGAAGTGCATGAAAAATTGGGGTGACCTTCCTAGACCCCAGGAAAGTGACAATGTTGTTAGCAGAATCATATAGAAGGCTGCTATTGGGCAAAGGGAAAATACTGGACGCTTTTAAAAGACGTGACATGGCTGATTTATGTTTTTTTTTAATACAAACGTAAAAGAATGTAAAAGCTTACAAATGTCATTTAAATACAAAGTAATTAAATAAAAAATACAAAACAAATGAGAAAAAAGGTGATTTTGGGTTAATTTTTGTGGCCATTTTAAAATGTAAAAACATTATTAAAAGCAATTAATTTTAGCACATAAAAACGTAAATTTACTCTGAGAGAAGCATTGCGAGTTTGTAATTGGATTGCAAATGCTGTTTGTGGTGCGAATTTACAGCATAAACAGCAACTCGCAGCAGGTAACTCGCATCTAATTGGATTGACCCAAAAGTGTGTCTTGCTCATAATCTTTCTGTCTGTCCTCTATTGAGCATTGGCCCTGGACGTCAGGCTATCAGCTTACACTGTGCTCTCCACTAGGTTGTCTTCCTTTGTACCGCCAGGCTCTCCTGCTGAACTACCGAGTGTACGCTAATAAACACGCTGTATCTCAGATAAACAGGCTCACAGAGGAACCTTGTATACCAGGGACGTGCGGTGAGGTAAATGGCTCAGGAGACACTGGCTAGTACCAGAGCCAGATTTACACACAATATATGAGCACAAGGGTACATCTGGGCTTTATACACAGGTGCAGCAGATTAGAATAATACAAAGAAGATATTTCTAATCTATTCTTTGTATTTTTCATATAGTTTATACAGTCAAAACTCTGGCGCAAACATTAGTATGACAGGAAAGGTTAAAAAAATTATTAGAATAATGCAAAGAAGATATTTCAAACATATTCTTTGTATTTTTCATATACTTTATACAGTAAAGTCTCTGGCACAAACGTTAGTATGACATGAAAGGCTCTGCCTCACCGGCCTCACCCCACCGCACGTCACTTCTGCCTCAACCAACCTCACGTCACTAAACACTTAAGTCTTTAACATATTGTAATATAATACATGTTGCAGAGTAGCGTAGAGGGATGGATGTAGAGTACACAAGGCACTGGCATATTTATAATGGGTGCAGTGTGTGCGGGACCCACACCGCACACCCTGCACCCATTAATGTAAATACTTTCCCTTCCGGAGTCCCACTGTGTAGCAGCAGCGCTACCAAAATCACTGGGAACATGGCGCAGCGCCATTTTCCTGGTGATTCGCACATGCGCAATAGGAAAATCACTGGGAAAATGTCCGCCGCGCCATTTTTTCTGTGATTTGCGCAGCGCTCTAGGCTCTGGGACAGCGCTAGGGTCCCCTAGGGACCCTAGTGCCCAGAGTTGTACAGCGCTGCCGGCTAGAGAGGAGGAGCCCAGACGGAGCCGGCACACAGGCCTCTTCTTCTCTAGAAACACCCCTGACCCAAGGATTGCATCCTTTACTCTGCCATTGCTCCAACTGGGCAGCGGGCTGTCCGTTAGCTTACGCCATGCTCTCAGACCGGTTTAATTTCTTCTGATGTCATTTTATTTTCTGTTAAAACAAAGAAAATTACAATATACTTGAATTACTCTGCTAAATTACCTCACTGACATGATTGCATTACTGTGCAGCTGAATACTGCCGACATGGTAATGACTTAGGGGGTCATTCTGAGTTGATCGCTCGCACCACCTATGGGGGAGTGTATTTTCCCTTTGCAAGTGTGCGAACGCTTTTGCAGCCAACGGCACAAAAAAGTTTTGTGCAGTTTCTGAGTAGCTCTGGACTTACTCAGCCGCTGCGATCACTTCAGTCTTTTTGGTCCCGGAATTGACGTCAGACAACCGCCCTGCAAACGCTTGGACACGCCTGCGTTTTTCCACACACTCCCAGAAAACGTCAGTTGACACCCATAAACGCCCTCTTTCTGTCAATCACCTTGCGATCGGCTGTGCGAATGGATTCTTCGTTAAACCCATTGCCCAGCACCGATCCTCTTTGTACCCGTATGACGCGCCTGCACATTGCGGTGCATAGGCATGCGCAGCATTGCAGAGTTTTAACCTGATCGCAGCGCTGCAAAAAGTTGCAAGCGAGCGATCAATTCGGAATGACCCCCTTAGTCCACATTCCACTGGTGTTAGAAAAATTTATGTCTGGCTGCTTCATCTGTAAGATATAATATACAAATAAATAAACTTGATATGTAGTCTGTGTATTTATCTATATTATCTCAAAACATACAACCAGGGCAGGAAGCCCCCACCCCCCCTCTCTCTCCCTCTCCCCCTCTCCCCCCTGCTGACCCATTGATTGATGCTAGACTCTCCACAGGCTAAACAAACAAATGCACTTTAATCATGGTGATGTGTGTGTATATATACAGGGAGGTAATTAAATATCACACTTGCATCTCTTTGCTTTGGTGATTTCTGATGTGCAGTACCTGCTTTCACTGGTGTTTGTGTTGGTAATACTGTGTAGGGCTGCTGAATAGTCATTTCATTTTAAAACAATTTGTGGACTTACTAAAGACTGATGTGTTATTATATAGCATACCATACTAGCCCTTTAAACTCAGGACACTTATGAATTACACATGTTCTGTGGCTTAATAATAATGTGTGAAATGCAGGCTTGAAGGAAGTCAGACAGTCACAGAACCTGTCTAAAACCCCTTGTAACCTGGGTTATTGCACATGAGAGCGCAGTAATCCTGGTTGCTGTGCGGTCTGAAAGGGACCAGAGGAAATATCCCAGGTCGAGTGACCCAGTATTTCAACCCTGTTAGCGACCAGGGTTGAATACGGCCTCAACCCGGCTCGCTGTGTGGTGTGAACGGGTTGCCAGTCAATGCGACCCATTTCCTGATCATACTGTATGGATTGGCAGCGCTTGGAGATCATCTAATCTCCCAGGGCCACCCCTGCACGCGTCACCGCTGACGTCACTAACCCGGCAATATGCCGGGCTGGGGACAGCGGTGTGAAAAGAGCTCAGGCTGGTCGCACCCAGGAGGCCCCCATGTATGGCTCCCGGGTGCGACCCACCAATAGCGGTCTGAAAGGGGTATAATTCAGAAGTGTCTTAGTTTAACCTTAACCTTCCCTCACTGCAGCTAAACCCTAACCTCCCCCCTTAGTGCCTAAACATAACCCCCCTTATTGCCTAAGCCTAACCCTCTTTCTGCAGCCTAACCCTAACCCTCCCCCCTTATTGCCTAAACCTTTTAACCCCCCCCCCCCCTCCCCCGGTGGTGCCTAACCCTAACCTCTGCTCCCACGCAGCCTAACCCTAACCCCCCTTCCCCCTCCGCAGCCAAAACCTAAGCCTACTGGCTATACTTACTTTTGGGATTCCGACTGTCGGGATTCTAACGTCGGGATCCTAACCTGCTCTGGATTCCGGTGTTGGTGTTCTTATGGGTGTCGGGATTCCAGCGTCGCTATTTTTATTGTCAGGATCCCGACAGCCAGTATCTTGAACATATACCCTTTCAGTCAGTGGCGGAACTTGCGGCGGTGCAGCCAGTGCATTGCTCTGAGGCCCCGCCACACTGAAGGGGTCCACAACCGTCGGCATTATAGTGAGTCACTCTGACTCATTGTATACCATGCCGCTGCTACCAGCACTGCGCCCGCTGCCAGTGCCCTTCCTGTTCTTCCTTTTAACAATAACACAGCGGCAGCACGGGTGGAGAGGGAGAATGGGTCCCGGCCGGAGAGGGAGGAGGTACGTTCTCCCCTCTCCTCCACTCTTGCGTGCCTCCTCCACCCAGACACCGTGTTGCTGCTGCTAACAGATGCTGAGTGCCCCTCCAATGGGGAAGGAGGAGACACTCTCTCATCTCCTCCCCACTCCAGTCTCCGTCCTGTGTCTCCGGCGGCGTTGCTGTCAAATGAAGCGCCGTTTTTGGGAGGCAATCGGAGCTCACGAACCGGCAGCTGTGGCTCCTGATTGGCTGCCTGTCCGCGAGCTCTGATTGGCTCACGAGCCGGTTCTTCATTTGACAGCAACGCCGCCGCCGGCGGTTACATAGGACAGACACAGGAGAGGCCGTGCGCTGTGCCCTATTTCCCGGACTCACACACAGCACAGCAGTGCAGCTGTGAGTGGGGTGGTGGGGGGAGGATTGTGTGTAGCTGGCACTGGGGGCACATCCCTAGCAACAAGCATTAACCCCTGGTAACAAACACAGCACCCAGCTCATGAAATCCCTGGCAACAAGCATTACCCCCTAGCAACGAGCATGACACCCAGTGCATGAAACCCCTGGCAACTAATATTACCCCCTGGCAATGAGCTTGACACCCAGCACATGAAACCCCTGGCAACAAGCACACCACCCAGCGCATGAAACCCTGGCAACGGGCATGACACCCTGAGCATGAAAACCTCTGGCACCGTGCATGGAACCAAGAGCATGAAGCATGAAACCCCTGACAACGAGCAGATAATTTAAAAGTAATTAGAAGCCTTACTGTAGGGCTTAAACTGTAGTGGGCATTGTCGTGTGTGGCATAATGTATCACGGACATTACGGTGTGTGTCATAATGTGTCACAGGCATTACGGTGTGTGGCATACTATATCACGGGCATTGTGGTATAATGTCTCAGGGGCATTGCGGTGTGTGGCATAATGTATCACAGACATTGCAGTGTGTAAATCAGGTTGTCCAACATGTTGGATTTGACAGATCAAGTGGGGCTGTAGATTGCTAGTGTATGATAGCAATTTGCAGATTTGGAAACCGTTTCTAGTAAACTGATGAGTCTTTCAAGATTGGCAGATCCGTAGTTGCTGAACATGATCTGTAAATCACTAAAATATATCTGTAATGTATGGGAGGGGATTGGGGAATCTTTAAATCTGTGTGGGGGGAATCAGAATCTGCAAATTGCCTTAACCCTAAGGGGCCAATTTATTAAAAAAAAAATTTCTCCCATAAAATTATGTCAAAACAGCAGTTTCTGCATAATACATACCTCCCAACTTTCGGCTTTAGGAAGACGGGACTCGTGCGCGGCCGATCCGAAAAGGGGGCGTGGCCTCATCCGTGATTGGGAGTGGCCCCACCGAGTGGGCGTGGCCTCACCAAACGGGGCCTTTTCCTGCCTTTTGGGGGCGTGCCCAGAGCTCCCCGAGCAGCTGGGCACCCCCCGCTCCTCTCCTAGCACTGAATGCATGCAGTGTTCGTGCGCACAGCATGTTTTCAGTGATCACCGGCTGCTCTGCAGAGCTGAGCAGCGGGTGATCAAAGGCTCTCCCAACTGCCCCCCCACCCGCGGGAAACTGCTGGCCGCGGGTGGGACAGCGGGACAGGGTCCAAATAGCGGGACTGTCCCGCTGAAAGCAGTTGGGAGGTATGATAATATTATGAATTATTGCTATGTTCTGTCAGCCTAATGCCAGAGGCGTAACTAGGGTAGGGCGAGTGGGGCACGTGCCCTGGGCGCCTTGGCAGGCCCAGGAGAGGGGGGCGTCGCCGGCGACCAGGGCATCATGCCCCACTCGCCCCCGTCACATCGAAATGTGAGGGGAGGAGAGCGCAGCGTCTCTCCCTTCCCTCACCGCTGCTGCCAGCACTAGCAGCGCTACGTGTGTCCGGTCTCCGGCGTTAGCCAATCAGAGCTTGCGGACCGGCTCCTGATTGGCTGCCGGTCCGCGAGCTCTGATTGGCTAGCGAACCGGCGCCACACAGCCGCCGGAGACCTGGAGCATGTATCTGGCACTGTGGAGCAATGTAACTGGCACTGTGGGGCAATGTATCTGGCACTGTGGGGCATGTATCTGGCACTGTGGGGCATGTATCTGGCACTGTGGGGCAATGTATTCTGGCACTGTGGGGCAATGTATCTGGCACTGTGGATCAATGTATCTGTCACTGTGGGGCAATGTATCTGTCACTGTGGGGCAATGTATCTGGCACTGTGGGGCAATGTATTCTGGCACTGTGGGGCAATGTATCTGGCACTGTGGGGCAATGTATCTGGCACTGTGGGGCAATGTATCTGGCACTGTGGGGCAATGTAACTGGCACTGTGGGGCATGTAACTGGCACTGTGGGGCAATGTATCTGGCACTGTGGGGCAATGTATCTGGCACTGTGGGGCAATGTATCTGGCACTGTGGGCCATTTTCAGTGGCCACACCCCTTCTGGTGTGTGGCCACGCCCATTTTTTTCGGCACGCGCACATGCTTCTTTTGGTGTTTTGTTGTGTTTTTTTTTTTTGGGGGGGGCGCCATTTTCCATCTTGCCCTGGGCTCCGAAAACCCTAGCTATGCCTCTGCCTAATGCGCTCATGCAGCAGGCTAATTGGTGCTGCAGATAGCTGTCCGCATTATTATCAATGGGGACTACGGTCCGGCCCAGTGTAAGATTACAGTCCCGCTCCTGCAGCCTCGGCTGGCTCCGGAGACTGACGCTGTGTGCATGTCCAGTGTCAGATTCCCCTGGTGGAGTCTTTCACAAATGTGAGACTCCTACAATGCGGCAGGGATCTAACTCGCAGGGACAGTGGTTATCGCTAATGTTGTGGCGTTGCCGCGATTATTAATACATAGTTGGTCTCTTTGTACATGGACATGTTTGGCCAAATTAATAAGGTGCCCGGGTGGCATGGGGCAGATAAAGCTCCATTGGTGTTAGATGTGGGATCCATAAAACTGAGTGCATCATCCTGACCAACTGACATCTCCCCATAACAGTAGGTGCTGCTTGGGGTAAGTGGTCCTCTGGGGCCCATACATGCTGCGTATTGTGGCCAGGTCTGGTGTAATATAGCCTAAAGGTGCCCACACATGGTGACATCTGTGCTAGGTGTGATTTGAGCCTATACAATGTGTGCTGTGCGATTTGGACTTAGGGGGTTCTTCAGACTGCATTGCTGCATCGGCAGCGATCACAGCCTGAATTACTTTGTGGAGTGCGCACCCCGGGAGCCCAGTGAGATGCTATCAGCATCTCAGGGCTGCGATCGCATCTGCCTGATTGACAGGCAGAGGTGTTCGCGAAGTGGGAGGGGGCATGCCAATGGCATTAGAACACCGTTGGCGGGGCGTGGTCCAAACAACGGAGGCGTGTCCGGACCATTGGGGGCGCTGCGACCCGGGACGCAGTGAGTAGCGGCCTGCCAGCCGCAGGAGATGCGCAGGTAGGGACCTACTCGTCAGGTACAAAAGCATCGCTGCCCTGCGATGCTTTTGTACCTGTGCGAGGGGGCAGGGCCTGACATGCGGGGCGGGATAGCCCTGTGCTGGGCGTCCCCCCGCATGTCAGAGTAAATGATCATAGCTGTGCTACATTTAGCACATCTATGATCAGATCTGAATTAGGCCCTAAGTGGTATGCTATTTAACTACATGCGATTTGAACTACACCCAATTTTCGCTACACTACAATATGTAATGTATGCGATGTAGTACAAAAATACCTGCCTGCACATACTATTTTACCTTGCGATATGGACAACGCGGGAGCGCGCATCGTATTGCAAGGGAACATAAACACGGTGCAATTTGAACTAGACGCAATGCAATCTGAACTAAAAAGTTCAAATCGCATGAGATAATCGCACCGTGTGTGGGCACCGGCCCTCATTCCGAGTTGTTCGCTCGCAAGTGAATTTTAGCAGATTTGCTCATGCTAAGCCGCCGCCTACTGGGAGTGAATCTTAGCATCTTAAAATTGCGAACGATGTATTCGCAATATTGCGATTACACACCTCGTAGCAGTTTCTGAGTAGCTCCAGACTTACTCGGCATCTGCGATCATTTCACTGCTTGTCATTCCTGGTTTGACGTCACAAACACTCCCAGCGTTCGCCCAGACACTCCTCCGTTTCTCCAGCCACTCCTGCGTTTTTTCCGGAAACGGTAGCGTTTTTTCCCACACGCCCATAAAACGGCCAGTTTCCGCCCAGTAACACCCATTTCCTGTCAATCACATTACGATTGCCAGAACGATGAAAAAGCCGTGAGTAAAATTCCTAGCTGCATAGCAAATTTACTTGGCGCAGTCGCAGTGCGGACATTGCGCATGCGCATTAAGCGGAAAATCGCTGCGATGCGAAGAATTTTACAGAGCGAACAACTCGGAATGAGGGCGACCATGATTATCTATGATAAGCAGAGCGTGTACCTTGCGTTACTCACAGTCCGGGTGCTTATAGGCATGTCACAGGTGCAGATATTGTAACATAAGATCCCAGAGATGGGACTCAGCTTGGAAAGTTTGCTGCACATTGATCTAACATGATAGTTTGTGTGTTTTCTGCATTTATTGTTTGGTGTCAGGTTAAAAAAAAAATTGTAATAAAAGTGTGCAAATTTTTTTTTTAATCAATAAATTGTTATTGTATTAGACATTAATAAGACAAAACATACAATCAAAATCCCAGATATAAAATCACATTTGTACCGCTTAGAGGAAAGCATAACAGTCGAATGAAGGGGGACATACAAAGACAAAAAGACAAACAAAGGGGGTACGTCAGGTATGGTGCTTGCAAAACATTAGAAGGTCTGGACTAACTCATGAGTCCGGATCTGAGCTAGGGGACTGCAAAACGGAGAAGTCTATAGGGTCACTGTATATAGTATAGTCAGTGGCATCACAAGGCGGGTGTGACGCCTGGTAGGGGTAACGGCACACTGTGGGCTCCTCCACAGTGACAGGAGCCAGCTGCTGCAGAGTGAAAGTCTCCTACATCACCCGGCTCCTGTCATAGAAGAGGATAGTTCTGGGGGAGGTAAAACAAATGTCAGTGTCAGCAGAGACGAATTTATGCCATATTAACAGAGTGGTTCTAATCGCAATGCCTGGACCAGACCACGCCGGGATGGCCTTAGGAGCATAGCCAGATTAGGTGGGGGGGCGCAGGGCATACTGTACCCCGAACCCCCCTTTGTTAGGACCCCCCCCTCCCCAGCCAGAGCACACCGACATCGCTAGCTTTCCCTCTCATGCAGTAGCAGAACCAGACAGCCAAAATGTGAGCAGGGCAGTATGCATTGCATTCAAAGCTACTGATTGAGCTTTCTGTGGGGGGAGAAATAGGACGGTGGAGAGAGCTGTAAGTGAAACAGGGATCCCAGCTTCTCCTCCCCCTCCATGACTGGGTGTCTGAGTCTTGTGTAATCTGTTATCTAATGAGGGTCTAGAGACAGACATACACACACTCCTGAGTCCTGCACCAGTGTGTAAGCAGTACAAAGGCTGATGTTGCTATTCGTGCATGTGATAAAATAGAAAAAAATCTATAATTTATGTGTATTCTAAGGTTGTTTAAGTTGTCTTTGTTCCACTACAAGAACATTTTATAAAATTAGGTGGAGATATATACAGTAACGAGGCATTATTAAACTCTTTTTTTTTTTTTAATCTAATATACCCAATTGGGTTAAATTTAATCTACACAATTCATACACCCTAACATGACCCAGTCCTGGAGGGATATTATGCTGTCTTAATGGGGGGTACACACGGAGAGATCTGTGTTTAAAATCTAAGCAATCTGACTAGATTGCTTAGATTTTAAGCACGGATCTGCCGTGTGTATGCCCCCCAGCGATAGCGATCTGCGGCCCCGCGCATCACTATCGCCGGTGCTAGATTGAGCCTGCATGCAGAATCAATCTAGCGAGTCGCTCACTTCACCGCTGTGTGAAGTGAGTTCCCCCTTCCCCGTCCGTCCGTCCCCTCGCTCAGCACATCGCGCTGTGCTGAGCGGGGGGAGAGATGTGTGCTGAGCGGTCTGTGTTAAGATTGCTCAGCACACATCTCTCCTGTCAGTACCCCGCTTTAAGTTATTATTGCAATCACCTGTGTTGACTTGAAACACCTCAATGTGTAAACAGAAAGAAAATAGGTATCACTTATCCGGCGCTGTGTTTGAAGGATGGAATATAATTTCCAAATTTGGCTTTCTCTCAGAGCAAAGACAATTCAACCCGGATGGTACAAATATATACAATATACAATATATATGGAAGAAAGGAGTTTATATAGTGAAGTACAGTTACAACATCTTTAATGACATAAACAATAAAATGTATTTAGCTCCATATGTAATGCATAAGCAGTGGTTAGTCCAGAGACTGGTAATATGAATGCAATTACCGGAGTTTTTGAACTGACAAATCAGTTCAGATCAGCATGTTAAAGGTGAGTCCCGGGCACCCTCGGTGGTAAATGATGCTGAAATCAGTCCCCTGGTGTCACAGTCACAGAACCGTCCTGGGCAGCCTCTGCTATTACCTCCGACGCGTTTCCACCCCTAGTCTGGGGTCTTTTTCAAGGAGTCATCCTTTTTTGTGTTGAAACACCTGTCTTATCTATTAAATAGTTCAACACAGGTGACACCAATCATATATTAAGAGGGAAGTCCAGGTAGAGAGCATTTTGTCCCTCCTGGACTGGGTCACGTTGGGAGGTATTCACAATCTAAAACACACTTCCCCTCCTTCGATCTGGGGCCCTTCTTGTATTAAGTGCCCCGGACACCCCCAAGGCTTAATCCGGCCCTGCATGGGAGGGAGCCAAAGCAGATCTAGAAGGGACAGTAGGTCTAAATAGGAGCGTTCTATCAACACCCAGGGTTTTGGCGTAGAAGTGCAAACCAATCTCTCACCTGACTGAGTATGCAGGCCGAGTGATAACTGTACATCAGGATAGGTCAAAACTCAAAAGTGTGACATTAGTAAGGTGCCTATTCATCAAAGTGACTGGGGACATTATACAGTAGTTTTCTCTTGTTTTAAGTAACATAGTAACATAGTATTTGAGGTTGAATAGAGGCAAATTGCCCATCGTGTTCAACCTGTTTTAAGTTGTGATGATTCTACATACTTGCTGAATAATGTTTTATGACTAGTTAGCTACTATAACTCATGTTACCCCCGGATTAACCACGTTGATATTTTAAGTATTATAACCTTGGATAGCTTTTTCATGCAGAAATGTATCCATTCCTTTTTTAAAT
This sequence comes from Pseudophryne corroboree, assembly GCF_028390025.1. NCBI lineage: Eukaryota > Metazoa > Chordata > Amphibia > Anura > Myobatrachidae > Pseudophryne > Pseudophryne corroboree. The sequence goes on from NC_086451.1 coordinate 69,389,549, forward strand.
CCAATTACAGAGTCCGCCATTACCACCTTCCCTGGCAGGGAATTCCACATCCTGATTGCCCTAACAGTGAAGAACCCTTTCCTCCGTTGCATTCGGAACTCTCTTTTTCAGTCGCAACAATCCCATTCACCATTGCCACAATGCAGAAGAGAGGAAGGATATTCCCCATGTATGTGCTACATCAGAGGCTCCCAAACACGGTCCTCAAGGCACCCTAACAGTCCATGTATTAAGTATATCCTTGGCCACAGGTGACTTAATTAGCACCTCAGTCAGTTTGATTTACCCATCTGTGCCGAGCCATAGATATACCTAAAACCTGTACTGTTGTTTGACTTGAGGATCGTGATTGGGAACCTCTGGGCTACATGTACCACATACTAGTATGGATACTGGGGGTGATTCCGAGTTGATCGCTCGCTAGTTATTTTTTGCAGTCACCGCCCACAGGGGAGAGCATGTTAGCTTTGCAAGTGTGCGAACGCCTGTGCAGCCAAGAGGTACAACATTTTTTTTGTGCAGTTTCTGAGTAGCTCAGAACTTACTCAGCCGCTGCGATCACTTCAGCCTGTCCGGTCCCGGAACTGACGTCAGACACCCGCCCTGAAAATGCCTGGACACGCCTGCTGCATTTTTCCAAACACTCCCAGAAAACGGTCAGTTGACACCCACTGACGCCCTCTTCCTGTCAATCTCCTTGCGATCGGCTGTGCGAATGGATTCTTCGTAAAACCCATCGCTCAGCAACGATCCGCTTTGTACCCGTGCGACACGTTTGCGCATTGTGGTGCATAGGCATGCACAGTAGTGTCTTGATCGCAGCGCAGCAAAAAATCCTAGCGTGCGATCAGGTCGGAATGACCCCCACTGTTCATCAAGCTCTGTGGCCTGCTGAGACCTGTTCATTCATTTTGGAAGAATAATAATATAATAATAATAATAATCATTTGATTTATATAGCACTTTTCTCCAGCAGGACTCAAAGTCGCTTTACAGACATAAAACACACAGCACGAAAAAAAAAAAAGACCCAGGGAGCACAATAAGCACGATGCAGGGTTGGTGCCCTCATTTCCAGTAATAAATTCCACGGGTTATATATTCCACCAATGAAATGTACCACGCGAAGCAGCCGTCTTGGGCACACTATGTAGGATTACCTTGGGTGGAATAAGTTACACCTAGAAGAGATGACACAAAATGTGAGGTTATAGTGACCTAAAGGTGCATACACACTGAGCGCTTTTCCCCCCTGCCCAGCGGGGGTGAGCGGCTTTCCATAGCAGGATGCTATGGAAAGCCGCGCACACCGCCGTTCATCTACGGATAACACCAATAGATGAACGGCGGCCGCTAGCGATGAAGCGGGGGTGCGCATCAGCGCTCATCGCCGGGGCATACACACTGGGCGGTTTTGAGCTGAAAGCAGCTCAACACACCAAAAGTGACCTGCTCTCAGTTCAAAATCGCCCACTGTGTGTGGGCCTTAACACTAGGAGTAGGGTCCCAACATAATCGTCAGATCCACGTGTTTTAATTCCATCCATGAGTGGATTGCAAACACTGGATTGCACCAAATCCCTCCTCCTCCTCCTCTCTCCACCCTTGCAGTGCACATGCGTGACCTAAAGTCACGCCATACTTGCCTACCTGACCCTCTCCATGAGGGAGAAAATGCTCTGTTCCTGGACTTTCCTGGTAATGTATGATTGCCATCACCTGTGGTGAGCTAGGTAATTGATAAGAAAGGTGTTTCACCACAGGTGATGGCAATCATACATTACCAGGAAAGTCCAGGAACAGAGCATTTTCTCCCTCATGGAGAGGGTCAGGTAGGCAAGTATGATGTAGAGTAAGGGCTGTAACACACGCGCCGGTTTCTCCCAGATGGCAAAAAGTCAGACAAACTTTGTCCGGCTTTTTGTCATCCTGCAGAGTCTCTCACACACCACGGCTTTGAGCCGTGTGTGATGCTGTGCGCATGCACAGCATTAGACACGGCTTGAAAAAAAACGCTGTGTGTGAAAGCTCCCCTTGACACATACGGTTCTCTGCCTTCAAAGACGGCACGGCCCCGGCCCGGCAGCCGGACCTTCCAGTGGATATTTCCGGCTGCAAGCCGGGCCGGGGCCGTGCAGTGTGGGGTGTAGTATGGTATGCCGGCGGCCGGGCTCCCGGTGACCAGCATACCGGCACCGGGAGCCCGACCACCGGCATACCTACAGTGTGGCGAGTGCAAATGAGCCCCTTGTGGGCTCGCCACGCTATTTTATTCTCCCTCCAGGGGGGTCGTGGACCCCACGAGGGAGAAAAAGTGTTGGTATGCCGGCTGTCGGAATTCCGGCGCCGGTATACTGTGCGCCGGGATCCCGACAGTCGGCATACTGAAGACCACCCGCAGTGTGAAAGGACCCTAGCCCTCACACTGTTCATTACAATACCGGCACGGGAAAAGCTATCCGTCTTTTTCCCGGCCGGCAAAAGCCGGCGCGTGTGTTTCAGCCCTAAAACTGTCAGGTAGAATACAGCAGTGCTAAGTTGCTACTAAAGGGTGGATGTTAGCATACCTCCCAACATGACCCTCTCCAGGAGGAACACAATGCTCTGCTTCTGAACTTTTTTCTTCATTTATTATTACTGTATTGAACAGGTTAATGGATAAGAAAGGTGTTTCAGCACAGGTGATGGCAATCATAAATTAAGAGGGAAGTCCAGGAGCAGAGCATTCTGTCCCTCCTGGAGAGGGTCATGTTGGGAGATATGTGTTAGGGCTCGCTGCTAAAGTGTGGATGTTGGGGATCGAGGAGCAGCTGTCCCAGCTCTGGAGCATTACTGAATTGCTCCAGTAGATTTAAATTTGCTCATAGGCGTGAGCAGACGCTGACACGGGGGTGCCGTTCCGGACTTCCCCCCCTCCACCACATTATGGTCTGCTCTCCCCCTTCAGGACATAGACTGCTAACCTGGACGGTCCAGTTGAGCAGTCTTGTTTCCCAGAGCAAGGGGTGCAGGAGGTAGTCCAAAACCTGGCAGAGGGGGTGAAGTTTTGAGAGCCTATGGATCTGCTGCCGCAATGAGTGATGAGTCAGATCCATCATTTGCACTGGATCTTCACATTTATTAATGAATAGGCCCCTAAGTGTGTCTAATGGCATAACTCCCAACATGACCCTCTCCAGGAGGGACAGAATGCTCTGCTCCTGGACTTCCCTCTTAATTCATAATTGCCATCACCTTTGGTGAAACACCTTTCTTATCCATTAACCTGTTCAACCTAGGTGACTGCAATTTTAAATTAAGAGACAAGTCCAGAAGCAGAGCATTGTGTCCCTCCTGGAGAGGTATCATACCCTCCAACATGACCCATTCCATTAGGTACAAAATGCTCTGTTCCTGGACTTCCTTGCCAGTGGCAGTTACAGAGGTGGGGCTGCAACGGTATCCGGACTCCAGGTCAACAACAAAAAGGTCGACACACCTTAGGTCAATGCCAATTGGTCGACACACCTTAGGTCGACATTGACAAAAGGTCGACATTGACAAAAGGTCGACAGGAACAAGGTCGACATGGAAAAAGGTCGACATGAGTTTTTCACAATTTTTTTCTTTTTTGGAACCTTTTCATGCTTAACGATCCACGTGGACTATGATTGGACCGGTAATCTGTGCCGAGCGAAGCGGAGCGAAGCGAAGGCACCATGCCCGAAGCATGGCGAGCGAAGCGGTGCACTAATTGGGGTTCCCGGTCACTCTACGAAAAAACGACACAAAAAAAACATAAAAAACTCATGTCGACCTTTTTCCATGTCGACCTTGTTCCTGTCGACCTTTTGTCCATGTCGACCTAAGGTGTGTCGACCTTTTTGTTGTCGACCTGGAGTACCAGACCCGGCTGCAACACAGCCCAAAATTCAAATAGGGGAGCCACACCAACTGCCACCACAAACTGTCCAACATCACCAGCTGGGACTTAATGGCAGTTGGTTTGAATTTTGGGCTGTGTTGCAGCCCCACCTCTTTAACTGCCACTGGCAAGGAAGTCCAGGAATAGAGCATTTTGCACCTAATGGAATGGGTCATGTTGGAAGGTATGCGGTATGTAATTGTTTATTGCTGAAAACAGATGTTGGATAAAAATATGCAATGTCTCAGTGCACAGCGCTCTATTCCCACTTTATCTGCTTCCTTTCTGTTTTCCGTCAACTGGGACAAATTGAAGAACAGATGACTGCAGTTACAAACTGAGCAGTAAACTATCAATAGCTGCACTCAGTTGAGCACCAGATCTATCACTATATGCTGTTGCTCGTGATAGAGCTGATCCGTGGCCTCAACATGCTACATCATTACATGGTATTATCTGTTACAGAGACTCTGGCACCTAACCTGCTCCAGCTCGCACCTGGCATAATATCATGGTGACATTTAGGGGAACATTATAGAACCGTCAGTACATTTGTGTATCCATTTGTCATCTTTGACCACTAAGTTGCAACATTTAACATTCTGCACAGCTTTCCTGTAGCCAGTGTCGGGCTGGGGCATGAAGGGCCCACCTGGGAATGCTATGGTAGGGGCCCATATTTTGGGGTGTGGCCAGCTGCCACAGAGGCTTGGCTAACCATTAGAGAGTGCATAGTCTGGGCCCCTTGATAAATATATATAGTAAATTCTGATAATGGATGCATGATAATGTACCACATTAATAACAGCATTGAACTATAGAAAATACACCACAGTAATGTGCAGTATAAGGTAACATTTATAATGTATAATTCAAGTGCACAGTCTGAAACCTGATCCCTAGAGAAGGAGGTGGGCCCCCCAAAGCAGTGGTTCCCACCGGTGGTTTCCCCTGTACCCCTATGGGCCAGTCCAACCCTGCCTGTAGCCATATTGTATACTTGTACCTGTACTGGGTAAAATAGGATTCTGCACAGCTTTCCTGTAGCCACATTGTATACTTGTACCTGTACTGGGTAAAATAGGATTCTGCACAGCTTTCCTGTACCCACATTGTATACTTGTACCTATACTGGGTAAAATAGGATTCTGCACAGCTTTCCTGTACCTACATTGTATACTTGTACATGTACTGTGTATAATAGGATTCTGCACAGCTTTCCTGTACCTACATTGTATACTTGTACCTGTACTGGGTAAAATAGGATTCTGCACAGCTTTTCTGTACCCACATTGTATACTTGTACCTGTACTGGGTAAAATAGGGTTCTGCACAGCTTTCCTGTACCCACATTGTATACTTGTACCTGTATTGGGTAAAATAGGATTCTGCACAGCTTTCCTGTACCCACATTGTATACTTGTACCTGTACTGAGTAAAATAGGATTCTGCACAGCTTTCCTGTATCCACATTGTATACGTGTACCTATACTGGGTAAAATAGGATTCTGCACAGCTTTCCTGTATCCACGTTGTATACTTGCACCTGCATACCTCCCAACATGAGCCTCTCCAGGAGGGGCAGAATGCTCTGCTCCTGGACTTCCCACTTAATTTATGATTGCCGGAACCTGTGTTGAACAGGTTAATGGATAAGAAAGGTGTTTCACCACAGGTGATGCAATCATAATTTAAGAAGGAAGTCCAGGAGCAGAGCATTCTGTCCCTCCTGGAGAGGGTCATGTTGGGAGGTATGCACCTGTACTGGGTAAAATAGGATTCTGCACAGCTTTTCTGTACCCACATTGTATACTTGTACCTGTACTGGGTAAAATAGGGTTCTGCACAGCTTTCCTGTACCCACATTGTATACTTGTACCTGTACTGGGTAAAATAGGATTCTGCACAGCTTTCCTGTATCCACATTGTATACTTGTACCTGTACTGAGTAAAATAGGATTCTACACAGCTTTCCTGTATCCACATTGTATACTTGTACCTGTACTGGGTAAAATAGGATTCTGCACAGCTTTTCTGTACCCACATTGTATACTTGTACCTGTACTGGGTAAAATAGGGTTCTGCACAGCTTTCCTGTACCCACATTGTATACTTGTACCTGTACTGGGTAAAATAGGATTCTGCACAGCTTTCCTGTATCCACATTGTATACTTGTACCTGTACTGAGTAAAATAGGATTCTACACAGCTTTCTTGTACCCACATTGTATACTTGTACCTGTACTGGGTAAAATAGGGTTCTGCACAGCTTTTCTGTACCCACATTGTATACTTGTACCTGTACTGGGTAAAATAGGATTCTGCACAGCTTTCCTGTATCCACATTGTATACTTGTACCTGTACTGAGTAAAATAGGATTCTACACAGCTTTCTTGTACCCACATTGTATACTTGTACCTGTACTGGGTAAAATAGGGTTCTGCACAGCTTTTCTGTACCCACATTGTATACTTGTACCTGTACTGGGTAAAATAGGATTCTGCACAGCTTTCCTGTATCCACATTGTATACTTGTACCTGTACTGAGTAAAATAGGATTCTACACAGCTTTCCTGTATCCACATTGTATACTTGTACCTGTACTGGGTAAAATAGGGTTCTGCACAGCTTTTCTGTACCCACATTGTATACTTGTACCTGTACTGGGTAAAATAGGGTTCTGCACAGCTTTCCTGTACCCACATTGTATACTTGTACCTGTATTGGGTAAAATAGGATTCTGCACAGCTTTCCTGTACCCACATTGTATACTTGTACCGGTATTGGGTAAAATAGGATTCTGCACAGCTTTCCTGTACCCACATTGACTACTTGTACCTGTATTGGGTAAAATAGGATTCTGCACAGCTTTCCTGTACCCACATTGTATACGTGTACCTATACTGGGTAAAATAGGATTCTGCACAGCTTTCCTGTACCCACATTGTATACTTGTACCTGTACTGGGTAAAATAGGATTCTGCACAGCTTTCCTGTACCCACATTGTATACTTGTACCTGTACTGGGTAAAATAGGTCAGGATTGAAGGCACAGGGATCTTACAGTCATAACATTGCTAAAAGGCAATTTTATGGTGTAAATTAGCAGCAGATTGGAGACACAGCAAATGCCATAGGCACCATTAAGCTCAGTGGGAATTCCCTGACAAACCCCGCAGCAAACTGAACAACAGGACAAACTGTGTTCTCCTGTGCTGGCAGTGCTGCCATCTGACCCTTTTGCAGCCCGACTCCTGTTCCAAGCACTACAGTATTTGTGGAGAATGGCTCCTACTGGTTTTTCTCTAATGTTTCCCAACTTGCACTAAAAGATGCATTTGGTGGAACTTTACCACATGGTTCCTGGACCCACAAATGGAGCTAATGTGTATAAATAGCTCCTGTCCATTTAACGACCCCTTATTTATGTGTTGCCGTCTGCAGAGATATTTAGCAATGTTGTTGAACATTTCACAAAAGTTTGATGTGTTCTCCCATCCAGTATGTAACGGAGAAGGTGCTGGGAAGCCATATGCCAGGTCCGCCTCAGGAAGTCCTATTCCATGTGTGTGAAGGGTGCAGCCTTTGTATTGTGAGTCCTAAAGGCATTACTGCTAATTACCTATTCACTTAGAATTGATTTGATTTGAATTGATTTGATTAGGGACTTCAGGGGATGCTTAGACTTAATTTGCTGAAGACAATAGGTAATTAATGGACAAACATCCTTCCAAGCTTGAATAATGATTACAATAAGCTGTTTATGATCTTCCCATTACACACGCCCATACTAATAGGCCCTACACACTTGGCGATATTCTGAAAGATATGAACTCGTTCATATCTTTCAGTGTGGAGACTTAAGCGATGAACGATGCGCGGCCCCGCGCTCGTTCATCGCTGGTCCGCCGTCGGCTGTACATGCAGGCCAATATGGACGATCTTGTCCATATTTGCCTGCACTTCAATGCAGCCGGGTAACGGGGGGAGAGAAGAAACTTCCCTCCCCCCGCCAGTGCTCCCCCGCCGCCGGGTCGGCCGTATCCGCCATCGGGCAGCTCGGCGGCGGAACGGCCAGTGTGTAGGGCTTATTACAGGAATAACCCATTTCACAGGCACTGTCCTAATGTTGTGCCATCAATATGTACAGGCAGGCCAAAAACTGAAGCCTTACCTTACTTCTATGCAACATATTGATCTAATAAAGCGTAGAGGTGTGGTGGCACAGTGGTTAGCACTGCTGCAGAGTTTCCCAAGCTCTGCCATTACAGTCCAGGTTTTAAGGATATTCATGCTTCAGCATGTGACTATGAGGCCCATTTATCAAACAATATTTGCGGCTATTGAACTGGTGTTTTCGGGGCTAGCCACAAATATTAAGTATCCCCTGAATGTATGTAGGAGGGACCGTATCTGATATCTCCGATACCTGCTGCGACCCCTTCATTCCCGCTGGCAGCCGCATCCCCCCATAGGTTTCTACAGGGGATGCGATGCTGCCAGATTTACCATTATTCGGAATGCAAAGCATTCCCGATATTGGCCCCCCCCCTGCAGCTACCGTCATCTGAACATGGCAGTAGACTGTTGTAGCCTATGGGTACACATCGTAGGTGTAGTTTCGGAACCCTCCGCCAGCAATGGCCAAAGTGTATGCACGGTCAGCGGGGACACCACACCAAGCACATCACAAGGACTGGCTCCTTTCAGAGCCCCTGTGCCGAGTGATACACTCACCTGATGTGATTGCATTCTGTAATGCGACCTTGAGCGGTAACATTGCGCCCAGATCGCATTGGAAATGTGATTTTGATAAATGCCACCCTTAATTAGCACCTCAGTCCATTTGATGAAACCATCTGTACTGAAGCAGGACTATCCTTAAAACCTGGACTGTATAGGCAGAGTTTGGGAATTTGCTGCATCACAGTACTGGGGTCTTGAATTCAAATTCCCAACCAGGGCCTGATATGTGTGGAGTTTGTATGTACTCATCATGTTTTAGTGAGTTTCCTCTGAGTACTCCGTTTGTTCCCACATTCCAAAAATATACTTGTAGATGAGATGGATATACTCCCCAATGGGTGATATCACATGACACTTTTGCCAAGCAGTAATAACCTTTGACTTATCCTAACTAAAATAAAATCACTGAGACTTATATAAGAGGGGGGGGGGGGGGGGGAGAGAGAGAGAGAGAGAGAGAGAGAGAGGAGATCAGCTTTCTTAGAATGAAAGTATATAGATTTGTTAGAGGAAAGTATGGTGGAGAAGAAAGAATGGCGCAGCTCGCTGTATCTGCCAATATTACTAAACAGGACTAGGATACTGGAGCAACTGCTGAACCCATCACACAAATCACCCAGCTGGCGGCTGCACTGTGCCTCACGATCACTACATTGACTGGTGCCTCTCTAATAATTGTGGGGGGGGGGGGGGGGGGGAGAGATGCTCCCTTGGCCCCTCCCCCCACCTGTGCCACCAGGAATGCACACATCACACTGAAGATACACTTGCTACACGTCCATAGAAACATTACCTCCTGCCTTATAAAGATAGGTGTGAAGCCATACACCCTCTGGGTCTACATTCCTGGCCAGCAAATAAAATGCCTTCTGTCTTTCTTGAGAGAGAGAGAGAGAGAGAGAGAGAGAGAGAGAGAGAGAGAGAGAGAGAGAGAGAGAGAGAGAGAGAGAGAGAAGAGAATATTGATTTGACCATATTATTTTAGTAAATGTCAAAGTTGTATTTTCAATATAAACTGTGATTAGATACAAACTATGAACACATGAAACACGAATATTTGTTGTGTAGCCTTTTAGAAATCACATGGCAGTTTTCTCTCCTGCTGTAGTCTACATGGGGAGAATTAAGTCATGCATATAATATGATCAGTGGCGCAAGTTCATCCCAGTTGCCCGGAGGCAAGATAAATATTGGTGCCCCCCCCTATATTTAGATAAATATATGTATGTATGTATGTATGTATGTATGTATGTATGTGTGCGTGGAGTGTTCTGAATTTTTTTTTATATACTGTATATACATTTCATTGTCTTTTATTTTAAATCACAGATTTCTTAGCAGTCATACCTAGAATTAGAACCCATGACCTGTTACACTGACAGCAGACACTTTACTAATGGAGCTATTTGCTCCTGTACAGTTAACATGATAATTTTAACTATATGAAGTTACGTGTAATTGTCAGAGAAGTAACTTCATATAGTTAGAATTCTCATATTTCCTATACAGGAGCAAACAGTGCTTCCAGTGTAATAGGTCATGGTTTCTAATCCTGGGAAAATATGTATCTACTGTATAATAAAAAAGGGTGTGATGATTTGTAAGGTGCAGGGACCAGTGAGGAAGTTGGCCACTGTAGAGATAGTGGCAGCTATCAATTCACTTAATTCAATGGTGTCACAGAACGGGAGGAGAGGTGCCCCCCTTCAGAGCAGGAGCCCGGCGGCAGATGACTCCGTTGCCTCCCAGAGTTACGCCTCTGAATATGATGTACTTCTAGCTGGCGTGTTCAATACACAAATGAACACGATCAGCCAATCATCACTGTCACGGTGTATGATTGCTCCGCCCCCCAGCACCCACAAGAGATAAGCAAGACGCATCTGCAGCTGTGCCCATGTCTAATTGAATTGCAGGTGATTGCGCCCATACTGTATTTGGCTAATGCTTGCCCGTCCCTTTACACCCCTGCTCCGTCTCTCCATGTGTAATTAGATAGACATTGATGCACATAGGGGGTAATTCCAAGTTGATCGCAGCAGGATTTTTTATAGCAACTGGGCAAAACCATGTGCACTGCAGGGGAGGCAGATATAACATGTGCAGAAAGAGTTAGATTTGGGTGGGGTGTGTTCAATCTGCAATCTAATTTGCAGTGTAAAAATAAAGCAGCCAGTATTTACCCTGCACAGAAACAATATAACCCACCCAAATCTAACTCTTTCTGCACATGTTATATCTGCCTCCCCTGCAGTGCACATGGTTTTGCCCAGTTGCTATCAAAAATCCTGCTGCGAACAACTTGGAATTACCCCCATAAAACACATGTGCACTACAGAAATGAGTATCTTCCATAGCAAAATAAATCCATCTCTAATACCCCGTTCACACTGCACCAAAAACACGGTATTGACTCAGGATTTTGCCGGGTCGACACGGGTCGCTGTGCAGTGTGAACCACTGCTGAATTCCCAGGTTACCTGACCCAGTAATTCAACCCGGGAATAAAGGAGGGTTATTCCCGGGTCAGGCGCAGTGTGAAAGGGTTACCCGGATCGATGCGACCTGTCACTCGTTCACAGCATAGGGAGAGGCGGCGCTGGAACGGATCTCTTCTCCAGCGCCACCTCCATCTCCGCCTTCGCCCCTGCCTCCGCCCCCGGATGGCAAGTGCCGGGTCGGGAAGCTCACCCTTTTCACATTGATCAGGTCCAATATCGGGTCACACCCGGAAAGAACCCGTTTTCAACTCCCGTGTGTGACCCGGCAATGGCAATGTGACCGGGGTATAAATGATCCTCAGGTGTCTCCACCTACAATTACTGTGAGGAGCTCTGGTTATCAATGTCATCAGCAGGGCACTACACTATTAATAAACGTCTCATTTGTTAACGGTATCCGGATGATAGGACAACAGTCAATAGGTTGACCCCATATGGTAGACATGCTTTAGGTTGACAGGGCCTAAACATCGCCATGCATAAAATCACCTTAGAAATGTTTAAGCTTGCCAGTTACCCTCTGAAGGCCCCATACATATGCCTGCCATTTCCCTGATTCTCTGATGCGGCTGGAACCGCCGATCAAAGGCTATCGATGATCGGTAATCCATCGGGGAATCAGGGACATTCTGCACTGTAAAAATCCCTGATTTGACTATCCCATCACATACTTACCGACAATCTGGCTGCCACCTCCGGGAGGAGGCAGCCAGGTCGGAGCAGTGGGGGCGTGGCGAGGATGGATGACGATGTTTAGGGGCGGGATTGGGGGCGTAACCGCATGTTCGTGTCACCTTGGTCCAGCCCCCTGACTAGCAACGCCGATAATATTGGCATTGCAAGGCTTGGGGCGGGGCCGGGATGACGCGAATCGTGTCATCTGACCCGCGGACCTCCAACTTTGACTGCGACATAGGGACTTTGACAGGGGATTCAGGAGGGTTGCGGGCGGCGGGCGCTCGGCCGGGACACTTGCCCACTCTTCTGGGGTGCCGGGAGCGCCACCCGATTTTCGGGAGCCTCCTGGCCATTCCGGGAGAGTAGGCAAGTATGTCCCATCAGGATCATGGAATTGAGATCTTTAAACCTGCTGAATATTCCCGATTCCCCAACCCGGCATCAGGGGACAGAGATTGCAGCAATCCGATGCAGATGTATTTACTGAGGGATTCTATACTCTGCTTTTTATTCCATTTTATACCCTTAGGCTACTCACATAAAAGTATTTTTTTACCTACCAACCTTTCCCCATGTCATTACATACATAGCGTCATACATACACTGCTCAAAAAATAAAGGGAACACTAAAATAACACATCCTAGATCTGAATGAATGAAATATTCTTATTAAATACTTTGTTCTTTACATAGTTGAATGTGCTGACAACAAAATCACACAAAAATGATCAATGGAAATCAAATTTATTAACCCACGGAGGTCTGGATTTGGAGTCACACAAAATGAAAGTGGAAAAACACCCTACAGGCTGATCCAACTTTGATGTAATGTCCTTAAAACAAGTAAAAATGAGGCTCAGTAGTGTCTGTGGCCTCCACGTGCCTGTATGACCTCCCTACAATGCCCGGGCATGCTCCTGATGAGGTGGCGGATGGTCTCCTGAGGGATCTCCTCCCAGACCTGGACTAAAGCATCCGCCAACTCCTGGACAGTCTGTGGTGCAACGTGGCGTTGGTGGATGGAGCGAGACATGATGTCCCAGATGTGCTAAATTGGATTCAGGTCTGGGGAACGGGCGGGCCAGTCCATAGCATCAATGCCTTCGTCTTGCAGGAACTGCTGACACACTCCAGCCACATGAGGTCTAGCATTGTCTTGCATTAGGGGGAACCCAGGGCCAACCGCACCAGCATATGGTCTCACAAGGGGTCTGAGGATCTCATCTCGGTACCTAATGGTAGTCAGGCTACCTCTGGCAAGCACATGGAGGGCTGTGCGGCCCCCCAAAGAAATGCCCAACTTGTTTTAAGGACATTACATCAAAGTTGGATCAGCCTGTAGCGTGTTTTTCCACTTTAATTTTGAGTGTGACTCCAAATCCAGACCTCCATGGGTTAATAAATTTGATTTCCATTGATAATTTTTGTGTGATTTTGTTGTCAGCACATTCAACTATGTAAAGAGCAAAGTATTTAATAAGAATATTTCATTCATTCAGATCTAGGATGTGTTATTTTAGTGTTCCCTTTATTTTTTTGAGCAGTGTACATAGTCATACATACATAGCATCATACATACATACATACATAGTCATACATGCATGCATGCATACATACATACATACATACATAGCATCATACATAGAGTCATACATACATACATACATAGCGTCATACATACATAGCATCATACATACAAACATACATACATAGAGTCATACATACATGCATGCATGCATACACAGAGTCATACATACATACATACATACATACATAGAGTCATACATACATGTATACATACATCCACAGAGTCATACATACATGCATGCATACACAGAGTCATACATACATACATACATACATACATACATACATACATAGAGTCATACATACATGTATACATACATCCACAGAGTCATACATACATACATAGCTGCTTGTGGGCACTTTCTTATTACTATGTGAAAGTGGATATTACCACAAATGGAATTGTCAGTGTTTGCACATAGCATTTGGAACCTGGCGCACGTGTAGCCATCTTCTCCCTGCTATAGGACAGAGGCAATTTGTTGGAAGGGCCTCAGCTTCTGCAATATGCCAGGCTCACAGTAGTGCCGGTATAGTGTGTGCCTGGCAGCAGTGCCCATGTAGTGTGTTGCTGCCAGCCGTGCCCATGTAGTGTGTGGCTGCCAGCAGTGCACACACATGTACATGATAAATATGAGGTACACACACACATGCCCGTAATAAATATATGATGTGTACACACATGTACATGATAAATATATTGCGTGTACACACACATGTACATGATAAATATATGAGGTAAACACATGTACATGATAAATATGACGTATACACACACATGTAAATGATAAATATATCACACACACACACACACACACACACACACACACACACACACACACACACACACACACACACACACACACACACCTGATAAATATATGATGTGTACACTCATATGTACACGATAAATATATCAATTATGACAAAAGTATTTTACTTTTGACTCCAATTATATTTTCCCCTCTAAAAGCTGCTGAAATTAGATGCAAACCAAATTTACACACTGACAGCAGAAAACTTAGTTTAATCAACGTTATTTTGTACTGTTAGCTAATTGCATTTCCTGTGTAAACATGAGATGTGTATAATATGGCTTAGTTACATCCTACTTTGACACAAGCCTGCAGTACATTAGCTGGACCCCAGCTGGGAGCACTGTAACAGCAACTTCATTTGTGCAACCTCAGTGACCATTTGTCGCGGAGACACGGAGAATGGGGAAGGGAGGGTGAGGTGTGAAGCCTATTTGCATATCACAGGCCATGTAACCTGAGGGGAGAGAGTCTCCTTGTACACATCTGCAGGACAGAGCTCCAGGACTTATACCTGCGCTATTAGTACAGCCTGAAGGCTACAGAGACACTGACAATGCTTGGTGCCCAGACAGTGCTCTTGCTGGGTCTGTGTGTTTCATTATGCTTTGGAGAAATGGGACAATTCTACACCTATGAAGAGGAACCACCTGGGACAGTGATTGCAGTCCTGTCACAACACTCAATGTTTAACTCTACATATGGTTCTGCTGCTAAATTCCGTCTCATGAAGCAGATGAACAGCTCCTTCATCCAGGTCCGGGAGAGTGATGGCCAGCTGAGTATTGTGCAGAAGATAGACCGGGAGAAGATCTGCAGAAGGTCTCCAAGCTGTCACCTGACTCTGGACTTGGGAAGCTTCTCCACCGAGCACTTCAGGCTGTTTAACGTTAAAGTGGAGGTGAGAGACATCAATGACCACAGTCCCCATTTCCCCAGCTCTGAGATACACCTGGATGTTTCTGAGGCCGCTTCGGTGGGCACCAGGATCCCTTTGCCAATGGCAGTGGATGAAGATATAGGGCTACACTCTGTGCAGGACTATCTCCTCTCAGCTAACACGCACTTCGGCATTGATATACAGACCAGAGCAGATGGACTGAAGTATGCAGACTTGGTTCTAATGAAAGAGCTGGACAGGGAAATGCAGTCATCCTACACTTTGGAGCTAGTGGCCACTGATGGAGGAAGCCCTGCTCTCACTGGCAGTGCAATAGTTGAGCTCCGTGTCCTGGACTTCAATGACAACAGTCCAGAGTTTGAAGAGAGTTCTGTCACTGTGGACTTGATGGAGGACGCGCCAGCAGGACATCTCTTGATAGACCTCAACGCCCTTGACCCAGATGAAGGTCCCAACGGAGACATCGTCTACGGCTTCAGTCACCAGGTGTCTCAGGAGGTCCGTGAGCTCTTCAAAATCCATCCAAAATACGGGGGTGTAACTTTGGTAGGTGAGGTTGATTTTGAAACCAAGCAATCTTATGAGTTTGATGTTCAGGCTCAGGATTTCGGATCTAATCCGCTAAGTGCCACCTGTAGAGTTACTGTGCGCGTTGTAGATGTAAATGACAATGCTCCAGCCATCACTATTAATCCTCTGACCTCCAGCAAGCATGGAGTAGCCTACATCAGCGAGGCAGCTGCTAAAGGCAGTTTCATTGCACTGATCAGCACCTCGGACATAGACTCTGGATTAAATGGCAAAGTCCACTGCACCCTTCATGGCCATGGTCACTTCCAGCTGCAACAAGCCTACGAGGACAGCTTCATGATCGTCACCACCACACTTCTAGACCGAGAATCTGTAGCTGAGTACAAACTGACGCTGGTGGCTGAAGACCTAGGTTCCCCCCCATTGACGACCAAAACCCAGTACACCATCCAGGTAACTGATGAGAACGACAATGCTCCTTCATTTACTGAACCTCTGTATGAAGTGTCTGTCCTGGAAAATAATGCCCCCGGGGCTTATATCACTACAGTACTTGCCAGAGACCCTGACTTTCAGCAAAATGGCAAAATTACTTACAGATTACTGGAAGGGAAAACACTGGGCCAGTCATGGTCCACATTTGTTGCCATTGATGGTGACTCTGGGGTATTGAGAGCGGTCAGGTCTTTGGACTATGAAAAACTTAGAGAACTTGACCTTGAAATTGAGGCCAGTGACTGTGGGGTCCCTAAATTCTCGGCTCGCACACAGCTGAAAATTAAAATAATTGATCAAAACGACAGCCCACCTGTGATCACCTCCCCTCTGCAGGACAATGGATCAGCTCATGTCCTGCTGCCAGCTGGTGCTCCAGAGAACTATTTGGTGCTGAGGGTCAAGGCTGTGGATGCCGATGATGGCCAGAACGCGCAACTGTCCTACACCATACAGCACGATAAACACCGCCTATTTACCATCAATAGCGAAAGTGGGGAGGTTTCCCTACGCAGGAGGCTGAGACCTGTGCAAGACAAGGACTTGAGCATTGTAGTTGCTGTCTATGACCATGGCAGGCCTTCCCTGTCCTGCAATGCAACCCTAAGGTTCATTCTCACAGAGGCCACCCCATCCAAGGTGGAGATCGTTATCATGCAACCATCTGAGGTAGAGCAGCATCATCATCAGCAGATAGATATGTCCACCATCTTCATTGCAGTGTTATCAGGAGGCTGTGCATTGCTCCTAGTCGCCATCCTGTTTGTAGCCTTTTCCTGTAAGAAGAGATCTGATCGTTCTAAGCAGTTGGAAGAACCTGAGACAGGACTAGAGACAGAAGGAACTTTGCTGAATGCCTCCACTCACCTCAGAGGATCCAACCCAACATCTATTGACTCCTGCCAGCTGTCACTCAGCACAGAGTCAGAGAACTGCAGTGAGAGCACTGGCAGAGGGGTGTGCAAGGACCTCCACTCAACCTCATCTGTAAGTACTTTTTAGTATGGTTACTGGGTAATTAGTGTGCAGTCATCATTGTAGCTAAATAATGGTACATTGTGTAATTTGGAGCTTTAATGTTTCTGAGGGAAGGTTACCAGAAATAATCTACAATCATATTGGAGCTGCTCGGTTCACAGTAAATATATTTAAAATTGGTCCATGCACAGACAGGGATGTATACAGGGGACAGAACTAGGATGCAGCATTTCCGTTAGGTTAGAACTGGAGAGCAGTAGTATATATATATATATATATATATATATATATATATATATATATGCGAAGGATGATACAGCGCCACTTGTGGATTAAGATCTCAGTGGTAAAATTGTATATTAAAAAATTGTTAAGAAGAAATTTAAAACACAACCGCCTTGTTATAGGTGTCTGCCACCCCTTAAGGTTGCAACACTAGTACAATGCTGCCTAAAAAGATATACAGTGGGGAGATAAGGGTACCGGCGACTACTGTTGTGTGAACGTGCAAAAGGTTACTATTAAAAACGTATGATTCATGAGCCAAAAAATATAAAATCGAACAAACAGTTTTAATAGCACATATAGGAAAGATACATAAAGGTCATAAAAGATCCAAAAAACAAGTAAAAAGGGTAAAAAGATAAAAAGGTAAGGACTTAGCTTTTAAAATAGGCAAGGGGTTCCCTGCAGTGACCCCCTTGCCTATTTTAAAAGCTAAGTCCTTACCTTTTTATCTTTTTACCCTTTTTACTTGTTTTCTGGATCTTTTATGACCTTTATGTATCTTACCTATATGTGCTATTAAAACTGTTTGTTCGATTTTATATTTTTTGGCTCATGAATCATACGTTTTTAATAGTAACCTTTTGCACGTTCACACAACAGTAGTCGCCGGTACCCTTATCCCCCCACTGTATATATATATATATATATATATATATATATATATATATATATACACATACACAGCTACTATCCTATATGTCAGCAGTTTTCAATTGCTGTCCTCAAGTTCCCCCAGCAGGACATGTTTGCAGGATTGCTGTC
This sequence comes from Pseudophryne corroboree, assembly GCF_028390025.1. Lineage (NCBI taxonomy): Eukaryota > Metazoa > Chordata > Amphibia > Anura > Myobatrachidae > Pseudophryne > Pseudophryne corroboree. Next base: position 69,407,736 of record NC_086451.1, read on the forward strand.
TGTGTAAACATGTGGGATAATTGCTGCCACATTGCAGGCATTATATAAATTAAGGGGAATATTTACTAAGCAGTGATAAGAGCGGAGAAGTTACCCATGGCAACCAATCAACACTGAAGTAACATCTATAATTTGCATACTATAAAATTATACAGAGCTGCTGATTGGTTGATGGGTCAACTTCTCCACTGGCTCACTTCTATGCTCTTATCACTGCTTAGTAAATGTCCCCCTAACTCACCTGTGCATGTTAAAAGAAATCCAGAAAACCTGACCTGTTGAGGGTGCCTGAAGATTGTAGTTGAAAAACTCTGCTTCAAAGAAACACAACAGTTCCTGTAGATGGCTTTGTTTGCTATGGTATGCCTACTGTAGGTTCATAATAAACCTTATTTTTATTTACCTATTAAGTACAAATGTATTTATTCATCTGAATGTAACTTTTGTTTTTCTGTTCCAGAGCTCAGTTTCTGCTCCACCGTGTACAAGTGATTGGCAACAGAAACCGGCAGCTAGTATGAGGTACCAATCGTAATTTAATATAATGTTGTTTATCTAATTTATAATAATAGGAACTTTACACAAATTATGGGAAATTATATATTTTGCAACATAACACCCAGTCTTGCATCTGCTTTATAATAGTGCAGTTGCATACTACAGATAGACCATTATTCAGCCTATCAATTGAGAAGGATATTCATCCATTGTAGAATCTGTGATGGCAGGCAAGTCATTTACATCACCACTAAGGAGCAGTCTGACATATTCTACAATGCTAAATGTACTTATAGTTACAATTATGGGCCTAATTCCTAGTTATTTAGGGGGTAATTCAGAGTTGATTGCAGCAGCAAATTTGTTAGCATTTGGGTAAAACCGTGTGCACTACAAGGGGGGCAGATGTAACATGTGCAGAGAGAGTAGATTTAGGTGGGGTATGTTCAATCTGCAATCTAAATTGCAGTGGAAAAATAGAGCAGCCAGTATTTACCCTGCACAGAAACAATATAACCCACCCAAATCTAACTCTCTCTGCACATGTTACATCTGCCACACCTGCAGTGCACATGGTTTTGCCCAACTGCTAACAAATTTGCTGCTACGATCAACTCTGAATTACCCTCTATGTTCCCTGGAAAGCCCAGCCTGTGTATGTACTGATAGAAGTGACGTCACTGCAGCTGCCTAACAGGTACATGTAAGTGTGTTATATAGAGTGTGGTGTTGTAATGAAGTGATGTATAGCACACTAATGCTGTTTATTACACACTCAGTAATGCATGGGATATAATTGGTGTTAGACACAAGTGATGTAATGAATTGCATATGGCCCAGATTTATCAAGCCTTGGAGAGTGATAAAAAGCAGCCAATCAGCTCCTAACTGCCATGTTACAGGCTATGGGGACTGTTCATGAAACAGTGAAAAGTGTGGAGAAGTGAGCTAGTGGAGGAGTTGCCCATGGCAACCAATCAGCTTTGAAGTAACATTTATAATTTGCATACTATACAGTTGTACGGAACAGCTGATTGGTTGCCATGGTAACTTCTCCACAGGCTCGCTTCTCCACTCTTTTCACTGTTTCATGAATAGACCCCCTGTGTTTGAAAAATGACCGTTAGGAGCTGATTGGTTGGTACTTTATCACCGTGCAATTTAGCACTCTACAAGGCTTGATAAATCTGGTTTAGATAGCTGTAGGAAAGGGATGCGTTTGCCTTCCCGGCGATCTGGCTGCCGGAGGTCATGTGACCACAGGCATGTCATACCCAACCCGTAGGAAAAGCTCTCGCCAACAATGTCCCATAATTAACTAATTAAAATATTTTTCTTGTAGGCGTTCACACCCAGGGGGTCAATTCAGTGCAAAGGACAGTGGGAAGGGTGACAGTGACTTCAATGACAGTTCCTCTGACACCAGTGGAGAAGGTGTGAGAAAGGGAAGTGTGCAGCTCCCCCAGGAGCAAGCGGGTACGTTTCTGTTTCATGTTGTTGTTTTCCATCTTTAACTACAAGAAAAGGATTCACAGGGCCCAGTAGTAAATCCAGGTATACGAAGCCCACTGCCATGTTGGAAATAGTACATTTAATGCAGCAAATGTATTTTATGCCATTGATACACAACAATCTGCTATGTAGACTGGTTTTAAATAATAATAAATTTTACATTATCAGAGAGAGAGAGAGAGAGAGGTTTTTTTCCATGTAATAAATATGACTGTAGGGACCACTAAGCCTTGGGGACCACTAAAGGACCCTCTGGTAACTTTTACAGAACTTGTCCTATGGGCGACAGATTTATATAGCAGATACTGATATCCATTAACAGAATTAACGAAAAATCACGTGCAGCAACAATTCCAGGTCTGTTCATTTATGTTTTCCAAATGCTTTATATATATATATATATATATATATATATATACACACACACACACACACACACACACACACACACACACACACACACACACTATATATAAACAATTACATCCCACAGAATACAAATCCGATAGAATACTGGATAGTACAGTATTGGGTTTGGTAGATTAAGTTATCTTCCAGTGCCTCCAGTCTCCAGTGTCCAGAAGTGTCAATGTACATATTTTGCAATTATATATATACGTCTTTGAGAGAAAGAAATAAGTACTTATTATGAAACGAACACGTTTTGTATTAAAACGACAGAACAGGTCTTAAAAAGCCCGGCGCTGCTGTGTAATTCCCTCTACAATCTTGTATTATATTTTGGCCACCAGGTGTCACTGTCCTGTTGTTCTCTGCACACCTGGTTCATTTCAGTAGTGCATTGCGTTGTGTTGTATATTAATGAGATATATATATATATATATATACTTATTTCCTACTATAGAGAGGTAAGGTTCAGCTTCACTTTATGGGGTTGCTCAGTAAAATCATGTACATACATAGGGGGTAATTCCAAGTTGATCGCAGCAGGAAATTTTTTAGCAGTTGGGCAAAACCATGTGCACTGCAGGGGAGGCAGATATAACATGTGCAGAGAGAGTTAGATTTGGGTGGGTTATTTTGTTTCTGTGCAGGGTAAATACTGGCTGCTTTATTTTTACACTGCAAATTAGATTGCAGATTGAATACACCCCACCCAAATCTAACTGTCTCTGCACATGTTATATCTGCCTCCCCTGCAGTGCACATGGTTTTGCCCAATTGCTAACAAAAATCCTGCTGCGATCAACTTGGAATTACCCCAATAGTTCTGAAAAGAAAATGTCCCTGTTTGGCATCCGGACTCCAGGTCGACACACCTTAGGCCGACACCTAAAATAGGTCGACACGGACAAAAGGTTGACACGAACAAGGTCGACATGGAAAAAAGGTCGACATGAGTTTTCCACATTTTTTTATTCATTTTTTGAACTTTTTCATCCTTTACAATCTACGTGGACTACGATTGGGAACGGTAACCTGTGCCGAGTGCAGCGGTAGCGGAGCGAGGCACCTTGCCCGAAACATGGCGAGCGGACACGGTGCACTAATTGGGGTTCCCGGGCACATTATGGAGAAAACAACACAAAAAAAAAACATAAAAAAATTAATGTCGACCTGTTCCCAGGTCGACCTTTGGTCCATGTTGACCTATTTCAGATGGCGACCTAAGGTGTGTCGACCAATTGGTGTCGACCCCGAGTCCCAGACCCCTCTGTTTATTTGCATTAATTACAAAGCTGGCTCAGGTGAGATTAATTTAATTACAGGTTGAGGCTCCCATATAAAAAATGCTTGGGACCAGAAGTATTCTGGATATCGGATATTTACATATTTTTGGATATTTGCATACCATAATGAGATATCTTGGGGATGAACACTGAATGCATTTCTGCTTCATCTACACCTTATACACAGCCCGAAGGTCAATTTCTACAATATTTTGAATAATTTTGTGCATGGAACAAAGTGTGTTTACATACACAAATCCGGTGCGCACTCTGCATTACTTCCCCGTGCCAGAGAGACGACACTGTCCAAAAGGGGGTGTGGCCTAATAAAAGGGGCATGGCCTTGCAGGGATCTCTGTTCTGTCACTCCAGAGTGCGTGTTCAGCATCCTCGGAGACTGGGCCGTGTGTAGTGCCGCCTCTTCCTGTGTGACGGGCGCCAGGTGCTGCGGGAGAATGTCACACTGCAGCGCCCGGCTCCTGTTACTGCAGGAGAGCCGGCACTTTGGTGTCACCCCTTCTGAGTATGACACCCTGGTGCAGGCCGCACCCCTTGCACCCGGCTTGTGACGCCACCGACGCACTAGCTGGAGGTAAATGTATACAATATTTTTCACAATTGTGTGCATTAAACAAAGTCTGTGTACACTGAACCATCAGAAATCAAAGGTTTCACTATCACAGTCACACTAAAAAAAATCCATATTTCAGAGTTCTGGACCCTCAACCCGTTTCAGCTGTAGGGTGGGATGTACTAACCCCTTACGGTACATCACGGCACACACCTCGCTGATACTAACATGTGATTAATAACGCAAAGGGCAGCTTTTCCGATAAGAGATGCCCTTTGCGATTAGCGGCGGTCACTGGACTTCCGGGTTTATGACCCGGGAGTACGTGGCGGCCACAGGGGGTGCTGGGAGGGATCCAATCAGATCGGGCTTAGTACATATGGGAAATGTGGTAAAACCTCCAAAAAAGGGGTTGTTATCACATTTTCCCCTTAGTACATCCAACCCTTAGGGTCCTATTTATTAAGCTTATCACTCCTGAAAAATAAGAATTTACTTACCGATAATTCTATTTCTCGTAGTCCGTAGTGGATGCTGGGGACTCCGTCAGGACCTTGGGGAATAGCGGCTCCGCAGGAGACAGGGCACAAAAATAAAGCTTTAGGATTAGGTGGTGTGTACTGGCTCCTCCCCCTATGACCCTCCTCCAAGCCTCAGTTAGGATACTGTGCCCGGACGAGCGTACACAATAAGGAAGGATATTGAATCCCGGGTAAGACTCATACCAGCCACACCAATCACACCGTATAACTTGTGATCTGAACCCAGTTAACAGTATGACAAACGTAGGAGCCTCTGAACAGACGGCTCACAACAATAACAACCCGAATTTGTTTGTAACAATAACTATGTACAAGTATTGCAGACAATCCGCACTTGGGATGGGCGCCCAGCATCCACTACGGACTACGAGAAATAGAATTATCGGTAAGTAAATTCTTATTTTCTCTAACGTCCTAAGTGGATGCTGGGGACTCCGTCAGGACCATGGGGATTATACCAAAGCTCCCAAACGGGCGGGAGAGTGCGGATGACTCTGCAGCACCGAATGAGAGAACTCAAGGTCCTCCTCAGCCAGGGTATCAAATTTGTAGAATTTTGCAAATGTGTTTGCCCCTGACCAAGTAGCAGCTCGGCAGAGTTGTAATGCCGAGACCCCCCGGGCAGCCGCCCAGGATGAGCCCACTTTCCTTGTGGAATGGGCCTTGACAGATTTAGGTTGTGGCAAGCCTGCCACAGAATGTGCAAGTTGAATTGTGCTACAAATCCAACGAGCAATCGTCTGCTTAGAAGCAGGAGCACCCATCTTGTTGGGTGCATACAATATAAACAGTGAGTCAGACTTTCTGACTCCCGCCGTTCTTGAAATATATATTTTCAATGCCCGGACCACGTCCAACAACTTGGAATCCTCCAAATCGTTAGTAGCCGCAGGCACCACAATAGGCTGGTTCAGGTGAAACGCTGACACCACCTTAGGCAGAAAATGAGGACGTGTCCGCAGTTCTGCCCTGTCCGTATGGAAAATCAGATATGGGCTCTTATATGATAAAGCCGCCAATTCTGATACTCTCCTGGCTGAAGCCAGGGCCAGTAGCATGGTTACTTTCCATGTAAGATACTTCAACTCCACCGATTTGAGCGGCTCAAACCAATGGGATTTGAGAAAATGCAAGACTACATTAAGATCCCACGGTGCCACTGGGGGCACAACCGGGGGCTGTATATGTAGTACTCCTTTTACAAAAGTCTGGACTTCAGGAACTGAAGCCAATTCTTTCTGGAAGAAAATCGACAGGGCCGAAATTTGAACCTTAATGGACCCCAATTTGAGGCCCATAGACAATCCTGTTTGCAGGAAATGTAGGAATCGACCCAGTTGAAATTCCTCCGTGGGGGCCTTCCTGGCCTCACACCACGCAATATATTTTCTCCAAATGCGGTGATAATGTTGTGCAGTCACCTCCTTCCTTGCTTTTACCAGTGTAGGAATGACCTCTTCCGGAATGCCTTTTTCCCTTAGAATTCGGCGTTCAACCGCCATGCCGTCAAACGCAGCCGCGGTAAGTCTTGGAATAGACACGGTCCCTGCTGAAGCAGGTCCGGTCTTAGAGGTAGAGGCCACGGATCCTCCGTGAGCATCTCTTGAAGTTCCGGGTACCAAGTTCTTCTTGGCCAATCCGGAGCCACTAGTATCGTTCTTACTCCCTTTTGCCGTATAATTCTCAGTACCTTTGGTATGAGAGGCAGAGGAGGGAACACATACACTGACTGGAACACCCACGGTGTTACCAGAGCGTCCACAGCTATTGCCTGAGGGTCTCTTGACCTGGCGCAATACCTGTCCAGTTTTTTGTTGAGGCGGGACGCCATCATATCCACCATTGGTTTTTCCCAACGGTTCACAATCATGTGGAAGACTTCTGGATGAAGTCCCCACTCTCCCGGGTGTAGATCGTGTCTGCTGAGAAAGTCTGCTTCCCAGTTGTCCACTCCCGGAATGAATACTGCTGACAGTGCTATCACATGATCTTCCGCCCAGCGAAGAATCCTTGCAGCTTCTGCCATTGCTGTCCTGCTTCTTGTGCCGCCCTGTCTGTTTACGTGGGCGACTGCCGTGATGTTGTCCGACTGGATCAACACCGGCTGACCCTGAAGCAGGGGTTTTGCCAGACTTAGAGCATTGTAAATCGCTCTTAGCTCCAGTATATTTATGTGAAGAGACATCTCCAGGCTTGACCATACTCCCTGGAAGTTTCTTCCCTGTGTGACTGCTCCCCAGCCTCTCAGACTGGCATCCGTGGTCACCAGGACCCAGTCCTGTATGCCGAATCTGCGGCCCTCTAACAGATGAGCACTCTGCAACCACCACAGAAGAGACACCCTTGTCCGTGGCGATAAGGTTATCCGCTGATGCATCTGCAGATGCGATCCGGACCATTTGTCCAGCAGATCCCACTGAAAAGTTCGTGCGTGGAATCTGCCGAATGGAATCGCTTCGTAAGAAGCCACCATCTTTCCCAGGACTCTTGTGCATTGATGCACAGACACTTTCCCTGGTTTTAGGAGGTTCCTGACAAGTTCGGATAACTCCCTGGCTTTCTCCTCCGGAAGAAACACCTTTTTCTGAACCGTGTCCAGAATCATTCCCAGGAACAGCAGACGTGTCGTCGGGGTCAACTGAGATTTTGGAAAATTCAGAATCCACCCGTGTTGTTGCAGCACTAGTTGGGTTAGTGCTACTCCGTCCTCCAGCTGTTCTCTGGACCTTGCCCTTATCAGGAGATCGTCCAAGTAAGGGATAATTAATACGCCTCTTCTTCGCAGAAGAATCATCATTTCGGCCATTACCTTGGTAAAGACCCGAGGTGCCGTGGACAATCCAAACGGCAGCGTCTGAAACTGATAATGACAGTTTTGCACCACGAACCTGAGGTACCCTTGATGTGAAGGGCAAATTGGGACATGTAGGAAAGCATCCTTTATGTCCAGGGACACCATAAAGTCCCCTTCTTCCAGATTCGCTATCACTGCTCTGAGTGACTCCATCTTGAACTTGAATTTTTGTATGTACAGGTTCAAAGATTTCAGATTTAGAATAGGTCTTACCGAGCCGTCCGGCTTCGGTACCACAAATAGCGTGGAGTAATACCCCTTTCCCTGTTGTAGGAGGGGTACCTTGACTATCACCTGCTGAGAAAACAGCTTGTGAATGGCTTCCAATACCGTCGCCCTGTCTGAGGGAGACGTTGGCAAAGCAGACTTTAGGAACCGGCGAGGGGGAGACTTCTCGAATTCCAACCTGTAACCCTGAGATACTACCTGCAGAATCCAGGGGTCCACCTGTGAGCAAGCACACTGTGCGCTGAAATTCTTGAGTCGACCCCCCACCGCTCCTGAGTCCGCTTGTAAGGCCCCAGCGTCATGCTGAGGGCTTTGCAGAACCCTGGGAGGGCTTCTGTTCCTGGGCAGGGGCTGCTTGCTGCCCTCTCTTACCCCTTCCTCTGCCCCGAGGCAGATATGACTGTCCTTTTGTCCGCTTGTTCTTATAGGACCGAAAGGACTGCGGCTGAAAAGACGGTGTCTTTTTCTGTTGGGAGGGGGTCTGAGGTAAAAAGGTGGATTTTCCGGCAGTTGCCGTGGCCACCAGATCCGATAGACCGACGCCAAATAATTCCTCCCCTTTATACGGCAATACTTCCATATGTCGCTTGGAATCCGCATCACCTGACCACTGTCGCGTCCATAAACTCCTTCTGGCAGATATGGACATCGCATTTACTCTCGATGCCAGAGTGCAAATATCTCTCTGAGCATCTCGCATATAAAGGAAAGCATCCTTTAATTGCTCTATAGTCAATAAAATACTGTCCCTATCCAGGGTATCAATATTTTCAGTCAGGGAATCCAACCAGACGACCCCAGCACTGCACATCCAGGCTGAGGCGATGGCTGGTCGCAGTATAACACCAGTATGTGTGTATATACTTTTTAGGGTAGTTTCCATTCTCCTATCAGCTGGATCCCTGAGGGCGGCCGTATCAGGAGACGGTAACGCCACTTGTTTTGATAAGCGTGTGAGCGCCTTATCCACCCTAGGGGGTGTTTCCCAGCGCGCCCTAACCTCTGGCGGGAAAGGGTATAATGCTAATAACTTTTTTGAAATTAGCATTTTTCTATCTGGGTTAACCCACGCTTCATCACATACATCATTTAATTCCTCTGATTCAGGAAAAACTACAGGTAGTTTTTTCACCCCCCACATAATACCCCTTTTTGTGGTACTTGCAGTATCAGAGATATGCAAAGCCTCCTTCATTGCCGTGATCATATAACGTGTGGCCCTACTTGAAAATACGTTTGTTTCATCACCGTCGACACTAGATTCAGTGTCTGTGTCTGGGTCTGTGTCGACCGACTGAGGTAAAGGGCGCTTTACAGCCCCTGACGGTGTCTGAGACGCCTGGGCAGGTACTAACTGGTTTGCCGGCCGTCTCATGTCGTCAACTGATTTTTGTAATGTGCTGACATTATCACGTAATTCCATAAACAAAGCCATCCATTCCGGTGTCGACTCCCTGGGGGGTGACATCACCATTATCGGCAATTGCTCTGCCTCCACACCAACATCGTCCTCATACATGTCGACACACACGTACCGACACACAGCAGACACACAGGGAATGCTCTTATCGAAGACAGGACCCCACTAGCCCTTTGGGGAGACAGAGGGAGAGTTTGCCAGCACACACCCAAGCGCTATAATATATATGGGAACAACCTTATATAAGTGTTGTTCTTTATAGCAGCTTAAATATATCAAAATATCGCAAAAAAAATGCCCCCCCTCTCTGTTTTACCCTGTTTCTGTAGTGCAGTGCAGGGGAGAGTCCTGGGAGCCTTCCTCACAGCGGAGCTGAGCAGGAAAATGGCGCTGTGTGCTGAGGAGAATAAGCTCCGCCCCCTATTTCGGCGGGCTTTTCTCCCGTAGTTTTAGATAACTGGCATGGGTTAAATACATACATATAGCCTCAATGGCTATATGTGATGTATTCTTTTGCCATAAAGGTATTAAATATTGCTGCCCAGGGCGCCCCCAGCAGCGCCCTGCACCCTCCGTGACCGCTTGGTGTGAAGTGTGTGACAACAATGGCGCACAGCTGCAGTGCTGTGCGCTACCTTCATGAAGACTGAAGAGCCTTCTGCCGCCTGTTTCCGGACCTTCAATCTTCAGCATCTGTAAGGGGGGTCGGCGGCGCGGCTCCGGGACGAACCCCAGGGTGAGACCTGTGTTCCGACTCCCTCTGGAGCTAATGGTGTCCTGTAGCCTAAGAATCCAATCCATCCTGCACGCAGGTGAGTTGAAATTCTCTCCCCTAAGTCCCTCGATGCAGTGAGCCTGTTGCCAGCAGGACTCACTGAAAATAAAAAACCTAAAAACTTTTTCTAAGCAGCTCTTTAGGAGAGCCACCTAGATTGCACCCTGCTCGGACGGGCACAAAAACCTAACTGAGGCTTGGAGGAGGGTCATAGGGGGAGGAGCCAGTACACACCACCTAATCCTAAAGCTTTATTTTTGTGCCCTGTCTCCTGCGGAGCCGCTATTCCCCATGGTCCTGACGGAGTCCCCAGCATCCACTTAGGACGTTAGAGAAATTATGCGGTAACAGCTTCTTCAGCATCATTTACATCTCATTGCTAGTTACAAAACACTGAACGCGGGAAATATCAGGTATTCTGTAGCGTGCATTTTGTTCAGTGGGGACTACGGTCTCCTCTAGATTAACCAAGCCTTCAGAGCTTGTCCCCCTGGTATCCACTGTAGCCTGTAGCTTCTTTTCCAAAGGCTTACATGGGAGGGAGGGTGTTAGAATACCTCCCCGATAGCCTATAGCTGCACACACATGGCGTGATGGTCAAGCAGGAGGCTAGCCAGCTCAGAGTCCTGCAGTAAAGTGATAGTGTTACATTTTACTCTCTGCCGGGATTGGCTGTTATATAAATTGTCCCAAAAAATGATTCCTTATTGTGGAGATTAGAAATTATACTTTTCGGGTCACTCACTTCCACCAATGGTGAATGGGCTACATAACTTTCAACAGAACAGATACCATTGTGTATAATTATATAAAAGTACCTGATATTTAAAGAGTGAATCTCAGACACGGCAAATGGCTCACATCAGCAAGCTCTCACTGGTTAATAATATCCGTTACAACAACGTTTTCCTGCGCACCGTTCCCCCACTGGCTCCAAGCAATATATGTATATCGTTTAAATATAATAAACCACAGGTTCTCAAACTCGGTCCCTCAGGACCCCACACGGTGCATGTTTTGCAGGTCTCCTCACAGAATCACAAGTGACATAATTAGCTCCACCTGTGGACCTTTTAAAATGTGTCTGTGAGTAATTAATACACCTGTGCACCTGATGGGTTACCTGCAAAACATGCACTGTGTGGGGTAATGAGGACCGAGTTTGAGAACCACTGTAATAAACTGTCAAAACATGGCAGCTAATCCAGGCGTAACTGCACATAGCACTGCGGGCATCACCATACCTGCCAAAGAGATGCTGTTGTGGCATATCAGGAACGTCTAGGGTTGCCACCTCATCCCTTTAATTCTGGACACATATTAATTACACAGGTTCTGTGGCTGATTAAAACCAGGTGAAATGGAGTCTTGAAGTCGGCCAGCCACAGAACTTATGTAATTAATATGTGTCCAGAATTAAAGGGATGAGGTGGCAACCCTATGAGCGTGGCCTGAGCAGATGAGGGCAGATCAGGTTTTTTTTTGCCCAGGAATACTGACGGGTATTTATTCCCTATATAAAATAATAAAGTCTAACTCTCTGCCTTTATTTTACAGGTGCTGAGAGTAATGAGAAAGCGATGGCATACCAAAACGCGAAGAGCCAATTCATTCACAGAAGCAACAGATCCCTGTACAATGAACACTATACAATTCAATACCAGAAGGAATATGCGTCGTCGTACACAATGGCCCCCCCATACTATAACACCTACCACCCCCGATCGCGCAACGCTCACCTCCCCCATTACAGTATGAAGGACTCCTACTACCATGTGAACCACCAGCCAGTGCAGGGAGATCTGATATACAGAAGTGCCACTTTGACCCCCTCTAGATTGGCCAGAGGGCACCGAGAACTAAATTACAAGCCTGAAATTTCTCTAGAGACTCATTCTGAGGAAGTAGCCACCACTTTCTAATCTCGTGTTACAAATGATGAGCGTGAATATGTGAAAGACGCGGTATTGCAAGTCTGACCACAACACACTCCCGTAGGGCTGATTGTACTGGTTCCAGGACACGCTGCACCTCTGTCTAGGGTGCTTGGAGAAAAGGGGCATCTGATGCCGGTTTTACTTTGCCCACTGCCGTACGCTAACCGCTGCCAGTCAGTCCTGATATCAGTACAATTCTTGTGGTCTCTAGTTGCTGTGTCTGTTCCATCATTAGCTGTGTGTGTTCAGGGTGTTTCTTATATTAATGTTGTAGACTGTATATAGGACTTTATTTGTATATGAAGAATTTACTTTTTCAATAAATATTTATTTAAAAACAAAAGTGTCATATTTTGATTTCTGACTAAATTTTGATTTCGACCTAGACACCCTGTCGACCTAGTTACTGTCGACCAATAGTGGTCGACCTAGACATTGTCGACCTAGTTACTGTCGACTTTCAGTCCGGATCCTGACTAAATAAAGGGGGATCCCAAACCAATAAATGTTGGTGTTTGGGGGTCTATTCATGAAGCAGTGAAAAGAATGGAGAAGTGAGCCAGTGGAGAAGTTGCCCATGTCAGCTGCTCCGTACAATTGTATAGTATGCAAATTATAAATGTTACTTCAATGCTGATTGGTTGCCAAGGGCAACTTCTCCACTGGCTCACTTCTCCACACTTTTCACTGCTTCATGAATAGACCCCATATTCGGTACATATCACTGTATTCTTCTTACCAGGCCCCGATTTATATATTTCATAGGTTACTATGTCTGTGCTTGCCCGTGCCCACCCACAGTGCATGAGATTTCTAATTTTGAAAACCAATGTCTGTTCCTTTTGAATTAAATGAAATAATGAAAATAATTTACCACTATCCCAGTCCATGATCAGTTTTTCAAACTGTTAATTGCAGAGTATTACTAATAATGATGCGCCATGTGAGCTCACTACTGTGTGGTCTTTTACGGGCCTGAGCCTTGTTAATATATTACTGGAGAATCCTAAAGCGGGGGGAGACCATGGCAATAGATAAATGTCTCCAACTAAACAGGAGTCTTGTTCGATGTCATCCTATGGGGGTGATTCAGATGTTCTGCGCGCCCCCTTCTGGGCATCTAATCAAATGGACATCTATCAGAGCAATTCAATTGTTGCTCCGATCAGACGCCCATTAGTAGTCAATGCATCTGACAGCTCCAGGTTTAGACACTCAAAATGGCTAAACTCATCTACAGAAGGCCATGAGTTTGACATGTGAATCTTAAGTATTAATGCAATTGTGGAGTAACTTTCTGGGTTACACGTAAAGATTCAGCTTTTAAGTGAGTTTTTCTGATTTTACTAGAGTGATATGGCGGTAATATACTGAAATAAGGCAGAATGCCAACATACTGACCCTGTGCCCCAAGCCATAACCAATTCTTATTATGCCTACTGAAATCCAGACACTTACCAATACTATGCTGTCCTGTTCAGTGCAACTGGGCAGTACGGATGGTGTAATGGTTAGCAGTACTGACTCTCACCACCGAGGTCATGGGTTCCATTCCCACCATGGCCCTGTGTGGAGTTTGTATATTCTCCCCGTACTTGCGTGGGTTTCCTCCGGGTACTCCAGTTTCCTCCCACAATCCAATATATACTGGTAGGTTAATTGGCTCCCAACAAAATTAACCCTAGCGTGAATGTTTGTACGTGTGCATGTTGTAGGGAGTATAGATTGTAAGCTCCACTGGGGCAGGGACTGATGTGAATGGGCAAATATTCTCTGTAAAGCGCTGCGGAATATGTGTGCGCTATATAAATAACTGGTAATAAATATAATATATGGAGGCTTCTTAGTGAGCGGACATTGGGGCACAATTAAAAAAATATGTTACGGCACAGTTTCCCAAACTCCAGCATTACAGTCCAGGTTTTAAGGCTATCCATGAGTCCAGATGAGTAGATCAAATTGACTGAGGTGCTAAATAAGTAGGTTACCATACTATCCCTTTAAACCGGGACACTCATAAATTACAAGGCTGACTGACTTCAAGCCTGCATTTCACCTGGTTATAATCAGCCACAGAACCTGTGTAACTCATGAATGTCCTGGTAATAAAGGGATAGTGTAGTAAGCCTATAATTAAGTCACCTGTGCACAAGCATGGATATCCTTAAAACCTGGACTGTAATGGTGGAATTTGGGAAACTCTGTGTTAGGGTGTCAGGGTGCACTAATATTAAAGAACTCAACTCTGAAGTCGAAAGCTGCCGTCTGTCGAAAAAGACGTCAGTTTTCGACTTTAGGTTGGAAGGGGTTTCCGACCTATTCAATCTAACCCCAAATTATTCAACTTGTCGAAAAGCAAGTGGATAGGCGGAATAGCTGCCGATCTGCGTGCTTGTGTCGAAAACGGGGCCAAAACCGACAGGTTTTGGCTTCCTTTTCGAACATCTCAATTCGACTTTAAAAAAAGTCGAAGTGAGATGCGGGAGCAGAGACGGGGAGAGCCGCAGGCAGCCAGACGGGGAGAGCAGCGCCGGAGGATGTCACAGCCGCCGCTCACAGCAGCGTCCACCTTGCTTGATGGAGCCGGGTGGACACTGCCGTGAGTGGCCGTTGTGATGCGGAGAGAAGGGACAGGGAGAGGCAGAGACACGGGTGGGGGGGGAGGCGGGGAGAGATGTGGGAGTGCCGCAGACAGACGGGGGAGAGCAGCGCTATATAGCCGCTGCTGTAGCGCTGCTCTCCCCCATCTGCCAAGCGGCTCTCCCCCGTCTAGGCTCCCGCATCTCAATTAGTCTTTTTTAATAGTCGAATTGAGAATGCATTGAATAGCCCAGGTCGATCCATTCCGACAAATGTCAGAATGGATCCGACTTCAATTGAATATACCCCTAAATACTTTCTGTAGCATAGGTTCTCAAACTCGGTCCTCGGGAGCCCACACAGTGCATGTTTTGCAGGTAACCCAGCAGGTGCACAGGTGAATTCATTACTCACTGACACATTTTAAAAGGTCCACAGGTGGAGCTAATTATTTCACTTGTGATTCTGTGAGACCTGCAAAACATGCACTGTGTGGGGTCCTGAGGACCGAGATTGAGAACCTGTGTTCTATAGGAATAAAATACAGAATCACTCTTTTTAAAAAAATCATTTTATTTGAAAAACAATGCATAAAAAGGACAATAAATATAGTTATATCTATTTACAGCTTTTGCATAAGTTAGAAAAAAAAAGCTATACAAGGCTCTCTGGAGACAAACGGACAACAAGGCTCTCTGAAGACATACCGACATATATACGGAGAGACATCCGCCGAAGACTTTCCACGATGGTAACAGCCTGGTGTCCCAGAGGCAGGCTAGAAAATATAGCCAATATAACCTACTAAAAGTAAATAGTGCTCTGCCACTAGTGCCCTATACCTTTCTCCACACAAAACACCAGAGCTAGTTACCGTAGGAAGCTCACACACAAGCACGTAGGACACAAAAGCACACACATATATTTCTTGGACGCTTTCCTTATTATACAGCTGGCTGGGGAAAGGGCTAATGCTGTATTCCGTCGTGTTACAGTGAAATTAGAATTAGGAAGGCCATACTGAGGAACTCCAGGCACCATGAAGAACCAGGATGTGTGTTAAACTAAGGCACTTACACAGTTTCACTGAGGTAGGCAGTGCACTGCTGGGATGACCATATAAGAGCAAAGGACTCTGGGTAAGGCAGAGCATAGTGGTGGAACTCAGCATTACTCTTATAATTGGTCAACAACTAAAACCGCTAATGGGGCAAATATTATTGGCTCAGAAACTAGAGTCTGCAAGTGGGTTTAAGCCAAAAATGGAGAGCTCCCACATTGTTCATCTTCTGAGCTGGCGGACTGTTAAATGGGACCGCACACTGAAACTCTACTGGCAGATAGTGGTTGAGTCCCCACAGTCTTTATTACGGAAGACGGTAGAAAGCTGCAACGCTGCAGCCAGCAGTGTTATTATAGATCTGTTACTTTATTCTCCACCAGGGCGGAGATCTGCTGCAGGCGGTAAGCCAGCTGCATTTTCTGCCCACTGGGATCCTCCTCCAGAGCGGTGCTGATCTGTGAGAGAGAAAGAAAAGGACAGATGACTGCTAGGACATCAGACATATGCCACATCCCAACACATGTACGGCTGGTCTCACACACTGCCCTAACTCACAGCACCTGTAACAGAGCGGCTGATCGGCATAAGGACATATACATTGGAATCCACTCACCTGGTCATAGTACTTGTTGATATAATTGTACAGTTCCTGCAGGGCCACCAAGGAGTTCAGGTCAGCTGCATGAATCTGCAAGGAGGCAGAGTTGCTTTTAACAGTCAAGAAACAGCAGCTTTAAATACACATAGCCTGTGTGCAATTGAAGACAAGGCCTAATCAGAGGAGGACTAGTGGCTTCTCTTGGAGAAAGCAGCTGTTTTTCTGGGGTGTGGTATGGAAGGTAGATAGTAACTAGGTTGACAGTGTCTAGGGCAGGGGCGGGGAACCTCCGGCCCGCGGGCCGTATAAGGCCCGCCAAGCCGTTTTGTCCGGCCCACCAGCTTGTGTCAGTGAGACACGCTGCCGCACAGTCCGGCGGCAGCGTGTCTCAGCTGTCAGAACAGAGAGGAGAGCGCGGCTGTCGGGTGGGAGTGGCGGCGTGTAGGACTTGAAACCAGCCGCCGGTTCGTGAGCCAATCAGAGCTCGCGGACCAGCAGCCAATCAGGAGCCGCGGCTGCCGGTCCGCGAGCTCTGATTGGCTCTCGAACCGGCGGCTGGTTTCAAGTCCTACACGCCGCCGCCGCCCAACATAGCCGCGCTCTCCTCCGTGTCCCGCCGAAAGCAGCACGGAGGGGAGGGGAGGGGGGGGGGGGGGCAGGGCATCTGTATACCTGGCACTGTGGGGGGCATTGTATACCTGGCACTGTGGGGACATCTGTATACCTGGCACTGTGAGGGGCATTTGTATACCTGGCACTGTGAGGGGCATTTGTATACCTGGCACTGTGGGGACATCTGTATACCTGGCACTGTGGGGGCATCTGTATACCTGGCACTGTGGGGGCATCTGTATACCTGGCACTGTGGGGGCATCTGTATACCTGGCACTGTGAGGGGCATTTGTATACCTGGCACTGTGAGGGGCATCTGTATACCTGGCACTGTGAGGGGCATCTGTATACCTGGCACTGTGGGGGGCATCTGTATACCTGGCACTGTGGGGGGCATCTGTATATCTGGCACTGTGGGGGGCATCTGTATACCTGGCGCTGTGGGGACATCTGTATACCTGGCACTGTGCGGGGCATTTGCATACCTGGCACTGTGAGGGGAATCTGTATACCTGGCACTGTGGGGGGCATCTGTATACCTGGCACTGTGGGGACATCTGTATACCTGGCACTGTGAGGAGCATTTGTATACCTGGCACTGTGGGGGCATCTGTATACCTGGCACTGTGGGGACATCTGTATACAAGTTGATAAATTCGACTTGTCGAAAAGCACGTGGATCGGCGGAATAGCTGTCGATCCACGTGTTGATGTCGAAAACGGGGGCCAAATCCGGCAGGTTTTGGCCCCCTATTCGACCATCTCAGTCCGACATCAAAATGATGTCGGACTGTGATGTGGACCCAGAGGAGGCGAGGTAGGGGGGGGATGTCACTCAGCCGCCCGACCACAGCAGCTTCCACCCGGCTCCAGCATACAGCGCTACTGTAGCGCTGATCTCCCTGTATGCCCGCCGGCTGTCGCCCCGCGGCTCGTCCCCCTTCTCCTCCTCTGCGTCCCATCTAAATTCGACTTGAAAAAGTTGAATTTTAGATGGGATTGAATAGGGGTTGTCGGATCCATTCCGACAAATACATGTCGGAATGGATCCGACTTTAATTGGATATACCCCTATGTCGACCACTATTGGTCGACAGTAACTAGGTCGACAGGGTCTCTAGGTCGACAGGTCAAAAGGTTGGCATGAGTCTTTTATGGATTTTTGGTGTCGTTTTCTTCGTAGAGTGACCGGGAACCCCAATTAGTGCACCGTGCCCCCTTCGGGCAAGGTGCCACAGATTACCGTTCCAATCGTAGTCCATGTGGATCGTTAAGTATAAAAAGGTTCAAAAAGAACATGTTGACCTAGAGACTCTGTCGACCAATAGTGGTCGACCTAGATAGTGTCGACCTAGAGACCGTATCCCGTTTTTCTGGCTGACAGTGATGCAGCTTCATAGCTAAATGAACGTCAGATCTTGCTGGATTGCAGCTGGGACTGGTGGAAATTGTGACGGGGCAACAACCGTGATGTGACCGTGTGGGCAGTCATCCTACAACTATGCTTGTTGAGCTCCAGAAAATCATGTTTGTTCACCTAAGCCACAACTGGCTGCATTGCACGGAGCTGGCCACAACCACCGGCTGGGCACTGGGATCTGCTGGTGTATGAGCGCCTTATAGTATTACTCATGCATGTTTAATATAATGATGATTAGGGGAGTCACACAAAAGAGCAAAAAGTGATAAGCAGACGTGTGCGTCCCCCTACATGGGCTTATTCTAGCTGGGCACCGACACAGACAGAGATGGTGACAACAGGGCAAACGTTACTCCATATTGTATACTGCTCGGTGGTAACAATATCTGATTGTGAAGAGAATTTACTCACCCCAGACAGCTCTGTGAGAGAGGAGTTCATTTCCTGGTAACTGGCCGGGGCGGTCTGTCTGATGTCAGTATAGTACCTAATAATGAGAGGACACAGTGTACAACATCATATATACATACATATTAGACTGGATACACACTTTCTAATGATCGGGCCGATAGATGGATAGTATGTAGGCAGGAGCATTAGAGCGCTTGAAGCCGATAAATGCTCCTGCAATATTCAGATCGGGAGGACGAGATAGAGTGCGTCACGTGCTATATCGTTCCCGACCTCCAAATCCCGTTGTAAAGATCAAAACAAAGGGGCTAATTCAGACTGGATTACTGCAGCAGCGATCGCAGTCTGAATCCTTTTGTGGAGTGCGCATGTGCAGCGACCGCACTGTGTGTGCACACCCCGGGAGCCCTGTAAGATGCTAAAAGCATCTCAGGGCTACGAGCGCCTCCGCCTGATTGACAGGCAGAGGCGGTCGCGGTGCAGGAGGGGCATACTAACGGCGTTAGAATGTCGCTGGCGAAATGTGGTACGGACAATGGAGGCGTGTCTGGACCGTTGCGGGGGGGCGGCGTGACCTCATGCTGCTGCTGCGCAGGAGCTGCAATGGCAGGGAGCTACTCAGCGGGTGCAAAAGCGCTTTTGCACCCTTGCGGGAAGGTGGGTAGGACCAGACATGCGGCGCGGACTAGCCCTGTGCTGGGTGCCCCCCCCCCCCCCGCATGTCTGAGATACTGATTTAGCACATCTACGATCAGATCTAAATCACCCCCAAAGTACACAGTGACCAAGAACCTGCTGAGTGCGCACCAATACCATAATCGCAAGGTTGGATCGGAGCGTTTATCGGAGCAACACACACTATCTGACAGCGTGTACACCGCTTAAGTCATAGCTCACTGCAAGCTCATAGCACAAGGAAGGACTCTGTGCTCGATTAACAGGACAGCTGCTCAGGGGCCCCCGCACACAGGGGGCCCCCCACACTTCGCTCCATCACGAGTATGGACGGTACTATGGAATATGTGAACTGTGGTTTGTGTGTGGTATAATGTCAATTGGGGGTAATGCAGTGTATACGACACATCTGTGCTGCTGGGAGTATTTACACATTATACTTTTAAGAACATTGCCAGCAGATCATATTGACCATTTTATTGGTAGGGGCACCCAAGAGTCAGTTGCCCCGATGGTGTGTGGGGGCAGACATATTCTCTCCTTCTGATTTGTAATATGGCTCCATGTTTCAGGTACCATGCTACATGGGGGCAGATGGGACAGTTTGTATAGAGACACTTCTGTGAGAAAACAAAAAAAAGTCTTGATGTAAAAAGCGGCACCAGGAATATTTCTATATTTTGTATTAGAAAGGACTTTTCATGCTATAATGAACTTTTTGAGGGGAAATGAAACTTTATGCAACAAATATTCAGGCATTTTGCCCTATGCATTCACTCTTTGGTAAAACCTGTCTGCATTCTAGGGGTCTAGTCCTGCTTACAGGACACTATGTACTTACTTCTCTACCAGTTGCTTGTAACGTGGGATTTCGCGAGCATAAAGCAATTTGTTGACGGGTGAATCCTAGGAGGAAAAATGTACCAGTCACCTGTGGAGCCAGACATAAGAGCCACCCCTTACTTCTCCCTATAACCTCCGCATACTCACTCTCCCCACTTTGTGCTCAGAGGTGGTACACGAGTCAATAAAGGTCTGAGCGATGACCGACAAGATGGAGTCTACATTCTCTGACACCTCAATATCGAAGACCATCTGAGGGTTCTTGAGTATGAGCACCCAGAACCTTTGCATGAGGCTGCAATCAAGGAGAGACAGAAAATGGTTTATATAAAAGCAGCAAAGCAAGTGGAGAAAAGGGATTTGAATAAGAGAGCAGAAAGAGAAAAAGGAACCTAGGATCCGAAATTCTAATGCAAGCCCCATACTCACCTGTGGGTTTTCCAAATGTGCACGGTCTCTGCATCCTCAATCCCGTGTTTCTCTGCCATTTCATCCAGGAAATCAAAGAAATATTTGATGGCGATGGGCACGGGCCGGTTTACCCCCAACATCACCTGGAATGTGTCATCCACAAACTTCTGCAGAGTTCCCTGTAAGGAACAAATATGGGGAAAACTCAATGTCCACGTTAGAGGAACCCAACAGGCCACTGCTGTTAGATTACCACACAGAGTCTTTGGGCGCCATTATCCTCACCTTCATGGACAGCAGCCGTGTTAGGTAGATCTCTGGAATAGCTTTGGCGCGCTCTCTCTCCCGCAAGCTGCTGCGTCGCTGCTTACAGACTTCTGGTTCTTCCACAGATTTTACTAAGTGCCACGTTCTAATGCCACCATCTTCCCCATCTTCCAACATTGGAGTTTCTGTTATAGAAAGAGGTAGCAGATGACAGGATGAATTAAATAGGGAAGTCTAAGGGACGGCATTGTAAGACCATAGACGGCTGGTCAAAGAAGAGACTCACTCTCTCCGCTCAGGAAACTGTTATTTGTTGTCTCACACTGATTATTATGTAGCCGGGGTATCAAGGCCACAGTCGCGTCATTGGGAACCTATTATCAGAACGGAGGTGTAAGTCTCAGACTGTGTTATACTCAAGCCACAAGTGTATAACACTCACTACTCACCTTATAATGGTGCAAAGTGTTCAATCTCTTCCACTGATCCTGTACTAACGAAGTCAAGTCCTCATCCGATAGAGTCAGGTGGCCCGCTTGCCCAGAGCGCCATTCTGGGGAGAGACACAGAAAGCTTAATAAAAAAAAGAATATGGCAAAAACACTGACAAAATGGACACCAAATGATGTTTCCTGAGAACACAATGCATTGTGGGTACAGTTGTAGTAATACTCTATGGGGCAGTGCTCCTCAAATCCAGCCTTCATGACACATTAGCAGTGCATGTTTTCCATTATCTCCTTGCTGCACAGGTGTATTCATTAATGACCGACACATTTTAAAAGATCCACAGGTGGTGCTAATTATTTCACTTGCGGTTCTCTAAGGAGAACTGGAAAACGTGCACTGCTAGCGTGGATTTGACAAGCATTGCTATAGGATAATGTACTAAATAAAAGAAGCTATGAGCTTAATAGATGACTAGATCCACACTCGTATAACAGGCAAAGTGTAAGCAGGGCTTTTCTATACGTAGCACAGGGATCTTGACCTGACTGTCAACAAGAGATAACATATTCCTTAAAAATCACAAAAACTTTAGATAACTACTGACGTCATGTAGCCAATAAAGCGCTAATTAATATAAATATAAGTTTATACATATTATAAATCAGTTGTCTACTCTTAGGAACCTTCTGTTTATGTAGTGCTTTAATGGCGGTGTCACAGTGCAGCTCCAGGTTCTACGTCTAACCGATCTCAGAAGCTTTGATGCAGGATTAAAGTATTTTAATAGCAGCTGACTAATACTGTCCTAATAATGTATTCAGCCTGGATCTGGGGGATGTATTTATCACTGCGGCAGATTTCACGACTGTGGCTTTTATTCATTTAGGCTTCACAATTGCACATAGTAGAAATAATGACACCGGTCTGTCATGTGCGTTATAACAATCCAATTCCTGTCTCTGTCGACCTTACCTAGGTCAAGTGTGTGCGCAGGTGGCCGCTGGGAGAATGGGGTTCCCTTGTACACATGATTCAAGATCTTCCCTTTAACCTGAGTGATGGTGTCTGTGTCGAGCACTTTCACCGGCACACGCTGCACTTCTGCTCCGTTCTTCACTATGACGGTGAGAGTCATCTGCCGATACTCAATGTCCTCCCGCAGCAGCCGTCCATCATTCAGAGTGCGCTTGGCTTTCCCCGTCACCGCGTCCACCGGCCCTTTGTCCACCTGATACTTTATGGCACAGTACAACATGTACAGAGGCTCTGCTGCCGCCTCCTGCATGGTGGGAAAGGTACAGATAAATATCTGCTTCCACGAGGAGTTACAGCTTTGTTGTAGTTTTATATAGCTACTGATAACATACGGGCTGGCCAGACAACTATTAAACATTAAATTGCAAGTAAAGAAAGGAAAGGTGGAGGGGAGACCAGACACTGACCCGGAGGAAAGAGTGAAGGCAGATGGACATCCAATTGGTCAGCAGTTTCTCCACCACAGTTTCGGTCCTGAAAAGGAGACAGAAGTCTGACTTTCAACACACTGGGGTAAATTTACTAAGGTCCCGATTTTGACCGAGATGCCGTTTTTTCATCAAAGTGTCATCTCGGTAATTTACTAAACGCAAATCACGGCAGTGATGAGGGCATTCGTATTTTTTGGGTAGTCCATGAAAATAATTACGAATGAATACACCATCGGTCAAAACGCGGCTGTTTAAGTATGAATCTCGGTCATTTACTAAGAAGTGCAAAGCAAAAAAAAAAAAACACTGCCGTGAAAAATTACAACTCGTAAAAAAGTGCTTAAAAAAAACAGACCTGCTTTTTTAATCCGTGATTGTATAGGCATGCAGGGATCCATGAGATCCGTGCATGTATATCAGTGGGAAGGGGTGGGAAAGTGGTTATTTTCTTTAAAAAAATTGCGTGGGGTCCCCCCTCCTAAGCATAACCAGCCTCGGGCTCTTTGAGCCGATCCTGGTTGCAGAAATATGGGGAAAAAATTGACAGGGGTTCCCCCATATTTAAGCAACCAGCATCGGGCTCTGCGCCTGGTCCTGGTTCCAAAAATACGGGGGACAAAAAGAGTAGGGGTCCCCCGTATTTCTAAAACCAGCACCGGGCTCCACTAGCTGGACAGATAATGCCACAGCCGGGGGTCACTTTTATATAGTGCCCTGCGGCCGTGGCATCAAAAATCCAACTAGTCACCCCTGGCCGGGGTACCCTGGGGGAGTAGGGACCCCTTCAATCAAGGGGTCCCCCAGCCACCCTAGGGCCAGGGGTGAAGCCCGAGGCTGTCCCCCCCCATCCAATTGGCTGCGGATGGGGGGCTGATAGCCTTTTGTCAAAATGAAAAGATATTGTTTTTAGTAGCAGTACTACAAGTCCCAGCAAGCCTCCCCCGCATGCTGGTAATTGGAGAACCACAAGTACCAGCATGCGGCGGAAAAACGGGCCCGCTGGTACCTGTAGTACTACTACTAAAAAAATACCCAAATAAACACAAGACACACACACCTTGAAAGTAAAGATTTATTACATACATCCACACAAATATATACACATACTTACCTTATGTTCACACGCAGGTCGGTCCTCTTCTCCAGTAGAATCCAAGGGGGTACCTGTTGAAAAAATTCTACTCACCAGATCCAGGGTCCCAGGCTCCTCGTAGCATCCTTTTGTAATCCACGTACTTGAATAAAATAACAAAACGGAGACCCGAGCCACGAACTGAAAGGGGCCCCATGTTTTCACATGGGACTCCTTTCCCCGAATGCCAGAAACCCACTCTGACTTCTGTCTAAGTGGGTTTCTTCAGCCAATCAGGGAGCGCCACGTTGTAGCACTCTCCTGATCGGCTGTGTGCTCCTGTACTGAGTGACAGGCGGCACACGGCAGTGTTACAATGTAGCGCCTATGCGCTCCATTGTAACCAATGGTGGGAACTTTCTGCCCTGCGGTTGACCTAAAGTGACATCACCGCTGAGCAGAAAGTTCCCACCATTGGTTACAATGGAGCGCATAGGCGCTACATTGTAACACTGCCGTGTGCCGCCTGTCACTCAGTACAGGAGCACACAGCCGATCAGGAGAGTGCTACAACGTGGCGCTCCCTGATTGGCTGAAGAAACCCACTTAGACAGAAGTCAGAGGGGGTTTCTGGCATTCGGGGAAAGGAGTCCCATGTGAAAACATGGGGCCCCTTTCAGTTCGTGGCTCGGGTCTCCGTTTTGTTATTTTATTCAAGTACGTGGATTACAAAAGGATGCTACGAGGAGCCTGGGACCCTGGATCTGGTGAGTAGAATTTTTTCAACAGGTACCCCTTGGATTCTACTGGAGAAGAGGACCGACCTGCGTGTGAACATAAGGTAAGTATGTGTATATGTTTGTGTGGATGTATGTAATAAATCTTTACTTTCAAGGTGTGTGTGTCTTGTGTTTATTTGGGTATTTTTTTTAGTAGTAGTACTACAGGTACCAGCGGGCCCGTTTTTCCGCCGCATGCTGGTACTTGTGGTTCTCCAAGTACCAGCATGCGGGGGAGGCTTGCTGGGACTTGTAGTACTGCTACTAAAAACAATATATTTTCATTTTGACAAAAGGCTATCAGCCCCCCATCCGCAGCCAATTGGATGGGGGGGACAGCCTCGGGCTTCACCCCTGGCCCTTGGGTGGCTGGGGGGGGGGACCCCTTGATTGAAGGGGTCCCCACTCCCCCAGGGTACCCTGGCCAGGGGTGACTAGTTGGATTTTTGATGCCACGGCCGCAGGGCACTATATAAAAGTGACCCCCGGCTGTGGCATTATCTGTCCAGCTAGTGGAGCCCGGTGCTGGTTTTAAAAATACGGGGGACCCCTACTCTTTTTGTCCCCCGTATTTTTGGAACCAGGACCAGGCGCAGAGCCCGATGCTGGTTGCTTAAATATGAGGGAACCCCTGTCATTTTTTTCACCATATTTTTGCAACCAGGATCGGCTCAAAGAGCCCGAGGCTGGTTATGCTTAGGAGGGGGGACCCCACGCATTTTTTGTGTGTGATTTTACAGGGTTTCATTTAAAAAAAAAAAAAAATTAACCCCAGCACGGATCACACAGATCCGGCCGAGATTCATTTTTAAAAAGTCGGCAGTGTTTTGCTAATCACTGCCGTAAAAATAAAAAATAAAACACGAATGACATCGACATCGGAACAAAAGAAAAATCCGAATACGACAGCTTAGTAAATTAGTCGTAATAAATTCAAAAAGTTGCAGTTTTACACTTTCGATGTCATTCGTGATTGAACTTTGACCTGAAACGGGAAAATACGAATCTTAGTAAATTTACCCCACTGTGTCATAACACTGTACAGCTAGTGTACGGGACCCCTCCATGTCTTTATTTCATGCCTAGAACCTCACACTGCGCCCCCTTGATGCACTCTCAAACATTTTTCATTATGAACTAGTCAGCAATGTAACAAGACTGGGTATTACAGACACAATAAGAGTCCCCATTTACCTGCGAAGCAACAGCTTCGGGTTCTTGGCCACACATTGGTCTACAAGGTTGGACAGCAGCGTCTTCATAACATCCGTCAGATACTCCAGTTTACCAAGAAGAGCGACGGTGAGCAAGGAGGCAGCATTGCAGCGGTCACGTTGTGATAATGTGGGCTGTGCATCCAGTGTTTCGATCAGCTTAGAGGTGAGAACAAATAAAAACAAATGTAATACAGAGATGGAGGTCTGTTATCCAGCTAGAGCCTTTACACAAAGTAGGTCCTTCTTGGAACCGAAAGGCATTAAGGAGTTTGGACAAATAAAGAAATAAAAAAATAAATAAAAAAAACAAAGTAAGAGGAGGCATAGGGCGGAAGACTTATAGACTTGGCACTGTGTAACCAGCTTCTACCTTGATGAGGAAAAGCTTGTTATTAAGGAGGTTGGAGAGCTGGTTCAGGCCTTGCTCCACGGTGCTTCTTCTGTTATCCAGCACATCCAGGCTCTTCCTGATCGGAGAGCTGGTGTCTCCAGGGAAGAATATCTTTTCCACATAGGTCTTATAGTCTAGGAAGGGGATGCCTGAGCCTTCAATATCACTAGTCAGATCCATCATCTCCGTCATTAGATCTGAAAGTGGAAGGGTGGCACTATCAGAATGCCAGAAACACAAATAATAATAGTTGAAAGGGAAAACTAATGTTCTGGAGACAAGGTCATGGAGACAATACCAGTAAATTCCTTTCTACACTGATCTCCCACACTGGTCTCCAGGTTCTCCAGTTGCACAAGGACCTTCTTATAATCCCTCATGGCCAGTTTACTCTGTCTCCTGTAAAACACCAACATTAAGGACTGAAAACAGGTCTCAAACCATAAAGAAACAACATGTTCCTAAAATTACATGTCACCATTATCGGTATCCTTCCTGTGTGCGTGGTCAGAATCACCACTATATATGAATGGATACCACTGCTGGTCTAAGAAAAGATGGATGGTGGACACCACTACTTGTATAAAATGGATGGTGTACATCCCTGCTGGTCTAAGATGAATGGTGTGCACTATGCTGGTCTAAGATGGATGGGCGACATCTATTCTGGTCAAAGATGGATGGGGACATCAATGCTGGTCTAAGACAGATGGTGGATACCACTGCTGGTCTAGGCTGAATGGCGTGCACCACTGCTGGTCTAAGATGGATGGTGGACATCACTGCTGGTCTAAGATGGCTGGTGGACACCACTGCTGCTCTAAGATGGATGGTGTGCCCCTCAATGTATGATGGATCCCTACCTGTACATGAAGATAATTATTAGAACGACAGGGATGAGCAGAGCAGCTCCAACACCTAGCCCAATTTTGGCTTCTTTAGGAAAACTTGATTGTCCCTCTACATCATATTTCACTTGTCCGAGGTCGAAGCGAAGATTTCCCATGTGCACCTGAGTAAAACAAACAAAAACATGTAAAACCTTAATCCGATCAGCATAGGTTTAATGTACGCCACCAAGATTGAGATTACGCACCACAAACTCTGGCAAGGAAGAGCTCGCGTCCCGCGGTTGTGGTGGGACAAGCGGTGGCTCACAGTACAGGTGATTGTGGGTGAGAGTCTTCACGGCACAGATACCATTTCCAATCATTGCTTCGACTTCTTGTTTACTGATCCCAGAATCCAAGCCCTCCCCCTGTGAAAAAATACAAGTAAGCAACCCGGTTGGACTACAGGGTTGTTGAGAGTGGTGTTACATCACATTTTACCTCTATATCCAGCACGTTCCCAGGCTTCAGGCTGTATGGTTTGTTGGGATTTTCCCGATTCAGGGGTTTGAGGGACGGGTTCTTCTGGTATGTGAAGTTCTTTCCAAAGCTACTGAACGGAATCTGGAGATTGTCGAGGACAAAGAGTACATCCACAAGGACGTAATCGTCAGGGACCAAGGGCGCATAACACTTTATAACTGTGGGGGAGTCGTGACTGCACTCCTCACTGAACTGAAAGTAGAAGACCAGTAACAAAAATGAAAAGGAGTTAATAGTAATTACAGCAACTGTCTTAAAAGGATAAACACAATTAGGGAGGTGTTATCGGAGATGCCTGATGTCTGAGAATACCAGTCATACATTTAAAGCTAGCAATAACCACTGCACTTGTTTAGTGCAGATATTACTAATGTTAAAAACAGCCAACTGCACCATCGCCTCCATACTAAGGTATTTGCTGAGCTTATTGCTTAACTGCAGCCTTATCAGAAAAGAATTAGAGTTTGAGTCAGTCAGGGTTTAAGAGAAGGTTACAGTCAGTCAAGTTTAGCAAACAAAGCATTGCGGAAGCCGCTCTTAACACCTTTGTCCAAGTACTCTTGAACCGCCCCCCCACACCACCACACCCCAACTTCCCCCACACACCACCACCTGCCCTGGGTAGAAAGTGACAAAGTGATAATAAACAAGACAAAGAGGCAAGCTTTGCTTAAGGGCTTTATATTAAATGTGTAGCACAAAGGAGCGAGGTAGCTCTATGTTGTGCATTCTGCAAAGAGTTTAGGTGCTATAAAGGGGATGTAGTCAGGATCCCGGCAGTCAGAATACTGACGCCAGGATCCAGACCATGCCGCCACAGCTATTCCCACTTCTGGTTGTCCACGACACCCATGGAGTGGGAACAGGACCTGCGGCGAGCGCAGCGAGCCTGCAGTGTGGCGAGTTCCGTTGCGTTTGCCCCCCCTGCCGGGACTCTGGCAGTCGGGATCCCGGTGTCTGTATTCTGACCGCCTGGATCCTGTACCCAACCCCTATAAAGGCCTCATGAACCTCACCTCTTGCACAGGATTAGGTGCCACCTCCCTCTTCCTCCTTCTTCTTCTCCTTTTTCTTCTGATATTCTCATCTTTGCTTTGAAGATCCTCCTGAGGGGGCACGGCCAGGGCGCTCATACGTGGAGTCTGTACAACATCCAGATTTGAACCAGTGACCATAATAATCCGCCCTCCCCTGTGGAGACATGAACCACACACAGGTGAGACCTTGACACCTGGAGTTAGGTCTGTGCTAAGACTTCAAGACCAGTTCCTACTTATAGAAGGCTGTCAAGGGGAAAGCAGAAGAGATGATCGGGTTTTCCGTGTAGTTGAACAATGCATCATCCAGGACTCTTTCTGCCGTGCCGTAGAGGACGCTGATGGACATCTCCAGCTGAAGATCACTGGGGCTGGTAACGCAATAGATCTGATCTTCAGTGACGTTTCTAAATCTGCCAGGAAAAGAGGAACTAAAATCAGTTATCTGGAACACAGAGTACACACAGGCGACCGACACACACAATAACACAACTACTGACATCTCACAAGGTAAGTTCCCCACTGTCACAGTAATCTGATCGCCAGTCAAAAGCTTGGACCCGGAGATGGTGATTTGCGTCCCTCCAGCCATGGGACCTCTCAGTGGTGTAAGGGACTGAAGAATGGGGTCCTGTGAAGGTCATAATATCAAGATTAGCTTCTTTCACCACCTCTAAAGCAATCCGCACATGCATGTTCTAAATCCTCCTATGTGGTGTGATGTGAAAAGCCGACTACTGGTTTAGTGTCCAGGTTGTTTACTTCCCATGGGTGCAGGTGATGAATGCACTCTAAAGCACTGGGACTCACCTGGTAAGAGAAAAGCTGACTGGAAACTCCAGGCTCACGGTCCTTTACAGCGACTTTCACAGGGCCAGACACCTCTCCCTGGCTGGCAGACAGCCTGCAGACGATACTGAGTGGACGAGGCATACAGTTAGCGTCAGCGAACATTATATTTCCCCTAACTGCAGGATTAAATTATATAGTGGGACATTGTACAAGAATAAGAACTCACAAAGTAAAATAGTTGCATCAGACTCACACCGACATTTACATCACACCGTTCACCAAACATTTCACTATTGTCAAAGGACTATGGCCCTCATTCCGAGTTGTTCGCTCGTTGCCGAGTTTCGCTATATTGCGATTAGTCGCTTACTGCGCATGCGCAAGGTTCGCAGAGCGCATGCGCTTAGTTATTTTACACAAAAGTTTGGTATTTTACTCACGGCATAACGAGGATTTTTCATCGTTCTGGTGATCGGAGTGTGATTGACAGGAAGTGGGTGTTTCTGGGCGGAAACTGGCCATTTTATGGGTGTGTGCGGAAAAACGCTGCCGTTTCTGGGAAAAACGCGGGAGTGGCTGGAGAAACGGGGGAGTGTCTGGGTGAACGCTGGGTGTGTTTGGGACGTCAAACCAGGAACGAAACTGACTGAACTGATCGCACTGGCAGAGTAAGTCCCGAGCTACTCAGAAACTGCAAAGAAATTTCTATTCGCAATTATGCAAATCTTTCGTTCGCAATTCTGCAAAGCTAAGATTCACTCCCAGTAGGCGGCGGCTTAGCGTGTGCAATGCTGCTAAAAGCAGCTAGCGAGCGAACAACTCGGAATGAGGGCCCATGGGGGTAATTCTGAGCTGATCGCAGCAGGAACTTTGTAAGAAGTTGGACAAAACCATGTGCACTGCAGGGGAGGCAGATATAACATGTGCAGAGAGAGTTAGATTTGGGTGGGTTATTTTGTTTCTGTGCAGGGTAAACAATGGCTGCTTTATTTTTACACTGCAATGTAGATTGCAGATCGAACACACCACACCCAAATCTAACTCTCTCTGCACATGTTACATCTGCCTCCCCTGCAGTGCACATGGTTTTGCCCAACTGCTAACAAAGTTACTGCTGCGATCAACTCGGAATTACCCCCTATGAGTGCCCACAAGTAAACATAAAATATGCAGGTATGCCTCACAGGGCTGGTAATTACTAAAGTGTTAACAATACAGACTGTATCCAATTACATTTTGTAAATAACGTCCTTACAAAAAATACAGAGTTTTATTTTGATTTATGTTAACTTGCTAAGTCTCCCATCTGTCCATGTGGGTGGCACGGCTCTCCCCCTGCAGGTGGCACGGGTAACATGATATCTGGCGACAGCAGCTGTCTGTGGTAAGATTTATAAAGTGATTGGTTCATGTTTTGTGTCGCCGCTGTTTCCCCCCAACACAACTGCGTCGTTCACCACTGGTGTGATGCACAGAAAGCCAGTCACTAATTGTGGCTTCATTAGTGGTGTCTGCCTTTCAACAGCCACATGCACTTCCTCCGCCTGCAGCTGCTGCTGTTATTCTTCCACCTAAAGTATCAATCGTTCCTCAAAACTGCTAGATTGTAAGTTTATCTGGGGCCATCTTTACCTTCTGTTTCATGTTGCTGGACAATATTTATTAGTGTCATGGTCCCCCTCAATAGGCAGCGCTGCATTGTTATAGGTTGAAATAATGGCTTCTCGTATAGTAACAGAAAATATAATTTTACACAATGCGGTGTAATCTAGTTACACAAGTTGTATTACACTATGTGTACATATATTCTTATATATAATATAATATAAGCAGTTATTTTTTAGATACTGGAATACTGCACAAACTAGTCAACACAGCAACAGTTTTGGGTCCTAGTGGGGTTACACCAACCTATGAGGTCTATTCATGAAGCAGTGAAAGGAGTGGAGAAACAGACCAGTGGAGAAGTTGCCCATGGCAACCAATCAGCATCTCCCTTACATTTTATAGAATGTACTTAATAAAGGCTTCCTTGAAAGCTGATTGGTTGCCCTGGGCAACTTCTCCATTGGTCCTTTTCTCCACTCTTTTCACAGCTTCATGAATAGACCCTTATGTCTGTATTATTGTAGCACTTTATGAATAAGAATAAGACTATCCATGAATAGGCTCAGCCTGTGACTGAAAGTGCTTCACGGAAGCTTACATATAAATGTGACCGCTAAGCATGCTTTCCATTAAAACACATTGCAAATATATGAGTGTGGCGCAATAAGTCAAGTAACAAGACCTCTGACATGTGTAAAGTTCTCGACTTCATCCTAATTTCCCGCCAGGCCAGAGCAGGCCGACCACTGCTTCCCCTCATGGCCATTAGACTGCACCTCATATCGGTCATACTGTCCCAACATCAGATGTAAAATGGCGGGGCTGCGGACACAGTCAGACATTGAGGTGCGTGGTGTGATTAGATTTCTGAGTCTAAAGGGCACATCAGCAGCTGAGATTCATCTACCACTATATATGTCTATTCACCGCCAACTTGTCAGGGTCTACGGTGATAACGTCATGTCACGGTTTGGATTTGGTGCACTGCCTTTGATAACGGCAGGACAGATGTTCAAGATGGGCATTGACACAGTCAGGCAAGCACGTCCACCACAGTAGACAATACATGCCGCATTGAAGGCCTGATTCAGGAGGACATACGCATTTAAGTTGGTGATATTGCTGATGAACAGAACATCTCACTGGGTACTGTGCACACATTGTCCATGAGCAACTGGAGTACAGTCAATAGTGTTCACACTGGGTACGGAAACAACTCACGGAAGTTCACAAAACCAACAGGATGGGATTATCTCTCATGCACTTGACGTGGAGCCATGAGGAGGGAGAGTAGTTCCTGCAGCGTATTGTTACAGGCAATGTAACGTGGGTGCATCATGCGACACCGGAGACTAAGCAAGCATCCTTGACATGGAAACATGCATCATCCCCACCTTCAAAACAGCTCCATCAGCAAAGAAGGTCATGGCATTTTGGGACAACAAGGGTGTGCTTCATGTTGATTTCCTTACCAAGGTAGATACTGTGAACACTGACCGCTATTGTGACACACTGAGCTGGTTGTGGAGAGCAGTTCGTGGAAAACAGCCTGGGTTGCTGCAAACAAGCGTAGTATTGCTGCATGATAACACCAGGCCACACTCAGCTAACCGCACGGTTACAGCGCTACCGTTAGGAGGTACTGGACCTTCCTCCCTGCAGCCCTGACCTGGCACAGAATGAGTTCCACCTCTTTGGACCATTGAAGCAGCACCTGGGTGGGAGGTGATGTGCAACAGATGGTGAAGAGCGCATGAACGGACTTTCACTATGCAATCACATCCCAGAAGGGTACGACTGCATCATGTCTGACAGGTGGAAGGTGTTCGGGGGCAGCGTTGTGGCATTGAATGGGGGGGGGGGGGGGGGTCTGGAAACGCAGGCATGTCATGGCCGTTTTTGTGGCAGTCTGATGATGTCACCTGCGT
Organism: Pseudophryne corroboree; assembly: GCF_028390025.1. Classification (NCBI taxonomy): domain Eukaryota; kingdom Metazoa; phylum Chordata; class Amphibia; order Anura; family Myobatrachidae; genus Pseudophryne; species Pseudophryne corroboree. The sequence goes on from NC_086451.1 coordinate 69,440,757, forward strand.
TTCCTGTGTAAGCTTGGCTGCGTATGCAGGGGGTCTACATCTAATTCCCAATTCTGTGATGCGATCGCAATTGAATTGCGATCGCATCACTGGGCCCCCAGCATATGACTATATTCATAGCAGTTTTTGCTAAAATAGCAAAAACTGCTGACTCTGAATAACCCCACATATACATATGTACGAGCTGAATACATTTACGCAATGAGAGGTCATTACCTTATTTACTGAACCACCATCGAATCATCTAACACACTTATACAGTGGGACTTTCCTTTAAGAAATCCCCTCAGCCTGCACATAGTGGCGTTGGAGATTTTCTTAGGCTAAGCCAGTACTTCATGAGACTATGTAGCATTTAGATTCACTGGTGAAATCACTCCATCTCTCACTGCTGTGGCAGGTTCCTATAACGGAGATATTGTCTGGGCCCACACAATTGGGTAAATTTACTAAGGTAGGAGGTTTTTTTTTTAGAACCAAATCAGATTCTATCTATCTACTAACATATAGAAGCAGCTAGATAAATGCTAAGTAGAATCTGATTGGTTGCCATAAGCAACATCACCAGTTCAAAAAAACTCCCACCTTAGTAAATTTACTCCAGTGTATCCACTAATACAGGTAACAATTAGTTCAGTTTAGTATAATAGCCGCATGCAGTTTGGTTTGTCCGTTATTATACGAATATGAAAAGTTATAGTAACGTGATTGACTACACTGAATACTGTTGGGCAGTGCCGTAACTAGCCATTTTAGCGCTGTGTGCAAGAAACGACAGTGGCGCCCCCCCCCCCCCCCCCCCATGTAAGACAGGGGCAGTGCGCGCCGCAGATGCGCGAAAAATGTATGGGGGCGTGGCTTCACGGGAAGGGGCGTGGCCACAAAATAACAGCAATTCATACTACGGTGCACAGTAGTCTACATTATTCAAATTACGCTGCACAGTAGCGCCACTACACCAGGTAGAGCCCCTTTTATATATTACAGCAGACAGCGTCCCCCTTTTTACACATTACGGCAGCCAGGCCCCATCTTTACACATTGCGGCAGCCAGGCCCCCTCTTTACACATTACGGCAGCCAGTCCCCCTTTTTACACATTGCGGCAGCCAGACCCCTTTTTATACATTGTGGCAGCCAGTCCCCCTTTTTACACATTGCGGCAGCCAGGACCCCATTTTACACATTGCGGCAGCCAGGACCCCATTTTACACATTGCGGCAGCCAGAGCCAGCCCTAACCAATATGATGCCCTAGGCAAGATTTTGGCTGGTGCCCCCTAGCACCACCGCTAGTTCCGCCTCTGACCCTGCACCCCTTTCCCAGCACCATCTCCCCCCCCCCCCCCCCCCCATAGCAGTCGGGTTTTTTTTCCTACCCCCTGTAATTTAAATAAGAACAGTGTGCACACTCGGCGCACAGACCAAAAAGGTATGTGTTTTTGTTGGCAAGGGGCATGGCCACACAATAGTTCCCCCAATTCAACTTATGCCTCACAGTAGTGCAACTTTATTCACAATTTATAATGCGATAGTGTCCCTTATTCACATTACATCACACAGTAGTACCACTTTACCTTATATACATTACTCCTCATAATAGTGCACCTTATTCACATAACATCACACTGAATTGTTCCTTATTCACATTACACCACACCACACCATATAGCTCTTTATTCTCATTACACCACACCATATTGCTCCTTATTCACATTACACCACACAGTAGTGCCCTTTCTATACGTTACGCCACACAGTAGAGCACCTTATACACATAATGCCACACATTGGTAATGTATTTATACACATAATACCACACAGTAATGCCCCTTACACATATGACACACATTATTAATGTCCTTATAAACATAATGCGCCTTACACATTTTGCCAACCATTATTAATGCCCTTATACACATAATTTCCCTTACACATATGCTACACATTGTTAATGACCTTATACACAAAATGACACACATAATGTCCCTTACACATATGCCGCACATTATTAGTGCCCTTGTACACATAATGACACACATAGTGCCCCTTACACATATGTTACACATTATTAATTCCCTTATACACATAATGTTCCTGGCGTGAGTCATCTGGCAGCTCTGCTAACGTTGGGTGGCTATTTTTTTATTAAATGAATCTAATTTGCAATGCTATATGGCTAGGATGCACAAGAAGCTTCTGCTGAATAAAATGATATGCTGCACGCCTATATACTGTGTGCGACTGTGACTATATCTGCATACAAGATGCTACACACAGAATATAGGCATGCCGCATATCATTTTAATCAGCAGAAGCTCCTTGTGCCCCTAGGCATACCAGATGCCCTAGGCAATTGCCTAGTTTGCCTATGCCTAGGGCCGGCTCTGGCGGCAGCCAGGACCCCATTTTACACATTGCGGCAGCCAGGACCCCCCCTTTTTACACATTACGGCAGCCAGTCCCCCTCTTTACACATTGCGGCAGCCAGGCCCCCTCTTTACACATTGCGGCAGCCAGGCACCCTTTTTACACATTGCGGCAGCCAGACCCCCTTTTTATACATTGTGGCAGCCAGGCCCCCTTTTTACACATTGCGGCAGCCAGGCCCCCTTTTTACACATTGCGGCAGCCAGACCCCCTTTTTATACATTGTGGCAGCCAGGACCCCTTTTTACACATTGCGGCAGACGGTGTCCCCCTGAGAGAGAGAGAGAGAGAGAGAGAGAAAGAGAGAAAGAGAGAGAGAGAGAGAGAGAGAGAGAGACATACTTACCTTCTCCCCGCTGACAGGCTCCTCGTGCAGCTCCCTCTCGGTGCAGGCTGTGTGAGGTGAGAAGGAGGAGGAGGGAGGGGGAGCAGGGAGCCGCAGCAGCGCTATTTGATTGGTAGTAAGCGCCGCTGCAGCATCCCCCTCTCCTTCTGTATTGGTTGCTTGGCGCTGCTGTGGATGCTGGGATGAAGGAACCACATCCCAGCATCCATAGCAGCGCCGGGCAGCCAATACAGAAGGAGAGGGGGGATGCTGCAGCGGCGCTTACTACCAATCAAATATTGCTGCTGCGGCTCCCTGCTCCCCCTCCCTCCTTGAACCCGGCGCTGGTCTCTCTCCTCCAGCCGCGCACGGCGCACACAGAGGCGGCATGTAATGAGTCAATTTGACTCATTACATGCCGCTGGCCGTTGCGCCCCCAGGGCAACTGCGCTGTGTGCCAAGCCCCCTTGGCACACACGTAGTTACGGCCCTGCTGTTGGGGGGGGGGGTGGATTTATAAAATCTTTGGCAGAGATCAAGTGAAAAGAGAGATAAAGCACTTTCTTAATTTTATCTCTCTCCAAACTTTGATAAATATCACCTTTGTCACACCCTAGATAATGACCTATAACATTTGTGTTTAAGGATCCTTTTTTCCATCCCTGAAAGCAAGTGCTGGCATGTCACCACTAAATGAACACCCCTGTAACTCTCCCCAGGCTACCTCCCTCACAAAACAAGGATATGTCTTCCAGTGAGGGATAGCCCATTACAAACCACAGGAAGAAGCAAAATTTTGCTTTGCCTTTAGGATTTATCCCTCTTTGTATTCCACACACTAGAAAGCGAGACCGCCATTTTATCTGCCATTCCCGCCTCTTTATATGCTAATGCGTGGCTAATTCAGTAAGGACAGCAAATTCTACTAATCAGCATAGTTTGCTATCCTTTTCCTAACATGCTGGGAGCCGCCGCTGGGCAAGGCCGCCACAGCATGCTGATTGGAACCCCCCCCCCCCTCCTCCCTTCAACAAGCAGAAATTGCGAGTGATCGCAATTTCTGCTTGTTAGCAGAAATACTGGAAGCCTCCTGCCGGTGCAGCTTAGCTGCGCCTGCAAGAGACCCGCCGCCTTCTCCCTGATCACGGTGGCTGCATGTGATGTCACGCAGCCGCCGTGATCACATCCACAATAAGCTCCCGTTTGGCCGACCCCGCCCCCGTTTGCGCCGCACCGCCCCTGCAGACTCCGTCTTCTCCCTGGAAATGGAGCGTTACCCGCCCCGCCTCTGCCTGATTGACAGAAAGTGCGGGCGCATGCGCAGGACGAGCACTGCGCATGCGGGGGCGATCGTAAAAATTCCGTTTGGATTGCGATTTGCGATCCAACCTGAATTAGCCCCATAGTTGTTACGTAGAAGACATTAAGAAAATCTTCAGTACCCGTCTATGGTTATAATACGGTCTCCAAAATATAGCTCACAGTCCTAGTCTTGCAGTTACATTACCATCCAGCAGAGGGTGCTAGGTTACCAGCAAGTTACCAATTACAAAGCACTGAAGCAGTTTCTTAGATTTCCTGGTCAAAATTCCCTGTAAATTACCTGTCTCAACTTGCAGTATAATGCTATGGTACACGGATAACACGGTAACAAAACAAAGTACAGAAAAAAAACAACAGCAGGTACTTTTACCCATTTTCACGGGAACTTTTGGCCTGAGCAGAAACAAAGTTCCCTGTAATCAGGGGGAAAAACCCCAACAAGAGAAAACACTGCTACAGATGACCTTCCCTGTGAATAGGTAAAACAGTTTGCACTGCACTGGATCCACCTAAAACCTAAACAAAGATGTATAAAACACATCTGGGTCAGGATGCTTTCTGCCGTCTCCCAAAACATTTAATTCTGACTAGACACCATTTACTAATGTCTTAACAACAATTTATATAGCGCACACATATTGCACAGAGCTTTGCAGAGACTATTTGGTCATTCACAGCAGTACCTGCCCCAGTGGAGCTTATATTCCCTCCCACATCTACACACACACACACACACACACACACACACACACACACACACACACACACACACGTTCATCTTTGGTCAGAAGTTAGGTAACCTACTGTGCCAGTATATTTTTTTAACAAAACACTGCAGTACGTCAATTTTGTTGACCTTTTACCTGGGCCACTAAGGAGATGCCCCAGAGAGGTAGGTAAAGGTAGGAGGTACTGGGGCCTAGCTCCTTGAATTGTGTCATCGCGCGCTTGATCCCTACTATACAATGACACTAACGGATGGCATTGTGTAGCGAGCAGAGGTTGGGCTATGATAACACCATTCACCACAAACCACATCATCAAGCCTTTGGATCGCCAACGTCTGTGCGGGAAGTGGGCGGATCCGGCAAGCTAGTCTACTCTCTCTGGAGTCCTGGACAGCTACTCAAAGTTCCATGAGACTCTTGGACATTCTGCTTGAGTAAGCAAGTCTGCAGAGAGTAAAGGCCTGGGCACTACGGGTAGGCTGTGAGGAGTAGTAGATCGGACTAGCCAGTTTTGGACTGGGGAATGAAGGGGCCACAGGGGGAATGCAGTGGTAGAGGCCTATGCTTAAGGGGTGTGGCTTCATCAGTACTGAGGTAACATTTATTAAGTACATTCTATAAAACTACATATAGCAGCTGATTGGTTGCCATGGGCAACTTCTCCACTGGTTCACTTCTCCACCGGTTCATGAACAGACTCCATGTAACTGACCCTCTAATAGACTAACAATGTATAATTCAAGTGCACAGTCTGGAACCTGACATTAGAATAAGGGTTGGGGCCCCCTGTGGATTTCCCTGTACCCCAGTGGGCCTGTCCAGCCCTGGGCCTGGCATTCACATACACAAGCTGAAATAATAAGCTGAACATATGTGACCCTCCATTAGAGGGCGGGGTGAGAATGGCGGTGTTCCTACCTGTTGGAAACAATATACCGATCTGGCAGAAGGGTGCAGGGCTGATCACACACAGTGACTGACACTTCATCTGCTCTCTGGCCCATGTTGGCGCCACTTATAGTAATGGTTGTCCCTCCTTCCACAACACCCGTCAGAGGAGAAATCTGTACAAGATAACAATAATAAACCTTCCATCCAGCAAGGGACACAATAAAATAAAAGCATAATATGTATGTATATTTATTTATTTCAGTTATTAATTGTACGTTATTTTTTTAAGTTAATGAAAAAGAAGATTTTTTTTTCCCCCCACCTGGTCACCTGGTCTCAACCCTTTTCTAAACGACCCCTATTTATTATATTACCCTGCCACTAAGGCTAAGCTCCGAGCGACCCTAGTGACCAAACTGAACCATATCGGTCTGTTTGGTAATGGAGCAGAGCATCCAGATATCTTCTGGCCTCACAGGGGCAGCTTTCAAGCTTTTTTATTTCAATCAATAAAGACTGATTTAAAAATAAATAAATGCAAGGTGGTAATAGATGCACAGTGCACATGAAGCCAGCGAGCCTCTGACGTGATGCAAGCCACTAGATGCATACAAGTTGGATTTACATTAATAATAATAATAATGCCATTGTCCCTATCAAACCATGCCTATCATATGATAAACCTACGGAGTGGGGGGCGTGGCCTGGGTGGGCATGGGATAGGACGTGCATCCTGAAGCTCCCCAGCTTATTGATCCTGTTATTTATCCTGCTGCTGGTTACTGGATTCCTTTTCCCCTGTACCTGCGCCTGACATACCATTGGTACTTGTGGAGTGGTTTGGGGCTTCTTGTGGCTGTGTAGCGCCTTCTGTGGCCTGCTACTACTCCGGTCACCTCTGTGTGAGACGCGCTACTGCGCCATCTTGGATCCGGCTTGCCGGCTGCCTCCTGTGGTGCTGCTTGCTCCTGTGAGGTCTGGAAACGGTGACCGACTCTGACTGGCTGCTTGTGGATGTCCCTTGTGCCTCTTCCTCTTCTGCTTCGTACTTTGGTGTCCTGACGCGCGGCGGCCATCTTGGTCTCTTCACGGCTGCCTCTGTGCTTTTTACTCATGGCTGCTTCTGTGCCTGCTGCTGCCGGGCTGTGCTCCTGTTTGCATCGACTGTCCCTCTGTGGCTCAACGCTGCCCCTGTCTCCTTTTTTCCTGTGTATCTCATGGAGCAGGTTCTTCAAGCTATCTTGTAGTCAGGGGATAGGATGGTGACACGAAAGGCAGGGCTCCATGCTGATTTATGCCTTGGCCGCCTGGATTTAGCACCCTTCGTGATCTGCCTGGATGCTGTGCCAGAGAGGATGGGGGAGATTGTACCTTTGCAGGGTGCAATATTAGTCACATCACCGTTACATTGTGAAGAGAGTGGCAGGGAATGCTCCAGCGCAATTTCTGGACTCCTGGTCGATACTCATCATTGTAAGTGCTCCTCCTGATTTTCCGATAACTTCTATTTGGAGACTTCCGTTGTCTGCTGTTGGATTTTATGCTGGGACCAGAGGGACATTCGTTCTTGACAGTTGGGGAATTGTGTATCTTCTGAATTTATCCGTTGGGACTCATTCTCCTTTATGTGTCTGCCATGGGTCGTTATGGTGCCGCTGGTCCTGCAGGCCTCGTCGTGTTGATCCACCTTGAAGGATTTTGCTGCACTTCAGCTATGCCTCTTATTGCCACTGAATGCATTACCCTGTATTCTGTTTGTTGTTGTTTTTTTCTTGATTATTTCGTTTTTCAAAAATATTCTGCCTGTTTTTTTTTGTGTGTTTTTTTTTGCTATATTATCCTTTGTGTTTGTTAGAAGGCTTTGTCTTCCATATCTCGGAGTCTACACACTGACTCTTTGATCTGAGGCTGGGGTCACCACTCCTTTGTGGGGTTTTTGTAATAGTTATGTACACACCATGTCCTTAGGGTTACGGGGGTTGGTCCCCCCAACTTTTAGTAGTTTAGTTAGGGAGGGTGTTTGGGGATCCAGGTAGGCCATAAGTTGGGGGGTTGGTTCTACAGGATGGGGGGATTGTTGGGGGGAGGGGGTTTGTCCAGTCCATGCTTTAGGGGTGTTGGGTTGACACAATTTGTCTTACTCAGCTTTAATGGCACCACATTGCTTATGGTCACTGTTAGGTTTTGGGAGAACATAGTTGTACCGTTAACCACTGCACTCCTGTCCCAGAGGAGTGGGGGCTTGGATGGTGCCTCTAAGTCCCTGCTTCGCTTCTTCTATAAATACTTGGGGGTTTTTATTTATTTTTCACTTCATTTTAATGCTGTACTCTACACTCCTGAATATTACGTCGCCTAACTTTGTTGTCTTTGTTATGTTGATATGCTTTGTGCATTTCTTATATACGTGTGGTGACCTTGCATTCTGTAATTATGCTGTTTCTTTGTGTGTAACTGTCAAAAATCATAAACAATAAAAAAAAAAAACTTACGGAGTGGATGAATGGGGTGGGACAGACACCGATGGAGCTTCTCTCGCACTGATCCTGGTGTAAGCACGATGCCTCATCTTCCTCTCCACACCATAAGCACTGGTACTTGGGGGCCAAAGCCTGGCAGCGGCTGCAGTCCGACTGGCCCACAGAGCAGTCATACAGGGTCACTGTGAGGAGTGGGCAAGATGGGTGGACATTCACTAAAAATGTGCACTTACTGAACGAGATTTATCTACTCTTACGGGCATATTCAATTAGTCACAGGATTTATGTCGCAGTTAATCAACAGCTAATTACCAGCGCGGGGTAAAGCTTTTCAATAAAATCGTCTTTTCCCTGCGCCAAAAATCAGGTGGGCATTACGCGGTAACTCCCTGATTCAGCGTAAACTGTGGAATCAATGGGCTTCCCTGGCGCGTTAACCACCTTTTTCTCGCAGACTTTTCCTCACAGCTCCTGAAGCGGAGAGGAAAAGCACACCCTCGGGGATTAATACGTGGGTTAATCCCCGCTAATTGAATTGGCCAGCTTGGTAATTAGCCGCAGATCTGCCCTTTAATGGACACATTGGCTGTAATGCAAAAAACCCCAAAAATGTTCAAAGTTTTTTCAGTAGAATTTTTTTTTTACATATAAGAAAGCAGGACGCAATGGAACGTTTAAAAAATAAGTATGTTCTGATTTGCAACATATCATCTACATCATGTTTATACGTATATTATGTGTGCTTGTTAAAATGACTTGCATACGTTACATATGTCCATAAATGACAGTTTAGTCACATTTATAGTTTATACTTCCAGTTGATTAGCAGTTTTTAAAAGCATCCTACATGTAGGGCTGACCAGGCGCTGAGCCACAGGGTGGCGCTATTGCATACTAACAGTCACTGACAATGCATGGTCATAATGGATTATGGTGATCTGGAAATTCCCAGCTATGTATAGCTAGAGGAATCACCACATGTTGTCTTGCTGATCATCATCATCATCATCATCATCCATATAATGATTGTAATAATGATCAGTTCTAAATCTATGTCATGCAGAGATCAAGACTTCTAACTTTAGACCAATAGGAACCTGCAGTTGATCACTTATCTCGCGGCCATTGAGCAGAAGATAATGAAGGTGAATGAAGGACAATGACTTACCCTGTATGATGCCATTATTGTCTACACGGTACGCATCCCCTTTCTTCACATACACAGTAACTGGGTTCTCCAGGACATGCAGAGGGTACTCGTACTACAAGAGAGTAGGCACCCTGTTAATGAACATCATGTCCTCAATATTTATTACATTAGTCCATGTGTAGATTGACCTGGGTGGGGTTAGACCCAATCTATAGCCAAAATATTGCAGCTGTCCGGTAGCAGCTGATTTCCTTGGTGTCCAATAACCAGAATAACGAAGTTACAGTTAAGCTGTACACACTGGATGCATAATGCAAATCATTTTGGCCTTGTTATAGCACATTTGTATACAACAGAATACAACCGGAAATAATACATAAAACCTCCCCCCCAAAAACAAAATTAGTAACACCACACATGCAGCAGCATCTTCATAGTGAATCGTGACAGTGCCAAAGTCATGTTATGAGAATAGTTTCTTAGTAGCAGAAAATGATAATATTGTCATAATCGACAAGATGATAAATGGGGCAGGTTACATTAACTTATGACCATATCCACTCCACCAAACTTACTGGCCATCTCCACTCCCCAATTCACCAAACTTACTGGCCATCTCCATTCCCCAATTCACCAAACTTACTGCCCCTCTCCACTCCCCAATTCACCAAACTTACTGCCCCTCTCCACTCCCCAATTCACCAAACTTACTGCCCATCTCCACTCCCCAATTCACCAAACTTATTGCCCATCTCCACTCCCCAATTCACCAAACTTATTGCCCATCTCCACTCCCCAATTCACCAAACTTACTGCCCATCTCCACTCCCCAAATCACCAAACTTACTGCCCATCTCCACTCCCCAATTCACCAAACTTATTGCCCATCTCCACTCCCCAATTCACCAAACTTACTGCCCATCTCCACTCCCCAATTCACCAAACTTACTGCCCATCTCCATTCCCCAATTCACCAAACTTACTGCCCCTCTCCACTCCCAAATTCACCAAACTTACTGCCCATCTCCACTCCCCAATTCACCAAACTTACTGCCCATCTCCACTCCCCAATTCACCAAACTTACTGCCCATCTCCACTCCCCAATTCACCAAACTTACTGCCCATCTCCACTCCCCAAATCACCAAACTTACTGCCCCTCTCCATTCCCCAATTCACCAAACTTACTGCCCATCTCCACTCCCCAATTCACCAAACTTATTGCCCATCTCCACTCCCCAATTCACCCAACTTACTACCCATCTCCACTCCCCAATTCACCAAACTTATTGCCCATCTCCACTCCCCAACTCACCCAACTTACTGCCCACCTCCACTCCCCAACTCACCCAACTTACTACCCATCTACACTCCCCAAATCACCCAACTTACTACCCGTCTCCACTCCCCAACTCACCCAACTTACTACCCACCTCCACTCCCCAACTCACCCAACTTACTACCCACCTCCACTCCCCAAATCACCCAACTTACTACCCACCTCCACTCCCAAACTCACCCAACTTACTACCCACCTCCACTCCCCAACTCACCCAACTTACTACCCACCTCCACTCCCCAAATCACCCAACTTACTACCCACCTCCACTCCCCAAATCACCCAACTTACTACCAGTCTCCACTCCCCAAATCACCAAACTTATTGCCCATCTCCACTCCCCAATTCAGCAAACTTATTGCCCATCTCCACTCCCCAACTCACCCAACTTACTACCCACCTCCACTCCCCAACTCACCCAACTTACTCCCCACCTCCACTCCCCAACTCACCCAACTTACTACCCACCTGCACTCCCCAAATCTCCCAAATTACTGCCCATCTCCACTCCCCAAATCAACCAACTTACTGCGCATCTCCACTCCCCAACTTACTGCCCATCTCCACTTCCCAACTTACTGCCCATCTCCACTCCCCAACTTACTGCCCATCTCCTCTCCCCAACTTACTGCCCATCTCCACTCCCCAACTTACTGCCCATCTCCACTCCCCAACTTACTGCCCATCTCCACTCCCCAACTTACTGCCCATCTCCACTCCCCAACTTACTGCCCATCTCCACTCCCCAACTTACTGCCCATCTCCAACTTACTGCCCATCTCCACTCCCCAACTTACTGCCCATCTCCACTCCCCAACTTACTGCCCATCTCCACTCCCCAACTTACTGCCCATCTCCACTTCCCAACTTACTGCCCATCTCCACTTTCCAACTTACTGCCCATCTCCACTTTCCAACTTACTGCCCATCTCCACTCCCCAACTTACTGCCCATCTCCACACTCCAACTTACTGCCCATCTCTAGTCCCCAACTTACTGCCCATCTCTACTTCCCAACTTACTGCCCATCTCCAACTTACTGCCCATCTCCAGTCCCCAACTTACTGCCTATCTCCAGTCCCCAACTTACTGCCCATCTCCAGTCCCCAACTTACTGCCCATCTCCACTCCCCAACTTACTGCCCATCTCCACTCCCCAACTTACTGCCCATCTCCACTCCCCAACTTACTGCCCATCTCCACTTCCCAACTTACTGCCCATCTCCACTCTCCAACTTACTGCCCATCTCCAGTCCCCAACTTACTGCCCATCTTCACTCCCCAACTTACTGCCCATCTCCAACTTACTGCCCATCTCCAGTCCCCAACTTACTGCCCATCTCCAGTCCCCAACTTACTGCCTATCTCCAGTCCCCAACTTACTGCCCATCTCCAGTCCCCAACTTACTGCCCATCTCCACTTCCCAACTTACTGCCCATCTCCACTTCCCAACTTACTGCCCATCTCCACTTCCCAACTTACTGCCCATCTCCACTTTCCAACTTACTGCCCATCTCCACTTTCCAACTTACTGCCCATCTCCACTCCCCAACTTACTGCCCATCTCCACTCCCCAACTTACTGCCCATCTCCACTCCCCAACTTACTGCCCATCTCCACTCTCCAACTTACTGCCCATCTCCAGTCCCCAACTTACTGCCCATCTCTACTTCCCAACTTACTGCCCATCTCCACTCCCCAACTTACTGCCCATCTCCACTCCCCAACTCACTGCCCATCTCCACTCCCCAACTTACTGCCCATCTCCACTCCCCAACTTACTGCCCATCTCCAACTTACTGCCCATCTCCAGTCCACAAACTTACTGCCCATCTCCACTCCCCAACTTACTGCCCATCTCCACTCCCCAACTTACTGCCCATCTCCACTTTCCAACTTACTGCCCATCTCCACTCCCCAACTTACTGCCCATCTCCACTCCCCAACTTACTGCCCATCTCCACTCCCCAACTTACTGCCCATCTCCACTCCCCAACTTACTGCCCATCTCCACTCCCCAACTTACTGCCCATCTCCACTCCCCAACTTACTGCCCATCTCTACTCCCCAACTTACTGCCCATCTCCAACTTACTGCCCATCTCCAGTCCCCAACTTACTGCCCATCTCCACTCCCCAACTTACTGCCCATCTCCACTCCCCAACTTACTGCCCATCTCCACTCCCCAACTTACTGCCCATCTCCACTTTCCAACTTACTGCCCATCTCCACTTTCCAACTTACTGCCCATCTCCACTTTCCAACTTACTGCCCATCTCTACTTCCCAACTTACTGCCCATCTCCACTCCCCAACTCACCCAACTTACTACCCACCTCCACTCCCCAAATCTCCCAAATTACTGCCCATCTCCACTCCCCAAATCAACCAACTTACTGCGCATCTCCACTCCCCAACTTACTGCCAATCTCCACTTCCCAACTTACTGCCCATCTCCACTTCCCAACTTACCGCCCATCTCCACTCCCCGACTTACTGCCCATCTCCACTCCCCAACTTACTGCCCATCTCCACTCCCCAACTTACTGCCCATCTCCACTCTCCAACTTACTGCCCATCTCCACTCCCCAACTTACTGCCCATCTCCACTCCCCAACTTACTGCCCATCTCCACTCCCCAACTTACTGCCCATCTCCACTCCCCAACTTACTGCCCATCTCCACTCCCCAACTTACTGCCCATCTCCACTCCCCAACTTACTGCCCATCTCCACTCCCCAACTTACGCAACTTACTGGCCATCTCCACTCCCCAACTCACCCAACTTACTACCCACCTCCACTCCCCAAATCACCAAACTTGCTGCCCATCTCCACTCCCCAATTCACCCAACTTACTACCCACCTCCACTCCCCAACTCACCCAACTTACTACCCACCTCCACTCCCCAAATCTCCCAAATTACTACCCACCTCCACTCCCCAAATCTCCCAAATTACTGCCCATCTCCACTCCCCAAATCAACCAACTTACTGCGCATATCCACTCCCCAACTTACTGCCCATCTCCACTTCCCAACTTACTGCCCATCTCCACTTCCCAACTTATTGCCCATCTCCACTTCCCAACTTACCGCCCATCTCCACTCCCCAACTTACTGCTTATCTCCACTCCCCAACTTACTGCCCATCTCCACTCTCCAACTTACTGCCCATCTCCAGTCCCCAACTTACTGCCCATCTCTACTTCCCAACTTACTGCCCATCTCCACTCCCCAACTTACTGCCCATCTCCACTCCCCAAACCAGCCAACTTACTGCCCATCTCCACTCCCCAACTTACTGCCCCATCTCCACTCCCCAACTTACTGCCCATCTCCACTCCCCAACTTACTGTCCATCTCCACTCCCCAACTTACGCAACTTACTGGCCATCTCCACTCCCCAACTCACCCAACTTACTACCCACCTCCACTCCCCAAATCACCAAACTTGCTGCCCATCTCCACTCCCCAATTCACCCAACTTACTACCCACCTCCACTCCCCAACTCACCCAACTTACTACCCACCTCCACTCCCCAAATCTCCCAAATTACTGCCCATCTCCACTCCCCAAATAAACCAACTTACTGCCCATCTCCACTCCCCAACTTACTGCCCATCTCCACTTCCCCACTTACTGCCCATCTCCACTTCCCAACTTGCTGCCCATCTCCACTCCCCAATTCACCAAACTCACTACCCCTCTCCACTCCCCAATTCACCAAACTTACTGCCCATCTCCACTCGCCAACTCACTACTCACTACCCCTCTCCACTCCCCAACTTCTCATCTACCGGCCACCTGGAGATGGAAAGATATTTCTACAAGAAATTGCAGACACTGTTGCTGGCCTGGTTCTGGAACATCAAAGATGGCTCATCCTCGGGGATTTCAATGCATGGGTGGATGATGAGCTCTCACGCCTTGGCCAAGACCTCCTGTGCACAATGAATGGTCTGGGCTTCACACAGATAATTCCCTCTGCCACACATAAAAGTGGTCACACTCTTGATCTTGTCTTTCAGATTGGATTAGAAGTCACTGACCTAAAAATAAACCCAGTCATCTGGTCAGACCACTACTCCCTCTGGTTCTCAGTTGCAACCCCTCAAATAAGATCTCTGCCCGTGGAGTTGACCAGGTACCGTCCAAGGAGGGGTATGACTCCCCAGGCTCTTGCAGCAAATATGGATCTCTCTGCTATACTGGGTGCCTGTGAAGATCCCTGTTCCCTAGTCCGTTATTATAATAGGGATGTTAAGGCTGCAATTGATATTATCGCCCCTGTGCGTATAAGACCTCGTAAACCACATCGTCAAGCTCCATGGTACGACAACAGTGTTAGTGAGCTCAAGAAAAGGGGGCGTAGACTGGAAAGACGATGGAGGAAGACTAACCTAGTGGATGACAAAATAAAACTAATAAAGCATAACGAAGAATATCAATCGACAATCACTCGCAAGAAATCACAGTTCCTGTCAAATGAGATCACAGCAGCAAACAATAGGCCAGCTCAACTTTTCCGCACAGTGGAGATGCTTTGCAAGCCAGCATGCCTGCAGACTGATGAGACCCTTTCCCAAGCAAGATGCAACGAGTTTGCAAACTTCTTTGCAGATAAAATATCCACCATCCGGGCTGGAATATCCACAGTGCCATCAAAGGAGAGCCAAACTACAAAGCCTGCCAATATAAGCTACCTGCCTTCATGGACCAGCTTTGACCCAGTGGATGTAAAGGACACTGCTGAAATTGCTCGGATTTTGCGTCCCACCACCTGTGGCCTGGACCCAGCCTCAACCAAGCTTCTAATAGGTTGTACGGATATAATCGGTCCTGTCTTTGCAAAAATTGTTCAATGCTCTTTGCAGACAGGCATTTTTCCTGGACCCCTAAAGGAAGCAATTGTTAGACCACTTCTTAAAAAACCTAATTTAGATCCCGACTGCATGTCCAACTACAGACCGGTATCAAACCTTCCTTTCCTAGGAAAGGTTATTGAGAAAGTGGTTGCAAATCAACTGGAAACTCGCCTGACAACCCATGATATTTATGATCCATTTCAATCAGGATTCAGGAGAAGACATAGCACTGAAACAGCCCTGGTGTGTGTGTTAAATGATCTTCTGATGGCAAAAGACAGAGGTGACTGTTCAATATTAATCCTTCTGGATCTCTCGGCAGCATTTGATACCGTGGACCACGGGCTTCTGATTGAGCGACTGATACACTTCTGTGGTCTGGATGGCACAGTCCTAAACTGGTTCAAATCATTTCTCACAGGCAGGTCACAGAGAGTATCATCTGGATTATACTCATCACCACCAGTGCCATTGCCATGTGGTGTCCCACAAGGTTCTATACTATCCCCCATGCTTTTTGCAGTATACATGCTCCCATTGGGCGAAATAATCAGGCGCCATGGCCTGGTCTACCACTGCTATGCAGATGATACACAACTGTACTTGTCCTTTGCTCCGGGCACTGATAACCCAGTAGCAACCCTGAATGGCTGTCTAGCTGAACTACAGGAGTGGATGAGCGCCAGTTGGCTGCGACTGAACCCGGATAAAACAGAGGTCCTTATAATACGACCGCAACATCAAAGGACAAGACTGCAGCATAGCCAACCAACTGGACTTACACTCGGGGATTCAGAATTACAGACCAGTGATCATGTGCGGAATCTTGGCGTTGTCCTGGATGATGGCTTGACACTTAAACATCAGATATCAGCCACAATCAAATCCTCATTCTTTCACCTGAGGAACATAGCCAGAATCAAGCACCTAATTCCCTCAGATGATATGCCAAAAGTCATACATGCATTTGTATCATCTCGATTAGACTACTGTAATGCCCTCTACCTTGGTCTACCAGCAAAAGAATTGCAACGCTTACAGCTGGTGCAAAACACAGCTGCCAGGCTGTTAACCAACCAGCCCCGTTCCAGCCACATAACACCCATCCTCTACTCCCTTCACTGGCTGCCTGTAAGATGGCGAATCCTCTTCAAGATTGGCTTACTGAGTTTCAAAGCATTACATGACCAAGGCCCAAGGTACCTGAAACAGCTTCTGATCCCATACTGCCCCACTCGATTACTGCGATCTGTAGATGAAGGACTTTTAGCAGTACCTAGAATCTACCGTAATTCATCTGGGGGTCGAGCTTTTAGTCATGCGGCTCCGACTCTATGGAACTCACTTCCCAGCACAGTGCGAGAGGCCCCAACTATAGAATCCTTCAAAAGTAGACTCAAGACTTTCCTGTTTACTCAAGCATTTCCATAGTGTCTCTTTTAGTATCTTCATGCTTCTGTATTTTATGAAAAATGTACTTCATTATTTTTCTGTACTATATTATGCTGTGTATCTGTTAAGCGCCTTGAGTCCTATTGGAGAAAGAGCGCTATATAAATAAAATTATTATTATTATTATTATTAACTCACTGCCCATCTCAACTCCCCAACTTACTGCCCATCTCCACTTCCCCACTTACTGCCCATCTCCACTTCCCAACTTGCTGCCCATCTCCACTCCCCAATTCACCAAACTTGCTGCCCATCTCCACTCCCCAATTCACCAAACTTACTGCCCATCTCCACTCGCCAACTCACTACTCATCTCCACTCCCCAACTTACTGCCCATCTCCACTCCCCAACTTACTGCCCATCTCCACTTCCCAACTTACTGCCCATCTCTACTCGCCAACTTACTGCCCATCTCTACTCGCCAACTCACTACCCATCTCCACTGCCCAACTTACTGCCCATCTCCACTTCCCATCTCCACTTCCCAACTTACTGCTCATCTCCACTTCCCAACTTACTGCCCATCTCCACTTCCCAACTTACTGCCCATCTCCACTTCCCAACTTACTGCCCATCTCCACTTCCCAACTTACTGCTCATCTCCACTCCCCAACTTACTGCCCATCTCCACTCCCCAACTTACTGCTCATCTCCACTCCCCAACTTACTGCCCATCTCCACTCCCCAACTTACTGCCCATCTCCACTTCCCAACTTACTGCTCATCTCCAGTCCCCAACTTACTGCCCATCTCCAGTCCCCAACTTACTGCCCATCTCCACTCCCCAACTTACTGCCCATCTCCACTTCCCAACTTACTGCTCATCTCCACTTCCCAACTTACTGCCCATCTCCACTTCCCAACTTACTGCCCATCTCCACTCCCCAACTTACTGCCCATCTCCACTTCCCAACTTACTGCCCATCTCCACTCCCCAACTTACTGCCCATCTCCACTCCCCAACTTACTGCCCATCTCCACTCCCCAACTTACTGCCCATCTCCACTCCCCAACTTACTGCCCATCTCCACTCCTCAAATCACCCAACTTACTACTCATCTCTACTCCCCAAACCAGCCAACTTACTACTCATCTCCACTCCCCAAACCAGCCAACTTACTACTCATCTCCACTCCCCAAACCAGCCAACTTACTACCCATCTCAACCCCAAATCACCTGATGCAGTTGGAGTAATAGCTACTAGAGGCATATCATATTTAATCAAAATGTAAATACTGAAATATTTTTCCGGTTTCATTTTTTTTCCTTCTTTTTTGTGGGGTGGGGGGGGGGGGGGAGGGGAAGTTTGAAAACAAACAAAGTCAATTTTTTATTTTCTAGACAGAAGATATGAAGCACCCTAAAACGTAATTGCTCAGCAGTCAGTTGTACCTACCTTGTGAGTCTGACAGTGTACTTTATAAAGGTCGTCATCATCTGCCATCTTCTCGATCTGTGCCCGCAGGGTGATTGGCACCCCGTCCACCTCTATTATGCAGCTGTATTCTAAAGCTTCTCCCTGCAAATTTCCACAAAGACACAGGTTACAGATAATATATTACACCCAATGACATCACCAAATATTACAAAGCTATAACTCTGCTTCATATACTCAATAAGGCGGAGTTGGGAAGCCCGCGATCTGACTTCCAGACTCTGTATCACACATCACATGCTGCTCAGTATAACAAGCTTCCATTTGTAGATGTTTTATACAAGTTACATGTGACTCAGCAGCTAAGTGGCAGACGACATGCATTAAGTGATTTGTGATCAGCACAAGTACATATATGTGCTTAGCATGGTCCTGATTCACAGTTGCGCCAAAGTCCACTTTGCGGATGGATCTGATGTTTGTTAGCAGCTGAGCATGCGTCGGAGCAACTACGGGCGGTTCACAGTTGTATGCATTCCAGCTACAACTCCACATGCGGCGTAATGGGTGTAAGTGGGCGGTTCTACGTGCTATAAGTGTGTAGACGGTATTGTGGCCTAATCAGGAGTGTATGCAGAGATCCATCTGATGTAATGTCAGACTGATCTCTTACACCATGTAACTGGTGCCAGTCTGCACTGACGTTTCCTGGGGTGGTGCGGTCAACTACGAATATAGTTTATTTCTGCATTAATTTCCAAGCACAGAATGCGGCCAAATTGCGTGCGACTCTGAATCAGACCCTACTGGGACCATTTATTATCGGGTTTATGGCACCGTAATTAGAATTCCTTATTACTATTATTTGCGGAACTAAGAAAATAAGGGGTCTATTTACTTAGTCTTGGATGGAGGTAAAGTGGACGGAGATAAAGTATCAGCCAATCAGCTCCTCGCTGTCATTTTCAAACCCAGCCTGTGACATGTCAGTTAGGAGCTGATTGGCTGGTACTTTATCACCTTCCACTTTATCTTCATCCAAGGCTTAGCAAATAGACCCCTTAGTAACGCTGGCATCTATCATAGTTTGCATGCAGGGGGTTCGCTGCTCTGCTATTTTGGTGTCACTGAACAGCAGTGATAGCGTGATGGATGTGTGCAGTGAGAGGCTGGGGCTGGCCAGAACCTCTGAAAACGCTGGGCAAGCCCCCAGGGTGACGAGAATGGGGGCATGACAACGCGGTCACCCCCCCCAAAAGGGCAATCAGGGGGTGTGGCAACTCAAACATTTCACAGGGGCGCCACAAAGTACAGTGACGCCAGTGATCTTACGGATCTCTCTCCTGGCACTTTTTGAGATCTGTAGCCTATAATAGGAGTTAGCTCCCGGGACCAAGCTTAGTATATTCTGCAAGAAAATAGCTTTTGCAGTTGAAAATGGGGGACCGCGGCAAATATCATCAATATCTGCTGCAGAACCCTATAGATACATTCAGGGAATAGATCTTCACTCAAACGCAACTGCTTTAGTTGTAAGCTCCACGGGAGCAGAGCAAATGTCAGGTGACTCCTTTATTATTAGACAAAATATTTTAAACTCATGTTATTTGTATTGTATTGTTGTCTGGGTCATAAATTCAGCATAATCTGATAAACCCAGTGCTTATGTGCGAGTATCAGTACTTTGTGGTGTGCAGAGGTGTCCTCATACAATAGGGCTGGATGTAATGGAGTCCGAGTTTGCCTAATGTGCGGGATACCGGCCGAATGCTGATGTTTTTTTAAAGGGGCAATCATTTACAAGGCATGATTATGCCTTGTAAATGACTGCCCATTTAAAAAAACGTCTGCGTTCGGCCGGCATCCCGCACATTGGGCGAACTTGGACTCCAATACATCCGGCCCTTATCGTAAACAGAGCTGGGACGACAGGTAAATTCATTCCACTGTGTGGTCAACCAGGGTTATGCCTGGAACGCTGCAAGCTAAATTCCACATCCATATGCCAAGTTTGGCGAATATTCCACCCAGCCGTGGTTAGAATCTCACCGATTTCTAAAATTTCTATATACCTGTAGAGTAACGGCAAAGAATCGTACAGAATCCCAGCAAATTGTGTACAGACCCACACCATTTAAATTATAAGGCTGAAAGGTCTGGTGAAAGTAGACTCACATTGAGGAGCTGAAGGTTGCGTGCAGTTAGATCCAGTTCTCTTTCTATGCCAACAGGGATCAGATGTGATCCCTCAACACTCTCCAACCTTGGGCAAGAATGTGGACCCCATAGATCCTTTGGCTCATCCTACAAAAACAGAAAGATGGGTGTTAGTGTCTCATATAGATAGTAATGCTTCAAACCAAAGTGTCAAAGCCACCAGCTCCTGCCATGGTCAGCAACTTTGGTCTTATTAGATAAATACAGAACAGAGTAATGGAGATGGCAGAATGTTAGGTTTACTCTGTCAGTAGGAATAGTCCCCTGTCACCCAGCTACCAACTGAGAGACATGCTCTGGAATTATTTCCAAGTGAAGTCGAAGGTAACCAATTATTCTTCTAGATCTCTCTGCTGTTTTTGACGCTGTTCACCACTAGGTGTTCAGGACACAGCCTTTTCTTGGTTCCCTTGCTACCTATCTAATCGCTTTCAGTGTCTGTTTATCTGAATCCACCTCCTTTTCACTACCTTTTTAGTACCGCAAGGCTCAGTCTTAGGTCCTGTGCTTTTCTCAATCTATACCACATCTCTTGGCAAACTAATCAGCTCTTTCGGATTTCAGTATCATCTGTACACAGACGATACTCAAATCTACCTAAACTCCCCAGACTTGTCACCATCTGTAGTGGTCCGTGTCACTTAATGCCTTTCTTCCGTTTCATCTCAAACTTAATATTTCCAAAACAGAATTAATTATATTTCCACCGGCCAATAGTACTTTCCAACCTGATATTTCTATCACTGTTGAGAACTCGACAATGAATCCGACCCTACAAGCTCGCTGCCTAGGAGTCATTCTCTACTCTGAACTGTCATTATTGCAATAGTCTTCTTACAGGTCTTACCAAAAAGAGACTCTCACCACTACAATCCATTCTGAATGCAGCTGTGAGGCTAATCTGCCTCGCTAAACGTTCTTGGTCTGCTAATCCGCTCTGCCAGTCCCTCCATTGGTTACCTGTATTCTGCCGTATTCAATATAAAATACTTTTACTCACACACAAGGTCTCTCCCCTAGTCTCCAAACCTTCAAGCGTTCCCTGAAATCTCACCTCTTCAGGAAAGCTCATCAAATTCCGGAACCGCCCACATAGCCTTCATTTCCTATCCAATTACATCCCCACTGCACAGTCCACAGATTTCCTCACATATTTTCTCTTTTTTCACTTTTCCTTTCTCCTGACCCTGGTTCATCATTGCTGTGTGACCACATCATGCAGCCCATCAAGAACCTTTGCAATATGGCTGGACCATTATGCAACAGATATCACCTATCTTTGTGTATCAATGCCTGCTTCCCTACAGATTGAAAGCTTGTGAGCAGGGCCTTCCTACCTCTACGACTGTTTGTTATTAACCAATTTTGTTTTATAATTGTTGTTTCCAATTGTAAAGTGCAACGTAATATGCTGCACTATATAAGAAACTGTTAATAAATAAATAACCGATTAGGTCAGCATGAACAAAAAGGTCGATATATGACAGGTCTACCCCGGAAAAGGTTGACATGTTCAAAAGGTTGACAGGTTCATATGGTCGACATTACAACAGTCGACACATTGGGTGGCGGGGTGTTATGTTTTTGGACTTTTCCTTCCTTGGCTATCCATGTCTCAAATCATAACCTTTAGTAAGCTTGTTGCGAGCGGAACGAGACACCGTGCACAAAAACTAACCCCAAAAATGCAAAAAAAGAAGAAGAAAGAAGGTGTGTCGACCATTGTCATGTCGACCTTATGACCCTCTCGACCTTTTCCAGTGTCAACCTTTTGTCCATGTCAACTCCGTGCCTGTCGGCCATATGGGTATGGCGTGGACCTAATGACTGTAGATCTCCCATACAACACCCATTGTCTTTATAGCGGATCTGGGGCGGCACTTACATTTATGCTGTAGATGATGGTCTGCCCGCTGCCGCAGTGGGGAGTGTGAGTGCAGAGACGATCCGACAGACACCAGTAGCAGCTCCAGGGGCTGCTCACACATTCGCTGCACCTGTAGAAGCAAATCATGTCACTGTTGCTGCAGAAACCCAGGCCAGATATACTGCCCATATGTAAAGCCCAGAGCTTACCAGCTACTGGCACAGTGTAAGCAGAACACACATACATAGTTCCCTCAATACGCCAACTGCGGAATCGGAACACCTTCGTTCTGCCCCCAATGCATTCAACCCATGCCCGTGATTGGCCTAGTCACAACGATCATTTGACTGAAAGCGAGTTACGGAATGAGAGAGGTGACATGTTACTTGTAGGCTTTGCCAGCAACAAGCTTAGGACCACCCACAGCAACGGTTCCTCTGCAATACTGTAGCAGTGACATCCATTAACCCCCATGCTATTATTTATGGCATAGCCTAAGAGGAGGTTATCCAGATGTTACAGAAAAGGATGAGCCAAACCCTTTATCGGAACTATAATCACATTTCATAAACCAGAGACCTTCTCAACCTCATTAACGAGTGTTTTGTGTAACAGGACATAGCCATTCAGGGTTAGATGAGAAACCTACCAGCCAGCAGGACACACATGCATCACTAGTCAAGGCCGTGCGTGTCACTTACTGCATGAATAGCCTGAGAAAAGATCACACTAGGTCTGAAACATTGCTTCTGCAACCAAATTAAAGGCCCCGATACATCAGCAATCACAAAAAAAAAATAACAATTTGAAGATTCTGAGATCTTTTTCCAGATTGAAAGATTCCTAAATCTACCAATCTGCACCCATACATCATCTTCAAAATGCCCCAATTGATTGCTGATGTATGGGGGCTTTAATGTTTATTGCAATCTACTGGAGTGCCATCTATGATATATGTTAATGCAGTGTTACAGGGGGTGGACAAAATTCTGGAGCAAGCTCTGGTGTTAGTTTTTCTAGCTACAGTAATGTATTTTTCTTACAGCAGATCAAGCACTTACTCACTCCGTCCCTCACTCACTCGCTTACGCACGCCGTCCCTCACTCACTCGCTTACGCCGTCACTCACTCATTCCGTCACTCACTCGCTCACTCAGAAAAGGCAGAATATGAGACAGAATTGACATGCTGTAGGTTCAAATCCAGGCTCGCCGCTGGATCACAAATGATTTAATGAGAAAATCAGCAGCAACATTCTCTATTGCAGCTAAAAAAGAGGAACACTGGAACATGAAAGGGGGTATGTAGCCTACATTCTATTGCCATAGTACGTGCCTGCGTAGCACTTAATTGTGCGACAGTGGCTGTAGTGTTATGGGAGGGGGGAGATGTTTCCAGTCTTGGAGAGAGATAAAGTGGAGAGGGATAAAGAACCAACCAATCAGCTTCTGTCATTTCACAGGCTGTTTATAAAAAAACAACAGTTATGAGCTGCTTGGTTGTTACTTTATGTTTCTCCAAGTCTTGATACATCTACCCCATAGTCCCTTCTGCATTCCTTACCCACACTGCTTTTAAATGATCACATATCTGCAATACAGAGTTTCCCAGTCTTACTCTCCAAATATGTCAGTTATCGGCGAGCTAACATAAAAGGCAGCCCAATTCACTTACTGCGTTCAGGCACTTGTACAACTACCACATTACAGGAGAATGGCTTCCAGGCCAGTGGTTTCTTCGTTTTTTAGCGGAACAGGGGACAGCTTGCTTACACTGATTCTGCGGCTGGTCCGGCAGGCTATATAATATAACAACCGTGGCCTACACCAGAAAAATCTTTCCTTTATCCATTTAATCCTCACACCATGGCCCTCATTCCGAGTTGATCGCTCGCTAGCTACTTTTTGCAGCCGTGCAAACGCACAGTCGCCGCCCATGGGGGAGTGTATTTTAGCTTTGCAAGGGTGCGATCGTATGTGCAGCTGAGCGGGGCAAAAAAGTTTTTTGCAGTTTTAGAGTAGGTCTGAACTTACTCAGCCCTTGCAATCACTTCAGCCTGTCCGGTCCCGGAATTGACGTCAGACACCCGCCCTGCAAACGCCTGCGTTTTCCCTACCACTCCCAGAAAACGGTCAGTTGACACCCAAAAACACCCTCTTCCTGTCAATCTACTTGCGATCGGCTGTGCGAATGGATTCGTCGCTAGAAGCATTGCACAGCAACGATGCTGTTTGTACCTGTACGACGTGCGTGCACACTGCGGCTCATACGCATGCGCAGTAGTAACATGATCGCTGCGCTGCGAAAATCGGCAGCGTGCGATCAACTCGGAATGACCCCCCCCATATTCGTTAGTGGTCTCCACACACACAATAAAAAACTCACGGGTTAGTGACAGCCAGGTCCATTACAGCTCCGCAGTCATAGAAGACGAAGTCTGTGGCCGCCACAGTGACCTCCTGGAATACCAGCGCTAACCGTACAGTCATATGATCTGGTAACAGAAAGACATTTAGATTGTAAGCGAACATATATTAATATTTTATGCAAGTTAGTCTGTACGTATAAGGGTGCATACACATTACAACGATGTCTGCACAATGCGACATGGTTCGCAACAGGACCCCATCATAGGCAGGTGCATACATACTTGCCGCTGTCGGGAGCGATGGGGGCGGCCATGCTGCATTCAACAGCATGGCCCTTGTCTGCGATATCGCCCGTTGGACATGCATGACATCACTGACGGCCCACGGGAAAGCGCATCGCACGATATAGAGTCCGTACACACTAAACGATATCGTTCAGAACCGGACAATATCGGCAGGATCGTACGCTATATCGCAAATGAATATGTCACTTAATAAATACAGGATAGCAATATTGTGATAGTACAGTACAATTACGGCATTATTAATAAGTTATCGGTTAATTTTTTATTTTTTTAAAAGTATTGGATAGAAGGCTCCCCACGCAAAAGAACAATGATGAATAGAAAGTTTCTTTTTAATATGGGAAAGCTTTACCCATACTCTTCCAAGCGATGTTTAACATCAAAGTGTTTCAAATTAATGTTGCGGAACAAAACTAGAATTTCCCTGGGTGATCCCCCAATCAGCTATAGATGACAGTTGTCATGTTCGCACCTTACACACTACATTCCCTCCGCCTTACCTATCCCCCCTATTCCTTCCCTTTTCTCTTAACCCCACCCTTCCCTTTTTCTTGTCTGTTATTTAGTCATAAAATCTTTTTGGACACTTATTTCCAGTGACTGTTTGCAATTATTATTAAAGTATTTTTTATATTACTTAGTCACACTTTCATTTTGTGTGCAATCTATAACAATCTACTATTCATGTACGAATTAATCTCACATTGATTTTTATACTTTTGACAACTGTAAAAATACGATTGAACTCTGTTTTACGCTTAACAGTAATGGTTTCACTATATTGCATTGTTTAAATAATGATTTTTAAATGTACTATATCTTCAATAAAGACTATGGGCCGGATGTAATGGCTTGCGAGACGGCCGGAGCTCCGAGGCTCCGGCCGAACTCATAAGTTTTTTTAAAACAGCAAACGTTTACAAGGCAAAACCAACCAGGTTTAATGTAAATGTTTGCCGCTTTAAAAAAAACTTACCAGTTTGGCCGGAGCCTCGGAGCTCTGGATATCTCGCAAGCCATTACATCCGGCACGAAAAATTATCTTTCTGAAAAAAAAAAAGAAGGAGATTTACGGCAGACTTACCATAGTTAAATCTCTTTCAACGCGTTTCGCTGGTCTGATGGGTGCCAGCTTCCTCAGGAGGCTCCTGAGGAAGCTGGCACTCATCAGACCAGCGAAACGCATTGAGCTTCAGCCTGTAGGACCACTAATACCAGCACCCTTATCCACCTCCTTGCAAACTTTGGACCCATCAGCTTCCACTAGGATGAAATTCCGACACAAGTTCCTTATTTGACTTGGACTCATCCCCTCTTGCCATCTGGTTCTCCACTGCAAAAGAGACCTAGGGGACTTATCTGGAATCCAGTCTGGTAAATCACCTATACCTAATTGAACTTGTGGGCAAATGTGGAATAGTGTCCTAGCCAGGAATTGTGGACTTTACCTCTAAAAGGGTTAATATAGTGGGATCCTACAAAGTGTATTTTTTATTGTACAGCAATTGCTTGTGTTTTATTATAGAGGAGTGAGATATCCTCTTTTTCATGAATGTTTATTAAATATAATAATTTTTAAATTTCACCAATTGAGTTATTTATCTCATATTCGATCTCAGCCGGCGCCAGTACCTATCTTTCTTTTTATCCATATTATTTTAGGGAATTGACCTTCCCAGTACAGGCTGCCGCTGACAGCGCACTTCATTTGTGTATTTCTCTCGAAGGCCTAAGTCTAGGCCTTGTTGCAGAAAAGCCAAAAGTCTGGAAGTTCTGAAATTATATGCATCGTAATTCTTAGCAGCACACCAGGTGAAGTAAGAATTCCAGACCCTGTAATAAATCCGTGCAGTAGCTGGTTTGCGGGCCTTTAGCATAGTTTGGATAACCGCCTCGGAGAATCCTTTGGCCCTCAGGAGTGAAGCTTCAAGAGCCACGCCGTCAAAGCCAGTCTGGCCAGGTCCGGGTAGACACAAGTGCCCTGAACAAGGAGGTCTGGGCGTTGAGGAAATAGAAGAGGACGCTCTATCGATAGACCCTGCAGGTCTGAGAACCAATGCCATCTGGGCCACGCTGGAGCGACTAGAAGTAGTATTCCTACTTCTTGCTTGAACTTACGTAGTACCCTGGGCAGGAGTGACACTGGAGGAAACCCGTATGGCAGCTGAAAGTTCCATGGAATTGCCAGTGCTTCCACAAACGCTGCTTGAGGATCCCTTGTCCTTGATCCGTAGACTGAAACCTTGTGATTGTGTCGGGACGCCATCAAGTCTACATCTGATAGGCCCCACGTGTCCACTAGGAGTTGAAAGACTTCTGGATGAAGACTCCACTCTCCGGCATGTACGTCCTGACGACTGAGGAAATCCGCTTCCCAGTTAAGGACTCCGGGAATGAACACTGCCGATATTGCTGGCAGATGGCGTTCCACCCAACTAATGATTTTTGACACTTCCATCATTGCCATGCGGCTCCAAGTGCCGCCTTGATGATTTATGTATACCACCGTGGTGGCTTGTCTGATTGTACTTGAACAGGCCTGCTCTGTATCAGAGGAAGGGCAAGAGTCAAAGCATTGAACACTGCCCGCAATTCCAGAATGTTTATGGGGAGGAGAGATTCCTCCTTGGTCCACCGACCCTGGAGAGAGTGTTGCTCTAGCACCGCATCCCAACCCCTCAGACTGGCGTCCATAGTCAGTAGGACCCAGTTGGGGATCCAGAAGGGACAGCCCCTGTTCAACTGTTGGTCCTGTAGCCACCAGCTCAGTGACAGACGAACCTCCGGAGTCAAGGAGATCATTTGAGACCTGATCCGATGAGGCAGGCCGTTCCACTTGGAAAGGATTAACCTCTGTAGAGGGCGGGAATGAAATTAAGCGAAAGCTGCCACCATGAGGCCTAGTACTTACATTGCTGAGTGTATCAACACTCTTGGGCGAGAAAGGAAGTATCTGATCCTGTCCTGAAGTTTCAGGACTTTCTCTGGAGACAGAAACAGTCTTTGGCTGTGTGTGTCCAGCAGTGCCTCCAGGTGCACCATGCTCCGAGCAGGGACCAGAGAGGACTTTTTCCAGTTGATGAGCCACCTGTGGGCTTGTAGGAATTGGACCGTCAGTTCCAGATGACTGAGGAGAACATCTTGGGAGTTTGCCAGGATCAGCAAGTCGTCCAGATATGGCAGGGTCCTGATTCCGTGACGACAGAAAAGGGCCGTCATCATGGCCATGACCTTGGTGAAGATCCTGGAATTGATAATGTAGGTTGCCAATAGCAAACCGCAGATATTGCTGATGTGATATAGCAATAGGTATATGCAGGTAAGCATCCTGTATGTCCAGGGATACCATATAGTCTTCAGGTTCCATGTCCAGTACAATAGAGCGCAGAGTTTCTCTCACAAATTTGTTCAATGATTTGAGGTTGAGTATAGGCCAGAAGGACCCATTGGGTTTCGGGACTAGAAACAGGGTCGAATAGTATTCCTGCCTCTCTGGGACAGAGGTACCGGCACTACCACTCCTGTGTCCAGGAGGGATCGCACAACCAGGTGTAGAGCTTGCGCTTTCAATGGGTCCGAAGGAATAAACGTTGTGCAGAACTGGCGAGGGGGACGTCTCTTGAAAGAGACAGTGTACCCGTGAGAGACAACTTCCCACACCCAGGCGTCTGAAGTGGTCCTTAACCAGACCTGGGCGAATTGCAGAAGCCGGCCTCCCACCCGCAGTGGGAGGCCTGGCCCGTCATGCAGCAGGCTTGTCTTGTTTGGAAGCAGGCTGACGGGCAGCCCAGGATTGCTTAGGTTTGGGCTTAGTGGTTTTGGAAGCACGAGCCTGTGTCGGGTACGTCTGTCTCTTTGGGGGGGCGTAAGACGTGTCACAAGCGTGTTCAGCATACTTGAGAATGCTGCCCAAGGTGGCTCCTGATTGGCTACAGGGGCTGCGGGCTGACTGGGAGATGTATGGCACCCAGTACACAAACCATCAGTTACAACTTTCCCCTCAGGTAAATCCTTGGCGCAAGCACCTAATGATGCAGGAGCGCCCGTGGGTTTCCCGCCCTTTATGGCAGACATTATAGTGAATGTAGCCATAGAGCGCAACAGTACAATATAGCCATACAAATACAATACCTGCAAAACACTCCCTTATTTATGTGACAGTAAATACATAACATAAACAGAGAATAAAATGCGCTATGAGGTGACTGAAGAGCGCAGTAAAATACACTTAACAGTATATACTGCACAGCATTATATATATCTGACCCCGACGCACCTAGCCCCCCAGGGTACAGAATACAGTGACAGCTATAGCTGTGATACACTGAAAGTGAATTACATACAGCAGATGCAGGCACACACAGTCACAGTGACAATGCAGAAATTATTTTAGACACACAATAAAACTGCACTGGACTAGTAAATAGATATATAACAATGCACAGCCAGAGACTGGATGTATATATCAGAACACTTGTACCAAATATTCTGGCGGAGAGACACTTGTTCTTAACTAATACTGTCTTTAGAATGACATGTAGAATACTTAAGTGACTGTAAAATCCCTTTCAAGCACCTGAATGATATCACTAAGCTAAATGAGCATCTGCCACTATTTATGTCTGTTGTGAGAGGCAGAGAGGTTCCTGCATTAGGAGGAGGTGCAGGCCCTGACATGCCATATGGAGCATTATGGGGTTGCTCCAAGGAAGGTAGCTCTTAGCTTAGATATATTTAAGTAAGGATCCATTATCATGTGGCTCCTTGCTGGTTAATCATAGATCCAGATTGGGGTAATGGAGATGTGGGGTGTGCTTCTGGACTGGCTGAGCTGGATGGCTTTAGAGTGGCATACCTTTACATTCTATTAACACTTTTCACATACTAATTTCTTTAACACTATTTCTCCATTTTAATTACATTTCATTTTTGTATCACCTTTATAGCTTCGGCTTCCTAACACTAATTTATTAACACTATAGTTTTTTCACTGGTATGCTGCCCTGAGCTTTCTGGCTTATGTTGGTGCTTTGGGGTGCCACACCCTGCACCTAGATATAGCGCTAGGCTACCCAAATATACAGAGACGCCTTGATGCGGCTTTGGGGCTTATTCATACATTTGAGCAAATATATGTAACCGAGATCTCTGAATTCTAATACTGTGTGGGATTTAAATCTGGTTACTGTTATCATTCAGGGTGCTGGGGGAAACAAAATGCCTTTTTTTTTCTTGCTCAGAAATACCCCTCCCTTTCAAGCACCTGAGTGATATCACTAAGCTAATTGAGCATCTGCCACTATTTGTGACTGTAAAATCATAGCGCCGATGAGGCAGGCGGATTTACAGAGGAGACTTTGCCCTGCAGTCCCGGAGACTAAACGCAGCTATTTGAGAAGATGACGCCGAAATCTCAGTCAGGGAGTGAGGGAGAGTGATAAGCGGCTCCAGGGCGGGAATACCAGCAGTAGACGGCGCACGGGGCTGGGGGAGGGAATACAGGTCAGCTCCTTATCCCCTATGCTGGCTCTCACAAACGGGTACTGTGGAGCCTTAGGAAAACGGATTTGACACAATCCGACCTGTGCTCCCTGCCCTGGTGGATATAGTGGGGTTTTGTACTGACACAGTGTCCACGCCAGCAGCGCGGTAAGTCTCCTGGGACCGCGACCAAATCGCGATTTAGCGGCGGGTCCCACCTGGGGGACCCTTTTACTTCCTCCCTAAGAAGCAGCCATGCGATCCAGGAGAGCATATGCGGTGGTGTGCCTGGGAACCGGAACGTCTCTGCCGCAAGTACCCGGGAATTCAGCCAGCGGGAGTATACAGCACTGCTAGGGAGGTGATGGAGCAGAAGCACAGTATGTCACAATGACATATAAAGTTCTGCAGCCCTTGAAGTCTTCTAAAAGCACTTTTCAGGCTGCCTAGCGCAGCCCCCCCTATTAAGTGACCTGGTCTGCAGGCACCAACTTACAAACTGAGCTCCAGTGTCCGGAGGCGGGTTATAGAGGAGGCCATGCAATGTACCCTGGGAACAGCCAAAGCTTTAGCATGTTGGTGCCTCTGGATCAAGATCCAACTCTACACCACAATGTATTCCCTGTGGAATACAATGTACCGCGCTGCAGAAAAATAGATATTACAATACAGTGTACAGTGAGTAGTACCTGGGCCTACTTCCATTTGTGAAATTAGACGCACTTTGGATGTCCCTGACCAATAGTTCACATTTCAGACATGGTAATGGGAAGGGGTAGTATGAAAGGCTGCACCTGATCGGACTTCTGATGTCAACCAGTTATAGTATGTGCAATCTTCAATCCTACATCTTACTAAATTTTCCCTTGAGCCCAGAACAGACCAAACTGTGTACACACACACTGCAATCTTGTTAATGACCTAATGATGTGTTGTAAGGTTATGTTGCTAGCGATTTATCGCTGCTTCTGTACACACTAGAACAACCTTCATTCTACTCCATTCTAGGGAGTTGGTCCGATATAGTGCTTGGTTGTCCGGACCGGTGTACACACTGTACGATAGGCACCAGGTTGCTTAAAAGGAAGCTTGGTTTGATGTGCAGCACATCAAACCATGCATCCGTCGCATGTGACTGCGGGAGTGCGCAATCCTGCGTACACACTAAGCGACGTAAGCCATATGTCGTTCCAAAATGGCATTTTTGTGCAACATCGCTTCAGTGGGTACCTGGCTTAAGACACTACCAATGGTAAGTATTGTTTGGCGAAATCCAATCTTCACTAATAGGCAGCTCCTAGGCCAGTGAGTAAATCCTTAATGCGGTAGGAAGCCTGACACGCATCCTGCCACTGGAACACATTGGTGCCTGGTCTAAGGGTTCATTGTTAGCCCAGGCAGTGCATGTACCATGAGACTGGGAGGCAGATGTGTGGAGGCAGCAGAAGAGGTGAGCAGTGCATATCCAGCATGATAAATATAAAAAAAAGTTGGTGGGCTTACCTCCACCTCCTCCTAAAAAACAAGACTGCTTGGCTAGCAACCCAGCACAGCCCACCCTGGCTGAGACAGTCTAAGGGAGTGAGGAGGGCTGTTTACGAATGTTCATACTCACACTGTAATTATCTACATTTCTGTCAGCAATCATATAGGAATCAGTATGTAATACCGATGGCCGGGAGGTCGGCTGTCAGTATAATAACAGCGACATTCCAGCCACCAGGATGCCGGCAGCGGGGCGAGCGCAAGTAAGGTTATATTCTCACTCTATGGGTGTCGTGAACACCCACAGAGGGAGAAAAGCATGTGGCACCGGTATTCTGGCGCCGGCATTGTACCGCTGTGCGGCATCCCGGCGTCAGCATTGTGATCGCTGGGATCAGAGACAGAGAGAGACAAAGACAGACAGAGAGAACGAGGGGGAGACAGAGATATTACAGTTTGAGGGGGGGGAGGGGGGAACCTCAGGATTGCTAGAGGGGCCTACAGCCCACAGTTTGGAGGGTTAAAATACCCTGGGTTTGGTTAGTAACCAGGGCAAAAAGTGTAAGTTGGTCAGTTATCGATGGGCATTACTAACTTGGACCGCTAACTTGCTGGCACTGGGTTGCCCTGGTATAACACTCCCATTAAATGGCTCAAATTAGAGATTTTAAATAAAAATCTGTGGTCACTTTCTCTCCACTGCTTGGTGTCCTGTCTGTTATTGTGGGAGTCAGGGGCGTAACTAGGTGTGTGCGGAGGGGGCACCACATATAGCGATTTAAGGTAGGGGGCGCTGTTGACGGCACTTGTCATTTATACGTTTTAATTACTTTCACTTGCAGCTTACCCCCTTTTTGAAGCCCAGCATCTCCTGACCGCCCGTCTCCTACCCTGACCCCTTCTGTCGCTAATACCTATACAACAGTCATGAACTCAACTTGAGATTTCTTTTTTATTTAGTCACACTGTCCTTTATTACGTTTCAAGATGCTGACATACCCGGGATTCAAACCCATACCCAGTCAAACAATCCATTCATTGAGCTATCTGCCCTTGCATAAAAAGGTAGATAATACTAAGCTAGAGAATTCTAACTATTTGAATCTTACCTTGTACTTTGTGAAAAAATGATCAGCATTGCGTCTGAACTGATCTATGTAGTGTGTGGCTGCACACTGCATAGATCTGCTAAATTACAATGCCGATTATTTTTTTTTACAAAAGTACCAGTAGGCTTCATTTAGTGTTCATTTATATGTAGGATCAAATAGCTCAATGAGTAGGGAGTTTGATTAGAATGCAACAGGTTATAGGTTTGAATCCTGGGTATGGCAATATATTGAAAGGTGTTATGTAATAAAAGGGTATTGTAACTGAGTAACAACAAGCTCTCAAGTTAAATGCATGAATGTGGTATAAGAGGATTTGTGTCTGAATCCATTTCCTTGCAGTGTGCTATAAATGTGTGTGTGTGTATATCTCTCTCTCTCTATATATATATATATATATATAATAAGAATTTACTTACCGATAATTCTATTTCTCGTAGTCCGTAGTGGATGCTGGGAACTCCGTAAGGACCATGGGGAATAGCGGCTCCGCAGGAGACTGGGCACAAAAGTAAAGCTTTAGGACTACCTGGTGTGCACTGGCTCCTCCCCCTATGACCCTCCTCCAAGCCTCAGTTAGGATACTGTGCCCGGACGAGCGTACACAATAAGGAAGGATTTTGAATCCCGGGTAAGACTCATACCAGCCACACCAATCACACCGTACAACCTGTGATCTGAACCCAGTTAACAGCATGATAACAGAGGAGCCTCTGGAAAGATGGCTCACAACAACAATAACCCGATTTAGTTAACAATAACTTTGTACAAGTATTGCAGACAATCCGCACTTGGGATGGGCGCCCAGCATCCACTACGGACTACAAGAAATAGAATTATCGGTAAGTAAATTCTTATTTTCTCTGACGTCCTAGTGGATGCTGGGAACTCCGTAAGGACCATGGGGATTATACCAAAGCTCCCAAACGGGCGGGAGAGTGCGGATGACTCTGCAGCACCGAATGAGAGAACTCCAGGTCCTCCTCAGCCAGGGTATCAAATTTGTAGAATTTCGCAAACGTGTTTGCCCCTGACCAAGTAGCAGCTCGGCAAAGTTGTAAAGCCGAGACCCCTCGGGCAGCCGCCCAAGATGAGCCCACCTTCCTTGTGGAATGGGCTTTTACAGATTTTGGCTGTGGTAGGCCTGCCACAGAATGTGCAAGCTGAATTGTATCACAAATCCAACGAGCAATAGTCTGCTTAGAAGCAGGAGCACCCAGCTTGTTGGGTGCATACAGGATAAACAGCGAGTCAGATTTTCTGACTCCAGCCGTCCTGGAAACATATATTTTCAGGGCCCTGACTACGTCCAACAACTTGGAGTCCTCCAAGTCCCTAGTAGCCGCAGGTACCACAATAGGTTGGTTCAGATGAAATGCTGAAACCACCTTAGGGAGAAAATGAGGACGAGTCCTCAATTCCGCCCTGTCTGAATGGAAGATCAGATAAGGGCTTTTACAGGATAAAGCCGCCATTTCTGACACGCGCCTGGCCGAGGCCAGGGCCAACAGCATGACCACTTTCCATGTGAGATATTTTAACTCCACAGATTCAAGTGGTTCAAACCAATGTGACTTTAGGAACCCCAAAACTACATTGAGATCCCAAGGTGCCACTGGAGGCACAAAAGGAGGCTGTATATGCAGTACCCCTTTTACAAACGTCTGAACTTCAGGAACTGAAGCTAGTTCTTTCTGGAAGAAAATTGACAGGGCCGAAATTTGAACCTTAATGGACCCCAATTTTAGGCCCATAGACACTCCTGTTTGCAGGAAATGCAGGAATCGACCTAGTTGAAATTCCTCCATTGGGGCCTTACTGGCCTCGCACCGCGCAACATATTTTCGCCAAATGCGGTGATAATGCTTTGCGGTTACATCCTTCCTGGCTTTGATCAGGGTAGGGATGACTTCATCCGGAATGCCTTTTTCCTTCAGGATCCGGCGTTCAACCGCCCTGCCGTCAAACGCAGCCGCGGTAAGTCTTGGAATAGACAGGGTCCTTGCTGGAGCAGGTCCCTTCTTAGAGGTAGAGGCCACGGGTCCTCCGTGAGCATCTCTTGAAATTCCGGGTACCAAGTCCTTCTTGGCCAATCCGGAGCCACGAGTATAGTTCTTACTCCCCTCCGTCTTATAATTCTCAGTACTTTTGGTATGAGAGGAAGAGGAGGGAACACATACACTGACTGGTACACCCACGGTGTTACCAGAGCGTCCACAGCTATTGCCTGAGGGTCCCTTGACCTTGCGCAATACCTGTCCAATTTTTTGTTTAGGCGGGACGCCATCATGTCCACCTTTTGTTTTTCCCAACGGTTTACAATCATGTGGAAGACTTCTGGGTGAAGTCCCCCTTCCATATGCCTTTTGGAATCAGCATCACCTGACCACTGTCTTGTCCATAACCCTTTCTGGCAGAAATGGACAGCGCACTTACTCTTGATGCCAGTCGGCAAATATCCCTCTGTGCATCACGCATATATAGAAATGCATCTTTTAAATGCTCTATAGTCAGTAATATACTGTCCCTATCTAGGGTATCAATATTGTCAGTCAGGGAATCCGACCAAGCCACCCCAGCACTGCACAATCAGGCTGAGGCGATTGCTGGTCGCAGTATCACACCCGTGAGAGTGTATATACATTTTAGGATATTTTTCTGCTTTCTGTCAGCAGGTTCCTTAAGGGCGGCCGTATCCGGGGACGGTCGTGCCACCTGTTTAGACAAGCGTGTGAGCGCTTTATCCACCCTAAGGGGTGTTTCCCAACGTGCCCTATCCTCTGGCGGGAAGGGGTATGATGCTAATAACTTTTTAGGAATTAACAGTTTTTATCGGGGGAAACCCACGCATCATCACACACTTCATTTAATTCCTCAGATGCAGGAAAAACTACAGGCAGTTTTTTCTCACCCAACATAATACCCTTTTTAGTGGTACTGGTATTATCAGAAATATGTAAAACATTTTCCATAGCCTCAATCATGTAACGTGTGGCCCTACTGGAAGTCACATTCGTCTCTTAATCGTCGACACTGGAGACAGTATCCGTGTCGGCGTCTGTATCTGCCATCTGAGGTAACGGGCGTTTTAGAGCCCCTGATGGCTTTTGAGACACCTGGACAGGCACAGGCTGAGTAGCCGGCTGTCTCATGTCATCAATCTTTTGTAAAGAGCTGACACTGTCACGTAATTCCTTCCATAAGCTCAGCCACTCAGGTGTCGACTCCCTAGGTGGTGACATCTCCATTACAGGCAATTGCTCCGCCTCCACACCATTTTCCTCCTCATACATGTCGACACAATCGTACCGACACACAGCACACACACAGGGAATGCTCTGATAGAGGACAGGACCCCACTAGCCCTTTGGGGAGACAGAGGGAGAGTATGCCAGCACACACCAGAGCACTATATATATATATACAGGGATAACCTTATAGAAGTGTTTTTCCCCTTATAGCTGCTGTTTTATTAATACTGCGCCTAATTAGTGCCCCCCTCTCTTTTTTAACCCCTTTCTGTAGTGTAGTAACTGCAGGGGAGAGCCAGGGAGCTTCCCTCCAACGGAGCTGTGAGAGAAAATGGCGCCAGTGTGCTGAGGAGATAGGCTCCGCCCCTTTTTCGCGGACTTTTCTCCCGCATTTTTATGGATTCTGGCAGGGGTAAAAATACATCCATATAGCCCTGGGGGTTATATGTGATGTATGTTTGCCAGCCAAGGTGTTTTTATTGCTGCTCAGGGCGCCCCCCCCCAGCGCCCTGCACCCTCAGTGACTGCAGTGTGAGGTGTGTATGAGGAGCAATGGCGCACAGCTGCAGTGCTGTGCGCTACATTGGTGAAGACTGATGTCTTCTGCCGCCGATTTTCCGGACCTCTTCTTGCTTCTGGCTCTATAAGGGGGCCGGCGGCGCGGCTCGGCTCTGGGACCGAGCTCCGAGGCTGGGCCTGTGTTCGGTCCCTCTGGAGCTAATGGTGTCCAGTAGCCTAAGAAGCCCAAGCTGGCTGCAAGCAGGCAGGTTCGCTTCTTCTCCCCTTAGTCCCTCGATGCAGTGAGCCTGTTGCCAGCAGGTCTCACTGAAAATAAAAAAACTAAAACTAAACTTTCACTAAGAAGCTCAGGAGAGCCCCTAGTGTGCACCCTTCTCGGCCGGGCACAAAAATCTAACTGAGGCTTGGAGGAGGGTCATAGGGGGAGGAGCCAGTGCACACCAGGTAGTCCTAAAGCTTTACTTTTGTGCCCAGTCTCCTGCGGAGCCGCTATTCCCCATGGTCCTTACGGAGTTCCCAGCATCCACTAGGACGTCAGAGAAATATATATATATATATAATGTGGGGAGGGGCATCATAGCATCTCTGGGATCAATCATTTCATACCCCTTCCCCACAAGGCCTTATGTCCCTAATGGAAAAATGGGGGGAAGCACCCATTTTCTCTCTGGCACAGGGCACTAAAAGGTCTAGTTGCAGCTCTGGTGGGCGTGACGGTGGCATGTGTTTGCGGGATAGTATCACTGTATAATGTATAGGGTGGTAAAGGTATGGGCCTCGTTCTGTAACAGTTTTTACTGTATAGAAAGAAAATCCCTTTAAAAGGTGCCGGAATCTCCATGCACCCTAATTTGCTTGCTGTGGTCAGGCAGTTGCCATCTGTAGTGCTAAAGTATGTAAACAGCAATGTCCGACTCCAAGGCAACTGCAGAGTATTTCCCTAGCCACACAACAGGACTTCCTGATTCCACAGACACAGACCACAGACACACTTCCCCCCATGACGGAACAGATCTGATTCCTCTTGTACAAGTTCAGACAAGATTGGGTAACTTTCTTCTAAATCAGTTATGCTCCATTAAGTCATTATGTTATAAAATGACTTTATTTAACTATTTGTATGTAACGCTGGCATTGTACAGTCTGTGAACGACAGGATGAGTACAGTGGACTATAGAGGAGCCGCTCCCTCCATTTCCGGTATCCGTTTGGATGGTCGACCACTATTGGTCGACATGGACAAATGGTCAACACATGAAAATGGTTGACACAGGACAGGTCGACACATGAAAAGATCGACATGGCTTTTAAAAAATAATAATTAGATTTTGAACTTTTTCAGACTTTACCATCCACGTGGACTACGATTGGGAACGGTAACTTTGGCCACAGCAGGGTAGCAATACACTAATTGGGGTTCCTGGTCACGTTACGGAAAAAATGACACCATGAACCGTTAAAATAATCCATGTCTACTTTTTCATGTGTCGACTTGTCCCGTGTCGACCATTTTCATCTGTCACCTATTAGTCCATGCCGACCAATAGTGGTCGACCTAATGAATGTCGACTTTAACACGGTCGACCATTCCCACCAGAAACCCATCTCCCACCCCGAATACCAAAGCATAAAACAGAGGGACTTGTCCACCCATGCAACTGTATGTGAAACAAGAGGAGGAACTGGAGCAGACCAGGGGGAACGTACTTTCAGCGGTGCACCGGACAGCGAGCCTGCTGCATGTAAGTTCTGGTTATGGAGCTGCATTCATTGTTATGGAATTAGCAGGATATATTTATCATGTAAAAAAAAAAAAGAGTCAAGCAACAGAGTCATCAGTGTGGAACATGACCTCTGAACACAATCAGAGGAGCTTGCTTCATAGGACAAACACGAGATTCCGTAATAGACTGCGGCTGACCCATGACCAGACCACACCACTTCCTCATGTAATCACTGCACGACATGCCACCATCACCCGGAGGTTTGGGAATCTCAGGACCCTTACGAATGCTGCCCACGCCTGAAAAAACAGATTTCTGCAAGCACAGGCTAAATCCTCTCTATGTCTTTCTGATCACAAGTATGCAACTGAATCTCCCAAACTGCAGAGCCGAGGCAGAAATATGTAAGCAGAACTAAGGTCATGTGTGGCAAACCTTTCCACGTAATGTGACCACGGGACATGACCATCATAGAGCTCTGTCGCATTTCAAACACTTAATAAATTCTTTTTCTAAAAGAAAATATTTGCGACTATTTCCCCGAAAATAGGGGGTTTACCGCAAATATTTAGTATCACGTGAACGTATGTAGGAGGGACCACGGCAGTTATCTCCGATACCTGCTGCAATCCCCCCATTCCCACCGGCAGCCGCGTCCCAC
Organism: Pseudophryne corroboree; assembly: GCF_028390025.1. Lineage (NCBI taxonomy): Eukaryota > Metazoa > Chordata > Amphibia > Anura > Myobatrachidae > Pseudophryne > Pseudophryne corroboree. Next base: position 69,480,104 of record NC_086451.1, read on the forward strand.
ATACGTTTCTATAGGGAATGCGACGCTGCCAGATTGATCAATTTCTGGAATGCATTTCGGAGACTAACCCCCACAGCTGTCGCCATCTGATGATGGCGGTAGCCTGCTGTAGCCTACGGCCTACACACCGCAATCTTAGCCAGCAGAGGGTTCCCCGGAAATGGCTGTTGTGCATGTGCGGTCATTAGGACCGCACTAGTGCAGTAGCCCAGCTTCCACATTGTGCACATCGCAGGGACGGCCTACTTTCAGAGCTCTTGTACCTGCGGGGGCTCACTGATACACTGCAATGCGATCCTGGGCACTAATATCAGATCAGATCACATTGACTATGTGATTAGTGATAAATGGGCCCCTTTATGCTTTAGGACCCACAAACTGTAATGTGCACAGAAACAGAGGCCTGATTCAGAGATCTACGTAAATCTCCAATGTTTAAGGATCTGCAACGTTGATCTCAGTGCCTCAAAAGCCGCAGCATAACTGACATGCTGCTGTGTTTGGGGTCAACGATAAGGAGCATTTCAGGAAATGGGAGCACGTCAGCCCCGTTATCTGGGCACACTGAAGCCAGTGGCTGCGTCCTTGCACTCCGCTTCACTGGCCCTGCATCCTGAATATCCTGGGGGTTACTCATATGTCTGCCGGTCACGCAGATGGTCCGATGCTGCATCTTCTGTAGAAGCAGTGGGTCAGAGAAGCTGGCAGGAGGCGTTTCTTTACTTATGACGCCTCCTGTGACTTGTGCATCATTTTGCAGTGGCGGTGCCATTAGCGCTCGCCTATGAATCCACCCCAAAGACAAAAGCAGCCAATGTGAAATATGAAAAACCAAAATGGGCTTAAGTCACTTTGGACTGAGAAACCTCTTTATTTACTAATTTTCCCTTAAAGTGAACCAACATTTCAGTAGCCCCTATACTCGTTATTTAGTTTGTATGTGCACTAAACGATCAGTAATCCAGCTCACAGACACCTACACACTATAGTCCCTGGTTGGTGGAACTGCCTCCATATACCCTAATAGAGGTGGGGCTTAGCAGGAAGTCCGAATGAACTAGGGAAAACGTGGATGTGGTGAGTGAGTTGGCAGGGTGTTAGGGCATATAGCTGGAGGGTGCTTATTCTGTGCCCAGTTCACACTTATAGGCAGCTATGCAGAGGCTCCACTTGTCCACTTTAGAAGGTTTGATACATTTCCCTTTACATCACTGTAACGTGCAAAATGCATTAGAGCCAGATTACATTACAATGTGCTGAAGCCTACATCACACTGCATGGCAGGGCGGCGGATGACAGATCAACAGTCTGTAGGTCAACACAATAAGAGCAATAGGTACAAAAGGTCGACAAGGACAAAAAGGTCGGCATGTAAAATGTAGACAGTACAAAATTCGGCAGGTACTTTAGGTCGACAGGGTCAAAAGGTCAACACAAAATTGGTTGACATCTTTGGGGGAGGGGGGGTTCCAAATTTTTTAAACTTTAGCTTTAATTAACGATCCATGTCACCATCTAATGCCTTTAGGAACCCTCTGGCGAGCGTAGTGGAACAAAACATCTTGCCCGTAGCGTGGGGAGCGAAGTGACACCACACCACAAAATGACACCCCCAAGAACTGTGTGTGTGGACAATGTTCATATAAACCTTTTTTACCCTGTTAACTTTTTGTGCTGTCTACCTTTTAAAAGTTGACCATTTGTACCTGTCAACCTATTGACCATATGGTATCGACCTATTGACTGTGGATCTGTTACTCCACACCCTGCAGGCCATCAGAGAGCCAGAAGACCTGCATGGAAATGGGGGCATACTGCCTGGGTGGACCTGTAAAGAGGAAACAGATTTTAAACCCAACAAACTAAGGACATCTAAAATGCTGATTTGATTTGTGCAAAAGTCTGAATTTGTGTTCTTTACCAATGCGACTCCTAATGCTTCAGTGTACGCACAATGGATATATAAAGAGGAAACAACACAAAAATCTTTATGGCAGTTTTAATAGGAGGTTAGAAACGCATCATTTGGAGACTAGCTAAGGTATACCCACCTGTACCCTGCTCAATCAGCCTGGGATTGGCAGATAAATGTAGACAATAACTACTGTAAGAAAATTTAAAGCAGGGGTAATCAACAGCCCTCCAGCTGCTGTGGAACTACACATCCCAGCATGCCCTTCCACACCCGTTCTGTTTCTGCTGACGGGCTTGGTATAATCATTTGAGGTAGCGAAGTGCCCAACCATTTACGCAGCTAAACCTGATTACTATAACGGGGATCACTTTATAAAGGAGATTGGGTGTGATATATCATTTGAATACCTCCCTTAAACTTTAATCCGTTTATATATCCATGGACAGAATATATATATATATATATATATATATATATATATATATATATATATATATATATATGAAAAACAATTCTTCTGTGGTGCAGACTGCTGTCTTGTTCCGACTCCCCCACCCCCCATCGTCTTCATTTATGTACACTTATTGAGGGAGGCTTCTGCTAAACCACCCACCTTCCCTTGCGCAATTTTAATTAAGTCACTATGATAGGTAAGGGTATGTTAGGACCCACCTGATGAGGTTCACAAGGAACTGGTAGGCCGTCATGCATTTTTGCACAAACGTGCTAAGAACCTCAATTATATTCCATGGTAAATTGTAGAGTTTATTGTAATTGTCTTGACTATACAGTAAGTAATGCATCTGCATTTTTCTTTTTTCTATGCGGCACTACAAGTCTCAGCATGGCTGCATCCCAAATGTTTAAAAATAAGTGTGTGCAATCCAAGCACCCAAATCCCCCCCATTCTTTGTCCTGACCCAGCCAAGCTCTGCACTAAGCATCTCCCAGACATGGGCCCTCATTCCGAGTTGATCGCTCGCTAGCTACTTTTTGCAGCCGTGCAAACGTATAGTCGCCGCCCACGGGGGAGTATATTTTCGCTTTGCAAGTGTGCGATCGCATGTGCAGCAGAGCGGGACGAAAAAGTTTTTTGCTGTTTCTAAGTAGGTCTGAACTTACTCAGCCCTTGCGATCACTTCAGCCTGTCCGGTCCCGGAATTGACGTCAGACACCCGTCCTGCAAACGCCTGGACACGCCTGCGTTTTCCCTACCACTCCCAGAAAACGGTCAGCTGACACCCATCAACGCCCTCTTTCTGTCAATCTCCTTGCGATCGTCTGTGCGAATGGAATCGCCGCTAGAAGCATTGCAAAGCAACAATGCTGTTTGTACCCGTATGACAAGAGTGCGCATTGGGGTGCACACGCATGCGCAGTAGTAACCTGATCGCTGCGAAAATCGGCAGAGTGCGATCAACTCGGGAATGAGGCCCATGGATAGAACCTGGTTTTACTCCATAAAGAAAGATCTTGTAAAAAAAAAAAAAAAAAAAAAAAGTTATTTATTAAACATAACCATGTACTGAAGTTTACAGTAGTATGAGGTTTGGACCTGCTCCTACACAAGTGTCCCATGGAAAATCAGGCCTGGCGGCTCGACTCACCTTTGCCAACATCATTAGGGGGCAGGTGTTCTGGTAGAGGAGAGCTGCATCGGACCTGGTTTCCATAAATCTGTGCTGAACTGGACAAGTCATTGAACAAACATATCCAGCCATCCTTTTTGGCCACAGCAGGGAACTGTAGCACAGTCATGGAGACCTGGGGGAACAAGAAAAGAGATGTTAATACACCAAAGTGAAAGTACAGGACAGGACCCTGTATTTCCTATTAGGTAATAAATAGCCTCGCTACATAAACTGTCCCGGGATGCAGTCAATTTACCTCCAATCAAAATCCCGACGGTCGAAATCCCGACAGCAATTGACCGACGGTCAAAATCCCGACAAGGTCAAAATCCCGACATGGACAAAATCCCGACATTTAAAATACCGACAAGGTCAAAATACCGACATGTAAAAAGCCAACAGGTCAAAATGCAGACATGAGTTTTTCATCATTTTTTCATTGAAACCGACTTGTTCCTACTTTACCATCCCAGTGGACCTGGAGGGGGAATAAAATAGTGTGCCGAGCGCAGCAACCCATGCGAGGGGACGCGGTACACTTATATGGTGTCCATGTCGATCTATGTCGACATACACACAAAAACACAATGGAAAAAGCATGTCTGTATTTTGACCTGTCGGCATGTTACACGTTGGTACTTTGACCTTGTCGGTATTTTAAATGTCGGTATTTTGTCCGTCGGTCAATTGCTGTCGGGATTTTGATTGGAGGTATTTCATACCGATCCCACTGTCCCATATACACAATGAGATCTGCTCCATCTCACTGCAATAATAAACATGGTAACAGTCTAGCCAAACAATACCGTCCAAAGCAGAAGAAAGAAACTCGCCCAACAATATGCCTAACAATAGTCTTGATTTCTGCAAGACAGTCTGTAATTTGCTGAGGTATAAAGGGATGTGGCCTGGATTTTTGGTTAAAAAATGCAAAAAGAGACGCTCGGCGCTAGCAGTCGCACGCAGCAATAATATATGATGATACATCTGTACAAATTGCACTGTATAAAAGATCTGTATATAAGTATATTGTTATTATTGCTGTGCAACTGAGTGCAAGCTACTCTCTTGGTTATCACAATCCTAGAGGAAGTTGACTGCTGCTCCTTTCTCTGCCGCCTGCTATGTATTACACACACCTCTGTCTGCTCGTGTCGGCTCTGATTAGCTGGGGAAAGGCCCTGGATGGACACACATTGATTCTGATCACTAAAACTCCACAGCCAGTGGTTCGCCTGGTCACTGTCAGAACACTCTTCCTGCTCTGTGCACCTGCAAACAAGGTGTAAGGATCACTGAATATGTACAAGAACAACAATAACAGTAATATAAACAAACTATCATCACAAACTAGTTTGTGTCATCACACATACAATCCCTAGGAGATCAGTTGCGGACCTTTATTAGGAGTCTGGACTAACAACTAAGTACACACCCTGTTACTACAGTAGTGGCTTCTTTAGGGTGTTAGTAGGATAACTGTACAGTGGACAGAGTCATAAATATGTACTTGGCACAGCCCACAATATCAAACGTGATACCAATATGGATGCCTCTTCATAGCAAGGTGGGCAGGGCCACCAATATCAGCCCCGAGCACACAAGTGCTTGTAAAATTATACAAAGGACAGGTTCTCTGCACTGTTGCAGCAGTGATGACTGAGCCAACCCCAAATATCACAGGAATAATACAAGACTGCCCGGCTACAGGATCCATTACACAGTTTACATTGATTTAAACTTTAGAAAATGTAATGCAGAGCTCCTTCCATTGCTCGTTGTATGGCTATAGAGATTCCATGTTCTTACTAGAAAGGGCCCCAGGGAGGGTTTGTCTGGACACAGACATTAGGATGAAATATAATATAAGCTGCCAACATAGGGGCCACATAAGATATATATGGGAGCGATTCAATTCAGCTCAATATGGATAGCGCCGGGTGGCCAGTACTAGAGCTATTCAACTGACTGTGTTAAACTCAAGTAGAGAATTTCGACTCACACCCTTCCTGAGGTGCGAGCAGAGAGCAGACTAAACTTGTGCCACAATGCTGTTTTCTGCCTTAGCACATGTGCAAACAGCATTACGGCTGGCACTTAGGTTGGAGAACGCTGGTTACCCCTTCTAAACACCCGTCTCAAGGGGCAGTAACTGGCATCTCCCGACTAAGTGCACAATGTGATGGGGACAACTGTATAGCTCTGGGACCTCCTCCCTGAAGCTATTCATGTTATGCTGAATTGAATAGCCCCCATAAAGATGGAACGTATTTCGCACATTGTTGATAATAAAGCCACTCCCTTTTACCTGGTCTCCCTATTTGTCCTTCTTCCCATGACTGTAGGGCTTTAGCTCAGTGGTCTCTAGTGGGGTTTTCCCATTTGCCGAAAGCCCTCGTGTGTGATTGCAGAGTCTACTTCTTTAATGTATCACTTACAATATTACATTGTTGTTTCATTGTGCTATCTCATGATGTTCTGCGTATGAAGGTGGGTACACACTGGGCGACATATATTGGCCGTTCTCTTGAACGGCCGATATATCGCGGGTCCGTCGGCCAGTGTGTTCGCGCGATATGTCTGTGAACTCCGTCGTTCGCAGACATATCGCGTTGGCCACGCAGCACAGCCGACGGACAGTATTGGCGCGTCGCTGTGCGGGTACGTGCGGTCGGCCGACCGCCCATACACGTGCTGCAGCAACCGGCGGTGATTGACAGCTGAACTGGGCGGGCGTGCACCAGTCATGACGTCAGTCCCTGACGGATCGGGCAGTGTGTATGCTCAACACACTGCCTGATCCGTCCATAGATACATCTGCCGATCAATGGATCTGCAGATATATCTGTCAGTGTGTACCCACCTTAAGTCTCACAAAGTTATCTTCCACCCCTCCTCCCATTGTGTTTTCGGTCTTTCCCTCCCACCATCCCTTCATTTAAGTTGCTGAAAATGTGTTTGAATAAAGAAGTTGAGATGTAAAAATATCTATCTATCTATCTATCTATCTATCTATCTATCTAATCTATCTTATAGTTTATACTCTCCCCAAAGTCTCTTTCCTCTATGGTAGCTCCACCATATGGGAACTATACACCTATTTTTTTTTTTCTCTGACAGCTAGACAGGGGGGTTTGAGTACCCCAGAAACAGTCTATCTAAGCTTGCGATGCCGACCGCGTGGAACCGCGCATCGGCATCCAATCAGGATCGTAAGGTGGCTTTCACCTTGCGATCTGCACTAACTTTTCTTACGATTTTGACTACATAGTCAAAATCGTAAGAAAATATCTCACAGAGTGTACACACCATTATAAAGATCCAACACAAATATCAGAGATCTCTGCTGCAGACCCAAGGCAAAGCAGTCCCCATAAGATTCTATGGGGCTTCACCGTGCCCATATATATCATGCTCAGAATTGGAAAGCGTTACATTCCAAAGCTTGTGTCTGATAGGCAACGCCTTCTGTAAATGGCAATCCCTATAGAAGCCTATGTGCTATGGACTAAAAAAAATTGCCAAAGGATCCTTCAGATTTCTCTCAGTTACCCACAGCTTGCGCAGGCTGATGGCCGTACATGCCCAATAGGACTCCAGAGTCATGAACCCAGAAGCCTTACCATCACCAGGACATCTCTATAGTTTAAGAGCTGTCCTGGCAGGTAAGTATACCGGTGATCTAAAAATACCAGTATGCAGCAAGCAGTGAGCAACAGTCCTGTGGGCGAAAGTACCATGCAGGTGGTAGGGCCAGAATTTGGTGTAAAGAATTTGAATCTATGGACCCACCTCCTGCCCTGTTGTCAAAGGTTCAGGCTGGTGGTGTAGTAGTTTAAAACAAATCTTTTCTTTGTACACATTAGATTCCTTTATATCAAATTGAGCATTGTTTAAATGCCTCAGCCTACTTCAGTTACTTACCATGTGCACCGCTTCAGGGCACGGTCTACCCATCTTCTAACAGCTTCCTATGGAAGGATAACGCCGCTATGTAGCTAGAGTATACACTCTACCTTTCCTTTCCAGATACCTAGTTCACAACTGATTTATCTCTACTGTATATGACCTAGTGATTATTAAAATCGGTCCCTTACCTTCCCTGCAGTACACACCACCCGCAGAAAGGGTCCCCGGCTCCAAGGCACAAGTCACATGAAGGAAAGTGGGAGCATTCAGCAACCGGGAGCCTGGTGACCTGCAATGGAAAGAATAGCAGTTCTGAAGCATGAAAATAATCGTTACGGTAGACTTACCGTTGATAACTATTTCTCCTAAGTCCACAGGATAACATTGGGATATGAGGTAGCGATAGCGGATTGGCACCAAACGATTAAAGCTTTCGGCCTCCCAGAGTGCAACGGGGCCGTCCCTATATCCCCGCCTCCTGGCTCAGGCAAATCAGTTGTTTTCCAAAGCTCAAGGCAGGAGCATTATAGAGAGCCCTAATCAGGCGAGAAGAACACACATGCACATCCTTCCGTACAAGAAAGAAGAGGTTAGTGAGTGAAAGGATCCTCAAATCAGGTGTGTCAGGGTGGGATCCCTGTGGATCCTGTGGACATAGAGTTATCAATGGTAAGTCTACCATAACGATTATTTCTCCTGCAGGTTCCACAGGTTATCCACAGGATAACATTGGGATGTCCCAAAGCAATTTAGTAGTGGGGACGCTCCTGATTGGACAGGAGAATCCTTCGCCCGAATTCAGCATCCTGAGAGGCAAAGGTATCAAAGGCATAATATCTAATGAATGTGTTAATGGAAGATAATGTGGATGTCTTACATATCTGTTCTGCTGAAGCACCACGTTGTGCTGCCCATGATGGACCTACCTTACGAGTAGAGTGAGACATTAGGGAGATCAGCTTGAGAATATGCTTCTGAAATCATTATTCGAAAGCCACCACACCAGTGTCTGCTTGTCAGCAGGCCATACTCTCTTGTGAAATCCGTACAGAATGAACAGAGTGCCTGTTTTTCTGATGGCACTGGTACGATCCACGTAGATCCTTAAGGCACGGACTATGTCCAACGATGCATCTCCCATAGAAAGGTCCGGCCTTTGGAAGGCCAGGCCCGGGACTACAATTTCTTCGTTAAGGTGGAATTTAGACACCACCTTAGGAAGATACCCAGATTTGGTTCTGAGAACCTCTCTATCTGGATAAAAAAAAAAAAAAAAATCAGAAAAAGAGGGCGACATAACAATGCCCCTAAATCTGAAAATCTTCTAGCTGAAGCAATAGGCAGTAGAAAGAGAACTGTAGCTGTCAACCATTTAAGATCCACTCATTTTAGTGGTTCAAATGGGGCAACTTGAAGGGCTTTTAGGACTAAACTTAAGTCCCAAGGCACTGTAGGAGGAACAAAAAGGAGGTTGAATGTGCAACATTCCCCAGAAAAAAGTGTGCACATCCTGTAGGTTAGCAATTTTCTTTTAGAACCATACAGTCAATGCTGACACTTGCACTCTCAAGGAAGCCACCCTTAGACCTTTGTCCATTCCTGTCTGAAGGAATGCTAGGACTCTGGAAACTCTGAAAGACCTAGGGTCAAATTTCCGGTCACTGCACCATTGAATATAGGCTTGCCATATTCGGTGATAAATGTAAGCGGAGGATGGTTTCCTTGCTTTTAGCATTGTTTGAATTACCTGTTGTGCGAATCCTCTTGCTTTCACAATGGAAGTCTCAAGAGTCAAAGACAGTTGATCAAGGTGCTTGGGATAGCAAGGACCCTGAGACAGTAGATCTGGACGTTGAGGGAGTAGGAATGGAGCATCCATCGACATTCTTTGCAGATCTGTGTACCAATGTCTTCTGGGCCAAGCCGGACCTATTAGTATTATGGAGCCCTTTCCTTGTTTTGCCTTTCGCATTACCCTGGGTAACAGAGCGATTGGTGGAAACACATAGGCCAGATGAAAGTCCCATCTCACGGACAGAACATCCACAAAGATCGCTTTGGGATCCTTTGTTCTTTACCCATATGCGGAAACTTTGTTGTTCTGATGGGATGCCATGAGATCTATCTCTGGTAACCCCCACTTGTCTACCAGAGTCTGGAAGATCTCGGGGTGTAAAGTCCATTTGTTTGCATAAATGGTGTGTCAACAGAGAAAATCTCCCGGAATGAACACGGCGGACAATGCTGGATGATGAAGTTCTGCCCACTTTACCGTGTGACTTGCCTTCTTCATTGCGTTTTGGCTGAGAGTTCCTCCCTCATGGTTGAGGTACGCTACTGCTGTGGCATTGCCCGAGCAGATTTGGACTGGTATCCCCTGAAGGATGTCCTTTGCCTGAATAAGTGCCATATATATGGCCCGAAGTTCCAATATATTTATTGGCAGGCAACTTTCTTATCCAAAAGGGTCTCCCTTTGTCCAGATGGGATGTCTGTAGCCACCAGGCTAATGACCTCCTTACTTCCTGGGGAAGGACCATAGTCTGTGTTTTTATTGTCTGATGAAAGGATCAGACGTTGCAGAGGTCTCGAGTGGAACTGAGCATACTGCACCATGTCGAATGTCGACACCATTAACCCGATCACACGCATTGCTGCGTGAATGCATACCTTTTGACTGTGTAGCAGCTCCTGAATCCTTGACTGAATTTTGGATATTTTGTTCAGAGGTAAAATTACTCTTTGAAGACCCGAATCCAACACAGCCCCCAAGTCAGTCATCCGTTGTGACGGAACCAGGGAAGACTTTGCCCAATTTATGAGCCAAGTGAGTCTCTGTAAACAAGCTATTGTCTGTTGCAGATGACCGTGAAGCAATTCCTGAGATTGAGCCAGGATTAATAATTCATCGAGGTATGGAAAAATCCTTATCCCATGTTGACGGAGATAAAATGCCGGAATGACCCATTTGGCTTCTGGACTAGAAACAGGTTGGAAAAAAAAACCTTGTCCTTGTTGCGCAAGAGGAACTGGAATTATCACTCCTGACTGAAGCAACTTCTGAACTGCCTCTTGCAAAACCCTGGCCTTCGTTTCCACTAAAGACAGGCTAGTACAAAAAAAACCTTTGAGGAGAGTGTTTCTTGAAAGCGAACACATAACCATGAGATACCGCTTCTTGTACCCAGGCATCTGTGGAGGACTGCTGCCAGATCTGTCTAAAATGAAGAAGTCAGCCTCCCACCCTGGGGTCCCCCCAGGTGGAGGCCCGCACCATCAGGCTGATGGTTTCTCTTCTGATTAGGAAGCCGGCCCTCTGGTAGCCCAATGCTTTTTAGTCTTACCAGACTTGTTAGATTGAGACTGTTTGCCATAACCCTTTCCTTTTGCTTTTCCTTGAGTCCGAAAGGGACGAAAAGCTGGAAATCTAGGCTTGGATTTGTGTGTGGAAGGAAACTCCACTTTCTTGGAGTCTGCTTCTGATTCCAAACTACTGTCTAATTCTTTACCAAAAAGAATATCTCCAGTAAAAGGCAAAGACTCCAGAACCTTCTTGGATTCTGAGTCAGCTTTCCATGTATGTAGCCAAACCGCTCTGCGAGCTGCTACTGCGGAGGCTGATGCCTGAGAGGCAATTGTACTCATATCCAAGACTGCTTCTTCCATAAAAATAGCAGCCTGCTTGATATGTGCAATATGGGATTTTTGCTCTCTAGATGACATTGAAAGATCATCCTCCAATGCATCAGCCCAGGCTGCCACTGCTTTTGCCATCCAGGTTGAAGCCATGGCTGATCTTATGATTGCCCGAGACAAAGAGAAAATGGTTTATAGAAAACCATCTATTGTCCTGTCCGTGACATCATTTAATGATGTTGAAGGCAGAGGTAATGTAGATTTTCGCACCAATTGAATGACAGGCGTATCTACTTTGGGAGCCATCTTCCTTTTTAAACAGTCCCCAGCCAGAAGAGGATAATGGGAATTCCATTTCTTTGGAATTCTAAACTTCTTACTGGGTGTAACCCAAGCCTCCTGCATAATTTCCGTCAGCTGTTCTGACCCAGGAAACTCAGTTCTAACTGTTTTGGGACATTTAAACACAGGTGCCATTGACTTTACCAAATGCTCTGCTGCCTCCTCTAAGGATAGAATGGCTTTCATAGCACTAATTAGCTCAGGTATGTCTATGGATCTGAGGTCTTCATCCTCGTCTCTGTATGCAGACCCGGAGTGCGATGAGTCCTCATCCTCCGGCGAGTCCTCATCTGAAACATGTGAAGATTTTGTTTCATATCTATGTGATTTACTTACCACCGGCCTTTCAGCCTGTTTTTGTTGAGAGGCTGCAGTTTCCTGTACTGGATGTGATAAACCCCAGGTGGAATGCTGCATGTAATGGGTTAATAGGGTAACCTATTCCTGGTATAGGAGCTGGAATTATCCGCTCAGCTATACTGGATAATGTCTGTGCAAAAGTAGCCCATGATGGTTAAACTTGAACCTGTGCCTGCCTTGGATTATTTAAGAGGCTTTGGTGAAAGCTAAAACAATTTACACATAATCCATTTTGAACCAGATCCTGAGAGGTTAACCCAGCTTCGCAAGACAAACATGAAATGAGTTTAGGTGCTGCTGTGGAGAGTATATCCTCCACACCCTTGCCTCTCTTAGACATGATAAATAAATCACACACCTGTACAGTGTTTACTACACAATTTGTGACTGCAATCACTTTAAAATCCCCTCCCTGCCTTGCACCAGCATTGAGGATCAGAATACACAGAAAGTGACAGAATTATAGTAAAATCAGCAATCACACTAGCAATCAGTCACAGGTTATACATTAGTATAATAAGCAATATGAGCACATAATCACAGATACATCTCAAGTATATAGGCGAAACATATTACTGCATTACCTTATATAGGAATTTAACCGTATTCAGTCGCACAGTGAAAGAAACAGCAGCAATAGTTTACAGAGTTAGTGCTGTATCACCCCTCTCAGGAGAATGGGATACAGGGAGACTTCACCCAGCTTCCAGGATCGATCAATACGTTAGTGAACGCTGAGTGGATCCAGACGCTATTAGTGTACACAACTGCCCCGTGAACCTACAGTGAACACAGACGCCCAATGAACACCGACGCACCAGACATACAGCCGCCTATGCTACGACTGGGTCCTTTTAGATACACAGCGTGTCAGACGGAAGCAGGAACTCAGTTCATGGCGGGAAACTCGGAGGAAACTGGTCATGGACCGGGGGGGAAGGGGTGTGACCAAGGGAGAATCTTACTCCCCACTGCTGACATCAACCCTAGGGATCGCGGCCGCATACTACCCCTGGAGCCTATAATCCCTGAGGCCTAGCGCTGGTGCACCCGAGGTGGCAGCCGCGTCAGCGATTGCTCGGTAGTCTCCATTCTGAAACAGTGCGGCTGTGTCTTGCATTTCCCCTACTAGGCAGAACCGATGCCTTACCTTCTCCCTGTGCTCCGGCCACAGCCTGTTAATGTCTGCTGGACTTGCTAGTACATCCTACACAGACGCCCGCTGAAACAGCACTGTACACATGGGTAAGCGTTGTCGCGACCCGGAAGGGAGTTGTTGGAGCGACTCTTTCTAAGGTACGTATAAGATGCAAAGAGCGCTAAAAAAAACAACTAGTAAAACTATAAAAATAAAATAAAAAAAAGCTTATGGCTGCTAAAAACCAGCAGCCCATTGACCATGGTCCGGCTCCTGCCGCACCAAACAAAAAACCAATTTGCCTGAGCAAGGAGGTGGGGATATACAGAAAGGCCCATTGCATTCTGGGAGGCCGAAAGCTTTGATCGTTTGGTGCCAACCCGCTGTCGCTACCTCATATCCCAACGTTATACTGTGCATAACCTGTGGACCCTGCAGGAGAAAGTAAAAATAAACCTGCCTGCATTACTTATCCAAAAAGCACATTAAAGGGAGGGGGGTGATTCAATTAGGTGAGAGTTTGGTCCCGTGAAGCAAATTCACTGCAAATTTGCACTGCGAATGACATTTGCAATTCAATTGCAAACTCACATTCCTTCTTCACAATAAATTTGCCTGTTTGTGTTCACACCCTTCTGAGCAGATTAAAAAGCAGGGAAAATATTTTTTTTAAGACAAAAATGTTGGGACTTGTTTCAGGACCCCTTGGACACCCCCACCCTAATGACTAAATAATTGGGACAATAATTACATGTACATTTTGGGGTGAAAAAATAAAATGAATAAAAATAATAAATGGCCTCAAGGTACCCCAAATTTTGTTTTCGTTTATGCACCCCGAGCATAAAGGCAAAGTGTGCGAGTTTATAGGCGAAGTGTGCGAGTTTAACACCTTTTTCAAACTCGCACCTACCTGAATTCCCCTGTAAGTAGTCTTTTTCAGCTATGTACTAGAAGTCCTAGGATGTATTTGAGAAATCCTGAGCGGAGGAAGAGAAGACCTTTGCACTGGCAGGCAGGAGAAGTGGGGTATAAGGAGAGCCTTCCTTGCTATAGTACAGAGCAGGTGCACCTAGTTTTGCAGATTAGAGCATTCACAAGATACCATTCTGTAGAGTGAGGTAACTGAAGTGAGTTAAAGGGACGGAGAGTGTGCAAAACAAACATCGGGCTAAACTATTTTTTTCAACAATGAAAAAAAATGAATTGAAGGTTGATAATAAAGCAATAGGAGACTGGACATAGATTTTTTGCCTCAATCCCAAGAAACCTCTAACCAACATTTAGTTAGCAAAGGCATCACCCAAGAGTGGAGAACTTGTGTGTATAGCGTGCTGGGAGACCACCTAGGCACATCAGTGGCACAGCCAAGATATCTTGCAGCCTGTCAGCCAAGCTGGAACAATGCTCACTACAACGCAACGGATTACCTCACCTATGGCATCACATGATGCTACAAATTCCCAGTAAACTGACAGGGCTGCATTTAGACATTGGTCTGGCCCACCAAATGGACGATTTCTCTTTGTGCGCAAACGTTGCTTTGTGACACCATAACGGCACCTGAAACCTAAGGTTACACTTGTAAATGTCTCTTCTATACATTGGTGTCAGGGCTAGTGTATCATTCTTCACACACCATAAACCTAAATTATTAATACCTCTTAAATTATTAATCTCTCTCAAACACATCCAGCAGTGCCTCGCCAAAACACAAAGACAAAAATCTGAATCTCTTGGGGTATGTGTAGTTTTGTAAATGTTGCGGTAATTTACCAGAAATTGAAGAAACGCTTCACGAAATTGTGAATGAAATTAATAACATAATACTACTTCTGTTTTTCACAAAGGCGCATTAGAGCCAGTACTATAAAATACAATTACACAATAAGAGCATCCAAGTTTGGACAGAACAGTATAGAAGCAATATATTGGAGTCCATGACAGTAAACAAATTAAAGTGCAAACCGATGACAAAATCGCTATCCTGATATATACAAAGATTGGAGAAAACCTGGAACCAAGCCAAACAATATGTATATTTTAGAAGGAAATGTGCAAACATACATAATTATGCAGGAAGATAAACTGGGCCCAGACTGTATATTTAGAGGCTGTGGTGGAATACCAAGGTTAGCCCAGGGATAGGGGAGGGGGGCGGGAAGTTAGGTTGAGGCTGCAGGTTATACATCACCCCCCCCTCCCCCCCCCCCCCCAGAGGGTTAGGCTGCAGGGCGGGAGGGTTAGGTTTAGGCGCCACCACAGAGGGTTAGGCTGCAGGGCGGGAGGGTTAGGTTTAGGCGCCACCACAGAGGGTTAGGGTTAGGCTGCAAGGGATGGGATAGGTTAGGTTTAGGCTGTGGAGAGGGAGGGTTAGGGGGCCATGTGGGGAAGGTAAGTATACTTACCTTTCCCCATCAGGATTGGAATGCCGCGGTCAGTATTCTGATCGTCACTATCCCGACTGCCTGCATTCCGTACCGAACCCTACTTAGTATCCTATGCCAGTCTCCCTAAAATGCACCAGTAGAACAAAGCAGGAAGCAAACTGTCCATAGCTTGGTGTCCCTGGGTTATTACACTCCCGGAAATCACTTATTTTCTATGTTTAACTGAAAAATCCGAAAGTCATTAGACCACACAAAGACCAGAAACTGCTAATAAAGGGCAAATAAAAATGCTAAATTAAATGTTCACACCAATCTTTTCTCTGTACATCTGCACAACATAACACTGAACATAAACAGAAAATGACATGTTGTGCCCCAGGTCTATTATAACTCTTTAAATTTGCATGTGTGAGCCCGTAATCAAATATTCCACATCATGACCTGTCTAGATGAAGTTGTGTCTGGTTGAAGTGCAGGCTACTACTCCATTAATTATGTATATCAAATCATGCACGAAATTCCCCGGAGGCTGAAAACTGTGGCACACAAACAGCAGTTCTAGGAGCATACAGGAAAAGGTATTTATTATCATATGGCTACACAATCCCGAGGCTTTCTAGGAGAATACAGGAAAAATATACAGAGACGCCTTGATGCGGCTTTGGGGCTTAACCACACATTTGCGCAAATATGTGTAACGAAGATCTCTGAATTCTATTATCATGTGGAATTTATATCTGGTTACTGTTATCCATTCAGTGTGCTGGGGAAACAATTGCTTTTTTTCTTGCTCAGAAATACCCCTTCCTTTCGAGCACCTGAATGATATCACTAAGCTAATTGAGCATTTACCAATCTATATGTATGTTGTGAGAGGCAGAGAGGTTTCTGCATTAGGAGGAGGTGCAGGCCCTGACATGCCACATGGAGCATTATGGGGTTGCTCCAAGGTAAGTAGCTCTTAGCTTAGACATATTTTAGTAAGGAGCCATTATCATGTGACTCCTTGCTGGTTAATATTAGACCCAGATTGGGGTAATGGAGGTGTGAGGTGTGGTGCCTCTGGACTGGCTGAGCTGGATGGCTTTAGTGTGGCATACCTTTACATTCTATTAACACTTTTCACTTATTAATTTTCTAACACTATTTCTCTATTTTAATTACATTTCATGTTTGTATCACCCCCTCTATAGCTTCGGCTTCCTAAATACTAATTTATTAACACTATAGTTTTTTACACTGGTATGCTACGCTGGGCTTTCTGGCTCATTCTGGTGTTTTGGGGTGCCACACCCTGCACCTAGATATAGCGCTAGGGACCCCAAATATACAGAGAGGCCTTGATGCGGCTTTGGGGCTCAACCACACATTTGCGCAAATATGTGTAACGAAGATCTCTGAATTCTATTATCATGTGGGATTTATATCTGGTTACTGTTATCCATTCAGTGTGCTGGGGAAACCATTGCTTTTTTTCTTGCTTTCTAGGAGAATACAGGAAAAGGTATTTATTATCATATGGCTTCACAATCCCGAGGCTTTCTAGGAGAATACAGGAAAAGGTATTTATTATCATATGGCTACACAATCCCGAGGCTTTCTAGGAGAATACAGGAAAAGGTATTTATTATCATATGGCTTCACAATCCCGAGGCTTTCTAGGAGAATACAGGAAAAGGTATTTATTATCATATGGCTACACAATCCCGAGGCTTTCTAGGAGAATACAGGAAAAGGTATTTATTATCATATGGCTACACAATCCCGAGGCTTTATAGGAGAATACAGGAAAAGGTATTTATTATCATATGGCTACACAATCCCAAGGCTTTCTAGGAGAATACAGGAAAAGGTATTTATTATCATATGGCTTCACAATCCCGAGGCTTTCTAGGAGAATACAGGAAAAGGTATTTATTATCATATGGCTACACAATCCCGAGGCTTTCTAGGAGAATACAGGAAAAGGTATTTATTATCATATGGCTTCACAATCCCGAGGCTTTCTAGGAGAATACAGGAAAAGGTATTTATTATCATATGGCTTCACAATCCCGAGGCTTTCTAGGAGAATACAGGAAAAGGTATTTATTATCATATGGCTACACAATCCCGAGGCTTTCTAGGAGAATACAGGAAAAGGTATTTATTATCATATGGCTTCACAATCCCGAGGCTTTCTAGGAGAATACAGGAAAAGGTATTTATTATCATATGGCTTCACAATCCCGAGGCTTTCTAGGAGAATACAGGAAAAGGTATTTATTATCATATGGCTACACAATCCCGAGGCTTTCTAGGAGAATACAGGAAAAGGTATTTATTATCATATGGCTACACAATCCCGAGGCTTTCTAGGAGAATACAGGAAAAGGTATTTATTATCATATGGCTACACAATCCCGAGGCTTTCGGACTCTGGGGGTCATTCCGGGTTGATCGATAGCTGCCGTTGTTCGTAGCGCAGCGATCAGGCTAAAAATCGGCATTTCTGCGCATGCTTATGCACCACAATGCGCACACGCGACGTACGGGTACAAAGTCCTTTGTGGTTTTGCACAGGTTCTAGCGAAGAACGGCAGAACGCAGGAAGATTGACATGAACTGGGCGTTTCTGGGTGGCAACCGACCATTTTAAGGGAGTGCTTAGAAAAACACAGGCGTGTCGGGGAAAACGCAGGCGTGGCTGGGCGAACGCTGGGCGGGAGTGTGAGGTCAAAAGCCGTCCCTCAGTTGTTAGAAACAACGCACACGAAGAGTAACTACAGGGCTGGTCTTGTTTTGGACAGAATGATTTTGCAGCCGCTCTGCTACACAAGTGTTTGCACTTCTGCAAAGCGAAAATACACTCCCTGGTGGGTGGCGACAATGCGTTTGCACGGCTGCTAAAAGTTCAATATCCAGCACGCTTATTCTACGGCAGGACTGCCGTGTCCAAAATCTGTTAAGGCCCACTCTACTCGTAAGGTGGGATCTTCCTGGGTGGCTGCCCGTGGTGTCTCGGCATTACAACTTTGCCGAGCTTCAACTTGGTTTGGGTCGAACACATTTGCAAAGTTTTACAAGTTTGATACTTTGGCCTCTGATGATCTGAAGTTCAGTCAATCAGTCATGCAGGAGCCTCCGCGCTCTCCCTCCCATTCTGAGAGCTTTGGTACATCCCCATGGTACTAATGTGGACCTCAGCATCCTCTAGGATGTAAGAGAAAATAGGATTTTCGTTACCTACCGGTAAATCCTTTTCTCGTAGTCCGTAGAGGATGCTGGGCGCCCGCCCAGCACTTCGTTTTCCTGCAAATGTTATTTGGTTCAGTACAACTTCGTTTTAGTGAGTACTGCATTGTTACTTGGTAAGTAATGTTTCAGCCGTTGCTGAATGTTCAAGCTACGTTGGCTTGGCGTGCCTTGTATGTGTGAGCTGGTACGAATCTCACCACTATCTGTGTATAATCCTTCTCTCGAAGATGTTCGTCTCCTCAGGCACAGTCTCGTAGGAGGGACATAGAGGGAGGAGCCAGTCCACACTCTCAAACTCTTAAAGTGCCAATGGCTCCTGGTGGACCCCAGCATCTTCTACGGACTACGAAAAAAGGATTTACCGGTAGGTAACCAAAATCCTATTTTCTCATTCAACTAGGAATGAGATTCTGAAGACTAAAACCCCCATAATGCACAGCACCTCAGCAGTAATGACAGTGCATGATGGGAAGCAATGACTTCAACATCCATCGTGTAGGTTTTCCAAGAAGTTTTTTATGCAGACAAAATGTACATAAAAGTCAGCGAGAGTTAGAGCAGAAGGATAGGAGAGTACAAATTGCTGTGCTAAACATTGGAAAAAGTATAAAACTAAAAAAAGTTTTCTAAAAATTTATTTTTAGACCATCTCTAACCAGTGCATCAGACATCTACTCAGAGATGATTAAATGCATAGGGGGAGATGTATCAAATCTTCTAGGGAGGGATGCATGACACATCACCCTGTAAATGTCTTTTGTTGTGTGGGTACTTCAGGGTTTAGGACCCAGGAATCTGTCTGCACATGTGTCTAGTGACGCACGTGTCACGAAGGGGGGGGGAAGGGTGCTGGCCACTTTTTTTTATCAATGCTGCATCCCCGCCTGTAGATAAAGTGACGAAGTTCCCCACAACCACCAACAGGGGCGCTTTAAAAGAGAAGGAGGCCCGTGTCCAGCCTCTTCCGTTTGGGCCCCTCCTCTCTGCCAGGAGCGCTGTAGAGTCTAGGGCTCAGACTCTACTGCACATGCGGAGATCTCCGGGAAAATGTCACGGCAGCGACCCAGTGATTTCTCTACTGGCCGCTGCGCCATTTTCACATGGTATTAACAGCACTGATGACGTCGGCACGGGACTCCGGAGGGGTAGGTATTAAAGAAAATGGGTGCGGTGTGGGCCCCCCTGGATTCAGGGACCCAAGTGCACAGACACACTGCACCCATTATAGATACGCCAGTGGCAACCAATCACCTTAAAGCTATCATTTATCTAGCATATTACAGTTTGTAAAATGACAGCTGATTGGTTGAAGTGCAACTTCTCCACTTTATCTCTCTCTAAGGTTTGATACATCTCCCCCATAGCGGGCTATAGTCCATTTAAACATGACAGAGTGGTGTTCAATCATTCCACAGCTACCTGCTGAATGGAACACCAGGACTGGGGCTATCCTTTCAGCGTATTCAGCAGAATGTACACTGGCTGACTCCATGGTAAGTAGGTTACAGGTCCACCTAAACTTGCCGTGACCAGTTTCCTTTATGGGGCAGACAACATGAGATGTGGTTTTATAGAATGAGCAAACAGCACAACATGCGGGCGTGTCAGTTTATAATTAAACAAAAAATGTGACGCTTACTCACAGAAAAAGAGAAGTGAAAACATTTTAGTTTGACTACATAAAAATTCCAGGGAATAAAAAAAAAAACTAAGACCAATTTTTTTTTATTTTTTATTTTTACAATAAACCAATTACCTATATACCACAAAGCTGATTATTTTCTGCTTCTAAATCTTCCTACAGCTCCCTTTAAAAAATATCTCTACAGGGGAGAAGGATATGGCTGTTATGGATAGGCCTATCAGTACATCATAGTATTGATATAGCCTACTGGGATGGTGGTCACAATAGGTGTATATTTACTAATGTGCGGGTTCTTTGAAATGGAGATGTTTGCCCATAGCAACCAATCAGATTCTAGCTATTATCATCTAGAGCATGGGTCTTCAACCTGCGACCCTCCAGCTGCTGTGGAACTACACATCCCAGCATGCCCTGCCTCAGTTTTAGCATACCTTAATAGCAAAACTGTGGCAGGGCATGCTGGGATGTGTAGTTTCACAGCAGCTGGAGGGCCACAGGATGAAGACCCATGATCTAGAGGGTGCTAGATAAATAAAGAGAATCTGACTGGTTGCTATGGGCAACATCTCCACTTTTAGAAACCTGCACTTTAGTAAATATACTCCACAGAGTCCTTAACCAGGATGCTGGGTTTGTTGGTGAACCGTAGTAACAGGATAATGGGGGTCATTCCGACCCGATCGTTCGCTGCAGTTTGTCGCAGTGCAGCAATCGGGTCGGAACTGCGCGTGCGCCGGCGCATGGCAGCTTTCGTTACCTAGTGATCGCCTGAGACAGAGGCGGTCGCTAGGCGGGAGGGGGCTGAACGGCGGCGTTAAGCCGCCGTTTAGGGGGAGCGGGCCGGCCAACGCAGGCGTGGCTGGACCATTGGGGGGGGCGGGCCGCGGCGGCTGCGTGAGGTCTCACGCAGCCGCTGCGGCCAGCGGGAGCGACGAGCAACTCCCGGCCAGCCGCAGGAGCTGCGCTGGCCGGGTGTTACTCCTCAAATACAAAGGCATCGCCTCTGTGCGATGCTTTTGTATTTGTGTGTGGGGGGGCGGCACTAACATGCGGGGCGGGCTAGCCCTGTGCTGGGCGTCCCCCCGCATGTCTGCGTATGACGATCGTAGCTGTGCTAAATTTAAATCAACTCAGAATGACCCCCAATGTGTGTGGTAACAGGAACACACTGGTAATGCAGGTCTCAACAGCAGTGGTATCAAACACAGGGTATTGCAGCTCATAGGTGTCTCACCTCAGAAGCTATTTACATATACGTGTGTAATACAGTGACACTATTGCACAGTACAATGGCTGCAGTCTGCACATGTGCAGAAGGCCATCATGTTAGAGGTCATACCTCCCTGCAGACTCTGGGTCCTAGTGTACAGCATGTACTAGTATAAGGACAGAAGCAGGGCAGAATGCCTGTCTTTTAACATATACACAAGGAATGTGATGGGCTTGTGCTGTGAGCAAGCATGCTGAGAAAAGAGGTGTCCATAAACCACTGCATCATCTCTAACCAGACCGGTTGCCTTGATCCTTACATGAGCCTTAGCAAACGGTTAATCATTAACGGCATCTATAAAGAGGGAGAGCGGCCATGCTTCCTCCAAGTGTCGGTTAAAAAAAAAAAAAAAGATTGCATTCTGTTCAGGATCTAGATACTGTAGGTCAGCTGTAATCTGCCATGAGCAATCTGGCTATACTGCGCAACCTTATACCCCTTTCACACCAAAAACCTGGGTCCAACCTGGGTTATTGAACACAGCAGTGTCCAGCTGCTTGAAACAATGTACACACTGCAGGCTGGACCCGAATTATTGCCAGGTCATCCCTTTACCGGTGCTTGGAGATGACATCATCTCCAAGTGCCGGTGATCCGACTCTCTGCATCCTTATAGCTTGACCTGGGTCAAAAAACCCGGGACGTACCGTTCACATCGCAGGCTACCCAAGGTTGGAATCCCGGCTAACACAACCCAGGATGACCCGTTTACACCAACCTGGATTGCCCCAGCAATATCCCAGGTCAGAGACTCAGTGTGAAAGGGTAAAGTCACTAGCACTGTGCTTGTCCTCCCACCATTAGGATTGTACCACCAGCATTCCCCGCTCACCAAATGCAACAGCTGGTGAGATTTCCCCTCATTCTTTCCAGTCATTCATGTGCCAAGCCTGTGCCATGATGCCTCACATGGGAAACATGGCAAAGAGCAAAACATGGACACTGTAAGTTACCACAGGAAGCATCATTGAAAAAAAATAACAAAAAATAAATGTTTTATGTATATATATATTTATGTATTTTTTTTGACATTTTTTTTTTACTGAGCTACAACCAAAAGGTTGTGGAAGAGCCTAGTGTTCCTCTTGTTGATTAGCTTAATAGTTATATGCACATACAGAAACATTTACTTATTATTTTTGCCAAAATGATAAAGTTTGGAGGCGTAAACAGGCTCTTCAGGATTCACTGATGAACACTGAAAATATACACTGGAGAGCCAAAAGTCATGGAATAGGTTCCTAGTATCATGTAGGGCCCCCTCCAGCTCGGCAATGGGAAGCAACTAGATGTGGTATCAATTCCACAAGTGGACAGAAGACCACTGGAGAGATGCTGAGCCATGCTGTCTGGATAGCTTCCCACAGCTCGGTGATAACTGTACGTTCAGGGTCGAATGGACCTCTCCGACACATTCCATAAATGCTCGATTGGGTTCATGTAGGGTGAACGTGGTGGCCACACCATTCTTCTGCGCTCTCCATAATATCCTTAAACCAATTCTGGACAACTTGAGACCAGTGGGATTGATGACACTGATTATATAATGCTGGAATATTCCATTGTTGTGGGGCTACAAGAAGTCCATGAAGGGCTGCAAATGGTCATCAAGCACTGCAATGTAGCGGTCACTGGTCATAGACGTGTTCAGGCTGACCAGCAGACTCAAACCATGTGAACACACTCCACACCATTATGGAACCACCCATGGCCCATTGAAACTAAAGAACGCTGCACTGGTGCCTCCTGCATTGAATGTGGATGTGATGTGAGCCAGTGTCGCTTGTCTGTTACCACGGATAATTCTGGTCAGGCACCGCTGGTCGATTATTAAGCACCCATGGTCGGGCACTGCGCTGTCCACAGTGGCTGGTAATGCCTTCCATGAGGTACTCCCGGTACACACGTGACACTGTAGATGAAGGAATGTTGAATGTCCGCACAATTTCTGAAACTGGGCACCCATTAAAATGCCAAGTTCCAACTCTGGTAATTCACGTCACCTTGAGCAGCCTAGCTGGTGTTCAAACTGACTCATGAGATGTCAGATTACAACTGATACAGGTCTGGGCATTTCCAAGAGGTCACAGTACTGTGGCACCACCTACCATTACCTTTTGGCACTTCAGTATAAATGGTTTGTTTGTTTGTTTGTTTTTAAACTATATACAGCTCATATACAAGACTGTCCAAATCTACGCCAGTCACCTGGCCATGACTAACTAGCACACACTAAATACTGTAGCCAAAACCAGACCAACAATAGCTCTGCATTTCCACCTAGGTTCCAGTGGGTCTAGTGGATAATGCTTTTTTTTTTTTTATAATTCCTTATTTTGAATTGTCAGTCACAAATACAGAAAATATATGAAGACGCAGACATTGCATGCACATCGGTTCGAGAAACTAGTGTTCATGCTAGGCTGTTCTGCCCAATTTAAAAATTGCAAAATGTGCCCTGCTCTAATCGCAGCGCCCTGCTAAAGCAGCCTGCCCGTGCCTTTCCACCCACGGTCACAGTGTCCCGGTGAGTGGAAAAAGTTGCGGTGTATAGTGATCACCGCCGGTAAAAAGATGCTGTGCTGAGGGGAAAGCTTGGGGGATTCCCAGCACCAACATAAGTGCTGGATGGGCCCCCAAGAGTGACGCCGATGGGGCCAGGCCCCCTCCCGGGCTGGCCATGACCCACTTTTGGGCGCGCGCAGTGATCCCATGCTGCACCTCAACTCCCTGCCTGCCCACATCCTAGTGGGATCACTGATACCCCTTTCACACCAAAAATGCAGGGTCTTACCCGGGAATACGGTCCCGGGATCATGCAGGGACATTCCCGGGTAAGACGCCTTGCATACCGCAGTCAGCAGCCCGACATATTGCCGGGTTGCTGACGTCAGCGGTGACGCGGCGCTACAGATCACATGATCTCCAAGTGCCGCATGTACATAGAGAGTGAACGGGAGCTGGCGCGCATTGACCCGGCTCCCGTTCACACCGCACAGTAAGCCGGGCTGAACGCGGGTTCAACCCTGGTCAAGAGCAGGGTTGAAATACCGGGTCACTGGACCCGGTATTTCAGCCCGGTACCCTTTCACACCGCACAGGAACACGGGTTATGCGCGTTCATGTGCCAATAACCCGTGTTCAGAAGTGCTGGTGTGAAAGGAGTATAAGTAACCCTATTGTCGCGCATCATGGCCATCGGAAGGAAGACACTGGATCGATGTTTACAGCATACGGTCACAACATACTTGTGTCGCCACTACCCTACTACCTCGCACAAACGCTTCCTGACTGTCAATCACTTTGTGAATCCTCACTGTGGCCACCATTGCAAGATCACCGCGGCACATGTGCAGTGTGTACAAAATATACATTGCAGATTAACAGTTGGATTTTCAAAGACGCCTGGGGGCGCCTCAATACAGATCCCGGTGGCTGCGACATTTGCATATTTTTACATAGTATTTGTATACAAAGACGCTGCAGCAACGGCATTAGTGTACATCTCTAAATCAGGCCATATGTCATCATTAGCACTTGGTCACCTAATACAGTTGTGAGGAACCTTCTTACCTGTGACTCTGTCATAACGTACAGGTGCCGCCCCGAGCTATCCAAGACTAGGTCAGGGCTGACAGGGGAGCCTGGTACCACGGTCAGTGAGTTGTAGACGTGTCCTTCACCCTGAGATACAAATACCTGTAAAAGGGAAGACATGAGCCAAATCTCTGACATGGACAACTTGGAAATCCTTGTAGCCGTAGAAAAACAAACTTCATTTAATATGGCATACACTATCTCTCTGATGCCTAGGTGTTCTTTCAATATGACCATGCTTTCTGTGTCACAGCATTTGTTCAACTAGCCGAAAGGTCCCGAGAACCACGGAATGACATCAATTTTGATTAAATGGCTATGGAAGCCCAGGATGAAAAAACTAAATTAACTGGAGATGACAAGTTCTCACCTTATGAACATGTCCTCCACCATCTCCAAGGAAAACGACTGTATGAGAATCTTCAACTAACGCGGCTACAGCGGTCAGACTGGAGTCATTTCTGAGAAGAGGCGTAGCAGTGACTGGGACACTACTGGCAATCGGGCTGGGCGTGTGGTCTCCTCCACATGGAAAGTTCTGAGGGGACTCCTGGTCAGAAGGTTTAAAGATAAATGTGTAATGACAGAAGTCACGGATTCCCACAACTGGCACCAACAGCAAAAAATTATTGCAGTTGTAATTTTGTAATTAGAATCACTGCAGTACTCATGGCTGAATCATAAGCAAAGATAGTCATGTACTACAACTTGAGGCCGAGGAGACCGTTAAACCTGAATACATGATGATACAATAAGAAATATGTATATATTATAGTTTCTGTACCATGGCAAGGTTCTTGAGTACTGCTGTTTAATCACATAATGAAGGATGCTGAAATTGAGGCCCAATGTCATTTAGAACGGGTCCCCAGGATCCCATTTGCCAGATTACTTTTAGAGAATGTTTAAAAATGTATTTTCTATAGATAGCTAATTCTTGGGAAATAAATCAAATCATAACAAAAATAGGATTCTTAACTACTCATACACTGAAAATAATATGGACTAGCTGTTTGGCTTTCATTAGCCTATCAACGCAAGACGGCTATAGAAACAGTTGTTTAATTATTTATTTAAGGTCATGCCCACCCAGCTGCTTCTATAGCCATCTCCGAGGGGTCTATATACTAAGCCTTGGAGAGATATAAAGTTAGAATATCAGCCAACCAACTCCTCTCATTTTCCAAACACAGCCTGTAACATGGCAGTTAGGAGCTGATCGGCAGGTACTTTATCTCCATCCACTTTATCTCTCTCCAAGGCTTAGTACATAGACCCTTTATTTTGATAAGCGACTGGAGGTCAAACGAGGTTGTATATGGATCATTGATCCCCCATTTTATTTTCTATATTTCATTTGGTGTTTAATAGTAGATTTAAAAGCAACAGGTAAATGTAATAGTTTCTCTGATGTCCAGTGGGGTACACTGGGGCAACAATGGGGTATAGCAGATGCGGGTTCTTGGTTTACTAACCTATGTGCAGTAGATTTATTTGATCACAGGTCCACAAATTCTCAGTTGTCGGCACTCACACAAACATACCTTGGGCAGAGCAGCACATTTGGAATTTACTCCATACTCTATCCCAGCCTCCTGTCCGCTTGCGCCCCTGCCATTCTCAGTGTAACACAGGACTCGTGCTGTCTCTATCCTTTCTTCTATGTCTGCCATCTTATAGGAACAGAGAGCTGTCCGGCTGCTTGGAGCTGGACTTGAGCCTTGGCTGGCTGCAAATATCACAAAGAGTTCCCGGTTCTTAATCTCCAGGTGGGCAGCCTGTGCCAAATTGTAGCCTCCCTCACACAAGAGCGGTACCTCCACATAGGAGTAGAGATGCAGGTCCTCGCTGCACACACTTCCGAGATACGTTTTGTAATCCATTTGCGATTTTGACCCACGGCGGTAAAACAAGAAGTAGACATGGCCCGCGCTGGAGAACACCCCCACAAATGTATTGTTGTAATCCGAAAAGTCTCCCACCACGAGTTTACCCAAACCTTCGTTGGAGAACACAGATGGCTTCTCCACTTGCCGTATAGTAATTGGCGGTATTCCGCTGGACAACCTGGCTGTCAACCCCCGGCCGACAAACAGGTAATCATGACCCAATGACGTCCTCTCAACTATTCCCACAGTGGTGACCTTGGGATTATTGGCAGCTACAAACTGGTTGTCGCCGGGGTCAATTGTACGGTAAATGATTTTAGAGATGTTTGCTAGATCCCTCTTTTCGCAGATGCCCTGAAACACGTGACCACAGGTCAACAGTTCTTTGCCCTGAAGGTTGACAGTCAGCAGCTTGTTGGAGTTATGGGTGAGAGTAGCCTGGGGGCAGTCCTTACGGTCTTTGAAGGGAAGACACTCTGGGCTGTCAAACTCTGGGCCAGTAGAATCTTCGGCCAGTAGCTCAAGGTCACTTGACACCTGGAAGATCCAATCAACAGCCCCAATGTAGATGGAGCCCGATCCAGGGTCATACGCCATGTGGTTGAAAGTGACATCGGGCCGGAGAAAACTGGGAAACGCGAAGACCGATAAAGATAGGCTGAGCAAGGCAAGCAGGGATGGAGCCAGATCCAACATAACGGTCAGCTTGAAGAAAATGAGGGGAAAAAAAAATTAATTAATAACACAATACATGGGCATTGCTTTGGTCTGCAAAAATAATATGCTACATTGCATCGAACTTCATTGTCACATATATGCAATAAAATCTATAGCAATTTATATCTCTGGCCTATAAGCCGCAAAATAAACTAATAATAATAATAATAATAATAATAAAAATGTTGTAACATACATTTGTCAGCTGCTGGAAATATCCCTGGTAAAGGCTTGTGCAGCAGAAACTAGCAGCATTCACATTACAGAATAAAATATAAGATTTTAATGCAGATTAAATGAAGGGTAATAAACACGTGCCCTCATAAACTAACAAGGCCACAACCCTAACAGCAACAATATTAAATGTACATGTAGAATCATAGTCAATCATTCCTCATCACTCCTATATAACCCCAGCAGATCTCTGCCTGGCAGCTTATCCGAATGTTTTTCACAAAGCAAGTTCTGGAGTAATCACTCACTTTGTGCCAAGAGGATCTGCAGTTTACTAAGAGCAGAAAAAGATGGAACTCACTGTATGAAGATAATTAAAACTTTTCAAGCTGAACCACTAACTGCTGCTGTACTCTGGAACATAAAAGGGAATTCCAGACTTAAGGATCATCAACTTTGGGAGAAGGGTCATGTAAAAAGTGCTATAAAACAGTACATTCCAATGTGAAAGTGACCTCGTGTAAGAGCTGGTTATTGTAAGCACAGCTGGAGGATTCACCATACCATACACAGTCCTGAAGGTCAAGGGCTGGAGTATCATGGGGAACAGTGAGGGGATGGGTGTTGTTACTTTATGGCATAGTGCGCACAGAAACAGCTAATGTTTTAGCTTTAACGGAAACTACCAGTATGACATATAATATATATACATATAACCACTTGGCCCATCTAGTCTGCCCCTTTTTTTTTATCCTTTAGGTAATAGCAACCCTTTTTTTTTTTTTTGGGGGGGGGGGGGGGGGGGGGGGGGCTGGGGGTGACGTTGATTTAGGATCTGGCCTGGGACCTGGGAGGTACCCGTGCATGTAATCTGAGACTGGGTACACCTAGGATTTATTTGTCCCAGTAGAAGAACCCACAATAACCCAAAACATAATAAGCTTGCTGTACCTAGACTGTGCTAACTGGAACGTCTGTAAAAGTATATACCCAAAGTTATTTTTACATATGCTAAATCTATGGACTGCCAGAAGCCAAGTGTTTGTCATATAGCCAGTGCAACATTCCAGCAACATACAGGAGCAAATAATCCTCAAACTCGGACCTTAGAGATAGCCCAATGTGCATTCTACACATGGGAAATGGGGTGATGAGTTTTGGGAAGATGCTCAGACTACCAACCCACCTATAGTGGATCACATACCACAAATGATAGGTAAATCCATGCAGCTATATTCAGCTAATCCTACGTCATAAGACACGGTAAAATGTAGATGTGACCTCATACTTAAAACCTCAGATACCACCACTGCCCCCTGTGAACACAAATCCATTCTAATCTCACTCAGTGCTGTACAAAACCATGGGAGGGAAGGTTAATACTCCAGTTAAAACGTGTAAAGTCATGGGTCAGTAACAGCTTTCTACACAGTAAAGCAGGGCATGGGTCTATTTACCAATATCTGGCTTCAGAGCCGGCCTTAGGCATAGGCAAACTAGGCAAATGCCTAGGGCATTTGGTATGCTTAGGGGCACCAGCAGCTTCTGCTGATTAAAATGATATGCAGCATGCCTATATTCTGTGTGTGACTGCGGCTGTATCTGCATACAAAATGCTACGTTGCAGTGTATTCCTGGAAATCACTGTAATGTAGCATTTCATATGCAGATACAGCCGCAGTCGCGTCAGTAATCAGTAGAAGCTGCTTGTGCATCCTAGCCATGTAGTAAAGAAAATAATATGATGCATTTTCATAAACAAAAGGTGCCCAATGTTAGCAGAGCTGCCAACTGACTCATGCCAGGCATCTCTTGCAGAACTAGCGGCGGTGCTAGGGGGCACCAGCCAAAATCTTGCCTAGGGCATCATATTGGTTAGGGCCGGCTCTGTCTGGCTTTATGGATGGCTTTCTATCTATTTATTAATAAAATTTCACCAACCCAGCTGAGCGAAACTGGCATCAAGCTAACCAGTTCACATATGGGCAGAGGAACTGACAGTCCAAACTTTGGACCACTCAGAAATAAATTATTATTAATAATAATGATAGCAAATAGTAGTGTGTGTGTGGGGGGAAAGAGTTCAGCCAAAATATAGCGATTGAAGAGGGAAAAACAAAATCATTATTTAATTTCCTTCTCCTGATCCATCCTAATATGAGGATACCAAGAGGAGGATTGTGGGGAACCTAGCTTATTACTGGCGAGTTCTGGCAACTTTATCCCATGATGCATAGGGACTTAAGCCTGTTTTCTCCACAGATAGGTATATTTAATAATGGACAAAAATGTCCTATGTGATCAGGACTAGAGAACACATGATCCAGGTATACAGTATTTAAAATATAATCTAAACCTTAACCTAATAACAATAATAATAATAATAATAATAATAATAGTAGTAGTAGTAGTAGTAGTAGTAGTACAGGTTGAGTATCCCATATCCAAATATCCGAAATACGGAATATTCCGAAATACGGACTTTTTTGAGCGAGAGTGAGATAGTGAAACCTTTGTTTTCTGATGGCTCAATGTACACAAACTTTGTTTAATACACACAGTTATTAAAAAATATTGTATTAAATGACCTTCAGACTCTGTATATAAGGTGTATATGAAACATGAATTGTGTGAATGTACACACACTTTGTTTAATGCACAAAGTTATAAAAAATATTGGCTGAAATGACCTTCAGGCTGTGTGTATAAGGTGCATATAAAACATAAATGCATTCTGTGCTTAGATTTAGGTCCCATCACCATGATATCTCATTATGGTATGCAATTATTCCAAAATACGGAAAAATCCGATATCCAAAATACCTCTGGTCCCAAGCATTTTGGATAAGGGATACTCAACCTGTAGTAGTAGTAGTAGTAGTAGTAGTAGTAGTAATAATAATAATAATAATAATAATAATAATAGAAAAAAAAAAGAAAACTAAAGTTGGCAAATTAATCACATGACATGATAAATTACTAGTCAGAGGAACAGTAATTACTTCAGTACTTTCTTTTAGCTC
The DNA here is from genome assembly GCF_028390025.1 of Pseudophryne corroboree. NCBI lineage: Eukaryota > Metazoa > Chordata > Amphibia > Anura > Myobatrachidae > Pseudophryne > Pseudophryne corroboree. The sequence continues at coordinate 69,510,977 of NC_086451.1, forward strand.
TAAGAAGAAGTAAAACACATGAAAAGAACATTGGTAAGTCACGGTATAGGGACTGGCACATCTACATAACCTCTCTGGTAAAAGGGGATCTACAAACCACAGAACATTTGCTTGTTCTAGGAAATGAACAGCAGGATTTACAGCCTCATTCCATGCAGATGTTCAAGGATTATTGCAGACTATTTTTTCCCCTTTTACTTAGATGGAGAGAGAATTGACTGCATAGGAGAGGAAAGAGTTAAACATCTGGTGAGGGGTGGACCTAGCTGTGAGGAAAGTACAGCCTTTTTTGAAGGGGAGGCTTTGATATATATATATATATATATATATATATATATATATATATAGGGAAGGTGAGGCCATTTTAGCTCTCTCTTGTGGTGATTTGCCTTCCCACCCTCCCGCCCCTGTGGTCAGAAATTCTGGCACGTGGTGCCTTGGCGTTAAGTTGTTGGCTGGTTTTATCGTTGGCTATTTATTGGCGGAAAAGAACGGCAGTTTGTATTTGTATGGTAAGCTGTAGTGTTTTACAGTTTGGTGTGGTTTAGGTGCACTCACCTCCATCGACTTATTGGCCGCTTGACCACCCGTCCGGGAAGGCAGCGGCAGGGCACCCAGGAGCGGTGGGTAGTCACTGTGGGGGTTGAGTTGTCACCTATTACCGGTTTGTGATAGTTGTAGTAAAATTAGGATGGTCTCGAATTTTTAGTATTTTAAGGTTAATTTAGGTTAATAGAGCCGTTCTTTTTGCTGCCACCATATGCCGGCTGGATCGGCATCTTAATAAAATTTTCTATTACAGGTTTGCTACTGGTTAGGGTCAAATAAATAGCTAGCAATTTTTCTGCCAAAATTCAAGTCTCCGTGTCTTTATTTCTGGTTTTGAAGGTAATGAATGCTTTACTTTAAAAGAAGGGGGTCCACCAAATATCACTAGGATGTTTAATACATTAGGGGATGTATTTATGTGACCGCCGGTCAGGAGACCCAATTACTCTGCAGCCCTGCACTAGAGTGTTGTCATACTAACAGAAGCCAAACCCTATTCACCACAACAGACCTCAGTTATAACAATATGGATGGATAATCATAGAAATTAATATCACAACCTTCCAGCATCAGTAGGACGGGAAGCCCTCAGATCACTAGATCACTTGCTAGTAGGGAACTCTTATACTATCCCTCAGCCATTTATTTATTAACAGTTTCTTATATAGCGCAGCAAATTCCGTTGCGCTTTACAATTGGAAATAACAATGGTATAACAAAACTGGGTAATAACAAACAGTCATAGAGGTAGGAAGGTCCTGCTCGCAAGCTTACAATCTATAGACCATCCAGTTTGCTGCATTTCCCCTCCTCACTTCATGATTCTGGGGCAAATGTATTTATCCATCTCCTTATCTCAGCGCCAGGTGACATCATGCATTATCACTTAGTGCAATGATGCTGGATGTCTTAGTCACCGGAAGGGTGTTACCATAAGTCACCCCTCCAGAAATCTCCGCCCTGCCTACACTAGGCTGGTGCGATACAGAATGCTGCATATGGCCAGATAGCTAAAAACTGCAAGATCTCATTCCGGAAAAGGGGACAAGTTTGAAATGCTCAGCTCTTCTTTGCTTAGCATGTGCCCCATAATGCCTGGCCGGCCTACCTGGCTATGGCAGCGGCGTTATTTACACAAGACAAAGGTGCCACTGAGGAAACCTCTGATATCTCCACGGTCAGCCTTTTTTTTTTTTTTTTTAACACATTTTATTGAATGGATCATGAAATAGGTACAATAATTACATAACAGAGCACCCGAACATTTTGGGTGCTTAAAATACAAATGTAAGTACAGTAAATTGTTACTACAACAGCATGGATCCTTTTTTTTTTGTTTTTGTGCTTTCCCGTGTTTAGAGATTCAAGTTAGAGCATAAAAAGTGGGAAACTCTCGGCAACGGAGTGGCCTTCCGTCAAGAGAGTCAGCAAAGGAAATGAGAAAAGGAGAGTGCTCAGAGAGCGATCAGAAGAGGACAGAAAAGCGTAGGAGGCTGGGCACCTCCGGTTGAAGAAAAGAGGGGGGGAGTAGAGAGAGGGAGGAGAGGTGGAGGGGTAGCCTTCGGGGGCAAGAGGTGGATAGGTCCTTGGCATGCCGTGTCAGATTATGAATGGGGAGGAAGCCTGTTGTAGGTTTAGCCATGGGGACCATACTTTATCGAATTGCTTCGCAGTATTGCGGATAACTGCGGTTATGTATTCCATTTTGTGGACATACCATATCCGAGAAATTATCCCCTGCATTGGTGAGGGGGTCGGGCTCTTCCAGTCTGTGGCGATTTGACATGTCATTGCCGAGACTATATGTCGGAATAGTTTGTTTTGATGTCTGTTGAGGGTAGGAAGAGTCATGGGGAGCAAAAAGTATTGGGGGTCGGAGGGGATGGAGGTGTCGAATAGACGCGAAAGCATGGTGATGAGTTCACCCCATATTGTGTAGATTTTAGGGCAGGCCCACCATATGTGTAAGAATGAACCAATGTCCGTACAGCCCCTCCAGCATCTATCTGGAGTATCGGGGAACATAGTATGTAGACGGGAAGGGACATAGTACCATCGGTAGAGTAATTTATAGATATTTTCTTTAATTCTTACACAGATGGAGCTGGAAGCCGCATTGTCCCATATATCTACCCAGTCCTCATTGTCTATGGTGAATCCCAGTTCCTTTTCCCATGCCGCTTCATGAGGGGCCCGGGGTGTTGTGGGGGGGTCGTCCAGGAGGGTGTAGATGTCTGATATGAGGCCTTTAGTGTTGGTGCGTTTCCAGCTAATGTGTTCAAAGGGGGATAAATGTCTGTGGAGAAGGGTGGTGGTGATGGTGGAGTGGAAATGTCTAATTTGTAGATAGCGGAAGAAGTCCGATGAGGGGATTACTGTTCCTTCACGGATATCTGCGAATTGTGGGAACGTAGCTGTGGAGGTGATATCATTAACATAGAAAATACCACTCATGCGCCAAGATGTGTGCGTGGCTCTGCTCATACCTGGTGGGAAGGCTGGGTTGTTAAATAACGGAATTAGCGGGGACGGGTATGGGGCCAGACTGAACCGTCTATTTGTCAGGTCCCATGTTGCCAGGGAGCGACTTACTACAGGGTGCAATAGGGCCGCACGGGGACGCTGGTTCCTGTGAAGCCACAGTAGAGAGGATAGTGTAGCTAGGCCCGTCTCCTCCGCCTCTATCCCCACCCAGACCTTCCGTGTCCCGCTTTCGTTGCACCATTGTGCACATTGAGCGAGTTGCGCGGCATAAAAGTATTTCTTAAAATCCGGGATACCCAGGCCGCCGCCTCTGGAGGGGCGTTGAAGCAGTTTAAGTCTGACTCGAGGGCGTTTGTGATTCCAAATAAAGAGGGAGGATTGGCGTTGTAGAGTCTTGAAGACGTAGGTAGGGACGTAGATCGGGAGGGTCTGAAATAAGTACAGGAGTCGGGGAAGCACGCTCATCTTGACAGAGTTAATTCTGCCTATCCATGATATAAAATAACTGGACCAGTCCACCAAGTCCTCCTTAATTGTCTGTAATAAACGGGGATAATTTGCTTGAAAAAGTTGGTGGTGATGGTGGGTCAAGTACACACCAAGGTATTTAATTTTCTTGGTATGCCAGTTACAGGGGAGGATAGTTTGAAGTTCTTGTTTGAGAGCTGCCGGGATATAAAAGTTGAGGACCTCTGTTTTGTTCACGTTTATTTTATAACCTGATAGCTGTGAGTATGAGTTGATCTCAGATAAAAGCGCGGGGAGAGATTGGGCTGGGTCAGTGAGGGAGATCAGGACGTCGTCGGCGTATAACGCTATCTTGTGTTCGGATAGGCCTGTGGATATTCCATGGATAGCACTGTTATTACGGATCCTTGCTGCTAGGGGCTCCATGACTAGGGCAAAGATTAAAGGGGAGAGGGGGCATCCCTGCCTGGTACCATTGGTGATCCCGAAACTGGAGGAGGAGACACCGTTAACCATAACCTGGGCCGACGGGGAGTGGTAGAGTGCTTTAATTCCCTCTAGAAAGTTTCCGGAGAATCCCATTTTGTCAAGGACTGCAAAGGCAAAAGACCACGATATGCGGTCGAAGGCCTTCTCCGCGTCGAGAGCCAAAATGAGAGAGGGAGGTTTCCGTTTTTGGATTGAGTATATTAGATCTATTGCCCTTCTGGTGTTGTCAGACGCCTGGCGTCCAGGAATGAAGCCGACCTGGTCCGGGTGGACCAGGCCGGGCATCAGGGGACCCAGACGGTTAGCTAGTATTTTCGCGTATATTTTCAAGTCAACATTCAATAAGGAGATTGGTCTATAATTTAAGCAGCTAGTCGGATCTTTGTCAGGCTTTGGGATTACCACTATATCGGCCCGAGTCGTCTCCGGCAGGAAGGAGGCTCCTTCGAGGATACCGTTAAATAGGGAGGCTAGGTGTGGGGCCAGTTCCTTCGCGAAGAGTTTATAATATTGGTCTGTGAAACCGTCCGGACCCGGAGCAGCCGACGAGCGCATCGATCGTATGGCAGCTATTGTCTCCTCCTCCGAGATTCGGCTATTTAGGGCTTCCAGTTGATTGTCGGATAGGGTTGGGAGGGGGGTATCGGATAAATATGAGCGCACTCCCCCGGATCCGTCCGGAGACAGCAGGGGCGGGTCAGGTAAGTTATAGAGGGAGCTATAAAACAGGCGGAAATCTTCAGCCATCAAATCAGGGTCATATGTATAGGTTCCCCTTTGTGACGAGTACAGTTTATCTATTGCACCCAGCGCCTGCTTACGACGTAGTTTGTTGGCTAGTAGGGTATCTATTTTATCCATTTTGTCGTAAAAGCGTTGTTGTAATTTCCGAAGAATTGTTGCCGCGCGGTTGGATAGGAGAGTGTTGAGTTGTCCTCGGAGGGAGTCTATCTGAGTGAGTAAAGAGGGGTCGGGGGATGCTTTGTGTTTGGGTAGTAAGGTGGCTATTTCTGATTCGAGGGAGGCTATTTCCTGTGCGGCTTTTTTCTTAATTGCCGACGATTTTGCTAATAAGGTGCCGCGAATCGTGGCTTTGTGGGCTTCCCAAAGGATATTAAGTGGAATGTCGGGAGATGTATTTTCAGTGAAGTAGTGTGTGATCGCTAGTCTAGTTTCCTCTAGTGCAGAGGGGTGTTGTAGAAGCGAGTCATCAAGACGCCATTTAAATTTCCTATGAGGCGTGCGGTATATATCTATGAGGAGGTAGACCCCAGCGTGGTCCGTCCAAGTCAGTGGTGTAATGCCCGTGTCCGAGATCAGTGGCACTAGGGCAGTGGAGATGTGGATCATGTCAATCCTGGAATAGTGTTGATGTGGGGCTGAGAAGTGTGTAAAATCTTTGGTGTGGGGGTGTTGGGAACGCCAAGTGTCACAGAGACCGTGGAGTTTCATGGTGGCGGTAAGTGTGCGGGAAGCCCGAGGGAGGGTCGTCATGGAAGCATGAGGCGGAGGACCAGATCTGTCCAGCAAGGGGTCTATTATGGTATTAAAGTCACCACCCATGATAATGCTTCCCTGTGCTTCTCGTGATAGGCGTTTGGAGAGAGAATCAAAAAACAAAGATTGGTCTTGGTTGGGGGCGTAGGCGGAGACCAGAGTGAAAGCCTTAGAGCGGAGGGTACCCATTACCATAAGGAACCGCCCGTCTGGGTCTGTCACCGTCCTGGAATGTATAAACGGGATATTACGATGAACTAAGATGGCCACACCCCGTTTTTTGCAGTCTGCTGAGGCAAAATAGGACTGGGAGAACCATTTGCCCTTTAGCCGAGTGTGGGGACCGGTGAGATGTGTTTCCTGCAGGAATGCTATGTCAACTTTCTCACGTCTGCAAGCACTCAGGAATACGGTACGCTTCCTAGGGGAGTTCAGGCCATTAACATTGACCGAGAATATTTTAAGAGACATGATTAATTACGTGGGGGAGTACGGCATGTTGCCAGGTATAGTCCATCGAGGTACAATTTGTGCCAGGCGAAGGCCACCCCTCTGGGCCAAGCAGGAGAAGGAGCAGGGAGGTCAAGCAGAGGCCACAAGAAAAGAGAGAAAAGAAAGAACATAGAAAAGAAGAAGAAGAAGTACCCCAAACGGGGAAACATCCCTGAGGTTGTGGGTCCCATTTAGGGGCCGCTAGGAAAAAGCATCGAGTTAGTAACACTATAAACAACAGTAAGGGATTGTGGGGGGGTAACTGAGCTACCATGTGAGAGGGTGTGCGTCACCCGGGCCATGAGGGCTGGGAATGGTTATGACCTTTTTACCTTTATAGCAAACATAATATAATATAGGACGTTGAGAACCGTGTCCATACAACAAATTTGCAAGCATAAAAAAAAAAAAAAACAAACGAGAGAAAAAATTAAAAATTGGGGAGGGAGAAAGAAGGGAAGGGGAGGGGGGGGGGGGTTGAAGGAAAGGGAGGGAGGAGGGGGGGGGGGAGGGGGGGAATACCACGGGGATTCAAACAGTTATAACTTGATTATAACAGCATTAACCAAGGATAGTTACGATACTGGTAGTTGAACTGAGGTCGAATCTTCCACTGTTCACACTCGTTTCGAGTCGTGGAGACGTTGCACCGACAGTTCATGCACTATACATATCGGGGAGTTTCCCCAGGTCAGGGAGGGTCCTTGTCCACATTGCGCTGTCGGGTCACCCGTGTCCAGTCGGGAAGAGGGGACTGAGGATGTGGCGGTTGGGATGATGAGGCCGCCATGTCATCTACTGCTGATGTTGGGAGGAGATCTAGCTTTGCCAGCAGTTCCTGTCCTTGGGGTAAGGTCTTGACCGAGTGAACAGAGTTATTGACCGAAACGTATAAGTGGAAGGGGAATCCCCATCTGTATCTGATCTGGTGTTGTCGTAGGATCCGGGTGACCGGTTGGAGGTCTCGCCGTTTTTGGATGGTGGAGGGTGCAAGGTCCTGAAAGATCTGCAGCTGCGTGCCTTTAAACAGAATCTCCGATGTGTCTCGAGCGGAGGACATAATTTTCTCCTTTGAACGGAAATAATGGAAACGGACAATAACATCCCTGGGCGGTTGGGCGGGAGATGGTTTTGCCCGGAGTGCTCTGTGTGCCCTATCGCAGAGGCATTCTTCGACTGTGAGGTCTGGTACCAAGTGTATGAAGAATTCTCTCAAGAATGTTGGTAGTGATGGGCCGAGGACCGTTTCTGGAACGCCCCGTATGCGCAGATTATTTCTACGCGAGCGATTTTCTTGGTCCTCTTGTCGCTCCTTGAGGGACTCCATTTCCTCGTGCAATCTAGCGAGTTCACTGTCAATGCGGTGTTGGGAGCGACAGAGATCGTCCGTCTTTGTTTCCAGTGCATCCGTCCGGTTACCGAGATCTGTAAGGTCCGATTTAAATTCGGCTATAGCGTTCGAGAGTTCTTGCTTGAACGCGGACTGCACTCCCTCCAATAGGCTCGACATGACCGCCTGTATCTGAGGATCGATACCTACTTCCGACGAACATGGAGAGGGGGGGGAGCTTGCGGCCATGATGGGGTTCTGTGAGCCCTTGGACTTTGAGCCAAAGAAGTTAGTCGGCGCTTGCGATGCTTTTTTGTTTTTGGACATAGTGGTATGTATCAAAAAAGGAGGGTAGGGGTGGGGGTAAAAAAGAAAAAGGAAAGAAAATTATTGATGGGAGGACACAGGCCAAAGTCCGTTTAATGAGCAGGCAATCCGGTCAGGTCCGATCCTCCAACCGCGGGGCTGGGGGTAGGGTGCCAGAGAGTTATATATGGAGTCTGACCATTTAGCTATGGCACATGTAATATATTATTATTTTGCGTTAAATCATCTTTCGAGTCATCTTAAGGATAGGTCTGAGATGCATGGATCCGGGTGTCATAACGCTGAGACCGTGTCTCTTCCAGGCGCCAACTCCGCTATCGGGGCAGGTCGCAGTCCAGCCCCTTACTCAGTGGCCCGGGTACTCATGGTTGGTATTAAAGCACTTCCATAACCGTCGCCAGTGCCGGCGGTGGTGTAAATAGAATCTGGACTCCTGCAGAGGTGAGGAGTGTGTGGTATAGTGCGGCTTTTCTTTACCCTGTCTGGGTGCCAGAAAGTAAAATGGCGACTCTGGGCTCCTGTCGTGGGCTTCTATGGAGCAGGGGTGCAAATAAGAAATAGATGCTGTGGTGACAGCAGGTACTCACAATGTTCCAGGATGGCTGGGTGTTGAAGGCAATGCAGCCTTTTTTGGCTGTGTTGTAGAGACTTCTAGGGCTGCAGGTGTGCACAGCCTTTTCCAGTTAAAGCTCCAGGATTTCAAGATGGCCGCCGCAGCATTTACAAAGCTGCTTCTCTCCTCTTTTTCACCCTCTGTGGGGCTGCCTATGGCACAGAGGCTCCTTGGGGATGCTGTGGGGCGTCCAGCCACGCATACAGGGAGGATCCGGGGTCTCAGGGAGCCGTTCGCGGCCGCGCTCCGCTCCCGGAGCTCACGGCCGGGTCGTCCCCGAACTCGAGGCCCCGGCTGTAGGGCACGTGATAGGCCGCGGCGGCCGGAGGTAGCAGGGGGGCCGCAGACCCGTTTCAGCAGCCGCACAGTTCCGCCGGAGGGATCCACCGAGGGGGTAAGGCCACCGTAGGCCGTTACCAGCGGTCCGGAAGGGGGGAGATGAGTGTCCCGAGTCCCGCGGACGGCTCCGGAGCCCGGCCCCGCGACGCGCTGAAATCGAGGCCCCGGCTTCACAGGAGGGGGAAGGCCGCAATCCGCAAGGGCAGCCAAGGCCGCCCTCCGACTCCGCAGCACGTTTCCCCTGGCCGGGTTGATGTAAGCAGAGGCAGTGGGGTAAGTGCAGGGGACACCAGGGGACCACAAGGGGTATTTCTAGGGTTTTTATCAGCCGGTTAGCAGGAGCCCATGGGAAATGCTTCCTCTCACATTGCCAGCCAGGCCACGCCCCCCACGGTCAGCCTTTTAATATGCTTTAGAGAAACAGTAATTACCCCTTGTTCATATAAAATGCCCCAAATAAAGGGGACTATCTCCGCTTGATGCATGTGCCCCTATGTCCCTATCCTCACTTACAACAACAACAACAACAACAAAGAAGCATAAGTGGTCAGGTCACCGCCTCCCACAGGACCGGCGCTCTAATCTCCACCTCCTGTTGACATTCTGATGATCTGATTGGCTGCTAGGAGTTCTATTACCATCCACCATGATGACAAGATGCACTAACTGCAAAATGCTGTTAAAACTCCAAAAAAAAAACCCACAGTTTTCAGAGGTTTGATCACATTTCCCATATGTACAACATTGGAGAAATTGCCCATAGCAATCAATTAGCTTTCACCTATCATTTTTTAGAATGTACTTGACAAATACTACAGGTTGGGTCTCCCATAACCATAATTCTATAAACCAGAATATTTCAGGGCAGCTGTGACAGTCATGACGTGACCGGCTGTCATGACATCACCTAGTGTCAGTGGCCAATGACTGGTGACATGGGCGTGGCTTCACAGCCATTCCCTCACCGGGAACTGCTTATCCATCTCTTCCACCCCGTCAAACGCCAACCACTGTAGGTATTCAAAAATCCAACATCCGAAAATGTTTCTGGTCTCGAGCATTTCAGATATCGGAGATGAACCTGTACCTCATGGCTGATCGGCTGCTATGGGAAAATTCCCCACTGGTCCACTCTGTTCACTACTAGATACATAAACCCCACAATTCTTACACAATGTAGTACTCTAATGAAGTGTCATATACGTAAGGCAATCTGCGGGGAAATTAATTGTTTTGTGGGTGCCCAAACGTAATAGGCGCCCACCAGATATATTCAATTATTCTCACTGTTGGGCACGCATGCTCTGTGTGCGCACCCATTAGTACCAGGTTTAGCAACGCAAAGTAGCTAAACCCGTCTAAAGTCCTGGTTAGGGTGCTCAAACTTCCATTTGAGCACCAGTACCACGGTGTATTCGCACATTACAGCTTGCATCTGCGGAATAACAATTGAATTGCTCCATCTGCGCCATCTAGTGGCAGCCGGTGGGAAAACAATTTAATTTCCCCCTCTGAGTCTGGACATAAAAAAAACAACAACACTTAAGTAGTAGAAGAACTAAAGCTTGTGTTGCCAATAGTAACCAATCAGATTCTATCTATCAATTCTCTATTGCATTGTAGAAAATGATAGGGAGAATCTGTCTGTTTTGGGCGCTTTAGTAAATCTACCCCTAAGTCGCATTTAACAAGTAAAATACAGTTATATACAGGCACAAATACAAAATAAAAGCAATAATTACGTATAATTAAATACAAACATTTGCGATTTTACATAAAAAACAAAAATGAAATGGGAATCTGCTTTCATGCCACAGACCAATTGCAAATATCAAATATAAGTTTACAGATCATAGCCTACTAATAGTAATAGCACCAGTGGGAGGGATCAAAACGCACTCGGCCAATCAAAAGTGGCTGCCGATCTCATCAACATCTCTGCTTAATCTGAACCACAGGTCGCGCACCTTACCCTGTTCTGCCTAGAAGCGCAGCAATCATACGCATTGAATCAAACCGAATGGCTAACAGTTTTCCATATGCAAGCACAGCACGAAAAAGCGCAATTTGTCTGTAGAAACTATACAAGTTTTTTTTCACAATGTCAAGATCCTGCACACGAAGGGTTAATACAGACAGTATCATGTACTGTACATGTAATACAATAGCTGCTCAGTTTTGCTTTCAGATGCAGGTCATCAAAACAATGTGCAGGTACAGATTTGTTCATGTATGAACCGGCTCGCCAGCTGAAACCAATATACAGTAAAAACACAAAAGAGTTTTTAAGCCACAGAGAAACATTTATACTGTCATCCCAGCCACTGCCAGTAATATCCTGGGAACCAGAGCTAGCAAGTTTAAGGATTACCTTTCGCCTACACACAGCTATATATTAAACAGCATAAACATTTATTTTATATTAACTGGTTATTACAGCGGTATATTTCCTCCCTTCATACATACTGACTTTTAACCAGGCCCCCTCAGAAAGGATTCGGTATGAAATACCGGCGGTCTAGATCCAGTTGGTCAGGAAACTGACGCCGGAATCCCAGCAGCGAGCGCAGTAAGTCTCCTCGTGGGCTCACCACGTTTCGGGACCAGTGGAAAGTATATTCCCCCACAGGTGGTGTTGTGGACCACCACCCGAGTGGGAATACTGGGCTACTGTCGGGATTTTGAACTTCGGCATTTACTTGGTAATCAGGATTCCGGCATCGGTATCCTGACCGCCGGGATCCCAACAGCTAATAAATTAACTGCATCCTCTCAGGAGATATAGTACAAAGTATGGAAGTTGCTCAAATCAATGTATTGGTCCATCATAGGTGCATGTAAGGGAGGGGTTACTCTACTAGCAACAACAAAAAAAGTTCCCCCAGCACACCAGACTGAACCAGCAAAAGAGACATACATCCTAAATGATAATAGTAATGATCTTGATTACACATATTTGCTAATATATAACAGAAGTGGAGGACCAGGTGAGAGAGGGGGGCATTAAGCAACATGTGTGGCCACTTCTTTGGGGAAGTGGGTGGATGCAGGATAGATCGCATGGTAATCACGTGATGGGCACGTCACCACCGAGTGCGGGTGCCCATCGCAGTGTGATATATTGCTTGTGTGTTAAAAAAAACACATGCGATCGCACTGCGATGCAAGAAATATTATGTGCAGCACATACTATCATGAGACGCGACATTCGAGCGGCGTGCCCGCGCATCGCGTCTCATGGTACCTTAAATGTGCATACAATCCTTCGATTTCTCTCACAGATCCAGTCGAAATCGAAGGATAGCACCTAATACCTCACAAGTGTATGGGCACCATAACTCTCTATGGAGTCCAGGGAGAGCTCCACAATATTCTGGAATCTCCCAAACCTTTGTGATGATAGCCTGTAAAGGTCTAAATATTATTAATAAATGTTATTATCATCAGTAAGAATGTGTGTGAAGATCACATTTCAGAAGCATGCTCACTGTGCTCCTGAGAAACAGTCTGTGGCATTTTCATATTGACATAAGTCTGCCAGCTTTCACCGCATTGGATCTGACTGATCACATGAGATCTATATCACAGGATTATCAGCCAACAGCAAATGAAAATCATGGCAAAGGCAGTTAGGACACACAAATTTACCCGGTATATTCTCAAGAATGATACCATTGTTAAGAATGGTGCAGTTGGTACAGATGGGTCAGCATTACACTTAACCATTTTTATGTGTTTTTTATTTTTTTATTTTGCATCTTGCCTAGGTCCTCATGGGATCTTAATTAGGCTCAGAGCTGAGTGGACAGGGGTGCACCTTATTATGTACACCAGCACTCCGAGGTATCCACTCAAGTAGTAAATGAGGTTGTGTTTTCCAGGATGGAGTACACAAATGAGCTGGAGAAGGAGCTGTGTTGGCGCAGAGAATTTTCCTTCCAACAAAAAGACTACATTTTTGTGCAAGAAACCAAACCCTAAGCTCTATACTAACTGGTCACATTTTGTCCTTTCCATTTGCACTTTTGCAGGAGTTTCTTTCTTTTTTTTTTTTTTAAATAGAGTGTTTTTATTCAGAAAGGATGTCGGGTACAGATATCACACAGTGTACATGATCAAGTGAAACACATTAGCAGTACGCAGAATAAAATATTTGAAAAAAACATAATGGTGAGGAAGCACCATGTATACAAAGCACAGCTACATCAAATTGTCTGGAAAAAAAGGCACCCATTAGTAGACAGCAAACATACAAAACAACAAAAAGGGGGACGGGGGGGGGGGGGGAGTGAAATCACAATTATAAAGGTGCACCACAGTCCAGGGCTCTATGGATCACGGAATCCAAATACCCGTTATATGAGAAGGTCAGGGGAGGAGTATGGAGAGTCAAACCAGGGAGACCAGATTTTCTCAAATTTAGAGGTAGCGTTATGTTTCATATATATGAAGCGGTCTTTGGAAAGAGTGTCATTCACCAAGACCTTGAATGCAGAAAGTGAGGGACTACTAGCAGCCATCCACAATCTCGCAAGGCACACCTTAGCTAAAGCACAGATATTATGAATATACAGAGTTTCCCATCTGGACACAGAAGTAAAGCCTCCCATCCGCAAAAGACAAAACTTCGGGGTGAGCAAGTTCCCAGATATCCCCATGCCCTTGTTGAAGTCGAAAATATTAGACCCACACGCATCACGTGCAAACACCACACATAGTGGCCTCCGTGCGTGCGCATACTCGCACGTTATGTATATTGGCTCACGGAGTATTACGTATTAGCGCGTGGTATGAGTAAATACGGTAGCATACGCATTCGCATGGAAAAGCCACAAAGACATATCTGATATTTAATCCACATAGTGCATAATTACACATAGCCTACATGCACCACACCAGCAAGTTACATTTATTTTGGAGGTATAGCAACAGAGGGATTCAACTTTACAGGATATGAGGGGACAGAATTAGGTTAGGATGTGGTGTTTGGTATCCAGCTGTACAGTATTTCAAGGGCAATATTCCGATGGCAGTTTGCAGATAGTAGCACGCTCCTGCGCATAGATATGCGCAGGAGTACAATATTAATATCACACTGTATTTACTGTACTCTTGATATTCGGCAGGAACCCAGCGGAGGACATCGGCAAGTGCACCTGGACCAGGCATCGCCCACCTATTCAAACCGACCTATGACCCCTCATGTACTGTAAATGACCAGTCCTTTGACCTATGGATGATGAGATTACAGTTTCCTTTGTTTCACACTTTGGACTATTGTATAAAAGCCAAGCCTCCTGGCCGGTCAGACACATTCTCTGAAGGTCATCTATCCAGATTGCCTGTGGACCGGAACCGGGTGGTGCAGGCGAACAAACGTATGTATCCATTGATTGTAGCCTTTTCTCTTATGTTATTGTATTTCTGTTGTACCCCTTTTAAGTAAATATTTGTTGCTGGATTGGACCTCAACATTACATATACAATTGGTGTCGCATTTCCTTTCCTGTTAGGGGTTATAAAGTGTATTACGCCGCACGTGTAGCTACTTTGTGCTTACAGTGTGACGGCGTGCTTACGCAACGTGTACGCATTTGATAGGGGTTTCACACACACACACACACACGCTTAACGGTCGCAGCGGCCTGAACATTTGTGTATTTAAAGTATTGCTCTTTTCCTGTAAGTTAATCGAACTTAACACCCTCCAGAATCGACCTGATCCCAGACCAGAACACCAGCACTGATGGACAATCCCACACAAGATGCCAGAAGGAGCCTACAGCAACACCACATTTACGGCAGACGTCTGAGTGACCAGTCCCAAACCTAGCCAGCCGGACTGGTGTCATATTTGTTCTATGTAGAATAAAAAGCTGGATCTGTTGAAATCTAGGGGGACTTCGTGACTATGCTAGGGTACTCCAAGGCAAGAGTCCAGTCATCCTCGTCTATAGGGCCCAGATCTCACTCACATTTCTAACAGAGACGAGAGAGAGGGTCCGTGTGAAGTTTAGTAAGGAGATATACATAGGCGAGGGAAGTTGCCTTTACTAGGCCCAATTTGCTCACAAAGGTCTTAACGGGAAATGGGAGGAGCACAGGGGGTGAGTCCATGAACTGAGTCTGTAGAGCGTGCCAGAGTTGTAATTTAGCTGGAGTTTCTTGACAACATTTGGACAATGCATTCCTTTCAAGCTTACAACTTTTCAGGACAGTCCCAATCTTGCCATCCCCGAAGGGGGCAGAGTTGTGTCTAAACAATGGGTGTTTATGGATAGAAGGTGGCAGAATATGGGTGAGGCTTATTCTGTCCCAGTTTCGCATTTAAATCACTGATGGGAGGTTGACGGGAGGTTGCCCTCACTCTGATGATTGATTCAGAGCATAAAAGAGAATAAGACTAGGAATTCAGGAGAATGCAAACAAATTTTAATATGTGAAAACGGGGTTAGTAACCTGGACCACTGTGATATTTACACACTGTCCACATCTGGAAATTAAGTCACAAATCCCAGTATAAGCATCCTCCTAAAGTATTACACAAGTTCTTCCAAAGAGGAAAGTGTGCATTCATTTCACCGTGAAACATGATTGGTAGACAATTTGGCCACACCTGTGCAAAAAGACAAGCAGTGTAGTCTAATATATACTACTCTTTATAAATTACCCTTAGGGGGAAATGTCGTTTTTTTTTTATGAGTGAATTAGGTGAAGAATATGAATTTAACCCTATCCCAAATGATTTTAGTTAAAAAAAAGGAAAATATATATTTTTTTTAATCAATTTTGTTAAATTTTCCCCCCAAATATCGAAACATCGATCGGGAACATCACTGTTTTAATTTTGAAAGCCGGGACAGCCTGCAGGTATACAGGGGGGGTGGGGTGTCTGGGGGTGGCTTGGGAGGGTTCATTTACACTCCTCAGCGGCTGCCATTGTCTGCAGCCGCTGGAGGGGGAGGGGGTCCTGCCGTGCTGACCGATCAGCAGTGATCGGCAGCACGGCAATCAGTAGGGGAGAGTGCAGGGAGGCAGAGGGACCTTCCAGTCCCTCTGACAGCAGCAACGGAGGGAAGTTTCCCTTCCCTGCTAACACTCTCTATCTGACTGGTCACATCCTGTGCGACCAGGTCAGATAGAGCACTTGCAGGCATGGTCGCATCTGATGCGACCATGCCAGGCAAGTGGTTAATGTAAACAAAAAAAGAAAAAAAAATGATATAAAGCTATTCTTTTTCTGCAAAATTAACGCCCTCATTAAAGTTGGGGTATATCAAAATGGGTATTAGTATATATTTGGGTCATTTTAGGGGACTTTAAAAAAAAATGTGAAAACAGACCGATTATTTCCACCTGCAGGTCTACAAACACTCATCCCACTCACAGAGCACCACAATATACCTGTCCCATGCATTGTACCCAAATATACATCATTTTGTACGTTTAACCCCAAAAATGACGTCATTATTGGCAAATTAAAAATAATTCAAAGCTTCTAAGTGAATAATTAGTCATTCAGGGGAGTGTTCCAGGGGTTCAGAACCAAATCCCGACATTTTTTTACTTAAAATAGAGATTTTCCCCAAGTCTATTACCTGCCCAGAGTTGGTGAATTTAAATCCGCAGTAAAATTACCGTTTAAAAAAAAGTTTTTGCAGACAATTGAATAGGCGCATTTCGCCATTTGCAATAAATTCTCTTTTTTACAGTAAAAATTTAATTTGCTCCAGTGTAAAGACTGTCACACGTTTATGCCACTACTGAATGTTGAGAGTTTAAGTACTTATCAACTACATACTGTATATGCAGATTATTTTTTTTGCTGGGCTAATATTTTCATCACTGCCATACTGAGCACATTGGTGAGTTCCACAGCAAGAATGTAAAAACACATAAGAAAATACTGTTAAGGGTGACGAATGTATACCTATATAATAAACACGGAACCTGACAACCAATAGCCTTTTCTTTCAATACAACAGATAAAAGTTGTATTTTATAAATATCCATTAAATACAACTGCAATTATGAGCAATTATTCCTTGGTCTGTTAATGCAAAATAAAATAAAATAATAATAATAATAATAATAATAATAATAATATTTTTACAAGACTGGTCCTTGTAAAAGTAGAATTTATCAGGAACTGCTCCAATTTAGTAAATACACCTAGAAAACCCTTCACCAGTACTTGTGTGCTTATAATACACAGATTTAATATAAACCCATGGTGTGGAACAAAGCAATAAGCAACAGCTTCAGAAAAAAGGATTTTAACCTCTTTACACATAAAATATACAATTTACAGTATTAAAAAAAACAACTGTAAAGGAAATGTGTTACATATATGCCTTCAGCTTTTATACTGGACCTTAAACCTAAAATAGAAAGAGAGACTGCACTTATCACCGATAAGCGGTATAAATATACTGTATATGAACACATAGGGGTCAATCCAATTAGCTGTGATATCATTACAGCTGTGAATCGTCGCCACAGGGGCCGCACTTTACGCTAGCCCGAATTCGCACAAAACTGCTCGCCACCCCATAGAGGCCGAGAACGGGTGCCGTTGCCAGCATTTAAGCGCTGTTGCAACGGCACTTTTCACACCCTTCGAGGCTAATTGGATTGACCCCATATATGTACTTTAACTCCTAAACATTGCATAAATGTGTATCAGTAAAATGATGTGAGATAATACAAATATATCGATCTGTGTTTATATGGATATTCTTCTCTTCTATCATGTTTCTATTTACAATAAATATGTATGCAACACTCACGAATTAGAGTATAATATGATTTTAATACCTACCGGTTAATCATTTTCTCTTAGTCCGTAGAGGATGCTGGGGACTCCGTAAGGACCATGGGGTATAGACGGGATCCGCAGGAGACATGGGCACACTATAAGACTTTGAATGGGTGTGAACTGGCTCCTCCCTCTATGCCCCTCCTCCAGACCTCAGTTAGAAAACTGTGCCCAGGGAGACGGACATCTCGAGGAAAGAATTTGTGTAAACACGGTGAGTGTCATACCAGCTCACACCACGAACATACCGCAAAACGTGGCATTCAATAGAATACCAGCCAACGGCATGAACAAATACACAGCCACATGCTGAGAGAATATGTAAAACAACCTGTGTGTCCACACAACCAATAAAAAGACACCGCATGCCATGACATGAACAATATCAGCAACAGCCTGACAGAAAAGAAACACCACAAGAGTGTAACCATAACCAATAAGTGTAGACACAGTACGCACGGGGACGGGCGCCCAGCATCCTCTACGGACTAAGAGAAAAGGATTTACCGGTAGGTATTAAAATGCTATTTTCTCATACGTCCTAGAGGATGCTGGGGACTCCGTAAGGACCATGGGGTTTATACCAAGGCTCCAGACCGGGCGGAAGAGTGCAGACGACTCTGCAGCACCGACTGAGCAACAAAAGGTCCCCATCAGCCAGGGTATCAAACTTGTAGAGCATAGCAAAAGTGTTTGAACCCGACCAAGTAGCCACTCGGCAAAGATGAACCGCCGAGACTCCTCGAGCATCCGCCCAAGAAGAACCCATCCTCCTAGTAGAATGGGTCTCCACCGACTTCGGTAACAGCAATCCAGCCGTAGAACGAGCACGCCGAATCGTATCACAGATCCAGAGTGTGACAGACTGCATAGACGCAGGCGCCCCAATCATGTTGGGAGCATACCAGACAAACAGAGCCTCTGTTTCCCCAATCTGAGCCAAATTGGCGACCTAAATATTCCAAGCCCTGACTACATCGAGAGACCTTGAATCAGCTAATGCCTAAGTAACCACCGGCATCAAAATATGCTGATTTCTGCGAAACCCAGAAACCACATTTGGCAGAACTATTATCCGAGTTCTCAATTCCTCTCTATCCACATGGAAGATCAAACAGGGCTCTTGTGAGACAAAGCCGCTACTTCGGACACCCGCCTTGCGGACGCCAAAGCCAATAACATGACCACCCTCCAAAAGAGAAATTTTTAACACAACCTTCCACAAAGGTTCCAAACAGTGTGACACAAGAAAACGCAACACCACTTCAAGGTCCCACGGTGCCAACGAGGGCACAAATGGAGGTTGGATGTGCAGTACTCCTTTCACGAAGGTCCGAACTTCCGGAAAGGCTGCCAATTCTTTCCTGAAAGAAACTTTATAAGGCCAAAACCGCACTTAAATGGAGCCTATCTTTAGGCCTGCACCCACACCTGCTTGCAAGAATGGAGAAGAACGACCCAGCTGAAAATCTTCCGTAGTAGCCTGCTTGGATTCACACCAAGACACATATTGTCTCCAAACACAGTGGTAAGGCTTTGCCGTTACTTCTTTTCTAGCCTGAAGAAGTGTGGAAATGACTTCACTGGGAATACACTTTCTGGCTAGGATATGGCGTACAACCGCCACGCCGTCAAACACAGCCGCGGTAAGTCTTGATACATGCCCGGATCTTGCTGTAACAGTTCCTCACGTAGCGGAAGAGGCCATGGATCTTCTATGAGTAAATCTTGAGGAACTGGATACCAAGCCCTCCTTGGTCAGACCGGAACAAAGAGGATCGCCTGAACCTTTGTTCTTCTTACGTTTATCACCTTCCGAAGAGTGAAAACGGAGGGGACTCATAGACCGACTGAAAGCACCCAAGGTATCCCGAGAACGTCCACTGCTATAGCTTGAGTGTCCCCTGACCCGGAATAATATCCCGGCGATCTCTCGTTGAGGCGAGACGCCAACATGTCCACTTGAGGCACTCCTCAAAGACTTGTCACTTCAGTGAAAACTTCTCGACGACGACGACTGTATTTCTCCCGGATGGAGATCGCGTCTGCAGAGGAATCTATTTCTCAGACGGTCACATCCGGAACGAAAACTGCTAATATAGCGTTTACCAGTCTTTTCACCCAGCTGAAACCTTTTTGGCTTCTGCCATTACCGCTTTGCTCCTTGTTCCGCCCTAGCGGCTTACTTACACCACTGCTGTCAAGTCGTCCGACAGAATTAACACGGGCAGATCACGAAGCATATGTTCATTGAAAATAGCTCTTAATTCAAGCAAGCTTATTGCAGACAAGCTTCCCAGCTTGACCTTTTCCTCTGGAAATACTTCCCTTGCAAGGACTGCTCCCCAGTCTTGGAAATCTGCATGCATGGACACCAGGATCTCATCCTGGATTCCGAACCTTCGTCCCTCTAGGAGGTGAGAACTGAGCAGACACCACAGGAGCGATATCCTGGCCATTAGGATTATATTCCTGTGCATGTGCAGGTGAGACCCGGACCACATATCCAACTGGCCCCGTGAAAACCACTCTGGCACTTGACCAGCTCACCGAAAAAAAACCTCTTAGGCCGCACCCATCTTCTCCATCAACGGAACATATTAATGGATTGTCACTGCAAATTTGAGCCGACTCCGGATCCTCAGACCTCTTTCCACAGGAACACACAGAACTTCAACCGTTCCGTATCTACTCTGATACCCACCTCCGACGTCTGCATCGTTGGGAATAACAGCCTTCCCCTGTGTTGAAGAACAGTCAGATAGAAACAACGATTTGCACCACTTGTGTCTTGACTTCGCCTTAATCAGGAGAGCGTCCCAGTACAGAATAACAATGGCTCTTACTATTGAAAGAATACCATCCTACTGCCATCACTCCGGTGAAATGGTAAAGACAATCCTGGATATCCACCCAGGTAAGCTGAATGCGGAGAACAACGCATTTAAACCCCCCTTTTTTTTTTTTCTAAACAGGGACAGCAGGACAATGCCCTGAACCTGAAGCAACTCTGGTATGGCGTCGCGTACTACCTCCTCTTCCAGAAGGTAAACGGCAAGATCTATTTGAAATATCAGTGAGGGGGAAACATTTGTAACCGCCAGAATGTCCCCCTTTTTATTCTCTAATTAACTCACAGGTCCTAGTCTATTCCCGGACTGACTGAAAAGTAGTAGACGAGTTCCCACTGGAGTGGGCTCCAGCCAGATAGACCCAGCGACATGTGGTGGATGTGGTAGAAACAGAAAACGACATCCGCTTCTGCGAACCTAATAAGGCTTCAGAACTCTTACCTTTTCACCTTCCACTATCTACCCAGAAAAGGAAAAAAAAAAAGAACGGTATCGAACCGGTTAAAATGACTGCATCCAATGAGCGAAGTCCCAAAGAAAGAGCTGCAAAATCCACCCAGGCAATAGAGCCACGGGGCGCAAAGGAGGCCACTATTTGACTTAGATGGCTCGCCAAGTAATAAAATTTAACATCGGGGAATCCTCGGCCTCCCTCCAAGCGAGGTAGCCGGAGCACAGTAAAGGCTATCCGTGGGGGTTTGTCGTTCCAGACAAACTTCACGAATGAGGCCTGGGCATACCTAAGAACCCTCTCCGGAACCCTCAGGTAGAGTTTGAAAAAGGTAGAAGTTGTGGCATGACTGTCATTTTGAGAGCAATGACCCTACCCAGCCAGGATATAATATGTGATCTCCATCTTGCCAGATCAGATTTAATCTTGGTCAACAGTCGCGGGAAATTTTCAGAGTACAGGGGAATTATAGTGAGAAGTGATATAAACACCAAGATACTTAATCTGGGTGGATTTTGCAGCTCTTTCTTTGGGACTTCGCTCATTGGCTTCGCTGTGGGGTCTGGGCAAACCACATCAGCTCACTCTAACGAACTCCTCTCCTTCTCTTAAATTCCATCTCTCTATTTGGCATAAATCTCTTAAGAAATATAAGCTGTCCTCCTTATGCTCCCCTCTCACACCCCTCTGGGACAACCCTGATTTCCCTGCTGGGATTTCGCCTTATCGGTTCACACCTTGGTTTGGTGCTGGGATCCATTAGTGTTCACTCTAGCCTTCTTTCACGGGGCGCTGCGCCCTGCCCCTTTTCTGAGTGGCAGAATGCGCCCTGCCCGTTTGTGCCCGCCCTGCCGCCCTGCTGATTACTAAAGGACTGCCTACTCACCGCCGCGCCGGGTGCGCTGTCACTGCCTCCTGCTCCTCCCCACCGCTCTGTCACATCACGCTGTCACTGCCCTCTGCTCCTCCCCGCCGCTCTGTCACATCGCGCTGTCACTGCCCCCTGCTCCTCCCCGCCGCTCTGTCCCGCCGCGCTGTCACTGCCCCCTGCTCCTCCCCACCGCTCTGTCACATCACGCTGTCACTGCCCTCTGCTCCTCCCCGCCGCTCTGTCACATAGCGCTGTCACTGCCCCCTGCTCCTCCCCGCCGCTCTGTCCCGCCGCGCTGTCACTGCCCCCTGCAGCTGCCTTAGGCTTGTCGCGCTGATGCGCTGGCTGAAGGGAATCTGGTAAGCTAAGGAGGGCTGGGTTTGCTTCTCCCGCCGAGGCAAACCCAGCCCTCCCTCCTCTGTGTGCATGGATCAATGTGGTGGCCATTTTTAACCAGCTCCGCGGTGTGTGAGGGGGGACCAGCGCAATCAACTCCCGCAGCATCAGCCCCCAGTAAGTAAAATTGGCACAAAAAAAGCAGAGATCAAAAATGTACCCTACCTGGTGCAGTGTGTCTCAGTGCTCTCTACCTGGTGCAGTGTGTCTCAGTGCTCTCTACCTGGTGCAGTGTGTCTCAGTGCTCTCTACCTGGTGCAGTGTGTCTCAGTGCTCTCTACCTGGTGCAGTGTCTCAGTGCTCTCTACCTGGTGCAATGTTTCTCAGTGCTCTCTACCTGGTGCAGTGTGTCTCAGTGCTCTCTACCTGGTGCAATGTTTCTAAGTGCGCTCTACCTGGTGCAATGTGTATAACGTGCTCTCTACCTGGTGCAATGTGTATAACGTGCTCTCTACCTGGTGCAATGCGTATAATGTGCTCTCTACCTTGTGCAATGTTAATCAGTGCTTTCTACCTGGTGCAATGTGTATAACGTGCTCTCTACCTGGTGCAATGTTTTTCAGTGCTCTCTACCTGGTGCAATGTGTATAACGTGCTCTCTACCTGGTGCAATGTTTTTCAGTGCTCTCTACCTGGTGCAATGTGTATAACGTGCTCTCTACCTGGTGCAATGTTTTTCAGTGCTCTCTACCTGGTGCAATGTGTATAACGTGCTCTCTACCTGGTGCAATGTGTATAACGTGCTCTCTACCTGGTGCAATGTGTATAACGTGCTCTCTACCTGGTGCAATGTGTATAACGTGCTCTCTACCTGGTGCAATGCGTATAATGTGCTCTCTACCTTGTGCAATGTTAATCAGTGCTTTCTACCTGGTGCAATGTGTATAACGTGCTCTCTACCTGGTGCTATGTTTTTCAGTGCTCTCTACCTGGTGCAATGTGTATAATGTGCTCTCTACCTGGTGCAATGTGTATAACGTGCTCTCTACCTGGTGCAATGCGTATAATGTGCTCTCTACCTTGTGCAATGTTAATCAGTGCTTTCTACCTGGTGCAATGTGTATAACGTGCTCTCTACCTGGTGCAATGTTTTTCAGTGCTCTCTACCTGGTGCAATGTGTATAACGTGCTCTCTACCTGGTGCAATGTTTCTCAGTGCTCTCTACGTGGTGTAATGTTTCTTAGTGCTCTGTATCTGGTGCATTGTGTATAACGTGCTCTGCCTGGCGCAAAGTGTAGAATTTGCTCTATCTGGCGCAATATGTATAACGTGATCTACCTGTCGCAGTGTGTATAGGAGGTTCTACCTGGTGCAGTGAGTATTAGCTGCACTACTCTGTGGTGTACTGTGAATTGCCACTATTATGTGGCCGTGCTCCTTCCCCATGAAAAACAGCGCTCCTAAATTTTTCGCCGGGCACTGTCCATTCTTTGGCCTTTCAGAATGGGAGGACCAAGCATTATAGTATGTACCTAATTTTGCCCTTCTAAATGAAAAATGTGCCCTCCCGAATGAAAAATGTGCCCTCCCGAATTAAAAATGTGCCCTCCCCGTGATCAGCACCCTGCCCTAAAAAAATCCTAGAGTGAACACTATCCATGTGGTGCATGATATCACTCTAAAGGGCCATTGGATGTCAATAGACGATATCAAATTTAGGTTTTCCTCGCTATCCCCTCCCTTTTTTGAATACTTTCAGCTTCGCCACTTTCTTCTCTCCCTGCCCCAGTCTCTATGCACTACAAAACCCATATGTAGAGGGCTAATTTCGCTGATCTATTCTATGTTGGTTGGAGTCTCTTCGGGGGCCGCAGACTCGCCATGAGCGGG
Source organism: Pseudophryne corroboree (assembly GCF_028390025.1). Taxonomy (NCBI): domain Eukaryota; kingdom Metazoa; phylum Chordata; class Amphibia; order Anura; family Myobatrachidae; genus Pseudophryne; species Pseudophryne corroboree. Next base: position 69,534,784 of record NC_086451.1, read on the forward strand.
AGTGGGAAAAGGACCTGGGTCCCCCACCAGACGATGCCTGTTGGGAGGAAGTTCGGGAGGGGATTGCTAAAAGCTCTATCTCTACCCGACTCAAGGAGACATCCTATAAACTATATTATAGGTGGTATAACACCCCGGACAAACTATCTAGGATGTTCCCTTCTGCCACCCCGGTTTGTTGGCGGGGATGCGGTCAACGTGGACTCTCTTCCATATTTGGTGGACCTGTCCAAGTATTGTTCACTTCTGGAATAAGGTACTCGATATATTGAACTCTCTATCTGGTTTAGCACTCGAACTGGACCCGTGGATGTTTTTATTGGCACGCCCACATCCAGATCTTGACCCTCTTTTGAATAAACTGTTTTCCCATATATTAGTGGCTGCTAAATCATTAATAGCTAAAAATTGGAAGGCCTCCGCTGCTCCTACTATTCCAGCTTTGAATAATTATATTTGGTTCGTTGCTAATATAGGAAAAAATCACTTATTATCTACATGACTGTCCCCACAAATTTGAACTAGTTTGGGGCCCCTGGTTGCTTATGATGTCTCCCCCAATTTGATGCTCAAACCGTTCTTTTGTCCCCGTCCTCTGAGCTCCTGGCCATGCTGTACCTGGATCCTCCCTCCGGACGCCGCCATGCCCTCCTTGATCCTTATTGGTTATTGAGTGTCGTCTAGCTCGAATGTCTATATCGATATTGTAATGTGTATGCTCTATTCTTAGAAACATTCGATGTTCTTTCCTCCTCATGACATAGATCGGCTCTGTTCTTTTTTCTGTATCTGCCCCTCTTCTTTCTCTTTCTGCTCCCCCACCCCTCCTCTCTCTTTCCTCTTCCCTGTTTTTTTCTTTTATGTATATGGTCCCCGTATAGGGGACATCTTTGTTTGTTTGTTAAATACGATCAAAATTATTTGAACAAAAAATTTTCATGGAGACTGATTCTTACCCTTTATTGTACAACTATGTCAGTATTGTCTAACTTTTTGTCTCTCCCGGTATAAATCAAAAGTTTTAAAAAAATGACTGCATCCCACAAAGGAATGCGTCACCAACCGTTGTGAAGGAGTCTAACTCACGAAGTAAGATTTACCAGTAGTATCCGGCGAGATTGACTGAACTGAGGCATCCCCAAACAACGGTACACCGTCCCAGGAAGAAACTCCAGTATCTCTCGGAGTCAGCCTCAGTATTCCCCGGCCACACCTCCTGCATTCGCACGGCAGTCTGTCGCAATGTTATAGAGAAGAACCAACATAAGAAACATCCCCTCTCTCTCTAGGGTAATTCTATCGGATGCCTTTCCAAATACAAACACTCCCCCATGTGCATGTAATGCAAATAACTCCAAAGCATAGAAATAAAATATCACTTAGCTTCCTGTGTACGATCCTTTGTGACATGGCCCCGTGTCGACCAGGAGTTGACTTTCACAGTATTCTATCCGCGGCGGGAAAAGAATAAACATTCAGACTCCTTGAGAGGATCTGAGACCAACTCATCACGGCCGACCTAGAGCTTTATCAACAGAGCGACCAGCACATGAGAAGGAATACTATTACCTCAGCATTCATTATAAATCATAATATGAATATACATAATGTAATACACAATTACACACATATCCTATTATCCTATATATATATATCTATATCTATATCATACATATAAGCGGATTGTCCGGAACCGTCGGATCCCTAGTGGCATTAATGTGTTCTGAATGTGTATGACCATGTACTGAATGCCCCAGTTGTGGATCTACCAGGAAACGTTATGGTCAACAGAAAACCTAGTATTCGTCGACAGCAGGGAGTAGTAACCAGGCAAAATAACATTCTTGCGACCCCGAGGGAAGTATACATATATAATTTTTAATAACACTCCCCCACACATACTACCATGTCTGTGCTCGAGCTACAGGCCCATGGAACTGTACCATACATATACATATAAATATATATACAGGTATAAGGCAGTTACAGCATGTTAATTTACACCCAGTAATAAGTTGGTGCCGACAGGGTCACCCACATACTACTGTGTCTCCCATACAGTGTTTACTTTTGACAAGCATACGACTACCGACCTGCTGATACTGCATCTACTGAATCAAGTACCAACAGGCGTCAGCGATGCAGACAGTGATACCCATATCTGTTTGTGACAGAGCACTCACGCATGTCGACATATGTGGACTAAAAAGCTATAGTGGGTATATCTTACAGGGAACACACAGAGATATATGCACAACACAATGATTACATGCCCATTATCTAAAATAGCGCTATATTCCCTCTATATAGCACTAAACACTGTGCCCCCCCTCGTTTGCACTGTTCACATTGCTTTGGCGGGGACATGGAGAAAATGGCGCTGAATCTTATTGTGAGGGCTAAGCCCCGCCCCTTCTCGGCGCGCTTCAGCCCCGCTATTAATATAGCTTTTTATGCTGGCAGGGGTCCGTATACAGTGCCTACGCACTGTATACATGTTTTGCCAGACTCAATTCAAGTATTAATTGCTGCCCAGGGCGCCCCCCCGCACCCTTGTAAAGCCGTTGGTGTGTGGGAGCAATGGCGCGCAGTGCGACAGCTGCTTTATACTGGCGGGGGTATCGTACACGGTGCCCGGGCACCGAATATGCATCTCTTGCCAGTTTTAGGAAAGACCCTCAGTAACTTAGAAACATAGAATTTGACGGCAGATAAGAACCACTTGGCCCATCTAGTCTGCCCCTTTTTTATTTTATCCTTTAGGCAATCGCTCCCCCCCAGCGCCCTGCACCCTGTAAGTGCCGTTGGTGTGTGGGAGCATGGAGCGCAGCGCGACCGCTGCGCTGTACCTCCGTTACTGAAGTCTTCTGCCGTCACCGAAGTCTTCTGTTATTCTATATACTCACCCGGCTTCTTTCTTCTGGCTTCTGTGAGGGGGGTGACGGCGCGGCTCCGGGAACAAGCAGCTAGGCGCACCAAGTGATCGAACCCTCTGGAGCTAATGGTGTCCAGTAGCCTAAGAAGCAGAACCTTTAACTCACAGAAGTAGGTCTGACTTCTCTCCCCTCAGTCCCACGAAGCAGAGAGCCTGTAGCAGCAGGTCTCTCTGAAAATAAAAAACCTAACAATAATAAGATTTTACTTACCGATAAATCTATTTCTCGTAGTCCGTAGTGGATGCTGGGACTCCGTAAGGACCATGGGGAATAGCGGCTCCGCAGGAGACAGGGCACAAAATAAAAGCTTAAGGATCAGGTGGTGTGCACTGGCTCCTCCCCCTATGACCCTCCTCCAAGCCTCAGTTAGGATACTGTGCCCGGACGAGCGTACATAATAAGGAAGGATATTGAATCACGGGTAAGACTCATACCAGCCACACCAATCACACCGTACAACTCGTGATCTGAACCCAGTTAACAGTATGATAAACGCAAAGGAGCCTCTGAAAAGATGGCTCACAACAATAATAACCCGAATTTTTGTAACAATAACTATATACAAGTATTGCAGACAATCCGCACTAGGGATGGGCGCCCAGCATCCACTACGGACTACGAGAAATAGATTTATCGGTAAGTAAAATCTTATTTTCTCTGACGTCCTAGTGGATGCTGGGACTCCGTAAGGACCATGGGGATTATACCAAAGCTCCCAAACGGGCGGGAGAGTGCGGATGACTCTGCAGCACCGAATGAGAGAACTCCAGGTCCTCCTCAGCCAGGGTATCAAATTTGTAGAATTTAGCAAACGTGTTTGCCCCTGACCAAGTAGCTGCTCGGCAAAGTTGTAAAGCCGAGACCCCTCGGGCAGCCGCCCAAGATGAGCCCACTTTCCTTGTGGAATGGGCTTTTACTGATTTTGGCTGTGGCAATCCTGCCACAGAATGTGCAAGCTGAATTGTACTACAAATCCAACGAGCAATCGTCTGCTTTGAAGCAGGAGCACCCAGCTTGTTGGGTGCATACAGGATAAACAGCGAGTCAGATTTTCTGACTCCAGCCGTCCTGGAAACATATATTTTCAAGGCCCTGACAACGTCAAGCAACTTAGAGTCCTCTAAGTCCCTGGTAGCCGCAGGTACCACAGTAGGTTGGTTCATGTGAAATGCAGAAACCACCTTAGGTAGAAATTGAGGACGAGTCCTCAATTCCGCCCTGTCAGAATGAAAAATTAAGTAAGGGCTTTTATATGATAAAGCCGCCAATTCTGACACACGCCTGGCTGAAGCCAAGGCTAACAGCATCGACACCTTCCATGTGAGATATTTTAAGTCCACAGTGGAAAGTGGTTCAAACCAATGTGACTTTAGAAAACTCAACACAACATTGAGATCCCAAGGTGCCACTGGAGGCACAAAAGGAGGCTGTATGTGCAGCACCCCTTTTACAAATGTCTGAACTTCAGGTACTGAAGCCAGTTCTTTCTGGAAGAAAATCGACAAGGCCGAAATTTGAACCTTAATGGACCCTAATTTTAGGCCCATAGACAGTCCTGTTTGCAGGAAATGAAGGAAACGACCCAGTTGAAATTCCTCTGTAGGGGCCTTCTTGGCCTCACACCACGCAACATATTTACGCCAAATGCGTTGATAATGTTTTGCGGTTACGTCCTTCCTGGCTTTGACCAGAGTAGGGATGACTTCTTCTGGAATGCCTTTTTCCCTCAGGATCCGGCGTTCAACCGCCATGCCGTCAAACGCAGCCGCGGTAAGTCTTGGAACAGACAAGGCCCCTGCAGTAGCAGGTCCTTTCTTAGAGGTAGAGGCCACGGCTCGTCCGTGAGCATCTCTTGAAGTTCCGGGTACCAAGTCCTTCTTGGCCAATCCGGAACCACGAGTATAGTTCTTACTCCTCTCCTTCTTATGATTCTCAGTACTTTTGGTATGAGAGGTAGAGGAGGGAACACATACACTGACTGGTACACCCACGGCGTTACCAGAGCGTCCACTGCTATTGCCTGAGGGTCCCTTGACCTGGCGCAATATCTGTCCAGTTTTTTGTTTAGACGTGACGCCATCATGTCCACCTTTGGTTTTTCCCAACGGTTTACAATCAGGTGGAAGACTTCTGGGTGAAGTCCCCACTCTCCCGGGTGAAGGTCGTGTCTGCTGAGGAAGTCTGCTTCCCAGTTGTCCACTCCCGGAATGAACACTGCTGACAGCGCTATCACATGATTTTCCGCCCAGCGAAGAATCCTTGCAGCTTCTGCCATTGCCCTCCTGCTTCTCGTGCCGCCCTGTCTGTTTACGTGGGCGACTGACGTGATGTTGTCCGATTGGATCAACACCGCCTGACCCTGAAGCAGAGGTTTTGCTTGACTTAGGGCATTGTAAATGGCCCTTAGTTCCAGAATGTTTATATGAAGAGATGTTTCCATGCTTGACCACAAGCCCTGGAAATTCCTTCCCTGTGTGACTGCTCCCCAGCCTCTCAGGCTGGCATCCGTGGTTACCAGGATCCAATCCTGAATGCCAAATCTGCGGCCCTCTAGTAGATGAGCACTCTGCAGCCACCACAGGAGAGACACCCTTGTCCTTGGCGACAGGGTTATCCGCTGATGCATCTGCAGATGCGATCCGGACCATTTGTCCAGTAGATCCCACTGAAACGTTCTTGCATGGAATCTTCCGAATGGAATCGCTTCGTAGGAAGCCACCATTTTTCCCAGGACCCTCGTGCACTGATGCACTGAGACCTGGCCTGGTTTTAGGAGGTTCCTGACTAGCTCGGATAACTCCCTGGCCTTCTCCTCCGGGAGAAACACCTTCTTCTGGACTGTGTCCAGAATCATTCCTAGGAACAGTAGACGTGTCGTTGGAATCAGCTGCGATTTTGGAATATTTAGAATCCACCCGTGCTGACGTAACACTACCTGAGATAGTGCTACTCCGACTTCTAACTGTTCCCTGGATCTTGCCCTTATCAGGAGATCGTCCAAGTAAGGGATAATTAAAATGCCTTTTCTTCGTAGAAGAATCATCATTTCGGCCATTACCTTGGTAAAGACCCGAGGTGCCGTGGACAATCCAAACGGCAGCGTCTGAAACTGATAATGACAGTTTTGTACTACAAACCTGAGGTACCCTTGGTGAGAAGGGTATATTGGGACGTGGAGATAAGCATCTTTGATGTCCAGAGACACCATATAGTCCCCTTCTTCCAGGTTCGCTATCACTGCTCTGAGTGACTCCATCTTGAATTTGAACCTTTTTATGTAAGTGTTCAAGGATTTCAGATTTAAAATTGGTCTCACCGAGCCGTCCGGCTTCGGTACCACAAACAGCGTGGAATAATACCCCTTTCCCTGTTGCAGGAGGGGTACCTTGATTATCACCTGCTGGGAATACAGCTTGTGAATGGCTTCCAAAACTGCCTCCCTGTCGGAGGGAGACTTTGGTAAAGCAGACTTCAGGAACCGACGAGGGGGAAACGCCTCGAATTCCAGTTTGTACCCCTGCGATACTACCTGTAGAATCCAGGGATCCACTTGCGAGTGAGCCCACTGCGCGTTGAAATTCTTGAGACGAGCCCCCACCATATCTGAGTCTGCTTGTAAAGCCCCAGCGTCATGCTGAAGACTTGGCAGAAGCAGGGGAGGGCTTCTGCTCCTGGGAAGCGGCTGCACGGTGCAGTCTTTTTCCTCTTCCTCTGCCCCGGGGCAGAAAGGAGTGGCCTTTTGCTCGCTTGTACTTATGGGAACGAAAGGACTGAGTTTGAAAAGACGGTGTCTTTTTCTGCTGATGTGAAGTGACCTGGGGTAAAAAGGTGGATTTCCCAGCCGTTGCCGTGGCCACCAGGTCCGATAGACCAGCCCCAAATAACTCCTCCCCTTTATACGGCAATACTTCCATGTGCCGTTTGGAATCCGCATCCCCTGACCACTGTCGCGTCCATAACGCTCTTCTGGCAGAGATGGACATAGCACTTACTCTTGATGCCAGGGTGCAAATATCCCTCTGTGCATCACGCATATATAGCAATGCATCCTTTAAATGTTCTATAGTTAACAAAATATTGTCCCTATCCAGGGTATCAATATTCTCAGTCAGGGAATCCGACCATGCGACTCCAGCACTGCACATCCAGGCTGAGGCGATTGCTGGTCGCAGTATAACACCAGTATGTGTGTATATACTTTTTAGGATATTTTCCAGCCTTCTATCAGCTGGTTCTTTGAGGGTGGCCGTATCAGGAGACGGTAACGCTACTTGTTTAGATAAACGTGTGAGCGCCTTATCTACCCTAGGGGGTGTTTCCCAACGCGCCCTAACCTCTGGCGGGAAGGGATATAATGCTAATAATTTATTAGAAATTAGCTGTTTTTTATCGGGGGAAACCCACGCTTTATCACACACCTCATTTATTTCCTCTGACTCAGGAAAAACTATTGGTAGTTTTTTCACACCCCACATAATACCCTTCTTTGTGGTACTTGTAGTGTCAGAAAGGTTCAATGCCTCTTTCATTGCCGTGATCATGTAACGTGTGGCCCTACTGGAAATTACGTTTGTCTCGTCACCGTCGACACTAGACTCAGTATCTGTGTCAGGGTCTGTGTCGACCCACTGAGGTAACGGGCGTTTTAGCGCCCCTGACGGTGTCTGAGACGCCTGGACAGGCACTAATTGATTTGCCGGCTGTCTCATGTCGTCAACAGTTTTTTGCAAATTGCTGACATCACTTAATTGTTTAAATACAATCATCCAGTCAGGTGTCGACTCCCTAGGGGGTGACATCACCAACACAGGCAACTGCTCCGCCTCCACATCATTTTCCTCCTCATACATGTCGACACACGCGTACCGACACACAGCACACACACCGGGAATGCTCTGATAGAGGACAGGACCCCACTTAGCCCTTTGGAGAGACAGAGGGAGAGTCTGCCAGCACACACCCAGCGCTATATATATACAGGGATAACCTTATATAAGTGTTATTCCCTTATAGCTGCTGTTATTATCGTTATTTGCTGCCAAAAATGCCCCCCCTTCTCTTTTTTACCCTGATTCTGAAGCAGGACTGCAGGGGAGAGTCAGGGAGCCGTCCTTCCAGCGGAGCTGTGAGGGAAAATGGCGCTTGTGTGCTGAGGAGATAGGCTCCGCCCCTTCACGACGTCCTTATCTTCCGCTTTTTTGTGTAAAAATGGCAGGGGTTAAAATACATCCATATAGCCCAGGAGCTATATGTGATGTATTCTTTTTGCCACCTAAGGTATATACTGTTATATTGCGTCTCAGGGCGCTCCCCCCCAGCGCCCTGCACCCTCAGTGACCGGAGTGTGAAGTGTGCTGAGAGCAATGGCGCACAGCTGCGGTGCTGTGCGCTACCTTAGTCTGAAGACAGGATGTCTTCTGCCGCCGATTTCACCGGACCTCTTCGTCTCTTCTGGCTCTGTAAGGGGGACGGCGGCGCGGCTCCGGTGACCCATCCAGGCTGTACCTGTGATCGTCCCTCTGGAGCTAATGTCCAGTAGCCTAAGAAGCCCAATCCACTCTGCACGCAGGTGAGTTCGCTTCTTCTCCCCTTAGTCCCACGATGCAGTGAGCCTGTTGCCAGCAGGACTCACTGAAAATAAAAAAAACCTAAACTAAACTTTTATTCTAAGCAGCTCAGGAGAGCCACCTAGATTGCACCCTTCTCGGCCGGGCACAAAAATCTAACTGAGGCTTGGAGGAGGGTCATAGGGGGAGGAGCCAGTGCACACCACCTGATCCTTAAGCTTTTATTTTGTGCCCTGTCTCCTGCGGAGCCGCTATTCCCCATGGTCCTTACGGAGTCCCAGCATCCACTAGGACGTCAGAGAAAAAGTCTTTTAGAGAAACTCAGTAGAGCTCCCCTAGTGTGTCAAGTCACTCCTGGGCACAGAATCTAACTGAGGTCTGGAGGGGGGCATAGAGGGAGGAGCCAGTTCACACCCATTCAAAGTCTTATAGTATGCCCATGTCTCCTGCGGATCCCGTCTATACCCCATGGTCCTTACGAAGTCCCCAGCATCCTCTAGGACGTATGAGAAATGGATTTAACTGCTGATACTGGATCTTAGTATTGTTTGTTCTCTTTCGAGTATAATATTTAACAGTATCTGCAGATGGTCACTAGACATTTCTAACATATTACCATTTAGTATTCCAGTGCTGCAAGAACTTTTTTTCCTGGACCTTAAAGCTGACTGGAAGCTTGTCCCACTGTGCACAGGCTCCATAACCCAGCGTAACTATTACTCACACTGCTAGGAAGGACGCAATTGACCAGATTTATCAAGCCTTGGAGAGTGATAAATAGTATGGTGATAAACTAACAGCCAATCTGCTCCTAACTGCCATGTTATAGGCTGTGTTTGAAAAATGTCAAAAACGGATTGGTCAGTACACTGCGCAATTTATCACTCTCCTTATAAATCAGAGCCTATATTCCTAATGAGCGCAGAAGGATCTGTTGATACTAGCACACATCAATCACAGATCAGGTACTTACAATCCGGGAGGTCTTAATGCCTGCACGGCTCCCTCTACCTTTATACACAGCCAATACTTAATAGCATAACAGCGGAACGAAGGGTAAATGTGTGTATTTGGGCACCAGTGGATGCCCAGGGGAATCTGACACATGAAGAGATGGATGGAACAGTGACTGTAAATGACTCTTACTGGACAGTTGCATCCCCCTACCCCTCCTCCAGATAGTACACTGACAGCATCTGTTAGATGGGGAAAACTGGTGACATCTCCCTATACCTCCGCTGTGTAACCCAGTATCTCTGTGTAACTCCTTCTATGCCAGTGTCCTGCAGGAAAGATGCAGGACATCACCATATCACAGTACTTAAGTGGGGACAGGCAAAGAGGGCAGGAAGCCAGATTCCAGCTTAGAAAGACAGCAGAACCAATCTACATGAGAACGATAAATTATTCCCAGTGTCAATCCCACATATAAAGATTGCACTTCCGTTCCTTAACAACATCCCTCTGTCCTTTGAAAGCAGTGACTACAGCTGAGCTCACACGCACATCCCCCAGGGAAGGGCTGCGACAGAAGTGTGTGTGACATCAGCTCCCTGACCACAATCAGCCAAATAGCTCACTGCCTTCAATTAGAGAACCTTTTAATGTCCCCAAGCCACCTGCTCTATCCTAGCATGCACAGGGTGCTTTACTCCTGCAACAAAATCACCTGACCATCCTGTCATGACAGCTGCCTCTACCCATCCTCAACACTAAAAACTAAACCATACACAGCCAAAACACCTATCTCACAACAGTCAAACACCTGACCACCCAGCCATCACAGCTACCTCAAGCAATTCTACCAACACCTGCCCATTCCAAGCTATCATAGATACCTCACTCCATTCTACCAGCACATGTCCATTCCAAGCCATCATAGCTACCTTACTCCATTCTACCAACAACCGTCCATTCCAAACCATCACAGCTACCTCACTCCATTTCACCAACACCGGTCCATTCCCAGCCATCACAGCTACCTCACTCCATTCTACCAACACCTGACCATTCCCAGCCATCACATCTACCTCACTCCACTCTACCAACAACTGTCCATTCCCAACCATCACAGCTACCTCACTCCATTCTACGAACACCTGTCCATTCCAAGCCATCACAGTTACCCTACGCCATTCTACCAACACTTATCCATTCCCAGCCATCACAGCTACCTCACTCCATTTTACCAACACTGGCCCATTCTCGGTCATCACAGCTACCTCACTCCATTTTACCAACACCGGTCCATTCCCAGCCATCACAGCTACCTCACTCCATTTTACCAACAACTCTCCATTCCCAGCCATCACAGATACCTCACTCCATTTTACAAACAACGGTCCATTCTCAGCCATCACAGATACCTCACTCCATTTTACCAACACCCGTCCTTTCCCAGTCATCACAGCTACCTCACTTCATTCTACAAACACCTGTCCATTCCCAGCCATCACAGCTACCTCACTCCATTCTACCAACACCTGACCATTCCCAGCCATCACATCTACCTCACTTCATTCTACCAACACCTGACCATTCCCAGCCATCACAGCTACCTCACTCCATTCTACGAACACCTGTCCATTCCCAGCCATCACAGCTACCTCACTCCATTCTACCAGCACCTGTTCACTCCCAGCCATCACAGCTACCTCACTCCATTCTACCAGCACCTGTTCACTCCCAGTCATTACAGCTACCTCACTGCATTCTACCAACACCTGTCCATTCCCAGCCATCACAGCTACCTCAATCCATTCTACCAGCACCTGTTCACTCCCAGCCATCAAAGCTACCTCACTCCATTCTACCAGCACCTGACAATCCCAGCCATCACATCTACCTCACTCCACTCTACCAACAACTGTCCATTCCCAACCATCACAGCTACCTCACTCCATTCTACGAACACCTGTCCATTCCAAGCCATCACAGTTACCCTACGCCATTCTACCAACACTTATCCATTCCCAGCCATCACAGCTACCTCACTCCATTTTACCAACACTGGCCCATTCTCGGTCATCACAGCTACCTCACTCCATTTTACCAACACCGGTCCATTCCCAGCCATCACAGCTACCTCACTCCATTTTACCAACAACTCTCCATTCCCAGCCATCACAGATACCTCACTCCATTTTACAAACAACGGTCCATTCTCAGCCATCACAGATACCTCACTCCATTTTACCAACACCCGTCCTTTCCCAGTCATCACAGCTACCTCACTTCATTCTACAAACACCTGTCCATTCCCAGCCATCACAGCTACCTCACTCCATTCTACCAACACCTGACCATTCCCAGCCATCACATCTACCTCACTTCATTCTACCAACACCTGACCATTCCCAGCCATCACAGCTACCTCACTCCATTCTACGAACACCTGTCCATTCCCAGCCATCACAGCTACCTCACTCCATTCTACCAGCACCTGTTCACTCCCAGCCATCACAGCTACCTCACTCCATTCTACCAGCACCTGTTCACTCCCAGTCATTACAGCTACCTCACTGCATTCTACCAACACCTGTCCATTCCCAGCCATCACAGCTACCTCAATCCATTCTACCAGCACCTGTTCACTCCCAGCCATCAAAGCTACCTCACTCCATTCTACCAGCACCTGACAATCCCAGCCATCACATCTACCTCACTCCACTCTACCAACAACTGTCCATTCCCAACCATCACAGCTACCTCACTCCATTCTACGAACACCTGTCCATTCCAAGCCATCACAGTTACCCTACGCCATTCTACCAACACTTATCCATTCCCAGCCATCACAGCTACCTCACTCCATTTTACCAACACTGGCCCATTCTCGGTCATCACAGCTACCTCACTCCATTTTACCAACACCGGTCCATTCCCAGCCATCACAGCTACCTCACTCCATTTTACCAACAACTCTCCATTCCCAGCCATCACAGATACCTCACTCCATTTTACAAACAACGGTCCATTCTCAGCCATCACAGATACCTCACTCCATTTTACCAACACCCGTCCTTTCCCAGTCATCACAGCTACCTCACTTCATTCTACAAACACCTGTCCATTCCCAGCCATCACAGCTACCTCACTCCATTCTACCAACACCTGACCATTCCCAGCCATCACATCTACCTCACTTCATTCTACCAACACCTGACCATTCCCAGCCATCACATCTACCTCACTCCATTCTACGAACACCTGTCCATTCCAAGCCATCACAGCTACCTCACTCCATTCTACCAGCACCTGTTCACTCCCAGCCATCACAGCTACCTCACTCCATTCTACCAGCACCTGTTCACTCCCAGTCATTACAGCTACCTCACTACATTCTACCAACACCTGTCCATTCCCAGCCATCACAGCTACCTCAATCCATTCTACCAGCACCTGTTCACTCCCAGCCATCAAAGCTACCTCACTCCATTCTACCAGCACCTGACAATCCCAGCCATCACAGCTACCTCACTTTAGTCTGCCAACACCTGACCATCCCCTGCTATCACATCTACCTCACTCCATTCCCTGATATCACAGCTACTATGCTTTATTCTACCAACAGATAACTATAGCAAGCCTTCTACCAGCATTTAACTATTCCTATCGATAACAGTTACTTCACCTGAGTCTACCAACACCATTCCCTGCTATCGCAGCTACACTACATTCTGACATATAAATAAATTGACTACTTACTGTCATGGAGGACAAACTATTCCGTACAATGGCAAATACTTCACTCATTCTACCAACAAACTGCCTGACCATTCCCCTTATATCACAACTACTTCACTCCATTCTACCATACAATACAAGAATATCCCCCATCCCCAAGCTATAAGCCTGAGCATGGAACAACAACTTATAAATATGTTCACCAATAACAGCAATATGAGAACATATAGAAGTAGTAAGGAATGGTACACGTGTCCTCACTAATCTATCCTCAAATGGTGTCAAACAGCCCCATTTGTTACACCATGAAAAAAAGGCAGCTAAGTTGCGTATGGGGCCAGTCGCTCAGTATTTTTCCTCAATAGCTCCTATTTCATGCTTCTAATGCGATAAAATCAGAAAATATGACTACCCTACTACTGCTTGCTATAGCAATGCGATTAAGCACCCTAGTCTGGAAAAAAAGCAAGAGACTCAACGTTGTGTAAATTCACAATGCCTCGATGTTGAGAACAGTAGAAAGTCTAAGCCCTCGGTACACTACAATCCTGTGTGCAGCTGCTATGAGGGGAAAAAAAGCGGTGTGGCTGCGATGAACAAAATGTGATGTGCTGCGTAAAAGATGCTGGGGTAAATTTACTAAGATATGAGTTCTATTTAAGATGGGATGTTGTCCATAGCAACCAATCAGTTTCTACTTCTCATTTATCTAGCACCTTCTACAAGATAATACCTGAGATTGTAACTAGAACTCCCATCATAGTAAATTTACCACGCTATGTGGTGCATAAAAGATTCAAGTGGGAATGTCCAAAAGTAGCTATCCGTAGTGCGGTAATCTCGCCATGTGTCTCACGCTATGTAGGGAGTAAGTAGGGACATGTCTGCTCCCAAATATTTTTTTTCTTAAAAACCAATGTTTTAATTCATGAAAACAACCAATGTTTTCCCTGAAACAATCACGGTATTTCTTATAAATAGAACCTAATTTAATTTTTAATCATTATGTAGATTAAAAAGTATGTTTATTATAGATGGCAGTGAGGCCCGAAAATAAGATTTTAAAACCTACCGGTAAATCTATTTCTCCTAGTCCATAGAGGATGCTGGGGACTCCGTAAGGACCATGGGGTATAGATGGGCTCCGCAGGAGACATGGGCACCTAAAAGAACTTTTCCTTTGGGTGTGCACTGGCTCCTCCCTCTATGCCCCTCCTCCAGACCTCAGTTAGAGAACTGTGCCCAGAGGAGATGGACAATACGAGGGCAGGATTTTATAAATCCAAGGGCAAGATTCCTACCAGCCCACACCAATCATACCATGTAACCTGGAACATACATAACCAGTTAACAGTATGAACAAACAACAGTAGCGGTCCAAGACCGATTCCAACTGTAACATAACCCTTATGTAAACAACAACTATATACAAGTCTTGCAAAGTTTCCACACTAGGATGGGCGCCCAGCATCCTCTACGGACTAGGAGAAATAGATTTACCGGTAGGTTTAAAATCTTATTTTCTCTTACGTCCTAGAGGATGCTGGGGACTCCGTAAGGACCATGGGGTTTATACCAAAGCTCCCAATCGGGTGGGAGAGTGCGTATGACTCTCCAGCACCGACTGAGCAAATGCTAGGTCCTCATCAGCCAGGGTATCAAACTTGTAGAATTTAGCAAAAGGTGTTTGACCCCGACCAAGTTGCTGCTCGGCAAAGCTGTAATGCCGAGACGCCCCGGGCAGCCGCCCATGAAGAGCCCACCTTCCTAGTGGAATAGGCCTTAACCGAATGCGGTAACGGCAATCCAGCCGTAGAATGAGCCTGCTGAATCGTGTTACAGATCCAGCGAGCAATAGTCTGCTTCGAAGCAGGCGCGCCAATCTTGTTGGCAGCATACAGGACCAACAGAGCCTCTGTTTTCCTAATTCTAGCCGTCCTGGCTACATAAATCCTCAAGGCCCTGACTACATCCAGGGACCTGGAATCCTCCAAGTCACTCGTAGCCACAGGCACCACAATGGGTTGGTTCAAATGGAATGAAGAAACCACCTTAGGCAAAAATTGAGGGCGTGTCCTCAATTCCACTCTATCAACATGAAAAATCAAGTAGGGGCTCTTGTGAGACAAGGCCGCCAATTCTGACACTCGCCTTGCAGATGCTAAGGCCAACAACATGACCACCTTCCAGGTAAGAAATTTCAACTCAACCTTGTTAAGTGGTTCAAACCCGTGTGATTTTAGGAACTGCAACACCACGTTCAGGTCCCATGGTGCCACTGGAGGCACAAAAGGAGGCTGGATGTGTAGCACTCCCTTTACAAAAGTCTGGACTTCAGGAAGAGAAGCCAATTCCTTCTGAAAATATCGAGAGGGCCGAAATCTGTACCTTAACAGAGCCTAATTTCAGGCCCATATCCACTCCTGTCTGTAGGAAGTGGAGAAAACGACCCAAATGAAAATCTTCCGTAGGGGCGTTCTTGGTTTCACACCAAGACACATATTTTCGCCAAATACGGTGATAATGTTTTACCGTCACCTCCTTTCTAGCCTTTATTAGAGTAGGGATGACCTCCTCCGGAATCCCCTTCTCAGCTAGGATCGGGCGTTCAACCGCCATGCCGTCAAACGTAACCGCGGTAAGTCTTGGAACGCGCAGGGACCCTGCTGCAACAGGTCCTCCCTTAGAGTAAGAGGCCAGGGATCTCCTGTGAGCATCTCCTGAAGATCTGAGTACCAGGCCCTTCGAGGCCAGTCTGGAACAATGAGTATTGTCTGTACTCTTTTTCGCCTTATGATCCTCAACACCTTTGTGATGAGAGGAAGAGGAGGAAACACGTAGACCGATTGGAACACCCATGGCGTTACCAGGGCGTCTACTGCTACTGCCTGAGGGTCCCGGGACCTGGCACAATACCTCCGAAGCTTCTTGTTGAGGCGTGACGCCATCATGTCTATTTGAGGAACTCCCCAAAGACCCGTTATCACTGCAAAGACTTCTTGATGAAGTCCCCACTCTCCTGGATGGAGATCGTGTCTGCTGAGGAAGTCTGCTTCCCAGTTGTCCACTCCCGGAATGAAGACAGCTGACAGAGCGCTTACGTGATTTTCCGCCCAGCAAAGAATCCTGGTTGCTTCCGCCATCGCGGCTCTGCTTCTTGTCCCGCCTTGGCGGTTCACATGAGCCACTGCTGTGACATTGTCTGATTGAATCAGAAACGGTAGGTTGCGAGGAAGACTCTCTGCTTTTCGAAGGCTGTTGTATATGGTTCTTTGCTCCAACACGTTGATGTGTAGACAGGATTCCTGGTCTGACCGCAGTCCCTGAAAATTTCTTCCTTGGGTGACTGCTCCCCATCCCCGGAGGCTCGCGTCCGTGGTTACCAGGATCCAGTCCTGAATTCCGAACCTGCGACCCTCCAGAAGGTGAGCACTTTGCAGCCACCATAGAAGAGACACCCTGGCCCCGGGGGACAGTGTTATTTTCCGATGTAAATGTAGATGAGACCCGGACCATTTGTCCAGAAGGTCCCATTGAAACATCCTTGCATGGAACCTGCCGAAGGGGATGGCCTCGTAGGCTGCCACCATTTTCCCCAGCACACGAGTGCATTGATGAACTGACACTCTTTTTGGCTTTAGCAGGTCTCTGACCATGTTTTGGATGTCCTGGGCTTTTTCCAACGGGAGAAAAACCTTCTTTTGTTCCGTATCCAGTATCGTACCTAGGAACGTTAGTCGAGTTGTCGGAATCAACTGTGACTTCGGTAGATTTAGAATCCAACCGTGTTGCTGGAGCACTCTCAGAGAGAGTGTCACATTGCTCAGCAATTGCTCTATTGATCTCGCCTTTATCAGGAGATCGTCCAAGTATGGGATAATTGTGACCCCATGCTTGCGCAGGACCACCATCATTTCCGCCATAATCTTGGTGAAAATCCTTGGGGCCGTGGAAAGCCCAAACGGCAACGTCTGAAATTGGTAATAACAATCCTGTACAGCGAATCTCAGGTACTCCTGATGGGAAGGATATATGGGGACATGAAGGTAAGCATCCTTTATGTCCAGTGACACCATAAACTCCCCCTCCTCCATGCTGGCTATTATCGCCCTGAGCGATTCCATCTTGAATTTGAATCTTTTCATGTACAGGTTTAGGGATTTTAGATTCAAAATAGGTCTGACCGAACCATCCGGTTTCGGGACCACAAAGAGGGTTGAATAGTACCCTCTTCCCTATTGATTCAAGGGAACCCTGATAACTACTTGCTGTTGACACAGCGTTTGAATTGCAGCTAACACTACATCCCTGTCTGGGGTAGAAGCTGGTAAGGCCGACTTGAAAAATCTGCGTGGGGGCACCTCTTCAAATTCCAGTTTGTAGCCTTGGGAAACTATTTCCAACGCCCAAGGATTCAGGTCTGAGCTGACCCAGACCTGGCTGAAGAGTCGAAGACGAGCCCCCACCGGTGCGGACTCCCGCAGGGGAGCCCCAGCGTCATGCAGTGGGTTTTGTAGAAGCCGGGGAGGACTTCTGTTCCTGGGCACCAGCCGAAGCAGGTGTTCTTTTCCCTCTACCCTTACCTCTGGCAAGGAAGGAGGATCCCCGACCTCTTCTGGACTTTTGTGACCGAAAGGACTGCATCTGATATGTTGGAGTTTTCTTCTGCTGTTGGGGAATAAACGGTAAAAAGTTAGATTTACCTGCGGTAGCTGTGGAAACCAGGTCCGCCAGCCCATCCCCAAACAACACGTCTCCCCTATAGGGTAGAACCTCCATATGCTTTTTCGAATCCGCATCACCGGCGGGTCCATAAGGATCTTCTCGCTGAAATAGCCATGGCATTGGCTCTGGAAGCCAGTAATCCTATGTCCCTTTGAGCGTCTCTCATATACAAGACCGCGTCTTTGATATGGGCTAGAATTAACAAAACAGTATCTCTATCCATGGTATCAAGGTCAGCCGACAGGTTATCTGTCCAGGCTGAAATTGCGCTACATACCCATGCCGACGCAATTGTCGGTCTTAGCAAAGCTCCAGTATGTGAATAAATAGACTTTAAAGTAGTCTCTTGCCTGCAATCCGCAGGATCCTTGAGGGCCGCTGTGTCTGGAGACGGTAGCGCCACTTTCTTTGACAGGCGCGTTAAAGCCTTGTTCACAGTGGGAGAGGATTCCCAACGTACCCTGTCCTGTGTAGGGAAGGGGTATGCCATATTAATTCTTTTGGGAATCTGCGGTCTCTTATCCGGAGTCACCCAAGCTTTTAAAAAAACTCATTAAGTTCATGAGATGGGGGAAAGTTTATTATCTGTTTCTTTCCCTTAAACATGTGTACCCTCATGTCAGGAACAGAGGGTTCATCAGCAATATGCAACACATCTCTTATTGCTATAATCATACACTGAATGCTCTTTGTCACCTTAGGGTGCAATGTAGCTTCATCATAGTCGACACTGGAATCAGAGTCCGTGTCAGTAGTTGTGTCCACAATTTTTGCCAAGGGACGCTTTTGAGACCCCGACGGGCCCTGTGAGTCGGTCCAATCCGAGGATTGACCCCCTGACGCCTCCCCGAATTCAGCCTTATCTAGCCTTTTATGTAAAGATGTCACACTTGCATTCAACATATGCCACATGACCATCCATTCCTGAGCCGGCACTACCGACGGGGACACACCACTCATCTGCTATACCTCCTCCTTGGAGAAGCCTTCCGCTTCAGACATGTCGACACGCACGTACCGACCCCCCCCCCCCCCCCCCCCCCACACACACACACAGGGATATACCGATAAAGGGACAAAACCCCAACCAGGCCCTTAGGAGAGACAGAGAGAGAGTTGCCAGCACACACCCAGCGCCCAAATGACACTGGAAAAATAAGAATTTACTTACCGATAATTCTATTTCTCGTAGTCCGTGGTGGATGCTGGGGACTCCGTCAGGACCATGGGGAATAGCGGCTCCGCAGGAGACAGGGCACAAAAGTAAAAGCTTTAGGATCAGGTGGTGTGCACTGGCTCCTCCCCCTATGACCCTCCTCCAAGCCTCAGTTAGGATACTGTGCCCCGGACGAGCGTACACAATAAGGAAGGATTTTGAATCCCGGGTAAGACTCATACCAGCCACACCAATCACACTGTACAACCTGTGATCTGAACCCAGTTAACAGCATGATAACAGCGGAGCCTCTGAAAAGATGGCTCACAACAATAATAACCCGATTTTTGTAACAATAACTATGTACAAGTATTGCAGACAATCCGCACTTGGGATGGGCGCCCAGCATCCACTACGGACTACGAGAAATAGAATTATCGGTAAGTAAATTCTTATTTTCTCTGACGTCCTAGTGGATGCTGGGAACTCCGTAAGGACCATGGGGATTATACCAAAGCTCCCAAACGGGCGGGAGAGTGCGGATGACTCTGCAGCACCGAATGAGAGAACTCCAGGTCCTCCTCAGCCAGGGTGTGCCCCTGACCAAGTAGCAGCTCGGCAAAGTTGTAAAGCCGAGACCCCTCGGGCAGCCGCCCAGGATGAGCCCACCTTCCTTGTGGAATGGGCATTTACATATTTTGGCTGTGGCAGGCCTGCCACAGAATGTGCAAGCTGAATTGTACCACACATCCAACTAGCAATCGTCTGCTTAGAAGCAAGAGCACCCAGTTTTTTGGGTGCCTACAGGATAACAGCAAGTCAGTTTTCCTGACTCCAGCCGTCCTGGAACCTATATTTTCAGGGCCCTGACAACATCCAGCAACTTGGAGTCCTCCAAGTCCCTAGTGGCCGCAGGTACCACAATAAGCTGGTGCAGGTGAAACGCTGACACCACCTTAGGGAGAAACTGGGGACGAGTCCGCAGCTCTGCCCTGTCCGAATGGACAATCAGATATGGGCTTTGTGAGACAAAGCCGCCAATTCTGACACTCGCCTGGCCGAGGCCAGGGCCAACAGCATGGTCACTTTCCATGTGAGATATTTCAAATCCACAGATTTGAGCGGTTTAAACCAATGTGATTTGAGGAATCCCAGAACTACGTTGAGATCCCACAGTGCCACTGGAGGCACAAAAGGGGGTTGTATATGCAGTACTCCCTTGACAAACTTCTGGACTTCAGGAACTGAAGCCAATCTTTTCTGGAAGAAAATTGACAGGGCCGAAATTTGAACCCTAATGGACCCCAATTTGAGGCCCATAGACACTCCTGTTTGCAGGAAATGCAGGAATCGACCGAGTTGAAATTTCTTCGTGGGGCCTTCCTGGCCTCACACCACGCAACATATTTTCGCCACATGTGGTGATAATGTTGTGCGGTCACCTCCTTCCTGGCTTTGACCAGGGTAGGAATGACCTCTTCCGGAATGCCTTTTTCCCTTAGGATCCGGCGTTCCACCGCCATGCCGTCAAACGCAGCCGCGGTAAGTCTTGGAACAGACATGGTACTTGCTGAAGCAAGTCCCTTCTTAGCGGCAGAGGCCATGAGTCCTCTGTGAGCATTTCTTGAAGTTCCGGGTACCAAGTCCTTCTTGGCCAATCCGGAGCGACGAGTATAGTTCTTACTCCTCTACGTCTTATAATTCTCAGTACCTTGGGTATGAGAAGCAGAGGAGGGAACACATACACCGACTGGTACACCCACGGTGTTACCAGAACGTCCACAGCTATTGCCTGAGGGTCTCTTGACCTGGCGCAATACCTGTCCAGTTTTTTGTTCAGGCGGGACGCCATCATGTCCACCTTTGGTCTTTCCCAACGGTTCACAATCATGTGGAAGACTTCCCGATGAAGTCCCCACTCTCCCGGGTGGAGGTCGTGCCTGCTGAGGAAGTCTGCTTCCCAGTTGTCCACTCCCGGAATGAACACTGCTGACAGTGTTATCACATGATTTTCTGCCCAGCGAAGAATCCTTGCAGTTTCTGCCATTGCCCTCCTGCTTCTTGTGCCGCCCTGTCTGTTTACGTGGGCGACTGCCGTGATGTTGTCCCACTGGATCAATACCGGCTGACCTTGAAGCAGAGGTCTTGCTAAGCTTAGAGCATTGTAAATTGCCCTTAGCTCCAGTATATTTATGTGGAGAGAAGTCTCCAGACTATATCACACTCCCTGGAAATTTTTTCCCTGTGTGACTGCTCCCCAGCCTCTCAGGCTGGCATCCGTGGTCAGCAGGACCCAGTCCTGAATGCCGAATCTGCGGCCCTTTAATAGATGAGCACTCTGCAGCCACCGCAGAAGAAACACCCTTGTCCTTGGAGACAGGGTTATCCGCTGATGCATCTGAAGATGCGATCCGGACCATTTTTCCAGCAGATCCCACTGAAAAGTTCTTGCGTGAAATCTGCCGAATGGAATCGCTTCGCAAGAAGCCACCATTTTTCCCAGGACCCTTGTGCAATGATGCACTGACACTTTTCCTGGTTTTAGGAGGTTCCTGACTAGCTCGGATAACTCCCTGGCTTTCTTCTCCGGGAGAAACACCCTTTTCTGGACTGTGTCCAGAATCATCCCTAGGAACAGCAGACGTGTCGTCGGAAACAGCTGCGATTTTGGAATATTTAGAATCCACCCGTGCTGTCGTAGAACTACTTGAGATAGTGCTACTCCGACCTCCAACTGTTCTCTGGACCTTGCCCTTATCAGGAGATCGTCCATTTTCTTTGAATTAGAATCATCATTTCGGTCATTACCTTGGTAAAGACCCGGGGTGCCGTGGACAATCCAAACGGCAGCGTCTGAAACTGATAGTGACAGTTCTGTACCACGAACCTGAGGTACCCTTGGTGAGAAGGGCAAATTGGGACATGGAGGTAAGTATCCCTGATGTCCAGGGACACCATATAGTCCCCTTCTTCCTGGTTCGCTATCACTGCTCTGAGTGACTCCATCTTGATTTGAACCTTTGTATGTAAGTGTTCAAATATTTCAGATTTAGAATAGGTCTCACCGAGCCGTCTGGCTTCAGTACCACAATATAGTGTGGAATAATACCCCTTTCCTTGTTGTAGGAGGGGTACTTTGATTATCACCTGCTGGGAATACAGCTTGTGAATTGTTTCCAATACTGCCTCCCTGTCGGAGGGAGACGTTGGTAAAGCAGACTTCAGGAACCTGCGAGGGGGAGACGTCTCGAATTTCCAATCTGTACCCCTGGGATACTACTTGTAGGCTCCAGGGCTCCACTTGCGAGTGAGCCCACTGCGTGCTGAAACTCTTGAGACGACCCCCCACCGCACCTGAGTCCGCTTGTACGCTCCCCAGCGTCATGCTGAGGACTTGGTAGAAGCGGTGGAGGGCTTCTGTTCCTGGGAATGGGCTGCCTGCTGCAGTCTTCTTCCCTTTCCTCTATCCCTGGGCAGATATGACTGGCCTTTTGCCCCTTATGGGGACGAAAGGACTGAGGCTGAAAAGACGGTGTCTTTTTCTGCTGAGATGTGACTTGGGGTAAAAAAAGGTGGATTTTCCAGCTGTTGCCGTGGCCACCAGGTCCGATGGACCGACCCCAAATAACTCCTCCCCTTTATACGGCAATACTTCCATGTGCCGTTTGGAATCTGCATCACCTGACCACTGTCGTGTCCATAAACATCTTCTGGCAGATATGGACATCGCACTTACTCTTGATGCCAGAGTGCAAATATCCCTCTGTGCATCTCGCATATATAGAAATGCATCCTTTAAATGCTCTATAGTCAATAAAATACTGTCCCTGTCAAGGGTATCAATATTTTCAGTCAGGGAATCCGACCAAGCCACCCCAGCGCTGCACATCCAGGCTGAGGCGATCGCTGGTCGCAGTATAACACCAATATGTGTGTATATACTTTTTAGGATATTTTCCAGCCTCCTATCAGCTGGCTCCTTGAGGGCGGCCGTATCTGAAGACGGTAACGCAACTTGTGATAAGCGTGTGAGCGCCTTCATTTAATTTATCTGATTCAGGAAAAACTACAGGTAGTTTTTTCACACCCCACATAATACCCTTTTTTGTGGTACTTGTAGTATCAGAAATATGTAACACCTCCTTCATTGCCCTTAACATGTAACGTGTGGCCCTAAAGGAAAATACGTTTGTTTCTTCACCGTCGACACTGGAGTCAGTGTCCGTGTCTGTGTCTGTGTCGACCGACTGAGGTAAATGGGCGTTTTAAAGCCCCTGACGGTGTTTGAGACGCCTGGACAGGTACTAATTTGTTTGCCGGCCGTCTCATGTCGTCAACCGACCTTGCAGCGTGTTGACATTATCACGTAATTCCCTAAATAAGCCATCCATTCCGGTGTCGACTCCCTAGAGAGTGACATCACCATTACAGGCAATTGCTCCGCCTCCTCACCAACATCGTCCTTATACATGTCGACACACACGTACCGACACACAGCACACACACAGGGAATGCTCTGATAGAGGACAGGACCCCACTAGCCCTTTGGGGAGACAGAGGGAGAGTTTGCCAGCACACACCAAAACGCTATAATTATACAGGGACAACCTTTATATAAGTGTTTTCCCTTATAGCATCTTAATATATAATCATATCGCCAAATAAGTGCCCCCCCTCTCTGTTTTAACCCTGTTTCTGTAGTGCAGTGCAGGGGAGAGCCTGGGAGCCTTCCCTCCAGCAGTTCTGTGAGGGAAAATGGCGCTGTGTGCTGAGGAGAATAGGCCCCGCCCCCTTTTCGGCGGGCTTCTTCTCCCGTTTTTCTGACAACCTGGCAGGGGTTAAATACATCCATATAGCCCCAGAGGCTATATGTGATGTATTTTTAGCCAGTATAGGTACTTTCATTGCTGCCCAGGGCGCCCCCCCCAGCGCCCTGCACCCTCAGTGACCGTTGGTGTGAAGTGTGCTGAGAGCAATGGCGCACAGCTGCAGTGCTGTGCGCTACCTCATGAAGACTGAGAAGTCTTCAGCCGCCGATTTCTGGACCTCTTCTCTCTTCAGCATCTGCAAGGGGGTCGGCGGCGCGGCTCCGGTGACCCATCCAGGCTGTACCTGTGATCGTCCCTCTGGAGCTAGTGTCCAGTAGCCTAAGAAGCCAATCCATCCTGCACGCAGGTGAGTTCACTTCTTCTCCCCTAAGTCCCTCGTTGCAGTGAGCCTGTTGCCAGCAGGACTCACTGAAAATAAAAAACCTAATAAAACTTTTACTCTAAGCAGCTCTTTAGGAGAGCCACCTAGATTGCACCCTTCTCGGCCGGGCACAAAAACCTAACTGAGGCTTGGAGGAGGGTCATAGGGGGAGGAGCCAGTGCACACCACCTGATCCTAAAGCTTTTACTTTTGTGCCCTGTCTCCTGCGGAGCCGCTATTCCCCATGGTCCTGACGGAGTCCCCAGCATCCACTTAGGACGTCAGAGAAAACCAGATAGCGCTTTTATATTATAGAGATATAGATATAGATATATATATATATATATATATATATATCTATATCTATCCAATTTCCCACTCACTGCGCGCCAATGTGCCCCCCCTTTCTTTTTTCCAACCTCTGAAGCGTTCAGCAGGGGAGAGTCCGGTGAGCCAGCGTTTCTCATGCAGCTCTGTGGAGAAAATGGCGCTGGTTAGTGCTGAGGGATCAAGCTCCGCCCCCCCCAGTGGCGGGCTTCGGTTCCTCTTCAATTTTCACAAAAATGGCGGGGGATCATCTATTTGCTGCCTCTGCAGCCTAATAGCACCTTATTGCCCAAAAACGAAGTTTATTGCTGCCCAGGGCGCCCCCCCTGCATCCATCAGTGCCGTCTGTGTGTTGTGTATGGGAGCAATGGTGCGCAGCTTACCGCTGCGTGCCTTACCTCATGAAGATCTGAAGTTTTCTGCCGCCTGAGATGTCTTCTTGTTTCTCATACTCACCCGGCTTCTATCTTCCGGCATCTGTGAGGAGGACGGCGGCGCGGCTCCGGGACGAACCCCAGGGTGAGACCTGTGTTCCGACTCCCTCTGGAGCTAATGGTGTCCAGTAGCCTAAGAAGCAGAGCCTATCAGTTAAGTAGGTCTGCTTCTCTCTCCTCAGTCCACGATGCAGGGAGCCTGTTGCCAACAGGACTCCCTGAAAATAAAAAACCTAACAAAATTCTTTTTCCACAGAGAAATCAGGAGAGCTCTCTGCAGTGTACCCTTCTTCTCTGGGCACAGAATCTAACAGAGGTCTGGAGGAGGGGCATAGAGGGAGGAGCCAGTGCATACCCATAGGAAGAGTTCTTTTAGGTGCCCATGTCTCCTGCGGAGCCCGTCTATACCCCATGGTCCTTACGGAGTCCCCAGCATCCTCTAGGACGTAAGAGAAAAGTATAATTCTTGATTGTAGTTATATAAAGAATGATTTTATGGGGGTATTTTACAGAAAAACACTAACTTTATAGCCAGCGCTGACATTTTGTAATGTCGGGAGGGATCAGAAGATTCCTCCCCTGAAGATGGTGTTCGCTATCGGAGAACCAAATTCCAAAAAGTAAAGCTTTTCAGAGCTTTGTAACCTTGACCAGGCCGTTGTTAAATGGCTGGGATATTTAAACCATGTGGAACTACTTACATACCGCATTTTAATAGTTATGAAATATAGACCCCCACAGTGTTTAGCAGAGTTTCTAACAGTACTTGTCATGAAAGTCCATTGCATCCACCCAGCAATTGTCATTATATAATCCACACAAAAAGATTTCAAAGGTTATATATAGCTATTTCAGTATAAAGAGAAATAAATATGGAACACACAAGTAAAACAAAACACGTACCGTGTAGGTCAGGCTTTTTCAACCAGTGTGCCGTGGGACACTAGTGTGCCGCGACCCGTTGCAAGGTGTGCCGCGGAG
Organism: Pseudophryne corroboree; assembly: GCF_028390025.1. NCBI lineage: Eukaryota > Metazoa > Chordata > Amphibia > Anura > Myobatrachidae > Pseudophryne > Pseudophryne corroboree. The sequence goes on from NC_086451.1 coordinate 69,560,786, forward strand.
CCAGAGCAGCTTCCTGCACCTTCAGAGTGAACTGTTGGCCCGGGCTCTTCTTAGAGGGTCAGCAGAGCCGGCCCTAACCAATATGATGCCCTAGGCAAGATTTTGGCTGGTGCCCCCTAGCACCCCCGCTAGTTCCGCTTCTGACCCTGCACCCCTTTCCCAGCACCATCACCCCCCACCCATAGTAGTCCTTTTTTTTTTTTCCTACCCCCTGTAATTTAAATAAGAACAGTGTGCACATTCGGCGCACAGTCCAAAAAGGTATGTGTTTTTGCTGGCAAGGGGCATAGCCACACAATAGTACCTCCAATTCAACTTATGCCTCACAGTAGTGCAACTTTATTCACAAATTATAATGCGATAGTGTCCCTTATTCTTCATTACATCACACAGTAGTACCACTTTACCTTATATACGTTACTCATCACAGTAGTTCCCCTCATTCACATAACATCATACTGAATTGCTCCTTATTCACATTACACAAGACCATATTGCTCTTTATTCTCATTACACCACACCATATTGCTCTTTATTCATATTAGACCACACAGTAGTGCCCTTTCTATACGTTACACCACACAGTAGAGCACCTTATACACATAATGCTACACATTGGTAATGCATTTATACACATAATACCACACAGTAATGCCCCTTACACATGACACACATTATTAATGTCCTTAAAAACATAATGTGCCTTACACATTATGCCAACCCTTATTAATGCCCTTATACACATAATTTCCCTTACACATGACACACATTGTTAATGCCCTTATACACATAATGACACACAAAGTCCCTTACACATATGCCGCACATGATTACTGCTCTTATACATATAATGACACACATAGTGCCCCTTACACATATGTTACACATTATTAATGCCCTTATACACGTAATGACACATATAGTTCCTGACGCGAGTCAACTGGCAGCTCTGCTAACGTCGGTGCCTATTTTTTATGAAAATGCATCTTATTTGCATTGCTGTGTAGCATGGATGCACAAGCAGCTTCTACTGATTAAAGTGATATGCGGCATGCCTATATACTATGTGCGACTGTGGCTGTATCTGCATATGAAATGCTACACACAGAATATAGGCATGCCGCATATCATTTTAATCAGAAGAAGCTGCTTGTGCCCCTAGGCATACCAGATGCCCTAGGCAATTGCCTAGTTTGCCTATGCCTAGGGCCGGCTCTGAGGGTCAGTCATGCTCCGGCCATGACCCATGCCTTGAAGATGCAGCGGTGTGATATCATAGGTCATGGCAACCATGTCTCACCACCCAGCCAGACCACCCGCCTGCATACACATCTTCCAGTTCCCGCCTGCATCCACAGCTGTCCTTGCCCACCCACATCCACACCTGCCCGACCGCCCGCTGCTCAGTATTCGCAGCACTCCACTATGAACAACCCCCGCCACTGAGGGACATGGAGGACAGCTGACTGGTAGCGGCTAATATTTGTTATGTTATGTTATTTCTCCTGTGGGGAGCAATAGGATTTATGGGGGGAACAATGTGAATAATTCATGTGGGAAGTAATAGGATTTATGTAGGGAGCAACATAATTTATGTGGGGAGCAATGTGATTGTTTTTTCTGTGTAGGCCAATGTATGTGTGGATTTGTTTTTTACTGTGAGGGCCAATATGTATTATTATTATTTTTTTTTCTGTGGGTGAACTGATGGTGTGACTTGGCAATTTTAAAATATTGTTTGGTGTGCCGCGAGTAAAAAAAAGGTTGAAAATCACTGGTGTAGGTAGACAGCGGGGACGGGGGATATGGTCATTATTATTATTACTATTTTATTTAACCTATATAGTTAAAAGAAAGAAAAAAAAATAGTATGGACATTTACGTGTATTTCAGCTACTGTATATCAGTTTTGCGGACTATTAAAACTCTGTTTCAGTCAGTAAATTTTACTGACTGTTGTAAACTAGGAACAAGATGCCCTGGATTCTGCCAGCAATCCATACGAGTGGATGATGGGATTGGCAGCTCAAGTACACAGTGCTCCTGCACGGCTGCCAAGAGGATGACCTGGCTGGGTCAAGCAAAGAGTTTCCCACATAGCGGATCAAAGCAGCAGGTGAGCCGAACGTATGGACGAAAACATTTATTGTGGGGACACATGCGAGTCTACTTCACAACGGACACTTTACAGCTGAACCTCGGCGACAGCTATAAATGCTGCACCAGTCACAGACTAGCGGAATGATAATCAAGGCTGCATATTACCATACAGGGAGATGGAATGGGTATGACGTGCTCTCAGCTACACTCCTCATTATATAGAGTTATATTACAGTGGGCGCAACAACGGACTTCTAGTTAAAGGAGGCCAGGGCCCGGCTTCTCCACACAGAGGCAATTATCCAGCCTGGCAGGGACCTTGACCTCCCCCCTCCGGCCCTCATGTCTTAGAGCTTGGTGCCAATACAATTTCTGAAAGACCCTCTTTGTCCAGGGGGCTCTGATAAGGTCTCTCTGGAACAAAACAGGGTTTTTCCTCAAACCATGAAAATAATTGGGACATTGCAATAATGAGTCACTAAACTAAAGACACCCAGCAAAGCATCGGGAGACCCCCCCATCAAGCACCACTACTCCATCCAGACTTTCACTTCTCCTCCTGCTTATTGCTTCCATATTTCTCATCTACTGCAGCATGTTCCTAATAACAGCGTCCCCCTCTGGCTTCAGACAAGCTGCTCACAAATACATAGTTCATATATAATGGATTATGGGTCAGTGCACGCATGGAAAATCCCAATCCCTAGTACTCATTGCAGTGTGTCAGCCTGGGATAACAGTAGGCCAATGGTCCCCCACCTTTTGCAGGCAATCAGAAGAGGGGGGGGGGGGAGAGAGGGGGCAGGGACAGGGCATCACTGCCACTACAGAGCACAGCAGGAATCTGTCTGGGTAGGGGGGGGTTCCCTCTGCAGCAAATGATTGTGTAAAGCAAACAGTTATACTAAAGATAGGGCTTTACAGGCTAATCCTTGTAATCGCCAGTTCAATCCTGAGCAAAGGAGACATGAGCTAACCCTTTCACTGCTGGCTGCGAGATTCAAATACGGAGCGACGACAAGCAGCCATAAATGGGAGAGGGCACAAAAAGAATACACATTTACTTTCAGCATTACAAAGCAACATTCACAGCAACACACGAGCGGAGGATTCAACCCACAGCTGTACAGAGGTAGACGGAGCTTTATGTAACTGCAATTGCTGCTCAGTTCAAGTAATAGCATATTACATATTACAAATATTTTCGGGGCCAGCTCCAATCTTTGGTGGTTCAGGAATAGCGAGGTAATCAGTACTAAGTACTCGCACAATATACTTTCATTGTTATGATATCCAATCAGAAATGAACCACATTGCATCTAAAAAAAATGGATTTGCAGGTGTATTACTACAACCCTCACTATTTACACTGGCAGCAAAGACAATGGGGTGGAAATTGCACAATCACAGATGCATGAGAGCACACAACAAACCCGTTTTCCTGTGCTCATTCCATCTAATACCCCTTTTCCACTACTAAGCACGGGTCGCAGCCCGGAGCCCGACACGGGTGCTACCCGGCTGCTGCCCATGGTCAGCCCCCTTTCCCACTGCGCTCACCAACCCGGCATATTGCCGGGTTGGTGACACTGCTAGTGACGTGGCAGGGGCGGAGCTGGGAGATCACATGATTCACTTGAATCATGATTGATTCACGGGTAGGATTCACGGGTCACTTGATTCGGGTTTTTGCGGGAGGAACCTTTTCCACTAGCAAAAAACACGGGTAAATGCGCGCCCCTGTGCATTTACCCATGTTTTTTGAGCTAGTGGAAAAGGGGTACAAGGCTGGCTACACACTGGAGCGATGTCTGGATGATTAGTCGATTCGGAACGTCAAATCGCCTACATTGCTCAGTGTGTACTGGTGATTGCGCGCTCCCCCCGTCTCTAGCAATGGACACTAGTGCCCAGATTTATCAACCCTTGGAGAGTGATAAATTGCACGGTAATAAAGAACCAATCAACTCCTAACGGTCATTTTTCAAATGCAGCCTGTAACATGGCAGTTAGGAAGCTGATTGGCTGGTACTTTATCACTGTGCAATTTATCACTCTGCAACGTTTGCTAAATCTGTGCGTAGGTTTGATGTGCAGCACATCATACCTAGCGATACTGCTAGCGCCCTTGTTTGTGTCAATGAAGGACGGAACGTGAGCATTCCTGTCCTTTATTAATTTGTCTCAGTGTGTACACAGAATCTGGGCTAAATGGCATTCGTTCCAATGTCGGAACGATTGCCTGTCACTCCAGTGTGTATACAACCTTAATTACAGGCAAACTCATTGGATAAGTTTGATTGAACTAATCTGCAAGTACAAAGAAGTGGTGTAAGTACAGGATGGCTAGACTAGCAAATGTCCAGGGGCCCATCGAGCTCTGGTATGGATAGGACCGTAGCCGCGGCCTGGATGTCCGGACTCCAGGATCATCGTCTGGTGCAACCATGCCGACGCTGCTGACTGCTGGGCCTGCCTGATCCCCAGCTGACTGCCGTTTACTTGAGGAGGTTCCTCTGTCATTGGGGTTCCCACTGAGGATGTTGGTGTCCCTGTGGCTCCCTGTTGGTGTGTCGGTCCCCTGGGAGTGCCTCTGGCCAGCATTCTGTACAGCTCCTTCCTCATCTGCTGGTTCCCTGTTTGGCTCCGTTGGTACATACACAGCTGCACATGTAGACCTAGGGGTTTATAGAAATCACGTAAGAGGCCCACCTTGAGAGTTTGCCAGGGGCCTCCAAACCTCTAGTTGCACCGCTGGTTCAAAGTTAAATAAACGATAAATGTGCGATCACTGCTGGCAGACTCCCTGCAGTTTCATTTTATAGACGTGTGGGCAAACATTTTAGTGATCAGAATAAAATGCTCCTTTCAGTCAACCCATACTTTTATGTATCTCTCATTCTGGTAACTCTCTGACTTTTCCTTACAGCTGCTGAGACGAGGCTGTGGGCTAAAGTGCACCTCTCCAGGCTTAACAGGCAGGGAATACAGGACTTAATTGAATAGATCCAAGACAACAATTAGCCACAGACTAAACCCCGTGGCTAATTGGATATGCCCCATAGAGTCTTCCATCTTAAATGACAAGCTTTCATTTAGAGCAGTGCTTCTTCTCAACAGGTCATGTTCTGAGGATTTCGGTCTGTGGAATAATTACTGACCCAGCAAAATAGGTCAACTCACCTGTGGATGCTTAACAAAATCCAGATAACATGACCTGTTGGGTTTTACAATTACACTGGGTAATTAGACAGTAACAGCGTGTACACACAAACGTGTGCGCTGTTGAAAAAAAAACACAACTATGTGATCAGAATCCGCCCCATTGTGTGAGCCAACAACCTTATAACTATAGAAAACTGCTACATGCTAACAGTTTCTCATTCCCTATCCACATGGAACCCTTCTGTGGGCAAACACTAGGTGATCAGTCTGACGATATAGCGTTCCCATGCGGCTCAGAACTATATCTCCTGCAGATCATATAGTGTGTACCGCCGATCGACCGTGCATGCCCAGCGGACTGTTATCGCAACGTCACCTCTTCTCTGCTGCACAGTATATGTGACGATGCAATGAATGACGCAATGCTGCTAAATGTAGCATGGAACGGTACATTGGGGGTAATTCCAAGTTGATCGCAGCAGGATTTTTGTTAGCAATTGGGCAAAACCAAGTGCACTGCAGGGGAGGCAGATGTAACATGTGCAGAGAGAGTTATATTTGGGTGTGGTGTGTTCAATCTGCAATCTAAATTGCAGTGTAAAAATAAAGCAGCCAGTATTTACCCTGCACAGAAACAATATAACCCACCCAAATCTAACTCTTTCTGCACATGTTATATCTGCCTCCCCTGCAGTGCACATGGTTTTGCCCAATTGCTATCAAAAATCCTGCTGCGATCAACTTGGAATTACCCCCATTGTGCCATCGTCCACTGCATGTATCATGCCGACACTGGGTACACACATAATTTAGTGTGAAAGTAGGGTGGTATGGAATACCATTAAGATTTATGGTGGTGGTACGCAGTACCACCAGCCTACCGCTGGGGCATAATTTATAAGGGGCATTTTTGTGTGTGGGACATAAAATGGTGTCTGTGGCATAACGGTGTGTGGCATAATGTGTAATGGGCATTACGATGTGTGGCATAATGTGTAATGGGCATTACAGTGTGTGGCATCATGTGGCCATGCCCATATTGTCATGTAGCTACTCCACTAGTTTCGTGTGACCACACCTCCATGTGACCTCGCCCGTTTCCCAGCATAACAGTACATATGTTGCAGATCATGTAGATGGAGCACAAGTGTGTTCAGTGACTAACACAATAGATCTACAGGTGCTACTAATTATTCCCAACCCCCATCATGGTAAAATGCTGCAATTCGTGGGTCTGTGGGGAGGTAGTGGGGCTAAAATGACGTAATTCGCTTAATGTAGCTCCGTCTCCTCCATATGGAGCAGTGATTCCAGGTGTAATATCTCCACCCTGCCCGCTTCACTAGGAAGCAGTCACGATGAGGAAATTCTGCCTACTCTCCCAGTGGTGCGGGGTACTACCCGGAAAGTCAGGAGTCTCCTGCAACTTCCAATACTGTAGGCAAGTATGGCAGTGGGCATCTACCCTTAAGCTCTGAAAATCAGCTCTAAGGTCACCTAAATAGTCACAATATGGGGCGCGACCACGTAAAACAGGTGTATGACTATCTCATCCACTCAAATGCTGCTGCGGCACCAGCTCATTGACAGCAGCACTTAGACATATGAATGGAAAAATAAATAAATTATGTATATGTCCCAGGTATACAGTCATGCACACACTGACCTGGAGAACAATTGGTCCCATTTATGTTACATTTGGATTTCATACTTCACTGGCATGAAAAGAATACACATACTAGCCTTCTTTCTGCTAATCTCCTATATAATAGCCCAGAGTGACTGTGTGGCTAGTGTTGGGCGTGGCTAAGAGCTCTCATTGGGTTAGCGCCAGGGCAGATCCTCCCCCTGGTGACGTCAGAGGTCACTTCACCAACTTGGTCTTAGCGGCAGTGTCAGATAGCACTGTGTGTAGGGTCTGCTCCTCCGCCGCCACAGTAACATGCATGTGGCACTACGGACCGCCGTTTAGCCGAGCTGCTGCTGCTGGCCGGAAGCCGTGCCGTGGAGGGAGCGCCATAACGTGTCACTGCAGCTGGCTCAGCTGCATGCCGCGCTACAGCACTGAGGAGAGGGGGGGGGGGGCGTCTCCACACAGGACACTACCGGCTGGACATGAGTAAGTAGCGCCGCTGCAGCAGCAGAGGGCTGCAGGAGCCTGGCAGTGTGCTGCTGCTCTCCCCTTTCCTGCCATGCACAACACATGGGGGGTAATTCCAAGTTGATCGCAGCAGGACATTTTTTAGCAATTGGGCAAAACCATTTGCACTGCAGGGGAGGCAGATTTAACATGTGCAGAGATGTCCGACTTCCTGTGACAAGAAGTTCTCTTCACAAATATTTTCAAAGCCCTCACAACATCCAAGGACTTTAAGGTAACTGAGGAGTCAGTAGCAACTGGCACCACAATAGGTTGGTTGATATGAAAAGCTGATACAACCTTTGGAAGAAATTGCTGACGCGTTCTGAGCTCAGCTCTATCTTCATGGAAAATCAAGTAGGGGCTCTTGCATGACAATGTCCCCAATTCTGACACATGTCTAGCAGATGCCAATGCCAACAGTGTGACTGCCTTCCAAGTAAGAAACTTGACGTCCACCTCCTGTAAAGGCTCGAACCAAACCGACTGCAGGAACTGAAGCACCACATTAAGATCCCAAGGTGCCGGGGGAGGCACAAAGGGAGGTTGGATGTGCAGAACCCCTTTCAGGAATGTCTGAACCTCAGGGAAAGTAGCCAATTGTTTCTGGAAGAAAATGGACAATTCCGAAATCTGGACCTTTATGGATCCCAAGCGTAGGCCCACATCCACACCTGATTGTAGAAAGAGGAGAAACCGTCCCAGTTGAAACTCCACCGTAGGAAACTTCTTGGATTCACACCAAGACACATACTTTTTCCAAATCCGATGGTAATGTTTAGACGTTACTCCCTTCCTAGCCTGTATCAGGGTAGGAATGACCTTTCTTGGAATGCCCTTCCGAGCCAAGATCTGTCGTTCAACCTCCATGCCGTCAAACGTAACCGCGGTAAGTCTTGATATGTGATTGGCACCAGGAGTAATTCCAGAAGATCTGCATACCAAGCCTTTCTTGGCCAGTCCGGAGCAATGAACTCTTGTCATTTTTATTAGTTTGAGAATCCTTGGGATGAGTGGAAGTGGAGGGAACACATACACTGAGTGGAACACCCACAGAGTCACCAGTGCGTCCACCGCAACTGCTTGCGGGTCTCTCCACCTGGAACAGTACCTCCGAAGCTTCTTGTTGAGGCGGGAGGCCATCATGTCTATCTGAGGGACACCCCATCGGCTTGTCACCTCTGCGAACACCTCTGGGTGGAGGCCCCATTCTCCTGGATGGAGATCATGTCTGCTGAGGCAGTCTGCTTCCCAGTTGTCCACTCCCGGAATGAAGATTGCTGACAGCACCACCACGTGCTTTTCTGCCCAGAGGAGGAGTCTTGTTACCTCTGACATTGCCGCTCTGCTCTTCGTTCCGCCCTGTCGGTTTATGTAGGACACTACGTTTACTGTAGGACACTGAACCTGAATGGCTTGATCTTGCAGAAGATGTGCCGCTTGCAGAAGGCCGTTGTATACGGCTCTTAGTTCCAGAATGTTTATCGGAATGATGGATTCCAGACTTGACCACTTTCCTTGGAAGTTTTCCCCTTGGGTGACTGCTCCCCAACCTCTGAGGCTTGCATCCGTGGTTAGAAGGATCCAATTCTGAATCCCGAACCTGCGGCCACCAGAGGAGTGAAATTCTGGCTTTCGGCGACAGGCGTATCCGCTGGTGCATGTGAAGATGTGATCCCGACCATTTGTCCAGGAGATCCAGTTGGAAGGACTGTGCATGGAATCTTCTGTACTGTAGAGCCTTGTAGGAGGCAACCATCTCCCCAGGACATCCCGGACCATTGATTGGATCACCAACGCTTTCTCCACCGACACCCTCTGCACTTCCGTGTCGAGAATCATCCCCAGGACGGATAGTCTCCTTGTCGGCTCCAAATGTGACTTTGGAAGGTTCAGGATCCACCCATGATCCTGGAGTAGTTGAGTTGAGAGAGTAATGCTCTGTAACAGCTTCTCCCTGGAAGATGCTTTTATCAGTAGATCATCCAGATATGGAATTATGTTCACTCCCTGCTTGCGGAGGAGTAACATCATCTCTGCCATGACCTTGGTGAACACCCTTGGTGCTGTGAAGAGGCCAAATGGCAGCGCCTGGAACTGATAGTGACAGTCCAGCAGCGCAAATCTTAGATAAGCCTGGTGAGGCGGCCAGATCAGAACGTGAAGGTACACATCCTTGATATCCAGGGATACCAGGAATTCCCCATCCTCCAAACCTGAGATCACCGCTCTCAGAGACTCCATCTTGAATTTGAATTCCCTCAAGTAGGGGTTCAATGACTGTAGGTTTAATATCGGCCTCACCGAACCGTCCGGTTTCGGTACCACAAACAGTTTTTAGTAATAACCCTTGTGTAGTAGGTGAGGTGAAACTGGAACAATGACATTTGTTTGAACCAATTTTTGAATGGCTTCCTGTAGGATAGCACTTTCTGTCAGCGAAGCTGGTAAGCCTGATTTGAAGAATCTGTGAGGTGGGAGTACTTGAAACTCCAGTCCGTACCCCTGGGTAACATTCTCATTTACACAGGGGTCTAGGCATGATGACGCCCAGATGCGACTGAAATGCTTTAGCCTTGCCCCCACCTGTCCTACCTCCAGGCTGGGAGGTCCACTGTCATGCTGAAGACTTAGAGGAAGCAGAACCTGGTTTCTGTTCCTGAGAACCTGTTGGTGCAGGTTTTCTGGATTTTACCCGACCTACTCTAAAGAAAGTGGAAAGGGGTTTGGATTTTTTAACTTTTGCGGTCCGAAAGGACTGCATTGTAGATGTAGGATAAGATTTTTCTAGCCGTTGGTGCTGCAGAGGGAAGAAAAGTTGACTTACCTGCAGTTGCCGTGGAGATCCACGCATCCAATGCGTCCCCAAACAGAGCCTGACCTGTGAAGGGTAGGTTTTCAACACTTTTCTTGGATTCTGCATCCGCAGTCCATTGGCGTAGCCGAGACTGCCATGGAAGTAGCCCTCAGCATGCCAAGATTTTTCATGGCCTCTACCATGAAACCTGCAGAATCCTGTATGTGAAGCAAAAACAATTCAACGTCACTCCTATCCATAGTATCTAAGTCCTCTAGTAACGTGCCTGACCACTTTACTATGGCCTTAGAAATCCACGCACAAGCAATGGTGGGCCTTAAAGCTACTCCAGTAGCTGTGTATAGTGATTTGAGCGTAGTCTCAATCTTGCGGTCAGCCGGTTCTTTTAAAGCGGTTGAACCAGGAACAGGTAAAATCACCTTTTTTGACAACCTAGATACAGAAGCGTCTACTATAGGGGGGATTTCCCCACTTCTTTCTGTCCTCTTCAGGGAAAGGGAAAGCAAGGAGAACCCTTTTTGGGATCTGGATTTTTTTTCTCCGGATTTTCCCAGGATTTTTCAAAGAGTTTAATTCCTTAGAAGCCGGGAAGGTAAGCGAGGATTTTTTACTTTCTGTAAAATAAGATTCCTCTACCTGCTCAGGTACTTTCTCAGAAATATGTAAAATATCCCCAACGGCTTCAATCATTAGTTGCACCCCCTTAGCAAGTGTGCATCCCCCCACAAATCCCCATAACCATCCCCTGTATCAGAGTCGGTATCAGTGTCAACTTGCATTATCTGGGTAAGTGTACGTTTTTGTGGGTATTATTGTCAAACCCTCCACAGATTTTATCAAAAACGGTGTTTCTTTCTCAGTAGGCGACATCCTTGCTGAAATCTGGGATATCATTCCCCTTAAAGAATCCACCCATGGAGGTTCAGAGAGTTGGGAAAGCACATTGCAGTCCTGAGTACATGGAATAGACCCTTCAGGAGACGATACACACTGAGTCTGCAGTACAGAACACAGAGTCCTTAGACATGGTAACGTGAGATATACCCACTTACACACAGGAAAATGTCAGACACAGTTTCCCGCGGAGTACCTTCAGAGAGTTACAGAGTATAAGGAGCCAGCCACACAGCGCCTCAGTAGGCAGTTATTATGATAAAAGCCCGGCCCTGACTAACTAACCTTAATAGGGTAGTTAGTACTGTTACCACACTCCCCCCTGTCAATAACACCCTGGTACCGCAGAGGTATTGCTGTAGTTATCTGGAGGGCAACGTCCCTGTTAGCGTCTCTTTCCTATGATCTGCAGGGAGAAAATGGCGCTGGTGAATGCTGGATCCGCTCTGAGAGGAAGCCTTGCCCCTTGCAATGGCGCGCGTCTTCCCGCACTAAGTTGTTTATACTGGCCTGAGGTGTTTGTCGCTAACAGCAGGGATTAGCTCCTGTTAGCCAAGTGACCAGTTTAGGGTGAATTGCGCTGGCCCAGAACACCCTTCAAGCGCCCACAGTGTGTTGCTGAGCCCCTGCCGGAGTGCAGCCTGTCAGAGCTGTGCTCCCACCCTGGTGCCGCCATTCCCGCCGGCGATCCGCTAACCGGACCACAGGTGCTATACTCACCACTCTTCTTTCTTCTGGCTCTGTTAGGGGGTGGCGGCCTTGCTGCAGGAGTGAGCGGTCGCCTCGTGGGCTTGCGATCAGCACCCTCAGGAGCTCAGTGTCCTCTCAGTGGAGATAGAGAACCATTAACGTCAAGAGTTGGTTCCTTCCCCCCCCCCCCCCCCTTTAAGTCCCACGAAGCAGGGAGGCTGTTGCCAGCAGCCTTCCTATAACCTAACAAACTCAGAAAATAATAAAAGTAGAAAAACACCTAAGAGCTTCCCTAGCTGTGATTAGCTCCTCTGGCCACAATTTCTAAACAGAGTCTGGTAGGAGGGGCATAGAGGGAGGAGCCAGCCCACACTATTAAACTGTTAAAGTGCCCATGGCTCCCAAAGGACCCGTCTATACCCCATGGTACTAAATGGAACCCCAGCATCCTCTAGGACGTAAGAGAAATTATTATTGGCTGTTCCCGGGTGATTTCTCACCTGTTATAGCACATCTCACATCTGTGTGCATGTGTTTTTACTGGTTTTGTACAACGCAGTGGAACAGGTTGGCTCTGTAAATGTGATATGGGACTACGACACAGTTTGGGAGGGACTCACTTTGGGCCCCATTGCAGAACACAGTCAAAGCACCTGTTGGAAAGGGGTGGTCTTCTGTATGCCGGCGGTCGGGCTCCCGGCGCTCAGTATACCGGCGCCGGGAGCCCGACAGCCGGCATACAGACACTTATTTTCCGTTGGAAAGCAGGAGCGTACATGATTACAGCACATTGCATGGGCTTTATTGCTGCTGTAGAGGAAGTGAGTGACACTGTGGTTACAGATGTCTGGGAATTCCGTTTGTCTCCCTGTTACACACCTGTCTGTGGCGAAGGCTCCCCTAGTGTACTATTCATAAGACAGGGAGCGTATGATGTATGTTGTCCATTGTCCGGAGTGTCATCTGTGTCCTTGTATTGCTGACCCCACCCCTATGAGTTTCACCTGTTGGCAATGATGAGACACAGAGCTAATAATTACAGTATGGGACAATTCCCTGGCTGTGAGGCTGCTACATGTTTTGTGGTCCTCTCCCTCCCCCACACTTGTAGAACGTGTCTGTCTAGGACCTGGCGGATTGACTCTTTTCAGGAGCTCACACACCTACTCTCCTGTGGTTTGCTGTCTGATATGCTCCAGGTCGTCATCGCAGGGGAATTACTGGGAAACAAACAATTGCACAAGTTGTCTTTACAAGTCTGAGTGAATGCAGCACAGTTTTTAGACTGGAAATGTTCTAGAACACAAATGCCCGTTCTAATTAATTCATTGTTGGCCAACATCCTATATATTACTGGCCTTATAAGGTTGGCCTGGGGCCATTGCCTGTGTGAAACATTGGAGATTTTGTGCCACTTTTTCGAAAATTGCATGTTAGGATTCATCATTGTATATGAACTGCCCTACATTTATATGTACATGTAGAATCTCAAAAGCAGATTGTATGTATGTAATGCGTATTTAGCTAAAGGGGCAATTCCATGAAAATATGGACATAGGGGGCGATTCAATTCTTTCCCCCTGCGGCGGCTGCTAGGGAGCATAAAACTGAGCAATTCAATTGTTGTTCCGTTTACACGGCAGTTAACCAAGGGAGAGACATTTCTTCTCGCAGCCTCCTGAGGTGTGAGAAGAAATGTCAGATGTCTGCACTTTCGGGAGGCCGTTTCAGTTGTGGTTCTCCCAGGGCACTATGAGATTGCGCCCAACGGAGCAATTCAATTGTTGCTCTGTTTGGGTGCGCATGCAGCTGGGGACACACATTTCAGCTCACAGCCTCCTGAGGTGCGAGCTGAAGTGTGTATAAACTAACTCTGTGGTTTGGGCACTCAAATGGTAGTTTGAATGCCCTAACCTGTACTTTAGATGAATTTATCCACTTTACTAATGGGCACGCATATGGGGCAACAATTGGATCGGCCCCCAAGGTGTCCAAACGGAAGTTGGGTTTAGTCATTTTACTCAACTAAACCCTGTTTGGGCATGAAATGTGCAATATGCATGGGCGCCCAAAGGCAATTATGGAGACTATGTAGGGTGGCAAATCCCGGGACATTTTTTCAATCCCCGGAATCGGGATTGAAAAATGGTCAATCCTGGGATTCCCGGATTGGCTGCTTTTCTATGTGTCCCACTCCCCCTGCCCTGGGGGGGGGGGGGGGGGACTACACATCCTAGGCGATTTGGCAGGCGGCCATAGTTTTGGGGTCTAATCATCTTGTTTAGATGGGAAAACAAGACACCCAAAAAACAATTGAATTGCTCCCACATAGCCTAAAACATAAAAGTCAGCACAGGTACAAGATGTTGTCACTGGGCTCTTTAAACTAGCCGTGTTCACTAAATTAAACCAAAATTCTGGGCAGGTTTCATCCATTTGCATATAAAGCTAAGAAAATATGTGTTTGATTACATTATTACAGAATATCGCAATTTCAGAGTTAATATAATGGAGATAAGGCAATTATTATTTATTTATTACCAGTTATTTATATAGTGCACACATATTCTGCAGCGTTTTACAGAGAATATTTGCCCATTCACATCAGTCCCTGCCCCAGTGGAGCTTACAATCTGTATTCCCATATCACATGTGCACACACTTTCACACTAGGGTTAATATTGTTGGGAGCCAATTTACCTACCAGTATATTTTTGGATTGTGGGAGGAAACCGGAGTACCCGGAGGAAACCCAGGCAAGTACGGGGAGAATATACAAACTCCGCACAGTTAGGGCCATGGTGGGAATCGAACCCATAACATCAGTGATGTGAGGCAGTAATGCTAACCACTACACCATCTGTACTGCAATATAAAAGCCATAAATAATTTCCTCTCCATGATATGGTTACATACTAGCTAATTCCATTACTGAAAAAGTTAAAAAGTTTGATTCATTCATTAAGATTTTGAGATACAGTCCGGTCCATAACTATTGGAACATCGACACAATTCTCATATTTTGGGCTCTATACATCACCACAATGGATTTGAAATGAAACAAACAAACAAACAAACAAGATGTGCTTTAACTGCAGACTTTCCGCTTTAATTTGAGGGTATTTACATCCAAATCAGGTGAACGGTGTAGGAATTACAACGGTTTCTATATGTGCCTCCACTTTTTAAGGGACCAAAAGTAATGGAACAAACTAAAAAAAATCCTAAATCAAACTTGCACTTTTTAATACTTTGTTGCAAATCCTTTGCAGTCAATTACAGCCTGAAGCCTGGAACGCATAGACATCACCAGACGCTGGGTTTCATCCCTGGGGCTGCTCTGCCGGGCCTCTACTGCAAATGTCTTCAGATCTTGCTTGTTCTTGGGGCATTTTCCCTTCAGTTTTGTCTTCATCAAGTGAAATGCATGCATAACATTCCACTTATTTGCCTAAAAAAACTCTTTGGTTGCTTTCGCAGTATGCTTCCAGTGAGTTCTGAAGCATTTGACTGAATATGAGCATGAGCAGATAATATTGCCCGAAACACTTCAGAATTCATCCTGCTGCTTTTGTCAGAAGTCACATTATCAATAAATACAAGGGAACCAGTTCCATTGGCAGCCATACATGCCCACACCATGACACTACTACCACCACCATGCTTCACTGATGAGGTGGTATGTTTTGGATCATGAGCATTTCCTTTCCTTCTCCATACTCTTCTCTTCCCATCACTCTGGTACAAGTTGATCTTTGTCTCATCTATCCATAGGATGTTGTTCCAGAACTCTAAAGGCTTTTTTAGATGTTGTTTGGCAAACTCTAATCTGGACTTCCTGTTTTTGTGACTCACCAATGGTTTACATCTTGTGGTGAACCCTCTATATTCACTCTTGTGAAGTCTTCTCTTGATTGCTGACTTTGACACATATACACCTACCTCCTGGAGAGTGTTCTTGATCTGGGCAACTGTTGTGAAGGGGTTTTCTTCACCAGGTAAACAATTCTTCTGTCATCCACCACAGTTGTTTACCGTGGTCTTCCGTGTCTTTTGGTGTTGCTGAGCTCCCTGGTGCGTTCTTTCTGTTTAAGAATGTTCCAAACAGTTGATTTGGCCACACCTAGGGGTATATTCAATTGACGTTGAAAGCTGCCGCCTGTTGAAAAGACGTCAGTTTTCGACTTTTTTAGGTCGGAAGGGGTTCCAACCTATTCAATATATTCGACAAGTCGAGGAATTCGACTTGTCGAAAAGCACGTGGATCGGCGGAATAGCTGCCGATCCACGTGCTTGTGTCGAAAACGGGGCCAAAACCGACAGCTTTTGGACCCCTTTTCGACCATCTCACTTCGACTCGATGGGGAGAGCAGCGCCGGAGACTGGAGAGCCGAGCGGGGATGGGGAGAGCCGAGGCAGGGACCGCGTGAGCAGCGCTACAGCAGCGTCCACCCAGCTCCAGCAAGCGAGACCTCGCTTGCCGTGAGCGGCGGCTGTGATGCAGGGACAGAGAGGAGGGACTGGAGAGTCAGAGAGACTGGGGGGCGAGCCACTGGCAGACGGGGGAGAGCAGAGCTACAGCATATACCCCCTATTGTTTTTGCTATATCTCTGATGGGTTTGTTTTGATTTTTCAGCCTAATGATGGCTTGCTTCACTGATAGTGGCAGCTCTTTGGATCTCATATTGAGAGTCGACAGCAACAGATTCCAAACGCAAATGTCCCACCTGGAATCTACTCCAGACCTTTTACCTGCTTAATTGATGAAATAACGAGGGAATAGCCCACTCCTGTCCATGAAATAGCTTTTGAGTCGATTGTCCCATTACTTTTGGCCCCTTAAAAAGTGGGAGACACATATAGAAACCGTTGTAATTCCTACACTGTTCACCTGATTTGGATGTAAATACCCTCAAATTAAAGCGGAAAGTCTGCAGTTAAAGCACATCTTGTTTGTTTCATTTCAAATCCATTGTGGTGATGTATAGAGACCAAAATATGAGAATTGTGTCGATGTCCCAATAGTTATGGACCCGACTGTATTATCTCACCGCACCGCATGGTGATTCTGCTACTTTATTCAAAAATGTGCCCAGGTTACACAAATTGTCATAGTTTTACCAAATTTATGTAGATGTTTCCCAGGATGTCACACACATAGTAACATGTCTCATACATGGGGATTCCGTTACTGACTGAAAGTAGGCTGATTTATCAAGGATAGCTTACACAATATACCACTTGATAGTATTTTACATGGGGTTATTGTGGGCTGTTGTCTGTGACATGATGATTTGTTCACATTAACCCTCAGTCAGGCGCAGCTGTCCTGACAGGCGCCGCAAAGCTGTTCTCGCTCCCCTCTCCGCCCCAAGGGGGCGCAGGGGCGTCCCTCCTAGTACCTTCCTATCTCTAGCTGCTGTTTGAAACCCCCCTAGTCAGTTTTCCCACAGCCTACGTGGAGTGCAGTAATGACCCTCCTGGCCTCTCAGGCCCACTGCGCCCAAACTCATCCGACTTTTGAAGGTTCATATTTCCTTTTATTTTCATCTATCAATTGTTTATTTTGCTCATTTTATGAATGAAAATTACAAAGGTTGTGGATATTTTGCGGTAATATGTAGGCTTGTCCAGGGTGGCCTCTCAGGCATACTGCGCCTTCATATTTCAGTATTTTTTGTTTTACTTACTTTGAGGTTAAAAAATGAGTTTTTTTTTAATCAGATTTCGAATATTCTCTCTTTGTACGTCCTAATGAAGGTTACTGATCACTTTAAGAGCGTCAGAATTGAGTTAATTAGGTGCTAATGACTATTTTCTAACAGGCGCCTGTCAGACGCACTGCGCCTGAACCCAGGAGTCCCAGAGGTGCGCCTGATGGAGGGTTAATGGAGGCAGCTGTATAATGAAGAGTTTATCACTGTAAAAGGTTATTCTGTTACAAGTGGAATTGCCCAGATATAGATTAAAAGACTGATAGCGCTAATTAATGTATCAAACTGCAATAAAATGTTGACAATACAAAAACACTGCTCGTCTTGTTAGATCCTGGCCAGAGCTGGATCTGAAAATTAACATATATACAAACAAAAAATGTGTGCCAACAAAACATTCCCAATCCCATGAAACCACCACCACCAGCATGAACTGTTGCCACAAGACAGAATGGATCAACGGATGAATGCTCTTTAGGTCAGCGCTTCCCAAATTCCTAACTTACAGTCCAGATTTCAAGGATATCACTGTTTGAGCACAGGTGACCTAATTAGTACCTCAAACTTGATTTAACCATTTGAACTCAAGTATGAATATCATTCAATTCTGAACTGTAATCGCAGAGTTTGGGAAACACTGGTTTATTATATCAAATGATGGCCATACTATCTGCAAGTTGTAACAAAAAGATCATCCAGACCGGGCTAACCAGGCGTTGCCTCAGCCTCCTGTTCTTAGCGGACAGGAGCATGGCGAGATGTTCTGCTCCTGTAGCGCCATCTGCTTCATGGTTCAATTGGCTGTGGGAGACACTTCTACATGCCTTTGATGTAATGCATGGTTACTGTAAACTCTACAGACTGTTGTGTGGGAACATCCCAGGAGATCAGCAGTTTCATAGATACTCAGTGGGTCATTCAGATCTGATCACTGCGCTGCTAATTTAATAGTCGCCGCCCACAGGGAGATTGTAAATTTGCCATGCAAGTGTGCGATACTATGTGTACGCCGAACTGCTAAAAATCCACTTTGTGCAGTCTCTGGCAGTCCAGCACTTACTCCTCCAGTGCAATCGCATCAAGCTGATCGGGGCCAGAGCTGATGTCAGACACCCTCCCTGAAAACGCTTGGACACGCCTGCGTTTTTCCGAACACTCCCAGTAAATGGTCAGTTGCCACCCACAGCTACCTCCTGTCAATAACCTTGCGATCCCCTGTGCAAATGGATTTTTTCGCACAATCCCATTGCTGACCGGCGATGCCCGTTGTTGTCCGATGCGCGTGTGCATTGCGGTGCATACGCATGTGCGTTTAGTACCTGATCACCCGCTTTGCGAAAACACACAGCAGCAATCAGATCTGAATTACCCCCTCAAACCATGCTGTCTGCAACCAACTTTCATTCTTTAGTCAGTGTCACTAAGATCACATTTCACCATTCTGCATGGTCTAAACAACTGAACCTCTTGAACATGTCTGTATGCTTTTATGAATTCAGCTGCCACATAATTGATTTTATTCAATATTTTTATTAAGGAGCAGGTGTACCTCATAAAGTGACTAACATTAATAATGTATACATACATACATACATACATACATACACAGCCATGTGTGTATGTGTATATATATATATATATATATATATATATATATATATATATATATATATATATATATATATATATATATATATATATATATATATACACACACACACACAATATGATCTTGATCCAGCTCATGGTCATGTTTAACCCATGCACACAAATGTTTACAGCTAAAGCCGTCCTAAACTTACTGACTGCGCATCAGAATCACAGCGGATGAAACAGTTTTAGGAAAACCAAACAAGTAGACACAATCGTGCGTTCGGATTTTACCATCCATTTTACCTCAGTGAAATCAAAGTCATGAGATGTTATTTTAACAATTATATCCAGGGACAACACTTCTGCTGGCTGATGCCTCGTTACCATAGTCGATTAGAATGTGCTTTTTTTTTGCTTATACATGCTTAACTTCAATAAATCATATTAATATAAAACAGAGGTTACCACGGCCCTCGAGGCACACTAACAGTAAAGGTTTCAAAGATAGCCATACATGAACACAGGTGACTTAATTAGTACCTCGGTTATTTTGATTTAACCATCTGAGCTCAAGCCTGCCCTGTTAGTGTGCCTGATATACACTGATATAATGCCTAGGAAATAACAGGGGAGGAATAACCCCACATGCACACAAACTAGTTATTGCTGCAAAGGGCAAACATTTTCAGGACGATATTGTATATCAGTGAAGAGTTTACATTTTAACAGTGATCTGGGCCCCAAAGAGTGAATCTGCACACACTACAAAAATCCTACACGGCATATGTCCTAATATCAAAGGTAATATGGCTTTTTATTTGCTGTACGGAGGGGTGTGGATCATAGGGTTGACAGTAACCAGGGCAACAGCCATTAGGTCAAACACTATTGGTCGACAGTGACTAGGTTGACACCTGAAATAGGTCGACAAGGTCATTAGGTCGACATGGGAAAGGTCGACATGTATGAAGGTCGACATGAGTTCTTTTATATTTTTGTTGGTGTCGTTTTCTTCATAAAGTGACCGGGAACCCCAATTAGTCCACCGTGTTCGCTCTCCATGTTTCGGGCAAGGTGCCTCGCTGCACTCGGCACAGGTTACTATTCCCAATCGTAGTCCATGTGGATCGTAACGTATGAAAAAGGGGGGGGGGGGTTTAAATGAAAAAATAATTTTTTTTAAAAACTCATGGCAACCTTTTCATGTGTCGACCTAGTGACCATGTCGACCTAAAGACTGGATACCATATGGAGCTATTCAACTAGAAGCGATGTTGAGTCGAGATGTTCTGCTGCGCATATCTCCAATACTTATAGTCACTTACCATCTGCATTTTTCCATTATGGGGGAGATTTATCAAATTTTGGAGAGTGATAAAGTGGAGAGTTACCAACCAATCAGCTTCTATAATTTTACACTCTGTATTAGAAAAGATGACAGAAACTGGTTGCTATGAACAACTTCTCCACTTTCTCTCTCTCCAAGATTTGATAAATCTCCCCCAATATATGGCTGCCAACTATCGGAATGTTTACTAGTTGGTAACCCTGACAAACTGTACATACAGACAATGAATAGGTTCTAATCAAACATGTTAACACTATGCGGCGTGGAATTGACATGCGTGTGAGGCTCCACCAACCAAAGAGGTTTGAGAAGTGCCCCATGTCTGCATTTTAATGAGAAATGGGGCAACGATCTGCAGGACGATTGTACAAATAACATTTTTTTTTTAAAAACAGGAGAGAAGTAGTTCTCATCTAAAACTTATGTCACACTCCCAGACATCACATGGAAGAGGCTGCGCTGCGGCTGAATGAATATTATACATTTCCTTCCTTTAATGACACAACTTATAAACCACCAAGATCTGAGGCTTACTGACGGATCGTGCTATACTTCCTGCTGTTCGCTGTCAGACATTATTTTACTCTTAAATGAAGACATAACACAACCAGGGACTTTCAAGTTTACCGGTCAACAGAAACACTCCTAACCACGTGGTGATTAAAGATTGTACTTAAAAAATATACTGCTTATACAGAGTATACAGAGGTGGAACAATTTAATTTTGCCTACAACACACAGTAAGATCATACCTCCTAACCATCCTGCTTTTCATGGGGCAGATGTATTAAAAGCCTGAAGACAGCATAAGGAAGTGATAAACCAGTGATAAGTGCAAGGTGATAAAACCACCAGCCAATCAGCTCCTGTTAATTTACATATTGGAGCTGATTAACTGGTGCGTTGCTCTTATCACTGGTTTATCACTTCCCTATGCCTTCTCCAGGTTAATACATCTGCCCCAATGTCCTTCAATCCCACCTGTGGGGCGCAGAGTCCAGAGGTGCTTATGTGTATTTTTTTCTTTCCTTCGGGGGGGGGGGGGGGGGGGGGGTGCAGTAAATAAATGCTGTGAGCTATGTCTATTAACTGGAGAGAGGAACTGGGGGCATGTCCAGCAACTCCCAGAGCATGGGCCACGCACTCAGCATGGCGAAGACAGGGGCGTGGCTCATGGGCACAGAACTTCCCTCAAAACCAAGCACGCTTTTCCAAGGGAGCATGGCAGCCTGCAGGTTTTAATATTTGAGATTATGGGGAGCAGAATAGCGGTGAGGATGCATACCATGAACCAGGGGGCACTGCGCGGCGTAACAAACTGGGTGCACTACAGTGTGTTCCCCAAATTTGTGGTGAGTGTAAAATTTACACAGAATACTTTTTTCAAAAGATTGCCAGTATATAATTTTGACAATTTTATTGGTTGGGGCCCCCATAAATTAGTTGCCCTGGGGCTTCCACAAGCCTTAATCCAGCCCTGTTTGGACTAAGGGGGAAATATACTAAGCAGTGAAAAGGGCGGAGAAGTGAGCCAGTGGAGATGTTGCCCATGTCAGCACTGAATTAACAATTATAATTTGCATACTATAAAATTATACAAGGAACAAAATTCACTATATATACTCAAGCCAAGTCTGTATTGGAAAATTTCCTATTTTCTCAAGCACAGGCACGTCTAGATTTTACAAAAAACAAGTATTATAGATGGGGTGCTAAAACGGGACGTTTACTGGCCTCATTAACTAAGGGATACAAACGGAGATACCATATTGTCTCTATTACGGAGCCTGGGACCTCCTCTTGTCTAACGAAAACGTCTGACATATCAAAAGCTTTCCATGAATACTATAGCAATTTATACTCTGCTAGACCGTCGAACTCCGAATCGTTGGAAGATGTAATTAGGGAGGCCAACTTGCCAAACTTGGAACCTGACCAAATAGATCTTTTAGACTCTGAAATCACGGAAGAAGAAATACGGTCGGCAATTTCCTCCCTGCATACCTGTAAAGCCCCGGGGCCTGATGGCTTCTCTGGAGAATATTTTAAAATCTTGTCCACAGACATTATACCGACTCTATTAGAACTCTATCGCACCATACACAAAAAATGCCCATCTTATCCCTCTTTCAACACAGCTTTCACTACCCTAATTCCGAAACCGGACCGCGACCCTACATTGCTAAGTTCATATCGTCCCATTACCTTACTAAACGTAGACTTTAAAATTCTGTCCAAAATTATGTCTACTAGATTGCAATCATTCTCTTCTTCTCTCTGTTCGTCCCACCAATTAGGTTTCACCCGAGGTAGGCAATTAGTTAAGGGTATCCGTACGGCTATTGCAGCTATAGTTGCAGCCAACAATAATCCTTCTGTTCCAAACATGCTATTGAGCCTTGACGCTCAAAAAGCTTTTGATACGGTATCCTGGCCCTTTTTATTTAACATACTGTCGACTCGAAATTTCGGCCCTAACTTTGTCAATCTAATAAAGTTTTTTTACAGCTCTCCTATGACTTCTCTTTTAATTAATGGCACAAGGAGTGACCCTATTATTATGTCCAGAGGCACTCGTCAGGGCTGCCCCTTATCTCCCCTACTTTTTAATTTATCCCTTCACCCCCTACTTCGTATAATTGATTCCTGGCCTGTTTTGAAAGGTAAATCTATTGGCACTGCTGAGGTGAAACTTACTGCATTCGCGGATGACGTCTTAATATATATCTCCAATCCTAAACATTCTCTTACTCCGCTATTGGATTTGCTGGATAGGGTGGGATCTCTCTCTGGCTTTCTTATTAATTTCGAGAAATCTAGTGCACTTTATTTGAAACAAGGATTCTATAGGCCACTGTGGGCGGCACAATTGCCCCTGAGTTGGGCGAAACAGAGACTCCCATACTTGGGAGTTATTCTCCCTAAAAATATCGTAAATCTCTATGATATTAATATCAAGAAAACGCTCTCTAAAATTATAAAGGATCTTGGAGATATGGATCGCTTACAACTTTCCTTTTTAGGCAGAGCAAATATCCTTAAAATGATATACTTTCCAAAACTCCTTTTCCCGTTGCAAGTTCTCCCCCTCCTTCTTTCTAAACAAGACCTATTACAGGTAACATCGACTTTTAGGAAATTCATTTGGGATAATAAGAGAGCGAGAATAGGTCTATTTAAATTGTGTCAGCCTAAATCTAATGGGGGAATTAACTTTCCGGATATTTTGACGTATAGCTATGCTTCCCATATCCGCTACATTAGGGACTGGCTATCTGGTGCTCAAATCTATACTGACTCATTTCTTGAACAAAATTTTATTCCTCATATATCCTTGATAGCTTTTTTACACCTAAATGACGCTGAGATTTCTGCAGACTTGATTATTAATCCCCTTTTAATGACTACGAGAAAAGTTTGGTTATCCTTGAGACATAAATATAAATTACACAAACACCTGTCTATCCACTTGCCTTTCTTACGAAATCCAAGTTTCCAAAGTGGTGAGGCTACCTATCCTTTTACTGAATGGGATTCACAGGGGCTTTGCAAAGTAGGACAGCTGATTAATTTTGACTCTCATAGATCACTATCTTACACAGAGGCCATATCTAAATATACATGCATTGGCCCCCAGAACTTTGCTTTCCTTCCCTTCAAGCCCAGCATTACGCTAGTAAGGTCTCTAGATTATTGCCGACGGGCGATTGGGATAATCATCTGGATCGTTTGCTATTGAAACCAGTGCAATCCAAGGGTGCTATCTCTTTCTATTATAAACATCTCCATACCACAATAGAACATTCTACATTTAAAACAGGAATAGCCCAATGGTTAGACTATTTTCCGCACCTAGATGTCGATAAGCTATTACACGTTACATATATCCACCACCATGTTCCCAGCGGCTAAATACACAGAGATGTATCTCAATATATTTCATAGGTCTTATATTTCTCCTCATAGGGGATTTTTGATAGGCCTCTTGGATGATCCTTCTTGTCCCAAATGTGGACATCACACGGCAGACCTTTATCACTGTTTATGGGCTTGCCCACTTCTAAGACGGTTTTGGTTAACAGTATGGCGCTTTGCTTCCCAACATTTAGTGAATTATGTCCCCTTCACACCAGAGTGGGCGATTTTTGGTCTGCTCCCCCCTGGTACCAGAACTACCAAGGCCGTAAAAAAACTACTTTTAGCAATTTCATCAGCCGCCAGAAAAGCCGTTTTGCAAATGTGGATACAATGTTCTGTCCCGACTTTAGAGATGTTTAAAGACAAACTATTTTTTATATATCACATGGATTGGTTAGAGGCCTCGCTCCAAAAAGAGTCTCGCACTGAATCATTTTTTGCAACATGGGAAAGTTTTATAGAGACGTTGCCCACCCCTACTAAAGAGGCCATTAATCATTGTTTCCGCAACACGCTTTGGTATGAAACCAGGATTTTTCTTAATGATCCTCCCGTCACCTGCGATAGTGTAGGGCTCGCGGTCATGGCATGATCCCATCTCTCCAGGCGGCATAGGTGGTCTTATGACCATTGGCTGTAGAACTATAATATTGTGTTTGTCACACTTGGTCATGACTATGATATTGAATCTTGAAGTATTTCCCACATTGTACAACATATTTTGTGACATATGCAGTGTATTTCTTCTGTGTTATAACTCACAACGCTCATGTGAATGTTGTTACTTTTCTCTCTGAAATGCTTCAATAAAGAAAGAAATGTTAAAAAAAAAAAAAAAATTATACAAGGATGCTGATTGGTTGCCATGGGCAACTTCTCCACTGGCTCACTTCTCCACTCCCTTTACTGCTTGGTACATCTCCTCCGAAAACTGTAGAGAATTTGGTTCACTCACTAACAAGTAGTAGCAGCCTTTTATGCATACATTTAAGTTCAGGGACTGGTGGAAAATGCAGTGGGATAATGATATGGTCTGTGTGCTTGCCATCATCACTAAGCCAAGGTAATTGTGTGACAAAGGGTCCATATCATTCCAATTTGGCTACATACCTCTACTGCCAACTGGACAAAGGGTCCTAACCTGCCTATGTGCAGCACTTTAAGGTTGCATAACCACTCAGTTGGCAAGACACTTCAGTTCTCGACTTATAATTGGCTGTGGAGGGGGAGTGTGAGCAGGACGACCAATTAAAAACTGCAATTTCTTTGACCACCGCTTCTGATTGGTCCTTCAGCTCACACACTCTGTGTGTAGTAGTCCCCAGCTCCAGGGTAGTGTGATACTGTCCTATCTGCAAGTGCTACATTAACCTACCATAAACTAGATTACTACCTTAGATTAAAAAGGTTAAAAAAAACATGAGACAGAATTATTTTGTAATCTAATAACTGTAGCTAGAATTGTTTTTTTTAACACACTCAAAACCAAATTCATAACTTTTTCAGTCACAAAGAAATGTTTAGGGGGGAAAAAACAAACCCACATCATGGGGCAGATGTATTAAGCGTTCGAGAGAGTTCAAGTACCATCCAATTAGCTATCATTTTACAGGCTGTGCTTGCAAAGTGACAGAAGCTGATTTTCAGTCCCCTAATTGAATAGCAAATCAACGCGGCTGCAGGAAAAAAAATTTTATTAAATACCCACCCGCAATTGAATCAACATTAGCACTGCTAGGAAAAATGAATAAGGAGATGTATTTAGTACAGAATAATACTATGGAGTAAGAAAATAACAGCTCACCTGCCTTTTGCTCGAGCTTATTTTAATGGAGGAGCTCAAATAGAACTCAAATAGGTATTCCACTTAGAACACCACTAAACAAAACAAACTGCAAAACCTGAGAGCCCAAAGGAAATAGCTTCACCCTTCTTGCATGACTGACTGATGCTACATAAGCTTAGTAGCTCCGGGCCCAGAAGTCATGGGAAAGAATGGAAAATAAACTGCTTATTTAGACATCTATGCAGGGAGCGGAGGAGTGGAGAGTAGGGAGACACAAAGGGGATGACAGAATTATATATATAGTCGCTTCTGTCTGTCTGCTCTGGGATTTGCTACTTCTAATTTAGAACATAAAAGTCGCTCATATGTTCCATGTTCTTGACAAGCTCTTGACAAGTCTGATCTGCAAATGGAACAAGCAAAAGACACTTGGATATTCCGCATGTGATGCTGGTGGCACTGGGCAGAAAACCACAATAATCACAAGATAAAGGGTCAGCATTCTCTCTTCCAGGAAAGGGAATCTTTGGCATTCCAGCGGGTGATGAATTAGTTACTAGGCCTTACTACTGTAGAACTACCCCACGTAAAGGTAATGGGGGTCATTCCGACCCGATCGCTCGCTGCAGTTTGTCGCAGCGATCAGGTCAGAACTGCGCCGGCGCATGGCAGCTGTCGTTACCTAGCGATCGCCTCTGAGACAGAGGCAGTCGCTAGGCAGGAGGGGGCTGAAAGGCGGCGTTAAGCCGCCGTTTAGGGGGAGCGGTCCGGCCAACGCAGGCGCGGCCGGACCATTCGGAGGGCGGGCCGCAGCAGATGCGTGACGTCTCACGCAGCCGCTGCGGACAGCGGAAGCGACGAGTAACTCCCGGCCAGCCGCAGGAGCTGCGCTGCTGGGAGTTACTTCTCAAATACTAAGGCATCGCCTCTTTTGCGATGCTTTTGTATTTGTGCGGGGGGGGGGGGGGGGCGGCTCTGACATGCTGGGTGTCCCCCCGCATGTCTGAGTTTACGATCGTAGCTGTGCTAAATTTAGCACAGCTATGATCAACTCGGAATGACCCCCATTATTCAGTGTTACCATAAAGTCATGTTCCTTACTCACCACAGTTGTGTTGTCTGTCTTGAACAGTTCTGTGTTGCCATTGGTCACTTATTCCATAAAAGCAGTATTGTTGTCGATGCCCCTCCCCTGTGGACTTCCAGTGCCTACTAATGAGAAATATACATGGGAGGGGCAACGACAACAGTCGTCTACTTGCATAAAGCAAGCAACAGTAGTATACTGATAAGGAGCACTGGGCTGTGGATAGGTTTCATGTACCCAGTTGCATAGACAAGTAAAACACCACCCCACACTAGATTTTATGTTGTCCGTGGCATTCTTCTTTAAATATAAATT
The DNA here is from genome assembly GCF_028390025.1 of Pseudophryne corroboree. Classification (NCBI taxonomy): domain Eukaryota; kingdom Metazoa; phylum Chordata; class Amphibia; order Anura; family Myobatrachidae; genus Pseudophryne; species Pseudophryne corroboree. The sequence continues at coordinate 69,588,355 of NC_086451.1, forward strand.
GACTGATATAAAACAAGTGTATTTAGACGCTTAGCATAGAAAGCATCTTAAATTACTGAACTTGTACAAGGTAAATTTGTGATGGCTACAGAAGATATTCGTCTATACATAGACTTCCTATAGGTCATTAAGATCAAGAACATCATTAAACCAAACGCAGACAACTATGTGATAAAGTAGAGATAAACAGCGTCTCTATTATCTCTATGGCTTCCTGCTTTCCATACGGTTGCTGTCACATGAGTGGACAGGTCAGCAAGAACCCCACACTCGTTAATGGGGAGATTTATCAAAGCGAGATTATTTATTTATTAGCAGTTTCTTATATAGTGCAGCATATTCAGTTGCGCTTTACAATTAGAACAACAGTTATAGAACAAAACTGGGCAAAGACAGACGGACATAGAGGTAGGAAGGCCCTGCTCGCAAGCTTACAAGCTATAGCACAACCAATCAGCTCCCAGCTGTCATTTTTCAAACACTCTGTAAAATTACAGTTACAAGCTGATTGGTTGGCACTTTATCTCTCTCTCAAAGCTTTGATACAGCTCACTCTTATACGGGGAGATGTGTCAAACCTTCTAAAGAGGACAAGTGGGAAAGTTGCTGAATTCAACCAATCAGCTACTAGCTTTCCTTAATTAGCTACATTCTATACAATGATAGCTATGAGCAACTTCTATATCCGTCCTCTTTTGGAGTTTTGATATGTTGTAAACATTCTGTTGAATAAATTGGCTAGTACTAACCCCCCTAACTAACAAGGCAGAGGGCAGGAGGCGACCACGAAGTACAGTAATCTGTGCTAACACTAGCTAAACACACTTTATAGAGAATGTTCACTTTTGTCAATCAAAGCAATCGTGTCCCCCGTGTATAGCAGACATGAGCGTCCCAGTGACCCCATTAGTTACCTGGATGGGAAAGCTGGTACGCTAGCAGTTGTGCTCATTAAGCATGCATCATCCCGCTTCTAGAAAGATCATCTTGAGCCTTCATATAGGCAATAGGCTGCTACTGAATCTTTTTGTGTGTGTGTATTATATATACGGTGCGATCTTCCTGGAAAAATTGGTTCAGGAATGCCTGGTCTTTGGGAAGAGCTCTTAAAATACAGATATACAGTATACACAGGGAATACATAAAGATGATTACTCCTCCTTAGAATGTCATTCAATGTATTAGCATATTCTTGTCAGGACAAAGGTCCTGAAGAAAATTTAATAATACATTGAATCGCTAACATTCTAAGGGGGAAGAATATCTCTATTTATTCCCCCGAGTGCCACTGAATGCTCTTCTCCACACTATGCCACGGATTTATATGGCGATTCTTACAGAGGACAACGGGACGGTAACAGTGAGTGCCAGATACCATGTTTTATATCTATCTTTCTCTCTCACTATCTTTTATATATGGAAAAGAAGGCACTAAAAAGAGACTAACATAAGACTTATATTCTGAAAATCATATTACGGCTCAGGACAGGTTCAGAAAAGCGTTCCTTATTATTATATATACACATATGATTATTATATACACACACACACACACACACACACACACACGCAGTGTTCTCCCCAAGCTATAATATTTGTGAGGTCCACCCGTCAAAATGTCCCTACTGCCCGGCACTATGATGCAGCTGAAAGACACACTGCACTGGTGCTTCATATTGAAACATCAGCACAGCGCTACTTATTGGCCGGGACACAGGGCCGCTCACTACTCGTAGCCGCCCCAATCCACTCTGACCCCAGCTCACCCTGTACTGCAGGCGAGCACTGCAGCCTCACTGCCTCTCCCTCCCTCACCCAGAGCCAGACAAATGAGATTCCGGATGGAAGGGTACACAATGGGTGGCCACATACCTGCTGCTATAGGATTCGGCCCACCCCTGGTCTGTCTCCCCCCTACCCCCCAACTACAGCATAATGCCACCCGGCATTAATAAATAAATGAATTCTGGGGTACACAATGATTCTCTGGCATGTAGCATGAACAATCCATATATCCGATGATTTGTAAGGATCATGCATCTCCCCATCATCATCTCTTCCTGGCATTGCCTATTTTGTCTAGTGTAACCCAGTGTAGTGTCACTAAAATGGCTGCCTCACTTGGATCCATCATGTGTAGAATCTGTGAACTGAGGACATAAAATGGCTGCCTCGCCTCTGTGTTGTGTTCATGGTTTCTGAAAAACGCCTCGAGTCCTATTAGAGAACAGCAATATATAAATAAAATTATTTTTTACAATTTGTATGTATATAAAAAAGCATACACTGTCCTGTGTTTCTCTAGGGTGCCATTCTCCCACCCTCGGGAATGATTAGGTTTCCTTCCAGTGCATGCTCCATGATAACCAGCCAGCTGCTGCACTGGGGTGAGAAGAAAGCTTCTTTCCTGCTTTGCGGATAAGAAACCATGAGCCAGCATCCACTGATCATGGGCTTCACACCCAGATGCATAAACACAGCCCTGAATGCGCCTGTTCCCAGTTGTGTTTACATCATATCGGCTTTGATCAGGCCAGGAGATACATAAGGCTCTGGGTGGGGTGGAAAACATACATTTCAAAAGGCTGTGTGAACAGGTAGAGAAGGAGGACTGTAATTGGCCTGAAGAATGAATGTTTTCAGTATGAAACAATGGTTCTCCTGTCTCAAAGAAAAGTCTTGTTCAAAACTGAATGGTTCACATAGAGCTCTACTGATTTGGCCATTAGGGAGCATGCAAATGGCAGCTCACACTTTTACTAATATATATATTCTACAGCTATGAATCAACAATACTGGGGGAGATTTATCAATGCTTGGAGAGAGATAAAGTGGAGTGAGATAAAGTAACATCCAATCCGCTCCTGTCATTTTAGCTAGCAGCTAATTGGTTGGTAATCTCTCATTATCTGCCACCTTTCAAACAAAGGGGCACATATATCAAAGCATGAAGAGAGACCAAGTAGAGAGAGAGATAAAGTACCAGCCAATCAACTCCTGACATTTTTCAAACCCAGCCGGTGACATGGCAGTGAGGAGCTGATTGGCTGGTACTTTATCTCCATCTATTTTATCTCCATCCAAGGCTTAGTAAATAGCCCCCTGAACCTCTCTGCAAGCTTTGATACATATGCCCCACAGCCTGTAACAGAACAGAATATAAAATGCATCTGTATGCTGCTTGAGGCCCAGACGCTCGGTGGGAGTCCGGGGGCCTCACCCGTGTGTCACTCTTCTAGGGGGTGACCCCAAAATGCTGACTCCTGAGCAATGACAGGGAACCAACTGCAGTCGGCAGTGCAGCCAGAGTCTCCTGGTTGTTGGGCATGCCCTCAAAGTGATGTAATGGGACTTCCTGTGATGTCACGCCCCTCCTGTGAGGCCACACCTTCTTTTCGGCTGTGCACAGGTCCTATATACCGCACCGGGTGTTACTGACCCCGATGCCGGGGTCCCACTGTATACTATGAAATATCTGTAACTGGTGGTCCCTTTGTTAACACAGCATTAAAAACAACAGGACGAGGCTGTCAGAAAAATGTAACAAGTTGAATAACGTTTGCTCCAGCTGCAAGACCAAGCTGTTCTCTCAGTGTTTATTGTACATGGCTCTCCCACTCTCTTCATCGCCAGCCTTGCGTTCTGTCCTGATAAGATGTATCTATCCCTGTTGTGTGTACAAGACCCCATCTGTTTTCCCATGTCTGGAGGTACCTTCCACCTAGATAAAAAACAAACAAAAAAAACCAACAGTACGCATCCCCTGAGCAGGAAGAGAACATGGGGGGCCAGGACATAGCAGTACGCATCCCCTGAGCAGGAAGAGAACATGGGGGGCCAGGACATAGCAGTACGCATCCCCTGAGCAGGAAGAGAACGTGGGGGCCAGGACATAGCAGTACGCATCCCCTAAGCAGGAAGAGAACGTGGGGGCCAGGACATAGCAGTACGCATCCCCTGAGCAGGAAGAGAACATGGGGGGGCCAGGACATAGCAGTACGCATCCCCTCAGCAGGAAGAGAACGTGGGGGCCAGGACATAGCAGTACGCATCCCCTAAGCAGGAAGAGAACATGGGGGCCAGGACATAGCAGTACGCATCCCCTGAGCAGGAAGAGAACATGGGGGGCCAGGACATAGCAGTACGCATCCCCTGAGCAGGAAGAGAACATGGGGGGCCAGGACATAGCAGTATGCATCCCCTAAGCAGGAAGAGAACATGGGGGGCCAGGACATAGCAGTACGCATCCCCTGAGCAGGAAGAGAACATGGGGGGCCAGGACATAGCAGTACGCATCCCCTAAGCAGGAAGAGAACATGGGGGGCCAGGACATAACAGTACGCATCCCCTGAGCAGGAAGAGAACATGGGGGGCCAGGACATAGCAGTATGCATCCCCTAAGCAGGAAGAGAACGTGGGGGCCAGGACATAGCAGTATGCATCCCCTAAGCAGGAAGAGAACGTGGGGGCCAGGACATAGCAACATGAAAAGATATCCCCATATCAGCCATGGAAGGAACCACAACAATGTATCTTAATGCATCTGTATCCTGCCTGCAATGACCAGACTGCAAGCTCCTGGGGACCACAAGAAACCACATCCTATTGATGCTCATTTCTACAGCTTCCCAGCTGTAAAGCAACACAAGTGTATGCAGGACTCATGACAAATAACTAATAGAAGACCAGGGAGCACTTTCCAAAACGGAACAGTTAATTTTGTAGCAAAGCACCAAAGTTCTGGTTCATCTGCTGCAGCCCTTTGAGATAATCCAAATCCTCATGGAAGCAGATCATTTTAGACAAATAAGTAAAACAAGAAAAAAGGGGAAGCATAGTGCACAAAAGTTCAATATAGACAGCATATTATAGAAGGTAAACTCTGAACGCATACTATAGACACAATAAAAGCAGGCATATCAATCCTTATTAGTCTCTATACCAGACACAGTATAGCTACATTCAAGCACACAGTTCCAGCTAACCATACAATACCCTTTGTTCATGACAGGAGACCACATCCATTGTGCATTTCATCATGTAGACTTTTACTATTGACAAAACGCGTAAGGTAAATGTTCTCTGCTGATGGATGCTTTCATAAACTGCTTCTTACCAAATGGTATAGCATATTACACTGGAATGGTATGGTTGAATCTCATACCCCTTTTCCACTAGCTCAAAAAACACGGGTAAATGCACGGGGGCGCGCATTTACCCGTGTTTTTGGCAAGTGGAAAAGGGTCAACCCGGATCAAGTGACCCGTGAATCCTACCCGGCTATTTACCTGGGTAGGACACGGGAATGATCCGGGTAGGGTTGTAGTGTAAACGGGAGCCGTGTCGATGCGACACGTCTCCCGTTTACACTGTATGGAAGGGCGGCGCTTGGAGATCATGTGATCTCCCTGCGCCGCCCCTGCCGCGTCACTAGAAGCGTCACCAACCCGGCATATGCCGGGTTGTGACTGCTGATGGGAAAGGGGACGAGCACGGGTCGCAGCAGGGGGCAGCTCCCGTGTCAGGCTCCCGGCTGCGACCCGTGATCGTAAGTGGAAAAGGGGTATTACTAAGCCGTTTGTGGTGTGGAGAACATTCTGATTGATAGGACGCCATTTATCATATCTATGATACGCGTTTAGAGTGCACTATCTTGTATATGCTTTTACACACCCCTTTTTCTTGTTTTTAGATAGATAGATAGATAGATAGATAGATAGATAGATAGATAGATAGATAGATAGATAGATAGATAGATATGAGGTTGGTACAATAAGGTAAGAAGACCTCTCACATGTGTAATGTTCTCTATTTGAGCCTAATTTCTCACCAGGCTAGAGCAGGTAGACCACTGCTTCCCCCCCACGGCCATTAGACTGCGCTTCATATCAGTCATACTGTCCCAACATCAGATGTAAGATGGCGGGGCTGGCGGACACAAGCTCAGGCATTGAGGTGCGTGGTGGTTTGTGTGTCTAAAGGGCACATCAGCAACTGAAATACATCGAAAACGTGTTGAGGTGCATAGTGATAACATCATTTAACGGAAACAGGTTTGGGTTTGGTGCCCTGCCTGTGGTGGACCTGCTTGGCCGGCCGGATCATTGCTCATCTTGAAAGTCTGTTCTGCCATCAATTACAAACTCGCATTGCTGTTTCTGAGGAAATTCATGTTGTTGTGTGCACAGCTCCATATGTGTGACGGGGAGGAAGCAATGCATATTGGTGGTGAATTTGTTCGCTGCGCAGCGATCAGGCTACAAAACGGCAGTTCTGCGTATGTGGCGCAATGCGCAAGTGCGACGTACGGGCACAACGAACGATGTAGTTTTGCACAGGGTCTAGCGATGTATTTCAGTCCCACTGCTTGCCGCAGAGTGATTGACATGAAGTGGGTGTTTCCGGGTGGCAACTGACCGTTTTCAGGGAGGGTGCGGAAAAACGCAGGCGTGCCAGGCAAAACGCAGGCGTGGCTGGGCGGGTTTGTGACGTCAAATCCGGAACTGAATAGTCTGAAGTGATCGCAAGCGCGGAATAGGTTTTGAGCCACTCTGAAACTACACAAATTTTTTTTGCAGGCGCTCTGCGATACAACCGTTCGCACTTCTGCTAAGCTAAAATACACTCCCAGTGGGTGGCGGCATAGCGTTTGCACGGCTGCTAAAACTAGCTAGCGAACGATCAACTCGGAATGACCCCCATGGTTGCATCTGTGCCCATCACTCGCTAGTTCCACCACTGTACCCTGACCGCTACTCCTCCTAGTAGAACACCAAAGTATTTTCGGACACCCTCTGGGAGATATCAGAGGCAGTATTTCCCCTGTGCCAGTGGATGGAACCTGCTTACCGGAACTAGAAACAAGCTTATAGTTCTAGGTCAAGGTAAAAGGGAGAACAGGAGCACATTCCAGTCAGGGCCCCATGGCCCTCCCCAGGCACATTCCAATTTCTCTAAAAAAATCAATAATGGGTTAAATTATGAGGGACAGGTATGCAGATTAGTTGTATTGATAAGAGAGGGGTTTTAGAACGTGCAGATTAGCGGGAAAAAGTTTTTTACCAACTTTTTACAAACTTGTACTAAAATATGATTAGGTCCAGAGCATCTATTTAAAACATATTCCACACGATTTTAAAAAACCAAACACAACAAAAAGTTTTATAGATGTATTTTAGTCGTGGAAAAAAGCTATTTTTATTGGGGATTTAAGCCAGCAATTAGCGGCAGGTTGAATAGGCCCTTCCGAGCTGTATTGCTAGGTAACATATTGCCTAGGGCCCCATAACCCCATTATTGTTTGTATTATAAAAAAAGCTTTCAACCTAAATTAGTGTGGGGGGGGGGACGACGACAATGACTGGGGTGGGGGGGGGGGGGGACCGGGAGGTGACCTGGGAAGAGATAAGAAGAGGGCTAGTAAGCTTTGAACCCAGGTTGCCTATGCCCCAGATCTTCCTGCATACCTGCTGCAATACCCGTCTTAGTCGACACCCACCTCCATATTCTTTTTCACCCAAATAGTTGCAGCCTGTGCTGACGCTACTCCTGCTACCCCCCTCTCCTGTGCCATACTGTCTAAAGCTGGGTACACACCTGAACAATCTGGGCCAATATTATGTGTTGGGTGACTGTATCCAATTAGTTGTTGGTCCTGTACACTAGGTGTGGTCATGCGTACACACTAAACTGTATCGTTCACTGCATGGTCCAACATGACGTGCAGCACTTTGCGTGGGACGATGCAATGAACGATGTGTGTAAACTTTAGACACTATACACACTATACAGTGTGTACACACTATATAGTGTACACACTATACGATGGTCAAGAACATTGGTCATAACTACCAACACTGCACAATATGGTATAGTGGGTAACCCATCTTAACACTGCTACTTGTTCTCTTGTCACAATCTGTCACTCATGTGACAAGGGGAGACCTGACACAGGCGCAGAGGGTAACGGGCCGAGCAGCAGGTGTTCAAGGAACAGAACAAAGAGGAGGATGTGGCCCAAACAACAGGTTCAAGAGAAAAGCCAAATCATTACCGATGGCGGAGGTTCTTCAGGACAGTATGTGGTAATGAAGGGAGAATTTTTGCATCTAAAGGGTGTGGAGAGTACGGATACCCAGATTTACCACAGGAAGCGTTGTTATCACCAGGTAGTGAGTCAGGAGGAAGCCACATAGTATGCTGTCCCCTAATTCATTGCCTTACACATGTGCCTTGTTCATTACAAGATATACAGATCCCTCCTGACCCCTGTACTGTACAGCTGGTCCCCAGTATCCCAGTAAAAGGACATTCCAACATGTGATATAATAAAGTTATACAAAATGCCTGACGTCAGGGTGTTTTCCACAACCGCAGTGTTCCCTATCTGCATTTGCAGCATTGCATTGTATTTAAGGATTTTTTTTTTAAATTACATATGTGTGATATAAATATAGATACCAGTTTCTTAAACAAGAGAGATTGTCAAATTAAGGGAATTATTTTTCTCAAGCTAAACATATGGAAACACATATGAACAGTCCTAGACCCAATGGGATCAATGCAAGTTTTCAGCCGTACTGAAATGGAACACTAAACATTTAAATTAATGCAGCACAAGTTAAGCACACATTATATCTATCTATCTATCTATCTATCTATAGATAGATAGATAGATAGATAGATAGATAGATAGATAGATAGATAGATAGATAGATAGATAGAGAAAGATAGAGAGAGAGCGCAACAGGGACCGGCACTCCTATGCTCCATGAGATAATATGTGCCCAGGTGCCAGTATAAGAGAATCCATAATCCAAAGTAGAAACACGGCACTCCGGGACTTGATGAAACATGCCAGAAGCAAATTCAAAGACACACACACACACACACATGGCCGAGTCACATTAATATGACCACCTCCTATATTTGATGTTGGCAGTGTTTAGCCCATGAAGTATATCACATGTCGTGTGCTGGCTTGGTGGGTATATAAGGTGTGCGATAGGCCGTCTGCACACATATCACTTGTTCCGGTCATGGGTAAAAATAAGAATTTACTTACCGATAATTCTATTTCTCGGAGTCCGTAGTGGATGCTGGGGTTCCTGAAAGGACCATGGGGAATAGCGGCTCCGCAGGAGACAGGGCACAAAAAGTAAAGCTTTACGATCAGGTGGTGTGTACTGGCTCCTCCCCCTATGACCCTCCTCCAAGCCTTAGTTAGGTACTGTGCCCGGACGAGCGTACACAATAAGGAAGGATTTATGAATCCCGGGTAAGACTCATACCAGCCACACCAATCACACCGTACAACCTGTGATCTAAACCCAGTTAACAGTATGATAACAGCGGAGCCTCTGAAAAGATGGCTCACAACAATAATAACCCGATTTTTGTAACTATGTACAAGTAATGCAGATAATCCGCACTTGGGATGGGCGCCCAGCATCCACTACGGACTCCGAGAAATAGAATTATCGGTAAGTAAATTCTTATTTTCTCTATCGTCCTAGTGGATGCTGGGGTTCCTGAAAGGACCATGGGGATTATACCAAAGCTCCCAAACGGGCGGGAGAGTGCGGATGACTCTGCAGCACCGAATGAGAGAACTCCAGGTCCTCCTTAGCCAGGGTATCAAATTTGTAGAATTTTACAAACGTGTTCTCCCCCGACCACGTAGCCGCTCGGCAGAGTTGTAATGCCGAGACCCCTCGGGCAGCCGCCCAAGAAGAACCCACCTTCCTTGTGGAGTGGGCTTAAACCGATTTTGGCTGTGGCAGGCCTGCCACAGAATGTGCAAGCTGAATCGTACTACAAATCCAGCGAGCAATAGTCTGCTTAGACGCAGGAGCGCCCAACTTGTTGGGAGCATATAGTATAAACAGCGAGTCAGATTTCCTGACTCCAGCTGTCCTTGAAATGTATATTTTTAAAGCTCTGACAACGTCCAACAACTTGGAGTCCTCCAAGTCGCTTGTAGCCGCAGGCACTACAATAGGTTGGTTCAGATGAAATGCTGACACCACCTTAGGGAGAAAATGCGGACGAGTCCGCAGTTCTGCCCTGTCCGAATGGAAAATCAGATATGGGCTTTTGTAAGATAAAGCTGCCAGTTCTGACACTCTCCTGGCCGAAGCCAGGGCTAGTAGCATGGTCACTTTCCATGTGAGATATTTCAAATCCACAGTTTTTAGTGGTTCAAACCAATGAGATTTGAGAAAGTCCAAAACAACATTGAGATCCCACGGTGCCACTGGAGGCACCACAGGGGGCTGTATATGCAGCACTCCCTTAACAAAAGTCTGGACTTCAGGAACTGAAGCCATTTCTTTTTGGAAGAAAATCGACAGGGCCGAAATTTGAACCTTAATAGATCCCAATTGGAGACCCATAGACAATCCTGATTGCAGGAAATGTAGGAATCGACCCAGTTGAAATTCCTCCGTCGGAGCACTCCGATCCTCGCACCACACAACATATTTTCGCCAAATGCGGTGATAATGTTGCGCGGTTACTTCCTTCCTTGCTTTAATCAAAGTAGGAATGACTTCTTCCGGCATGCCTTTTTCCTTTAGGATCCGGCGTTCAACCGCCATGCCGTCAAACGCAGCCGCGGTAAGTCTTGAAACAGACAGGGACCCTGCTGAAGCAAGTCCCTTCTCAGAGGTAGAGGCCACGGATCTTCCGTGATCATCTCTTGAAGTTCCGGGTACCAAGTCCTTCTTGGCCAATCCGGAACCACTAGTATCGTTCTTACGCCTCTTTGCCGTATAATTCTCAATACTTTTGGTATGAGAGGCAGAGGAGGAAACACATACACCGACTGGTACACCCAAGGCGTTACCAGCGCGTCCACAGCTATTGCCTGCGGATCTCTTGACCTGGCGCAATACCTGTCCAGTTTTTTGTTGAGGCGAGACGCCATCATGTCCACCATTGGTCTTTCCCAACGGGTTACCAGCATGTGGAAAACTTCTGGATGAAGTCCCCACTCTCCCGGGTGAAGGTCGTGTCTGCTGAGGAAGTCTGCTTCCCAGTTGTCCACTCCCGGGATGAACACTGCTGACAGTGCTATCACATGATTCTCTGCCCAGCGAAGAATCCTTGCAGCTTCTGCCATTGCACTCCTGCTTCTTGTGCCGCCCTGTCTGTTCACATGGGCGACTGCCGTGATGTTGTCCGACTGGATCAACACCGGTTTTCCTTGAAGCAGAGGTTCTGCCTGGCTTAGAGCATTGTAGATTGCTCTTAGTTCCAGAATGTTTATGTGAAGAGACGTTTCCAGGCTCGACCACACGCCCTGGAAGTTTCTTCCTTGTGTGACTGCTCCCCAGCCTCTCAGGCTGGCGTCCGTGGTCACCAGGATCCAATCCTGTATGCCGAATCTGCGGCCCTCCAATAGATGAGCACTCTGCAACCACCACAGAAGAGATACCCTTGTCCTTGGAGACAGGGTTATCCGCTGGTGCATCTGAAGATGCGACCCTGACCATTTGTCCAACAGATCCCTCTGGAAAATTCTTGCGTGGAATCTGCCGAATGGAATTGCTTCGTAAGAAGCCACCATTTTTCCCAGGACTCTTGTGCATTGATGTACAGACACCTTTCCTGGTTTTAGGAGGTTCCTGACAAGCTCGGATAACTCCTTGGCTTTTTCCTCCGGGAGAAAAACCTTTTTCTGAACCGTGTCCAGAATCATCCCTAGGAACAGCAGACGTGTTGTCGGAATTAACTGGGATTTTGGAATATTCAGAATCCACCCGTGCTGTTTTAGCACTTCTTGAGACAGTGCTAATCCCATCTCTAGCTGTTCTCTGGACCTTGCCCTTATTAGGAGATCGTCCAAGTATGGGATAATTAATACGCCTTTTCTTCGAAGAAGAATCATCATCTCGGCCATTACCTTGGTAAAGACCCGAGGTGCCGTGGACAATCCGAACGGCAGCGTCTGAAACTGATAGTGACAGTTCTGTACGACGAACCTGAGGTACCCCTGGTGTGAGGGGTAAATTGGAACGTGGAGATACGCATCCTTGATGTCCAAGGATACCATAAAGTCCCCTTCTTCCAGGTTCGCTATCACTGCTCTGAGTGACTCCATCTTGAACTTGAACTTCTTTATGTACAGGTTCAAGGATTTCAGATTTAGAATAGGTCTTACCGAGCCATCCGGCTTCGGTACCACAAATAGAGTGGAATAATACCCCTTTCCTTGTTGTAAAAGGGGTACCTTGACTATCACCTGCTGAGAGTACAGCTTGTGAATGGCTTCCAAGACCGTCACCCTGTCGGAGGGGGACGTTGGTAAAGCAGACTTCAGGAAACGGCGAGGTGGATCCGTCTCTAGTTCCAACCTGTACCCCTGAGATATTATCTGCAGGATCCAGGGATCTACCTGCGAGTGAGCCCACTGCGCGCTGAAATTCTTGAGACGACCCCCCCACCGCCCCCGAGTCCGCTTGAGAAGCCCCAGCGTCATGCTGAGGCTTTTGTAGAAGCGGGGGAGGGCTTCTGTTCCTGGGAAGGAGCTGCCTGTTGCTGTCTCTTCCCCCTTCCTCTGCCTCGTGGCAGATATGAATATCCCTTTGCTCTCTTGTTTTTAAAGGAACGAAAGGGCTGCGGTTGAAAAGTCGGTGTCTTTCTGTTGGGGAGTGACTTGAGGTAAAAAGGTGGATTTCCCGGCTGTAGCCGTGGCCACCAAATCCGATAGACCGACACCAAATAACTCCTCCCCTTTATACGGCAAAACTTCCATATGCCGTTTTGAGTCCGCATCGCCTGACCACTGCCGCGTCCATAAACTTCTTCTGGCCGAAATGGACATAGCACTTACCCGTGATGCCAGTGTGCAGATATCCCTCTGTGCATCACGCATATAAAGAAATGCATCCTTTATTTGCTCTAAAGACAGTAAAACATTGTCCCTATCCAGGGTATCAATATTTTCAATCAGGGACTCTGACCAAGCTACCCCAGCACTGCACATCCAGGCTGTCGCTATAGCTGGTCGTAGTATAACACCTGTATGTGTGTATATACTTTTTTGGATATTTTCCATCCTCCTATCTGCTGGATCTTTAAGTGCGGCCGTCTCAGGAGAGGGTAACGCCACTTGTTTTGATAAGCGTGTGAGCGCCTTGTCCACCCTAGGAGGTGTTTCCCAGCGCGCCCTAACCTCTGGCGGGAAAGGGTATAAAGCCAATAACTTCTTTGAAATTAGCATTTTTTTATCGGGGGCAACCCACGCTTCATCACACACCTCATTTAATTCATCTGATTCAGGAAAAACTATAGGTAGTTTTTTCACACCCCACATGATACCCTGTTTTGTGGTACCTGTAGTATCAGCAATATGTAACGCCTCCTTCATTGCCAAAATCATATAACGTGTGGCCCTACTAGAAAATACGGTTGATTCGTCACCGTCGCCACTGGAATCAGTGCCTGTGTCTGGGTCTGTGTCGACCGACTGAGGCAAAGGGCGTTTTACAGCCCCTGACGGTGTTTGAGGCGCCTGGACAGGCACTAATTGATTGTCCGGCCGTCTCATGTCGTCAAACGACTGCTTTAGCGTGTTGACACTATCCCGTAATTCCATAAATAAAGGCATCCATTCTGGTGTCGACCCCCTAGGAGGTGACATCCCCATATTTGGCAATTGCTCCGCCTCCACACCAATATCGTCCTCATACATGTCGACACACACGTACCGACACACAGCAGACACACAGGGAATGCTCTTAACGAAGACAGGACCCCACTAGCCCTTTGGGGAGACAGAGGGAGAGTTTGCCAGCACACACCAAAAGCGCTATATATGACAGGGATAGCCTTATAATAAGTGCTCCCTGTATAGCTGCTTTAATAATATAGTTTTGCCACAATTTTGCCCCCCCTCTCTTGTTTTACCCTGTTTCTGTAGTGCAGTGCAGGGGAGAGCCTGGGAGCCTTCCTGACCAGCGGAGCTGTGTGAGGAAAATGGCGCTGTGTGCTGAGGAGATAGGCCCCGCCCCTTTTTCGGCGGGCTCGTCTCCCGCTCTTTAGTGGATTCTGGCAGGGGTTAAATATCTCCATATAGCCCCCGGAGGCTATATGTGAGGTATTTTTAGCCAAAAAAGGTTTTCATTTGCCTCCCAGGGCGCCCCCCTCCCAGCGCCCTGCACCCTCAGTGACTGCCGTGTGAAGTGTGCTGAGAGGAAAATGGCGCACAGCTGCAGTGCTGTGCGCTACCTTAAGAAGACTGAGGAGTCTTCTGCCGCCGATTCTGGACCTCTTCTCGTTTCAGCATCTGCAAGGGGGCCGGCGGCGAGGCTCCGGTGACCATCCAGGCTGTACCTGTGATCGTCCCTCTGGAGCTAATGTCCAGTAGCCAAGAAGCCAATCCATCCTGCACGCAGGTGAGTTCACTTCTTCTCCCCTAAGTCCCTCGTTGCAGTGATCCTGTTGCCAGCAGGACTCACTGTAAAATAAAAAACCTAAGCTAAACTTTTCTAAGCAGCTCTTTAGGAGAGCCACCTAGATTGCACCCTTCTCGGCCGGGCACAAAAATCTAACTGAGGCTTGGAGGAGGGTCATAGGGGGAGGAGCCAGTACACACCACCTGATCGTAAAGCTTTACTTTTTGTGCCCTGTCTCCTGCGGAGCCGCTATTCCCCATGGTCCTTTCAGGAACCCCAGCATCCACTAGGACGATAGAGAAAGGAGCAATTTATCAGAGTCGCAAAAACTCTTCAGGCCAAGGGTGGCAGTATTTCTGACACAGCGCAGTTTGTGAACTGTTCGCATGCTGCTGTGGTGACGGTGCATCGTGACTGGACAAATGGCACCACTGAGAATAACCATTGTGGAAACTGCGGAGCACCACATGCCATTGATGTGAGAAGTGAATGTCGGCTACAAAGGTGCGTGAGGGCTGACAGACACGCTACAGCGGAGCAGCTCACCGTCACAATGAACCTGGGGGCTAGCAGACGTGTGTCTAAAACAACAGTTCAGCCCGTCTAGCTGCTGTACACGACGGTTACTCTGGCTATTAGCTGGTGGTCATAATAATGCAACATATATATATATATATATATATATATATATATATACACACACACACACATACATTTATGACAGTATTTTTCCTCCACAAGACCGTAGAAATGGTTAAAAGCATGCAAAATAAATAAAATCCAAGATACAAATTCTGTATCAGCCACATTGTCACACAATGCTATATCACATTACAGATGCACAACCTGCTGTTAGAACATTTGTTGCATAGACAAGTAACAAGAATCAGGTGCTGACAGTGGGGATGGAGGTGGGGAGGTTCAGGCTGGAAGTGACCAAAACCCTTGAAAAGGCAACACCTCCACACCTGGCAGCTCCTGCAGGCTCATGACACCGCCCTATCTGTCCCATTACACTGCCAGTGACATATATGTGCGACATGCCTCATGCAGGGGGAACACAACACTGACCAAGGGAAAGAATCCAGGCAGCACTTAATATTCCCCAATACTCATTGGTGTTGATGAGTTTTATTTTATGTGTCAGGTTTAACTAGGGTTAACCCTATAAAGCAAAACTCATAGAAAGCCACAGAAACTCATTTAACAAATATGATGCAAATGGCTTTATGGGTCCAGGAAAAAAATGTAGCAGTATCTTGTCCACTTGCCCCTGCATCAAACCTACATACAGATGACCAGCAAACATGTAAGTGAGGGAGAGGAACCAGCAGGGATAGGAGGCATATACATACAGTATATAACTCACTTCCAACAAAGTGTGTGGGTAATACTAATGCTCTGCAGCAGCTACAGCCCGGGTGTCCTGCAGCAAATCACTAACCACCTGCTGGACACAGCAGCCTGGTGGTATAAACACCCAGCACTCTGAAAGCAGGACAGACCAAGTGGTGGCCCGGGAGGGTGAGTTCTGCGAGCAAGGTGGTCTCTTACCTGTTCCTGTTGCCCCCCTCCTGCACATGTAACAGCTTCTGCCCCGCAGCACGGACGAAGCAACTTCCCTGCAATTCTCCCTGAGACTACAAGGAACTCCTGTCCTCCCCCAACACCCATTCACATTCCTATTATTATTCTAGTCCAGCCTACCGAGGGGAAGCCTGCGCCATCTGCTGGCTGCTATCGGAACTTCACCCCTGAAGGATAAACTACTATTGCTACTTTCTGATGATTTGTATTGTGTTGTACGGTACACTTGTACTTTTTGTGTTCTGTACATTTTTCTGCATATGTGTCGTCGGTGAGAAATATAGTTAGTAGGACAGGATCTCTACAGTAGGGTGACATCAGTATATATACATCGATGACACGAGCCCCAGTTGTGATGTGCCATCGGTGATCATCTGAATTAACAGTGCAGGCAGTGGCTGGAAAACAGTGGATGGAAGTAAACATAGACATAGAGCCATCGATGGCGAATAACCACAGTATGGCCCCCATTTATCAACGAGTTTCCTTGCTGGAAACTCGTTTTAGGTGGTAAATGGGACCAATTACTATTTAACAAGGCTAATGGCCTTTCATTTTCCCTATACTGCTGCACACTGAAGTGTATTTAACAACGAGCGCTATTTCTGAAATAGCGCTCGCTTACCTAAAATGCCTTTGTCTGCTCCAGGCAGACGTAATGGACACCGCTGCAGCGGTGTCCATCCTGCGCTCCGAATCCCCCCTCATGCAGCAATCCCGGCATGCATCACGCGTGCCAGGTTGCTATAGAGACTGGATAACCAAAATGGCCACCGCGTCCAGAAATCACTACCGCGCATGTGCCAGGAATTAGCATAAACCGGCGCATGCGCAGTAGGAGGCCAGTCCGGGGACCCAGTTCATTCGTCAGCGCTGATGTAAGGTAAACATCAGCGCTGACGCGGCAAATACCACATTCACTCGGTCTTAAATAGAAGAGCGCGATGCCACTATAGCACGGCGAGTGAAAACGGTATTTACCACTTCACAAACTGCTGCTTCATAAATGGGGGCCTATCTTCGATATCGATATGAATACGCTCGATTGTCGCGGAAAACCCATCGATGGCTACGGTCAGTGGCCAATGGTCAACACTATTAGTAGCCATGATTTGCTGCATTCAGTTGTGCGTGTTGTTTATGTGTAATATGTACTGTATGCTTATACACATGTATATATGTATGCATGTGTGTGAAAATCATATATACAGTATTACTGAGATGACCTGGGGCTGGTGTGGCCTATCTCAGTGCAGATGCAGACCATGCAGTGCGGGGGTAACTTGTATTCTTTTTCACCCAAGTATCTGCAGCCTTTGCTCGTCCTCCTGCCGCTGCTTCCGCTGGGCGCACACCTGAGCGATCCAGCAATCCTGTGATGTCCCATCACAATGTAACAGGGCCGTAACAAGGGTGATGCGGCAGTCACCATTGCACGGAGCGCAGCAAGGCAGGGGGCTCTGTTTGGCGGCACCTGTCAATTTTCTGTTTGAATTGTGTAATCACTTGAAGCTTCCCTCCTCTTTGATCCCCTTACAGACCATAGCACCTTCAGTCACATCAACGGTTATCATTAGGCCCCTGCACTAGATAATCACTGAGAAAGGTGGGGCTTTATGACAGGAGTCACCTCATGGCCTGTCCTCTGGGATGTAGTTATGTGACCGGTGGTCAATGCCACTAAAGCAGGCCTGTCCAAACTGCGGCCCTCCAGCTGTTGAGAAACTACACATCCCAGCATGCCCTGACACGGCTTTAGCATTCTCTGACAGCAAAACTGTGTCAGGGCATGCTGGGATATGTAGTTTCACAACATCTGGAGGGCCGCAGTTTGGACATGTCTGCACTAAAGGATCCCAGGAGAGTGGACTTGGTCTATCAGGAGAATAGGAGGTCATCCCATCACTTGGCAATCCACGTGATAGTCCAAGAGAGAAGGCAGCTATGAGCAATTTACAAGGCTCTAGTGACATCACTGGGTTATGAGGCAGAAATGAATTTATAGGCTGCGTTCTCATGAATAGTGGATCAGTGAACAATTTATCGGCCTTCCCTTTGCATTAAAGACTGGTTAACTAATGCTCATATGAAATCTTAAGAACTGCCTGCTGTTAGGGCCAACCCACCAGGAGATGCGGAATGGGATTCTCAGTGGGATGTCCAATACACCTTTCACATCTCCAATGCCGGATCCCACCCGGGAATTGGAAACAGGTCCTTCCCGGGTGGGACCCGGCAATATGCCGGGTCGGTTGCCATAGCGGAGGGGTGGAGGCAGCGCTGAGGGATGAGCTCATCTCTGTGCCGCCTCTCCCTGTATAGTAAATGGGTCCAGGGTTGCATCGACCCAGGAAGCCGTTTACGCTGCCACTGACCCGGTATTCAACCCGGGAATAACCCTTATTACCCAGGTGTGCCCCTTTCACATCGCACACTGACCAGTGTCGACCCGGGGGGGGAATTCCTAATTCCTGACCCCATAGCCACTCCCTGCTGTGGACATTGGCAGGATTTGTGGCATCACACAGCAGCAGTCATGGATATTATTATCCTTTATTTATATGGCGCCACAAGGGATCCTCAGCGCGGAATTACAGTAGTAGTAAAATGGGCGGGATCTAGGAGGTTGCACTGCCATCCAGGGGGTCCAGGAGAAGTCCCTGAAATCTGGGAGTCTCCTTTTAGACGAGAAAAGGCTGTACCTTGCGTCATGCTATTACTGCCCTAAGCCAAATACATAGCAGCTACAGTACTTAGCCATATTACTCATGGCTCGCAGTGTCAGTCACACAGCACATTTCCCATGTCTTCAATGGAGGTCAAATGTTTGTGACACCCAAGAAATGCCTTTACAGCCAGAATATAAAGCCTTCAGCGAGGTCATCGTGCCAGCTTCCTGTCACCGTGCAGGAATTGTAGTGCATGAATAGCAGACTCTTAATCAAGGTGTTTTATTTACCTGTCCTTTATCCCACTTTATTGGAAATATTCCCCAGTAATGTACTCTGTATTAGGTTACTGTACATATAGTTCACTGTTCAGTTACTACAAAGAAAATCATACTTCTACAGTATATCAGGATTCTTTCATCACCCCACATTCTGGTGCTAGAGGGAGGGAGAGATTACCAAGGCAGTGTGATAAGATTTCCTCCCTGGGGCCTGGCTGATATCTGTGTATATAATCTTTATGCTGCAGGTTCAGACAATGCCCAGGTCTCCTGTAGGCAGATTTGACATCAGAAAGAGGCATTTCATGGCAGCAATGTCTGTGTAGCAATTAAGGGCTTTACAATTTTATGCTGCAGCTTAAATAGGATTCCTACTACAAAAAAAATACCTCAACATAATAATCTCTTGCAATAAACAGGACCACAGAGGGTTCCATCAGGGCTGGATTGACAGTGGGGCAGATGTGCCTACGGCCACAGGCCTGCACATAAACATTGGCCTATCTACACCACAAATACCTACTCTTCCAGAAGGTCTGGGACACTTCCACATTTGCAAGTAGTCCTCCAAAGTACACTACACACCAGGACCAAAGGGGAGAATGGCAGGAATTTTGGGGAGGGCCAATACTGGTGCGATGTGTGCTGAGCGAGGGGGGTGCTCTCTTCACACAGCGCTGAAGTGAGCGACCCGCTGGATTGAGCCTGCATGCAGGCTCCATCTAGCACCGGCGATAGCAATGCGCGGGGCTGCCCATCGCTATCGCTGGGCAGGGCCGGTTCTAGACCCTTTGGCGCCCCAGGTGGAAAATGGGGGCGTGGCTTCATACAGGGGGCGTGGTCAGTTACGCCCCCTGTACAGTGGATTAGCGCCGCTGAAAGAAGAAAAAATACTTACTATCCCCGCTCCCGACCGCTGCAGATCTCCGCCGGCGCCGCTCCTTTCCTCAGATGACAGACACTAGAGGTCAATTATGACCCCTAGCGTCTGTCAGTCCCACGATGCTGTGCGCAATGACGTAATCGCGCACCGCACAGCAAAAGTCCTCTACACAAAGGGAAACTAGACGCAAAGCGTCTAGTTTCCCTTCACAGCGGGGGACAGCGGGAGACACAGCGGCCAGTGGGGGGCACAGAGTAGTGGATCTTGCCATGGTGCAGCGCCCTCCGGAAGGCGGCGCCCCGGGCAAAAGTCCTGCTTGCCCGTGCCAAGATCCGCTACCGTCACTGGGGGGCATACACACGACGGATCCGTGCTTACATTCTAAGCAATCTAGTCAGATTGCTTAGATTTTAAGCACGGATCTCTCCGTGTGTATCCTCCTTATGATGCATCGCCCTAGGAGAGATTGCAGAAGTCAGCGACTATTCCCATAAATTCTAAGTACTACAATTGTAAAGGGTGTGATATGAAATCCCAGCATTCGGGATGCCGACCGCGGCATCTTGATTTTGAAAATGTACACAGGGGACGGGTAATTAATTTACCCCTCCCCTCTACCCTAATCCACCTGAGGTGGTGGCTAGGGCCGAGATAAATAATGGGGGTTGGTGGACACGACTAAGAATCGGGGTGGGGGCGTGGGGTCTGCCATCTACACCGCTGGGATGCTAACCGCATCCCGTATCAAACCTTGGAGCGAGAGATAAAGTGGAAAGAGAAAACCAGCCAATCAGCTCCTAACTGCCATTTTTGTTTTACAAGCTATGTTTGAGAAAAGTCAGATTGATCGTTACTTTATCTCTCTCCGCAGTTTGATACATCTCCCCCCCTGGGGTTGATAGTGTACAGGGTGAACACACCCACATGGCACTGGCCACACTGATACAGCACTAGTCCCAGCTCCTCCCCCTTCTCACAGTATTCCCTTGATCACTTTTAGCCCCAGACCCAAGTGGCCTTTAGCCGGCCCATGACTCATCCACTGTAATGTGGGGTTGGGTAGGTGATTTTATATATTTTTCATACACTTTATACTGTAAAGTGGAGGTCTGGATGTACTAAGGACTAACATGCTGTCAAACTGCAGTTTTCTGAGATGCTTAGTTGCCACAATCCCCATGTGTATGAAGCTCCAGAGAGTGAAAATGATGGCTCGTGTCCAATAAGCAAAACCATCTTTTCTCAGATGGCCATGGTTGCACAAAGGGGACAATTCAGAGTTGATCGCAGCAGCAAATTTGTTAGCAGTTGGGCAAAACCATGTGCACTGCAGGGGGGGGGGGGGGGGGGGCAGATATAACATTTGCAGAGAGTGTTACATTTGGGTGGGGTATTTTGTTTCTGTGCAGGGTAAATACTGGCTGCTTTATATTTATTTACACTGCTGGTGCCCCGTCGGTTGTACATGCAGGCCAATATGGGTGACCTCGTCCATATTTGCCTGCACTTCTGTGGAGCCGGGTGACGGGGGGAGTGAAGAAACTTCACTCCCCCCATCACTGCCCCCCCGCAGCCGAGTCGCCCGTCGGCCATATCCGCCGTCGGGCAGTTCGGCGGCGGATCTTTAAATGTGTAGGGCCCATTAGATTTGGGTGGGGTGTGTTCAAACTGAAATCTAAATTGCATAAAAAGTTAACAATTTAGTGTACCATATGGTGATAACATGCGCAGGGCTCATATATTGGGGGGAAGGGAATTCAAATGTTTGAAAAGTCGGTTGGGTGTCTGTTTTATCCTGTATAATTGACAGGAAAAAACAGACACCCAACTGACTTTTCAAACAATTGAATATCCTCCATTGTGTGTAAATCTGGCTCTCGTACTAGCCAGTGCTTCCTCAGCCATTTACCTCACTGCTGTGCCGTAACTAGACATTTTAACGCTGTGTGCAAGAAACAGCATTAGCCCCCCCCCACACACACACATATATATACAGATCAGGGCCAGTGCGCGCCAAAAATATAGGGGCGTGACTTAATGGGGAAGGGGCGTGGCCATAAAATAATACCAAGTCATATTATGTTGTACATAATTCTCCATTATTCACATTACACCGCACAGTGGCGCCACTTGCACACATTACGCCAGGTAGAACCCCTTTTACACATTACTCCAGGTAGAGCCCCTAACATATTATGCCAGGTAGAATCCCCTTTTACCCAGTAAGGCAGGCAGCATTCCCTTTTACACTGTACAGCAGGCAGAGCCCCCTTTTACACAGCACGGCAGGCAGAGTCCCCTTTTACATAGTACGGCAGGCAGAGTCCTCCTTTTTTTTTACACATTAGGCAGGCAGAGTCCTCCTTTTTTTTACACATTAGGCAGGGGCAATTTAAGCACACATAGTCCATATCTCAAGAAAAGTTAGTCAAAATCTGTGCTATCTGGGCTCCAGGGAGTTCAAGGGAAATCGCAAGTGTGTACACACAGTAAGATCCTTGCTATGCCCGATTTTTACTTGCGATTTCCCTTGAACTCCCTGGAGCCCAGATAGCACAGATTTTGACTAACTTTTCTTGAGATATGGACTATGTGTGCTTACGATTTTGGCTAATGTGAGATGTCATTGACATGTTAGATGAACTAGATAGTACACCGATCTAGCAAGGATTGACTTGCCTGCACAGTCTATCTTTTCTTGCGATGCCGACCTGGCGGGACCGCGCATCGGGATCGAATCGGGATCGCAAGGTGACTTTCACCTTGCAATCTGCACTAACTTTTCTTGCGATTTTGACTATATAGTCAGAATTGAAAGAAAATATCTCACCGTGTGTACACACCCTAAGTCTCGAGCTACTCAGAAACTGCTAAGAATTTTCTATTCGCAATTCTGCTAATCTTTCGTTCGCTATTCTGCTAAGCTAAGATACACTCCCAGAGGGCGGCGGCCTAGCGTGTGCAATACTGCTAAAATCTGCTAGCGAGCGAACAACTCGGAATGACCCCCATTGTGAGGAGATGCAGAAGAGCTGTCTCAAGCATTCATGCATATATCAATGTACTATCTGAAAATCACACACTGACCTTATTTATTTACTGGAAGGGCAGTAAAATCAATTTTCACACTTACGGGCTTCTCTACTTTGCAACTTTGTAGAACACATCAACACTTTCTAAAGTCTAGCAGTAGCGAATTAGAGTTCTCACACCCACAGTCAGTCAGATGTAAAGATCAGAGGTTTATCCACTTCCTCACAGATGTAAAATTATTTCCTCCATTGGCTCAAAACATCTACAGTATCTGAAACCCAGCAGTCCATCATTGCTTCTAACAGCCCTAAGCGTGTACTTGTGTGAGCACCTTGTAGGTTTGCAGTCATTAGAGATAATGCGGCGTAATCTCTCCGGGGCCGTGTGTGCGGTGATGCACGAATTCATACAGGTTATAATGTATCCCCAACAACTAACACCCATTGGATTTGGATTGCAGGTATTGTCTAGTGTCCGATGTCTGGATTGGAAACATTGAGAGATATGCAGAATCATAGGCATTTCTAAAATGGGTGCAATGTGTGCTGTGCCCACGGGTCCAGGGTGCCCGACACCGCACCCATATATTATACTTAACCCTCCGGAGTCCCGCAACGGCAGCCCTGCACTGCGGACAGAATTCACTTGGAAAATGGCCGCCGCAGCCATTTCCGAGTGATTTGCCCATGCGCACTGGAGATGTCCGCCATATTCCCAGAGACGTTATGCCAGAGTCTGCTGCTGCCGGAGAGGAGGGGGCCCGTGATGGAGGCTGCACATAGGTCCCCTCGTCTCTCAAAATGCTCCTGTGCAGAATGTATGTGGGAGGGCAGCAGGTTTGTCCACGATTGACATTTATTCTGATGAATGATTTCAAGGACCCCATCATCTGATCAGACTGCTCGGTTGGGGGGAGGGTTAGACTAAAATAACAAAAAAATGTGTCGACCATTTGAATTTCGACCAACTACCTGTCGACCATCTGGTTTCAACCTACTGTCGACCATTAACGTGTGTGTGTGTGTATATACACTGCATTTTTCTACACCTAAGAGGATACTTTTTAGGTTGTCACCTGTTTTATGCTCAAACAATCTTTTTGTGTTAATTAGACACATATCTAAGCTGAATTACCTTCCTATCTGACCTTATGAAGGGAACCACTGCTCTGATTTAAGGCGCTTGCTCCTGGTCCTATTATGTTGAATTCCAGTTAAATGTGATTTGTATATTGAGCATTCTCCAAAGAATTACCCCTGAAGAAGTCTCTGAGATGAAACGCGTGCGTTTTAACACTGGAGGACTCATTCAGAGAATCTGTGATAAGAAAATGTTTCCCTTGCAATAAGGGTGAAATCTATGTTCGCTGAAGTAGGGATGGCCAGCGGTGTGTTCACCATCGATGGTGAAACTGTGAGTGGCCATCGATGGCCACCAACTATGATATGGGAGACCATCGATGTTCATCCCTTTTATTTCAGTGGATGACCCGCGGATCAATCACAGCCTGGGGGTGGGGCTTTGTGTGTGTTGGGGGCGGGGCTATGCATCTAGTCCCAGCACCTTGCAAAAAAAAAACATTTTTTGTTTATGCTGTGCCATCGATGGAGGGAAACCATCTGATTCTCTACCATTGATGGCAAAAGCATTTGACATCAGCCATAAACCATCAATGATCAGGAATCATTGGTGGTCGATGGCCATCCATACGCTGAAGTAATGTACTGTATGGAAAAAATGTCTAAATGTATTTTATCTATCTGATGCTTTGTAAAACTTGAAATTTAATAAATTGTAATAGTTTTAAAATCAAATTGTATTAGGGTGTCAAACTATTTTCAGTAATATCATATGGGCATTATTTACACTATAGAAATGCTATCCAGTAAGATTCCATAGTAAGAAGAAATAGATTTACTGTCTAATAATGGAATAGTCTCATCTGAAATATATTGGCAATCAATTGAAGCGCCTCCTTTTTGATATTTTTAAACTAATTATATACATATACACGTCTCCTTTATAAAAAAAACTTTTTATGAGAGTCAATGGCATTTTAATAAGCATCATTTATCATAAATTTAATTTTCTCCACCCAAAATGAAGTTTGTGGCACTGAAATAGCCAGTGACACAGCTACCGTATAACCCCCCTACAAACAGTATAATTAGTAACTATGGGGCAGATGTATTAACCTGGAGAAGGCATAAGGAAGTGATAAACCAGTGATAAGTGCAAGGTGATAAACGCACCAGCCAATCAGCTCCAATATGTAAATTAACAGTTAGGATCTGATTGGCTGGTGTGTTTATCACCTTGCACTTATTACTGGTTTATCACTTCCTTATGCCGTCTCTAGGCTTAATACATCTGCCCCTATGTTCTGTTCTAAATTCCAGATAGCCAACATTAAAAAACAAACAAAACTTTTTTCAAATCATACATTTATTAGTATATTAACCAATAAAACACATTTGGTCTTTAACCAACAATTAAGGCACATTGTAAGATTTGCTACACGTGAATAGACTGTTACATTGCATAGTCTGTTAGGATAAGCACAACATTCAGATTATCTGTATCTCCATTTGGCTTTTTGGATAGGCAGTGATGGGCTAATTGGGGCAGATGTATTAAGCCTGGAGAAGTTATAAGGAAGTGATAAACCCGTGATAAGTGCAAGGTGATATACGCACCAGCCAGTCAGCTCCTGTCAATTTGCATATTGGAGCTGATTGGCTGGTGCATTTATCACCTTGCACTTATCACTGGTTTATCACTTCCTTATGCCTCGTTCAGCTTAATACCCTCTGCCCCAAAGTTTGGTGTAGGCCAGCCTCGTGTATTTCGGCAAGTTCTATTCCAAAAGAGATTAGTGCAAAACACAGGCCTACCTGGTTATTTTTGGAACCATGCAGTTCCTTTGTCTATATCCAACATATTAAAGTTTGTTAAACACATATAAAAGTATGAAAGCTGTGAAAGTGACAAACAGATGATTATATGGCTTTCTGAGCTCACATTTGTCCTGGTTCTTTAGTGTGACATACTACAGACATATGAAGTAGTCCTATATACGTAACCCTTTGAAAAAAAATCTATTTGCAGATTTAACAGTGATCAATTTACTAAAGAGCTATGCCTGATAACAATAAAGATCAGAGACCATTTCTGTCTGTAACCGAAAAGGGTCTGGCCTAGAACTTGAGGAAATGGGTGGGTAGGAAGCGTGCCCTGACTTGCACAAATTGCTTGGAATAAAATAACAAAGTAGATTTTAACCATGTATCAACCAACTCGAACAGCGTTCCCGTCATTCAGGAGCCCCGAATAGACGAGTAGGTGTTTCAGGATTTCAATGTCCAAAATTCCATCTGTGCAATAATAGTTTTCATAATTATACATAGATACATAAAAGCGCGTCACAGATGACAGGAGAAGAACTGTGCATCTCCCATAAAACGTGACACAGTGGGACTGCAATCGCATGTTCACATTGCAGCCCATTGCATGTTGGGACTTCAGTCACTGATATAACCACTAAAGGCCTCACTTATTCAGACGTTGGATGCACTCCTATTTGTACCATGTAAAGATGCAGCTTGTACTGTGCACAACTTGCATTAGGTTAAGCACAGGTGACTGGCGGTTGGGATCCCAACGGTCAGCATACCTATGCTGGGATCCCGGCTGCCAGAATGCCAATGGGGGGGCGAGTGCAATGAAGCCCCTTGCAGGCTCGCTGCGCTTGCCACAGGTTCTATTCCCACTCTGTGGGTGTCGTGATCACCCATGAGTATTAACCCCTGCAGTGGTTTGCCCGGAAATCTTCCGGGCTAGCCAGCGCTGGCAACCCCGGAAGATTTCCGGGCATACTACTGACTGATTTCTCCAGGGACAGCCATGCAGTGTGCACGGTGCCCGGGAATCAGTATACTCCATTATGGAGTTTAGCCTGCCCCCCCCGGACTCCTATTGGCTGGGGGGCGGGCTTAGCAGTAAAATGGCTTATGCCGATTCCTGGGAGCCGCAAGGCGGCCGGGAATTAGCGCTGAGGCTGGCGATGCCCGCGGGTGATCGTCAGGTGATTACCTCGCCCTGTCCCATCCGTCCCCCTCTGCTTCCACTTCAATTTAAACCCCCCCCCCCCCAGGGTGCGTTGTTAAATTGAAAACTTGCCACTGAAGGGGTTAATAGTCCTGGGCCCCCTGCCGGCATTCTGGCAGCCGGTATCCCAACGTCTGTTTTCTGACCGCGGGATCCCGAACGCTGGGATCATAATTACATCTCCTTGCATCCAAAGTTTGAGTTCATTTATATTGCGCCTGGCTGTTAGACGCGTTAGTCTGTTCTGTACAGTAGGGAACGCAGGCGCCTGTACACCATGTTTCTAATGATGCGCCCAATTTTCAAGTCGCATGTTGCAAGTCGATGATAATGCCGGCATTTTTACACTAACAACTTCTAGAATGAAAGTTACATATATTTTAAGATAGATGCGACTAAAAATACAGCCACAGGAACATAATTGCACAGACACATTGTTGCAACTGTGCTAACTGCAGATTGTAAATCCGGCTACATATGAGAATGTTGTGTAGCCGTCAATCCGGCGGAGCCGCTGCATCGGCAAGTGCATACACCCTTGAACGACGCAGGCTTGATCTAACATGCAGGCTTGATCTAACATCATTATTGATAGCTTCTGGTTAACCCCTGCAGCAGATCCAACCAGAGGATGTCGCCTGTGACCGCGGGAGCGCGCAAATCGGGTATACACACTTAACGATATGCACTATTTGTTGTTCTGATTTTCCCGGAAACGGAAAATCAGACCGATATCGTTCTAGTGTGTACCCATCCTAGGATTACTAGCAGCGCCCTCAGACCGCTTTCTCTGTCTGTTAATGGTTGCACTATATAAATGTTAATGATTTCAGCAACTGCTAATGAGACCCTATGTGTGAGTAGTCTAGTAAAGCACATATTTTGTCTGCTTGCAATAATTATATTATATTTAGGAAGTAACTTGGATTACAAAGAAATGTTGTAATTACACAAAATCAAAATATATCGCGAACAAAAAAAAAACCCAGCAGGTATAATACACACATTCTGTAAGTGCTTTTTTCATTTTCTGCACGCAGTATTTAGTTTTCAATGTACAGTAAGATTGTCTTTTTAAGTAGAGCCACCATATTATCCCTTTAACCTGGGACGCTCATGAATTACACAGGTTCTGTGGCTGGCTGACTTCAAGCCTGCATGTCAGCTGGTTTTAATCAGCCACAGAACCTGTGTAACCCATGAGTGTCCCAGGTAAAAGAATAATATGGTCACTTTAGTTTAAGCAGCCCACAGAGTTAAGTGCACTGGCCTCTTGCACAATCGGCCTCACTGTTTTACACATGTGACCAATACATATCATGGGTCCTGGCTTATAATATGATTAGGAGGCAAGAGGAAAACCAGCTGAGCTCAATAACGTTTCATAAGGGTATAAACTGACCATTTTGTGGGTACTGCATGTTTACGGGATTTGTTATCTAACTTCTAGGCAGTTTGAGGCTATAATTAGAGCAGTTGAGCAACATGTGTTGTGAGCATAAATGTACTCTGGAAATACATCAGCCAGTCTACATTGTAAAGATAAGCAACAGACCATTACTGCTTTCTAATTAGTGCAAAATACCTAATGCAAGCTGTGAGTGAGACAGAATATAATCAGGACGCCCGACAGGAGGGCATATGGTAAGCACTACAGAACAATGGATAGAAGCTAAAAGTCAGGGACATGAGCTTTACAGGTTTACATACAGCGGGCAAACCAAGATGGGGTGATGTCACGTGACCTCCCAGCCACATTACATTTTAAAAGGGGAACAGTCAATAAATGTATACCTGACCCACATACGTAGGCTTACCATACTATCCCTTTAAACTGGGACACTCTAGAATTACACACGTTCTGTGGCTGGCTTAATCCAAGCCTGCATTTCGCCTGGTTTTAATCTGCCACAGAACCTGTGTAATTCATGAGTGTCCCGGTTTAAAGGAATAGTATGGTAAGCCTACACATACAGAAGAGTGTGGGGGGGATTTCCCAAAAGTTGTTCCCACTAATACATTTTGATTTACTCATCCTCTGGGGGAGATGTATCAAACCTTGGAGAGAGTGAAAGTGGAGAGAGGTAAAGTACCATCAAATCAGCGTCAATTTGCAGGCTGTGTTATTAAAAAAAAAAAAAAGTTGGAAGATGATTGGTTGGTACTTTATCTTTCTCTCCAAGCTTTGATACATCTCCCCATCTACGCTTGGAGATTGTTTTTATCTGGTAACCAACTGATCCCTATGACATCCGCTACACGTGTCAGGCAGGTGAGACATCTTAATTGACTTTTATAGACTCTAAATTCTCCTAAACCACAATAGCCTAAAATGATAGACCCATCACTAATTGTTCATGTCGTCTTCTTGCTCTGGTACAGAGGAATTCATAAAAAGCGGTTTATAAGCAGGTTGCAGTTTTGTGCCATAATTAAAACGGAGCGTCATTGGATTACACAATATATTTTAATAGTGCAGCGTGACGGTAACTAGGTCAGATGTTTTAGGCTCACGTTCAGCCTCCACTCTTTGCCCCAGCTTGCAGCGGTGTGTAAGCAGCAGATAAACACAATCGCTATTTTTTCCCAGACACCTCTGTGTTTCAAAAGAATCAGCACTTTAACTCCTCTCCCTCTAAGGAAACCTTCCTGCAGCTAAGACAACAGCTTCCACACTTGGAACCACACCTAGATCTGCCCCACGGGTCCAAACTGGAGGTGGCGATGTCGCATGATGAAACATTCACACAAAGAGTCCTGTGTATTTATTACCTGGGAGTGCACTCCACTGGTGTAACCTGATGCTTTGCCATGGGCCTGTAATTAATATTCTGCCTGCTGCGCTATAAACGTAACTATGTGGTCTATTTAACTCATTAGCTCCTGGCGTTCAGAGACATTGTACAGAACACTAACATGTTTACTCCGCTTTAAATCTTTATGTACCTTGATAAACGGCCATATCCGAGGAGGCGGACAGCTTTTACCTGATGCACCCACAGTACAGGCCCATGCCTAAAGTCCTGCAGGGCATGAATGCACAGGTGTTTCTAGCAATGTGCGCTGCAACAGCAATTTAATGTGCCCTGGGGCCAGCTGAAGTGAAAGCAAGGTGGAGTGCACATAATTCAGGGATTATCGATCACTATTACAACTAGGTGGTCTGGGTTTAAAACTGAGGAAAAAGCCTAATGCTTTGCCCTTCGGATTTCACAAAGCCGTCCTTGTGTGAAGACTGTCCTTTACGTCAGGGTTTCACAAACTTCATTCTCAAAGCACTGTAACAGTCCGGGTTTTAAGAATATCCATGCTTGATGATTAAATCAAACTGACTGAGATACTACTTAAATCATGAGTGCTGAAGCATGGGTAGCTCTAAAACCTGGACTGTGAGGGCTTTAACACACGCGCCGGCTCCCGCCGCCTGGCAAAATCCCGGACGGCTTTTTGACGTGGCCATGCTGATGAAACACATTCAGAGCAATGTGTCCTTTCACACGGCACTGCCCCGGCACGGCTGCCAGGTTGCAGCCGGAAATATCCACTGGAAGGTCCGGCTGCCGTACCGTCTTTGTAGGCAGTGAATCGTGTGTGTGTGTGTGTGTGTGTGTGTGTGTGTGTTTGTGTGTTTGAAGGGGAGCTTTCACACACACAATGGTTTTTTTAGCCGCCACCGCTGCTGCTGCACATGCACACAGCATTACACACGGCTCAAAGCCGTTGTGTGTGAAAGACCCTCCCGGCTGCAAAGAGCCGGACAAAGTTTGTCCAGCTTTTTTCCATCCGGGGAGAACCGGAGCGTGTGTTACAGCCCTTAGGGTGCCTAGAGAAAAGAGTTTGGGAAACACTGCTTTATGGAATAATGACATACAAATTTGATATGCTTATTTTCTGCCGTTGTGTTAAGCTGCCCTCACAAGACGTGGTGATAAGTGCACATTTTATTCATAACCCACAGTTGATAAGATTTAACATATTTTGTTACTTATTTTCTAATGCATTATTGGCTGAAATACATAATTTGTGCACGCTGAAAACCAGGATCAAATAGATAACTGGTTCAACCCGCCCTGATCACATTCATTTTCCATACAAGTAACCCTCCTAAAATGCTAGAACTCTCCAATTACTAGCTATCACTGACTTGTTTAGGAGTCTATGTACTAAGCCTTGGAGAGAGATAAAGTGGACAGAAATGATGTACCAATCAGCTCCTGTCATTGTTCAAAAACAGCCTGTAACATGGCAGTTAGGAGCTGATTGGCTGGTACTTTATCCCTCTCCACAGGGGTGGTATTCATGTGACCGCCGGTCAGCTGACCGACAGTCACATGACCTCCTCCACCAGCCCGACGGGGTTACTATCCCGATGGTCGGCATGCCGACCAACAGGGACTATTTCCACTCGTGGGTGTCCACGACACCCATAGAGTGGGAATAGAACCCGTCGCCACCGAGCCCGCAAGGGGCTTGCTGCACTTGCCCCTCCCCGCCGGAATCCCGGCGTCGGTATGCTGCCGGGATCCCGGCATCGGTAAGCTGACCAGCGGTCAGACATACTACACCCCTCCAGAGACCTGTTAATCACATGCAGGAGAGGGAACACTTTTTTTTTTATTAAAGCAAACATAAGTGCTATATTTTAATCATAAGGTGACAATTACAAAATATAGTCTATAAATACACTGATTAAGGCACAACATCGTCAAAAAAATAAGCAATCTAATATGTGGCACAATAGCCACCTCTGTGAACTTACAAAAAGACACTTTAGAACTTAGTTGCAATGCCTTACTGATTAGGGATTCTCAAACAACGGGGAAGTATTTACAGAGTCCCCTCACAGATGAATAGGGCTCCTTTTATATTTTATCTTTAGTTCCTACATGCAAAATCAATTCCTCTTTCTGTGGAAAGAACAGAATAACTTATTGTACCTCAGCCCAAGGACAAAAGTAACGATTTCCACACAGTTATGTGGTCTTGGCACTAATGGTAAAGGTAATTTCTTGTGGATAACATTACAGTGTGGCTGCCACCTATGACCAGTCATTTATGAAGCTGGTTATTTCACATTCATTTTTTCAGTGACATTGTTGGTTCCTAGTTCATCGACATACTGCATGTGAATAATGGTTCAGGCACAGGGGCTGACTGATCAAATCTTGGAGAGTGAGAGAAAGTACCAACCAATCCGCTTCCAACTGTTATTTTACAGGCTGTGCTAAGAAACTGACAGAATCTGATTGGTTAGTACTTTATCTCTCTCTAATGGCCCCCATACATGACAGATATATTGGGGCAATGTTCCGATCCAGACGGCTATGTCAGGGAATCAGGAATATTAAACATATTTAAAAATCCTGATTCCATGGTCCTGACCAAATATGACTGGGATCGGCAAATGTGAGATTTTGAACATATTACATTTACCTGACGGATTGCCGATCATTGCAGGACAGGGAAATGGGGCAGCAGATGTATGGGGGCAATAGGGCAATATGATTTGATAAATCTCCCCCACAATAAGGTTGCCTTTGTTGTGAAGCATCACCATCAATCTCTCAGTGATAAAATGGTCATATTTGTCCTTGCTCAGCCAATAAATATAGCTTATAATGTGTAGGTGGCAGGGTAAACTACGGCCATATAGTCAATTACATTTGCAGGCTATAAGCAAATATTACTCTGCTTACACAAAAAAGAATATTGTAGCTACTATTAAAAAACAATTATAACTGATTAATTATTACTAGCTGGCTTTCTATTTCTTTATTTGTATGACTTTTCATCTCATTAAACATACTGTGACTTAGATTTGCAGTAACGTGACATCACACATTCCTCATTACCAAAGCATATGGCGTATCCTCCATTTTATATCATCAGACCAATAGGCCAAGGGCTCACATAGCCCTTTAACATAGTCTAATGCAGGCCTGGCCAACCTGTGGCTCTCCAGCTGTTGTGAAACTACACATCCCAGCATGCCCTGCCACAGCTCCAGCATTCATTAAGAGCAGAACTGTGGCAAGGCATGCTGGGACTTGTAGTTTCAGAACAGCTGGAGAGCCACAGGTTGGCAAGGCCTGGTCTAATGGGTGCCTGGCTGCTTAATTTAAAGAGACATCATCATCCAATGAAGGGTTAACTGCTAGCCCCATTGCCCCCTGGTGACATCAGAATCACCACCGGGAGGAACAAACTAGGAAAATCACTAGCTGTCAGGGCTTCCCGCCTGTGAAAACTCTGGAGGGCTGCCTGCCCCCGATCCCTGATATAAATGACGGTGCTGCTAGGAAAAACGTCTCCATCACCTGATTCCACACTCTTTCAACCTTTAATGTTTGGTTCTGCCAAACCAGGCCTGAATACAGCAAGTGCAAATACCCTTGTTCCATCACAGCTGTGCAGGCTATGTTTGCTTTTGCAGGCCTGTTAAAATAGTGATACACGGCCTGGCACAAAGCTGTGAAAAGATGACTAATCTCCGAGCAGACATCACTTGTACATTTAGCTCAGATACTGCAGACATTATGAGGTATATGTAAATTTACCTCACGTCTTTCAGCAGCTGCGCCGGTGTTACGTCACTTGTGAAATCATAACAGGAACAACTGTGCAAGTCCTGACTTCCCTCAGCCACACGACAGCACGGAGGGAATGTGTGGGCCTGTCACTCT
Organism: Pseudophryne corroboree; assembly: GCF_028390025.1. NCBI lineage: Eukaryota > Metazoa > Chordata > Amphibia > Anura > Myobatrachidae > Pseudophryne > Pseudophryne corroboree. Next base: position 69,621,997 of record NC_086451.1, read on the forward strand.
TTCCTGCTTAAATGATTAGGTGAAACATACATCTGTCAGGAAAGGTTTGATAATATCTCGCCGTGCTGCTCGGCAATGCTTCCACACTCGCAGCCGGATGAATTCACTATAATACGCAGACACATGTGAAGGCACATCACCCCTGCGCTGAATGAAACCCTCAAAATAGACTCGAGAATTGCGTTACACTGCTGAAAGATGCATTCATAATAAAATCCGTACAGTATATATATATATATATATATATATATATATATATATATATATATACTGTCATTCCTGCCAAGTAAAACAATGGTATCACATCATCCGAGAGATACTTCATTCAAATTTTATGGAAAACATTCAAACATACTACAATATTTCATTCTAATTTGGCCACATGGGGACGCAGTCTCATTGGAGTTTATAGCTGATGTTTAATTTTACCTCAGCTGAACAAGTAAAAAAGATCAAAAGCCACTAAAATAAAAAGGTTTCTTTTTTTTTGTGCTAAATCACTGTTTCATTCGTTCTAGTATATATGGGAAAGGGATGTTGACAATCCTAGTGGACAATAAGAGTATATTTTCAAATTAAATGATGCTGCTAAGCACTGATTATAGGGGTTCCATTTTACTGAATCCGGGGAACGTGACAGGACTGCTCTAATTATTTTATAACAGTGGGGTACAAGATGGCAAGCATCTATTGTTTGCTTATTATTTCATTTCTGAAGCAGAAAGACAACTTTTTTACCGATTACAAAATGGTTATAAAAATGCAGTTATGTAAATTGAGACACTTATAAATTGGATTGCATGTATGGCTGCTGTGACTTTCCATGAAGGTGCAATCGGTGTGAATGAGGAGCGCAGGTCAGCTCAGGCTTCTCAGAGACTACATTGCCCACTGTAAGGAGCGTTGCTGACACAAAACAACTGATAACAGAAAATAATGGCTTTCCTATTAACTGCCTATACATGGGCAGGTATCAATTTTGTTAAGGTGTCATACAGTGAATTAGCAGTCGGTCTGAACAATGCGTTGATATTTAATCAATAAAGTTTACTTGTACTAAGAAACGTCGCCTAAGTGTATTTTAATGAAGCCACAGCTGCGTCTCTTCGGAACTCATGCATATAGTGTCACTCAGAGGCAGCAATCCCATTATCACCAGTGTACAGCAATGCAAGGACTGTACCTGAGGTAAAACAGATCCTCGCAGGAGTCCTTATGACTTTCAGGGATCTCAGACCTATTATAAACCTATTGACATGACCATCTTAACCGGAATAATTACAATAGGTTTTTATCCACTTTTAAGCTAAATTCTTGATAATTGGCAATGCTATAGTCCAGAAATGGACTTCGCATCTGTGGCGTGCACTACCAGTGGTTGTTATAACAACTAACCCACAATGCAATTCTGCAAGGACACTAAATTTGTTTAGATAATACTACACAGCTGAAAAACCACTGCAATCATTTTCTACAGCCGCGCAATACGACACTAGCCGAAGGCTGCACATCTATTTATTAAGATGATGTTAGCCGAGATGCCAATGGCCTCTCCCCCAAATATAAGGAAAATTATTTTGACTATGTAAAATCACCCTATTTGAATGACAAAATACCTTAAGGAAATGAAGTGATACTTAGCAAACATACACTTTCCCTCCTTATGACTCACGTTACAGCAGGTGCTGTAAGTGAAATGGGCTATTTTTCCTACTTTACTCATATACGCTGTGTATACAGACAGTTGCTGCAGCCTCTGTGGTTACCAGGAATAATGGCTAACCTCTAACTGGAAGCCATCAATAATCAATCACAGTAGTCATATAGTACTGCCGCGGTCCTCTCCCTTGTGCAGAAGTGTCAGGAAAGGGGTAATGGGGACATTACAATCGGGAGGGCTGGTTGTTGCACACTAGTAATACACAGAAACATATTGCAAAGCAAGATGCCCCACCCCACCTCCTCCTTAACTTTCACCTCCTTCACATTTGCTGGGTTGAAACCACAAAACGTTAACATTTTCTAAAGAACAGAAATGACTCCTGCCTAGAGCTGACACAGCCCGCAGGGGGACCACAATCCGTTCTGAATCGGAGCTTGGGTCTCCAGTGACAGAGAAGTGTGTGTTGACTCCTTGGCTACCAGGGTGGTCTGCATTGCAAAGTTTTATAGATCATTCGGCTGAACAAAGGAGTTTCTGTGAGATCGTGCATCAGCACTGCAGTAAAACATTGTATTTCCTGAAAAAAACCCAAAAAGGATTCTGGGTAATATCTCCAACCCAACAGATAGTGGTGTTTCTGGTGACTACGGGCAGGATACACAGTGACACCCTAGTACAGCTCTGGGTGGTGGGGCCATTACACAGACAGCTCAGTGGACTGGCTGACTTCACTGCCGGTCACATCGGAATCCTCTCCCAGTATCTGGCAAAGCTCACTGAGCCTCTGCTGCATTTCTGGGACTCCGGCTAACTGCTGCTCTAAGCGTTGCTTCTCCTCTGTGAGGGAGAGGCGGGCGGCGGTGTCCAGCTTCTCAAACTTCCAACCACCTTCCCCATCGAACTGCAGCACATGAGTGTGGTATTTCCTACACGGGAAGAACAGCAGAGTGTGAGAATGTAACACACATTAACAACCACCTGAACTGAATGTAACAGCTGCAATCAAGAGCGTTAAAATACCATCCTAGGGGTGTATTCAATTGTAGTCGGAAAGACGTCAGTTTCCGACTTTTTTAGGTCGGAAACTGATCCGACCTATTTAATTTGGCTGCCGTTTTTTCGACGAGTCGGAAAACACGTGGATCTGCGGAATAGCCACAAAGCCACGTGTTTTGTCGAAATTGTGGCCAAATCAGACAGGTTTTAGCCCCGTTTCCGACAATGCCAATCTGGCTTTAAAAAAAGTATATTCAATTGAATATACCCGATAGTAACTAATCAAGTGTATAATAGAAACCTAGTAGATCGAATGGAAGTCATATCCCAAACCTGCTGAAATAGTAATAAACTTAATAATTAATAACAAATTTGATATATATAGATATATATATATATATATATATGTATGTGTGTGTATATATATATATATATATATATATATATATATATATATATATATACACACACACATACAGTATATATATATATATATATATATATATTTATATTATATAAAAACTCCAATTAATCCCTATTAATCTAATAAAGTATTATCTACCAACGGTATCAATATATCTTAAAACTCTCGCTGGTGGGTTCTCTTCGAGAGGTGCAGCTAAGGTTTATCTAACAATGTGGTGTAACCTAATGTGAATCACAAGGGCGCTCCGGCAGACACGCTGTGATAGCTACCTCTTAGTTTGTTACATATGTGCTCTAACTTACAAGTGATGTTTTCATCTCATGAAAGTGGATATACCATGTACCCGATAATGACACACTTTGACATATAATAAAAATATTACAAAATGTATTAAAACAATATTTCCATATAAAAACTTTTTACAGTACAAATCACAATGAATATATATGCACCAAATAGCTGGAGATCTGATGCTACTTATTCTGCTTAATGGAATGTTGCCACTTTTTGTTCCATCCTAGACAGATCGCGAGCTTGTATCAAATGTGGCCTTACAGTAATGTTGACACAGATTTCAAATACCCAATGTGTTTCGTCATCGACTTCATCAGGGATGAAGGGAGCTACCTGTTGGTCTCCGGGTTGCAACGGCAGATGCTGCGGCCCGCCCCCCGCATGTTCCGGGCGCGCCTGCGTTGCCTGGACCGCGCCACCCAAAATGGTGCCCCAATGCGGCCCGCCCGCTCCACGAACGCCTCTGCCTGTCAATCAGGCAGAGGCCATCGCTGGGATGAGATGCCGATGGAATATCTGGCATGCGCAGTTCAGACCCGATCGCCCGCTGTGCGAAAACGCTCAGCAGCGATCAGGTCTGAATTAGCCCCCAAGTTGGTTGCATCGTACATACAACAAGCAAAATACAAAACAATCATAAGCCAAGTGCAAAGCATGTAAGAAGCAGACATGCTACAACGCTAAAAAGCATAACATGTAATAAGTAAGGTACAAAAACATAATACGTAGAACAGAGGACAAGATAACAGAAGACAGGTTCCTACTAGAGGTAATGGACGGATTTCACCATGCAAGCTTGGCAGTGATCTGCCACGCTGCTGTTTATGGAAGGCTCTGCCAATTGTTTCACAATAAAAATATAGTTCCCGTAATCCATCAGATAAAACGTCAAGACTTGGGGGTAAATTTACTAAGATGGGAGTTCTATTTAAGATGGGATGTTGCCCATAGCAACCAATCAGATTCTACTTCTCATTTATCTAGCACCTTCTAGAAGATAAAACCTGGAATCTGGTGGTTACTGTGGGCAACATCCCATCTTAAACAGAACTCCCATCTTAGTAAATTTACCCCCTGGTCTCCAACCAGCCGTCGCTTATTTTGCAAATACAAAGGTTTGATTCATAGTATATCATGATTCTCTGCCATTTTGAAACCTGCAAATAGACAGTTAAGGAACAAGGCGACTGAGTTTTCTTGCACCACTGAAATAAGGACAAAAGGACTGCAACCCTTATACAGCTTGTCTGCCTGTTCCGTACAGTGCGCATAGGGCCTTCATTAACTATGACACACGCACAGAATGTCAGAAGCTTCCTATAACAGAACAATGTTAATGTCACAATCATGTAAGTGCAGAGGCGGCAGGACAGTACATGCCAGCTGAATGTGAGCGGAGAGGAAGCAGAGCAGTGTAATGCTCTCATCTCCCCCATGTAATGCAGCCTTGTCTCTTTGCTGAATGTCACTGTACGGACTACAGAGGAGGGAAGAACAAGGCTCCATTCACCGAGTGTTCCCTTCTTGGGGGCCAAGGCTGGAAGCCATCCAAGTCCCCCATCTGTGACGATAGAGGGGGACAGAAGTCGGGCACAAAAGGGCAGCTGGAGGCCAAATAACTGAGATTGACCATAGTGCCCTCGCTTAGGCAACACTGATGCTGCTTAACCCCTTTTCTGCCTGAAATGCTAACCCCCGCATTGTATTGCAAGGCCCTGAAATCCTAGAGCAGGAATTTGTGAAGGCAGGCACAGTATCATGCCTTGTGCATATGAATGACCATTATTTCCTCATTACGCAGAAGTCAAATGGTCCCGAGTTCATTAGGAGAGAGATGGTGCTGATAGCTCTAATGTGTCCCAGCTTTCCCAGAACAATCCCAGTTTTTGACACTGGAAATCTTTAGAGAGAACTTGTCTGACAATATGACTTTTTTTTTTAAATCAAATTACCACAAAGGGTCTAGCGCGGCTTGACTGCGCACGTGATGCACCTCTAGAGCATGTGCGGGACCTGTGAAGTGGATGAGCAGGCATCGCCAGGCCCCTACACCTCAGTACTCTGTGTCAGCTATAATACTGCTCATATACTACATAGTACTTAGTGCATTTTGTCAAGTTAGCTGTGCCCTCTACTGGGCAGGCCTTCTCCTCCAAAAGAAGAGCTGATATATCTAGTTGATCATTTAATCAACCCCCACCAACACACAAGAGGGTGCTGGGCAGGGACATCCCTGCTATGGGTGCACAAAGGCCTTTCAATAAAGGGGGCCTAGTGACACAAACATAGAGTAGGGACTTACCGAGGGGCCACTGGTATTATTTCTGGCATTTCTTCCGAAATAGTGCCACTGAACTCAGCACAGGAGATAGCAAAGCTATCAGTACCAGGGGGGTGGTAAGGGGGCTGACTGCCATCACTGGCTCCGCAAAGAGAGGTGATAATAGTATGGTATCTTCTATACAGGTGACAACGCCATTTCTCTTTCATCCACTAGGGGACACTGGAGTCCTATACAGTAGGGGTGTGAAGCCTTGAACCGGAGGTGTGGCACAATCTTAAATTAGCATTGTCTGCACAGCCGGCTCCTCCCCCTTCACATCCCTCCTCCCTCAGTTTGAAAAATTGTGCTGGAGGCACAATACGTGGAGCACTGAGCTCCTGACTAAAAATCTAAAAGGGGCTGCGTAACCCTAATAAAGGGGGGACAAAGCTGCCTAAGATCAGAGAGACAAAGATCCCTATTGAAGGGACCTGCATCTCTCCACAGGAGATCCTCAAAGATCAACTAATAGTGAGTACTGGTACAAGCTTAGGCTAGGGATCCAGTTAGTAAAGATATATATATATATATATATATATTTTTTCTCTTTCCCTCTCTCTCTCTAAAACCTGGCCTCAATACTGTTTAAAACTCCCTTTTATACAGCTAATCAGGGAGGAAGGGCATGGCGGTGCGTGGGAGACTTAGTGCGGCGCGGGACTCAGCCTGTCTTCCCTGTAAGCAGGGGGGGACGGCGGAAGCGGCGCGCTGCACAGCAAGATCAGAGCAGAGCGGAGAACAGGCGCCGCTACGGGAGACGGACCCGTCGCGCGCGCCAGCCGGCGGCCCCAGGGCGAGCTGCAAATGCGGTGACTTACGGGCGGAGAGGAGCACGGGCACCGCTGCGGAAGATGGACCCATCGCGCGCGCGCCAGCCGGCGGGTCCGGAGCGCGCTGTGTAGCGGCAGAGGGGGAGATCAATGTTGAAAGGCCACATCATATGAACTTACATAGTGGGGACCATGTTTGTTCGTTTTGGCGCCAGGATGAGGTGAGGGATGGGTCCTCCCCCTCCCCCACCAGTAGTGTACATAGGACAAAGTTTATTCATAAAAGAAATAACTCCCCCTGCTGCACGGCCTGGATAGTACAGGCATTAAGATAATAGAGAGAGTTAGGCAACAGCTCCCTCTGCTGGGGAAATGTATATATACAATATGAGGATCTCCTGAAAAGTAATCAAACTTTACAAATTATATTTTCAAGGGACGTCTGTTCAAAGATCCCGGAGAAAATACACAGAAGCAAGCCAACTCTAACATCGTAGCTGATTTACAGTTGGGGTGTGAGGGTTGAGAGTCGGCTGGTGTTTTATTTTTTATTTTAATTTTTTGACCTGTTCTTTTATAAAGAAAAGGGGACAGGTAATTCCAGCCGGATCCAATACCTTTGCTTCCGTCATCTCCCAGTCTTTCTCTTCCTAGTTTAAAGGGTGAAAGCGCTGCGTAATACCCTGGTAAGGGGTTTTAAAAAGAAAAACAACATGTCTAAGGCTACCAAGACCTCAAAGACCTGCTATGTTTGTACGAAATGTAACAAGAAGAGCACGCGGGTTGGCAGCTCCGGGTGTGCGACTCCTGCTTAGACAAGGACGCTCCACCTGGGAGCAGTGCTCTGCCTAAGGCTTGGGAAGACAACCTTGCCAATAGAATCTCCAAGGAAATGGCAGATTCCCGCAAGCAGCGATCAGAATGGGCTGCGGGATTCTCAAAGACAATGGAGGAATTTCTCATTAAGTTAACACCGCCCGCACACGCTGAGACGAGTGTGCGCAGGGCTGTTAAAAGAACTCTTCCTATTATACCAGAAACTGAGGAGGAAGAGGGTTTTCTTCTGGATACGGAAGAAGGTGAGTTAATTGAACCTAACCTAGACGCCGATTTTCCTGAAGACTCGGCGATCTCTGGTCTGGATTCCTTAATTGACGCGGTTAAGGACATCCTAAGCTTTAAGGAAGAGGAAGTCCGGGAGCCGGAGGATTTCGATTTGTTCGAATCCCAGAAGCCGCGTTCAGCAGCGTTCCCCATTCCTAAATCCCTCCAGTCTCAGATGGAGGAGGCTTGGAAACAACCTGACAAACGTTTTCAATTTCCGAAACGTTTTCAGGTAACTTACCCCCTACCTAAGGGTGTAATGGACAAGTGGGAAAATCCGCCGGTAGTGGATGCTTCACTAGGAAGATTGTCAAAGAAGACAATCTTGCCAATTCCTAACGTAACTACTTTAAAGGATGCGTCCGACCGTAAAGTTGACACGGCGTTAAAATCAATGTTTGTAGCAGCAAGTGCAGCGCAGAGACCTGCGATCATCTGTGCTTGGGTCAACAAAGCCATGGGTGCATGGTCTGGCCGGATTGTACAAGCTATTGAGGAGGAAAATAGCTTAGAAGAGATTACACAGTTGGCGGAACACATTCGAGAATCTGCTTCATACTTGTGTCAAGCTTCTAAGGATATTAGCAGAATAGCATCGTGCATATCTGCATCGGCCATATCGGCTAGAAGGATTTTATGGCTCAGAGAATGGCAAGGTGACTCTGACACCAAGAAGGCGGTAGAATCCATTCCCTTTGGGGGTGAAATGCTGTTCGGACCAGAGTTGGACAAGTGGATTTCGCAGGCTACAGCGGGGAAGTCCACTTTTCTGCCAACTCCTTATACGAGAACCGCTCCACAAACTAGGAGAGGTTATTCGGGACCATCTTTTACTTCATTTAGGTCACAGTCCTTTCGAGCCCGAGGTAGGGGGTTCGGTGCACAAGCACGCGGGGGCAGAGGTAGAGGCCGCTCGCAAGCAGCAACCAGAAAGCAGGATAAACCTGCTGACAAGACCGTGGCATGACGGCCTTCCAGCTCACCTGGGGTCGTCCTTGGTGGGCGGCCGACTGGAAGGTTTTCAGGACATCTGGGCCAAAACCTCACCAGAACTTTGGGTGAACAACTTAATCTCTCAGGGATACAAACTGGAATTTCAACAGAGGCCTCACAGTCAGTTTTTTTACAACAGGATTGCCTCAGTGCCCTCAAAAAGCAAGGGCACTACGGGCAGCAATTCACAAATTGATACAAGCAGAGGTCATTATTCCGGTTCCCGCTTCTCAGAGAGGAACGGGGTTCTATTCCAATCTTTTTGTCGTGCCAAAACCAGACGGGACAGTCAGACCAATACTCAATTTAAAAGTTTTCAACCAGTTTTTAAGAGTCTACAGATTCAAGATGGAATCAATCCAATCAGTCATTGCAGGCTTAGAGCAAAGCGAGTTCATGGTATCCATGGACATAAAGGATGCATATCTGCATATCCCAATCTGGACTCCTCACCAGGCTTACTTACGGTTCGCACTGGTGGCGGAGCACTACCAATTCCGGCCTTTGCCGTTCGGTCTAGCGTCAGCCCCAAGAATTTTCACAAAGATCATGGCGATCATGGTGGCAGGACTGAGACTGTTGGGGGTCACGATTATACCTTATCTGGACGATTTACTGATCAAAGCTCCATCTCAGAATCGACTGCTCAAGGATGTTCATCACATCAATTTCTAATTCAACATGGATGGATTGTCAATTTCCAAAAGTCCAACCTCATACCGACTCAACGGATTCAATTCCTCGGTCTCATCTTGGACACGGTCCTATTACGTGTGTTCCTACCAGAGAGCAAGGTACAGGACCTACAGAGATTAGTGGCTCAGGTACTGAGGACGCAGACCGTTTCTCTGCACCTCTGTGTGCAACTTCTCGGGAAGATGGTGGCGTCGTTCGAAGCTCTCCAGTACGGCAGACTTCATTCCCGACCATTCCAGATGAACCTCATTGCTCAGGGAGCAGGCTCGCACTGGCTCCTCCATCGGAGAATCCGACTTCAACCACAAGTACGGGTCTCCTTGACATGGTGGTCGTTACACAAGAACCTTACAGCCGGCAAGAAATGCGGCATTTGGGATTGGAAGATCCTGACGACGGATGCCAGCCTCAGAGGTTGGGGAGCCGTCCTAGAGGACCATCAGTTTCAGGGACGGTGGACGCTACAAGAAAGCAAATTACCCATAAATATCCTCGAACTAAGAGCAGTCTACAATGCCCTTCTCTTAGCAGAAGACCTAGTCATGAATCAACACATCAGGATTCAGTCGGACAATGTCACGACGACGGCTTACATAAACCGTCAAGGAGGAACAAAGAGCAGGATGGCGTTAAAGGAGGCCACAAAGATCTTGTTGTGGGCAGAAAGAAGAGACATCATTCTCTCCGCAGTGTTCATTCCAGGTGTGGAGAACTGGGAGGCAGATTACCTCAGTCGCCAGGACATGCATCCGGGGAAGTGGTGCCTTCATCCACGGATTTTCAACATGATTGTGAGAAGATGGGGTCTGCCTCAGGTGGATCTAATGGCGTCTCGACAAAATCATCGGCTGCCCAGATATGTGTCAAGAACTCGAGATCCAGCAGCAGAAGGAGTGGACGCATTAACACTTCCTTGGTGTTACAGGAGGGTTTACATTTTTCCACCTTTCCCACTCATACCCAGGGTTCTGAAAAGAATAAAGCGGGAACGAGTGTGGGTCATTCTAATCGCACCAGATTGGCCCCGCAGGAGTTGGTACACCGACCTGCGAGGGTTACTTGCGGAAGATCCTTGGAGGTTACCTCAGAGAGAGGACCTGCTATCTCAGGGACCGTTCCTACACCCCGATCTGAACAGGCTGCGTTTGACGGCGTGGCTATTGAAACCCGTATCTTAAGAAACAGAGGGATCCCACGAACGGCCATTCCTACAATGATTGCCGCAAGGAAACCGGTCACAGCCAGGCACTACTACAGGATTTGGAGACGGTACATGCCTTGGTGTCAGGAACGGGGATGGAATTCATCTAACTTCCATTTATCGCGACTTCTACTTTTCCTTCAGGCCGGTCTAGAGGGAGGACTCAGATTGGGCTCCTTGAAGGTTCAGATTTCGGCTCTCTCCATCCTTTTTCAAGAGCGGCTAGCATCCTTACCAGAGATTCAAACCTTTTTACAGGGGGTTCTGAGGATTCAACCCCCTTTTCGTCCTCCCACGGCACCATGGGACTTAGGTTTGGTGTTAGAATATTTGAAGTCACCGACTTTTGAGCCGTTGACAAGAACGGACCTGAAATATCTTTCTTGGAAGGTCACGTTATTACTGGCCTTGGCTTCGGCTAGGCGGGTTTCTGAGTTGGGAGCCTTATCCTGTAAGAGCCCTTTCTTAGTTTTTCATGAGGATAGGGCGGAACTCCGTACAAGAGCAGACTTCCTTCCGAAGGTGGTGTCGGGGTTTCATGTAAACCAGCCAATAGTGGTCCCATCTTTCCAGGGTCTCACAGATGAGGACGTGTCATTGGATGTTGTCCGAGCTTTACGGGTATACGTACAGGTTACGTCGAACTTCAGAAAGTCGGACCATTTGTTTCTTCTTTATGATGGGCCAAAGAAGGGTTGGCCGGCCTCTAAGCAGACCTTGTCCAGATGGATTAGACTTGCCATTCGGCAGGCTTATATTTCCTGTGGCAAACAGGTTCCGGTTCAGACGGGTGCTCATACTACCCGATCAATGGGTGCCTCGTGGGCGGCTGCCAGAGGTGCTTCCACTACTCAACTTTGCAGAGCGGCGACGTGGTCTTCAGCCCACACGTTCGCAAGATTTTACAAGTTTGATACTTTTGCGTCCGGAGAATCTAAGTTCGGACGTTTAGTTTTGCAGGCCACCGACAGCACTCCCTCCCTCGGGGAAAACTTTGGGACGTCCCCTACTGTATAGGACTCCAGTGTCCCCTAGTGGATGAAAGAGAAAAGAGGATTTTGGTACTTACCGATAAATCCATTTCTCTGAATCCTCTAGGGGACACTGGACGCCCGCCTCGGTGCAGTCAACCTGCTGTGTTCCAAGTTCTTGTTTTAATCAGTTCGTGCAAACAGCGTTAGTTATTCGGTTAAGAGTTCTTGGCCGCTGTTTGATATGTTGTACGGTTCGGTTCCTCGCCATGGGCTATAGTGTCATGTCCTATTCTCTCAGTCACAATTTTCAAACTGAGGGAGGAGGGATGTGAAGGGGGAGGAGCCGGCTGTGCAGACAATGCTAATTTAAGATTGTGCCACACCTCCGGTTCAAGGCTTCACACCCCTACTGTATAGGACTCCAGTGTCCCCTAGAGGATTCAGAGAAATGGATTTATCGGTAAGTACCAAAATCCTCTTATTTCTGGTGGGGATGAGGCACAACCTTTTATTAGTAGTGCTGGGTATGGCTGTCATTGCACTTCCACTCCGTGATACTAAGCTGTGATGCTGCAGCATTAGATGCGATTGTTGTCATCAGGGAAGGCGAAGTGTGGCATAATGTTCGCCGGATGTAAACGCTATGTTAGTCCTGTGTTTCAGTAAGACAGACTAACTTTGCAACAATACAGGGGCGATTCCCACTACTTCATCTTGGAAGGGTTCATTCACCAAGAATGAATGGGAAAATCTTCTCCTTTGCACACAAGGAAAACACTGTAATGTAGCATTTCGTATGCAGACACAGCCACAGTTGCACACAGAATATAAGCATGCCACATATCATTTAATCAGCAGAGACTGCTTGTGCGTCTTATTCACATAGAGATGCAAATAAGACACATTTTTGGGAAATAATGCACAAAAAGACACCCTATGTTAGTAAAGACACCCACAACAAGGCGCAACTAGAGGGGCTGTTTAACGTGACTGCAGCAATGATGAAGGAGGACACATCTGTAAGTACCATGAGGTGAATCTCTATAGAGGACGGACCAGACCATGCACCTAGACTTTGTACAAGGTCAGGCTGCAGTTGTCTTTCAAACACATTTTCCTTTAGTCATGGGTAAAAATTATTTGGGAAGCCAGTAAAACATTAATTAGTCCTCGCAGTTACATAATGTAAGGGCTCCTGCAGCCTATTGCATTAGGGTGGCCAATCCTGGGATCGGCGGGAACCCGGGATTTAGGCCTAAAATTGTCTGGGATTCAATCCCAGGATTGTAGCTTCCAATCCGGGGGATTTCGGGATCAGAAACCCCCCCTGTTTTATCAATGCCAGGCAGCAATAAGCATCCTCATGAGGCTCAGACGATGCCCAGCTCCAACCTCCTGGCTCCCCCTTCCCCCGGCTGTGCGTACTGCACAGTGCGATGTGAAGTCAGAGGTCATGCTTCGCAGTCTGACGCCAGCCATCCGCACTGCCAGGACAGCTCTTTGCCGCTCACCACCTGCAGCAAGTGAACCCGCCCGCTCTCCCAGATGATGGTGAGTAGTTCTGCGGGCTGGGAGCATCCGGGAAGGAAAAAAATGCCCGGGATTGGCCTCCCTACACCGCATGGAACCTTTTCCAGTGCAGCATAGCTGATAACGGAGGACAAGGGGGAGGTGGTTAGAAAGGGTAAAGAACATGGGAAAGACAGAGAAAGGGGGTAGAACATGGGGGAGACGAAGAAAAGGTGAAATAAACATGGGAGAGATGGGAGGAAAGGTGGAAGAACATCTGAGAGACAAGAGAAAAGGGGGAAGAACATGGAGGAGGTGGGAGAAGAGGGGGAAAAAACATGGGGGAGACAGGAGGGAAAAACATGTCAGAAACAGGATGAAAGAAGAAAAAGAAGATGGAGTAGACAGGAGGAAAGGGGGTCAAAACACACATACACAGGGGAGGCAGGAGGTACAGGGGGAGAGAGCAGGGGAAGATAACCTATGCAAAATCTAGCGACCTGGTGAATGGTTAAAAAGACTAGTATCTCATCATATCCATAAGTATATGAATCCCAAGGGTCATTCCAATTACCCGCAAAGGTGGTGAGTTGCCATTGTAGCGGCATGTGAACACCGGGAATGGCACCACAATTTGCTATCTTCGGGGCCGATCTCACCCCAAAACCCTTACGTGGCAGCGGACACAAATCCACAAGTCTGTTTTTACTCTAAGTGCAGCATTTGCGGGTAATTGGACTAAGCCCAAAATGTGTATTTGATTACTAACAGTGTGTACATGAACGATAGCAACAGCTGTCAATAAAGAGTACACCACAACACACTGATTACACAAGTGCTTATGGAACTCCTAACGGACACTGTCAACCGACGTATATTATAACAATAATAATATGCGCAGTTAGATGGGGGTCTCTGATACCTGTAATGGTCCCGCCCTACACTAAGCTCTATACTCAACTCCCTCCAGCCATATGCAGACCAATGGTTGTTGCTACCCCTCCCATTCACATATATATGGGGGAGGGGCATTGATGACCTGAACAATACATATCAGAGCGTAATGACAACATTACAGTCTTTGGGGACATTGGCACATACCCGGTATGCACGAACTTGACTTTATTTTGACTGACTGAACTACCCCTGTAGATTATTAGCTTGCAGCTACTGGGGTCACTGATTTATACAACAAGAAGATTCTTACCAAAGAGAGGGCCTGTGAGTGATGGACAGCAGAGCAATCCCAGCATCCTTTGCAGCTTGGAAGATCTTGCCCTCCACGTCAATGCTTACAGCACTTGTGCACTCATCCAGCAGGGCGTATTTTGGTCTGCAAAGATAACCAAATTGTGGTTGTTACAAGAGGGCATTGGCCTATCTGGAATCTCATCCCACCAACAGCTGACAGCAGAGTTGACCCCTCACAATAGGTCTTCAATTGTTGAATTGTTCTGCGAAAGTGCTGCAGGTTCCAGCAGTATAATGAAGTGCTTCTAAGGCAGCTGTATTTATAGACAATACTGAGCCATGTTGAAGCATACATCTAAATCTCAAGGCGATCATATGACTGAACAGAGGGGCAAACCCACATTCTCAAAATAGAGAGCGAGAGCACAACACTTATATACAAAAGGGACATTTCTGAATTTACAAATCCTATATAATAAAAGGCTAACGCTGCTCCTCACCTCTATGGGGGGAATTCAAGTGTCTTGCGTGGCAGCAGCCACTAGATGGCGCCCAATGAAGCAATTCAATTGTTGCTCCGTTCAGGCGTGCACAGCCGCCGGCGCTGACATTATTGTTATGTTGTTCCGTCATTTTGATGAGCTGCCAACTCGTGATGATAATATTTCTTAAATAGTCCTAATAATTATTTCTACTGATAGGAGGGTGGAGCGTTAGACCGTGTAGGTCGTTGGCCATATTTTGGGTTTTCTTTTTCTTGAATACTAACTTGTGATAAAACATGCGAGCCATTCCTACGCGCTGCTTCTCGCCACCAGAGAGAACGTCTTTCCAGTCACTCACAGAGTCCCAGCCTGAAAAGAAACAGTAGACCATCAGAACAGAGCTCAGCAACACACGTCACATGAAGTATCATTAAAAGGGATTTTCCACCTTCAGGGGATATCAAGGCCTGGCTTGTTCATATCTTCTTGCAACTTGAATTAAACACTTGGGCCTCGTTCAGACCTCACACAAGAAATATGTAGTTGTGTGTATTTGTTAAGACGGGTGTAGTAGGGTATGCCGGCGGCCAGGCTCACGGCGACCTGCATACCGGCGTTTGGCATACCGACAGCTGGGCGAGTGCAAATGAGCTCCTTGAGGGCTCGCTACGCGCGCCACGCTATCTATTCTCCCTCCAGGGGGCTCGTGGACCCCCAAGAGGAAGAAAAAGTGTCGGTATGCCAGGTGTCGGGATTCCGGAGCCAGTATACTGTGCGCCGGGATCCCGACAGCCGGCAAACTGAAGACCACCCGTTAAGACAAGTGTCCAGTGATGAAAGAGCATTTGTGCCAGCCTTATATCAGGTGTTTAAGTGCATATACCTACACCCCACAATAGGTCAGAGAATTGGCTTGCCGATATTAGAAGTAAATGCAAAAGTGGCATTACCCTATTTATACACAATATAATATAATGACGTGTCATATACACAAGATAGACTATTGTCTTACAATGCATTTTGAAATGTAATTCTAAATACAAAACTATGGAAATGAAGCAATGCAAGCAGACAGCCACAATTTGATGCTTAATAGGTGCAAAACAATACTGTAACGTTCTAGTAGCTGGTCCAATATACAAATCAGCCAATCAGAAGAAGCTATACAGTCATCATCGCTGCACAAGCCCACCAGTCGAGAAAAGGCCAGAAAAGAGATGCAAGTGACCACTCCGGGAGCAGGGCATTTGTAAACTCACGTCATATTGGCCCTGCCCTCTACCTATGGACCCACAATTCCCAGTATTATTCTCCCCATCCTGCAAACTTCACTAGGAAGAAAGTGTGATGTGGGAGATCCACCCACTCTCACGGGTGTCTGGGGGACTACCAGCACATTTATGAGTCCCCCAGACCTTCCTGGAGAGTAAGTCCTAAAAGCTGCATCGGAAGATGCATCCACGTATATCTCGAAATTACGTGAACACATCCTACTGAACTCTGCATACATCTTCTCCATATCTCCGGGTGGAGTGGGAAACAATACAGCGTAACAAAAATAAAACCAAAAAAATCCAAATTGGGAGAGATCAGAGGCCATCATCACTTGTAATGGAACTTACAACTAGCCCATGCTAAATGCATCTGAAAATGGCGTGCACTGTGCATACACAGTACTCTGAACTGGTCCAACCTCTGACTACAAGACCGTGACACGCCATTTGAGGTTTCTTTTGCGCTCCAACATCCACTCAGTCATCAGAGGATAAAGATTTAGGGGTCTATGCACTGAGGGGGTATCCAATTACCAACGGTCATTTACCGCATTGCCGGGAGCAATCCAATTAGCACTGATAAGCCAGGGCTGGTGAAACAAAATCCCAGAAAACAGACCCTTTTTCGTCCGAAAATGGGTCTGTTTCTAGCGAAAACACACGGTTCAATGAACTGTTGTTTTTTACGAAAAAAAGGATTTTGTGTAAAACGCCTGTTTTTTGTACCCAATGTTTTTTTTTTTTTTTACCCCTGATTGGATACCGCCCATAAAGTGAAGAGAGATAGAGTACCCAGCCAATCAGCTCCTAACGGTCGTCTGTGTTTGAAAAATGATGGTACTTTATCCCTCTCCACTTTATGGATGGTATCCAATTAGGGGTGAAAAAACATTGGGCTTAGTACATAGACCCCTTAGTTGCTTATGACTCGGAATTGCTTATTGCTTCTCCAAGATGCCTATGTCGGCTGTGGAACATATGCAGTGTGGTAAAATTGTGGGATGTGAACGCATCCGGACTTGCGTGCGATAGAGAATCAGGCGTCCCAGGAGCCCTGAAGATGAATGGCACAGGCCCAGACCATACAAGAGTGCCAGGAACATGTGAAATCAGCAAGCAAAGCACTACTGTCAGAAAGCGAGGGGATTCAATAAAATCCATATTTAAAATGGAAAACCCTTTCAAGGCTATGAAAGAGCCAGAGGCTGAGAAGGTACATGGAAATGAGTCCCTTATAGAACAACAAAGTCTCAAGGCAAACTGGAATAATGACAGACTGCATGGGCTAAACAGACGGTATCGGTTGTTCCCGGTTAGATTAGAAAGGCTGAGGTCTAATCCCTTTATCTTGCTCATATGCTGCCAGTAGCCCCTCCAGTTCGCTGGCAGTGCAGTACTGTGCCTGATACAGCCGCTTTTATACCGCAGTGACAACAAAACATCAGGCCCATCATTTCTGGTGAGCTGAGAGCAGTAGTAGTACTATGGGGGGGGGGGGGGGGTATTCAATTACTGCAGCTTTTTCGACCAATCGAAAAGAACGGCACTTTCCCCCATTTTTAGGTCAAATTCACATTCGACCTAGTCATTGCCCGTGCCGTTTATTCGACTGGTCGAAAAATCCAGCATGTGCGAAAAACCATGCGTTCTGTCAAATTTGCGGGCGTTTTCGCCCATGCCGATTCAACGAAAAAGAAAAAAAAAAGGCCCACGTCGAATTAGTGCCAGTTTTTCGACTGTCGGAATACTCTGCACTAATTGAATATACCCCTTATGTTACTATATATATGTTAAGTGTAATTATTTTCTTACAATTTAATGTATTTACCAATGGCCCTCATTCCGAGTTGTTCGCTCGCAAGCTGCTATTAGCAGCATTGCACACGCTGAGCCGCCGCCTACTGGGAGTGAATCTTAGCTTAGCAAAATTGCGAACGAAAGATTAGCAGAATTGCGAATAGAAAATTCTTAGCAGTTTCTGAGTAGCTCGAGACTTACTCAGCCATTGCGATCAGTTCAGTCAGTTTCGTTCCTGGTTTGACGTCACAAACACACCCAGCGTTCGCCCAGACACTCCCCCGTTTCTTCAGACACTCCCGCGTTTTTCCCAGAAACGCCAGCGTTTTTTCGCACACGCCCAGAAAACGGCCAGTTTCTGCCCAGAAACACCCACTTCCTGTCAATCACACTCCGATCACCAGAACGAAGAAAAAACCTTGTAATGCCGTGAGTAAAATACCAAACTTCTTAGCAAATTTACTTGGCGCAGTCGCAGTGCGAACATTGCGCATGCGCAATTAGCGGAAAATCGCTGCGATGCGAAGAAAATTACAGAGCGAACAACTCGGAATGAGGGCCAATGTTTTAAATTATGTTTTAGTATAGTAAATTTGCTTAAACGGACATCTTTCATGATTGTTTATATAAGTGTACTATGACTTTTTATGGCTTTATAACCTCTTATGGACATATCCGATTAGGCGCGGGGTTTACAGAGCGGTGAAAAGCTCCGGGTGTCAGGCCTGGAGCTATTCAACTTTTTAGCATTTTCCCTGTGCAGAAAAATCTTTGGCACAGGTGCAGGAATCCAGGCGTTTCCACGCATGCTCAATCGCAAGGGCGCATTTTAAAACAGACTTTTCCTCACAGCTCCTGAGGTTGCACCCTCTGGTAATTAACGCTCAGGGTTTCAGCAGTTATCTGAATTGGTCAACACAGACAATTAGCTGCGATATACCCCTTAGGGGCAAATTTACTAAGATCCGTGTTTGATTTCTATTGCAACATGATGGAATTGTCCCATTTACAATAGACTCCGCTGTCAAATGGCTGTCTCAATGTGAAGAAACGCAATGATTATCAACAGAAAACTGAAAATCATTTCCTATTGTTCTCCTATTGGTAGAAACAAGCACAGAAAACCAATATAAAAATGCCCCAAACCGGACTGTCTGATACTCAGGGGATTCTGGTTGAGAGTGAAGTGGAATGCAAAGAGAATGCTGATTAATGGCGTTACCTTTACACCGGAATGGGACATATTTGGGTTTCCATCTAAATCTCAACGTGTCACTAAGGGTAGTAGGAAACTTTTTTATTGGCCTTGAGTTCCTTAGCCAAATAAAAACCTTCAGAACTGGGTACACCCAGGTCCTCCTGTATTTTCTTTATATAACAGTAACTTCATCATATCTTCAGGATGGACTGGGTGGAGACCATGGGGTAAATTTACTAAGGTGGGAGATTTTTAGAACTGGTGATGTTGCCCATAGCAACCAATCAGATTATATCTACTATCTGCTAGAAGCAGTTTGATAAATGGTAGGTAGAATCTGATTGGTTGCCATGGGCAACATCACCAGTTCTAAAAATCTCCCACCTTAGTAAATTTACCCCCATGTTTGAGAAAGAGAAACTAGTGTGCTCATTCTTTGACACTTGGGAGAGCTACACTGGAACCTTACCTCTCTCTATGCGGAGAAAGCTTCGTAATAGTTTACATCTGACCATCTGGTATGAGTTGAGAAGGTGACAGTGATCCCCCAATTACCTTATAGAGTAAATATTGCTATAAACTACCTATGATAAGTGCAATTAGTGTCACATATTAAGTTAACCAGTTCTTTGATTAATAAACATGTATTGTAAAAACCTTACTATACATTATAAGTTGTATAACTATAATAACTATAATGCTCTTCTTTATGTTATATGATTTCAATAGACAATCTACTGACAATATTATATACTTGATGTATAGCTTCTTTACCATTTGTTATGTCTTGCTTCAATAATAAGTTGGGGAAAAAAATGCCCTAAACCATTCAAACATGGGCACTGTTGTGGCTTCAGGTGGCAGGAGATAGCACGAGCGGGCAGTTGGTAGTTTTTGGTAGTTTTTGTAGGAGTTTTTCATTTTTTCTGATTGGTGAGTTTTGAAGAAAGTTGTCTCGTCTATTTATCTGTTGTTTAATGTTTGCTTAAAGTTTGTCAATTTGTTTGGTCTATTTTTTATTTTCGTCTTGTTACTACAAGTTGAGTATCCCATATCCAAAATGCTTGGGACCAGAAGTATATTGGCTATCGGATTTTTCCCTAGTTTGCAATAATTGCATTCCATAATGAGATATCATGGCGATGGGAAGTATAAGCACAGAATGCGTTTATGTGTCATACAGGCTTGCCTACCCTCCCGCATTCAGCGGGAGGCTCCCGATATATCAATGAGCCTCCCGCTGCCCCGCACACATTGCCAGCCCTCCCGGTTTTTACGAGCTCCTACTTGAAAATCCGCAATGCAGGGTGGGCTGCAAGGGAAAGGTCATGGCCGGCCACCGCGGGTTTGTGGGTAGCGGTGCCCGTCTTGTGCAGTATGGAGCCGGGCAGTCTGAGCGGCAGGAGCAGTGTCGGAGAACTAATGAGAGCAGAGCAGCTTCCTGTGAAGCTCATACTGTAGCCTTGCAGCCAGGGCTCTGCATCACTGTGGCTGGCCCCGCCCATCACACTCACCCACTGCATGTAACAGGCCAGCTTTCCTCTTCCTGGTTCCTGCATGTGCCTGCCCTGACCTGCCTCCTCCCACCTCACTGTCCATGGGCCGGATCCCTGCTCTTCACAGGAGGCAGCAACAAAAGCCAGGTGGGTGCTGTCTGTACTGGGGGTTATATGGGGGAGGGGACTGTGTATTGTGTAGAGTTCTACTGGGTGTAATATGGGGGGTGGGGGGCTGTGTATTGTGTAGCGTTCTACTGGGTGTAATATGGGGGGGAGGGGGCTGTGTAAAATGTAGTGTAATGTGCTGCTGGGTGTAATATGGGGGGGGGCTGTGTATAGTGCTACTGGGTGTAATATGGGGGGGCTGTGTATAGTGCTACTGGGTGTAATATGGGGGGGGCTGTGTAAAATGTAGTGTAATGTGCTGCTGGGTGTAATATGGGGGGGAGGGGCTGTGTATAGTGCTACTGGGTGTAATATGGGGGGAGGGTGCTGTGTAAAATGTAGTGTAATGTGCTGCTGGGTGTAATATGGAGGGGTCTGTGTATAGTGCTACTGGGTGTAATATGGGGGGGCTGTGTATAGTGCTACTGGGTGTAATATGGGGGGGCTGTGTATAGTGCTACTGGGTGTAATATAGGGGGGGCTGTGTATAGTGCTACTGGGTGTAATATGGGGGGGGCTGTGTAAAATGTAGTGTAATGTGCTGCTGGGTGTAAGATGGGGGGGCTGTGTATAGTGCTACTGGGTGTAATATGGGGGGAGGGGGCTGTGTATAGTGCTACTGGGTGTAATATGGGGGGGGCTGTGTATAGTGCTACTGGGTGTAATATGGGGGGGGCTGTGTATAGTGCTACTGGGTGTAATATGGGGGGGGGGGGGCTGTGTAAAATGTAGTGTAATGTGCTGCTGGGTGTAAGATGGGGGGGGCTGTGTATAGTGCTACTGGGTGTAATATGGGGGGAGGGGGCTGTGTATAGTGCTACTGGGTGTAATATGGAGGGTGGGGGCTGTGTATTGTGTATAGTGCTACTGGGTGTAATATGTGGGGGAGGGGGCTGTGTAAAATGTAGTGTAATGTGCTACTGGGTGTAATATGGGGAGGGCTGTGTATAGTGCTACAGGGTGTAATATGTGGGGGAGGGGGCTGTGTAAAATGTAGTGTAATGTGCTGCTGGGTATAATATGGGGGGGGCTGTGTAAAATGTAGTGTAATGTGCTGCTGGGTGTAATATGGGGGGGCTGTGTATAGTGCTACTGGGTGTAATATGGGGGGAGGGGGCTGTGTAAAATGTAGTGTAATGTGCTGCTGGGTGTAATATGGGGGGAGGGGGCTGTGTATAGTGCTACTGGGTGTAATATGGGGGGAGGAGGCTGTGTAAAATGTAGTGTAATGTGCTGCTGGGTGTAATATGGGGGGGCTGTGTATAGTACTACTGGGTGTAATATGGGGGGGGGGGGGCTGTGTAAAATGTAGTGTAATGTGCTGCTGGGTGTAATATGGGGAGGGGGCTGTGTATAGTGCCACTGGGTGTAATATGGGGGGGAGGGGGCTGTGTAAAATGTAGTGTAATGTGCTGCTGGGTGTAAGATGGGGGGGCTGTGTATAGTGCTACTGGGTGTAATATTGGGGGGAGGGGGCTGTGTAAAATGTAGTGTAATGTGCTGCTGGGTGTAATATGGGGGGGCTGTGTATAGTGCTACTGGGTGTAATATGGTGGGAGGGGGCTGTGTAAAATGTAGTGTAATGTGCTGCTGGGTGTAATATGGGGGGGGGGCTGTGTATAGTGCTACTGGGTGTAATATGGGGGGGGAGGGGGCTGTGTAAAATTAGTGTAATGTGCTGCTGGGTGTAATATGGGGGGCTGTGTATAGTGCTACTGGGTGTAATATGGGGGGGCTGTGTATAGTGCTACTGGGTGTAATATGGGGGGGGAGGGGGCTGTGTAAAATGTAGTGTAATGTGCTGCTGGGTGTAATATTGGGGGGAGGGGGCTGTGTATAGTGCTACTGGGTGTAATATGGGTTGGAGGGGGCTGTGTAAAATGTAGTGTAATGTGCTGCTGGGTGTAATATGGGGAGGGGGCTGTGTATAGTGCTACTGGGTGTAATATGGGGGGAGGGGCTGTGTATAGAACTACTGGGTGTAATATGGGGGGGGGGGGGCTGTGTAAAATGTAGTGTAATGTGCTGCTGGGTGTAATATGGGGGGAAGGGGCTGTGTATAGTGCTACTGGGTGTAATATGGGGGGGAGGGGGCTGTGTAAAATGTAGTGTAATGTGCTGCTGGGTGTAATATGGGGGGGCTGTGTATAGTGCTACTGGGTGTAATATGGGGGGAGGGGGCTGTGTAAAATGTAGTGTAATGTGCTGCTGGGTGTAATATGGGGGGGGGGGCTGTGTATAGTACTACTGGGTGTAATATGGGGGGGCTGTGTAAAATGTAGTGTAATGTGCTGCTGGGTGTAATATGGGGGGCTGTGTATAGTGCTACTGGGTGTAATATGAGGGGGAGGCTGTGTATAGTGCTACTGGGTGTAATATGGGGGGGGGGGGGCTGTGTATAGTGCTACTGGGTGTAATATGGGGGGGAGGGGGCTGTGTAAAATGTAGTGTAATGTGCTGCTGGGTGTAATATGGGGGGGGGGCTGTGTATAGTGCTACTGGGTGTAATATGGGGGGGGCTGTGTATAGTGCTACTGGGTGTAATATGGGGGAAGGGGGCTGTGTAAAATGTAGTGTAATGTGCTGCTGGGTGTAATATTGGGGGGAGGGGGCTGTGTATAGTGCTACTGGGTGTAATATGGGGGGGGGAGGGGGCTGTGTAAAATGTAGTGTAATGTGCTGCTGGGTGTAATATGGGGGGGCTGTGTATAGTGCTACTGGGTGTAATATGGGGGGGAGGGGGCTGTGTAAAATGTAGTGTAATGTGCTGCTGGGTGTAATATGGGGAGGGGGCTGTGTATAGTGCTACTGGGTGTAATATGGGGGGAGGGGGCTGTGTATAGAACTACTGGGTGTAATATGGGGGGGGGGGCTGTGTAAAATGTAGTGTAATGTGCTGCTGGGTGTAATATGGGGGGGAGGGGCTGTGTATAGTACTACTGGGTGTAATATGGGGGGGCGGGGGCTGTGTAAAATGTAGTGTAATGTGCTGCTGGGTGTAATAATAAGAATTTACTCACCGGTAATTCTATTTCTCGTAGTCCGTAGTGGATGCTGGGAACTCCGTAAGGACCATGGGGAATAGACGGGCTCCGCAGGAGACTGGGCACTCTAAGAAAGAATTAGGACTACTGGTGTGCACTGGCTCCTCCCTCTATGCCCCTCCTCCAGACCTCAGTTAGGGAAACTGTGCCCGGAAGAGCTGACACTACAAGGAAAGGATTTGGAATCCAGGGTAAGACTCATACCAGCCACACCAATCACACCGTACAACTCGTGATAACTATACCCAGTTAACAGTATGAATAACAACTGAGCCTCACTGAACAGATGGCTCAGAACAATAACCCTTTAGTTAGGCAATAACTATATACAAGTATTGCAGACAATCCGCACTTGGGACGGGCGCCCAGCATCCACTACGGACTACGAGAAATAGAATTACCGGTGAGTAAATTCTTATTTTCTCTGACGTCCTAGTGGATGCTGGGAACTCCGTAAGGACCATGGGGATTATACCAAAGCTCCCAAACGGGCGGGAGAGTGCGGATAACTCTGCAGCACCGAATGAGCAAACTCAAGGTCCTCCTCAGCCAGGGCATCAAACTTGTAGAATTTTGCAAACGTGTTTGATCCCGACCAGGTAGCCCCTCGGCAAAGTTGTAAAGCCGAGACCCCTCGGGCAGCCGCCCAAGAAGAGCCCACCTTCCTCGTGGAATGGGCCTTCACAGATTTAGGATGCGGCAGTCCAGCCGCAGAATGTGCAAGTTGAATCGTGGAGCAGATCCAGCGAGCAATAGTCTGCTTAGAAGCAGGAGCACCCAGCTTGTTGGGTGCATGCAGGATAAACAGCGAGTCAGTCTTTCTGACTCTAGCCGTCCTGGAAACATAGATTTTCAGGGCCCGGACTACATCCAGCAACTTGGAGGCCTCCAAGTCCCCAGTAGCCGCAGGCACCACAATAGGTTGGTTCAAATGAAACGCTGATACCAGCTTAGGGAGGAATTGGGGACGCGTCCTCAATTCTGCTCTGTCCATATGGAAGATCAGATACGGGCTTTTACAGGACAAAGCCGCCAATTCTGACACCCGCCTAGCCGAAGCCAAGGCCAAAAGCATGACCACTTTCCACGTGAGATATTTTAATTCCACGGTCTGAAGTGGCTCAAACCAATGTGATTTTAGGAAATCCAACACAACGTTGAGATTCCAAGGTGCCACCGGGGGCACAAAAGGGGGCTGAATGTGCAGCACTTCCTTAACAAACGTCTGAACTTCAGGCAGTGAAGCCAGTTCTTTTTGAAAGAAAATAGACAGGGCCGAAATCTGGACTTTAATGGAACCCAATTTTAGGCCCATAGTCACTCCTGACTGTAGGAAGTGCAGAAAACGACCCAGCTGAAATTCTTCTGTGGGGGCCTTCATAGCCTCCCACCAAGCAACATATTTTCGCCATATGCGGTGATAATGCTTTGCTGTCACATCTTTCCTAGCTTTTATCAGCGTAGGAATGACTTCAACCGGAATGCCCTTTTCCATCAGGATCCGGCGTTCAACCGCCATGCCGTCAAATGCAGCCGCAATAAGTCTTGGAACAGACAGGGCCCCTGCTGTAGCAGGTCCTGTCTGAGAGGCAGAGGCCAAGGGTCCTCTGAGATCATTTCTTGCAGTTTCGGGTACCAAGTCCGTCTTGGCCAATCCGGAACGAAGAGTTTAGTTCTTACTCCTCTCTTTCTTATTATCCTCAGCACCTTTGGTATGAGAGGAAGAGGAGGGAACACATAAACCGACTGGTACACCCACGGTGTCACTAGAGCGTCCACAGCTATCGCCTGAGGGTCCCTTGACCTGGCGCAATATCTTTTTAGCTTTTTGTTTAGGCGGGACGCCATCATGTCCACCTGTGGCCTTTTCCAACGGTTTACAATCAGTTGGAAGACTTCTGGATGAAGTCCCCACTCTCCCGGGTGGAGGTCGTGCCTGCTGAGGAAGTCTGCTTCCCAGTTGTCCACTCCCGGAATAAACACTGCTGACAGTGCTATCACGTGATTTTCCGCCCATCGGAGAATCCTTGTGGCTTCTGCCATCGCCATCCTGCTTCTTGTGCCGCCCTGTCGGTTTACATGGGCGACCGCCGTGATGTTGTCTGACTGAATCAGCACCGGCTGGTTTTGAAGCAGGGGTCTTGCCTGACTTAGGGCATTGTAAATGGCCCTCAGTTCCAGAATATTTATGTGTAGGGAAGTCTCCTGACTTGACCATAGTCCTTGGAAGTTTCTTCCCTGTGTGACTGCCCCCCAGCCTCGAAGGCTGGCATCCGTGGTCACCAGGACCCAGTCCTGTATGCCGAATCTGCGGCCCTTTTGAAGATGAGCACTTTGCAGCCACCACAGCAGAGACACCCTGGCCCTCGGGGACAGGGTGATCAGCCGATGCATCCGAAGATGCGATCCGGACCACTTGTCTAACAGATCCCACTGAAAGATCCTTGCATGGAATCTGCCGAATGGAATTGCCTCGTAAGAAGCTACCATCTTTCCCAGGACTCGCGTGCAGTGATGCACCGACACCTGTTTTGGTTTCAGGAGGTCTCTGACCAGAGATGACAACTCCTTGGCCTTCTCCTCCGGGAGAAACACCTTCTTCTGTTCTGTGTCCAGAATCATACCCAGGAACAGCAGACGCGTCGTAGGAACCAGCTGCGACTTTGGAATATTCAGAATCCAGCCGTGCTGTTGTAGCACTTCCTGAGATAGTGCTACTCCGACCAACAACTGCTCCCTGGACCTCGCCTTTATAAGGAGATCGTCCAAGTATGGGATAATTATAACTCCCTTCTTTCGAAGGAGTATCATAATTTCGGCCATTACTTTGGTAAATACCCTCGGTGCCGTGGACAGACCAAACGGCAACGTCTGGAATTGGTAATGGCAGTCTTGTACCACAAAACGGAGGTACACCTGGTGAGGTGGGTAAATGGGGACATGCAGGTAAGCATCCTTGATGTCCAGTGATACCATGTAATCCCCTTCTTCCAGGCTTGCAATAACCGCCCTGAGCGATTCCATTTTGAACTTGAACCTCCTTATATAAGTGTTCAAGGATTTCAAATTTAGAATGGGTCTCACCGAACAGTCTGGTTTCGGTACCACAAACATTGTGGAATTGTAACCCCGTCCCTGTTGAAGGAGGGGAACTTTTATTATCACCTGCTGGAGGTACAGCTTGTGAATTGCCGCCAGCACTACCTCCCTGTCCGGGGGAGTGGCTGGCAAGGCTGATTTGAGGTAACGGCGAGGGGGAGACGTCTCGAATTCCAGCTTGTATCCCTGAGATACCACTTGTAGAACCCAGGGATCCACCTGTGAGCGAACCCACCGGTCGCTGAAGTTCCGGAGACGGGCCCCCACCGCACCTGGCTCCACCAGTGGAGCCCCAGCGTCATGCGGTGGATTTAGTGGAAGCAGGGGAGGATTTTTGTTCTTGGGAACTGGCTGTATGGTGCAGCTTTTTCCCTTTACCCCTGCCTCTGGGCAGAAAGGACGCGCCTCTAACCCGCTTGCCTTTCTGGGGCCGAAAGGACTGTACCTGATAATACGGTGCTTTCTTAGGCTGTGAGGGAACCTGAGGTAAAAATGTCGACTTCCCAGCTGTCGCTGTGGAAACGAGGTCCGAGAGACCATCCCCAAACAATTCCTCACCCTTGTAAGGCAAAACCTCCATGTGCCTTTTAGAATCCGCATCACCTGCCCACTGCCGAGTCCATAATACTCTCCTGGCAGAGATGGACATTGCATTTATTCTAGATGCCAGCCGGCAAATATCCCTCTGTGCATCTCTCATAGATAAGACTACGTCTTTAATATGCTCTATGGTTAGCAATATAGTGTCCCTGTCAAGGGAATCAATGTTACCAGACAGGGAATCAGACCACGCTGCTGCAGCACTGCACATCCATGCTGAAGCAATAGCAGGTCTCAGTATAGTACCTGAGTGTGTATATACAGACTTCAGGATAGCCTCCTGCTTTCTATCCGCAGGCTCCTTTAAGGCGGCCGTATCCTGAGACGGCAGTGCCACCTTTTTTGACAAGCGTGTGAGCGCTTTATCCACCCTCGGGGATGTCTCCCAGCGTAACCTGTCCTCTGGCGGGAAAGGGTACGCCATCAGTAACTTTTTAGAAATCACTAGTTTCTTATCGGGGGAAGCCCACGCTTCTTCACACACTTCATTCAACTCATCTGATGGGGGAAAAACCACTGGTTGCTTTTTCTCCCCAAACATAATACCCTTTTTAGTGGTACCTGGGTTAATGTCAGAAATGTGCAACACATTTTTTATTGCCGTAATCATGCAACGGATGCTCCTTGTGGATTGTATATATGTCTCATCCTCGTTGACACTGGAGTCAGACTCCGTATCGACATCTGTGTCTGCCATCTGAGGTAGCGGGCGTTTTTGAGCCCCTGATGGCCTTTGAGACGCCTGGGCAGGCACTGGCTGAGAAGCCGGCTGTCCCACGGCTGTTACGTCATCCAGCCTTTTATGTAAGGAGTTGACACTGTCGGTTAATACCTTCCACATATCCATCCACTCTGGTGTCGACCCCGCAGGGGGTGATATCACATTTATCGGCACCTGCTCCGCCTCCACATAAGCCTCCTCATCAAACATGTCGACACAGCCGTACCGACACACCGCACACACACAGGGAATGCTCTGACTGAGGACAGGACCCCACAAAGTCCTTTGGGGAGACAGAGAGAGAGTATGCCAGCACACACCACAGCGCTATATAAACAGGGATTTACACTACACAAAGTGATTTTCCCTATAGCAGCTATAATACACAGTTTTGCGCCTAAATTTAGTGCCCCCCCTCTCTTTTTTTTACCCTATTGAGCCTGGAAACTGCAGGGAAGAGCCTGGGGAGCATCCTTCCAGCGGAGCTGTGAAGAGAAAATGGCGCCAGTGTGCTGTGGGAGATAGCCCCGCCCTTTTTTCGGCGGGCTTCTCCCGCTCTTTATATTAATATTATGGCAGGGGATTTTTACACATATATAGTTTATTAGACTATATTATGTGTTTTTTGCCATTTTAAGGTAATCTAATTGCAGCCCAGGGCGCCCCCCCCCAGCGCCCTGCACCCATCAGTGACCGGAGTATGTGGTGTGCATGGGGAGCAATGGCGCACAGCTGCAGTGCTGTGCACTACCTTAATGAAGACCGGAGTCTTCAGACGCCGATTTCCAGGACGTTCTTCTTGCTTCTGGCTCTGCAAGGGGGACGGCGGCGCGGCTCCGGGACCGGACGACCGAGGCTGGGCCTGTGTTCGATCCCTCTGGAGCTAATGGTGTCCAGTAGCCTAGAAGCCCAAGCTAGCTGCAAGCAGGTAGGTTCGCTTCTCTCCCCTAAGTCCCTCGTAGCAGTGAGTCTGTTGCCAGCAGATCTTACTGAAAATAAAAAACCTAATAAATACTTTCTTTTCTAGGAGCTCAGGAGAGCCCCTAGTGTGCAACCAGCTCGAGCCGGGCACAGATTCTAACTGAGGTCTGGAGGAGGGGCATAGAGGGAGGAGCCAGTGCACACCAGTAGTCCTAATTCTTTCTTAGAGTGCCCAGTCTCCTGCGGACCCCGTCTATTCCCCATGGTCCTTACGGAGTTCCCAGCATCCACTAGGACGTCAGAGAAATGGGGGGGCTGTGTATAGTGCTACTGGGTGTAATGTGGGGGGGAGGGGGCTGTGTAAAATGTAGTGTAATGTGCTGCTGGGTGTAATATGGGGGGGCTGTGTATAGTGCTACTGGGTGTAATATGGGGGGGAGGGGGCTGTGTAAAATGTAGTGTAATGTGCTGCTGGGTGTAATATGGAGGGGGCTGTGTATAGTGCTACTGGGTGTAATATGGGGGGGAGGGGGCTGTGTAAAATGTAGTGTAATGTGCTGCTGGGTGTAATATGGGGGGGCTGTGTATAGTGCTACTGGGTGTAATATGGGGGGAGGGGGCTGTGTAAAATGTAGTGTAATGTGTTGCTGGGTGTAAGATGGAGGGGCTGTGTATAGCGTAGAGTGCTACTCAGACTTGCCTACCCTCCCGCATTCAGCGGGAGGCTCCCGGTTTTTACCTCAACCTCTCGCTGCCCCACAAATCTGCCCGGTTCTCCCGTTTTTTAAACTATTTTATTGAGACTATGCGGACTGCGCATGCGCCAGATGGGAAGTATCGTGGGCCGGGCCTGGATATTGCTTTATTGCTGGCCACCGTGGGGTTATCGTGCGCAGCTGGCAGGGAGGCTGTGTGCGCGGCAGCAGCAGAAGAGTCCCCAGCAGTGAAGGCAGCGGAGACTCCATCAGTGGCGGCTGCAGAGACCTCATCACCAGTGGCGGCAGCAGCACAGAATGTAATCCAAAAATGCCAGCCTGCGTCTTGGATGGGGTCCATGTGGCCGGGGTGGGGAGAGCAGGACAGGGCTGAAGAAAA
The DNA here is from genome assembly GCF_028390025.1 of Pseudophryne corroboree. Classification (NCBI taxonomy): domain Eukaryota; kingdom Metazoa; phylum Chordata; class Amphibia; order Anura; family Myobatrachidae; genus Pseudophryne; species Pseudophryne corroboree. The sequence goes on from NC_086451.1 coordinate 69,652,036, forward strand.
TTAACAAAGTGGGTGCTGAGTGATGGGTGCTGAGTGATTACATGTTATTGCTGCCCAAGCTGACTGTCACTCATCCTAGGGGGAGCGCTGACAGTATTATAGGAACAGGGACAGTGTTACAGGGATAGTGTCAGCATTATAGTATAGGGTCAGCCTTACAGGGTCAGAGTTATAGGGAGTGGGTCAGAGTTACAGGGGGAGGGTCAGTGTTATAGTACAGGGTCAGCGTTATAAGTATAGGGTCAGCGTTATAGGAACTGGGTCAGAGTTACAGGGGGACGGTAGGTGTTATAGTATAGGGTCAGTGTTACAGAGATAGGGTCAGCGTTATAGGGCCAGAGTCAGCGTTATAGGGTCAGAGTTATAGGGGGAGGGTCAGTGTTACAGGGATAGGGTCAGCGTTATAGGGCCAGAGTCAGCGTTATAGGGTCAGAGTTATAGGGGGAGGGTCAGTGTTACAGGGGGAGGGTCAGAGTTATAGTACAGGGTCAGCGTTATAGGAACTGGGTCAGAGTTACAGGGGGACGGTAGGTGTTATAGCATAGGGTCAGTGTTACAGGGATAGGGTCAGCGTTATAGGGCCAGAGTCAGCGTTATAGGGTCAGAGTTATAGGGGGAGGGTCAGTGTTACAGGGATAGGGTCAGCGTTATAGGGCCAGAGTCAGCGTTATAGGGGGAGGGTCAGTGTTACAGGGGGAGGGTCAGAGTTATAGTACAGGGTCAGCGTTATAGGAACTGGGTCAGAGTTACAGGGGGACGGTAGGTGTTATAGCATAGGGTCAGTGTTACAGGGATAGGGTCAGCATTACAGGGATAGGGTCAGCGTTATAGGGCCAGAGTCAGCGTTATAGGGACTGGGTCAGAGTTACAGGGGGAGGGTCAGTGTTATAGTACAGGGTCAGCGTTATAGGCATAGTGTCAGAGTTACAGGGATAGTGTCAGAGTTACAGGGATAGTGTCAGAGTTATAGGGATAGTGTCAGCATTATAATACAGGGTCAGTGTTATAGGAACTGGTTCAGAGTTACAGGGGGACGGTAGGTGTTATAGCATAGGGTCAGTGTTATGGGGTCAGAGTTATAGGGGGAGGGTCAGTGTTATAGTATAGGGTCAGTGTTATAGGGTCAGGGACAGCGTTATAGGGCCAGGGTCAGCGTTATAGGGTCAGAGTTACAGGGACAGGGTCAGTGTTACAGGGATAGGGACAGCGTTATAGGGCCAGGGTCAGCATTATAGTATAGTATAGTGTCAGCGTTATAGGGATAGGGTCAGCGATATAGGGATAGTGTCAGCATTATAGTATAGTGTCAGCGTTATAGGGATAGGGTCAGCGTTACAGGGATAGGGTCAGCGTTATAGTATAGTATAGGGTCAGCGATATAGGGATAGGGTCAGCGATATAGGGATAGGGTCAGCGATATAGTATAGTATAGGGTCAGCGATATAGGGATAGGGTCAGCGATATAGGGATAGGGTCAGCATTACAGTATAGTATAGGGTCAGCGATATAGGGATAGGGTCAGCGATATAGGGATAGGGTCAGCGATATAGGGATAGGGTCAGCGATATAGGGATAGGGTCAGCGATATAGGGATAGGGTCAGCGTTACAGGGATAGGGTCAGCGTTACAGGGATAGGGTCAGCGATATAGGGATAGGGTCAGCGTTACAGGGATAGGGTCAGCGTTACAGGGATAGGGTCAGCGTTACAGGGATAGGGTCAGCGTTATAGTATAGTATAGTGTCAGTGTTATAGTATAGTGTCAGCGTTATAGGGATAAGGTCAGCGTTATAGTATAGTATAGTGTCATTGTTATAAGGATAGTGAATAAATTATGAAAGCGCTGTCCAATAACAAAGAGTATTTATTAAACAATTAAGATCAACCATAAAATCACATTTAAAACCACATATACTCATTATTTCTTTTACTTAACACTCTTTCAGAGATCATACAAGACAATAATAGCACTTCATGTAACCATTTCAGCTGTACGGGGGGGATACCCTTGCAATATCAGCATACTATGTTGCAATTATTTAAACTGAATGTATCCACACCAATACAATTCTCCACAACATGCGTTGGGATAATTCTGCGGTCTTCTGTGACTAATGAATATTACATTTTAAATGACAGTTCCAAACAATTCCAGAGGATAGCAATATTGATATGCCCCAATCTTTGGGATAATATTCTTGAAACTTGGATACGCTTACCGAATGAATAGCTCTCCTGCTTTGGAGAGGCAGGTCCAGTTCCAATTGATGGTACGGACGGCGTCCCCATCGGAGGCTATCGGCTGGCGTGCCGGTCCAGTACTTTGTGCACTCCCCGGCTTCACTGCACTAGGGATGACTACAGGAGTAGATACAACAAATATAAACCTTCCTAGTACACACAGCGCAAACAAAAAAGGGTGAGAAATTACGTTCCTGATTGGATATGCGGACTCAGATGTCTCTATCCAGCCTTCCAAGTGTGTAGAATACGACTCGTGTTATTTCAATATGAAACAGAAAAAATAAAAGGACAACCAATGTGTAATATTTCACAACAATAAATGGATCAGAAGTGTCTTTGAATGAGTAGACTTAGATATCCAGATCCAGCGTACCCCACTCACTCAGTGATAGGTGGATATATGCATATAAAGGTATCTTTATGCCATCAAATGTCGTGTCTATTCACCCTTGGAGTGCGTTGAAAAGACCGATAGGAAGGGGAAAAATCATCAATATGTAAGGCGTACCCGAAAACTCACAGGAAAAAGAGGGCTATGAAACATATAAAGGTTTCTTTCAAGTGTGTTATTCAGTTGCACACAGCGTACCCAAACTCACTCTTGATGATGTGGAACAATTCCTATCAAGGTATCTTTACTTGGTTGTCTTGGTAAGTAATTCTGTCTTCTAAATTGTACCATATGTCCTCAAAGTTTTGACATAGGGAAATGGAGCAAGAAGAAAAGAAACCAATGTGTAGTATGTATCAATTGATATAGAGGTCTAATGAATTAATCTCCTATTTGGATGCCAAATTTAATATACAGGAGAAGCAATGTGTGCTGAACTTACACTAAATAAAGCAGCAAATTAAATGATGTGTTAAGCCTTATAGCAAGATATTGCAAATAGGGTGGCGTACCCCAACACTCACAGCAACACCACCAGTGATAAACACATCAAGGTATCTTTTTCAAGGGTGCAGAAAGTTTTTATATATAGCGTACCAAGACTCACACGTGTAAATCATGCGCCGTTCCTATCAAGGTATCTTTGTACAATTGGTCAGGTAATCTCATTCCAGGTCGTGGTTTTCCATAAAAATAAAAATTTATTGGGCTCCACAAACTCCACAGAGGAGTGTACAAAAATACAACACATACATAAAAAGGAAAAAAAATCCAATAAAAATTCTTTTTACAATGTCAGCAAAAAAACTTGAGGTGTAAAAAGCAAAGTCCACATGGATTCAATTAAAAATGGCTACTCACACTCCTTGTAGTATAATCAACGCGTTTCGGTCTAATAGACCTTTATCAAGATGAACTGGAGTGTCCAGGAGTGAAATATTTATAGTACAGGTAGCCAATAGAAATATACCGGAAGTGACATCATTTAATTGCATATATTTAATTCTATGAAACCGTACTGATTATAATAACAATTGCCCACTGAATACTTTTGTATATATTTTATCAGTCGCACAGATATGTCTTTGCTTTAATTTAAACAAAATTAACAGACCTAAACATAGAAAAAACTACAAAAGTTTGCGCCGGGCGGAAGTTCCGGTACTCCGGGGGTAGATGGGAAATGTAGTCCTTATTAAAGAAGACGTCTGTTCTAATCATTTGCGGCTGCCGGAACCGGAAGTGCGGCTACGTCAGCGGAGCTGATGTTTCACTGTAGCCTCCGCGTTTAGATGGGAAATGTAGTCCTGTTAGAAAGGACGTCTGTGTAGTTCATTTGCGGCTCCCGGAACCGGAAGTGCGGCTTCGTCAGCGGAGCTGATATTTCACTGAGGCATCATGGGGAATGTAGTTTGAACGGAACTTCAATGAACAGAGCTGTAGTCCATGATAACATACTGAGGATTGTGGAAGATATAGTCATTAATCATTGTATCTGACGAAGCCGCACTTCCGGTTCCGGGTGCCGCAAATGAACTACACAGACGTCCTTTCTAACAGGACTACATTTCCCATCTAAACGCGGAGGCTACAGTGAAACATCAGCTCCGCTGACGTAGCCGCACTTCCGGTTCCGGCAGCCGCAAATGATTAGAACAGACGTCTTCTTTAATAAGGACTACATTTCCCATCTACCCCCGGAGTACCGGAACTTCCGCCCGGCGCGAACTTTTGTAGTTTTTTCTATGTTTAGGTCTGTTAATTTTGTTTAAATTAAAGCAAAGACATATCTGTGCGACTGATAAAATATATACAAAAGTATTCAGTGGGCAATTGTTATTATAATCAGTACGGTTTCATAGAATTAAATATATGCAATTAAATGATGTCACTTCCGGTATATTTCTATTGGCTACCTGTACTATAAATATTTCACTCCTGGACACTCCAGTTCATCTTGATAAAGGTCTATTAGACCGAAACGCGTTGATTATACTACAAGGAGTGTGAGTAGCCATTTTTAATTGAATCCATGTGGACTTTGCTTTTTACACCTCAAGTTTTTTTGCTGACATTGTAAAAAGAATTTTTATTGGATTTTTTTCCTTTTTATGTATGTGTTGTATTTTTGTACACTCCTCTGTGGAGTTTGTGGAGCCCAATAAATTTTTATTTTTATGGAAAACCACGACCTGGAATGAGATTACCTGACCAATTGTACAAAGATACCTTGATAGGAACGGCGCATGATTTACACATGTGAGTCTTGGTACGCTATATATGAAAACTTTCTGCACCCTTGAAAAAGATACCTTGATGTGTTTATCACTGGTGGTGTTGCTGTGAGTGTTGGGGTACGCCACCCTATTTGCAATATCTTGCTATAAGGCTTAACACATCATTTAATTCGCTGCTTTATTTAGTGTAAGTTCAGCACACATTGCTTCTCCTGTATTTTAAATTTGGCATCCAAATAGGAGATTAATTCATTAGACCTCTATATCAATTGATACATACTACACATTGGTTTCTTTTCTTCTTGCTCCATTTCCCTATGTCAAAACTTTGAGGACATATGGTACAATTTAGAAGACAGAATTACTTACCAAGACAACCAAGTAAAGATACCTTGATAGGAATTGTTCCACATCATCAAGAGTGAGTTTGGGTACGCTGTGTGCAACTGAATAACACACTTGAAAGAAACCTTTATATGTTTCATAGCCCTCTTTTTCCTGTGAGTTTTCGGGTACGCCTTACATATTGATGATTTTTCCCCTTCCTATCGGTCTTTTCAACGCACTCCAAGGGTGAATAGACACGACATTTGATGGCATAAAGATACCTTTATATGCATATATCCACCTATCACTGAGTGAGTGGGGTACGCTGGATCTGGATATCTAAGTCTACTCATTCAAAGACACTTCTGATCCATTTATTGTTGTGAAATATTACACATTGGTTGTCCTTTTATTTTTTCTGTTTCATATTGAAATAACACGAGTCGTATTCTACACACTTGGAAGGCTGGATAGAGACATCTGAGTCCGCATATCCAATCAGGAACGTAATTTCTCCCCCTTTTTTGTTTGCGCTGTGTGTACTAGGAAGGTTTATATTTGTTGTATCTATTCTTGTCTTTAAATGTGGTGACATTTATTTTAAACCATCAAGCACTATAGCTGCATTGCGCCACTTGAGGCACTTTCCTATTTCTCTGTTTTGTTCTATATATGACTACAGGAGTAGCTGATTCAGCAATATGTAATTGGCGGCCGCGCCCTTGGCTGGGTGCTCGTCTCCGTCGCACAGATTCTCCGGTGGCTCTGGTGTGCAGGATTTTACAGATCACCTCCCAGTACTTATATCCACATAGGGACTGCAGGAGTAACTAGTTCAGCAATATGTTGAAGCGGCCGCGCCTTTGGCTGGGCGCTCGTCTCCGTCGCACAGCGTCTATTCACTGGAGATAGGAGAGGGGGCATGCCAGCAGCGCACAGAGCGCTGGGCATGCCCCCTCAGTGATGAAAACGGGGTGTGGATCACATTCACGGGCCCTCCCGCAAAGGCACGCCCCTTTTAACAGGCCACACCCCTTTTATGGGCGCGCGCATATATTTCACTCTTTCAGAGTGACAAAAGTTTCAGAGTGACAAGAGTTAGATGTACCCTTTGGGTCGAGCATGACACGAAGCATTCTGCTTACACCTACAATCTCCCTGAAACTAGTTGTGTTTTATGTTAATGTTTCCATGGAAGAGGAGAGTGATGGGGTAGGGAGGAGAAGATGAAGGCAGAGGTAGGAGAGGAGGAGCAGCAGGGGTTTACTGCATCCTCGGAGGAGGAGGAGAGTAGTATATGCACGGCAATTTTTCTATGGTGAAAGCACAGATCCTTGGGAATTTGTGCACTGCTGCCAGCGCAAGATTCCATAGAAGTAAATATTGAAGAATATGGGTACAGGATATAGACACACCCATTATAGATATACCCCTGGCTGGCTTAAACTTTTTTACATCACATCACTAACTGTGCCTAGTCAGACACTGAAGTACCCATTACTACACCTGCTGCTGATCCTGGCGCCCAATTCTTACTCTCTGTGGCTTCCTTTGATGACAGGCTAGTTGAATGTATGGGTGGGACAAATTTGCCAACTTGCTCAAATCAATACACTGAGGCGGCGCAAGCGCACCCTCTGCTGTCAACAATACTATCATTAAGTTGTGTACTAGTGTGACCAATATTAACATCACACTTAATAGAATGCACAACTCACAACTTACAAATGCAGGATCCTTTTTACAATGCAGGAGTTACAAAGTAATGCACTTAAGGAGCATACTGGTCTTTGGAAGCCAACTACTGTATGATCAGGAAAACCAGAAACAGCGGTTGCTCCTACTTATACTACCAGCACACCATGCACAGCCTCACCACCAGCACCCAGCCTGGGCCTGCGCACAAGAGGAGGATGTGCACGCAGAAGTCCATGTGGTCCTGCTCCTAAAAGGAGAAAGTAACAATTGCTGCAAATATTGTCTAAAGAAAAATCGATGGTGGGTCCAATTATCGCAAAATTGAAGGAAAATAAAAAAAATAAAAAATAAACAAATGAACCTACAAAACGACACTTCGTAATTAGATCTCATAGGGGGGATAGAATTGGGAGTGAGGTTTAGCTCTCAATACCCGCGGTATCCAATAAAAAAAAAATGGATACAGGGTTTTCAGCACTGAAAACACTGTGGCATGTAAAAAAAAAATAATTGTAATTATATACATATATATATATATATATATATATATATATATATATATATATAATTTTCCTCTCCACAGGACTCTGCGGCTCCCGGTGGTCTCTCCGGCTCGGTGGCTACTGGTAGTCGCAAGGGCTGCTGGGAGATTTAGTTCTCCCAGTTGCCTATTCCAGAGGTTGGGGGGGAAGGGGGGGGTGAGCGTCACACAAATACTTACATGCTCACATACTTTCCCTTCTGCAGTAGAGTCATCTCCCGACGTTGGATGAAGACACCGCTTCGGAAGTTGAACAATTACTAGCTAATTAAGCTAATTGGAAACTTCCAAATGCTTAATTAGTCCTCGGTGGTGCTGTAGGGGTCCCAGAGCAAGTCTTAGTGATTTTTCCTAACATTAACAATTTAGGAACAACCAGACTTGCTCTGGAGGTGTGAGAAAAAAAAAAAGAAATGGTGATTTCTATAGAAGTCACTGCATTCCATTTTCAGTCACCTAATTAAATACCAAAATCCCGACGTGGTTTTTCAAATTTCCTGCCGGGAATTGAATCTGCCCCTTAGACTTATGCTGGGTACACACTGGTAAATATATATCTGCAGATCAACGATGGCGTTCACAGCCATACCGCTCGTACACACTTGCCGACGGACCCGCAATATATTGGCTGCTCAATAGGACGGCCGATATATCGGCCAGTGTGTACGCACCTTAATTCACAGTTAATAATCTTGTACATCACTGCTGTTCAAATATTCACATGAAGAGGACTAGGATTTTTGTATAAAACATGTTCCTGCAGGGTGAATATGTAGTACAGTAGAGTAAATATAGGTCGTCAAGACGGCAAAAAAACAACCCCCAGTCTCTGAGATTGCCAGCTGGACAAGCCTGGAGCCTTTAGTGAGAACATCAAAAAACCAATATATTCATCACCATCAAATCTGAAGAATAAATGACCAGCTGCAGCTACTTCGGGCAAGCAATTAATTAGTACATAGGGGTCTATTTACTAAGCCTTGGATGGAGATAAAGTTGCTGGAGATAAAGTACCAGCCAATCGGCTCCTAACTGCAATGTCACAGGCTGTGTTTGAAAGATGAAAGTTAGGAGCTGATTGGCTGGTACTTTATCTCCAGCGACTTTATCTCCATCCAAGGCTTAGTAAATAGACCCCATAGACATCTGTGAAAAGAGATCTGCAGATATAAATGTGATCCTTCTCATGTAAAACTAAATTAATTCTCCCTCTGAAACATTATAAATGGCATGTTCAATATTAGGTGACTGTTCAATATTAATCCTTCTGGATCTCTCGGCAGCATTTGATACCGTGGACCATGGGCTTCTGATTGAGCGACTGATACATTTCTGTGGTCTGGATGGCACAGTCCTAAGATGGTTCAAATCATTTCTCACAGGCAGGTCACAGAGAGTATCATCTGGATTATACTCATCACCACCAGTGTCATTGCCATGTGGTGTCCCACAAGGTTCTATACTATCCCCCATGCTTTTTGCAGTATACATGCTCCCATTGGGCGAAATAATCAGGCGCCATGGCCTGGTCTACCACTGCTATGCAGATGATACACAACTGTACTTGTCCTTTGCTCCGGGCACTGATAACCCAATAGCAACCCTTAATGGCTGTCTAGCTGAACTACAGGAGTGGATGAGCGCCAGCTGGCTGCGACTGAACCCGGATAAAACAGAGGTCCTTATGATACGACCGCAACATCAAAGGACAAGACTGCAGCATAGCCAACCAACTGGACTTACACTCGGGGATTCAGAATTACAGATCAGTGATCGTGTGCGGAATCTTGGCGTTGTCCTGGATGGTGGCTTGACACTTAAACATCAGATATCAGCCACAATCAAATCCTCATTCTTTCACTTGAGGAACATAGCCAGAATCAAGCACTTAATTCCCTCAGATGATATGCCAAAAGTCATACATGCATTTGTATCATCTCGTTTAGACTACTGTAATGCCCTCTACCTTGGTCTCCCAGCAAAAGAATTGCAGCGCTTACAGCTGGTGCAAAACACAGCTGCCAGGCTATTAACCAACCAGCCCCGTTCTAGCCACATAACACCCATCCTCTACTCCCTTCACTGGCTGCCTGTACGATGGCGAATCATCTTCAAGATTGGCTTACTGAGTTTCAAAGCATTACATGACCAAGGCCCAAGGTACCTGAAACAGCTTCTGACCCCATACTGCCCCACTCGATTACTGCGATCTGTAGATGAAGGACTTTTAGCAGTACCTAGAATCTACCGTAATTCATCTGGGGGTCGAGCTTTTAGTCATGCGGCTCCGACTCTATGGAACTCACTTCCCCGCACAGTGCGAGAGGCCCCAACTATAGAATCCTTCAAAAGTAGACTCAAGACTTTTCTGTTTACTCAAGCATTCCCATAATTGTCCCTTTTAGTATCTTCATGCTTCTGTATTTTATGAAAATGTACTTCATTATTTTCTGTACTATATTATGCTATGTATCTGTTAAGCGCCTTGAGTCCTATGGGAGAAAGAGCGCTATATAAATAAAATTATTATTATTATTATTATTATTATTATTATGTAAGCCAATATAACATCCTATACATGATGTTAATGTCTAGAGTTTTGCAGTCTCTATAACAATGGTTAAAAAGAAATCAAACAGCACCATCTGCAGTCTGTATTTGGTATTGTATCCGAATAATTAAAAACTTATCTGCCACCTGGTAATATAATGGTTTGGTTTTTTTGTGTGTGTGTTTAATTAAAGGAGCACACATTGGGGGGTATCCAACTAGCTGTGATCATGCCGCGGCCGAGAAAAATGGGGGATTTTCACGATTTATTTTATTTTATCACTGATGTTTTTTCACCGGTATCCAATTACATCTCCCCATTATTCTCACAGAACTTGTATTTTCACAGCACTTATCGCTGCAAAAATAGTCACTTATCGGGGATTTAACCAATACCTGATAAGTGCCAGCTATCGGGGCTAATAGGATAGCCCCTGGTGGACCAATCAGCCTAGATACCCCCCACCGTGTAATCTGACAACCTAATTCACCTTCCGGGTAGAAAGCTTGCACCCAAGATGGCTTCTTTTAGACCTCATTCTTCTACAGGGTATCCGGTCTCTAGGTCAACACGGTCTAGGTCGACAGTAAGTAGGTCGACATGAGGTTTGTCCGTTTTTAAAAAAACAAAATATTTTTTCATTTTTTTAACTTTTCCATACTTTACGATTCACGTGGACTACAACTGAGAATGGTAAAGCGAGCCATGCAAGGCGACACGGTGCACTAATTGGGGATCCCGGTCACTGTACGGAGAAAACGACACCAAAAAAAAGTACAAAAACTTATGTCGACCTTCTGTCATGTTGAACTAGTACATGTCGACCTGGGGATAAATTTACAGTATCTAAATCGACAGTATCTAGGTCAACAGTAAGTAGATCGACAGGGACTCTAAATTTACTAAGATGGGAGTTCTATTTAAGATGGGATGCTGCCCGTAGCAACCAATCAGATTCTACTTCTCATTTATCTAGCACCTTCTAGAAGATAATATATAGAATCTGATTGGTTGCTATGGGCAACCTCCCATCTTAAATAGATGGTCGACCTAAGTGTGGTCGACCTTGCATACCACACCCCTTCTACAGTACTTGTTGCTTGGGTTGAGTAAGCCTGCCCAGGACAATGAATAGCACCAATAGAATTAATATCAATATAAAACGGTCTTCAGAGAAAACACACTATGGGGCAGCTTCAATACTTGTATACGCACAGCTAAAGCTCTGGTTTTAACGCCTAGAGCTATTCAATTATTTGCCAATTTCCCTGTGTGCTAAAACATGCGGTTGGGGATTACTGTGTGGGATAGCAGCACTGATTGAATAGTCCAGGGCTAATTGAATGATATAATGGTCACACACTATAAGATTATCAGTCCAATATTTCTAGTTGGAGCAAAAATCTGGTAATGTGCGGGAGCAAATGACAATTGCCTATTTGTTCCCAAATGCTAGAAAACATACAAAAATGGACGTTCAGACAAATCGGCTAAATCCATTTGATGTAATCAATTTGCCCTAACGACCATTTTTTCCCATTTTCTGGCTTTTGGCCACAAATGGTTGATTGTCATTTGCTCCCATACATTACCACATTTTTGATCCAACCAGAAACATTGGACAGATAATCTTAGTGTGTACCCAGCATAATAAGTCTGCATTCTGAACGTTGATAGGCAGATGTCTACATGGACAACCAATATGTCAACATACACTTAGGACGACATGGTTAAAATGTCAATATATATATATTTTTTAAATTGATACTCCGTCTCTGCGCAAGTTGTCCCCTGACGAAGTTCCTGATTGGACGAAACGCGCTGGGCGTGGCTACACTACGTGGATGCTGTGACGTCACCCGCTTGGTCTGGAACCAGCGTGAGAGACTCGGCCAGATCACAGCACGGACAGTTTTACTCTTGGCGTTTGCATTGCCTCTGCACGAGATTTTAAACTTACATGTATGTGGATATTGTTTTATTTTATAAAATGTTACTATTAAGTAACTCATGAGGGCGCTCTCCAATTCTTCCTAGCACATACTATATATATATACACAGGTTGAGTATCCCATATCCATATATTCCGAAATACGGAATATTCCGAAATACGGAATTTTTTGAGTGAGAGTGAGATAGTGAAACTTTGTTTTCTGATGGCTCAATGTACACAAACTTTGTTTAATACACAGAGTTATTAAAAATAATGGATTAAATGACCTTCAGGCTGTGTGTATAAGTTGTATATGAAACATAAATGAATTGTGTGAATGTACACACACTTTGTTTAATGCACAAAGTTATTAAAAATAATGGCTAAAATGACCTTCAGGCTGTGTGTATAAGGTGTATATGAAACATAAATGCATTCTGTGCTTAGACTTAGGTCCCAACACCATGATATCTCATTATGGTATGCAATTATTCCGAAATACGGAAAAATCCCATATCCAAAATACTTCTGGTCCCAAGCATTTTGGATAAGGGAGACTCAACCTGTATATATATACATACACACAATATATACATATATATATATATATATATATATATATATATATATATATAATTGCACACAACGCCGGCACTCGGTCTGCCCCTTGAGCTGACTTGCTCCGGTGCCCTCCACTAGGGTGTGACCCCCATATCCATGCGTCGACAAATGAGGCGGCACTCAGAGTCTTTTGAAAACAGCAAAGTGACTTTAGTGCATAAAGTGCAAAATTTTGAAAATGTTCACTTTGCTGCTTTCAAAAGACTCTTAGTGCCGCCTCATTTGTCGACGCATATATATATATATATATATATATATATATATATATATATATATATATAGTCGGAAATGGTGCGGCACTCGGTTTCAATAAAACACGGCTGAAGTGCATTTTGTCCGTGTTTTATTGAAGCCGAGTGCCGCACCTTTCCCGGCTATGTCATTACATTTGTGAGGGTACCTGCTGAAGTTACTTTCATGGTTCATGTGAGTGCCGGACCTTGGTGTCGTATGTATGTATGTATGTATGTGTATATATACAAGTTCATTTTTAGGTTTAGGCTAACATAAGCCAAAAACCATACGTTGACATATTAAATGTCAATATTCTGTATGTGTCAACATTTTAAACATGTCAACCTAAGTGTATGTCGACATATTGGTTGCATCCTAAGGTCCATGTAGACACTGTCGACATTCCGGTTCGATCTTCTGAATGCACACTAACTGACCCGGATACCATTCAATTAGCCCTGAGCTATTCAATTAGTGCTGCTACCTCACACGGTAAGCCCCAGTGTGTCGACATTTTGAATGTTGACTGGTCATATCACATCCAACTGAATCTGTCCCTAAGTAGGGAGACAGAAAATAATATAAAAGGACCTGGTGACAGAACTGCTTTAAAAATTATATTATTATCATTATGAACACCCCACAAAATATGTGGGGTGCTAATCCAGATAAAGGCATACAAAACCTGGATATTAATCCTTTCCTTTTATCATAATCTACTGGGGGTCACTCAACCCTGGGTGTACAGAGTCTACTTCAAAATGTTTTCAGAATAAACTATACTAAAGTGTTAAGTCCTCCCCCTTCCATATCCCCATCCTGCGGGAGACCCTCACAGACTGGGGATAACTTTTTAATAAAACTCATCAGGACAGAAACTGAGAGGGGGGCGTGGCCTGGAGTAGCTGGGGACAGGCAGCATTTTTCCGGCTCTCCCGCTGATATCCTGAAAATATTCTGCTAGAGGCTGTTTTCTCCCCCCAACCACCTTGTGTTTCTGCTGGATCCTCTCCTGCTGCTGCGGAGCTCCTTGGAGTGTTGAAATTCGGGATCTCCACGTGTGCATCCTAGAGATCGGCCGGCCGGCCCAGCCTCTGCACGGAGTCCCGGTGCCTCTGTCTCTGGCTCCAGCGGCTGCAGTGCGGTGTGTGATACTCACCTGCTGCTATCTCCCATTCTTCAGCTGCGTCTCCGGGGATCCTCCGTACGTCTTCTGCTGTCTGTCTCGCTCCCGGTGCTCGCGGATGTGTGTGACGCCGACGGCCGCCATTTTGCCACTGACTTCTCCTCTGACGGCCCTCTGGATATCGCTCCTGCTTTGCACATTCTGGTGGTGAGAGTAACGCCGGCTGCCTGTTTCTTTGCTCCTGTTTAGCGGGTCTGCTGCTACTAGCTGGCTGCTTTATCCGGGTTCCCTGCTGGATGTGACTTGGTGGCGTGCTAGCCGCCGCCATTTTGCCTCTGGAGGGTTTTACCTGATGCCTTGAGATTCCTGCTGTCTGTACCATTTGTGGCCATCCCAGCTGGTGCTCAGATTTGTCTACTGTGCCCACTCTCCTGTCTTGGCGTCTGCGTGCCCTTACGATGGCTGGCTCTTTGTACCACATACTCCAGGCAGTGGCGGAACTAGCGAGCGGTGGGCCCAGGTGCGACAAAATGCTTTGCCCCCCCCCTCATCCCATCCAAGTCCAGCCCCTCACCCCTGGAGAGGATCTGGTGAGGGGGACCTGCTCAGGGCTAGAGAAATGGATACCTAGCAACAGTGCCGTAACTAGACATTTTAGCACTGTGTGCAAGAAACGGCATCGGAGCCCCACCCCTGCATGCAAAACAGGGGCAGTGCGCGCCGTAGGCACACGCAAAAATACATAGGGGTGTGGCTTTGTGCGAAGGGGTGTGGCCACAAAATAATACCAATTCATAAAACGGTGCACAGTAGTCTCCATTATTCAAATTACGCCGCACAGTAGTACCACTACACCAGGTAGAGACCCTTTTACACCTTACGGCGGACAGATTCCCCTTTTTACACATTACGGCAGACAGCGTCCCCTTTTTACACATTGCGGCAGACAGCATCCCCTTTTTACACATTACGGCAGACAGCATCCCCTTTTTACACATTACGGCAGACAGCGTGCCCTTTTTACACATTACGGCAGACAGCGTGCCCTTTTTACACATAACTGCAGACAGTGTCCCCTTTTTACACATAACGGCAGACAGCATCCCCTTTTTACACATTAAGGTAGACAGCATCCCCCTTTTTACACATTACGGCAGACAGCATCCCCTTTTTACCCATTAAGGTAGACAGCGTCCCCCTTTCTACACATAATGGCAGACAGCATCCCCCTTTTTACATATAACGGCAGACAGCGTCCCCTTTTTACACATAGCGACAGACAGCGTCCCCTTTTTACACATTACGGCAGACAGCGTGCCCTTTTTACACATAACGGCAGACAGCGTGCCCTTTTTACACATTACGGTAGACAGCGTGCCCTTTTTACACATTACGGCAGACAGCGTGCCCTTCTTACACATTACGGCAGACAGCGTGCCCTTTTTACACATTACAGCAGACAGCGTGCTCTTGTTACACATTACGGCAGACAGCGTCCCCTTTTTACACATTACGGCAGGCAGATTCCCCCTTTTTACACATTACGGCAGACAGTCCCCCTTTTTGCACATTAAGGAAGAAAGAAAGAAAGAATTATACTTACTCTCTCCGCTTGCTCAGGCTCCTCGGTGCAGCTTCTGGCAGAGATCACGATTCCCGGGCAGGAGAGAAGGAGGAGGAGGGAGCCGCAGCAGTGCTGTGTTATTGGTGGAGGCGCTGCTGCTGCTATCCCATTCCTTCACTATAGGCTGTCCTCCGCCGCTGTGAATGCTGGGATGCGCTTCACAGCGGCGGAAGACAGCCTATAGTGAAGCAGAGGGACAGCAGCAGCAGCGCCTCAACCAATAAAACAGCGCTGCTGCGGCTCCCTCCTCCATCTCCCTCCTCCTCCTTCCCCTCGAGTCTGCTTCGCTCCTCTCTGGGCGGCTGTGTACTGCGGGCAGCGGTTGCCTGCAGCACACAGCGGCATGTAATGAGTCAGTTTGACTCATTACATGCTTTGGGCCCCTGGACAGAGGCGGGCCCCAGTGCAATGCACTGGTTGCACTGGCGGTAGTTCCGCCTCTGACTCCAGGCTATTCATGCCTCTACTGAGAGACTTGTTATTCAGCTTACCAAAATGGTGGATGTATCAACCAGCTCCATGGTTGCCCTCACTGCGCTTCCTGCATCGAAATATTCTCCAGCTGTCTCCTGTTCCGACATTGTGGATTCTATTGTACAGGATGCTGATCCAATCCGTGTATGCCCTGATTCTCTTGCAGTCCACCCAAAGGCCCGTTTGGATTTTCTGTCATCCTCCGTTGGAATTGCTCCTAATATCCTCTGTTGTCTACCTTCTGACTGCCTCAACTATGCTGTGTCCTTTACAGTTATTGGTTATATCTCTCCTGCTGCAATGTTGACACTGTGTAACGTGACATACTATGGCTGGATGGTGTCCTCTCCGAAAATCCATCCTCTATCTCTTGGGTCCGCGCCAGGTCTGGGGGATTTGACATTTGCATTCTCTGGACATTCCCCTACTGATTGTTGTCTGTGCTGGACCAGGTTTACCCCTTTCGGCTAATCCTATCAAGATGCTGAGCCTTGGCCGGACTAATGTAACACTGTGTCACCATTTCCTGCTAAGCTTTGATGGTGGGGATGGTTTCCATCTCCTTGTATTTTATTTTTTTTATTTTTGATACGACTGTGATATAGTGATGTTTTAGGTGTAGCGGGAGAGTTGAGTCTAGTTTAATTTTGTTTTAAGGCCTTATACGAGTCCTTGCTATCCTTTCTTTGTATGACCAGAGATGAGACGGATACTGTGGTATTGCACGCGATGGAGGCCTGGCCGGATTAACTCTCATCTTTGTTACCAGTATTTTTGTTTTATTATTTGTATATCTTTATTACTTGTATTTTTTTATTTTTTTTTATATGGTTGAATCTCCTCCTATCTATGCTATGTATACGTTTATATACTCCTCAGTACGCTATATGGGAGGAAAGCTATATTCTTCTGCGGGAGAGCTGGACTTAGCCTAGCTTAAGGTCATTAGTTTATTGCTCCTAATTAGTTTCGAGTTCTATTAGCCGTCTGAATGGGGGAGGGTGGGGAGAGGGGGGGTTGCTAGTTAGTGTAGTTAGAGAAGGGGAGGGGGTTTTAGGGATCCAAGTATACCTGAGTTGGGGGTAGGCTATACAGGGTGGGGGGTTACAGGGGTGGTTTGTTTTTGTGGGTTTTGTTTTATTTTTTGTTGCTGTTTGGCAGACGTTTTATATCCTATTGGATTATACTTAACAATGATGTGTCTTTACGGTGACATGTGTATGGGACTAGGTACTCCCCATTTTATTCTGTGGATAAAATGTATGGGCTCACATGGCGCCTGTGGGCCTTAGCGTACTATGGTATGGGGAGACAATCTACTTATACTGAATCGTATGTCATGTGTCCTCTTGATTTGCAGTTTTTTTTATGTATATTCTATATTCTGCCACGTATACCTGCACTTGCTACAGCATTTTCAATTTGTTTTGTATTTGTATATCTACAAAAATTTAAAATCTCAATAAAAAGTTATTGAATTTAAAAAAAAGAAAAGAAAAAAGAACAGAAATTGAGAGGAATACGGAGAGGATGCAAAAACATCTACTTTCTGGAATAAATATTTAATTTGGTCAATTTTTAAGCAGGAGGGTAAAAGGGTTGATGGCCTATATTCCCCAATGGCTTCAGAGAAAAGGATTTAATGTAAGAATAAGAATCCACCTTTCTCTACAAACCCATAATCAGGCACTGGACCCTAGGGATGTCTCAAAGCTGCCCCATTTGGAAGGCATGCTCATAGATTTGCAGGGTGCACACTTTATGCCACAAAACTGGCGTACTTGGCTGCAAAACATTTTGTTTTCAAAACGGGTAAAATTATGGACCAAAGGTCACATGGCTACCCGACAATCTCGCTCAGTGGATGCACCATGCCACGCTGTTCAAAGGCGCTAACTGACATGGTATAATGGGACTTCACATTGTAAGGATTGGAATGCCCTACTGCAATGTATGCATGGTGAATTGCAGCTGTGAGCCAAGTGTTTCTTTGAACAAAGCCCAACAGTCTTTGCAGGTACCATAGGGGACATGAAGATCAATTTTATTTCCCAACATAAAGTGACCTTGTGACATAAATCTTCAAGGACGCAAGGATTGAAGAAATTTCTCTTCCTCCGTAGACAGATACTGACCCAGAGCTGAAGTTACAGTACAGCGTACCGCATGAAGTTGAACTTTCAAACCACCTTTGGTTGAAAAGATGGTCTGGTATGAAGATAAACCTTAAATTATTATTTATTTTTTATGTAGGATAGACCTCCGAGCCCTGGAAACCAACACAGTTAAAACAAAATGCAAAAACGTTTTTCATGTGAATCCACGGATTCAAGGTGTTGACAAAAAAAAAGATTGCTGTACTGCCTTCAACGCTAAGTTCAATGGTGGTCACTTATGAGCCACACCTAGCGAAAGAAGTCTGCGTTTCCTCAGTAAGTGCTGTCCTGATACTAAAGAAAGCAGAAAGGGCCGAAAGCTGAAGGAACTGAATTTTGTTCCTTGCTCTAAATCATCCTGCAAAAACGGGAGCAAATGAGCTAACTAGGTAAACAGGAAAGTGCTTCCTCACACCAAGAGATATAAGTCTTACACTACAGGTTCTATGATAGTTCTTGGCTGAACCAGGTTTCCAGGATCTAAGCATGGTTTGTTCCACGCTATAAGAGAACAGATTTTCCTCCAGGATAATGGCTTCAACAACCATATCATTCAAGCCAGTTAAGCTGATCCCTGATGGTGAAATGGTCCACACATTAACAGGTCCATTCATTGAGGAACATGACATGAGGTCCCTACTTACAATCTAAGATGTGAATGCCTATGTACCCTGAGGAGGAGGTGAGCTGCCATGACTACCATGATCTGTGAAAATACCTGTGGAGCTGTTACCAGACCTCAGGGCAGAGGGGCAAGTTGTCATTCAACATAGTGTTTTATTTCTAGCCTTTGGATTACCACAGAAGAAAAAGCATCCCTTTACATATATGTATCTGCTGCTTTTATAAAGTGTTTTCCTATGTCGCACTACAAGTCCTAATGGCCCCTAAATGTCAGGGCATGCTGGTGCTTGAACGTTCCACAAGCACTAGCATGCCGTGGCTTATATGCTCTAGTAGCCATGGATGTGCCGGCAGCCCTAGAAGGGATGTGTGGCGGCAGCCCTAGAAGGGATGTGTGGCGGCAGCCCTAGAAGGGATGTGTGGCGGCAGCCCTAGAAGGGATGTGTGGCGGCAGCCCTAGAAGGGATGTGTGGCGGCAGCCCTAGAAGGGATGTGTGGCGGCAGCCCTAGAAGGGATGTGTGGCGGTAGCCCTAGAAGGGATGTGCCGGCAGCCCTAGAAGGGTGCGCCGGCAGGTCTAATGTGCCAGAATATGAAAGCAGTTCACAGCTGCCATTTCTACGTTGTACAAGTAGCGCCACACACTAAAGTATTATTTTTAGGAAATCGTGTTGGGAAAAGCCCCGGGGCTATCACATTTTTATTGTAGTCCCAGTTCCTTAGGGATTTCTCCAACTCTGACAAGGAAGCCTCATGATTTAGGTTTCCTGATTGTAGTATGACCAGCAATCCTCTCGTAGGCTATTGCTAGCTGTGGCTTTTGCCGAGGACCTCCACCCCCCCACCCCCAACACATTAGCAGTAACCAGTTCAGAATACCAGCACTGGTGCTAAGTAAGCTGGGTAGGTAGGCGGCGCATTTTTATTTATTATCATCTTTCTCTTTTCCAATTCACTATAAACGGAAAGCCGCCAGGATCCCGGCTGACGGTATCCCGGCAGTCAGGGCTGTTTCACACTATCACACTACAAGGTTTACACCGGATGGCAAAAAGCAGGACAAACTGGCAGGGTCTTTCACACACAACGGCTTTGAGCCGTGTGTAACGCTGTGCGCATGCAGCGGTTAAAAAAAACTGTGTGTGAAAGCTCCCCTTCACACACACAGTTCTCTGCCTACAAAGACGGCACGGCCCCGGCCCAGCAGCCGGACCTTTCAGTTGATATTTCCAGCTGCAACCGGGCAGCCGGGCCGGGGCCGTGCCGTGTGAAAGGACCCTACACCTTACATTGTTAATTACAATACGGCACGGAAAAAAGCATCCACAATGGGTATACCATCCCAGCGCCTGAATACAGACAGCCGGGATCCCGAACGAGGAGAGACCACGCCGCAAGGCAGGTTAGCTGCGGAGGGAGGAGGTTAGGCTGCATCCCAGGGGGTTAGGGTTAGGCTGCAGGGAGGGAGGGAGGGTTAGCCTGCGGGTAGGGGGGGAGTTAGAGTTAGCATGCAGGGAGGGGGTGTTAGGGTTAGCCTGCGAGGAGGGGTTGCTAGGGTTAGCATGGGGGGTGGGGGGTGGGGGGTTTGGTTTAGGCAGCAGGGACAGGGGGTTAGGTTTAGGCACCTACAGGGAGAGGTTAGGGTTAAGCTGCGGGGAGGGAGAGTTAGGGGTTGGAGAGAGGGGAGAACACCCCTTACTCAGCCCTGTTGGCTTTGTACACATCAGGATCCCGGCGTCAGTATTTCGAGCACCAGGATCCCATGCGCCGGTAACTCATATTGCTCCCCTATAAACACTACAAAGGTCCATCCTGATGATCAGCAGCAGCTCGGACCTTCATTTCAGGAAATAAGCACCTGCTAGATATAAGCTCATTAATATGATCATATTGCATTTATGCTAACACGCCCTCACTGTACTCGCCCTTCACACCCCCATTCCGCCTCGGTCAGTGAGGTACAAGTCAGCATACACTAAACCCTTGATACCGATGTATGTGTAAGAATATTTGGTTTACATGCACAATGCATAATGTAAGAAAAACAAATTGACTTGCATCAAACTCCAAATGACCCCCAATTGTCATGAACAGCTTTAGGAACATCTGCTGGATGTACCACTACATACAGATCATTTATACATTTTCATGTGTAAGCCTACCTCCCTCTCTCTGCACCAGATAGTACAGGTTCACAATGTTCAGGATGGCCTCCAGATGCTTGTCACAGAATCCTTTCATCCTCATGTCCCCCGCTGTGTCAGGGTAAATGACCTGATCTCGGAGGGTGCCCACAGACATGTAAGGCCTGAAAATATGAAGGCACCATAGAGCAAAGCACTGTAGATTGTCTCATAAAACCTACATATTAATTAGACATGAGTGTGAGCGTTGCTGAGAAATGCCAGTGGTGGCACAGTTCTCTCATTCATTCTTGCTATGCAGCGCCATCTACTGAGGAGAAATAAAACTGCAACAGCTCATTTGGATGGTTAGAAACTGTTTGATAAAAATGTTACAGAGATGTCCTCATGCAGCTTCCAAAAACGGGATGTAGGGAGAGGGACAAAAACTTCTGGACTAATGGGTAATATAGCACCATTATGCAATTCCACAAATATTAATTATAAGGCATGATCCAATTATTTATATGGGGGTGCTGCCAATTACAATAAATATAGACTGCAAATGACAGTAAAGAAAAGAATTGTCTCTTTGGTGGCGCACTTAAGAGAAAAGTAAAAAATAATGTATTTCATATCTTTAAAAACGCCGGTGTATGTGACTTATAAAGGAACAAAGTGAAATAAGTAATTAAAAATTCACTATGTATTTATTTAGTGTTTAATCCAGTATTATTTGTATGTGCGTGTATATCTCAAATATAATATCTGGTTAACTCCCTATTAATATGTAAATGCGGAGGAGTGTTGATCCCAGCCCATACATTTTCATTCAAATCAAATTGTTCCTGAAATACCTCTTGAATTATCTGTAACGAAAAAATTATATGAACCCAGTATGATAACTATAAGTGCATGTGTTAATTAGAGATTGTACGCAGATACAATTATAATATACTTAGGAGTCCGCTTAGGTTAAAATCTCTGCCAACAATGGTGCCCTTCACCACGTCTAGTATACAGACAAATTGAATGAAGAGTACTGGTGGTGTGGAACACCTGTCATCAGTATATGTGTGTGTGTGTGTGTATATATATATATATATATATATATATATATATATATATATATATATATATATATTAGTAATGGTGGCACTCAGAAATAAATAGACGACACCAACGCTGGTATGGGCGACGTTTCAGGGGCTACTCCCTTTTATCAAGACACGGTGTCTTGATAAAACGTCGACCATACCAGCGTTGGTGTCGACTATTTATTTCTGAGTGCCACCATTACTACAATCTATACTATACTACAATCTATTACTACATTACTATATGCTCAGCAGAGAGAGGTTGTGCACCGAATCAAGTTGCATATTACACATAAGCGCGAGTGCCGGACATTCGTTTACGTACGTACATACATATACATACATACATATATATATATATATATATATATATATATATATATGTGTATGTATGTATGTATGTATACTCATAGTAAGTCTGCTGACAGTGGCATTGGGTGCTTGAGTATTTAGCATTTGTACTCTATGGCTGAACCCTCACCTTATAATATAGCAGAAGCACCCTGTGCCACGTCCCGTGTTACATAAAGGATGTTATTAATATGGAACATCAGTGTATATGTATTCTCACTGTGGCATTAGGCAAACGTACAATATGCAGATAAATTACTTAGATGTAGTCGATAATATTACACATACTATATTATTAGGTGTATACTGTTCATAAGACCTCATCTGGTTATGACAGAATATAGTATACAGTACACCTAATAATATATTATGTGTAATATTGTGTGTTAATATTAACAAGCACTTATGGTTATCACACTAGGTTAATAAATGAATGAAAACTTATGGGCTGAGATCCACACTCCCCCGTATTTGACTATATACATATTAATAAAGTGTTAACCAGATATTATATTTGAGATATACATGCACATACAAATAAACACTCAATGAATACATAGTGAATATTTAATCAGTTATTTCACTTTTTATTTCAGTTTGTTCCTTTATATTTCACATACTAAAGGCATTTTTAAAGATAGGAGAAAAGTAAAAAAACTTTTATTTCCTAAGTGCACCAACAAAGAGACAATTCTTTTCTTTCATGTCATTTGTCCATATACATCTTGCTTCAATAAGCCATGTAGCGGGAGATGCCTGGTGTGAGTGAGCCGACAGGCCTAGTGCAACTCCGTTAGCGCGAGGCGCATTTTTTTAAAACCAAAAAATACGTCTTATTTGCTTCTCTATGTGAACAGGATATACAAGTAGACTCTGTTGATTAAAATGATATGTGGCATGCCTATATTCTCTGTGTATCTGCATATGAAATGCTACTTTACAGTGCCTTCTAGGAAAACTCTGTCACGTAGCATTTCGTATGCAGATACAGCTGTGGTCGAACACCGAATATAGGCATGCCGCATATCATTTTAATTAAAAAAGCTGCTTGTACGTCCTATTCACATCACTTTGCGAATAAGACTCATTTTAACGGAAAAACTTGCATGTGAAGATGCTCGGTGCTACCGAGTCACAGGATGTTTAACGTGTAAGTGGACACATCTGTATTTAATGTCAACAAACCTCTATGCAGCCCCAATCTGTAAGAGAGTCTACCAGAGTATTATATAGTTAACCTTATAATGGAGAAACATACAAGAGCTTTAAAACTTGGATCTATAAAGTGCCATTCACAAACATCGAAACTCCGAGCCGGGTGAGCTGATTGGTCAGTGTGTTGCCGCTATAAATACAGGGAACAGTGCACAGGCATGATACAGGCAACATTATGCCAGCTTCACATACTTACATAATAACAACATAAGAGAAACTAAGAATAGGTTTAATCCTAGTGTAAAATTATCTGAACAATTCTAGTGGGGGTGGGGTGAAAAAAAAAAGAAAAAGAAAAATAAGATTTTACTTACCGATAATTCTATTTCTCGTAGTCCGTAGTGGATGCTGGAACTCCGTAAGGACCATGGGGAATAGCGGCTCCGCAGGAGACAGGGCACAAGAATAAAAGCTTTAGGATCAGGTGGTGTGCACTGGCTCCTCCCCCTATGACCCTCCTCCAAGCCTCAGTTAGGATACTGTGCCCGGACGAGCGTACATAATAAGGAAGGATATTGAATCCCGGGTAAGACTCATACCAGCCACACCAATCACACCGTACAACTTGTGATCTGAACCCAGTTAACAGTATGATAACAACGAAGGAGCCTCTGAAAAGATGGCTCACAACAACAATAACCCGATTTAGTTAACAATAACTATGTACAAGTATTGCAGACAATCCGCACTTGGGATGGGCGCCCAGCATCCACTACGGACTACGAGAAATAGATTTATCGGTAAGTAAAATCTTATTTTCTCTGACGTCCTAGTGGATGCTGGGACTCCGTAAGGACCATGGGGATTATACCAAAGCTCCCAAACGGGCGGGAGAGTGCGGATGACTCTGCAGCACCGAATGAGAGAACTCCAGGTCCTCCTCAGCCAGGGTATCAAATTTGTAGAATTTAGCAAACGTATTTGCCCCTGACCAAGTAGCTGCTCGGCAAAGTTGTAAAGCCGAGACCCCTCGGGCAGCCGCCCAAGATGAGCCCACTTTCCTTGTGGAATGGGCTTTTACAGATTTTGGCTGTGGCAGGCCTGCCACAGAATGTGCAAGCTGAATTGTACTACAAATCCAACGAGCAATAGTCTGCTTAGAAGCAGGAGCACCCAGCTTGTTGGGTGCATACAGGATAAACAGCGAGTCAGACTTTCTGACTCCAGCCGTCCTGGAAACATATATTTTCAGGGCCCTGACAACGTCAAGTAACTTGGAGTCCTCCAAGTCCCTAGTAGCCGCAGGCACCACAATAGGTTGGTTCATGTGAAAAGCAGAAACCACCTTAGGGAGAAATTGAGGACGAGTCCTCAATTCTGCCCTGTCAGAATGAAAAATTAAGTAAGGGCTTTTATATGATAAAGCCGCCAATTCTGACACACGCCTGGCTGAAGCCAGGGCTAACAGCATCGTCACCTTCCATGTGAGATATTTTAAGTCCACAGTGGTGAGTGGTTCAAACCAATGTGACTTAAGGAACCTCAAAACAACATTGAGATCCCAAGGTGCCACTGGAGGCACAAAGGAGGTTGTATATGCAGTACCCCTTTTACAAATGTCTGAACTTCAGGTACTGAAGCCAGTTCTTTCTGGAAGAAAATCGACAGGGCCGAAATTTGAACCTTAATGGACCCTAATTTTAGGCCCATAGACAGTCCTGTTTGCAGGAAATGGAGGAAACGACCCAGTTGAAATTCCTCTGTAGGGGCCTTCTTGGCCTCACACCACGCAACATATTTTCGCCAAATGCGGTGATAATGTTTTGCGGTTACATCCTTCCTGGCTTTGACCAGGGTAGGGATGACTTCATCTGGAATGCCTTTTTCCTTCAGGATCCGGCGTTCAACCGCCATGCCGTCAAACGCAGCCGCGGTAAGTCTTGGAACAGACAAGGCCCCTGCTGGAGCAGGTCCTTTCTTAGAGGTAGAGGCCACGGGTCTTCCGTGAGCATCTCTTGAAGTTCCGGGTACCAAGTCCTTCTTGCCCAATCCGGAACCACGAGTATCGTTCTTACTCCTCTCCTTCTTATGATTCTCAGTACTTTTGGTATGAGAGGCAGAGGAGGGAACACATACACTGACTGGTACACCCACGGTGTCACCAGAGCGTCCACCGCTATTGCCTGAGGGTCCCTTGACCTTGCGCAATATCTGTCTAGTTTTTTGTTTAGACGTGACGCCATCATGTCCACCTTTGGTTTTTCCCAACGGTTTACAATCAGGTGGAAGACTTCTGGGTGAAGTCCCCACTCTCCCGGGTGAAGGTCGTGTCTGCTGAGGAAGTCTGCTTCCCAGTTGTCCACTCCCGGAATGAACACTGCTGACAGAGCTATCACATGATTTTCCGCCCAGCGAAGAATCCTTGCAGCTTCTGCCATTGCCCTCCTGCTTCTCGTGCCGCCCTGTCTGTTTACGTGGGCGACTGACGTGATGTTGTCCGATTGGATCAATACCGCCTGACCCTGAAGCAGGGGTTTCGCTTGACTTAGGGCATTGTAAATGGCCCGTAGTTCCAGAATGTTTATATGAAGAGATGTTTCCATGCTTGACCACAAGCCCTGGAAGTTTCTTCCCTGTGTGACTGCTCCCCAGCCTCTCAGGCTTGCATCCGTGGTCACCAGGATCCAATCCTGAATGCCGAATCTGCGGCCCTCTAGAAGATGAGCACTCTGCAACCACCACAGGAGGGACACCCTTGTCTTTGGTGACAGGGTTATCCGCTGCTGCATCTGAAGATGCGAACCGGACCATTTGTCCAGTAGATCCCACTGAAACGTTCTTGCATGGAATCTTCCGAATGGAATTGCTTCGTAAGAAGCCACCATTTTTCCCAGGACCCTCGTGCACTGATGCACTGACACCTGGCCTGGTTTTAGGAGGTTCCTGACTAGCTCGGATAACTCCTTGGCCATCTCCTCCGGGAGAAAAACCTTCTTCTGGACTGTGTCCAGAATCATTCCTAGGAACAGAAGACGTGTCGTTGGAATCAGCTGCGATTTTGGAATATTTAGGATCCACCCGTGCTGACGTAACACTATCTGAGATAGTGCTACTCCGACTTCTAACTGTTCCCTGGACCTTGCCCTTATCAGGAGATCGTCCAAGTAAGGGATAATTAATACGCCTTTTCTTCGAAGAAGAATCATCATTTCGGCCATTACCTTGGTAAAGACCCGAGGTGCCGTGGACAACCCAAACGGCAGCGTCTGAAACTGATAATGACAGTCTTGTACTACAAACCTGAGATACCCTTGGTGAGAAGGGTAGATTGGGACGTGGAGATAAACATCTTTGATGTCCAGAGACACCATATAGTCCCCTTCTTCCAGGTTCGCTATCACCGCTCTGAGTGATTCCATCTTGAATTTGAACCTTTTTATGTAAGTGTTCAAGGATTTCAGATTTAAAATTGGTCTCACCGAGCCGTCCGGCTTCGGTACCACAAACAGCGTGGAATAATACCCCTTTCCTTGTTGTAGGAGGGGTACCTTGATTATCACCTGCTGGGAATACAGCTTCTGAATGGCTTCCAGAACTGCCTCCCTGTCGGAGGGAGACTTTGGCAGAGCAGACTTCAGGAACCGGCGAGGGGGAAACGCCTCGAATTCCAGTTTGTACCCCTGCGATACTACCTGTAGAATCCAGGGATCCACTTGCGAGTGAGCCCACTGCGCGTTGAAATTCTTGAGACGGGCCCCCACCAAGTCTGAGTCTGCTTGTAAAGCCCCAGCGTCATGCTGAAGACTTGGCAGAAGCAGGGGAAGGCTTCTGATCCTGGGAAGCGGCTGCATGGTGCAGTCTTTTTCCCCTTCCTCTGCCCCGGGGCAGAAAGGAATGGCCTTTTGCTCGCTTGTATTTATGGGAACGAAAGGACTGAGTTTGAAAAGACGGTGTCTTTTTCTGTTGATGTGAAGTGACCTGGGGTAAGAAGGTGGACCTTCCAGCCGTTGCCGTGGCCACCAGGTCCGAAAGACCAGCCCCAAATAACTCCTCCCCTTTATACGGCAATACTTCCATATGTCGTTTGGAATCCGCATCCCCTGACCACTGACGCGTCCATAACGTTCTTCTGGCAGAGATGGACATAGCACTTACTCTTGATGCCAGGGTGCAAATATCCCTCTGTGCATCACGCATATATAGTAATGCATCCTTCAAATGCTCTATAGTTAACAATATATTGTCCCTATCCAGGGTATCAATATTTTCAGTCAGGGAATCCGACCACGCGACTCCAGCACTGCACATCCAGGCTGAAGCGATTGCTGGTCGCAGTATAACACCAGTATGTGTGTATATACTTTTTAGGATATTTTCCAGCCTTCTATCAGCTGGTTCTTTGAGGGTGGCCGTATCAGGAGACGGTAACGCTACTTGTTTAGATAAACGTGTGAGCGCCTTATCTACCCTAGGGGGTGTTTCCCAACGTGTCCTAACCTCTGATGGGAAAGGATATAGTGCCAATAATTTATTAGAAATTAGCAGCAGTTTTTTGTCGGGAGAAACCCACGCTTTATCACATACCTCATTCAATTCATCTGACCCAGGAAAAACTATTGGTAGTTTTTTCACCCCCCACATAATACCCTTCTTAGTGGTATTTGTAGTGTCAGAAATGTGCAATGCTTCCTTCATTGCCGTGATCATGTAACGTGTGGCCCTACTGGACATTACGTTCGACTCATCACCGTCGACACTAGACTCAGTATCTGTGTCTGGGTCTGTGTCGACCCACTGAGGTAACGGGCGTTTTAGGGCCCCTGACGGTGTCTGAGACGCCTGGACAGGCACTAATTGATTTGCCGGCTGTCTCATGTCGTCCACAGTTTTTTGCAAAGTGTTGACATTATCACTTAATTGTTTGAACACGATCATCCAGTCAGGTGTCGACTCCCTAGGGGGTGACATCACTAACGCAGGCAATTGCTCCGCCTCCACATCATTTTCCTCCTCATACATGTCGACACACACGTACCGACACACAGCACACACACCGGGAATGCTCTGATAGAGGACAGGACCCCACGAGCCCTTTGGAGAGACAGAGGGAGAGTCTGCCAGCACACACCCAGCGCTATATATATATATACAGGGATAACCTTATATAAGTGTTATTCCCTTATAGCTGCTGTTTATATTGTCATTTGCTGCCAATAGTGCCCCCCCTTCTCTTTTTTACCCTGATTCTGAAGCAGGACTGCAGGGGAGAGTCAGGGAGCCGTCCTTCCAGCGGAACTGTGAGGGAAAATGGCGCTTGTGTGCTGAGGAGATAGGCTCCGCCCCTTCACGACGTCCTTATCTCCCGCTCTTTTGTGTAAAAATGGCAGGGGTTAAAATACATCCATATAGCCCAGGAGCTATATGTGATGTATTCTTTTGCCACCTAAGGTATTATCATTTATATTGCGTCTCAGGGCGCTCCCCCCCAAGCGCCCTGCACCCTCAGTGACCGGAGTGTGAAGTGTGCTGAGAGCAATGGCGCACAGCTGCGGTGCTGTGCGCTACCTTAGTCTGAAGACAGGATTGTCTTCTGCCGCCGATTTCACCGGACCTCTTCGTCTCTTCTGGCTCTGTAAGGGGGACGGCGGCGCGGCTCCGGTGACCCATCCAGGCTGTACCTGTGATCGTCCCTCTGGAGCTAATGTCCAGTAGCCTAAGAAGCCCAATCCACTCTGCACGCAGGTGAGTTCGCTTCTTCTCCCCTTAGTCCCACGATGCAGTGAGCCTGTTGCCAGCAGGACTCACTGAAAATAAAAAACCTAAATTAAACTTTTATTCTAAGCAGCTCAGGAGAGCCACCTAGCCTGCACCCTTCTCGTTCGGGCACAAAAATCTAACTGAGGCTTGGAGGAGGGTCATAGGGGGAGGAGCCAGTGCACACCACCTGATCCTAAAGCTTTTATTCTTGTGCCCTGTCTCCTGCGGAGCCGCTATTCCCCATGGTCCTTACGGAGTCCCAGCATCCACTAGGACGTCAGAGAAAGTCCCAAAAAGTCCCCAATAAAGGGGGGTACTCACGGAGCGATATTCTAAGCAATCTGACTAGATTGCTTAGAATTTGAGCATTATCGCTCCGTGTGTAGCCCCCTCAGCGATAGCGATGCGCAGCCCCGCGCATCACTATCACTGCTGCTAGATTGGGCTGCATGCAGGCCAATCTAGCGGGTCGCACACTTCACCCGCTGGGTGAAATGAGCGCCCCCCCCGTCTCCCCCCGCACGCTCAGCACACATCTCTCCCGCATCGGCCCGTCTATATGGGCCTTAAGACTACTACACAAACGACATAGGTGGATAATTCTTACCTCTGGGGTATGTAAAACATGTGTTGGGGAAGGGGCTTGTACAACACACCGCTATATGCAGGCCACAGACCTCCCAGGATACGAAACAATGAGCTTTTCCCACAGCCATTAGGCCCTGTGATGAGAAGGTGCATTCCCTCCTCTACCTGTAAGTATAGAAATTAGGACATGTTTGTTAGTACTAATAACGATAATAATAATAAGAATTGCATTGTAAACATTCAATATATTCTAACATAGGATAAAATATTTTATGTACAATTTTTGTTGGTTGTAACAGCTCAATTTACTGTTTACTTAGGGGGGCATTCAATTGTTTGAAAAGTCAGTTAGGTGTCTGTTTTTTTCCTACCTAATAGACAGGAAAAAAAGGACACCAAACCGACTTTTCAAACAATTGAATTCCACCCTATGAAGCAATGGGGCAGATGTATTAACCTGGAGAAGGCATAAGGAAGTGATAAACCAGTGATCTGTGCAAGGTGATAAAGGCACCAGCCAATCAGATCCTAACTGTTCATTTACATATTTGAGCTGATTGGCTGGTGCCTAGATCACCTTGCACATATCACTGGTTTATCACTTCCTTATGCCTTCTCCAGGTTAATACATCTAAATGTTCCTTGCATCCTCAATGTCAGTTGTCCTTTCTCCGAAGTGCCTTGTCCCAAACAAATCATTTCTTTTTAGTACAGGTATACGTCAAGAATGAACATACAGCACCATGGTACTGTATGCAATTATTGACTTACTGAACTTTTTTTAAAAAAAATATACAGTACGAGCAGGGGCCTCTTCCCTCATATTCTTTTCCTTCCCTTACTTATACCATCATCTCCTCCCATCTGCCTACAATGGCACCTAACCCTTGGGCTCTGCCGCCCTGCTGCTTATTTGGGTATTATGACCGCTACACAGTAATATTTATAAACCACATCAATGTTCTACAATGTGTCACTTTTTTGTTTTGTTCACTCTATTTCTGTACTTTGCACGGCACTGCAGACCCCTTGTGGCACCATATAAATAAAGCATGATAAAAATATAATATTGAATGAAAGCAGAGTAATATCTGCTTTGAGAGAGACTGAATCTAATCAGTAAGCACTAACGCTGGTCACACATATGCTGATGTGGTAGTACAGATGGTGTAATGGTTCGCATTACTTCCTCATATGGGTTTGATTCCAACCATGACCCCATCTGTGTGGAGTGTGTATATTCTCTCCGTACTTGGGTGGGTTTCCTCTGGGTACTCCGGTTTCTTCCCACAAAAACTGGTAGGTTAATTGGCTCCCAACAAAAAATTAACCCTACTGTGTGTTCATGTACATGTGTTTAGGGCAGACTAGACAATCCAAGTGGTTGCTATCTGCCGTCACATTATACGTTTCTAATGTTGACCAACTGGCCCCGCATCTAGGCTTGTGTACCTTCAAAAGGAGAGCAATTCATGGGAACGCTGTAATCAAAACAGATTATCATTCGATATAGATTCCATCTACTGTATGTTTAATATGGATTTATAAATGTGCACCAGTAAGTAAAAATGATTTATAATCACTGGTATAAATAGGTACCAAGGTCATGGCTGCTGTACCAGGGAGAGATTTATGCGCTCCTATTAAACAGCATTACCAGGTCCTTGGACATTTGACTTTGTCTCCTTACTATCACTGTTTAATAAACTCTGATAAGTTAATGAACTTCAACCACTATTTCTTAAAAAATAATATTGTAAACACAGAGTTTATCAATCTCTCCTTAGGAAAGTGCCGCAGTTAACAAATCTAATGTAATAATCTATATCAGTGAAAAGCTGAATGAGAGCGACAACTGAGGTGCGTAATCTGTTTATCTAGATTCCAAGGAAAGTTATCAGAGAAACAGGATTAAGTAACAGCAAATGGCAACAAGATTTTAGAGGAAAGGTTAGTGAGGCTGCTGTTCAGGTCATGACTTCCGGGAATACAATCTCCAATTGCCCAAAATAACAAAGATGTTTTTCCCTGCACTTACCCGAATATTGAGGCTTGCAACTACCACGTCGCCTGTGGGAGTGACAATGGGGATATTCTCACATATGATTCCGTTCTCTACATCCACCACTTGCCCTACAAGAGCAAAGACAAGACGCACAGCACAGAGTCAGCATCTTAGGCACAGATGGTATTCCCCCCATGGCTACAACAGGAACTATATATTGGGAGTGGGGGCGGGGGGGTGGCACTAAACTTCAACTACAAGCAGATACTAGACAAAGGGCCAATGGGCTTTTAAAAACATTCCCAGAGCAGTACATGTAGTGTAAGTAACAATAAGGACAGGACTACCCTAAGGGAAGGCAGTTACGTGACCGGCAGTCTCCTACCGATGCCGGAATCCCGCCTCCTTACAGTCCCGACAATCAGCATGCCGACTAACGGACTATTGCCACTCGTGGGTGTCCATGACACCCATAGAGTAGAAACCGAGCCCGCACGGTGCTTCCTTCCGCTCACCCCTCCCCCCCCTACCCCGGCCACCTGCAAGCGGGATTCTGGCGTCGGTATGGTGAACGCCGGACATGCATAACGAGCCCCTCTAAGGGCTTATTATTAACTAGACACTAGTATTAACATTTACTACTCATGGGAACTTTAATGCAGGCCCCGATAATGTGTAGCTTGTAAGATGCTATCCAAGACACTAGAGCAGCCATAGAGTAATGTAGGGTTTCCCAAAGAACCAGACATAAAAAGAGGAGGAATTAGAGCACACAACTTAAGTATGATATCACTGTACGGCAACTAAAGCGCCACTGTTTGGCTACACAACAAAATATTAGGAATAAAAACAATACAATGGTCTGTTCTGCTATTATTTTAGGCAAGACCAACTTTACAGCACTGATACGGTTATTGATATTTAATTCAAACCAACTAAAATCCACGGCTGTAGCCTGGTTAGAGGTGGAAAAGTTCCTTTAGCCATAAAACAGCAGTCAGGCCAGAGGAAGGTAAGTGAGAGATTCATACACACTCTTCACTTCATGACGAGGGCCTCTCAACATTCAGGCTCCAAAAATGCTGCTTCAGTGACAAGGGCCTGCACTTACAAAGCTCGCACATGAGAAAACATCTGAAAAATGCAGCTGACCTCACTGTAAGTGCTCCTGGGGTCTAGAACAGTTTTTGCCTATTGAAATGATGTCTGATATGAAATTAGGTGAAAAAAGAAAAAAAAAATTATAGGGCAAGAATACATTTGTAGATTATGGGGTATATTCAATTAGGATAGAAAACTGCTGTCTGTCGAAAAGAACGCGGTTTTCGACCTTTTAAGATCGAGTAGTGATTCAACCTATTCAGTCCCAGCAGTTTTTATTCGACAAGTCGTGGAATTTGACTTGTCGAAATGTACGTGAATCAACGGTATAGCTGCCGATTCACATACTTTTGTGTGAAACGGGACCAAATTCAACAGGATTTGGACCCGTTTCCGACTATCTTAGTCCGACATAAAAAAATGCCGGACCGAGATGTGGGACCCGAGAGGAGGAGTAGCCGCGGGACAGCTGCGGGCATACAGGGAGATCAGCGCTACAGCAGGATGTCTCACAGCCGCGCCGCTCACGGCAGCGTCCACCCGGCTCCAGCAAGTGAGGTCACGCTTGCTGGAGCCGGGTGGACACTGCTGTGAGGTCAGACGGCTGCTGCTCACCTCCGTCTGCCCACGGCTGTCCCCCCCCCCCCCCCTTCCTCCCTCTCCTCCTCTGGGTCCCTCATCTCAATTAGACTTTTTAAAAGTCAAATTGAGATGAGATTGAATAGGGGTTGTCGGATCCATTCAGAGAAATGCATGTCGGAATGGATCCAACCCTGATTGAATATACCCCTATGTATCTATATAATAATAGTGTATGGTCTCTCCCATCTCCGTCATACGCAATGAGAGAAGGGAAACGCCCCTCCCAACAGCTCCCACCGCAGGGATGGTGACAGGACATGTCACCACCAGAGAACAGGCAAGTATAGCATGGAGGGGAGGGCTGTGGTGACATAAGCCAGGTCCATATAATTCATTATATATATATATATATATATATATATATATATTATAACATAAGGATGTTTAGGAGCCTGGAACGTAGTAATAAAAAATAAATAAGAATTTACTTACCGATAATTCTATTTCTCATAGTCCGTAGTGGATGCTGGATACTCCGAAAGGACCATGGGGAATAGCGGCTCCGCAGGAGACTGGGCACAAAAGTAAAAGCTTTAGGACTACCTGGTGTGCACTGGCTCCTCCCCCCATGACCCTCCTCCAAGCCTCAGTTAGGATACTGTGCCCGGACGAGCGTACACAATAAGGAAGGATTTTGAATCCCGGGTAAGACTCATACCAGCCACACCAATCACACTGTACAACCTGTGATCTGAACCCAGTTAACAGCATGATAACAGCGGAGCCTCTGAAAAGATGGCTCACAACAATAATAACCCGATTTTTGTAACAATAACTATGTACAAGTATTGCAGACAATCCGCACTTGGGATGGGCGCCCAGCATCCACTACGGACTACGAGAAATAGAATTATCGGTAAGTAAATTCTTATTTTCTCTAACGTCCTAGTGGTTGCTGGGGACTCCGAAAGGACCATGGGGATTATACCAAAGGTCCCAAACGGGCGGGAGAGTGCGGATGACTCTGCAGCACCGAATGAGAGAACTCCAGGTCCTCCTCAGCCAGGGTATCAAATTTGTAGAATTTTGCAAACGTATTTGCCCCTGACCAAGTAGCTGCTCGGCAAAGTTGTAAAGCCGAGACCCCTCGGGCAGCCGCCCAAGATGAGCCCACTTTCCGTGTGGAATGGGCTTTTACAGATTTTGGCTGTGGCAGGCCTGCCACAGAATGTGCAAGCTGAATTGTACTACAAATCCAACGAGCAATCGTCTGCTTAGAAGCAGGGGCACCCAGCTTGTTGGGTGCATACAGGATAAACAGCGAGTCAGATTTTCTGACTCCAGCCGTCCTGGAAACATATATTTTCAGGGCCCTGACTACGTCCAGCAACTTGGAATCCTCCAAGTCCCTAGTAGCCGCAGGCACCACAATAGGCTGGTTTAAGTGAAATGCTGAAACCACCTTAGGGAGAAATTGAGGACGAGTCCTCAATTCTGCCCTGTCCGTATGAAAAATTAGGTAAGGGCTTTTATAGGATAAAGCCGCCAATTCTGATACACGCCTGGCTGAAGCCAGGGCTAACAGCATTACCACTTTCCATGTGAGATATTTTAAGTCCACAGTGGTGAGTGGTTCAAACCAATGTGATTTTAGGAATCCCAAAACTACATTGAGATCCCAAGGTGCCACTGGAGGCACAAAAGGAGGCTGTATATGCAGTACCCCCTTGACAAACGTCTGAACTTCAGGAACTGAAGCTAGTTCTTTTTGGAAGAATATTGACAGGGCCGAAATTTGAACCTTAATGGACCCTAATTTGAGGCCCATAGACAGTCCTGTTTGCAGGAAATGCAGGAATCGACCCAGTTGAAATTCCTCTGTAGGGGCCTTCCTGGCCTCACACCACGCAACATATTTACGCCAAATACGGTGATAATGTTGCACAGTTACATCCTTCCTGGCTTTGATCAGGGTAGGGATAACTTCATCCGGAATGCCTTTTTCCTTCAGGATCCGGCGTTCAACCGCCATGCCGTCAAACGCAGCCGCGGTAAGTCTTGGAACAGACATGGTCCCTGCTGGAGCAGGTCCTTTCTTAGAGGTAGAGGCCACGGGTCTTCCGTGAGCATCTCTTGAATTTCCGGGTACCAAGTCCTTCTTGGCCAATCCGGAGCCACGAGTATAGTCTTTACACCTCTCCTTCTTATGATTCTCAGTACCTTGGGTATGAGAGGCAGAGGAGGGAACACATACACTGACTGGTACACCCACGGTGTTACCAGAGCGTCCACAGCTATTGCCTGAGGGTCCCTTGACCTGGCGCAATATCTGTCCAGTTTTTTGTTGAGGCGGGACGCCATCATGTCCACCTTTGGTTTTTCCCAACGTTTCACAATCATGTGGAAGACTTCTGGGTGAAGTCCCCACTCCCCCGGGTGAAGATCGTGTCTGCTGAGGAAGTCTGCTTCCCAGTTGTCCACTCCCGGAATGAACACTGCTGACAGTGCTATCACATGATTTTCCGCCCAGCGAAGAATCCTTGCAACTTCAGTCATTGCCCTCCTGCTTCTTGTGCCGCCCTGTCTGTTTACGTGGGCGACTGCCGTGATGTTGTCCGACTGGATCAACACCGGCTGACCCTGAAGCAGAGGCCTTGCCTGACTTAGGGCATTGTAAATGGCCCTTAGTTCCAGGATATTTATGTGAAGTGACGTTTCCATGCTTGACCACAAGCCCTGGAAGTTTCTTCCCTGTGTGACTGCTCCCCAGCCTCTCAGGCTGGCATCCGTGGTCACCAGGACCCAATCCTGAATGCCGAATCTGCGGCCCTCTAGGAGATGAGCACTCTGTAACCACCACAGGAGAGACACCCTTGTCCTTGGAGACAGGGTTATCCGCTGATGCATTTGAAGATGCGATCCGGACCATTTGTCCAGCAGATCCCACTGAAAAGTTCTTGCGTGGAATCTGCCGAATGGAATCGCTTCGTAAGAAGCCACCATCTTTCCCAGGACCCTTGTGCATTGATGCACTGACACTTGGCCTGGTCTTAGGAGGTTCCTGACTAGGTCGGATAACTCCCTGGCTTTCTCCTCCGGGAGAAACACCTTTTTCTGTACTGTGTCCAGAATCATCCCTAGGAACAGCAGACGTGTCGTCGGACTCAGCTGCGATTTTGGAATATTTAGAATCCATCCGTGCTGTCGTAGTACTACTTGAGATAGTGCTACTCCGACCTCTAACTGTTCTCTGGACCTTGCCCTTATCAGGAGATCGTCCAAGTAAGGGATAATTAAGACGCCTTTTCTTCGAAGAAGAATCATCATTTCGGCCATTACCTTGGTAAAGACCCGGGGTGCCGTGGACAATCCAAACGGCAGCGTCTGAAACTGATAGTGACAGTTCTGTACCACAAACCTGAGGTACCCTTGGTGAGAAGGGCAAATTGGGACATTGAGGTAAGCATCCTTGATGTCCAGAGACACCATATAGTCCCCTTCTTCCAGGTTCGCTATCACTGCTCTGAGTGACTCCATCTTGAACTTGAACCTTTTTATGTAAGTGTTCAAGGATTTCAGATTTAAAATGGGTCTCACCGAGCCGTCCGGCTTCAGTACCACAAACAGCGTGGAATAATACCCCTTTCCCTGTTGTAGGAGGGGTACCTTGATTATCACCTGCTGGGAATACAGCTTGTGAATGGCTTCCAATACCGCCTCCCTGTCGGGGGGAGACGTTGGTAAAGCAGACTTCAGGAACCGGCGAGGGGGAGACGTCTCGAATTCCAATTTGTACCCCTGAGATACTACCTGCAGGATCCAGGGGTCCACTTGCGAGTGAGCCCACTGCGCGCTGAAATTCTTGAGACGGGCCCCCACCGTGCCTGAGTCCGCTTGTAAGGCCCCAGCGTCATGCTGAGGACTTGGCAGAAGCGGGGGAGGGCTTCTGTTCGTGGGAAGAGGCTGTCTGCTGCAGTCTTTTTCCCCTTCCTCTGCCCCGGGGCAGATATGAGTGGCCTTTTGCCCGCTTGCCCTTATGGGGACGAAAGGACTGAGCCTGAAAAGACGGTATCTTTTTCTGCTGAGAGGTGACCTGGGGTAAAAAGGTGGATTTCCCAGCCGTTGCCGTGGCCACCAGGTCCGATAGACCGACCCCAAATAACTCCTCCCCTTTATACGGCAATACTTCCATATGCCGTTTGGAATCTGCATCACCTGACCACTGTCGCGTCCATAACCCTCTTCTGGCAGAAATGGACATCGCACTTACTCTTGATGCCAGAGTGCAAATATCCCTCTGTGCATCTCGCATATATAGAAATGCATCCTTTAAATGCTCTATAGTCAATAATATATTGTCCCTGTCCAGGGTATCAATATTTTCAGTCAGGGAATCCGACCAAGCCACCCCAGCACTGCACATCCAGGCTGAGGCGATTGCTGGTCGCAGTATAATACCAGTATGTGTGTATATACTTTTTAGGATATTTTCCAGCTTCCTATCAGCTGGTTCCTTGAGGGCGGCCGTATCAGGAGACGGTAACGCCACTTGTTTTGATAAGCGTGTGAGCGCCTTATCTACCCTAGGGGGTGTTTCCCAACGTGCCCTAACCTCTGGCGGGAAAGGGTATAATGCCAATAATTTTTTAGAAATTAGCAGTTTTTTATCGGGGGAAACCCACGCTTCATCACACACCTCATTTAATTCATCTGATTCAGGAAAAACTACGGGTAGTTTTTTCACACCCCACATAATACCCTTTTTTGTGGTACTTGTAGTATCAGAAATGTTCAAAACCTCCTTCATTGCCGTGATCATGTAACGTGTGGCCCTACTGGAAAATACGTTTGTTTCCTCACCGTCGACACTGGAGTCAGTGTCCGTGTCAGTGTCTGTATCGACCTGAGGTAACGGGCGTTTTAGAGCCCCTGACGGTGTTTGAGACGCCTGTACAGGTATTAACTGATTTGCCGGCTGTCTCATGTCGTCAACAGTCTTTTGTAAAGTGCTGACACTATCACGTAATTCTTTCCATAAGACCATCCAGTCAGGTGTCGACTCCCTAGGGGGTGACATCACTAACACAGGCAATTGCTCCGCCTCCACACCATTTTCCTCCTCATACATGTCGACACAACGTACCGACACACAGCACACACACAGGGAATGCTCTGACAGAGGACAGGACCCCACTAGCCCTTTGGGGAGACAGAGGGAGAGTTTGCCAGCACACACCAGAGCGCTATATATATATATAGGGATAACCTTATATAAGTGTTTTTCCCTGATATAGCTGCTGTATATATTTATCTGCCAAATTAGTGCCCCCCCTCTCTTGTTTTACCCTGTTTCTGTAGTTCAGGACTGCAGGGGAGAGTCAGGGAGCCTTCCTCCAACGGAGCTGTGAGGAAAAAATGGCGCCAGTGTGCTGAGGAGATAGGCTCCGCCCCCTTCTCGGCGGCCTTTCTCCCGCTTTTTTATGGAAAAATTGGCAGGGGTTAAATGCATCCATATAGCCCAGGAGCTATATGTGATGTATTTTTTGCCAAAAAAGGTGTTTTTATTGCGTCTCAGGGCGCCCCCCCCCAGCGCCCTGCACCCTCAGTGACCGGAGTGTGAAGTGTGCTGAGAGCAATGGCGCACAGCTGCGGTGCTGTGCGCTACCTTATTGAAGACAGGACGTCCTCTGCCGCCGATTTTCCGGACCTCTTCAGTCTTCTGGCTCTGTAAGGGGGCCGGCGGCGCGGCTCTGGGACCCATCCATGGCTGGGCCTGTGATCGTCCCTCTGGAGCTAATGTCCAGTAGCCTAAGAAGCCCAATCCACTCTGCACGCAGGTGAGTTCGCTTCTTCTCCCCTTAGTCCCTCGGTGCAGTGAGCCTGTTGCCAGCAGGTCTCACTGAAAATAAAAAACCTACTTTAAACTTTTACTCTAAGCAGCTCAGGAGAGCCCCTTAGTATGCACCCTTCTCGTTCGGGCACAAAAATCTAACTGAGGCTTGGAGGAGGGTCATGGGGGGAGGAGCCAGTGCACACCAGGTAGTCCTAAAGCTTTTACTTTTGTGCCCAGTCTCCTGCGGAGCCGCTATTCCCCATGGTCCTTTCGGAGTCCCCAGCATCCACTAGGACGTTAGAGAAAACATCTGAATGTCTATGTGCTCGGGGCCCATTTTTGGGTACCTGGTAATTTATACGGCCTGTACAAGACTGATAATAAGGCATACCAGTTATAGTCATGAGCCCCTGGTTTCCACACCCCTGCATCCTCCAAGCTATGATTCTATAATAATTTACCATAATGGGTCGGGTGTAATGACGCCCAATATCGGCAGACGTTTTTTTTTTAAAGGGGCAATCACTTACACGGCAAAACCATGCCTTGTAAGTGATAGCAACTTTAAAGAAACATTCCGTGATCGTCCGGCATCTCCCACCTCCAGCGATCTTGGGCGTCATTACAACCAGACCATTATATTATTAGTTATACAATAGGCTGTTCACGGCCCACATGCCTCCACCATCATCTACATGTCCGGCCTGGGCAAACACTAAGCAATAATAGGCCTAAACCCTCTGTCTTGTCTAATTCACGTGTATGTAATCCAGCCAGCCGTCTATTTCATCCCTCGCTGGTCTACTCCTTATACAGAACATGTCACAATATACTCTGTAGCCCACGTTGTGTATGTCCTAAGAGTTACCGTATGTATAGTCTATAAATAGTCACAAGGACAATCGAGATTATAGATTTTAACCTTCTCCATGTTCCAATCTAACATACAGCCAGGAGATAACATAATTTATATTTAAAGAATAATTGAAAGCTCCTTTTTTTTCTTCTTATGGACTATACTTAAATAAACCGCAGTCCCCAAAGATAATTACCCTGGGGAGCTACGTGCGGGAGTAAAGGCCAGCACTGACGGCCAACAAAGACCGCTCAGCACACATCTCTCCCCCCACTCAGCACAGCGCAATGTGATGAGCGAGGGGGGACGACAATGGGGGGGCCGCTCACTTCACAGCGCCGAAGTGAGCGACCCGCTAGATTGAGCCTGCATGCAGGCTCAATCTAGCACCGGCGATAGCGATGCGCTATCGCTGGGGGTCAATGACACGACAGATACGTGCTTAAAATCTAAGCAATCTAGTCAGATTGGTTAGATTTTAAACACGGATCTCTCAGTGTGTATCCCCCTTAAGTGGAGCAGAGGTAGATATTGGCGGACCTGACAGATAGCATGAACACCAGACTCCAGAAATGTTATCTAGCAGGTAATACAACTATTCACCCATCATTTCATCATTGAGAGTTATTAGTTTATTGGAAACAAAAACAAAACAAAAATAAACTGGATTCCAGACAGATGTGCTAGCAATGCTACACAATGGGGCAGCTGTCCCCAATCCAGGCCCTGCCCTTGGTACTGACTACTGTTTGCTTATGACGGGACTGGTGATAGACGGTTCTGGCATCCATGGAATGGGTGGAATTACAATTACACTAATAAAACTATTGCAGGCGTATAGCATCTTCTACATTCACTTTATTACATAGAAACATAGAATCTGCTGGTGGTTCAGAACCACTTGGCCCATCTAGTCTGCCCTTCGATAGATAGATAGATAGATAGATAGATAGATAGATAGATAGATAGATAGATAGATAGATAGATAGAAAATAAGTAGATAGAAGGTAGGTAGTCCGATCCGATAGATATATAGATAGAAGCTAGGTAGATATAGGACTATAGAAGGCACAGTAACAAACATGCAGCCACTAAAACACAGAGAGTGGATGCTCTGTACACAACAAGCTCCAACATCAGCTCTATACACAACAAGCTCCAACATCAGCTCCAGGCTGTGCTCTATACACAACAAGCTCCAACATCAGCTCCAGGCTGTGCTCTATACACAACAAGCTCCAACATCAGTTCCAGGCTGTGCTCTATACACAACAAGCTCTAACATCAGCTCCAGGCTGTGCTCTATACACAACAAGCTCCAACATCAGCTCCAGGCTGTGCTCTATACACAACAAGCTCCAACATCAGTTCCAGGCTGTGCTCTATACACAACAAGCTCCAACATCAGCTCCAGGCTGTGCTCTATACACAACAAGCTCCAACATCAGCTCCAGGCTGTGCTCTATACACAACAAGCTCCAACATCAGCTCCAGGCTGTGCTCTATACACAACAAGCTCCAACATCAGCTCCAGGCTGTGCTCTATACACAACAAGCTCCAACATCAGTTCCAGGCTGTGCTCTATACACAACAAGCTCCAACATCAGCTCCAGGCTGTGCTCTATACACAACAAGCTCCAACATCAGCTCCAGGCTGTGCTCTATACACAACAAGCTCCAACATCAGCTCCAGGCTGTGCTCTATACACAACAAGCTCCAACATCAGCTCCAAGCTGTGCTCTATACACAACAAGCTCCAACATCAGCTCCAAGCTGTGCTCTATACACAACAAGCTCCAACATCAGCTCCAGGCTGTGCTCTATACACAACAAGCTCCAACATCAGCTCCAGGCTGTGCTCTATACACAACAAGCTCCAACATCAGCTCCAGGCTGTGCTCTATACACAACAAGCTCCAACATCAGCTCCAGGCTGTGCTCTATACACAACAAGCTCCAACATCAGCTCCAGGCTGCGCTTTACACACAACAAGCTCCAACATCAGCTCCAGGCTGCGCTCTATACACAACAAGCTCCAACATCAGCTCCAGGCTGTGCTCTATACACAACAAGCTCCAACATCAGTTCCAGGCTGTGCTCTATACACAACAAGCTCCAACATCAGCTCCAGGCTGTGCTCTATAAACAACAAGCTCCAACATCAGTTCCAGGCTGTGCTCTATACACAACAAGCTCCAACATCAGCTCCAGGCTGTGCTCTATACACAACAAGCTCCAACATCAGCTCCAGGCTGTGCTCTATACACAACAAGCTCCAACATCAGCTCCAGGCTGTGCTCTATACACAACAAGCTCCAACATCAGCTCCAGGCTGTGCTCTATACACAACAAGCTCCAACATCAGTTCCAGGCTGCGCTTTACACACAAAAAGCTCCAACATCAGCTCCAGGCTGTGCTCTATACACAACAAGCTCCAACATCAGCTCCAGGCTGTGCTCTATACACAACAAGCTCCAACATCAGCTCCAGGCTGTGCTCTATACACAACAAGCTCCAACATCAGCTCCAGGCTGTGCTCTATACACAACAAGCTCCAACATCAGCTCCAGGCTGTGCTCTATACACAACAAGCTCCAACATCAGCTCCAGGCTGTGCTCTATACACAACAAGCTCCAACATCAGCTCCAGGCTGTGCTCTATACACAACAAGCTCCAACATCAGCTCCAGGCTGTGCTCTATACACAACAAGCTCCAACATCAGTTCCAGGCTGTGCTCTATACACAACAAGCTCCAACATTAGCTCCAGGCTGTGCTCTATACACAACAAGCTCCAACATCAGCTCCAGGCTGTGCTCTATACACAACAAGCTCCAACATCAGCTCCAGGCTGTGCTCTATACACAACAAGCTCCAACATCAGCTCCAGGCTGTGCTCTATACACAACAAGCTCCAACATCAGCTCCAGGCTGTGCTCTATACACAACAAGCTCCAACATCAGTTCCAGGCTGTGCTCTATACACAACAGGCTCCAACATCAGCTCCAGGCTGTGCTCTATACACAAGCTCCAACATCAGCTCCAGGCTGTGCTCTATACACAACAAGCTCCATCATCAGCTCCAGGCTGTGCTCTATACAAAACAAGCTCCAACATCAGTTCCAGGCTGTGCTCTATACACAACAAGCTCCAACATCTGTTCCAGGCTGTGCTCTATACACAACAAGCTCCAACATCAGCTCCTGGCTGTGCTCTATACACAACAAGCTCCAACATCAGTTCCAGGCTGTGCTCTATGCACAACAAGCTCCAACATCAGTTCCAGGCTGTGCTCTATACACAACAAGCTCCAACATCAGCTCCTGGCTGTGCTCTATACACAACAAGCTCCAACATCAGCTCCTGGCTGTGCTCTATACACAACAAGCTTCAACATCAGCTCCAGGCTGTGCTCTATACAAAACAAGCTCCAACATCAGCTCCAGGCTGTGCTCTATACACAACAAGCTCCAACATCAGCTCCTGGCTGTGCTCTATACACAACAAGCTCCAACATCAGCTCCAGGCTGTGCTCTATACAAAACAAGCTCCAACATCAGTTCCAGGCTGTGCTCTATACACAACAAGCTCCAACATCTGTTCCAGGCTGTGCTCTATACACAACAAGCTCCAACATCAGCTCCTGGCTGTGCACTGTACATAGCAAGCTCCAACATTAGCTCCTGGCTGTGCTTTATACACAACAATCTCCAACATCAGCTTCTGGCTGTGCGCTACACACAACAAGCTCCAACATCAGCTGCTGGCTGTGCGCTACACACAAGCTCCAACATAAGCTCCTGGCTGTGCAGTATACACAACAAGCTCAAACATCAGTTTCAGGCACAGCACAGTAAGCTCCAATAAATCAACATCAATTTCTGGATGTGTGCTGTGCACTGCAAACATTGATTCCAGACTGTGCTCTATGAGGGCAATTCCAAGTTGATCGCTGCAGGAAATTTTTTAGCAGTTGGGCAAAACCATGTGCACTGTAGGGGGGGGCAGATATAACATGTGCAGAGAGAGTTAGATTTGGGTGGGTTATTTTGTTTCTGTGCAGGGAAAATACTGGCTGCTTTATTTTTACACTGCAAATTAGATTGCAGATTGAACTCCCCACACCCAAATCTATCTCTCTCTGCACATGTTATATCTGCCTCCCCTGCAGTGCACATGGTTTTGCCCAAATGCTAATAAAGTTCCTGCTGCGATCAACTCAGAATTACCCCCTATATACAGTTCACTCCAATACTCCAACATCAATTCCAGACTGGATGCTATATTTAGTGAACATAGGTTGTGCACTGCTCCCAGCAAGACTCTATAACCAGTGCCATGCGGTGCGCTATATACTGCTAAGGCTGGAAATACTAAGATTTCATCATCTATCTCAGGCTGCACGCAAGACCCTATTAACCTGCCTCCTGTGTCTTCTGTACTCACCAGCCTGTGCTATCTGCTTCTTTACCAATTTAGGTCTTGTTAAATTAGAGACTTGGGGGTCATTCCGAGTTGATCGCTAGCTGCATTCGTTCGCTGTGCAGCAATGAGGCAAAAAAATGGCACTTCTGCGCATGCATATGCGGCGCACTGCGCACGCGCGTCGTACAACTGCAACGAACAATGTAGTTTCACACAAGGTCAAGCGAAGCTTTTCAGTCGTACTGCTGGCCGCAGAGTGATTGACAGGAAGAGGGCGTTTCTGGGTGTCAACTGACCGTTTTCAGGGAGAGTTTACA
This sequence comes from Pseudophryne corroboree, assembly GCF_028390025.1. Classification (NCBI taxonomy): domain Eukaryota; kingdom Metazoa; phylum Chordata; class Amphibia; order Anura; family Myobatrachidae; genus Pseudophryne; species Pseudophryne corroboree. The sequence continues at coordinate 69,697,010 of NC_086451.1, forward strand.
AAAACGCAGGCGTGCCAAGAAAAACACAGGCGTGGCTGAGCGAACGCAGGGCGTGTTCGTGATGTAAAAACAGGAACTGAACAGTCTGAAGTGATCGCAAGCGCTGAGTAGGTGTTGCGCTACTCTAAAACTGCACAAAAAAAGTTTGCCGCCGCTCTGCGATCCTTTCGTTCGCACTTCTGCCAAGCTAAAATATACTCCCAGTGGGAGGCGGCATAGCGTTTGCACGGTTGCTAAAAACTGCTAGCGAGCGAACAACTCGGAATGACCACCTTGGAGCCTAATTCAGAGTTGTTCGCAGCAGTAAATTTGTTAGCAGTTGGGCAAAACAATGTGCACTGCAGGGGGGGGGGGGGGGGGGGACAGATAGAACATGTGCAGAGAGAGTTAGATTTGGGTGGGGTGTGTTCAAACTGAAATCTAAATTGCAGTGCATAAATATAGCAGCCAGTATTTACCCTGCACAGAAACAATATAACCCACCCAAATGTAACTGTCTCTGCAAATGTTACATCTGCCCCACCTGCAGTGCACATGGTTTTGGGTGGTCATTCAGAGTTGATTGCTCGCTAGCAAGTTTTTGCAGTGTTGCGATCAGGTTAAAACTCTGCAAAACTGCGCATGCGTATGCACCGCAATGTGCAGGCGCGTCGTATGGGTGCAAAGAGGATCGGTGCTGGGCGATGGATTTAACAAAGAATCCATTCGCACAGTGGATCGCAAGGAGATTGACAGGAAGAGGGCGTTAGTGGGTGTCAACTGACCGTTTTCTGGGAGTGTTTGGAAAAATGCAGCAGGCGTGTCCAGGCATTTGCAGGGCGGGTGTCTGACATCAATTCAGGGACCGGACAGGCTGAAGTGATCGCAGCGGCTGAGTAAGTCCAGAGCTACTCAGAAACTGCACAAACTGTTTTTGTACCGCTCGGCTGCAAAGGCGTTCGCACACTTGCAAAGCGAAAATACACTCCCCCATATGCGACAAAGTTGCTGCTGCGATCAACTCCTCCCCTTTATTTCAGAGACTGGTCTAGTTTATCTCATTACTCCAGGCACAAGGCGGCTCTGCAAACTACTCTGCATTCTGCCTCCCATCCATATTACTACTAGCTTCATCAAGCCACCTACAGTAGCACCATACACTATCCTAACACAGAAGTCAGAACCTAGGGTTCCTTACCCGTGTCAACTAAACCCCAAACGCTGACAGAGGTTACTTGTATTGAAAATGTTTTTTTGCATTTACAATAAAACGTTTTTGCTTCTATAAAATTGGTAGCTGTATTGTTTTGCTTGATAGCTCATAATACATGGATAGGGTTCAGCTGTGCAATGTTCTGCAATTTTCTCTCTAGCAATACTCTGTTGCTTAGTGAGGTCTGGTGGGATATATAACGAATGGTACTGTCTAAGATATAATTTGTTCCTGTCTTGATAATCCCCCAGTGTCATGGGATAGTCTCTTACACAGAGGTGGGAAGTGGTTTCTCCTCTGCATCTATATGGCGGAACCTGGTTTATGCTTCTGCCTGCATGGCTTCGCTATCCTCAGTCATGAATAACCATGAATATTAATGGGAGTGACCGAAACATGAACAGATCGGAGCATGCTCAGTGCGCTCCTAAGACCAATCATGTGAAATCACCAATAGTCTATACTGTACTTTCATCCTACTGCATCGCCCACTGCATTCTTCATCAGCTGTCTGCTCCTGGACTGTATTGTTTTCAATATACTGGCCGATATTCTGGGATGGTTAGGGAAAGGTTGCTGCACCAGCCACGATCTCCCTGGAGTCTTAAGGCCCATATAGACGGGCCGATGCGGGAGAGATGTGTGCTGAGCGAACTGCTCAGCACACATCTCTCCCGCCGCTCAGCACAGCGCGATCTGTGCTGAGCGTGCAGGGGCAGCGCTCATTTCACCCAGCGGGTGAAGTGAGCGACCCGCTAGATTGGCCTTACTAGCACCAGCGATAGCGATGTGCGGGGCTGCGCATCGCTATCGCTGTAGGGGGTACACACGGAGCGATAATGCTCAAATTCTAAGCAATCTAGTCAGATTGTTTAGAATATCGCTCCGTGAGTACCCCCCTTTACTGAAACCCTATGTATAGATAATATTTACTAACAGTATACATTTACACCTGTATCTTACCTTTTATCTCAAGGGGCCCTTCAATGCGAATCCCATGCTGGATAACATCTTTGTTCTTGGCATCCACTTCTTCCAGTTCTCCCGTGCGTTTGTAGACACCTTTCTGCACATCCTGGAACACTTCGAACATATCATGGACTCGTGCCGTGTAGCCAGCCAGCTCAGTTACCTGTCAGCAGTACACAGTTACACTTCCCATCAGTACAAAGTATATACACTTATAGCCAAACATATCTACTCCCTACTCCCTGTGTCGTGATATGTGGATTTGTAAGATAAAAGGCGATTATCTGGTTTTATAAGCAGTTTAACGCCTTCACTGCTGAGGCTTCTTCCTACCCTTGTGCTAAAACTCCTTCGGCTGGTGGCACAGCAGTACCAGCTCAAATCATACTTGGTCATCAAGACTTTGCATTAACCAAAATTACTACTGGTCTCACAAGACTGGCATGAACACTGGTTTCCAAAAAGCGGAGGGGAGAAAAACAAAAACAAAAAGTTTTCCGCGCATCAACTAAATAAAAGTTTTGAAAATGATCACAAAACATGGATTACCTTGTGGAAAAGCTGGGTGTCTTCTGAAACAAATTAGGAGTTGGAGATATTTTTCCTTTCAGCAATCTGCTATTGAGGTATTGCAATGCAACAAAGAAAACAATGGGCCTCATTCAGCGATAGACGCAGTGAAACATTGTTGCTACGTCTCTGGACGCAGCAGTGATGCTCAAGTATTCTAATTAGTGATGAGCGGGTTCGGTTTTACTCGGTTCTCAAAACGGCATCTTATTGGCTCACGGATGTCACGTGTTTTGGATAGCCAATAAGATGCCGTTTTGAGAACCGAGTAAAACCGAACCCGCTCATCACTAATTCTAATGCAGCTGGAGGCATCTGTAGGAAAAAAAGACACCACTGCATGCAGCGCTAATCTGAGTGCTGTGCCCAAAGATGCAGCATCAGATCAACATCGTGACCATCGGTGAACACAGCCCTCAGATATCTGAGTAAGCCCCAGCAGACTGAGCTCCGGAACGTCTCTGTCGGGACCAAAAAATCTGCATCCAAAGATGTAGAGCTTGGCCACGCCTACAAAATGGGGAGCAACCTCACCTCCCGCTTTGTAGAACAGTCCCCGTCACCGCTTTCGCTCAACCTCAAACGTCACAGCATGTCAATCACGCTGCGGCTAAGGGGAGAACGTGAGCAATCACCCACATGACTCGTTCGGTGCTTGCGCAGACACCACAAACCTTGGAGATGTCTGAGGAAGCTGCTTAGAACACTGGTGAAGCAGAGAAACGCGTTACGCGTTACAGTACTAAAAGAAGCCCGGTGTCCACACACAGCCGGAGTTACAGAGCATTTGATTGGTTCGGATCGGATACTGTAATTTGCATGGAATATTCCTCCTATTAGCTGCACTGAAATGGAAAACTAGCAGCTGGAGGTAAGAGAGGACCTGCATTCTCCTGTGGAGTTGGATTGCCATTCACACACAGCGATTGAAACTTTGCACAGCCTTCTACATATGACATATTAAACAGGATCTATATCAATTTAAGAACAAAGGAACCGTTGGGACTGTGAACAACAAATGACACATTTTCTCATCAGTGGATTTTCTGCGTGCATATCATGGCTTGCCACCTATTAGGTTTTTAGTATTCTTGTATGATGCATTTTAATATTGTCATTTAATGGTGTTAATGTTTTATATTTTCAATTGATTGTGAATAAATATTTTTTTAATTTGAGCAGCGCCTCCTGTGGAAACCCCAAAAAAGTTTTAAACGTTGGAGATGCATGGAAACCATCGGGCCCAATATTCACATGGTTTTTAATTTACGTCAGTCAGCAAGTTTTTTTTAAAACTATTTTTGGTGGAGACATTTTTGTACACCGATTCCAAAGTAAAAGCAGGACTCTTTTCCACTGAGAAACGCGTGGCGCTCTGACGCTGTCATGGTGATGTAGAGCATGCCACCTGTGAGTTCTCTGCATGCGTTGGTTTTACAACTGAAGCACTTCTCATGTGACAAGGAGACCGTGTCCTTCCTCTATTGCATTGCATCACCAGTCTAACATTCCTGTGCAATGCTATCTCTAAATTGTAGGTAGCCCTGATGGCAATGGGTACATAGCAAAATGTAACAAATGTGGATGAAATGTAAAACATGATCACCTGGCGATCAGGACGTGCGACTTACCTCTTTATAAGAAGACATCACTCTCTCTATGGCGTCGGCCGCAGCAGTCAGAAGATTCCTTGCTGTGGTGAAGGCCTCAGCACGTTCACTTACTAGATCCTCTTCCTTCTTTGCCATCGCTGCTTTTTTCACTTCCTCTGAATCTGATGCACAAAAAGTAGAGCAAAAAGTAGGAGAACTACGATTATATACGGCCGGTGTCAGTCTATAGGGTTCATTATGGCAGAAGATCATTATTTAGTATTTTTTCAAACAAAGTGGACATTGAGTGGTATCTGTGGTCTATAGCCAGGCAGGAGGCATAATTCTGTGGAAATGGCTGAAGCCCAGGAGAACGCAGCCTGACAGTTCACTAGGAACCTATGACATAAATGGGTGCAACCGGTTCCTACTGACATAGATGGACTGTAGTGAAATATTGGTCCAGTTCACAAACGGCTGCATTATTGTTATCTACTATGTGTAGCAGACTGTTCAAGGGATTTTAAACTTGAAATTGAACTGGCTCATCAGGAAAGCAATTCTAGCAGCAGTCATCAAAATATGCGACATTGTTTAAGGAACTGTGGGGCAGATGTACTGTATTAAGCCTGGAGAAGTGATAACGCAGTGATAAAAGGAAGATGGTAACGCACCAGCCAATAATTGGGGTCGATTCAATTCTCTGACAGTTGAATAGCGCCGTGAATTAGCTCCCGTCGCTATTCAATTCAGCTCATGTTAAGTCGGCAAATGTCCATTCTCCCGGACTTAACAGGTTGATGTGTCGGGAGAACGGGCATTTTCTGACTTATCTCCCCGGCGCGATGCTGATTCCCGACAGAATCAGCCTCGCGCCAACCGCGCGGTAGCACTTTTGTCGGATTTCCTCTCGCATTCCCCGGGGGCGAGAGAAGAATTCCCAACAATTGTCACTTGGCGCCGTATTGAATAGCACCGGGAGCTAGTTCCCAGCGCTATTCAACTGTCGGAGAATTTAATCGACCCAATTATGGGCTTGAAAAATGACAGTTCCGAGCTGATCTGAGCAGGACAAGGGGAGAAGTATCAAGCATTGGCCAGAGATAAAGTACCAACCAATCAGTTCCTAACTGCCACGTTATAGGCTGTGTGTGAAAAATGACTAAAACTGATTGGTACTTCATCTCTCTCCACTTTATCACTCTCCAAGACTTCATACAACTCCATCTAACTGTGGCTGGGTACATTTACCAGGGCACCAGGCTGTGCTGGAAATGCGGGCCACATTTGGGTTCTCTAGGTGGGTAGGGTCTGGTGCACGGAAAAGGTCTCCTCTGTGACAAAAGGAGATGGAGCAGGAGAAGAGGAAAAGCTTGGGACTAACTCCGCAGATGCCACTCAAACCATCCTCATGTGCCACCTTGCAGCACTAGTGCCAAGAGGGTTGCTTACTCCTGAACTAGTATATTCTAATTTGTTACCACAACTCTTGGATCCTTACCATGCCTTGAGTAGCCAGTGGCTGTGATGATGGGTACTGCTACCATGACAAGGCCTGACGCGCTCCACACGTATTTCATCAGGAACTGTTCCAGCATCACATACCACAGCCTCTCCAGCAGGATGATGTTTATCTGCGAGGACAAGTCCTTGTAGCATTGCTGCAGAAGGGACATTTCTATCTGGAAACAGGAACATTAAGAACGTCACAAAGAAGAACAGAAGAAATCTGAGCACGAGGCAGCACAAAGATGAGAATGCAAATCATGCAAAACCTCATTATGCACATAAACCAGTGCACTGATCCTAGGTACCGCCTCCCTTCTGGATATTAGAGCTGCAAGTTATTTGGTGGGAGCTAATATCCTGCTTGGCCATCGGTAGTTCACTACTGGCAGGGCCTCCCATGGTGGACAGGCATTAGAAGACAAACCACAGAAGAAAGGCCTCGGAAACTTTATTGTCACAGTGCTGCCGGACCCTGGCGCATACTTACCGGGGTCCGGCAGCGCAGGTCTCCGGCTCCTAAAGCAGGGAAGTGGGTGAGAAATCCCCGGCAGCTGCTGCTATAGTTCTCTTCTGCAGCCATCCTTCTCTGGCTGCAGCGCCACTTCCTGTTATGCGGGCGGCTCCCATAGGGAAGCGTGACCTGCTCAGTGCCGTGTTTAAATAGCTAGGCGCTCCAAATATGTAATGTCACATTGGTGTCCAATTTGAATCTCCAACTATAAAAGGAAGTCCCTGAGTATACTCCTGTGCCAGAGTGTAGGCTCCCTTACCTAGCTACAGCGTTGTAGCCTCTGTGTTTGTGACACCCTGTGCTCCGCTCCCAATTCCTGCCTTCCCTGTGCCTCATCCCCAGTTCCTGCTGTCCCTGTGCTTGTTCCCAGTTCCTGCCTTCCCTGTGCTGGTGAGAATAAAAATATGGTAATGTATGGGAGCAAGGGACAATGAACCATTTGCTCCCAAACAGTTGGTGAAAATGTAAAAACTCTAACAATAAATGCATTTTTTTTTTTTAAATAGACATGTTATTTATTTGTTCTGTTATCTTTGTTATTATTAATGTACTACAGTGCTCTGCAGCAGGGGATAGTGAGGGGAACAGGTCACACATACAGACGTGTCCTCTTTCAGCCTTACTGCATGGCGTACGTAGAGCGGCTTCTGAGTGCCAAGATTTGTGGGTACGAGTGTACGCATGAACCAGCGAACCATTCACTTCAACCGGAGAGCTGTGGCTGACGGACGACCGCAGTCTCCCCGCGGCATTGCACACCTGCAATACGTATGCATCGCGGATGCGAACACCACAACAATACAACAGGACATACAGTAATGTACCTAATGGAATTGGTCATGTTAGAGGGTATGCTAAAAAATATGGCCTTAGGGCAGTGGTTCTCAAACTGTGTGCCGTGGCACCCTAAGGTGCCTACGGACAATTGCAGGAGTGCCCTGGGTTGGTGGTCTAGGACCAATTATAATTATAGATAAATTAGTCTGCAAATCCAGTGCTGGTGGCTGTCAATCATAAACCATGTGGACAAACAGAAGCAAATCTCGTCCCTCACCACACAATTAAACCTAAAGATGACATATAGACACAATTTATTTCATATAAAAATTCTGATAATCTAGGGCACCGTGATAAAAAAAAGTCTGAGAACCACTGCCTTAGGGGTATTTTATGAATGGAGTGGTACTTTGTAGGAGGGGGCTGAGCAGACAGATCAGCAATAACATGGCTAACATGATTTTTATATTCCTGCAGCACAAAACTCAGTATTATGCATGTCTGTGTCACTCATGGTCCAGGGGGTCTACAAGTCAAGGGGGAGAAAGGAGCCCATCCTGTCCATGATAATCTAGCCACATCAGTCTGCTGCTGACTTAAAATGAGTTTATTACGTATGTATATCTCCCAACTTTGTTTGGGCTTGCGGAGGGACAGCTGAAAATTAGGGGGCGTGGCCTCACAGTTAGAGAGCATGGCCTCGTGGGAAGTTATTAAACACTGTGGGGGTATGCTCAGCGCTCTGTGAGCAGCTGGCCATGACCCCAGTTCCTCTCTACAAATATACACTGTGCTAAGCAGAGCAGCAAGTGAGAGAGGGCCTCCCAAATCCCCCCTTTCCCCCCAACCATGGAACACTGCGGTCTTCAGGTGGGACAGAAGAACAGTGCCTGAAAAACAGGACTGTCCCACCAAAATCTGGACAGTTGGGAGGTATGCTTATGCCAACATATTTCACAAATGTTACTGGTATAATGTCCAACATGTCTGAGAACTGCGTCTACTATACCAAATAAGAGGAATTGTGCTGTACAAACTCAGGGGCGCTGCGGAGGGGGTCCTGGGTACTATATACATAGGACAGTTGGTGGGGCATGGGTCAGCTGCTTTGCAGTGTCGCTGTATTCAGATTCTGATCATTTTCTAGGATGCATGCAATACAGAAATGATAAAAAGAATCTGATTGGTTGCTTTGGGCAACATCACCACTTATCTTATTTGTAGAAGTTTAGTAAATTTACCCCTTAGACTCAATATGTGGAGAGAACATACAAACACAGCACCAACGTCACAATCAATGCTAACTCATGTTTGCAGCCGGTCATTAAAAAAACATTTTGGCCCGCATGGGTAGTTTTCTACCCATTTTCCAAGACTTTTTTTGAGGGATGGCTAATTTTGACCCAATTAAGAAAAATCAGGTGGAATTTTTTTTTTTTCCAGTATAATGAAAACTATATTGAAGTGCTGGGTAGAAAACTACCCACTTGGGCTGAATTGGGTTAAGCAGAATCCCACTATTATTATGGGGTTAACCACAATTATTTAGTATCACACGAATGCATTACAGAAGGACCACAGTAGCTATCTCCGGTATCTGCTGCGATACCTCCACTCCTGCCAGCAGCCGCAACCCCCATAGGCTGTGAGATTTACCTTTGCATTCCAGAGACTAGCCCACGCAGCTAACACCATCTAAAGATGGAGCTAGCCTGTTGTAGCCTATGGGTTACACTTTGCAAGAATCACCGGTAGAGGGATCCTCCGGAACCTACCCGGCAATGGCTGCCGTGCATACGTGATCAGCGGGACCTTGCATGCGCAGGAGTCCGCTTAAACTACGAGTCCACTACATCTGCGGTTGCTCGGTAATACATCCGGTTGGTATAATCGCATACTGCATTGTGATTCTGGGAGCTAGTATCACACCCAGATCGCATGGAGTACTGTATGTGAATCATGATAAACAGACCACGTGAGGGCAGGGTTCAGTGCACAACTAGGCCTCAGTTAGAAAGTGTATATTCCCTTCCAAGTATACTCAGCAGAAACACAATATAACTGAGGAAATCTGCAAGTCACACAGGATTTACACAATGTGACAATCAAGAATGACTAATGACCTGAATAGTTCTCCTTCCTCAGCCCACAGACCGGCCTGAAAGAAGAAAGTGCCATAATGAAAGATTTCTGTAGTCACGTGAATACTGTACACAGGACAGCGTAATAAAGTAATACTGGTCTAAAGAGCTTACACTTTTAGTGGTGTCTTGATGGCTGGAGAAGGTATAGCACACACAATAGCTACTACACAACATAGTTTGATAGAAGGAACATGGAATGACCTGAAAATGGAGCAGCTTAGAAAAGACGGTCACTAGTCCTATAATACTTGTCTGTCTGTATGGAACAACCCCAACCCACCTGTGTAAGTATTCTACAACTTAATTAACAGATTATTGCAAAACATATAAGAAGTCAGTTTCCTAAACCCCATTACAGTCCAGGTTTCAAGAATTTTCATTCTGGAGCACAGGTAACTTAATTAGTATCTCAGTCAGTTTGATTTAACCATCTGGACTCAAGCACGGATATCCTTAAAACCTGCAATGTAGTGGTGAAGTTTTGAAAACTCTGTATTAGGCTATTTCTGATGTGAGCTCTATGACAGGGGTTCTCACCTCCAGTCCTCAAGTACTGGCCCCAACAGGTCATGTTTTGTGGATGTCTTTAATCATACACAGGCAAGTTCATCTACTTCACTGGGTCAGTAATTTTCTCACCTGTTTCCACTGAGAGAAATCCTCAAAACATGGCCTGTTGGGGTACTTGATGGTTGGGAGTTGACAACCACTGGTCTATGAGAGGTGCCTGTAGTACAGTCTGGCCATCCATGCGTGGGGTCAAGCTGTAGCCAGGGTAACATTATGTGTTACGTTTTTATTCATCAGACCAAGCTACCATGCACGTTACCATAGAGATATTATGTAAAAGTTGAAAGAAAAATTGTCAGAACTGTAGTCATTAAAAAAGAAAAATCATTGGACACATCAGCGATTCCCAACCTCGATCCTTAAGGCAGACTAACAGTCCAGGTTTTAAGGATATCCATCCTTGAGCACAATAACTGAGTCACTAACTGAGCCACCTGTATGACTATCTTTAAAACCTGGACTGTTAAACTAAGTACACACTAAACGATAAATTATTTCAACGCAGATCGTACGCATCTGTGTATGCCCGATTGTTCATGTACAGCGGTCGTTCATGAGATCTTCCCATCTGATGTCCTGCACGTCAGATGGGACCATGCAATGAACAACGGCCTGCAGTTACACCGGATCATGCAATGCGTACGGCGGCGCAACATATCATTACAACGTCGCTTGGACACACATCGTTCTAGTGTGTACCCAGCTTCAGAGTGCCTCGAGGACCGATGTTAGGAAACACGGGGATAAATTATCATACAGTACATGCCTTCCAGAAATCATGCCTTTAAGACTATGGGGGTCATTCCGACCCGATCGCAAGCTGTGCTTCCTCGCAGCCGGGTCGGAACTGCGCATGAGCAATGGCCGCATTGCACATGCGCGTGGTTGCCGGCGACAGCCGTCGCCAGGCAGCGACGCCGCTAGTGAGGAAAGCTGTCGCAGCGGCAACCGCAAGAAGATTGACAGGAGGAACGCGGAACCGGGCAGCAACTCACCGTGTTTGGGGAGTGGTGAGTCCAATGCAGGCGTGTCCAGGCGTTTGGAGGGCGGATGTCTGACGTCAATTCCGGGACCTTCATCGCTGGATCGATCGCACAGGGTAAGTAACTCTTACCCTGGTCTTCTATTACAGGAAACTTTTTTTAGCATAGCAGGGCTGCACAAGCGATCGCAGCCCTGCTATGCAGAAATACACTCCCCCATAGGCGGCGTCTAGTTGATCGCACGGGCAGCAAAAAGTTGCTACGTGCGATCAACTCGGAATGACCCCCTATAAGAGCAAGGAGGAAAGCCTACTGGAGCCTAAAACGGCTGATAACAGGCAGCGCTTACTTGCAGAGACACAGTTATATGCACATTCAAACACCCTCCTGATGTCACAGCGCCATGTTTTACATATACATTTGTATGTAAGGTAAAAGTCGCAGAGTCTGTGGACAGTAAGTAAAACAGGCAGACTACATCTATGCTTTTCTATGTCACATCTTGGTAACCAAAGCAGAACTGCAGAAAAGCCGATAGAGAGTCATGTCCTTTAGTAACCTTTCCCCTAGAGACTGGATTCCTCAGCAGAGATTAGAAGCCAGAAAATACCACCATATATCAGTGCTGCAGATTCCTGTCCAGCTGCAGACTCTATCCTGCCTCATACAGGGATCTAGGCCCAGCACAATCACTGGCTTGTTCACAAGCGACATACTGTATGCATGCCAGGATCTACCTGGAAATAGAGTTCTCTGCACAGGATAGACTGTCCCCTATAAAGTGCTCTGTTCCTGAACTTCATTTCACGGATTTAGTTACCCATTATCAAATAATCCATGACCTGGCGTACTGCCTGTTTTGAGCTTGATTTTTGGCTGGTTTATTTAGTACTGGACACGTCCTCTTTTGTCAGACTCTCACACGAAGAGTAACTACAGGGCTGGTCTTGTTTTGCACAAAAAGATTTTGCAGGCGCTCGGCTGCACAAGCGTTTGCACTTCTGCAAAGCGAAAATACAGTCCCAGTGGGCGGCGAGAATGCATTTGCACGGCTGCTAAAAACTGCTAGCGAGCGATCAACTCAGAATGACTCCCATAGCCACATGAGACTCCTAAAAATGAATCAACATAATATTTATTCTGCATGAAGACTCAATAAAGCTTGAAAACAGATGCTATTGGTCTCTATGTACATCATTTTCCAACAACATCAGCAGCGCAGGAAGTTATCCAGGCACCCAGCCGGACTGCCAAATGACCACATCTGACGGTCACTGCAGGCCTGGGTGGGGGGCATGTTTTGTTTATTTGCAGGAACTAAAATAAGCAGGTTTTTTTTCTCTGCTTAATCTTATTATGCAAATGAGGGTCAAAACTCTGTTCAAAACGGATTAGAGACTTTTTTGTAAGAATTTAGATGTAGCCTAACATTTTACATACTGTAGAAATCCAATTGTCCAAACACTAATTACCTAAACAACGCCAATTAGCCTTACATGATCTACAGGGACTCGTAACGAAATTACAGATCTGTCCTCCTACACTACTGCCGTAGTCAGGCCCTCCCCCCGCCGCACAGGTACAAAAGCATCGCACGGCGGCGACCTGAAGAGTAGCTCCCGACCAGCGCAGCTCCAGTGCACTGGCAGGGAGCTACTTGTCGCTCTCCGGGGCGCAGCGGCAGCGTGTGACATCACGCAGCCGCTGCAGCCCGCCCCCCGCACGGTCCGTGCACGCCTGCGTTGCCCGGACTGCGCCACCAACGCCGCCGGTCCGCCCCCTACCCCCCAGCAAACGCCTCTGCCTGTCAATCAGGCAGAGGCGATCGCCGGGCAGAAATGCCAAATCGCGTCTCTGGCATGCACTACGGCGCCGGCGCATGCGCAGTTCAGACCTGATCGCCCGCTGTGCGAAAATGCACAGCAGCGATCAGGTCTGAATTAGGCCCTGTGTCACATAAAGGTTTCTTTGGGCATCTCAGAGACTGGTTTTCACTTCCATGTCTGGACTTGATGACAATCCAATATACTTTCAAAGAACCTTTGGTTTATTTCATTTTCAGATTGGGTATGTGAGCAAGAGTGTGGCTCGGAAATAGGACTAGGCTGCTGTCCCTTGGCGCAAGTTCTAAACACATTTTCTCTTCTATTTTCTTTTCTTCACGCCTAGTTCTGTTGTGGAATCAGGAGTCATGGCTGATTATTGCACAAAATATTTCCATGCTATAGGCTGTACATGTGTTGTCAGCAGTCATAGGCCCAAATGTAACAGGCTCTCACTTGATGGTCCATGCGCAATATAGCTGCTAGATTAAATGCAACACTTATTTTAAGGCTAAAACAACTTGGCTTTGCCTTAAAAACAAATTGTTGCTTTAAATCTAGCAGCTATATCTACAGAACTGTGCTGAGCCCAGCAAATCAGTGCCTATGACACATTTCGACCACGGGGCTAGATTTATCAACGCTTGGAAGAGATAAAGTGGAGAAAGATAAAGTACCAGCCAATCAGCTCATATCTGTCATATGTAAAAAGACATGAGCTACTTTACCTCTCACCAATCTTTGGTAAATCCTCCCCATAGTCTTTATAAAGCATCAGCAGTAAATCGAAAAATATTCCCTAGCACTGGAGGTTTCTATCATTACGGTGACACGATTTACTTTCCTTTATGTATCTAGGAGAACTAGAGGTCAAGTCTCTTGGCCTGAATCTGCCTGCGGAGGAAAGATGCCTGTACGCTGCGGTTTTCCAGTACACAGTAAAACAGGTTACTCAGGACATGTCACATATTTCTGTGACACAAGACTGGCACACACTGAAGGATGTGAGGAGGAGAATATTTGGCAGGGTAATTAATGCTACCTAGATGCTTCCCAGGTGACATCACACAGTATGCAAAGTACTTGCTCTGAGAAGGGCAGCTGATACTGGAACGCTTTCATAAACTAATAATACAAGGATCAGTCATAAATGACTTTAATATTGGCAGTTTACACAGGGTTCCCAATTTTACACAGTAGGGGAGTGTTTTTCAACCACTGTGCCATGGCACACTAGTGTGCCCTGAGCAGTCTCCAGGTGTGCCGCCATAGAAGCAGAGCCATGCCCGTCAGTGTTTTGCCGCTACTGAGGCCCTGGAACGATCAATACTGGTGGGTTTAGTGGATGCAGAGCCAGTTCTAATTTTGTGCCCGGACAGTGTTAGGCTCTTCTGGCTTTCTCAGATGTGGCACAGGCGTTACATATGGAGAAGCTGCCACATGACATCCTAGGACACGCAACTGCACCATTATATTTGAATGTGCCTTGGTAATATTTAAATCTTGTTCAGTGTGCCGCGAGTTGTAAAAAATAAGAATTTACTTACCGATAATTCTATTTCTCGGAGTCCGTAGTGGATGCTGGGGTTCCTGAAAGGACCATGGGGAATAGCGGCTCCGCAGGAGACAGGGCACAAAAAGTAAAGCTTTAGGATCAGGTGGTGTGCACTGGCTCCTCCCCCTATGACCCTCCTCCAAGCCTCAGTTAGGATACTGTGCCCGGACGAGCGTACACAATAAGGAAGGATTTATAAATCCCGGGTAAGACTCATACCAGCCACACCAATCACACTGTACAACCTGTGATCTGAACCCAGTTAACAGTATGATAACAGCGGAGCCTCTGAAAAGATGGCTCACAACAAATAATAACCCGATTTTTGTAACTATGTACAAGTAATGCAGATAATCCGCACTTGGGATGGGCGCCCAGCATCCACTACGGACTCCGAGAAATAGAATTATCGGTAAGTAAATTCTTATTTTCTCTATCGTCCTAGTGGATGCTGGGGTTCCTGAAAGGACCATGGGGATTATACCAAAGCTCCCAAACGGGCGGGAGAGTGCGGATGACTCTGCAGCACCGAATGAGAGAACTCCAGGTCCTCCTTAGCCAGGGTATCAAATTTGTAGGATTTTACAAACGTGTTTGCCCCTGACTAAATAGCCGCTCGGCAAAGTTGTAAAGCCGAGACCCCTCGGGCAGCCGCCCAAGATGAGCCCACCTTCCTTGTGGAATGGGCATTTACATATTTTGGCTGTGGCAGGCCTGCCACAGAATGTGCAAGCTGAATTGTATTACACATCCAACTAGCAAAAGTCTGCTTAGAAGCAAGAGCACCCAGTTTGTTGGGTGCATACAGGATAACAGCAAGTCAGTTTTCCTGACTCCAGCCGTCCTGGAACCTATATTTTCAGGGCCCTGACCACATCTAGCAACTTGGAGTCCTCCAAGTCCCTAGTAGGCGCAAGACACCACAATAAGCTGGTTCAGGTGAAACACTGACACCACCTTAGGGAGAGAACTGGGGACGAGTCCGCAGCTCTGCCCTGTCCGAATGGACAAACAGATATGGGCTTTTTTGAGAAATAAAAAAAAAACCACCAATTTGACACTCGCCTGGTCCAGGCCAGGTCCAAGAGCATGTTCACTTTTCATGTGAGATGCTTCAAATCCACAGATTTGACTGGTTTTAAACCAATGTGTTTTGAGGAATCCCAGAACTACGTTGAGATCCCACAGTGCCACTGGAGGCACAAAAGGGGGTTGTATATGCAATACTCCCTTGACAAACTTCTGGACTTCAGGAACTGAAGCCAATTCTTTCTGGAAGAAAAATCGACAGGGCCGAAATTTGAACCTTAATGGACCCCAATTTGAGGCCCATAGACACTCCTGTTTGCAGGAAATGCAGGAATCGACCGAGTTGAAATTTCTTCGTGGGGCCTTCCTGGCCTCACATCACGCAACATATTTTCGCCACATGTGGTGATAATGTTGTGCGGTCACCTCCTTTCTGGCTTTGACCAGGGTAGGAATGACCTCTTCCTGAATGCCTTTTCCCTTAGGATCCGGCGTTCCACCGCCATGCCGTCAAACGCAGCCGCGGTAAGTCTTGGAACAGACATGGTACTTGCTGAAACAAGTCCCTTCTTAGCGGCAGAGGCCATAAGTCCTCTGTGAGCATCTCTTGAAGTTCCGGGTACCAAGTCCTTTTTGGCCAATCCGGAGCCATGAGTATAGTTCTTACTCCTCTACGTCTTATAATTCTCAGTACCTTAGGTATGAAAAGCAGAGGATGGAACACATACACCGACTGGTACACCCACGGTGTTACCAGAACGTCCACAGCTATTGCCTGAGGGTCTCTTAACCTGGCGCAATACCTGTCCCGTTTTTTGTTCAGACGGGACGCCATCATGTCCACCTTTGGTAATTCCCAACGGTTTACAATCATGTGGAAAACTTCCCCATGAAGTTCCCACTCTGCCGGGTGGAGGTCGTGCCTACTGAGGAAGTCTGCTTCCCAGTTTCCATTCCCGGAATGAAACACTGCTGACAGTGCTATCACATGATTTTCCGCCCAGCGAAAAGTCCTTGCAGTTTTTGCCACTGCCCTCCTGCTTCTTGTGCCGCCCTGTCTATTTACGTGGGCGACTGCCGTGATGTTTTATCCCACTGGATCAATACCGGCTGACCTTGAAGCAGAGGTCTTGCTAAGCTTAGAGCATTGTAAATTGCCCTTAGCTCCAGTATATTTATGTGGAGAAAAATCTCCAGACTTGATCACACTCCCTGGAAATTTTTTCCTTGTGTGACTGCTCCCCAGCCTCTCGGGCTGGCCTCCGTGGTCACCAACATCCAAAACTGAATGCCGAATCTGCGGCCCTCTAGAAGATGAGCACTCTGTAACCACCACAGGAGAGACACCCTTGTCCTTGGATATAGGGTTATCCGCTGATGCATCTGAAGATGCGATCTGGACCATTTGTCCAGCAGATCCCACTGAAAAGTTCTTGCATGAAATCTGCCGACTGGAATTGCTTCGAAGGAAGTCACCATTTTTTTACCATGGCCCTTGTGCAATGATGCACTGATTTTAGGAGGTTCCTGACTAGCTCGGATAACTCCCTGGCTTTCTCTTCCGGGAGAAACACCTTTTTCTGGACTGTGTCCAGAATCATCCCTAAGCACAGGAGACTTGTTGTCGGGATCAGCTGCGATTTTGGAATATTTAGAATCCACCCCTGCTGTTGTAACAGTATCCGAGATAGTGCTACTCCGACCTCCAACTGTTCCCTGGACTTTGCCCTTATCAGGAGATCGTCCAAGTAAGGGATAATTAAGACGCCTTTTCTTCGAAGAAGAACCATCATTTCGGCCATTACCTTGGTAAAGACCCGGGGTGCCGTGGACAATCCAAACGGCAGCGTCTGAAACTGATAGTGACAGTTCTGTACCACGAACCTGAGGTACCCTTAGTGATAAGGGCAAATTTGGGACATGGAGGTAAGCATCCCTGATGTCTCGGGACACCATATAGTCCCCTTCTTCCCGGTTCGTTATCACTGCTCTGAGTGACTCCATCTTGATTTGAACCTTTGTAAGTGTTCAAAATTTTTTTTAGATTTAGAATAGGTCTCACCTAGCCTTCTGGCTTCAGTACCACAATATAGTGTGGAATAATACCCCTTTTCTTGTTGTAGGAGGGGTAATTTAATTATCACCTGCTGGGAATACAGCTCGTGAATTGTTTCCCATACTGCCTCCTTGTCGGAGGGAGACCTTGGTAAAGCAGACCTCAGGAGCCTGCGCAGGGGAAACGTCTCGACATTCCAATCTGTACCCCTGGGATACTACTTGTAGGATCCAGGGGTCCTGTACGGTCTCAGCGTCATGCTGAGAGCTTGTCAGAAGCGGTGGAACGCTTCTGTTCCTGGGAATGGGCTGCCTGCTGCAGTCTTCTTCCCTTTCCTCTATCCCTGGGCAGATATGACTCTTATAGGGACGAAAGGACTGAAGCTGAAAAGACGGTGTCTTTTTCTGCAGAGATGTGACTTAGGGTAAAAACGGTGGATTTTCCAGCAGTTGCCGTGGCCACCAGGTCCGATGGACCGACCCCAAATAACTCCTCTTCCTTTATACGGCAATACACCTTTGTGCCGTTTGGAATCTGCATCACCTGACCACTGTCGTGTCCATAAACATCTTCTGGCAGATATGGACATCGCACTTACTCTTGATGCCAGAGTGCAAATATCCCTCTGTGCATCTCGCATATATAGAAATGCATCCTTAAATGCTCTATAGTCAATAAAATACTGTCCCTGTCAAGGGTATCAATATTTTTAGTCAGGGAATCCGACCAAGCCACCCCAGCTCTGCACATCCAGGCTGAGGCGATCGCTGGTCGCAGTATAACACCAGTATGTGTGTATATACTTTTTATGATATTTTCCAGCCTCCTGTCAGCTGGCTCCTTGAGGACGGCCCTATCTATAGACGGTACCGCCACTTGTTCTGATAAGCGTGTGAGCGCCTTATCCACCCTAAGGGGTGTTTCCCAACGCGCCCTAACTTCTGTCGGGAAAGGGTATACCGCCCATATTTTCTATCGGGGGGAACCCACGCATCATCACACACTTCATTTAATTTATCTGATTCAGGAAAAACTACGGTAGTTTTTTCACATCCCACATAATACCCTCTTTTGTGGTACTTGTAGTATCAGAAAATAAGATTTTACTTACCGATAAATCTATTTCTCGGAGTCCGTAGTGGATGCTGGGGTTCCTGAAAGGACCATGGGGAATAGCGGCTCCGCAGGAGACAGGGCACAAAAAGTAAAGCTTTTCCGATCAGGTGGTGTGCACTGGCTCCTCCCCCTATGACCCTCCTCCAGACTCCAGTTAGGTACTGTGCCCGGACGAGCGTACACAATAAGGGAGGATTTTGAATCCCGGGTAAGACTCATACCAGCCACACCAATCACACCGTACAACTTGTGATCTAAACCCAGTTAACAGTATGATAACAGCGGAGCCTCTGAAAGATGGCTTCCTTTAACAATAACCCGAATTAGTTAACAATAACTATGTACAACTTATGCAGATAATCCGCACTTGGGATGGGCGCCCAGCATCCACTACGGACTCCGAGAAATAGATTTATCGGTAAGTAAAATCTTATTTTCTCTATCGTCCTAGTGGATGCTGGGGTTCCTGAAAGGACCATGGGGATTATACCAAAGCTCCCAAACGGGCGGGAGAGTGCGGATGACTCTGCAGCACCGAATGAGAGAACTCCAGGTCCTCCTTAGCCAGAGTATCAAATTTGTAAAATTTTACAAACGTGTTCTCCCCTGACCACGTAGCTGCTCGGCAAAGTTGTAATGCCGAGACCCCTCGGGCAGCCGCCCAAGATGAGCCCACCTTCCTTGTGGAGTGGGCCTTTACAGATTTAGGCTGTGGCAAGCCTGCCACAGAATGTGCAAGTTGGATTGTGCTACAGATCCAACGAGCAATCGTCTGCTTAGACGCAGGAGCACCCATCTTGTTGGGTGCATACAATATAAACAACGAGTCAGATTTTCTGACTCCAGCTGTCCTTGCAATATATATTTTTAATGCTCTGACAACGTCCAGTAACTTGGAGTCCTCCAAGTCACTTGTAGCCGCAGGCACTACAATAGGCTGGTTCAGATGAAATGCTGACACCACCTCAGGGAGAAAATGCGGACGAGTTCGCAGTTCTGCCCTGTCCGAATGGAAAATCAGATATGGGCTTTTGTAAGATAAAGCTGCCAATTCTGACACTCTCCTGGCAGAAGCCAGGGCTAGAAGCATGGTCACTTTCCATGTGAGATATTTCAAATCCACCTTTTTTAGTGGTTCAAACCAATGAGATTTTAGGAAGTCCAAAACCACATTTAGATCCCACGGTGCCACTGGAGGCACCACAGGAGGCTGTATATGCAGCACTCCCTTAACAAAGGTCTGGACTTCAGGGACTGAAGCCAATTCTTTTTGAAAGAAAATCGACAGGGCCGAAATTTGAACCTTAATAGATCCCAATTTGAGACCCATTGACAATCCTGATTGCAGGAAATGTAGGAATCGACCCAGTTGAAATTCCTCCGTCGGAGCACTCCGATCTTCGCACCACGCAACATATTTTCGCCAAATTCGGTGATAATGTTGCACGGTTACTTCCTTCCTTGCTTTAATCAAAGTAGGAATGACTTCTTCCGGCATGCCTCTTTCCTTTAGGATCCGGCGTTCAACCGCCATGCCGTCAAACGCAGCCGCGGTAAGTCTTGAAACAGACAGGGACCCTGCTGAAGCAAGTCCCTCCTTAGAGGTAGAGGCCACGGATCTTCCGTGATCATCTCTTGAAGTTCCGGGTACCAAGTCCTCCTTGGCCAATCCGGAACCACTAGTATCGTTCTTACGCCTCTTTGCCGTATAATTCTCAATACTTTTGGTATGAGAGGCAGAGGAGGAAACACATACACCGACTGGTACACCCAAGGCGTTACCAGCGCGTCCACAGCTATTGCCTGCGGATCTCTTGACCTGGCGCAATACCTGTCCAGTTTTTTGTTGAGGCGAGACGCCATCATGTCCACCATTGGTCTTTCCCAACGGGTTACCAGCATGTGGAAGACTTCTGGATGAAGTCCCCACTCTCCCGGGTGAAGATCGTGTCTGCTGAGGAAGTCTGCTTCCCAGTTGTCCACTCCCGGGATGAACACTGCTGACAGTGCTATCACATGATTCTCTGCCCAGCGAAGAATCCTTGCAGCTTCTGCCATTGCCCTCCTGCTTCTTGTGCCGCCCTGTCTGTTCACATGGGCGACTGCCGTGATGTTGTCCGACTGGATCAATACCGGTTTTCCCTGAAGCAGAGGTTCTGCCTGGTTTAGAGCATTGTATATTGCTCTTAGTTCCAGAATGTTTATGTGAAGAGACGTTTCCAGGCTCGTCCATACTCCCTGGAAGTTTCTTCCTTGTGTGACTGCTCCCCAGCCTCTCAGGCTGGCGTCCGTGGTCACCAGGATCCAATCCTGTATGCCGAATCTGCGGCCCTCCAATAGATGAGCACTCTGCAACCACCACAGAAGAGACACCCTTGTCCTTGGAGACAGGGTTATCCGTAGGTGCATCTGAAGATGCGACCCTGACCATTTGTCCAACAGATCCCTTTGGAAAATTCTTGCGTGGAATCTGCCGAATGGAATCGCTTCGTAAGAAGCCACCATTTTTCCCAGGACTCTTGTGCATTGATGTACAGACACCTTTCCTGGTTTTAGGAGGTTCCTGACAAGCTCGGATAACTCCTTGGCTTTTTCCTCCGGGAGAAAAACCTTTTTCTGAACCGTGTCCAGAATCATCCCTAGGAACAGCAGACGAGTTGTCGGCATTAACTGGGATTTTGGAATATTCAGAATCCACCCGTGCTGTTTTATCACTTCTTGAGACAGTGCTAATCCCATCTCTAGCTGTTCTCTGGACCTCGCCCTTATTAGGAGATCGTCCAAGTATGGGATAATTAATACGCCTTTTCTTCGAAGAAGAATCATCATCTCGGCCATTACCTTTGTAAAGATCCGAGGTGCCGTGGACAATCCGAACGGCAGCGTCTGAAACTGATAGTGACAGTTTTGTACAACGAACCTGAGGTACCCCTGGTGTGAGGGGTAAATTGGAACGTGGAGATACGCATCCTTGATGTCCAAGGATACCATAAAGTTCCCCTCTTCCAGGTTCGCTATCACTGCTCTGAGTGACTCCATTTTGAACTTGAACTTCTTTATGTACAGGTTCAAGGACTTCAGATTTAGAATAGGCCTTACCGAGCCATCCGGCTTCGGTACCACAAAAAGAGTGGAATAATACCCCTTCCCTTGTTGCAGAAGAGGTACCTTGACTATCACCTGCTGAGAGTACAGCTTGTGAATGGCTTCCAACACCGTCTCCCTTTCGGAGGGGGACGTTGGTAAAGCAGACCTCAGGAAACGGCGAGGTGGATCTGTCTCTAATTCCAACCTGTATCCCTGAGATATTATCTGCAGGATCCAGGGATCTACTTGCGAGTGAGCCCACTGCGCGCTGTAATTTTTGAGACGACCGCCCACCGTCCCCGAGTCCGCTTGAGAAGCCCCAGCGTCATGCTGAGGCTTTTATAGAAGCCGGGGAGGGCTTCTGATCCTGGGAAGGAGCTGCGTGTTGCTGTCTCTTCCCTCGACCTTTGCCTCGTGGCAAATATGAATAGCCCTTTGCTCTCTTATTTTTAAAGGAACGAAAGGGCTGCGGTTGAAAAGTCGGTGCCTTTTTCTGTTGGGGAGTGACTTGAGGTAGAAAGGTGGATTTCCCGGCTGTAGCCGTGGCCACCAAATCTGATAGACCGACTCCAAATAACTCCTCCCCCTTATACGGCAAAACTTCCATATGCCGTTTTGAATCCGCATCGCCTGTCCACTGTCGCGTCCATAAAGCTCTTCTGGCCGAAATGGACATAGCACTTACCCGTGATGCCAGTGTGCATATATCCCTCTGTGCATCACGCATATAAAGAAATGCATCCTTTATTTGTTCTAACGACAGTAGAATATTGTCCCTGTCCAGGGTATCAATATTTTCAATCAGGGATTCTGACCAAACTACCCCCGCACTGCCCATCCAGGCAGTTGCTACAGCTGGTCGTAGTATAACACCTGCATGTGTGTATATACTTTTTTGGATATTTTCCATCCTCCTATCTGATGGATCTTTAAGTGCGGCCGTCTCAGGAGAGGGTAACGCCACTTGTTTAGATAAGCGTGTTAGCGCCTTGTCCACCCTAGGAGGTGTTTCCCAGCGCTCCCTAACCTCTGGCGGGAAAGGGTATAATGCCAATAATTTCTTTGAAATTATCAGCTTTTTATCAGGGGCAACCCACGCTTCATTACACACGTCATTTAGTTCTTCTGATTCAGGAAAAACTATAGGTAGTTTTTTCATACCCCACATAATACCCTGTTTAGTGGTACCTGTAGTATCAGCTAAATGTAACGCCTCCTTCATTGCCAAAATCATATAACGTGTGGCCCTACTGGAAAATACGGTTGATTCGTCACCGTCACCACTGGAGTCATCGCCTGTGTCTGGGTCTGTGTCGACCGACTGAGGCAAAGGGCGTTTCACAGCCCCTGACGGTGTTTGAGTCGCCTGGACAGGCACTAATTGATTGTCCGGCCTTCTCATGTCGTCAAACGACTGCTTTAGCGTGTTGACACTATCCCGTAGTTCCATAAATAAAGGCATCCATTCTGGTGTCGACCCCCTAGGAGGTGACATCCCCATATTTGGCAATTTGCTCCGCCTCCACACCAATATCGTCCTCATACATGTCGACACACACGTACCGACACACAGCAGACACACAGGGAATGCTCCTAATGAAGACAGGACCCACTAGCCCTTTGGGGAGACAGAGGGAGAGTTTGCCAGCACACACCAAAAGCGCTATATATATATCAGGGATAGCCTTATAATAAGTGCTCCCCTATAGCTGCTTTGTTATATAAAAATATCGCCATAAATTTGCCCCCCCTCTCTGTTTTACCCTGTTTCTGTAGTGCAGTGCAGGGGAGAGACCTGGGAGCCGTCCTGACCAGCGGAGCTGTGAGAGGAAATGGCGCCGTGTGCTGAGGAGATAGGCCCCGCCCCTTTTCCGGCGGGCTCGTCTCCCGCTATTTTGAGAAATCAGGCAGGGGTTAAATATCTCCATATAGCCTCTAGGGCTATATGTGAGGTATTTTTAGCCTTTATAGGTACTCATTTTGCCTCCCAGGGCGCCCCCCTCCCAGCGCCCTGCACCCTCAGTGACTGCCGTGTGAAGTGTGCTGAGAGGAAAATGGCGCACAGCTGCAGTGCTGTGCGCTACCTTTAGAAGACTGCAGGAGTCTTCAGCCGCCGATTCTGGACCTCTTCTGTCTTCAGCATCTGCAAGGGGGCCGGCGGCGCGGCTCCGGTGACCATCCAGGCTGTACCTGTGATCGTCCCTCTGGAGCTTGATGTCCAGTAGCCAAGAAGCCAATCCATCCTGCACGCAGGTGAGTTGACTCCTTCTCCCCTCAGTCCCTCGCTGCAGTGATCCTGTTGCCAGCAGGAATCACTGTAACATAAAAAACCTAGCTAAACTTTCTCTAAGCAGCTCTTTAGGAGAGCCACCTAGATTGCACCCTTCACGGCCGGGCACAAAAATCTAACTGGAGTCTGGAGGAGGGTCATAGGGGGAGGAGCCAGTGCACACCACCTGATCGGAAAAGCTTTACTTTTTGTGCCCTGTCTCCTGCGGAGCCGCTATTCCCCATGGTCCTTTCAGGAACCCCAGCATCCACTAGGACGATAGAGAAATATGTAACACCTCCTTCATTGCCCTTAACGTGTGGCCCTAATAAGGAATACGTTTGTTTATTCACCGTCAACACTGGATTCAGTGTCCCTGTCTGTGTCTGTGTCGACCGACTAAAGTAAACGGGCGTTTTAAAACCCCTGACGGTGTTTTTGAGACGTCTGGACCGGTACTAATTGTTTGTCGGCCGTCTCATGTCGTCAACCGACCTTGGCGCGTGTTGACATTATCACGTAATTCCCTAAATAAGCCATCCATTCCGGTGTCGACTCCCTAGAGAGTGACATCACCATTACAGGCAATTGCTCCGCCTCCTCACCAACATCGTCCTCATACATGTCGACACACACGTACCAACACACAGCACACACACAGGGAATGCTCTGATAGAGGACAGGACCTACTAGCCCTTTGGAGAGACAGAGGGAGAGTTTGCCAGCACACACCAAAAACACTATAATTATATAGGGACAACCTTATATAAGTGTTTTCCCTTATAGCATCTTTTTTATATATTTCTAACGCCAAATTAGTGCCCCCCCTCTCTGTTTTAACCCTGTTTCTGTAGTGCAGTGCAGGGGAGAGCCTGGGAGCCTTCCCTCCAGCCTTTCTGTGAGGGAAAATGGCGCTGTGTGCTGAGGAGATAGGCCCCGCCCCTTTTTCGGTGGCCTCGTCTCCCGCTCTTAACGGATTCTGGCAGGGGTTAAATATCTCCATATATCCCCCGGAGGCTATATGTGAGGTATTTTTAGCCAAAAATAGGTTTTCATTGCCTCCCAGGGCGCCCCCCTCCCAGCGCCCTGCACCCTCAGTGACTGTCGTGTGAAGTGTGCTGAGAGGAAATGGCGCACAGCTGCAGTGCTGTGCGCTACCTTAAGAAGACTGAGGAGTCTTCATGCCGCCGATTCTGGACCTTCTTCTTGTTTCAGCATCTGCAAGGGGGCCGGCGGCGAGGCTCCGTTGACCATCCAGGCTGTACCTGTGATCGTCCCTCTGGAGCTAATGTCCAGTAGCCAAAGAAGCCAATCCATCCTGCACGCAGGTGAGTTCACTTCTTCTCCCCTAAGTCCCTCGTTGCAGTGATCCTGTTGCCAGCAGGACTCACTGTAAAATAAAAAACCTAAGCTAAACTTTTCTAAGCAGCTCTTTAGGAGAGCCACCTAGATTGCACCCTTCTCGGCCGGGCACAAAAATCTAACTGAGGCTTGGAGGAGGGTCATAGGGGGAGGAGCCAGTGCACACCACCTGATCCTAAAGCTTTACTTTTTGTGCCCTGTCTCCTGCGGAGCCGCTATTCCCCATGGTCCTTTCAGGAACCCCAGCATCCACTAGGACGATAGAGAAATAAGAATTTACTTACCGATAATTCTATTTCTCGTAGTCCGTAGTGGATGCTGGGGACTCCGTAAGGACCATGGGGAATAGCGGCTCCGCAGGAGACTGGGCACAAAAGTAAAGCTTTAGGACTACCTGGTGTGCACTGGCTCCTCCCCCTATGACCCTCCTCCAAGCCT
Organism: Pseudophryne corroboree; assembly: GCF_028390025.1. NCBI lineage: Eukaryota > Metazoa > Chordata > Amphibia > Anura > Myobatrachidae > Pseudophryne > Pseudophryne corroboree. Next base: position 69,722,562 of record NC_086451.1, read on the forward strand.
CAGTTAGGATACTGTGCCCGGACGAGCGTACACAATAAGGAAGAATTTTGAATCCCGGGTAAGACTCATACCAGCCACACCAATCACACCGTATAACTTGTGATCTAAACCCAGTTAACAGCATAACAGAGGAGCCTCTTGAAAAGATGGCTCACTACAGCAATAACCCGATTTTTGGTAACAATAACTATGTACCAGTATTGCAGACAATCCGCACTTGGGATGGGCGCCCAGCATCCACTACGGACTACGAGAAATAGAATTATCGGTAAGTAAATTCTTATTTTCTCTGACGTCCTAGTGGATGCTGGGGACTCCGTAAGGACCATGGGGATTATACCAAAGCTCCCAAACGGGCGGGAGAGTGCGGATGACTCTGCAGCACCAAATGAGAGAACTCCAGGTCTTCCTCAGCCAGGGTATCAAATTTGTAGAATTTTACAAACGTATTTTGCTCCTGACCAAGTAGCTGCTCGGCAAAGTTGTAAAGCCGAGACCCCTCGGGCAGCCGCCCAAGATGAGCCCACCTCCCTTGTGGAGTGGGCCTTTACAGATTTTTGGCTGTGGCAGGCCTGCCACAGAATGTGCAAGCTGAATTGTACTACAAATCCAACGAGCAATAGTCTGCTTAGAAGCAGGAGCACCCAGCTTGTTGGGTGCATACAGGATAAACAGCGAGTCAGATTTTCTGACTCCAGCCGTCCTGGAAACATATATTTTCAGGGCCCTGACAACGTCTAGCAACTCGGAGTCCTCCAAGTCCCTAGTAGCCGCAGGCACCACCATAGGTTGGTTCAGGTGAAACGCTGAAACCACCTTAGGGAGAAACTGAGGACGAGTCCTCAATTCCGCCCTGTCCAAATGGAAAATCAGATAAGGGCTTTTACAGGATAAAGCCGCCAATTCTGACATGCGCCTGGCCCAGGCCAGGGCCAACAGCATGACCACCTTCCATGTGAGATATTTTAACTCCACAGATTTAAGTGGTTCAAACCAATGTGACTTTTGGAACCCAAAAACTACATTTAGATCCCAAGGTGCCACTGGAGGCACAAAAGGAGGCTGTATATACAGTACCCCTTTTACAAACGTCTGAACTTCAGGGACTGAAGCTAGTTCTTTTTGGAAGAAAATTGACAGGGCCGAAATTTGAACCTTAATGGACCCCAATTTCAGGCCCATAGACACTCCTGTTTGCAGGAAATGTAGGAATCGACCCAGTTGAAATTCCTCCGTCGGGCCTTACTGGCCTCGCACCACGCAACATATTTTCGCCAAATGCGGTGATAATGTTTTGCGGTTACATCCTTCCTGGCTTTGATCAGGATAGGGATGACTTCATCCGGAATGCCTTTTTCCTTCAGGATCCAGCGTTCAACCGCCATGCCGTCAAACGCAGCCGCGGTAAGTCTTGGAACAGACAGGGTCCTTGCTGGAGCAGGTCCCTTCTTAGAGGTAGAGGCCACGGAACCTCCGTGAGCATCTCTTGAAGTTCCGGTTACCAAGTCCTTCTTGGCCAATCCGGAGCCACGAATATAGCGCTTACTCCTCTCCATCTTATAATTCTCAGTACCTTGTGTATGAGAGGCAGAGGATGGAACACATACACTGACCGGTACACCCACGGTGTTACCAGAGCGTCTGCTGAGGAAGTCTGCTTCCCAGTTGTCCATTCCCGGAATGAACACTGCTGACAGTGCTATCACATGATTTTCCGCCCAGCGAAGAATCCTTGCAGCTTCTGCCATTGCCCTCCTGCTTCTTGTGCCACCCTGTCTGTTTACGTGGGTGACTGCCGTGATGTTGTCCGGCTGGATCAACACCGGCTGACCTTGAAGCAGAGGTCTTGCTAAGCTTAGATTGTAAATGGCCCTTAGCTTCAGGATATTTATGTGAAGTGATGTCTCCAGGCTTGACCATAAGCCCTGGAAATTCCTTCCCTGTGTGACTGCTCCCCAGCCCCGCAGGCTGGCATCCGTGGTCACCAGGACCCAGTCCTGAATGCCGAATCTGCGGCCCTCTAGAAGATGAGCACTCTGCAACCACCACAGGAGGGACACCCTTGTCCTTGGTGACAGGGTTATCCGCTGATGCATCTGAAGATGCGACCCGGACCATTTGTCCAGCAGGTCCCACTGGAAAGTTCTTGCGTGGAATCTGCCGAATGGGATTGCTTCGTAGGAAGCCACCATTTTTCCCAGAACCCTTGTGCATTGATGCACTGAGACTTGGCTCGGTTTTAGGAGGTTCCTGACTAGCTCGGATAACTCCCTGGCTTTCTCCTCCGGGAGAAACACCTTTTTCTGGACTGTGTCCAGGATCATCCCTAGGAACAGAAGACGAGTCGTCGGAACCAGCTGCGATTTTGGAATATTGAGAATCCAACCGTGCTGCCGCAACACTACCTGAGATAGTGCTACACCGACCTCCAACTGTTCTCTGGATCTTACCCTTATCAGGAGATCGTCCAAGTAAGGGATAACTAAAACTCCCTTCCTTCGAAGGAGTATCATCATTTCGGCCGTTACCTTGGTAAAGACCCGGGGTGCCGTGGACCATCCAAACGGCAGCGTCTGAAACTGATAGTGACAGTTCTGTACCACAAACCTGAGGTACCCTTGGTGAGAAGGGTAAATTGGGACATGAAGGTAAGCATCCTTGATGTCCCGAGATCATGTAGTCCCCTTCTTCCAGGTTCGCAATCACTGCTCTGAGTGACTCCATCTTGAATTTGAACCTCCGTATGTAAGTGTTCAAAGATTTTAGATTTAGAATCGGTCTCACCGAGCCGTCCGGCTTCGGTACCACAACAGTGTGGAATAATACCCCGTTCCCTGTTGCAGGAGGGGTACCTTGATCATCACCTGCTGGGAATACAGCTTGTGAATGGCTTCCAAAACTGCCTCCCTGTCAGAGGGAGACGTCGGTAAAGCCGACTTTAGGAAAACGGCGAGGGGGAGACGTCTCGAATTCCAATTTGTACCCCTGAGATATCACCTGAAGGATCCAGGGGTCTACTTGCGAGTGAGCCCACTGCGCGCTGAAATTCATTGAGACGGGCCCCCACCGTGCCTGAGTCTGCTTGTAAAGCCCCAGCGTCATGCTGAGGGCTTGGCAGAGGCGGGAGAGGGCTTCTGTTCCTGGGAACTGGCTGATTTCTGCAGCCTTTTCCCTCTCCCTCTGTCACGGGGCAGAAATGAGGAACCTTTTGCCCGCTTGCCCTTCTGGGAACGAAAGGACTGCGCCTGATAATACGGCGTCTTCTTATGTTGAGAGGCGACCTGGGGTACAAACGTGGATTTCCCAGCTGTTGCCGTGGCCACCAGGTCTGAAAGACCGACCCCAAATAACTCCTCCCCTTTATAAGGCAATACTTCCAAATGCCGTTTGGAATCCGCATCACCTGACCACTGTCGTGTCCATAACCCTCTTCTGGCAGAAATGGACAACGCACTTACACTTGATGCCAGTCGGCAAATATTCAGCTGTGCATCACGCATATATAGAAATGCATCTTTTAAATGCTCTATAGGCAATAATATACTGTCCCTATCTAGGGTATCAATATTTTCAGTCAGGGAATCCGACCACGCCAACCCAGCACTGCACATCCAGGCTGAGGCGATTGCTGGTCGCAGTATAACACCAGTATGTGTGTAAATACATTTTAGGATACCCTCCTGCTTTCTATCAGCAGGATCCTTAAGGGCGGCCATCTCAGGAGAGGGTAGAGCCCTTGTTCTTACAAGCGTGTGAGCGCTTTACCCACCTAGGGGGTGTTTCCCAACGCACCCTAACCTCTGGCGGGAAAGGATATAATGCCAATAACATTTTAGAAATTATCAGTTGTTATCGGGGGAAACCCACGCATCATCACACACCTCATTTAATTTCTCAGATTCAGGAAAACTACAGGTAGTTTTTCCTCACCGAACATAATACCCCTTTTTGGTGGTACTCGTATTATCAGAAATGTGTAAAACATTTTTCATTGCCTCAATCATGTAACATGTGGCCCTACTGGAAGTCACATTTGTCTCTTCACCGTCGACTCTGGAGTCAGTATCCGTGTCGGCGTCTGTATCTGCCATCTGAGGTAACGGGCGCTTTAGAGCCCCTGACGGCCTATGAGACGTCTGGACAGGCACAAGCTGAGTAGCCGGCTGTCTCATGTCAACCACTGTCTTTTATACAGAGCTGACACTGTCACGTAATTCCTTCCAACAGTTCATCCACTCAGGTGTCGACCCCCTAGGGGGTGACATCACTATTACAGGCAATTTGCTCCGTCTCCACATCATTTTCCTCCTCATACATGTCGACACAAACGTACCGACACACAGCACACACACAGGGAATGCTCTGATAGAGGACAGGACCCCACTAGCCCTTTGGGGAGACAGAGGGAGAGTTTGCCAGCACACACCAGAGCGCTATATATATATACAGGGATAACCTTATATAAGTGTTTTTCCCCTTATAGCTGCTGTATTTTCAATACTGCGCCTAATTAGTGCCCCCCTCTCTTTTTTAACCCTTTCTGTAGTGTAGTGACTGCAGGGGAGAGCCAGGGAGCTTCCCTCCAACGGAGCTGTGAGGGAAAATGGCGCCAGTGTGCTGAGGAGATAGGCTCCGCCCCCTTCTCGGCGGCCTTATCTCCCGTTTTTCTGTGGAATCTGGCAGGGGTTAAAATTCATCCATATAGCCCTGGGGGCTATATGTGATGTATTTTCGCCAGCCAAGGTGTTTTTATTGCTGCTCAGGGCGCCCCCCCCTAGCGCCCTGCACCCTCAGTGACCGAAGTGTGAAGTGTGCTGAGGAGCAATGGCGCACAGCTGCAGTGCTGTGCGCTACCTTGGTGAAGACAGGATGTCTTCTGCCGCCGATTTTCCGGATCTCTTCTTGCTTCTGGCTCTGTAAGGGGGCCGGCGGCGCGGCTCTGGGACCGGACTCCATGGCTGGGCCTGTGTTCGATCCCTCTGGAGCTAATGGTGTCCGGAAGCCTAAGAAGCCCAATCCACTCTGCACGCAGGTGAGTTAGCTTCTTCTCCCCTTAGTCCCTCGATGCAGTGAGCCTGTTGCCAGCAGGTCTCACTGAAAATAAAAAAACCTAAAACTTTTCACTAAGCAGCTCAGGAGAGCCACCTAGTGTGCACCCTTCTCGTTCGGGCACAAAAATCTAACTGAGGCTTGGAGGAGGGTCATAGGGGGAGGAGCCAGTGCACACCAGGTAGTCCTAAAGCTTTACTTTTGTGCCCAGTCTCCTGCGGAGCCGCTATTCCCCATGGTCCTTACGGAGTCCCCAGCATCCACTAGGACGTCAGAGAAAGGTTGAAAATCTCCGCAGTAGGGACTGTGGTTGTAGTGCTCTGATTCACCCCTTTACATTACTTTCTGGTTTTACTGGGTACATGGTTTTCTGCATGACCGATGAAGCCCTAAGCGCTGCAGAGATCTACACTGATAATGATGTAGAAATATGCAGTTATACAGATCAATCCTCACCCAACAGTAAGCAGAGTCCAAGTACAGTATATGGTTCCATTGCTACCAGACCAGACCAATACATCACTTTCATGTACGTACCTTTATGGTTACAGGTGCCCTAAAAGATCTAGTGCAGGTGACCTGTAATTACTGGGTTACCATTCTTGTAGCAATAACAACTGTGTCACATTAATTGCTTTCATCTATCCTGTTTCATAGAATGCTTAGGGTGTTTGGAATCTCATTACACCATCCTATAATTACAATAAACCAAAAATAGCCCAAGTGAAATACTCCAAAGTGAAGATGAAAGAACTTACTGCAAACTAAATTCACAACTCGCCAGTTCCCACATAGGAATAATGTCAGACTTACGCTGTCTGACTGCAGCTTATACTACAGTATTGTCCCCCTGTAATTCCATCACAGACAGCACAAGACACGCCAACATCTCTAGGTAATGGCCAAAGGGCGATCGTATGGGCAGTAAAAGCACAAAGCCTATAGCATCTCACCATGGGGTCTGATCATGAAGCAGTGAAAACTGTGGAGACGTGAGCCAGTGGAAAAGTTGCCCATGGCAACCAATCAGCACTGAAGTATCATTTTTAATTTGCATACTCTAAAATTATACAGAGCAACAGATTGGTTGCCATGGGCATCTTCTCCACTGGCTCACTTCTCCACAGTTTTCACTGCTTCATGAATAGACCTCAAGAGTCTGATCGAGGTGAACGTGTGCCCGTTTCCATAGCATTGCTCGCGTGCGATCTATGCTTACGCAGGAACGGAGAGAGCGCTAATGCAGCTATGCTTACAGACGTTCTCACATAGACAAAGCTTTAGTGATTGAGGCTCAGTAAGTGGGGCTCAAGGAGACCAGCGTCTGTTAGGAGACGTTATCTCCTGTATCTAGTATAGGTATAGGGCAGGTGCATGAATGCGCTGGTAGTGATGACGGCTTGTCGGAAAATAACCGCATATGCTGCTTGGGATCCGGTCTGAAGATCAACACTGTCTAGGTTGACAATGTTTAGGTCGACCACTATAGGTCGACAGTCACTAGGTTGACAGGGTTTCGAGGTCGACGTGTGCTAGGTCGACAGGTCAAAAGGTCGACATGAGTTTTTCACATTTTTTATACTTAATGATCCACGTGGACTACGATTGGAACGGTAATCTGTGCCGAGCGGAGTGAGGCACCTTGCCCGACCGCTCGCCATGCGAGGGGACAGGGTGCACTAATTGGGCTTCCCGGTCACTGTACGCAGAAAACGACACCCAAAAACCCCCACCTCATGTCGACCTTTTGACCTGTCGACCTAGAAACCCTGTTGACCTTCCAAACCTGTCAACCTGGTGACTGTCGACCTATAGTGGTCGACCTAGACACTGTCGATTTGATGATCCACACCCATGCTGCCTATGCAGAGACGCACACATCTCAGCTGTGTCTTGTGCGTGGAAATACACTTATTGTGCCACTGTGTCTACTTCCAACACCACATCCACCCCGGCAGGGTGCTTACAACTTCCAGGGATGCTATGGATCCCTCACGTTGTACAAGGCATTTCTGTCTCTGGCCGCAGGAGAGAATGGTGCTGCGTCTTCATGGATCTAAGAAGGTGTGTAAATGTAACAGGTGCCGCCTTTTGAAATGAGACGCCCACCTGCTGCTTCTCAGGTCCGAAGTTGCAGCATCGGATCACCATCGGATGGACCATTGGACTCGGAATGCCCACAGCACCTAAGCTAGAGGCCAGTGAATCTGGGTTGGAAGACATGGATGTTGACTTTGGGGTATATTCAATTGAAGCCTGTTCCATTCCGACATTCATTTGTCAGAACGGATCCGACCTGGGCTATTCAATGCCCTCTCAATTCAACTTAAAAAAAAAATTGAATTGAGATGCGGGCAGAGGGGGAGAGCAGCGCCGGAGGAGACGGTGGGGGCACAGGGGGAGAGCAGCGCCGGAAGAGACGGGGGAGAGCCGGGAGCGCAGCGCTACAGCAGCTGGCAGTGTAGCCGGAGGATGTCACAGCCGCCGCTTACTGCAGCGTCCACCCGGCTCCAGCAAGCGGGACCCCCCCCCAATCATATCATTTCAGGGCCAGTCCAGAGATGCCTCAAGGCCACCGAAACAGCCCCAACCTCACCCCACTAACAGCTCCCGGATCACAATTTGCTGCCCATTGTCCTACTCCCATCAGCTGCAAAATAAAACATTGTAAAAAAAATAAGGTGCACTGACAAAAAAAAAACCAATCACCTGACCTCATCAGCCTTGTGTGCCGGCCCTAGGCATGTGCCTGGTGGGAAATCCACCACTGCCTGCACAGAAAAAATATAACTGGATTTGCTCCCCTTGCATTGCAGCATGGTGTGTTCCAGACGCACAGTCACTTGCTTTTTCTGGTTTGGTTACAAACATGAATCGTGCCCGATACAGATGTGTCCTCATACATCTAGCCTCAACACACCACGCAGTGCAAGATGCCTGGCGAGGGAGAGCTGCACTGTGTTGCGACAACGATGCGTTTTCTCCAGAAATAAGCAAAAAAGTCGCCCAACACCAGAAGATTCTCAAGCGACCTGCTGTGCCAAGTGGGGCTTGATTGGACGGACACATCTGTATGTCAACATTCTAACATTTCATAAGTTTCTACATGATGACTGCCGACACAGTCAATGTCAACATTATAACCGTGTCGACATATCATGCCACACCCACATGGAGCATTTAAGTCGGCCAAAAGGCAGCACAACCGAATCAGTGTCATTAGAAAAAATGTTAACAGATTGCGATCCCCAATGTTGGCTTCCCCACACCTCTGTGTCAGCTGCACTTGTGCTCCAGAGTGCTAAAGGTTTAAGTGGTGATAACATTTTAAATAGTCAAAGGCCAACAAAATGATATAAAAAAAAAAAAAAAAGAGAGAGAGAGAGACTGATAAACGGAATTTGCTCCAGGTGGATAGATGAGGTGTCAAACCTTGACATGATAACTCAGGACAGCCTGTTCCTGCACACAGCAGGAGACAGCCTAGGATGAACTGATGTAAACCACACGCTGATTACAAAAATACCTTCTCATCTGCAGCCAAACACACCCTACTGACAAAGACTTAAATACTATAGATAAGAGGACGACTAAAACACCCTGACATTGACATTCACTATCTGTCTGCAGCGCACAGACCAACATGGTTGCAAAAATCCCATTGATTGTAAACTTGCGAGCAGGGCCCTCCTACCTCTATGACTGTTTGTAATTACCCAGTCTGTCTTATCATTGTGTAAAGCGCAACGGAATTTGCGGCACTATATAAGAAACGGTTAATAAATAAATAATGACACTGCTTACCGATCTCTGCACTGGGATAGTCTTACCATGGGCACAATAGTGACAAACCAAAGGCTGTAAATCTGCTTGTTTTCAGTTAAACACCAACAGGTAAAGCATAATAGTGAAGAAGTCCAATAAATGTACCCATCAGTGTTATTTGCTGTGCACATACCAGTAGCTGCCTAAGTAGTACAACAGGACTGATAGACCAATTTTGAATTGATCAACATTGATATTGTATTTCAGGGCCTGAAACATACATTTCTTAACAGGCAATGGGGCAGATTTAATAGGAGGGGGCTATAGACCAAAGGCATGCAAGGCAATAGTTTATTTGAAAAGTAGACTACACAGATTACAGGTTGAATATCCCATATCCAAATATTCCGAAATACGGAATTTTTTGAGTGAGAGTGAGATAGTGAAATTTTGTTTACTGATGTCTCAATGTACACAAACTTTGTTTAATACACAAAGTTATTAAACATTTTGTATTAAATTACCTTCAGGCTGTGTGTATAAGGTGTATATGAAACATAAATGCATTCTGTGCTTAGACTTAGGTCCCATTGCCATGATATGTCATTATGGTATGCAATTATTCCAAAATACGGAAAAATCCCATATCCAAAATACTTCTGGTCCCAGTCATTTTGGATAAGGGATACTCAACCTGTATAACAAATAATTTCTCTTGTAACACAAATGTTTGCTGGTAAGCACTTAGGGGGCCTTCCAGGGGCGTAGCCAGGATGGGTGTAGTATGTGTTGCCGGCGGTCGGGCTCCCGGCGACCAGCATACCAGCGCCGGAATCCTGACCGCCGGCATAACGAAAGCTGGCCGAGCGCAAATGAGCCCCTTGCGGGCTCGCTGCGCTCGCAACGCTGCGGGCACGGTGGCACACTACGCGCGCCATGCTATCTATTCTTTCTCCAGGGGGGTCGTGGAACCCCAAGAGGGAGAAAATCTGTTGGTATGCCGGCGGTCGGGATTCCAGCGTCGGTATGCTGGTCGTCGGGAGCCCGGCCGCCGGCAACCTGAAGACCACCTGCCAGGACTTTGTAGGCCCCATAGCAACATTCTGAAGTGCCCCTGTACCAGTGCTTCTAGAGAGACACCTCTCTGCGCAGTTAAGTTTATGCCCCATAATTGTGCCCTAGTTCCTTTTCTGAACCATAGTAGTGCCGCGTTGGGTATGCGTGACCGATGTCCGGGATCCCGGACACCAGAATGCAGGGGGGCAAGTGCAAGAAGCCCAGTGTGGGCTCGCTGCGCTCGCTACACTGCAGGCTTGGTGGCTCGCTAAGCTCGCCACAGGTTTTATTCCCACTCTATGGGTGTCGTGGACACACCAACAAGTGTGAATAGTCCTGTGCCCCCTGCCGGCATACTGGCAGATGGAAGTGCCATGCCGGTATGCTGACCGCCGGGATCCCGACCACTGGGATGGAGACTACATCCCGTGCCCTAGTTAATGTTATGCCCCATAGTAGTTATTATGACATACAGGGTACCCAGTTCATAGTACACCACACTATAGTGCCTCCACTTCATATTGTGCCATATTACAGTGTCCTAGTTAATTTTATGCAACATTATAATTCCCTCCAGTTTATGTTATACCATGAACAGGTCCATAGGGCCCTAGGCAAAAGTCTGTAAGGGCCTCTATGTATCAGCCAATGGTGAAAAATATATATAACACGTCACTTTGACAGGGCAGATGGGCTCCTCTCAGCTCAGGACCCCATAGCAGCTGCACTCCCGGCACCTATGGCATCTATGCCCTTGGGGCCTTCCTTTAAAAGAACCTCATCATGTAGCCAGAGACAGTAGGTACATGCTTTTTAGCCATGCGGAAGTGGTAGGTCTGTAGCGATCTACCGTTATACTGCGGGACTACACTCGCACTTGCCTCTCTCTAGTTTCTACATCGGACGCACTATAGTCTGCGATGCAGAGCATTCCAGTTGTAAGTAGGTTATTACATTTATTGTAATTAAGTTTGCATATTTCAATTTCTAGCTTCTTCCTTCTATTATCTCTAGTTTTGGTTTCTTCCGTTCTGGAAGCGGCGGTCAGGTGATCTGAAAGGGGTAAAGGTCATTGGGTCGACTCAACTTAGGTCGATAGTCATTAGGTCGACCACTGAATGTCGACATGTGCATTGGGTCGACATGTGCATTAGGTCGACAAGTCAAAAGGTCGACATGAGTTTTTGGACTTTTTTTGGTGTCGTTTTCTTCGTAAAGTGACGGGGAACCCCAATTAGTACACCGTGTCCCCTCGCATGCCGAACGAGCTTCGGGCAAGGTGCCTCGCACTGCTACCGCTGCGCTCAGCACAGGTTACCGTTCCCAATTGTAGTCCACGTGGATCGTCAAGTATGAAAACGTCGAAAAAATGAAAAGAAAAAAAAAGTTATGTGAAAAACTCATGTCGGCCTTTTGACCCGTCGACCTAATGACCATGTCGACTTTCAGTGGTCGACCTAATGACTGTCGACCTAACGACCGTATCCCATCTGGAAGATAGGTACCAGATACTGAATTTCCAACATGACAGAAAGTCTGTGGGTTTTTATGAAATGTTTGTTAGTTGGGTATAATATTTACAGTTTATGAATTGTTTTAGCAGGTTATTTTAATTTATGCATTAGCTGGTCTCTAAATAGGTGAACTAGCGGCACCCTTCATTATTAAAGATGACTCTGGCCGTATGTATTAGTGGAGTCTCAGATGTTGTGTGCATACAACATTGCTTCCCCTTTGGTGTGGGCGGGTATGGATCATTAGGTCGACAGTCAACAGGCTGACCTCATATAGTTGACATAGAAAAAGTCAACATGGTCAAAAGGTTGATGGGGTCATTAGGACGACAGGTACAAAAAGGTCGATACTTGAAAAGGGGGACACAGAAAATGGTTGACACGTAAAAGGTTGACACAGCCTTTTTGGTTCGTTTATGTGTCGTTTTCGCCGTCAAAGCACAAGGAGCCCCAATTAGTGTACCGCTTGCCACGCTGCGGGCAAGGTTAGCCCACGTGGATGGTAAAGTATACAAAAAGTTTGAAAAAAAAATTCAACAAAACCACTGTCATGTTGACCATTTGAACCTGTCCACCATAAGCATTATCGATATAATGACCGTGTCAACAATTAAAGGTCGACCTATTGACTGTCTACCTTTTTACTGTCAACCTACAGAACGGATTTCATGTGTGGACATGACCTGATGACACTGAATTATTATTTCACATGGACACATCCTTCTGTTGTAAAAATAAGATTTTACTCACCGGTAAATCTATTTCTCGTAGTCCGTAGTGGATGCTGGGGACTCCGTAAGGACCATGGGGAATAGCGGCTCCGCAGGAGACTGGGCACAGCTAAGAAAGAATTAGGACTACCTGGTGTGCACTGGCTCCTCCCACTATGACCCTCCTCCAGACTTCAGTAAGGATACTGTGCCCGGAAGAGCTGACACAATAAGGAAAGGATTTTGAATCCCGGGTAAGACTCATACCAGCCACACCAATCACACCGTATAACTCGTGATATTATACCCAGTTAACAGTATGAACATAACAGAGCCTCTCAACAGATGGCTCAACAATAACCCTTTTAGTTAACAATAACTATATACAAGTATTGCAGACAGTCCGCACTTGGGACGGGCGCCCAGCATCCACTACGGACTACGAGAAATAGATTTACCGGTGAGTAAAATCTTATTTTCTCTAACGTCCTAGTGGATGCTGGGGACTCCGTAAGGACCATGGGGATTATACCAAAGCTCCCAAACGGGCGGGAGAGTGCGGATGACTCTGCAGCACCGAATGAGAGAACTCAAGGTCCTCCTCAGCCAGGGTATCAAATTTGTAGAATTTTGCAAACGTGTTTGCCCCTGACCAAGTAGCAGCTCTGCAAAGTTGTAAAGCCGAGACCCCTCGGGCAGCCGCCCAAGAAGAGCCCACTTTCCTCGTGGAATGGGCTTTTACAGATTCAGGCTGTGGCAGGCCAGCCACAGAATGCGCAAGCTAAATTGTGCTACAAATCCAGCGAGCAATAGTCTGCTTTGAAGCAGGAGCACCCATCTTGTTTGGTGCATACAGGATAAATAGCGAGTCAGTCTTCCTGACTCCAGCCGTCCTGGAAACATACATTTTCAAGGCCCTGACTACGTCCAGTAACTTGGAGTCCTCCAAGTCCCTAGTAGCCGCAGGCACCACGATAGGTTGGTTCAAGTGAAAAGCTGATACCACCTTAGGAAGAAATTGGGGACGAGTCCTCAATTCTGCCCTATCCATATGGAAAATCAAATAGGGGCTTTTACATGACAAAGCCGCCAATTCTGACACCCGCCTTGCCGAAGCCAAGGCCAAAAGCATGACCACTTTCCACGTGAGATATTTCAAATCCACGGTTTTGAGTGGCTCAAACCAATGTGACTTTAGGAAACCCAACACCACGTTGAGGTCCCACGGTGCCACTGGGGGCACAAAAGGAGGCTGAATATGCAGCACTCCCTTGACAAATGTCTGAACTTCAGGCAGTGAAGCCAGTTCTTTTTGAAAGAAAATCGACAGAGCCGAAATCTGGACCTTAATGGAACCCAATTTTAGGCCCATAGTCACCCCTGACTGTAGGAAGTGCAGAAATCGACCTAACTGGAATTCCTCCGTTGGGGCCTTCCTGGCCTCACACCACGCAACATATTTTCGCCATATGCGGTGATAATGTTGTACGGTTACATCTTTCCTAGCTTTAATAAGCGTAGGAATGACTTCCTCCGGAATACCCTTTTCTATTAGGATCCGGCGTTCAACCGCCATGCCGTCAAACGCAGCCACGGTAAGTCTTGGAACAGACAGGGCCCCTGCAGCAGCAGGTCCTGTCTGAGCGGCAGAGGCCATGGGTCCTCTGAGATCATTTCTTGAAGTTCCGGGTACCAAGCTCTTCTTGGCCAATCCGGAACAATGAGTATAGTTCTTACGCCTCTTCTCCTTATTATCCTCAGTACCTTGGGTATGAGAGGAAGAGGAGGGAACACATAAACCGACCGGTACACCCACGGTGTCACTAGAGCGTCCACAGCTATCGCCTGAGGGTCTCTTGACCTGGCGCAATATTTTTCCAGCTTTTTGTTTAAGCGGGACGCCATCATGTCCACCTGTGGCCTTTCCCAACGGTTTACAATCAGTTGGAAGACTTCTGGATGAAGTCCCCACTCTCCCGGGTGGAGGTCGTGCCTGCTGAGAAAGTCTGCTTCCCAGTTGTCTACTCCCGGAATGAACACTGCTGACAGTGCTAACGTGTGATTTTCCGCCCAACGGAGAATCCTTGTGGCTTCTGCCATCGCCGACCTGCTTCTTGTGCCGCCCTGTCGATTTACATGGGCGACCGCCGTGATGTTGTCTGACTGGATCAGAACCGGACGGTTTTGAAGCAGGGGCTTTGCTTGACTTAGGGCATTGTAAATGGCCCTCAGTTCCAGAACATTTATGTGTAGGGAAGTCTCCTGACTCGACCAAAGTCCTTGGAAGTTTCTTCCCTGAGTGACTGCCCCCCAGCCCCGAAGGCTGGCATCCGTGGTCACCAGGACCCAGTCCTGTATGCCGAATCTGCGGCCCTCTCTGAGATGAGCACTCTGCAGCCACCACAGCAGAGACACCCTGGTCCTTGGAGACAGGGTTATCAACCGATGCATTTGAAGATGCGATCCGGACCATTGGTTTAACAGGTCCCACTGAAAAGTTCTGGCATGGAACCTGCCGAATGGAATCGCTTCGTAGGAAGCTACCATCTTTCCCAGGACTCGCGTGCAATGATGCACCGACACCTGTTTTGGTTTCAGGAGGCCTCTCACTAGAGACGACAGCTCCTCGGCTTTCTCCTCTGGGAGAAACACTTTTTTCTGGACCGTGTCCAGAATCATCCCTAGGAACAGTATACGTGTCGCCGGAACCAGCTGAGACTTTGGAATATTCAGAATCCAACCGTGCTGGTGTAGCATCTCCTGAGATAATGCTACGCCGACCAACAACTGCTCTCTGGACCTCGCCCTTATCAGGAGATCGTCCAAGTATGGGACAATTAAAACTCCCTTTTTCCGAAGGAGTATCATCATTTCGGCCATTACCTTGGTAAATACCCTCGGTGCCGTGGACAGGCCGAACGGCAACGTCTGGAATTGGTAATGACAATCCTGTACCACAAATCTGAGGTACTCCTGGTGAGGATGGTAAATGGGGACATGCAGGTAAGCATCCTTGATGTCCAGAGATACCATGTAATCTCCCTCTTCCAGGCTTGCAATAACCGCCCTGAGCGATTCCATCTTGAACTTGAATTTTTTCAAATATGTGTTCAAGGATTTCAAATTTAAATTGGGTCTCATCGAACCGTCCGGTTTCGGTACCACAAACATTGTGGAATAGTAACCCCGTCCTTGTTGAAGTAGGGGCACATTGACTATCACCTGCTGGGAATACAGCTTGTGAATTGCCTCTAACACAGCCTCCCTTTCTGAAGGAGTCGTTAGTAAGGCAGATTTGAGGAAACGGCGGGGGGGGGGGGGATGTCTCGAATTTCAGTCTGTAACCCTGAGATACCACTTGAAGGATCCAGGGATCTACCTGTGAGCGAGCCCACTGATTGCTGAAGTTTCTGAGACGGCCCCCCACCGTACCTGGCTCCGCCTGCTGAGCCCCAGCGTCATGCGGCGGACTTAGCAGAAGAAGCGGGGGGAGGACTTTTGTTCCTGGGAAGTGGCTGTATGCTGCAGCTTTTTTCCCCTACCTCTGCCTCTGGGCAGAAAGGACGCGCCTCTATCCCGTCTGCTCTTTTGGGGGCGAAAGGACTGCACCTGATAATACGGTGCTCTCTTTGGTTGTGAGGGGACATGTGGCAAAAATGCCGACTTCTCAGCTGTTGCGGGGAAACTAAGTCTGAAAGACCATCCCCGAACAACTCCTCACCCTTATAAGGCAAAACTTCCATGTGCCTTTTGGAATCTGCATCCCCTGTCCACTGCCGGGTCCATAACCCTCTCCTGGCACAAATGGACAGTGCACTTATTTTTGATGCCAGCCGGCAAATATCCCTCTGTGCATCTCTTATGTAAAAGACAGCGTCTTTAATATGCTCTATGTTTAGCAATATAGTGTCCCTGTCTAGGGTGTCAATGTTCTCTGACAGGGAGTCTGACCATGCAGCTGCCGCACTGCACATCCATGCTGAGGCAATAGCTGGTCTCAGTATAATACCAGTGTGTGTATATATAGCTTTTTGGAGAGCCTCCTGCTTTCTGTCAGCAGGTTCCTTTAGGGCGGCCGTATCTTGGGACGGCAGTGCCACCTTTTTTGATAAGCGCGTAAGTGCTTTATCCACCTTAGGGGGTGTTTCCCAACGTGACCTATCCTCTGGCGGGAAAGGGTACGCCATTAGTAATTTTTTTGAAATTACAAATTTTTTTATCAGGGGAAGCCCACGCTAGTTCACACACGTCATTTAATTCTTCAGAAGGGGGAAAAACTACTGGTAGTTTTTTCTCCCCAAACATAATACCCTTTTTTGTGGTACCTGGGGTCACCTCAGAAATGTGTAAAACATTTTCTCTGACGTCCTAGTGGGGAATAGCGGCTCCGCAGGAGACTGGGCACAAAAGTAAAGCTTTAGGACTACTAGGGGTGCACTGGCTCCTCCCCCTATGACCCTCCTCCAAGCCTCAGTTAGATTTTTGTGCCCGGCCGAGAAGGGTGCACACTAGGGGCTCTCCTGAGCTTCTTAGTGAAAGTTTAGTTTAGGTTTTTTATTTTCAGTGAGACCTGCTGGCAACAGGCTCACTGCATCGAGGGACTAAGGGGAGAAGAAGCGAACCTGCCTGCTTGCAGCCAGCTTGGGCTTCTTAGGCTACTGGACACCATTAGCTCCAGAGGGACCGAACACAGGCCCAGCCTCGGAGCTCGGTCCCAGAGCCGCGCCGCCGGCCCCCTTACAGAGCCAGAAGCAAGAAGAGGTCCGGAAAAATCGGCGGCAGAAGACATCAGTCTTCAACAAGGTAGCGCACAGCACTGCAGCTGTGCGCCATTGTTACTCAGGCACACTTCACACTTCGGTCACTGAGGGTGCAGGGCGCTAGGGGGGGGCGCCCTGAGCAGCAATGTAAACACCTTGGCTGGCATAAATACACCACATATAACCCCCAGGGCTATATGGATGTATTTTAACCCCTGCCAGAACTCACCAAAAAGCGGGAGAAAAGGCCGCCGAGAAGGGGGCGGAGCCTATCTCCTCAGCACACGGGCGCCATTTTTCATCACAGCTCCGCTGGAAGGACGTCTCCCTGACTCTCCCCTGCAGTCCTGCACTACAGAAAAGGGTAAAAAAGAGAGGGGGGCACTAATTTGGCGCAGTTTTAATACTAACAGCAGCTATAAAGGGAAAAGCACATTTTATAGTGGTATTCCTGTCTATATATAGCGCTCTGGTGTGTGCTGGCATACTCTCCCTCTGTCTCCCCAAAGGGCTAGTGGGGTCCTGTCCTCTATCAGAGCATTCCCTGTGTGTGTGCGGTGTGTCGGTACGATTGTGTCGACATGTTTGAGGAGGAAAATGAGATGGAGGCGGAGCAATTGCCTATTATAGAGTTGTCACCCCCTAGGGAGTCGACACCTGAGTGGAGTGTCAGCTCTTTACGACAGACAGTTGACGACATGAGACAGCCGGCTACTCAGCTTGTGCCTGTCCAGGGGTCTCAAACGCCATCAGGGGCTTTAAAACGCCCGTTACCTCAAATGGCAGACACAGACACGGATACTGACTCCAGTGTCGATGATGAGGAGACAAACGTGACTTCCACTAGGGCCACACGTTACATGATTGAAGCAATGAAAAATGTATTGCATATCTCTGATAATACAAGTACCACTAAAAAGGGTATTATGTTTGGTGAGAAAAAACTGCCTGTAGTTTTTCCTGTATCCGAGGAATTAAATGAAGTGTGTGATGAGGCGTGGGTTTCCCCCGATAAAAAACTGATAATTCCTAAAAGGTTATTGGCATCGTACCCTTTCCCGCCAGAGGATAGGGCACGTTGGGAAACACCCCCTAGGGTGGATAAAGCGCTCACACGCTTGTCTAAACAGGTAGCACTACCCTCTCCTGATACGGCCGCCCTAAAGGAACCTGCCGATAGAAAGCTGGAGAATATCCTAAAATGTATATACACTCACACGGGTGTTATACTGCGACCAGCAATCGCCTCAGCCTGGATGTGCAGTGCGGGCCTGGCGTGGTCGGATTCCCTGACTGAAAATATTGATACCCTAGATAGGGACAGTATATTACTGACTATAGAGCATTTGAAGGATGCATTTCTATATATGCGTGATGCACAGAGGGATATTTGCCGACTGGCATCAAGAGTTAGCGCGCTGTCCATTTCTGCAAGAAGAGGTTTATGGACGCGGCAGTGGTCAGGTGATGCGGATTCTAAAAGGCACATGGAAGTATTGCCTTATAAGGGGGAGGAGTTATTTGGGGTAGGTCTATCAGACCTGGTAGCTACGGCAACTGCTGGAAAATCCACATTTTTACCCCAGGTAGCTTCTCAACCTAAGAAGACGCCGTATTATCAGGCGCAGTCCTTTCGGCCCCATAAGGGCAAGCGGGCAAAAGGCGCCTCATTTCTGCCCCGTGGCAGAGGGAGAGGAAAAAGGCTGCAACAAACAGCCAGTTCCCAGGAACAAAAGCCCTCTCCCGCCTCCGCAAAGTCCTCAGCATGACGCTGGGGCTTTACAAGCGGACTCAGGCACGGTGGGGGCCCGTCTCAAGAAGTTCAGTGCGCAGTGGGCCCACTCGCAAGTGGACCCCTGGATCCTTCAGGTGGTATCTCAGGGGTACAAATTGGAATTCGAGAAGTCTCCCCCTCGCCGTTTTCTAAAGTCTGCTTTATCGACGTCTCCTCAGACAGGGAGGCAGTATTGGAAGCCATTCACAAGCTATATTCCCAGCAGGTGATAATCAAGGTACCCCTCCTACAACAGGGAAAGGGGTACTATTCCACACTATTTGTGGTACCGAAGCCGGACGGCTCGGTGAGACCAATTTTAAACCTAAAATCCTTGAACACTTACATACAAAGGTTCAAATTCAAGATGGAGTCACTCAGGGCAGTGATTGCAAACCTGGAAGAAGGGGACTATATGGTGTCTCTGGACATCAAAGATGCTTACCTACATGTCCCAGTTTACCCTTCTCACCAAGGGTACCTCAGGTTTGTGGTACAGAACTGTCACTATCAGTTTCAGACGCTGCCGTTTGGATTGTCCACGGCACCCCGGGTCTTTACCAAGGTAATGGCCGAAATGATGATACTCCTTCGAAGGAAGGGAGTTTTAGTTATCCCTTACTTGGACGATCTCCTGATAAGGGCAAGATCCAGGGAACAGTTGGAAGTCGGAGTAGCACTATCTCAGATAGTGCTGCGCCAGCACGGTTGGATTCTCAATATTCCAAAATCGCAGCTGATCCCGACGACACGACTTCTATTCCTAGGGATGATCCTGGACACAGTCCAGAAAAAGGTGTTTCTCCCGGAGGAGAAAGCCAGGGAGTTATCCGAACTAGTCAGAAATCTCCTAAAACCAGGCCAAGTCTCAGTGCATCAATGCACAAGGGTCCTGGGAAAGATGGTGGCTTCTTACGAAGCAATCCCATTCGGCAGATTCCACGCAAGAACCTTCCAGTGGGATCTGCTAGACAAATGGTCCGGGTCGCATCTTCAGATGCATCAGCGGATAATCTTGTCACCAAGGACAAGGGTGTCTCTCCTGTGGTGGTTGCAGAGTGCTCATCTTCTAGAGGGCCGCAGATTCGGCATTCAGGACTGGGTCCTGGTGACCACGGATGCCAGCCTGAGAGGCTGGGGAGCAGTCACACAGGGAAGAAATTTCCAGGGCTTGTGGTCAAGCCTGGAGACATCACTTCACATAAATATCCTGGAGCTAAGGGCCATCTACAATGCTCTAAGCCTAGCAAGACCTCTGCTTCAAGGTCAGCCGGTGCTGATCCAGTCAGACAACATCACGGCAGTCGCCCACGTAAACAGACAGGGCGGCACAAGAAGCAGGAGGGCAATGGCAGAAGTTGCAAGGATTCTTCGCTGGGCGGAAAATCATGTGATAGCACTGTCAGCAGTGTTCATTCCGGGAGTGGACAACTGGGAAGCAGACTTCCTCAGCAGACACGACCTCCACCCGGGAGAGTGGGGACTTCACCCAGAAGTCTTCCACATGATTGTGAACCGTTGGGAAAAACCAAAAGGTGGACATGATGGCGTCCCGCCTCAACAAAAAACTAGACAGGTATTGCGCCAGGTCAAGGGACCCTCAGGCAATAGCTGTGGACGCTCTGGTAACACTGTGGGTGTACCAGTCAGTGTATGTGTTCCCTCCTCTGCCTCTCATACCCAAGGTACTGAGAATCATAAGACTTACCGCGGCTGCGTTTGACGGCATGGCGGTTGAACGCCGGATCCTGAAGGAAAAAGGCATTCCGGATGAAGTCATCCCTACCCTGCTCAAAGCCAGGAAGGATGTAACCGTACAGCATTATCACCGTATTTGGCGTAAATATGTTGCGTGGTGCAAGGCCAGGTAGGCCCCTACAGAGGAATTTCAACTGGGTCGTTTCCTGCATTTCCTGCAAACAGGACTGTCTATGGGCCTAAAATTAGGGTCCATTAAGGTTCAAATTTCGGCCCTGTCGATTTTCTTCCAGACGTTTGTCAAGGGGGTACTGCATATACAGCCTCCTTTTGTGCCTCCAGTGGCACCTTGGGATCTCAATGTAGTTTTGGGGTTCCTAAAATCACATTGGTTTGAACCACTCACCACTGTGGACTTAAAATATCTCACATGGAAAGTGGTAATGCTGTTGGCCCTGGCTTCAGCCAGGCGTGTCTCAGAATTGGCGGCTTTATCCTATAAAAGCCCTTACCTAATTTTTCATACGGACAGGGCAGAATTGAGGACTCGTCCTCAATTTCTCCCTAAGGTGGTTTCAGCGTTTCACTTGAACCAGCCTATTGTGGTACCTGCGGCTACTAGGGACTTGGAGGACTCCAAGTTGCTGGACGTAGTCAGGGCCCTGAAAATATATGTTTCCAGGACGGCTGGAGTCAGAAAATCTGACTCGCTGTTTATCCTGTATGCACCCAACAAGCTGGGTGCTCCTGCTTCTAAGCAGACTATTGCTCGTTGGATTTGTAGTACAATTCAGCTTGCACATTCTGTGGCAGGCCTGCCACAGCCAAAATCTGTAAAAGCCCATTCCACAAGGAAGGTGGGCTCATCTTGGGCGGCTGCCCGAGGGGTCTCGGCTTTACAACTTTGCCGAGCAGCTACTTGGTCAGGGGCAAACACGTTTGCTAAATTCTACAAATTTGATACCCTGGCTGAGGAGGACCTGGAGTTCTCTCATTCGGTGCTGCAGAGTCATCCGCACTCTCCCGCCCGTTTGGGAGCTTTGGTATAATCCCCATGGTCCTTACGGAGTTCCCAGCATCCACTAGGACGTCAGAGAAAATAAGAATTTACTTACCGATAATTCTATTTCTCGTAGTCCGTAGTGGATGCTGGGCGCCCATCCCAAGTGCGGATTGTCTGCAATACTTGTACATAGTTATTGTTACAAAAATCGGGTTATTATTGTTGTGAGCCATCTTTTCAGAGGCTCCTCTGTTATCATGCTGTTAACTGAGTTCAGATCACAGGTTGTACGGTGTGATTGGTGTGGCTGGTATGAGTCTTACCCGGGATTCAAAATCCTTCCTTATTGTGTACGCTCGTCCGGGCACAGTATCCTAACTGAGGCTTGGAGGAGGGTCATAGGGGAAGGAGCCAGTGCACACCAGGTAGTCCTAAAGCTTTACTTTTGTGCCCAGTCTCCTGCGGAGCCGCTATTCCCCATGGTCCTTACGGAGTTCCCAGCATCCACTACGGACTACGAGAAATAGAATTATCGTTAAGTAAATTCTTATTTTTCATTACCTCAATCATATAACGAGTGGCCCTATTGGACATTACATTAGTCTCTTCGTCGTCGACACTGGTATCAGTATCCGTGTCGACATCTGTGTCTGTCACCTGAGGTAGCGGGCGTTTTAGAGCCCCTGATGACTTTTGAGACGTCTGGGCAGGCACGGGCTGAGAAGCCGGCTGCCCCACATTTGGCATGTCGTCAAATTTTTTATGTAAGGAGTCGACACTTTCGCGTAATTCCTTCCACAAGTCCATCCACTCCGGTGTCTGCCCCGCAGGGGGTGACAACACATTTATAGGCACCTGCTCCTCCTCCACATAAGTCTCCTCATCAAACATGTCGACACAGCCGTACCGACACACCGCACACACACAGGGAATGCTCTGACAGAAGACAGGACCCCACAAAGCCCTTTGGGGAGACAGAGAGAGAGTATGCCAGCACACACCAGAGCGCTATATAATACAGGGATTAACTAAATTATATCCCCTATAGCTGCTATATATGTATTTTGCGCCTAAATTTAGTGCCCCCCTTCTCTTTTTTACCCTTTTTTGTAGTGTAGACTGCAGGGGAGAGTCAGGGAGCTTCCTTCCAGCGGAACTGTGAGGGAAAAATGGCGCCAGTGTGCAGAGGGAGATAGCTCCGCCCCTTTTTCGCGGACCTTTCTCCCGCTTTTTTATGGATTCTGGCAGGGGTATTTATCACATATATAGCCTCTGGGGCTATATATTGTGATATATTTGCCAGCCAAGGTGTATTTATTGCTTCTCAGGGCGTCTCCCCCCAGCGCCCTGCACCCTCAGTGACCGGAGTGTGAAGTGTGTATGAGGAACAATGGCGCACAGCTGCAGTGCTGTGCGCTACCTTGGTGAAGACTGATGTCTTCTGCCGCCGATTTTCCGGATTCTTCTTGCTTCTGGCTCTGTAAGGGGGCCGGCGGCGCGGCTCCGGGACCGAACACCAATGGCCGGTTCCATGCGGTCGATCCCTCTGGAGCTAATGGTGTCCAGTAGCCTAAGAAGCCCAAGCTACCACCAGTTAGGTAGGTTCGCTTCTTCTCCCCTTAGTCCCTCGCTGCAGTGAGTCTGTTGCCAGCAGATCTCACTGTAAAATAAAAAACCTAACATATACTTTCTTTCTAGGAGCTCAGGAGAGCCCCTAGTGTGCATCCAGCTCGGCCGGGCACATGATTCTAACTGAAGTCTGGAGGAGGGTCATAGTGGGAGGAGCCAGTGCACACCAGGTAGTCCTAATTCTTTCTTAGCTGTGCCCAGTCTCCTGCGGAGCCGCTATTCCCCACGGTCCTTACGGAGTCCCCAGCATCCACTAGGACGTTAGAGAAAAGGGGAGAATTACTTTGCAAAATTACATCTACATTAAAGCCTTACGGGTCTATTCAATGCATGTTGGATCCTCTACGACAATGCAGTATTCAATTTGCGGGTAAATCAGACTGGTTTTGCCCGTTTTCGACAATGCCAATCCCACTTTTTTTTAAATCGGATTGACATTGTCGAAAACAGGACTAAAACCTGTCAAAACAAATGGATCCACGGCTAATCCGCGGATCCACGTGTTTTCCGTCAAGTCGGAAAAACGGCAGCTGCACTGAATAGGTCAAATCATGATTAAACCTAAAAAAGTCAGAAACTGCCGTCTTTCCTACTAGTCGGCAGTTCCGACTTCAACTGAATAGACCCCATACACGCTGAGGCTGGGGGTGGAACCTATTGGTGGAGGATATGTCTCTAAACATAAGGAAGGGATGCTGAATACGTGACAGCACTTTCTAGAGTCATAGAACTTTTTGAATTCTCACATAGGAAAAGAATGAAATGACAATTGCGGTCATGTGATGCTTTCCTGGATACCAGGCTCCTGCCAGGAGTAGGCACCTACCTAAACCCCAGATTATGCAAAGCTTGCCAACACCTTGAAGATCCGGTCATCTCATCAATATATGTGCCCCGAAGTCTCCAGACCACATCCTCTGCACTCATAATAACCTGCTAACAAGTTATATGGAAGATAAAACTCCAGATTGATAAAAAGTTATTATTTTAAGTATTAATGAAGATTTGAAGCTGTAGTGGTGATCATTTATCGGTAAGGTCTTTTGTTTTGCACGGAATATATACCTTATTATGAATATAACAGGTTTATTTAGTGCATATCATGTTACACCATACTGTACTCGGAGCTTATCATGCTTAGTTTCCGGTATAGCTAGTGTTTATATCCCGGTCTCCCAGGTACCAGAGTTTTGTCCATGAACAAAAGGAGTTAACACTGGTTCAGCAGGTCTATAAGAGGAAAATTAATTTGCCGACATTTGCACAATGTGCCATTCCAGAAGGGTACATCGAGCCTGCTGGCATCTCAAACTTTCTATGGGGGTGCAAGGGAAAACTTGCCATTAATGGCAGATACGTACGCAGCTGCTGCACTTCTCACTGAATTAACATTCCCCCCTAAGGGCTTGATCCTATTAGCTGGTAAGTGTGGCTATATGTTGCATTTACGGTACTTCAGGACTTGCTTTTGTTTGAATCCTCATATGATTTCGTACAAAAGTCAAGGGCAAGATCAGGCTGTGAAGTGACATGTTGCGGTACCAATGCTACAGTTTCCATTCACACCTTTACAACTGCAACTTGCCCCTAATAGGAATGACCCCTTATTGTCAGTGTTACACACTGAGCAGCAAAATATACAAAACTGGCAAGTTGCTCACATCAATTTATTAGTCAATTGAAGGTGCTTGCAAGGGAGGTGCTAATCTAGACCATAAAAAACACAAATTCCCCCAGCACACAGTGAGCAACCTTGCATAATAACTAAATCCAAACAAGATGGAATGTTCAAGTTAAACACAAAATTACACCACGCTTACTCTTAATCACCGTTCACCAGATCCTCCTAGATCCCTAATGGCTGTAACAGTTCCATGCCATTCTCCTCAGACATCTCAGCCTGAATTAAGCAGGCTGAGCAAGTGTCAATGCTCCTACCCATGAATTTCCTATTTGAGGCATTGACCCATATGACCTGCTTGAAACATATAGTAGTAACAGAACCAAGCAGCATTAGATTGTTACAACCATAAGAGACCCAGGTGGCTCCACTGAATAGCAAATCTAAAGTGGAGTATTTTATTTATTTTAATTTTTTAAATGTCACTCTGACATTTTTAGTTTTGGGTGGAGTTACCCATAATCTTTAATGAACTTACGACAAAGGTTATTTATTATCATGACCAGCTTTTATGACATTATGGTTTTCACAAATATCAGCTATTTTTTTTTTTTTTTTTTGCCCTTTCAGCTCTGCACATAACACTATACACCTGATGCAGTTTTGTGACTAGCTAATATGAAAATACAGGAAAAAAAAATAGACCCCTAAAAGTATTTAGGGGTCTGTTCAATTAAGGGCAAGGAAAGTGAATTACCGCACTAAACACCAGCAGCACTTTATCTTGCCCTGGACTTTTGGGTTCCAGTCGAAGATCTCTGCGAGTTCGGAGCACTTACTAGGTAGCAAGTACTCTCACGTACAACACTTAAAACACTTTAAAGGCAGCTAACTATGGGGGGGGGGGGGAATCAATTGAGGGCAGGAAATAAAAAAAAAAACGCCCGCTATTCAATTGAAGGACAGAAGTCTTTTCACGCACCTCCAGAGCATTTTTCCTAAAATCTTTAATTTTTAGCAACAATTACTGGGACTTGCTCTGGTGCCGCGGAGGGACACCAAGGACTAGTTAAGCAATTGAAAGTTTCCAATTTGCTTAATTAGCCTGTAATTACTCACCTTCCAAAGCGTTGTCTTCTCCTCCTCTGCCACAGCGGTGAGTATGTGATGTGCGTGTGAGTGTGTAAATGTGTGTGAGATGTGAGATGTGACTGTGCATAAGTGTGAGGGTGACCCCCTGTGCAGTTTCACCCCCCCCCCCCCCCCTTCCCAGAGCCGGCTGCAGGAGAAAAAACATCTCCTAGCAGCCCCCTCCACAGTGGAAAGACGGAGGGGAGACCACAAGGAGCGGCAGAGACCACAGGTTGGGTAAGTATTCATTTATTTCTTTTTTTTTTTTACTCACATTGCAGGGTTCAGCTCTGAAAACCCTGCAACCATTTTTTTTTTTATTGGGTACCTCGAGCATCGGGAGCATTGGACATAAGGAACACAATGTTTTTTTACCTTGCGCCCAATTGCATTCCTCCTTATGTATCACAAATGAAAGAAAATAGTTTGTATCCAGTTACAAAAACTTCTAGTCGATAACACAAAGCAAAACACAATGTCACTTGTTATCCAGGAGAACATCTCTGATCATGTATTTGAAGCCACCAAGCTGTATAAATCGGTATACAGTTGATAGAGCTACAGTAAAAAGATAGACAGTCAATAGGTTGACCCCAAATATCGACAAGCAACAGGTTGACAGGTAAAGTAGACAGTGCTTAAGGTCAACATATTAAAAAAATAAAATAAAAATCGACATGATAATGGCCGACATAAGTTTTCTTTTGTTTTTTTCCAACATTTTTTGTCATTTGCCATTCACGTGGACTACAACTGGGATTAGTAACCTGCCCGAACCGCGGCGAGCAAAGCGAGCCCGTGAGCGTACACGTTTCCACTAATTTGTCTCAGATACGGTAAAACATCACACACACAAAAAACATGTTTGTTGTTTATTTTCATGCCGACCTTATGATCCTGTCAACCTTTTCTACTAACTATTAGGAATACATAGAAAAAAAGAACATGTTTTTCATAACTCAAATTATTTCACACCTAGAAAGATTTCCAAAAATAGGTTCCCTAATTGCTTCTATTTAGTTTGAGATCTTATGTGTGCTGTACTGTAGTTTAGGTCGGTGTTCCCAAACTTCCACCCCCTCCTCCGCAAATGATAAATGATTTGGGGATGGAAGTGCACTGCCATTAGGCTTATACTCCTTACACGCTAAAAACCTGGGTCCAACCTGGCAAACTGAACATGGAGGGTAATGCAGACCTGATCGCAGGGCTGCGTTTTTTGCTGCAATGCGATCAGATAGTCGCCACACACGGGGGGGTGGGAATGCTGTGCAAGTGTACGTTCGCTTCATGAGCACAGCTGCACAAACATCAGTTAGTGCAGTCTCTGCTCAGCACAGGACTTACTCAGCCGCTGCAATGTGATACTGCTGATCGGGGCCAGAGCTGACGTCAGAAAACGCCAGATCCCGCCTGCGTTTTTCCGGACACTCGTGTAGAACAACCACAAACGGCCTCTTCCTGTCAATCACCTTGCGATCGCCCGTATGATCACTTTTTTCACACCATCCCGTCGCTAGGTACCGAGTGCAGTCGTTCCAACGCGCTGGAGCATTGCGGTGCATACGAATGCGCAGTTCATATCTGATCACCCGCTGTGCAAAAACGCACAGCAGCAATCAGGTCTGAATTACCCCCATGGTTTCAAGCCGTGATCACACTGCAGGCTGGACCCGGGTTATAGCCAGGTCCTCCCTCTGCTGGCGCTTGGAGATGAGATCATCACCAAGCGCTGGTGATCCGGCTCTCTGTATACTTTAATATACTTTATACTAGATTTGAAGCTGCAATTTAAGGCAAAGCGTAAAGGTAAAACCAGGTTGTGCAATGGCTTTTGATATGCCCATATTTCTAAAGGGGGTACACATGGAGAGATCCGTGATTCATTTCTAAGCAATCTGACTAGATTGTTTAGAAATTAAGCATGGATCTCTCCGTGTGTATGACCCATAGCGATAGCGATGTGTGATCCCGCGCGCCGCTATCGCCGGTTCTACCACAATATAGTTACAGTGCTCACTACACCCCTGGGTGAAGCGAGTGTCGTTCCCCCCCTTCGCGCTGTGTGCTGAGCGGGGGGAGAGATATGTGCTAGAACGCTCAGCACACATGTCTCTGTGTGTACCCCCCTTCAGATGTTTGTCACTACTTAACAAATGTAACTGTTCTATTTATTTTGGCATAGGAGGGCTGTGAAAATATTGCAGAGGAATAAAGGATGCCGTGAACCAAGAACGTTTGGGAATCATTGGTTTAGGTGCTTTATTGGGTTTGTTTTATTAGGATTTTGTTTTACTCTTTTTCATTAGCATATCCTCCCACTGTCACCATAGACCTTTGCAAATATTGTAGTAAGTATAGTCACAGTAAGTTTATTAGGTATAGGGACAGACCCATCCCTGCGTACCTCCCACCATAGGGTGTAGTAAATTATTAACCAGAAATCAATTACTCTCTCTCCTTGCTTCATCAGTGATGAGTCCAATGCAAAGTGACTTACAATCTGATCAGTGATGGCCAGATTTATAACTCTGCTCTACCAGCTCTATCTGCCGAACATCTGGGCCCAACACAAGTAGTGAGATACAGAGGAACCGCCGATATGTAGCATGGGAGAGACAGCTGTCCGGCCAGGATCGGTATGAATTACCAATGGCCGAGACGCCAACCGTCATTATACCGATACCGGCATCCCGGATACCGGCAGAGTGGCGAGCGCTAGTAAGCACCTTGCTGGGTTATATTTTCCCTCTACAGAAGGAGAAAAGCCTGTGGCGCCGACATTACAGCGCCGGCATTGTACTGCTATGCGGGATCCCGGCGCCAGCATTGTGATCGCCGTGCGGCGGTATGTTAACCGCATACCATATAGGTAGGTACATGTTGATTACTAGAGCTAGGTATCATTAATAAGCATGCTGATTACTCACTGGCCAGACGGTATGCAGTTAACATATTGCCGCACGAGATCCCAGCAATCACAATAACGACACCGCAAGGGGCTTACTAGCGCTCGCCCCTTGCCAGCATCCTGATGGCTGGGATGCCGGCGTCGGTATAATAACGTCCGGCATCCTGGCCATCGGTAACTCATACCAATCCCACTTATAGGGCTTGCAGTTACTTTCTGCTTCTCCTCACAAGTTCTAAGCACCCTGAGAGATAAAGTCAGCATATGAAGTCTCATGTATCATTCTCTCATTTACTGCATTTGAAAGCTAAAGGGCTAAGTTCTACTTTTTAAGTCTGTGAGTACCGCAGCATTTACTTTCACAGCTGGATCTTTAAAGAAACCACAACAGAGAGAATGTTTAATTACATTAAACCTTCAGTGGCCCTGCACATTTAAAGCTAATTTCGGCAACTGAATAAACACCCCCTGTGGGTCTTGTGGTCTCTGGGTTAGGCGCTAGGACAGCAAAGAATCGTTACAAAAATGAAAGTCTGGAATCATTGCCATGTTATGAAAGATGGTTTTCTCCATAAGGTTAAGCAAAGAAATTATGTTGTAATAAAACCACATGATGCAACAGGCTGCTGTCTAATTGGATCACTGAGAGCGCATGGGTCGGACACGGGGCTTCACCTATTCTTACCCCTTTCACACCGCTGGATGGTCCCATGTCGTCAGCATTCATAGAGGACGCTTGGAGATGACATCATCTCCAAGGGCTCCTGAGACAGCCAATCAGCAGCCTTTTAAGCATGACCCGGGGTTGACTCTTTCATACCAAGTCAGCATCAACCCGGGTTCTCAGCTCAGTATGAAAGGAGTATTATTTATTGGGCCAAATTGAATGATATATGAATGAACTACAATAAAATTAAGAAAAAGAAAAAAACAATGTTGCAATTCAGCTCATTGGGTGTACAGCATTTCTCCTTTATAAATGGTCGCGGATTTTGGATCGTCCTAAGGGGCTAATTCAGAGGCAGGTGCTCATTAGATGGTCAAGTTATTCTCCAATGGTTTTTGATCTGCGCCCTCACTACACATTCGCAGACCACAGTGCCCCAAAAGTGGAAGCATGATTGACATGCTACTGGTATATGGGGGAGGCGGCGGGGAGGATACCAGAAAGTGGGGTCGTGCCGGACCCATTTTCTTGGTGTGTCAAAGCCAGTGGCTGCGTCCTCCAAGGCAGTTTCAATGGCCCCGGCTGCGTTGTTTTGCTAGACATTCCCGAGGGTTACCCAGAGGTCCGATGACTTGAACGATGGTTGCGATGTGGATCCAATGCTGTGTCTTCGGATGCAGCAGCAGATCAGAGAAACCAGCAGTGGGCGTCTTTTTAAACAAGAAGGCTCCTGCAGCTATTGAACACTTTTGCACAGCCGCTGCATAAAAACACACAGCAGTGGTGCCATTAGCGGCCACCTCGGAAGCAGCCCCTAAGGGGGTTATTCTATTCTGAGTGTTGTGCAGTTGCAATTCATAACTGCACACATCCCTGCAAACTTCTATGGGGTGCAAATGTGGGATGTTGGTGTTTGTGAGTTCCTAACAGAACGGATGAAACGCTGGCAATTCATACCCATCGCTCGAAAAAGAACAGCCCCTCGGTGAAATGGTAAATACTCTGTCCTATGGTTTCCTATCATGACAAGGATCTCTACACTAAACATACCGTGAAGACATATTTGCACTTTTTAAAGTGCCGGACAGGCTTTAAGCTGGACATACATTAGACCAACTTTCATCCAACTGGTTGGTTGGTTGAAATAAAAATCTAGTAATGTATGGGAGCACATGACAATCAGCAATTGCCTAGAAAGAAGTTGTGCCCTTTTGGGCGGGAACCAAGCTGCAGCTAGGGCGCAATTTACTATTTCATTTATTGTTTGACAAGTTGGTCAAATCGGTTTGATTTAAAAAAAAAAAAAACTTGTCAGAGCAAAAGTTTTTGCTCATTTTCTGGGGTTTGGGATCAAATGGCTAATTCCACTCCAACCAACTAACTCGTTGGCTAAAAGTTGGTCTAGTGCAGTGGTTCTCAACCGCGGTCCTCAAGTTCCCAGAACAGTTCATGTTTTCCAGGTCTCCTCACAGGATTGCAAGTTAAATAATTTGCTCCACCTGTGGGTCTTTTAAAATGTGTCAGTGAGTAATGAATACACCTGTGCACCAGCTAGGTGACCTGGAAAACATGAACTGTTGGGGGTACTTGAGGACCGAGGCTGAGAACCACTGATCTAGTGTATAGCTTAATATTTTTCAGTATGTCCATTTCTATAAAAAGGGTCAGTGTGCTATGACAAAATGACAAAAAGTGTATTAACAATATCACAGGACTTTAGAATGATTAACAAATGGTGCAGCTGAAGGAACACATGGAGAGAGGGGAAGAATGTGGTGTTTATCTACAAAATGTGTACAACCATATAAATGCGGGATCCGTTTAGGATTCTAAAACCGGCATCTCGCCATGGATAGAATTGCTGGCAGCGGGATCCCGAACGCCTGATCCCGATCGACCTCTGCCGGGACTCTATATTGGTAAGCCATGGGGGGGGGGGGGGGGGGGGATAGGCTGTGGGGATAGGAAGGTTAGGGTTAGGCTGTGGGGAGGGGGGTTAGAGGTAGGCACCCCCGGGGAGGGTTAGGCTGCAGAGGAGGGGGGGTTATGTTTAGGTTACAGGAAGGGATTTTAGGCTTAGGCACCACCGGGAAGGGTTAGGCTGCTGGAAGGGAGCCTTAGGGTTAGAGGGGTAAGGATAACCATACTTACCCGACCCCTGTTGGGATTCTCTGTTTCGGGATGCCGGTGTTGGTCATATGACTGCCAGTATCCCATCCTCCAGAATATCGAATGTATCCCATTAATATAGTTACAGCTGGTATAAACCCCATACACAGCAAATCTATGCACACAGTTTTACTCACAGTGAAAAGCAATCTACTTCAAATAGCTCTGTAACGGGAGGGGTACCAGGCATTGGTCCCCTGTTCTGATAGATGAGCAGCTGCGTTACTACTATTATTATTTATTAACAGTTTCTCATATAGTGCAGCATATTCCGTTGCGCTTTACAATTAGAACAGTAATAGAACAAAACTGGGCAAAAACAGACAGACATACTGTAGGTAGTAAGGCCCTGCTTGCAGGGTTACAATCTATAGGGACTACTGAAAAATGTCTGTGTGTTCGCATCTAAGGCTTATTTAATAGAAAGTTTCAAATAATACAACCGTTCCGTGCAAATTGGTATTTTAAAATGTTAAGATGTTTCACTTCCCAAGTCTGCCGAAGGTGTTGCTATGGAAGCATGCCAACATTTACATATATTTTTCGGAATCCTATATCACCTATTATAGATACAAAATGTACTAAGAACAAAACTATCATTTCAACAGCAATAGAATATGTACTATGTGTATTTTTATTTATTATTATTTATCAACATGCTCGACTATTACAGAGAAATAGACTAAGGGGTATATTTACTAAAGGTCAATTTTCATCGACTGCCATCCATTTAAAATAGATGGAAATTGATCTAAATCGATGTGTGTTTTAGCCTCTGAAACACAGAATTTACTAACATTTTAAAAGTAATATAAAAAAATAGTGTCAGTAAATTTATGTTTAGCCTCGGAAACACAACATCGATTTAGATAGAAGAAAACCGACCGTTAGTATATATGCCCCTACGATTCACCTGCTGAAAAGCAGACCAGAAGGAACATTGGGTACCCATGTCAAAAGTTGTCTACCTCTCACCTTGTGACCTCCATAGAAGGCAATCTCTTCCGAGTTGGCGACCACTCTTGAGTGCATGTAGCGAAGTTCTCCTTTCCTTCTGGCCTCCTCAGCTACCAGTTTCCCAAACTTAGGTGAGCAGCTCTTCAGAACCTTGGCCGTAATGATCACTACAAGCCCTGCAATGGCAGAGGGCCATCCTGTATCGGCTCCCTTGGTCTTAGCCGAACTTATCAATGTGTACGTGGTAACTATTACATCCAACACAGGTTTGGTCAGGTTGGAATACAGATGGGCCACAGAGTTGGCGAAAGCCACTACATCTTCGGTCAAAGACTGGTCGGGGTTTCGTAGCCGTCCATCCATGTTGCTGACTCTGTAGTAAGTCTGATTGCCAAAATACATCTGGTAAGCATGAGTCACTAAGCGGGTACGGAAAGCCAAACTGAGCTGACCCTCAAGGTAACGTATGGCACTGTTGATGAAAGTAGCAGGCAAGGCAATAAGCAGCCATTTCAGCAGCTGAAACATAAAACTGGCTGGCCGCTTCTTCACAATGCAACGGGTCAAACGGCCATCCAGCTGAGCCACATACACCGAAAGAAATGTCCTGGAGATCAAAGCAGCAGAGTGCAAGACCAGTAGCCCAAACTCCTTGCAGGCCAGCTTTGGGAACAGGAGCTTTAGCAGGCGGGCAAGCCTCTTGAAGAACACCCTATTTACCCCAGTCCTTTCATAAGTAGATGAAGAAGAGACGGGAGACAGGGCTCCTTTGCTATCCTGGAGTCCATTTGAGTTCTTATACTTGTGCTGCTGAAAGCAGAGACGTCTCAGCACCGGGTACAGCCGCCGGGCACCATAGGCTGCCAACGCAAGCGCAGCCACCCGCTTCAGGACCGCAGCACGGGTGACAGGGGACGGGCACACCTGAATCATGATTACTACACGTGTATCTTACAGTTGTGTGAGTGGAGCATTCCCTGGCTAAACTAGATTACTGCTAATATTAGTACACAGGGGCGTACACATGATTTCCCAGGAGAGAACCACCCCTGTGCCTGTGTATCCAGTCCTCGCATCTGTGTGCTGTTGTATGACTGCACTGTATTTGTGTCTAAGCACATGTACATTAACATGCACACCAGAAATGTATATATCTATTTTATTTTCCTTTGAAGTAGGCTGCAAGATATACAGTACCTCAAGAAGCAACACAACAGGATGCAGGCAAGTCTAAGGTCACATGTATGTAGACAGGCATGCATGCATGTAATATCAAGAACCACAAACGTGTGCAGTGCTATATGTAGGAAGTGCTGTCACCTGCACACATGTATGCCTGCTAATAGCTGTGTGTACTCGGCATGTTGTGTATTTACATGAGTAAGTACATAATAGGGCAACAAGTAGTGCTTGGTATGTGTGTGTCTGCTGGGTTACCTGACCCCTGTCGACCTCCTGCTTGCTATGGGAGCCTCACCAGGAGGTGCCCGGATCCCGAGCCTCAGGTGTCACTTCCCGTCTCTGACAGTCCCCAAGATTTCTGCTTCTGCTACTGCTGGTAACGGTTAGTACAGGCTGCCGGAGCCGGCGACAGACCACTCCCATAGAAGCAGCTGACAGCCGGAGAGGAAGCGCTGACAGGCTGGGACGCCACAGCGCCTTAATGGGCGGGACTTAGTATGATAATAAGGTTCGGTCACAGTATGGTCTTTTCTTGCCAGTAGTAATGGCGTCGCTTTTGGCTTCAAAGAGTGCTTCCAGACATGACAGAGCTGGGGACCTGCGCAACAGGTGACGTCACGCGTATCTGTCACTCAGTAGTCTGGGTAGTGCAACGTTCTGTGTCATAGGCGGTCATGTTAGTTCCATGTGCAGTATTGTAACGCTTGTGGCATTCTAGAGTAAAATCTTGGTCTGTTCTAGGAAAGAACGTGGAGTGGCAGCATTTCGCAGTATCTGGTAGATAGTTCTACAGTAGAAAGATAGCTGGTCAATAGATCAGCCAAAAATGGACTACAGGGTCAAACGGTCAACAGGTAAAATGGCAGACAGTGCTTAAGGTCGATAGGTTCAAAAGGTCAACATGACAGTAGTCGACCCAAGATTTATTTTATTTTTAATTTAAATGTTTTATTATTTTTTTTTCAATTTAATCACCATTTACCATCCATGTGGACTACGACTGGTAATAGTAACCTTACCTGACGTGTGGCAAGCAAAGCGAGCCCACAAGCGGACACATTTCCACTAATTTGGGTCAGATATGGTGAAACGGAATACATATGTATTCCTGGCGGACGGGATTCCGGCTGTTACTATTCCGACAGCGGCATCCTGCCAGAATGCTGGCAGCGGGGCGAGCGCTACGAGTCCCCTTACGGGCTTGCTGCACTCGTCACGCTGCCCTCGCCACAGGATCTGTTCCCACTCTATGGGTGTCGTGGACACCCACGAGTGGGAATAGCGCCGGTATTCCGGCGTCGGTATCCTGACCGCTGGGACCAAATTGATTCCATCCTACTGAAACATACAAAATTATACCAAAAACAACAAAAACCCTTGTGACGACCGTTTTTGTGTCAACCTTTTAACCCGGTTGACCTTGTTCCTACCTTTTCTACTATCTACCTTTTCCAAATCGACCTTTTGACCTTGTTGACCATTTGGTATTGACTCTTTTTTACTGTAGATTTATTGAACCACACCCCCATTTCACAGGGCTAGCTCTAGTTACAGTAAATATAAATAAATGTAAAACGCGTCGCACTCAGAAATCACCAAACACCATATAGCTGATTACCACTATGGGGGTAATTCAGAGTTGATCGCAGCAGCAAATTAGTTAGCAGTTGGGCAAAACCATGTGCACTGCAGGTGTCGCAGATGTAACGTGCAGACAGTTAGATTTGGGTGGGTTATATTGTTTCTGTGCAGGGTAAATACTGGCTGCTTTATTTTTACACTGCAATTTATATTTCTCTAACGTCCTAGTAGATGCTGGGGACTCTGTCAGGACCATGGGGACTAGCGGCTCCGCAGGAGACAGGGCACAAAAATAAAGCTTTAGGATCAGGTGGTGTGCACTGGCTCCTCCCCCCATGACCCTCCTCCAAGCCCCAGTTAGGTTTTTGTGCCCGTCCGAGCAGGGTGCAATCTAGGTGGCTCTCCTAAAGAGCTGCTTAGAAAAAGTTTTTAGGTTTTTTATTTTCAGTGAGTCCTGCTGGCAACAGGCTCACTGCAACGAGGGACTTAGGGGAGAAGAAGTGAACTCACCTGCGTGCAGGATGGATTGGCTTCTTAGGCTACTGGACACCATTAGCTCCAGAGGGATCGAACACAGGCCCAGCCATGGAGTCCGGTCCCGGAGCCGCGCCGCCGACCCCCTTACAGATGCCGAAAAGCGAAGAGGTCCAGAAACCGGCGGCAGAAGACTTTTCAGTCTTCATGAGGTAGCGCACAGCACTGCAGCTGTGCGCCATTGTTGTCACACACTTCACACCAGCGGTCACGGAGGGTGCAGGGCGCTGCAGGGGGCGCCCTGGGCAGCAATGAGAATACCTTGTTCTGGCTAAAAAATACATCACATATAGCCCTTGGGGCTATATGGATGTATTTAACCCCTGCCAGGTCTCACAAACTCCGGAGAAGAGCCCGCCGAAATAGGGGGCGGGGCCTATCTCCTCAGCACACAGCGCCATTTTCCTGCTCAGCTCCGCTGCGAGGAAGGCTCCCAGGACTCTCCCCTGCACTGCACTACAGAAACAGGGTAAAAAAGAGAGGGGGGGGGCACTTTTTTTGGCGTTTTTGATATATATTAAGCTGCTATAAGGGAGACAACACTTCTATAGGGTTGTTCCTATATATTTATAGCGCTTGGGTGTGTGCTGGCAAACTCTCCCTCTGTCTCCCCAAAGGGCTAGTGGGGTCCTGTCTTCGATAAGAGCATTCCCTGTGTGTCTGCTGTGTGTCGGTACGTGTGTGTCGACATGTATGAGGACGATGTTGGTGTGGAGGCGGAGCAATTGCCGGTAATGGTGATGTCACCCCCTAGGGAGTCGACACCGGAATGGATGGCTTTATTTATGGAATTACGTGATAATGTCAGCACATTACAAAAATCAGTTGACGACATGAGACGGCCGGAAAACCAGTTAGTACCTGTACAGGCGTCTCAGACACCGTCAGGGGCTGTAAAACGCCCTTTACCTCAGTCGGTCGACACAGACCCAGACACGGACACCGAATCTAGTGTCGACGGTGAAGAAACAAACGTATTTTCCAGTAGGGCCACACGTTATATGATCACGGCAATGAAGGAGGCTTTACATATCTCTGATACTGCATGTACCACAAAAAGGGGTATTATGTGGTGTCTGAAAAAACTACCTGTAGTTTTTCCTGAATCAGACGAATTGAATGAAGTGTGTGATGAAGCGTGGGTTAACCCCGATAGAAAACTGCTAATTTCAAAGAAGTTATTGGCATTATATCCTTTCCCGCCAGAGGTTAGGGCGCGCTGGGAAACACCCCCTAGGGTGGATAAGGCGCTCACGCGCTTATCAAAACAAGTGGCGTTACCGTCTCCTGAAACGGCCGCCCTCAAGGATCCAGCAGATAGGAGGCTGGAAACTACCCTGAAAAGTATATACACTCATACTGGTGTTATACTGCGACCAGCCATCGCCTCTGCATGGATGTGCAGTGCTGGGGTGGTTTGGTCGGATTCCCTGACTGAAAATATTGATACCCTGGATAGGGACAGTATTTTACTGACTATAGAGCATTTAAAGGATGCATTTCTATATATGCGAGATGCACAGAGGGATATTTGCACTCTGGCATCGAGAGTAAGTGCGATGTCCATATCTGCCAGAAGAAGTTTATGGACGCGACAATGGTCAGGTGATGCGGATTCCAAACGGCATATGGAAGTATTGCCGTATAAGGGGGAGGAATTATTTGGGGTCGGTCTATCGGATTTGGTGGCCACGGCAACAGCCGGGAAATCCACCTTTTTACCTCAGGTCCCCTCCCAACAGAAAAAGACACCGTCTTTTCAGCCGCAGTCCTTTCGTTCCTATAGGAACAAGCGGGCGAAAGGACAGTCATATTTGCCCCGAGGCAAAGGAAAGGGTAAGAGAGTGCACCAAGCAGCTTCTTCCCAGGAGCAGAAGCCCCCCCCCCGGCTTCTGCAAAGCCCTCAGCATGACGTTGGGGCTTTACAAGCGGACTCAAGGGCGGTGGGGGGTCGACTCAAGAATTTCAGCGCACAGTGGGCTCACTCACAGGTGGACCCCTGGATCCTGCAGATAATATCTCAGGGTTACAGGTTGGAATTCGAGAAGTCTCCCCCTCGCCGGTTCCTAAAGTCTGCTCTGCCAACGTCTCCCTCAGACAGGGCGACGGCATTGGAAGCCATTCACAAGCTGTATTCTCAGCAGGTGATAGTCAAGGTACCCCTCCTACAACAGGGAAAGGGGTATTATTCCACACTATTTGTGGTACCGAAGCCGGACGGCTCGGTAAGACCTATTCTAAATCTGAAATCTTTGAACCTGTACATACAAAAATTAAAGTTCAAGATGGAGTCACTCAGAGCAGTGATAGCGAATCTGGAAGAAGGGGACTTTATGGTGTCCCTGGACATCAAGGATGCTTACCTGCATGTCCCAATTTGCCCTTCACATCAAGGGTACCTCAGGTTCGTGGTGCAAAACTGTCATTATCAGTTTCAGACGCTGCCGTTTGGATTGTCCACGGCACCTCGGGTCTTTACCAAGGTAATGGCCGAAATGATGTTTCTTCTACGAAGAAAAGGCGTATTAATTATCCCTTACTTGGACGATCTCCTGATAAGGGCAAGGTCCAGGGAACAGCTGGGGGACGTAGTAGCACTAACCCAAATAGTGCTGCAACAGCACGGGTGGATTCTGAATTTTCCAAAATCTCAATTGACCCCGACAACACGTCTGCTGTTCCTGGGAATGATTCTGGACACGGTTCAGAAAAAGGTGTTTCTTCCGGAGGAGAAAGCCAAGGAGTTATCCGAACTTGTCAGGAACCTCCTAAAACCAGGGAAAGTGTCTGTGCATCAATGCACAAGAGTCCTGGGAAAGATGGTGGCTTCTTACGAAGCGATTCCATTCGGCAGATTCCACGCACGAACTTTTCAGTGGGATCTGCTGGACAAATGGTCCGGATCGCATCTGCAGATGCATCAGCGGATAACCTTGTCGCCACGGACAAGGGTGTCTCTTCTGTGGTGGTTGCAGAGTGCTCATCTGTTAGAGGGCCGCAGATTCGGCATACAGGACTGGGTCCTGGTGACCACGGATGCCAGTCTGAGAGGCTGGGGAGCGGTCACACAGGGAAGAAACTTCCAGGGAGTATGGTCAGACCCGGAGATGTCTCTTCACATAAATTTACTGGAGCTAAGAGCGATTTACAATGCTCTAAGCCTGGCAAAACCCCTGCTTCAGGGTCAGCCGGTGTTGATCCAGTCGGACAACATCACGGCAGTCGCCCACGTAAACAGACAGGGCGGCACAAGAAGCAGGAGAGCAATGGCAGAAGCTGCAAGGATTCTTCGCTGGGCGGAAGATCATGTGATAGCACTGTCAGCAGTGTTCATTCCGGGAGTGGACAACTGGGAAGCAGACTTCCTCAGCAGACACGATCTACACCCGGGAGAGTGGGGACTTCATCCAGAAGTCTTCCACATGATTGTGAACCGTTGGGAAAAACCAAAGGTGGACATGATGGCGTCTCGCCTCAACAAAAAACTGGACAGGTATTGCGCCAGGTCAAGAGACCCTCAGGCAATAGCTGTGGACGCTCTGGTAACGCCGTGGGTGTTCCAGTCAGTGTATGTGTTTCCTCCTCTGCCTCTCATACCAAAAGTACTGAGAATTATACGGCAAAGGGGAGTAAGAACGATACTCGTGGCTCCGGATTGGCCAAGAAGAACTTGGTACCCGGAACTTCAGGAGATGCTCACGGAAGATCCGTGGCCTCTACCTCTAAGACGGGACCTGCTTCAGCAGGGACCGTGTCTATTCCAAGACTTACCGCGGCTGCGTTTGACGGCATGGCGGTTGAACGCCGAATTCTAAGGGAAAAAGGCATTCCGGAAGAGGTCATTCCTACACTGGTAAAAGCCAGGAAGGAGGTGACTGCACAACATTATCACCGCATTTGGAGAAAATATGTTGCGTGGTGTGAGGCCAGGAAGGCCCCCACGGAGGAATTTCAATTGGGTCGATTCCTACATTTCCTGCAAACAGGATTGTCTATGGGCCTCAAGTTGGGGTCCATTAAGGTTCAAATTTCGGCCCTGTCGATTTTCTTCCAGAAAGAATTGGCTTCAGTTCCTGAAGTCCAGACTTTTGTAAAAGGAGTACTACATATACAGCCCCCGGTTGTGCCCCCAGTGGCTCCGTGGGACCTTAATGTAGTTTTGGATTTTCTCAAATCCCATTGGTTTGAGCCACTCAAATCGGCGGATTTGAAATATCTTACATGGAAAGTAACCATGCTACTGGCCCTGGCTTCAGCCAGGAGAGTGTCAGAATTGGCGGCTTTATCGTATAAAAGCCCATATCTGATTTTCCATTCGGACAGGGCAGAACTGCGGACGCGTCCTCATTTTCTGCCTAAGGTGGTGTCAGCGTTTCACCTGAACCAGCCTATTGTGGTGCCTGCGGCTACTAGCGATTTGGAGGATTCCAAGTTGCTGGACGTTGTCAGGGCATTGAAAATATATATTTCAAGGACGGCTGGAGTCAGAAAATCTGACTCGCTGTTTATACTGTATGCACCCAACAAGCTGGGTGCTCCTGCTTCTAAGCAGACGATTGCTCGTTGGATTTGTAGCACAATTCAACTTGCACATTCTGTGGCAGGCCTGCCACAGCCTAAATCTGTCAAGGCCCATTCCACAAGGAAGGTGGGCTCATCCTGGGCGGCTGCCCGAAGGATCTCGGCATTACAACTCTGCCGAGCAGCTACGTGGTCGGGGGAGAACACGTTTGTAAAATTCTACAAATTTGATACCCTGGCTAAAGAGGACCTGGAGTTCTCTCATTCGGTGCTGCAGAGTCATCCGCACTCTCCCGCCCGTTTGGGAGCTTTGGTATAATCCCCATGGTCCTGACGGAGTCCCCAGCATCCACTAGGACGTTAGAGAAAATAAGATTTTACTTACCGATAAATCTATTTCTCGTAGTCCGTAGTGGATGCTGGGCGCCCATCCCAAGTGCGGATTGTCTGCAATACTTGTACATAGTTATTGTTACAAAGAAATCGGGTTGTTATTGTTGTGAGCCGTCTGTTCAGAGGCTCCTACGTTGTCATACTGTTAACTGGGTTCAGATCACAAGTTGTACGGTGTGATTGGTGTGGCTGGTATGAGTCTTACCCGGGATTCAAAATCCTTCCTTATTGTGTACGCTCGTCCGGGCACAGTATCCTAACTGAGGCTTGGAGGAGGGTCATGGGGGGAGGAGCCAGTGCACACCACCTGATCCTAAAGCTTTATTTTTGTGCCCTGTCTCCTGCGGAGCCGCTAGTCCCCATGGTCCTGACGGAGTCCCCAGCATCCACTACGGACTACGAGAAATAGATTTATCGGTAAGTAAAATCTTATTTTCAGTTTGAACACACTCCACCCAAATCTAACTCTCTCTGCACATGTTACATCTGCCCCCCCTACAGTGCACATGGTTTTGCCCAACTGCTAACAAATTTGCTGCTGCAATCAACTCTGAATTATCATACCTTCCAACGGGATTCGGTCTCTAGGACGACAGTAACTAGGTCGACACTATCTAGGTCGACCACTATTGGTCGATAGGGTCTCTAGGTCGACATGTTATAGGTCGACAGGTCAAAAGGTCGACATGAGTTTTTCACAATATTTTTCTTTTTTTGAACCTTTTCATACTTAACGATCCATGTGGACTACGATTGGAACGGTAATCTGTGGCACCTTGCCCGAAGCATAGCGAGTGAAGCGAGCCATGCGAGGGGACACAGTGCACTAATTGGGGTTCCCAGTCACTCTACGAAGAAAACAACACCAAAAAAACCCATGAAAAACTCATGTCGACCTTTTGACCTGTCGACCTAGAGACCCTGTCGACCTAGTTACTGTCGACCTAGACACTGTTGACCTAGTTACTATCTACCTTCCATACCACACACCCTCCCAACATGACCCACTCCAGGAGGGACAGAATGCTCTGCAACTGGACTTTTCTCTTAATTTATGATTGCCACCACCTGTCCTGAAACACCTTTCTTATCCATTAACTAGTTCAACACAGGTGCCAGCATTCATAAATTAAGAAAAAAGTCCAGAAGAAGAGCATTGTGTCCCTCCTGGAGAAGGTCATGTTGGGAGGTATGAATTACCCCCTATAACAGGGACACCTCCCAGAGTGTAACATATCCCCAAGCCAGTAATACAGATTGAGTATCCCATGTCCAAAATGTTTGGGACCAAAAATATCGGATTTTTACGTATTTTGGAATAATTGCATACCATAATGAGATATCATGGCGATGGGACCCAAGTCTAAGCACATAATGCATTTATGTTTCATATACACCTTATACACACAGCCTGAAGGTAATTCTAGCCAATATTTCCAATAACTTTGTGCATTAAACAAAGATTGTGTACATCAGTAGTGCAAGTAGAAAAAAATTTGTGCGCACCAAAAAAAATTGGTGTGGCCAATGAAAATGGGGGCGTGATACACGTATGGAGGAAGGGCAGATACACATATGACCCCCATAGTGCCAGATACACGTTGCCCCACAGTGCCAGATACACATTGCCTCACTGTGCCAGATACACAAATGCCCCCAGAGTGCCAGATATACATTACCTCACAGTGCCAGATACACATTGCCCCACAGTGCCAGATACACAAATGCCCCCAGAGTGCTAGATATACATTGCCTCACAGTGCCAGATACACAAATGCCCCTACTGTGTCAGATATACATTGCCCCCCAGTGCCAAATACAGAAATGCCCCCACAGTGCCAGATATGCCCCCAGTGCCAGATACACATGACCCCCCAGTGCCAGATATGCCCTCAGTGCCAGATATGCCCCCAGTGCCAGATACACATGTCCCCCCAGTGCCACATACAGAAATGCCCCCACAGTCCCAGATATGCTCCCAGTGCCAGATATACCCCCAGTGCCAGATACACATGTCCCGCAGTGCCAGATATGCCCCCAGTGCCAGATACACGTGTCCCCCCAGTGCCAGATATGCCCCCAGTGCCAGATACACATGTCCCCCCAGTGCCAGATATGCCCCCAGTGCCAGATACACATGTGCCCCCAGTGCCAGATATGCCCCCAGTGCCAGATACATATGTCCCCCCAGTGCCAGATATGCCCCAAGTGCCAGATACACATGTCCCCCCAGTGCCAGATATACCCCCAATGCCAGATATGCCCCCAGTGCCAGATACACATGTCCCCGCAGTGCCAGATATGCCCCCAGTGCCAGATACACATGTCCCCCCAGTGCCAGATATGCCCCCAGTGCCAGATATGCCCCAGTGCCAGATACACATGTCCCCCCAGTGCCAGATATGCCCCCAGTGCCAGATACACATGTCCCCCCAGTGCCAGATATGCCCCCAGTGCAAGATACACATGTCCCCCCATTGCCAGATATGCCCCAAGTGCCAGATACACATGTCCCCCCAGTGCCAGATATGCCCCCAGTGCCAGATATGCCCCCAGTGCCAGATACACATGTCCCCCCAGTGCCAGATATGCCCGCAGTGCCAGATACACGAACCCCCAGTGCCAGATATGCCCCCAGTGCCAGATACACATGTCCCCCCAGAGCCAGATATGCCCCCAGTGCCAAATATGCCCCCAGTGCCAGGTACATATGCCCCTTCCCCTGCTGCTCACCGCTGCTGCAGTCCTGTGTGTGAGGGGAGGAGAGCGCAGCCTGTGCCTCTCCTGCCCCTCAGTCTCCGGCGGCGGTGTGGGTGTCTACCTTCAATTCAGCGCCGATCCGTGAGCCAATCAAAGCTTGCGGTTCGGCAGCCATTCAGGAGCCTTGGCTGCCGGTCCACAAGCTCTGATTGGCTCACGGGCAGCGCTGAATTGAAGGGAGACACTATTATCAAATAGTGGATTTGTGATGCTTGCCACCATCAGATGCTTCTGCCCGATGTCTGTCCGAAGGCTGCTAACTTGCATTCTGCTGCGTACACCTGGAAGAGGTGTCCACAGCACAGGTCATTTGCACATGTGCGTAACTTGGGACCGTATTGCGCATGTGCACCATCGATGGTTAATTCTTGTGATGCTACATCCCTAATCCTAATCCTACTTCTAAATCAGGACACTTGGATGTATGTGGTCAGTGCAGGGCTGTGCCTCTATGGGTAGAAGCCTGTAAAAAAAATAAAAAAATAAAATGGTCATCAAAATGGAAAAGAGTACTACAGTATATAAAATATTATTATTATTATTATTAGTAGTAGTAGTAAAAAAAAATTTTTTTGTTCTTTTGTATTCCAGGTAATTAAAAATATTGCAGCACAGTCACTGAGTACAAATTCGCAATTGCAAATTAGTGTACTAAGGGCATACTTGCCTACTCTCCTAGGAATCGCCAGGAGGCTCCCGAAAATCGGGTGACCCACCCGGCCCCACGGAAGAGCAGGCAAGTCTCCCGATTTCAGGGGTCCCCCCCTGCCCGGCCGCCCACTTAGCAAGTAAAGTAAATTAAATAAAGTAAAGTAAATTCTTGTTGAATCGCGTCACCATAGCCACGCCCCCTGCTGTATAATGCCGGTAATAGCGGCATTACACAGCGTGGGGCGTGGCTTACATGACGCGATCCCGCAGTCACGCCCCCATTCCACCTCCGCCTCGCCCCCATTCCGCCTCTGGCCCATCCCCCTCTGCACGGCACGTTGCAGCCCGCCCCCCTGCTGAGCCGACCTGGCTGCTCTCGGAGAGCAGCCAAAAAGTCGGCAAGTATGACTAAGGGGGTCATTCCGACCTGTTCGCACGCATCAGTTCTTCGATGCGGTGCGAATGGGTCGGAACTGCGCATGCACGACGGCCGTAATGCGCACGCGCGTCGTTGCCCGGCGACGGCCGTCGCTGGGCAATGGCCAGGTTAAAGAAGAAAGTGATCGCTAGCGCGATCGCAAGAAGATTGACATCGGGGAGGCGTTCCGGGGCGTCTACTCACCGTTTTCCGGGCGTGGAGATCCGAACGCAGGCGTGTCCAGGCGTTTGGAGGGCAGATGTCTGACGTCAATCTCGGGACCTTCGCCGCTGGATTCGTCGCACAGGGTAAGTAGGTCTGACCCTGGTCTTGTTTTGCAGGAAACTTTTTTAGCATAGCAGGGCTGCACAAGCGATCGCAGCCCTGCTATGCTAAAATACACTCTCCTATAGGCGGCGTCAAGTTGATCGCACGAGCAGCAAAAAG
The DNA here is from genome assembly GCF_028390025.1 of Pseudophryne corroboree. NCBI lineage: Eukaryota > Metazoa > Chordata > Amphibia > Anura > Myobatrachidae > Pseudophryne > Pseudophryne corroboree. Next base: position 69,767,463 of record NC_086451.1, read on the forward strand.
ATGCTACATGCGATCAACTCGGAATGAGGGCCTAAGAGTTACGAAGCCTGCAAACCTAGCTGGATGAGACCTCGATAAGAAGGAAATGAGGGAAGAATATTGGGCACTGGGGGTGATTCAGACCTGATCGTAGATGTGCTAAATTTAGCACATCTATGATCAGCTTCCCTGACATGCGGGGGGACGCCCAGCACAGGGCTAGTCCGTCCCGCATGTCAAGCTTTGCACGGCGGTTCACCCCCTCCCGCCCCGCAGAGGCGATCGCACCAGTGAGATGCTTTCGCATCTCACTGGGTGGGCTTGCGCAGTACGCCCGCTGCACGTGCGCACTAGGGAAATGGCTTTAGACTGCGATGGCTGCCGTTGCAGCGATCAGGTCTGAATTAGGCCCATTGTCGATTACATAAATTAGGGATAAGCACCATTATAAAGGGTCTATTCATGAAGCAATGAAAAGTGTGGAGAAGTGAGCCAGTGGAGAAGTTGCCCATGGCAACCAATCAGCATTGAAGTAACATTTATAATTTGCATACTATAAAATTATACAGAGCAGTTGATTGGTTGCCATGGGCAACTTCTCTACTGTTTTACTTCTCCACTCTTTTCACTGCTTCATGAATAGACCCCTAAATCTATCCGCATAACCTTGAGATAAAATTGGCAAAAAAAAAGAAAATTATAGCATGAATGTTAAAATAATTCAAATTGTCGAGTAAGAAAAACGCTGAAAAGTCAGTTCAGTGGGGACATAGGGGGTTATTCTGCCTCAGTCACTATTTCTCTTATGTCCTAGAGGATGCTGGGGTCCACATAGTACCATGGGGTATAGACGGGTCCCTTGGGAGCCATGGACACTTTAAGAGTTTAATAGTGTGGGCTGGCTCCTCTCTCTATGCCCCTCCTACCAGACTCAGTTTAGAAAATGTGCCCAGTGGAGCCGCTCACAGTTAGGGGAGCTCCTAAGAGTTTTTCTAGTTTTATTGTTTTTTTTAAAGAGCTAGGTACAGGGAGGCCGCTGGCAACAGCCTCCCTGCTTCGTGGGACTTAGGGGGGGAGTAGGATCCAACCCTAGAGGTTAATGGCTCCTATCTCCGCTGACAGGACACTGAGCTCCTGAGGGTGATGATTGCAAGCCCACGAGGCGACCGCTCACTCCCGCAGCTCGGCCGCCACCCCCTAACATAGCCAGAAGAGTGGTGAGTATGAGGCCGGCGCCCCGGTAAGCGGGTCGCTGGCGAGAATGGTGGCATAAGGGTTGGAGCGCAGCCCTGCGAAGCTGCTCTCCGAAGGGCTCAGCGGTACAATGTGCGGCGCTGTGAGGGGCACCCTGAGCCAGCGCACAGACCCTACATTGGTATACAGGGGCTAACAGGGGCTAATCCCGCTGTTAGCAACCACATTTACCTCAGGCCAGTATAATCTCAGCAGCGGGAAGACGCACCATTACAGGGGGCGAGGCTTCTTCCTCAGAGCGGATCCAGCACTCACCAGTGCCATTTTCTCCCTGCAGATCACACTACAGAGACGCTGACAGGGAGTAATGAGACTGAAACATAGGTTTTAAGACAATCTGTAGAGGTTTTATCGTATTCAGCTCCCACTGCCTCCTCAAAAGCCCCTGGTATTACACCCTAAAAAGCGTGCTCTTGCCCAGATAATGCAGGCTGACATGGACACTGACTCTGATTCAGGGGACGGTGATGGTGATATACTGGGGGGGAGGCATCCCTTGCTAAGGGGGTGCAACTCATGATTGAAGCTATTGGGGACATTTTACACATTACTGATAAGGTACCTGAGCAGGTATAGGAGGCTTATTTTACAGACAATAAGAAAACCTCCCTTACATTCCCTGCATCTAAGGAATTAAACGCACTTTTTGAAAAATCCTGGGAAACCCGGAGAAAAAGTTCCAGATCCCAAAAAGGGTTCTCATTGCTTTTCCTTTCCCTGAGGAGGACAGGAAAAAGTGGGAAAACCCCCCTGTAGTAGACGCATCTGTATCTAGGTTGTCTAAGAAGGTGGTTTCACCTGTCCCTGGGTCCACCGCTTTAAAAGAGCCGGCTGACCGCAAGATTGAGACTACACTCAAATCATTATACACAGCTAATGGCGTAGCGTTACGACCCACGATTGCTTGTGCATGGATTTCTAAGGCCATAGTAAAGTGGTCAAGCACTTTACTAGAGGAATTAGATTCTATGGATAGAAGTGACATTGAATTGTTTTTATGTCACATACAGGATTCTGCAGGTTTCATGGTGGAAGCCATGAAGGACCTTAGACATCTTAATGTGAGAGCATCTTCCATGGCTGTTTCGGCACGCAGGGGACTCTGGCTGCGCCAATGGTCTGCGGCTGCTGAATCCAAGAAGAGTGTGGGGAACATACCATTCACAGGTCAGGCTCTGTTTGGGGAAGCATTAGATGCGTGGGTGATAGGGCCGGCCATAGGCATAGGCAAACTAGGCAATTGCCTAGGGCATTTGATATGCCTAGGGGCATCATCAGCTTCTGCTGATTAAAATGATATGCGGCATGCCTATATTCTGTATGTAGCATTTCATATGCAGATACAGCCACAGTCTCACACAGTATATAGGCATGCTGCATATCAGTTTAATCAGCAGAAGCTGCTTGTGCATCCTAGTCACATAGCAATGCAAATAAGATGCATTTTCATAAAATAAAAAAAGGTGCCCGACGTTAGCATTGATGCAAGATTTATGAGGACACATCTGTATCCAAGCAAAGGCAGAGGTCACAGTGTTAGTGGAAGTGTGAGTGCTGAGGATGATAGTGAAGAAATGACAGTGCCGGAGGAGACTGCTCCCTCTAGCATCCAGAGGAGCGGTCCCTCTGGCGCGGTTGGGATAAAAGAAAGAGAGGTACCTAGTCAGATGGTGGTGGTAGGGGATTCTATCATCAGGAAGGCAGATAGGGCAATCTGCTACCGGGACCGTGATCGCCGTACAGTCTGTTGTCTCCCGGGTGCTCGGGTACGGCACATCGCGGACCGGGTAGATAGGTTGTTGGGAGGGGCTAGGAAAGACCCGGCGGTCTTGGTGCACGTTGGCACCAATGACAAAGTTAGCGGAAGGTGGGATGTCCTTAAGAAAGACTATAGGGACTTAGTAAAGAAACTGAAGGCAAGGACATCTAAGGTAATATTCTCGGAATTATTACCCGTGCCACGCGCTAGTCCAGGGAGGCAGAGGGAGATTAGGGAGGTAAATGTGTGTCTTAGGGATTGGTGCAGGAAAGAGGGGTTTGTGTTCCTGGAACACTGGGCGGACTTCTCAGTCAGGCGCCATCTCTTTTGTCGTGACGGATTGCACCTGACTGAGGAGGGGGCAGCGGTGCTGGGGGGAAGGATGGTTAGAAGGTTGGAGGAGATTTTAAACTAGGAGCCTGGGGGGAGGGTTTAGCTAGAAACTACGGGTCATGCAGTGAGAATAGTGGGGATGGCGGTAGTAAACGAATTGGGGGAGAAGTTGGGGGGAGGGTAAGAGCAGGCGTAAGGTTACTAACATGGGTACTAAAAGAGATTTTACCAAAGCACTAACCAATGACAATTACAGGTCATCATTGCTACATAAGGTGAAAGATGTCCCTAACGCAAGGGAAAATACTTATCTTAGTTGTATGTATGTAAACGCCAGAAGCATTACTGGTAAAAAGGGTGAACTAGAAATACTTGCAGTAAGCAAACAGTATGATATTATAGGCATTACTGAAACTTGGTGGGATGAATCTCATGATTGGACAGTCAATCTAGAGGGCTATACACTGTTTAGGAGAGACAGACTAAATAAAAAGGGTGGAGGGGTGTGTCTTTACGTAAAGCCATTTTTAAAACCTGATTTACGGGAAGATATTCAGGAGGGGACTGTAGACACTGTCGAGACATTATGGGTAGAAATTGCATGCGGGGAAAAAGGAATAAAAAAGTTAGTATTGGGAGTATGCTATAGGCCGCCTGGTATCAACGCATCTGATGAGGAATTGTTACTAAAGCAAATTGAAAGAGCAGCAGGAGTAGGAGACATAGTAGTGATGGGAGATTTTAACTATCCAGAGATAAACTGGAAAAACGATTCATGTGATACTGCTAGGGGCAATATGTTTTTAAACACACTTAATGATAACTACTTAGTCCAACTAATTGAGGAACCAACTAGGTACAATGCAATCTTAGACCTGGTATTAACAAAATATGGGGATTTGGTATCAGGTATTATAGTAGGGGAACCCATAGGAAACAGCGACCACAATATGGTCACATTCAATATCAGTTTCCATAAACAGCCCTATACTGGCTCAACTAGGACTCTAAACTTTAGCAAAGCAAATTTTGAAAAGATGAGGGTATTTTTCAGGGATATTGAATGGGAAGGTTTGTTTTTAGGAAAAAATACTACAGAGAAATGGGAGGTGCTAAAATTCCTGCTAGCTAAAAATACACTCAAATTTATTCCTATGAGCAGCAAAAAAAGGAATAAAAATCATAAACCGATGTGGCTTAACAAAAAGATTAAGGAACTTATGGGCAAGAAAAGGCGAGCATTTAAAAAATACAAATCTGACGGGGAAGCAGAGTCATTTCAGCACTATAAGGAATGTAACAAAATTTGCAAGAAGGAAATAAGAGCGGCTAAAGTAGAAACTGAAAAACTAGTAGCAAAGGAAAGCAAAGCGAATCCCAAAAAATTCTTTAAATACATTAATAGCAAGAGATTAAAGAAGGAGAGTATAGGCCCTTTAAAAGACAAGTTGGGAGTCTTAAGCAAAAATGATAATGACATAGCGGACACACTAAATGAGTTTTTTTTCAACAGTATTCACTAGAGAGGACCCAATTCAGGGACTGACACACAATCTCAATAATGAGAATATCCCACTGATAGGTACTTATTTAAGCGAGGAAGTTGTCTGTGATTAATAAATCACCAGGGCCCGATGGTATTCACCCAAGGGTTCTAATGGAGCTTCACTCTGAACTGGCAAAACCGCTATCTTTGATCTTTAAGGATTCAGTTATATGAGGTATGGTTCCCAAAGACTGGCGTATAGCGGAAGTAGTGCCTATATTCAAAAAGGGAAGTAAAGCTGAACCAGGTAATTATAGACCAGTTAGTCTTACATCTATAGTGGGGAAAGTATTGGAAGGTATTCTAAGAGATAGTATTCAGAAGTTCCTTGAAGTCAATAAGGTCATTAAAAGGAATCAACATGGGTTTATGAAGGACAGATCCTGTCAAACCAACTTACTTGGCTTTTATGAAACAGTAAGCGCAAACCTAGATCAGGGTAAAGACGTGGATGTAATCTTTTTAGACGTTGCCAAAGCGTTCGATACTGTACCACACATGAGACTTATCTACAAGCTACAAGAATCAGGGCTAGGAAGCACAATATGCACTTGGGTCAAAAACTGGTTAGATAATAGGGAGCAGCGCGTTGTGGTTAATGGATCTTTTTCAACTTGGACTGAAGTGCTAAGTGGTGTGCCGCAAGGCTCAGTATTAGGACCGCTATTGTTCAATATTTTCATTAACGACCTAACAGAAGGTCTAGAGAGCATGGTGTCAATTTTTGCAGATGACACCAAATTGTGTAAGGCTATAAATACAGAGAAGGATGCCGAGTCTCTTCAGAACGATTTAGTTAAATTAGAAGCATGGGCAGCCAAATGGAGAATGCGCTTCAACACAGACAAGTGTAAGGTAATGCACTGTGGTAACAAGAACAAAAATTACACCTACCTACTAAATGGGGTAAAATTAGGGGATTCTGTACTGGAAAAGGACTTAGGTGTCCTCATAGATAGCAAGCTAAGCAGTAGTACCCAAAGTAGGACTGCAGCAAAGAAGGCTAATAAGATATTAGCATGCATAAAACGGGGTATTGATGCTAGGGACGAGAGTATTATACTCCCGTTATATAAATCACTAGTGAGGCCTCACCTTGAATACTGTGTACAATTCTGGGCACCGTACTACAAAAAGGATATCCTGGAGCTAGAAAAGGTACAGAGGAGGGCGACCAAACTAATTAAGGGCATGGTGACGATGGAATACAAGGAAAGGCTTGAAAGACTAGGCATGTTTACATTGGAAAAGCGGAGACTAAGAGGGGATATGATCAACATCTACAAATATATAAGGGGACAATACACAGAGCTTGCGCTGGACCTGTTTTTGGTTAGATCAACACAGAGGACTCATGGACACTCGCTCAGGTTAGAGGAGAGGAGATTCCGCACAATACGTCGTAAAGGCTTTTTCACGGTAAGGACAATACGTGTTTGGAATACCCTGCCCGAGGGAGTTGTAATGGCGGAATCTGTCAACACCTTTAAGAATGGGTTAGATAAATTCCTAATGGATAAGGATATCCAGGGGTATGGTGCATAGTCATGCATTATAGTTACTATAAATTGGGATAAAATGCAACGGCTGACAGCAGCATCAGTCAGAAATTTTAGTCAAATCATCATGCATAGGAGACCACAAATAGGTTGAACTCGATGGACAATTGTCTTTTCTCTAACGTCCTAGTGGATGCTGGGGACTCCGTCAGGACCATGGGGAATAGCGGCTCCGCAGGAGACAGGGCACAAAAGCAAGCTTTTAGGATCACATGGTGTGTACTGGCTCCTCCCCCTATGACCCTCCTCCAAGCCTCAGTTAGGTTTTTGTGCCCGTCCGAGAAGGGTGCAATCTAGGTGGCTCTCTTAAAGAGTTGCTTAGAAAAAGTTTTTAGGTTCTTTATTTTCAGTGAGTCCTGCTGGCAACAGGCTCACTGCATCGAGGGACTTAGGGGAGAGAATTTCAACTCACCTGCGTGCAGGATGGATTGGATTCTTAGGCTACTGGACACCATTAGCTTCAGAGGGAGTCGGAACACAGGTCTCGCCCTGGGGTTCGTCCCGGAGCCGCGCCGCCGACCCCCTTGCAGATGCTGAAGATTGAAGAGGTCCGGAACCAGGCGGCAGAAGACTTTTCAGTCTTCCTCAGGTAGCGCACAGCACTGCAGCTGTGCGACATTGTCTGTCAGCACACTTCCCACAGCGATCACGGAGGGTGCAGGGCGCGGGGGGGGGGGGCGCCCTGGCAGCAATGTAGAATACCTGTATGGCGAAAAATACATCACATATAGCCCTTGAGGCTATATGGATGTATTTAACCCCTGCCAGACTTCACAATCTCCGGAGAAGAATCCGCCGAAAAGGGGGCGGGGCCTATTCTCCTCAGCACACAGCGCCATTTTCCCTCACAGAAAGGCTGAGGGGAAGGCTCCCAGGCTCTCCCCTGCACTGCACTACAGAAACAGGGTTAAAACAGAGAGGGGGGGCACTGATTTGGCGATATACATATATATTAAATGCTATATGGGAGGAACACTTATATAAGGGTTGTCCCTGTATAATTATAGCATTTTGGTGTGTGCTGGCAAACTCTCCCTCTGTCTCCCCAAAGGGCTAGTGGGTCCTGTCCTCTATCAGAGCATTCCCTATGTGTGTGCTGTATGTCGGTACGTGTGTGTCGACATGTATGAGGAAAATGTTGGTGAGGAGGCGGAGCAAATTGCCTGTAATGGTGATGTCACTCTCTAGGGAGTCGACACCGGAATGGATGGCTTACTTATGGAATTACGTGATAATGTCAACACGCTGCAAGTGGGTTGACGACATGAGACGGCCGGCGAACAAATTAGTACCGGTCCAGGCGTCTCAGACACCGTCAGGGGCTTGTAAAAACGCCCATTTACCTCAGTCGGTCGACATAGACCCAGACACGGACACTGATTTCAGTGTCGACGGTGAAGAAACAAACGTATTTTCCTTTAGGGCCACACGTTAAGGGCAATGAAGGAGGTGTTACATATTTCTGATACTCCAAGTACCACAAAGAAGGGTATTATGTGTGAGGTGAAAAAACTACCTGTAGTTTTTCCTGAATCAGATAAATTAAATGAAGTGTGTGATGATGCGTGGGTTTCCCCCGATAGAAAATTATTGGCGGTATACCCTTTCCCGCCAGAAGTTAAGGCGCATTGGGAAACACCCCTCAGGGTGGATAAGGCGCTCACATGCTTATCAGAAAAATATCCTAAAAAGTATACACACACATGCTGGTGTTATACTGTGACCAGCGATCGCCTCAGCCTGGATGTGCAGAGCTGAGGTGGCTTGGTCGGATTCCCTGACTAAAAATATTGATACCCTTGACAGGGACAGTATTTTATTGACTATAGAGCATTTAAAGGATGCATTTCTATATATACGAGATGCGCAGAGGGATATTTGCACTCTGGCATCAAGAGTAAATGCGATGTCCATATCTGCAAGAAGATGTTTATGGACACGACAGTGGTCAGGGGATGCAGATTCCAAACGGCACAAAGATGTATTGCCGTATAAAAGGGGAGGAGTTATTTGGGGTCGGTCCATGGGACCTGGTGGCCACGGCAACTGCTGGAAGATCCACCGTTTTTTACCCTAAGTCACATCTCTGCAGAAAAAGACACCGTCTTTTCAGCCTCAGTCTTTTCGTCCCTATAAGATATCTGCCCAGGGATAGAGGAAAGGGAAGAAGACTGCAGCAGGCAGCCCATTCCCAGTAACAGAAGCCCTCCACCGCTTCTACTAAGTTCTCAGCATGACGCTGGGACCGTACAGGACCCCTGGATCCTACAAGTAGTATCAAAGGGGCACAGATTGGAATGTCGAGGCGTTTCCCCCCTCGCAGGTTCCTGTAGTCTGCTGTACCAATGTCCCCCTCCGACAGGGAGGCAGTATTGAAAACAATTCACAAGCTGTATTCCCAGCAGGTGATAATAAAATTACCCCTCCTACAACAAGGAAAGGGGTATTGTTCCACACTATAGGGTGGTACTGAAGCCAGAAGGCTAGGTGAGACCGATTCTAAATCTGAAAAATTTGAACACTTACAAGGGTTCAAATCCAGATGGAGTCACTCAGAGCAGTGATAGCGAACTGGGAACAAGGGGACTATATGGTGTCCCGGGACATCAGGGATGCTTACCTCCATGTCCTAAAATTTGCTTTTCTCACCAAGGGTACCTCAGGTTCGTGGTACAGAACTGTCACTATCAGTTTCAGACGATGCCGTTGGAGTGTCCAAGGCACCCCGGGTCTTTACCAAGGTAATGACCGAAATGAGGATTCGTCTTCAAAGAAAATGGACGACCTCCTGATAAGAACAAGGTCCAGAGAACAGTTGGAGGTCGGAGTAGCACTATCTCAAGTAGTTCTACGACAGCACGGGTGGATTCTAAATATTCCAAAACCGCAGTTGTTCCGACGACACGTCTGCTGGTCCTAGGGATGATTCTGGACACAGTCCAGGAAAAGGGTGTTTCTCCCAGAGGTAATCGGGATCCTCCTAAAACCAGGAAAAGTGTCAGTGCATCATTGCACAAGAGTCCTGGTAAAAAATGGTGGCTTATTACGAAGCGCTTCCATTCGGCAGATTTCACGCAAGAACTCTTCAGTGGGATCTGCTGGACAAATGGTCCGGATCGCATCTTCAGATGCATCAGCGGATAACCCTATATCCAAGGACAAGGGTGTCTCTCCTGTGGTGCTTACAGAGTGCTCATCTTCTAGAGGGCCGCAGATTCGGCATTCAGGATTGGATGCTGGTATCCACGGAGGCCAGCCTGAGAGGCTGGGGAGCAGTCACACAGGGAAAAAATTTCCAGGGAGTGTGATCAAGTCTGGAGAATTCTCTCCACATAAATATACTGGAGCTAAGAGCAAATTTGTAATGCTATAAGCTTAGCAAGGCCTCTGCTTCAAGGTCAGCCGGTATTGATCCAGTGGGATAACATCACGGCAGTCGCCCACGTAAACAGATAGGGCGGCACAAGAAGCAGGAGGGCAGTGGTCAAAACTGCAAGGATTTTTCGCTAGACGGAAAATCATGTGATAGCACTGTCAGCAGTGTTCATTCCGGGAGTGGACGACTGGGAAGCAGACTTCCTCAGCAGGCACGACCTCCACCCGGGAGAGTGGGAACTTCATCGGGAAGTTTTCCGCATGAGTGTGAACCGTTGGGAAAGACCAAAGGTGGAAATGATGGCGTCCCGCCCGAACAAAAAACGGGACAGGTATTGCGCCAGGTCACGAGACCTTCAGGCGATAGCTGTGGACGTCCTGGTAACACCGTGGGTGTAACAGTCGGTGTATGTGTTCCCTTTTCTGCTTCTCATAACCAAGGTATTGAGAATTATAAGACGTAGAGGAGTAAGAACTATACTCGTGGCTCCGGATTGGCCAAGAGGGACTTGGTACCCGGAACTTCAAGAGATGCTCACAGAGGACTAATGGCCTCGGGTGCTAAGATGGGATTTGCTTTCAGCAAGAACCATGTCTGTTCCAAGAGGAACCGTGGCATCTGCCTCTAAGAAAGGACCTGCTCCAGCAGGGACCTTGTCTGTTCCAAGACTTACCGCGACTGCGTTTGACGGCATGGCGGTTGAACGCCGGATCCTAAGGGAAAAGGCATTCCGGAAGAGGTCATACCTACCCTGGTCAAAGCCAGGAAGGAGGTGACCGCACAACGTTATCACCACATGTGGTGAAAATATGTTGCGTGGGTGAGGCCAGGAAGGCCCCACGAAAAAAATTTTCAACTAGGTCGATTTCTGCACTTCCTGAAAACAGGAGTGTCTATGAGCCTCAAATTGGGGTCCATTAAGGTTCAAGTTTCGGCCCTGTAGATTTTCTTCCAGAAAAAATTGGCTTCAATTCCTGAAGTCCAGACGTTTGTCAAGGGAGTATTGCATATACAGCCCTTGTGTGCCTCCAGTGGCACCGTGGGATCTCAACGTAGTGTTGGGATTCCTCAAATCATATTGGTTTGAACCGATCAAATCTGTGGATTTGAAATATCTCACATGGAAAGGGACCATGTTGTGGCCCTGGCCTCGGCCAGGCGATTGTCAGAATTGGGGGCTTTGTCTTAAAAAAAAAGCTCATATTTGTTTTTCCATTCGGACAGGGCAGAACTGCGGACTCGTCCCCAGTTTCTTCCTAAGGTGGTGTCAGCGTTTCGCCTGAAACAACATATTGTGGTGCCTGCGGCTACTAGGGACTTGGAGGACTCCAAGTTGCTAGACGTTGTCGGGGCCCTAAAAATATATATATATATATATATATATATATATTTCCAGGACGGCTGGAGTCAGAAAGTCTGACTTGCTGTTTATATTGTATGCACCCCAAAAGATGGGTGCTCCTGCTTCTAAGCAGACTATTGCTCGTTGGATTTGTAGTACAATTCAGCTTGCACAGTCTGTGGCAGGCCTGCCACAGCCAAAATCTGTCAATGCCCATTCCACAAGGAAGGTGGGCTCATCTTGGGCGGATGCCCGAGGGGGTCTCGGCTTTAAAATTTTGCCGAGCAGCTACGTGGTCAGGGGGGAACACGTTTGTAAAATTCTACAAATTTGATACCCTGGCTGAGGAGGACCTGGAGTTCTCTCATTCGGTGCTGCAGAGTCACCCGCACTCTCCCGCCCGTTTGGGAGCTTTGGTATAATCCCCATGGTCCTGACGGAGTCCCCAGCATCCACTAGGACGTTAGAGAAAATAAGATTTTACTTACCGATAAATCTATTTCTCGTAGTCCGTAGTGGATGCTGGGCGCCCATCCCAAGTGCGGATTGTCTGCATTACTTGTACATAGTTATTGTTACAAAAATCGGGTTATTATTGTTGTGAGCCATCTTTTTTAGAGGCTACTTCATTGTTATCATACTGTTAACTGGGTTCAGATCACAAGTTGTACGGTGTGATTGGTGTGGCTGGTTTGGGTCTTACCCGGGATTCAAGATCCTTCCTTATTGTGTACGCTCGTCCGGGCACAGTACCTAACTGAGGCTTGGAGGAGGGTCATAGGGGGAGGAGCCAGTACACACCATGTGATCCTAAAAGCTTGCTTTTGTGCCCTGTCTCCTGCGGAGCCGCTATTCCCCATGGTCCTGACGGAGTCCCCAGCATCCACTACGGACTACGAGAAATAGATTTATCGGTAAGTAAAATCTTATTTTTTCAACCTCAGATACTATGTTACTATGTTACTATGTATGTTACTATGTGTGCATGTGAGTGGGTTGGTTGTGCAGTAGTGTTCAGAATATGTGTGTCATGTAAAAATGCTTTAATAATGTGCAACATATGTGTAAAGGGCCACTATGTGTGTCATTATGTGTATAAGGACATTAATAATGTGCGGCATATGTGTAACAGGGTACTACTGTATGTGTGTCATTATGTGTATAGGGGCACTAATAATGTGCAGCAAATGTGTTGGGGCCACTATGTGTCATTATGTGTATAAGGGCATTAATAATGTGCAGCATATGTGTAACAGGGTACTTGTTAGGTTCCTGGTGCTCAGAACAAGGGAGATGTTATGAAGTGAGTCCAGAGCACCAGGACGTAATGCTGGGAAAGGGGAATGGAAAGGGAATAGCCCCTGGCGCCCTATCTCCGTTGTCTCACCCGTGCTGTCAGTACACTCTTGCGAGACTATGGTTACTTGAGCCCATGGCAGCCACGTTTGAAAGGCGGATTACGTCTGCCCAACTTCGATGCCCCCTCAGGTCTTAATGAGAGACAAAGAGTGAACCGAGACAGGGTGATAACAAGGGGCCCTCTAGCTAAACAACAAGGCCAGGGGCTACTAACAAACCTAAAACCAAAGTATGTGCGGCTTGCCGCCAAAGAAAAAGAACAACAAAGGAAATGCTGACCACACGCTGACACAATACTTTTGTGTACCGGCGGTGACAGCATAAGCAGAACCCTCTGCAAAACACCAGTGACAGAAATAATAACGGAATACAGCGGCCTAGGCCGACGGACGCGGTAGAGCCGCTACTCACGGAACCGGTACGAATACTGGCAAACGGACAGGAACTCCCAATGCTGCCGACACAGACTCTCAGAACTGGAGGACAGGCAGAATCCCAAACGACAGACCGGTGGACACCAAGAAGCCAGAAACTCGACCAGGCATAGGCAAAGCCACTGGACTTCTGTACAGGAACACTTCACGGCAGGACACGGGATCAGACACAGGAATCGACACAGGGACTGTCACAGGAATCGACACAGGAAGCAGTTCGACAGACACTGCTACACAGGAGCTCAGGAATTGGCAGGAACAAGCTCAGAACTCAAGCAGACTGGAAACCAAGAAATATCACCAGCGTCTGTGAATAGCACTGAGCCAGCATATAACAGAGAGGCCTAATTAATAATCTCATGCAGCTGCCCTGTTGCATGACTCCAAACTGACAAGATGCAATTAGCAGCCAGGTGAGGCTGAACACATGGGAACAAGCTGCAATTACACAGACTCACCAGCGGCAGCAACCAAGAGTACTCTTAAACAGAGCAACGGGAAATCCTGGCCTGCGAAACAACTTATAAACATAAAATAGGAATGAACCACTACCTGTGGTTCATAACAGTATCCCCTCCTTAAGGGTGAGTTCCGAGCACCCCATGACACCCACGGGGAACATGAACAGAAGAATAACATAAAATACCTAACTGACATGCAAAACAGGAATGAGCCACAGCCGTGGCTCATAACAGTACCCCCCCCCCCCCCCCTTGAGGAGGGGTCAAAGGACCCCAAAATACAGACTATCCAAAACAAGGGATACAAAAAAAAACCTGACACACTGGTCTAACAGACACGAAAACAGAAACAAGCTGCAACCACAGCTTGTAACAGTACTACTGTATGTGTGTCATTATGTGTATAGGGGCACTAATAATGTGCAGCAAATGTGTAGTGGGCACTATGTGTGTCATTATGTATATAAGGGCATTAATAATGTGCGGCATATGTGTAAGGGACATTATGTGTAAAAGGGCATTAATAAAGGTTGTCATAATGTGTAAGGCGCATTATATTTATAAGGACATTAATGTGTCTCATATGTGTAAGGGGCATTACTGTGTGGAATTGTGTATAAATGCATTACTAATGTGTGGCATTATGTGTATAAGGTGCTCTACTATGTGGCGTTGCATATAGAAAGGGCATTACTGTGTCGTCTAATGTGAATAAAGAGCAATAAGGTGTGGTGTAATGTGAATAAGGAGCAATTCAGTGTGATGTAATGTGAATAAGGGGCTCTACTGTGAGGAGTAACGTTTATAAGGTAAAGTGATACTACTGTGGGATGTAATATGAATTATGGACACTATCACAAGATAAAATGTGAATAAAGTTGCAGCACTGTGTGGCGTAATTGGAATTGGGGTTACTATTGTGTGGCCATGCCCCTTCCCAGCAAGAAGATGCCCCTTTTTGGGCTGTGCGTCAAATGTGCGAACTGTTCCTATTTAAAATATAGGGGGTACAAGGACTGCTATAGGTGAGGGGTGATGGTGCTGGGAAAGAGGTGCAAGGTCAGAGGCAGAACCAGCGGTGGTGCTAGGGGGCATCAGCCAAAATCTTGCCTAGGGCATCATATTGGTTAGGGCCGGCTCTGCGTGGATCTCCACGGCAACTGCGGGTAAGTCAACTTTTCTTCCCTCTGCAACACCGCCGACTAGGACATTTTATACTACGTCTACAATGCAGTCCTTTCGGACCGCGAAAGTTAAAAAAGTCCAAACCCCCTTCCACTTTCTTTAGAGGAGGTCGGGGGAAATCCAGAAAACCTGCACCAACAGGTTCCCAGGAACAGAAACCTGGTTCTGCTTCCTCAAAATCCTCGGCATGACGATGGACCTCCCAGCCTGGTGATCGGGCAGGTGGGAGCAAGACTAAGAAATTTCAGTCATGTCTGGGCGTCCTCATGCCTGGATCCCTGGCTACAGGATATTGTTACCCAGGGGTACAGACTGGAGTTTCAAGAACTCCCACCTCACAGATTCTTCAAATCAGGCTTACCAGCTTCGCTGACAGAAAGTGCCATCCTACAGGAAGCCATGCAAAAATTGCTAAATTCAAATGTCATTGGGGGTAATTCCAAGTTGATCGCAGCAGGATTTTTTTTAGCAATTGGGCAAAACCATGTGCACTGCAGGGGAGGCAGATATAACATGTGCAGAAAGAGTTAGATTTGGGTGGGTTATTTTGTTTCTGTGCAGGGTAAATACTGGCTGCTTTATTTTTACACTGCAAATCAGATTGCAGATTGAACACACCCCACCCAAATCTAACTCTCTCTGCACATGTTATATCTGCCTCCCCTGCAGTGCACATGGTTTTGCCCAATTGCTAACAAAAATCCTGCTGCGATCAACTTGGAATTACCCCCATTGTTCCAGTTCCACCTCACCTGGCAAACAAGGGTTATTACTCAAACCTGTTTGTGGTACCGAAACCGGATGGTTCGGTCAGGCCAATATTGAACCTAAAGTCATTAAACCCTTATTTGAGGGACTTCAAATTTAAGATGGAGTCTCTGAAAGCGGTGATCTCAGGTCTGGAGGAGGGGGAATTTCTGGTATCTCTAGATATCAAGCATGCGTACCTTCACATTCCGATCTGGCCGCCTCAGCAGGCTTATCTAAGATTTGCGCTACTGGACTATCACTATCAGTTCCAGACACTGCCGTTTGGCCTCTCCACGGCACAGATGGTGTTCATCAAGGTCATGGCGGAAATGATGCTACTCCTTCACAAGCAGGGTGTGAACATAATTCCTTATCTGGACGATCTGCTAATAAATGCGTCTTCCAGGGAGAAGTTGTTACAAATCATTGCTCTCTCAACTCTACTCCAGGATCATGGATGGATCCTGAATCTTCCAAAGTCACATCTGGAGCCGACAAGGAGGCTGTCCTTCCTAGAGACGATCTTCGACACGGAAGTACAGAGGGTGTTTCTACCGGCGGATAAAGCGTTGGTGATACAAACAATGGTCCGGGATGTCCTGAAGCCAGCCCGGGTGTCAGTTCATCAGTGCATTCACCTTCTGGGAAAGATGGTTGCCTCCTACGAGGCTCTACAGTACGGAAGATTTCATGCACGGTCCTTCCAACTAGATTATCCTGGACATATGGTCGGGTTCTCATCTTCACATGCACCAGAGGATACGTCTGTCGCCAAAAGCCAGAATCTCACTGCTCTGGTGGCTGCAAACTTCTCACCTACCAGAGGGCCACAGGTTCGGGATTCAGAATTTGATCCTTCTAACCACGGATGCAAGTCTCAGAGGTTGGGGTGCAGTCGCCCAAGGGGAAAACTTCCAAGGAAGGTGGTCAAGTCTGGAATCCATCCTCCCGATAAACATTCTGGAACTAGAGGCTGTGTACAACAGTCTTCTACAGGCGGCACATCTTCTAAAAAATCAGGCCATTCGAGTTCAGTCGGACAATGTAACGACAGTGGCCTACATAAACCGACAGGGCGGAACGAAGAGCAGGGCTACAATGTCAGAGGTGACAAGAATCATCCTCTGGGCAGAAAAACACGGTGGCGCTGTCAGCAATCCTTCATTCCGGGAGTGGACAACTGGTAAGCGGACTTCCTCAGCAGACACGATCTCCATCCAGGAGAGTGGGGCCTCCACCCAGAGGTGTTCACGGAGGTGACAGGTCTTTGGGGTGTACCTCAAATAGACATGATGGCCTCCTGCCTCAACAAGAAGCTTCGGAGGTACTGTTCCAGGTCGAGAGACCCACAGGGAGTGGCGGTGGACGCCCTGGTGACTCTGTGGGTGTTCAATTCAGTGTCTGTGTTCCCTCCACTTTCACTCATCCCAAGGACTCTAAAACTAATACAAAGAACAAGAGTTCAGGCGATCCTCATTGCTCCAGACTGGCCAAGAAGGGCTTGGTACGCGGATCTTCTGGAGTTACTGCTGGAAGATCCGAGGCCTCTTCCTCTTCGCGAGGACCTTCTGCAACAGGGGCTGTTCGCTTATCAAGACTTACCAAGGCTACGTTTGACGGCATGGAGGTTGAACGCCAGATCTTAGCTCGGAAGGGTATTCCGAACAAGGTTATTCCTACCCTGATACAGGCTAGGAAAGGAGTAACGTCTAAACATTATCATCGAATTTGTAAAAAGTACGTGTCTGGGTGTGAATCCAAGAAGTTTCCTACGGTGGAGTTTCAACTAGGGCAATTTCTCCTTTTTCTGCAAGCAGGTGTGGATGTGGGCCTACGCTTGGGCTACATAAAAGTCCAGATTTCGGCCTTGTCCATTTTCTTCCAGAAAAATTGGCTGACCTCCCTGAGGTTCAGACATTCTTGAAAGGGGATCTGCACATCCAGCCTCTCTTTGTGCCTCCTACGGCACCTTTTGATCTTAATGTGGTGCTGCAGTTCCTGCAGCCGGATTGGTTTGAGCCTTTACAGGAGGTTGATGTCAAGTTTCTTACTTGGAAGGCGGTCACACTGTTGGCATTAGCATCTGCTAGACGTGTGTCAGAATTGGGGGCATTGTCTTGAAAGAGCCCCTACTTTATTTTACATAAAGATAGAGCTGAGCTCAGGACACGTCAGCAATTTCTTCCGAAGGTTGTGTCCGCTTTTCATATCAACCAACCTATTGTGGTACCAGTGGCTACTGACTCTTCAATTACCTCAAAGTCCTAGGATGTTGTAAGGGTTTTGAAGATTTATGTGAAGAGAACTTCTCGTCACAGAAAATCGGACGCTCTGTTTGTCCTTTATGATCCCAACAAGATTGGGTGGCCTGCTTCTAAGCAGATGATTTCTCGCTGGATCAGGTGTACTATCCAGCGTGCTTATTCTACGGCAGGCTTGCCGTGTCCAAAATCCGTTAAGGCCCACTCTACTCGTAAAGTGGGTTCTTCTTGGGCGGCTGCCCGGGGTGTCTCGGCTTTACAACTTTGCAGAGTGGCTACTTGGTCAGGTTCGAACACGTTTGCTAAGTTCTACAAGTTCGATACTTTGGCCTCTGAGGACCTAAAGTTTGGTCAGTCGGTTCTGCAGGAGTCTACACGCTATCCCTCCCGTACTGGGAGCTTTGGTACATCCCCATGGTACTAATGTGGACCCCAGCATCCTCTAGGACGTAAGAGAAAATAGGATTTTAATTACCTACCGGTAAATCCTTTTCTCGTAGTCCGTAGAGGATGCTGGGCGCCAGCCCGGTGCTTAGTTTTCCTGCATTATTACTTGGTTAAGTATTGGTTCAGCTGTTGCTTTCCTGTTTCATGCTGGTTGGCATGGTTTCTTCATGTTTCTTGCGGGTTAGCATGGTTTTCTTCATGTTGCATGCTGATTAGCATGGTTTCTTCGTGTTTCATGCTGCTTAGCATGATTTCTTCATGTTGCATGCTGGTTAGCTTGGTTTCTTCATGTTTCATGCTGGATAGCATTTTTTTTTTATTTTTTTTTTCATTTTGCATGCTGGTTAGCATGGTTTCTTCATGTTTTATGCTGGATAGCATGTTTTTTTGTCATGTTGCATGCTGGTTAGCATGGTTTTTCAGTTAAGTGTGAGCTGGTGTGACTCTCACCACTATCTGTGTATTTCCTTCTCTCGAAGTTTTCGTTTTCCTGCATTTGTTACTTAGTTCAGTACTGCATTGTTACTTGGTTGAGTACTGCATTGTTACTTGGTTAAGTACTGTTGTTCAGCTGTTGCTGACTTGTTTCAAGCTAGTTAGCTTGGTTTTCTGTTATGTGTGAGCTGGTATGAATCTCACCACTATCTGTGTATTTCCTTCTCTCGAAGTATGTCCGTCTCCTCGGGCACAGTTTCTAAACTGAGTCTGGTAGGAGGGGCATAAAGGGAGGGGCCAGCCCACACTATTAAACTCTTAAAGTGCCCATGGCTCCCAAGTGACCCGTCTATACCCCATGGTAGTAATGTGGACCCCAGCATCCTCTATGGACTACGAGAAAAGGATTTACCGGTAGGTAATTGAAGTCTTATTTTTGCTAAATCGAAAATGGCTGTTTTTCGGCTATCTGCGCATGCGCAGCATTGGGATTGTGCATGTGCGGGCTTTCACTATGCAATCGCATCCCTGAAGGATGTGATCGCATAGTGACTGGCAGGCTGCGGGCATTCGGGGGCGGCGACGCGGCATTGATAAGGAGCAGTGTAGGAAATGCAGGCGTGTCATGGGCGCTTTCAAGGTGGCCAAAAGAAGTCACCTGTGATTCCTGCGACGGGAGACATGACACCAGACCACCTGCACACGAATGCTACCATGCTGGGTGGCCTTGCCCTGTGCTGGGTAGCCCTCAGCATGCGATTTTATCAGTCGCATAATTTTAGTACGTGCGGGGGTGTCAGACTACATGGCACTGGATAGTCAGAACACTGCAAGCGGCATGGGTGAGAGAAGGGAAGGAGCTCCTATATAGATGTGACTGTATGTAGGGGTATGTTTGTAAATTTTGACAGGGCACTCCCACTCGCGGCCTGCAGTGTCCAGTGCTGTGGAGGGATAGGCAGCCCTACTGCTTGAAACGAGCTGTGCATGCCGCTAGTGGGCCACGATACAGGGGTATGACTTGTGGACAGTCTCCCTTGCATGCACACAAGGGTCTGATCCCTGCATCCTAAATGTTGCAATTTAGGCCTCCGCAAAACCTTAATCCAGCTCTGGGGCCACTGGACATGAAAAGTATGTTTACATTTGATCTCATACAAGCTTATGTCTCTACTAGGCTGGGCTCAGACATGCCACCTGCTGTTGTACAGGTCGAGTCTGGGTTTTCCTGAACTATTTCCTCATTGCTCCTAATTTTATTTTGAACGTTGTTTTGCTGTGCTAGATGGGTAGCTTTGCTCCTTCAATGTTATAACGCTGTTTTCCGGTGTTGGGGTAAATTTACTAAGGTGGGAGTTTTTTTTAGAACAGGTAATGTTGCCTATAGCAACCAATCAGGTTCTATCTATTATCTTCTATAATAGGGGTGGCCAACAGGCGGCCCGCGGACCGATCCTGCCTGGCCCGCTGTGCCCCACCAGAGTGCAATGACAAGCGGCCCGACATGCCACTTGTCATTGCACTGCTCTCAGACGCGGCGCCGCTGAAGAAATCCCGGTCACGTCACAGGGTCAGCTGACCGGGATTTCCTCTGTTATCATGTGCTGGGCGGCACGGGGGCGGGCACTGCAGTGAGCAGGAGCGGCGGCCGAGAAGCAGCGGCCAGTGAGGAGAGGAAGCGGCGGCCAGTGAGGAGAAGCGGCGGGCAGCGAGCGGGAGCAGGAGAGACCACATCAGCAGTGACTCCGGCCGGCAGCAGCGCGGATCATCGGACAGCGGGGATCGTCTGCCACTGTGACAAACAAGTAAACCCCCTGTCCAGCCAGCCCCTGGATCACTGCTTAAGCTGCCATATAGGTTTAGGGGTGGGGAGGGAGGGGAGTTAAAAACTGCAATATGGGTTTAGGGGAGGGGGGGTGAAGGGGGGTAGGGACTGTCTGCCGTAATGTGTAAAAACGGGGGCGCTGTCTGCCGTAATGTGTAAAAACGGGGGCGCTGTCTGCCGTAATGTATAAAAACGGGGGCGCTGTCTGCCGTAATGTGTAAAAAGGGGACGCTGTCTGCCGTAATGTGTAAAAAGGGCACGCTGTCTGCCGTAATGTGTAAAAAGGGATCTCTTTTTGAGTATTTTGTGTGTGGCCCTCGAATATTCGCTGGAAGTGTTAAGCGGCCCCCCAGCTGAAATAATTGCCCACCCCTGTTCTAGAAGCAGCTAGATAAATGTTAAGTAGAATCTGATTGGTTGCTATAAGCAACATCAATAGTTCTAAAAAATTCCCACCTTAGTAAATTTACCCGCGTTGAGTGCCGATTACTTTGGATTTTTTCTTAAATGTGTGTGTGTGTGTGTGTGTGTGTGTGTGTGTGTGTGTGTGTGTGTGTGTGTGTGTGTGTGTGTGTGTGTGTGTGTGTGGTTATTTGAATGTTCCATAGTATATGACATTCTCTCACTATTTCTGGGTATATCCTGTGTAAGTGTTTGTACTTGCCTTTTCTGTATGATGAACTGTTCTCATTCACTGTCCACGGAGTGATCGTCTCTCTTCTTATTTTGTACTTATTTGAAAAGTTTAAGTAAAACAATAAAACAAAAATACTAAAATGAGTCTAATTTTGTAACTAAATGAACTTAGCCAATAACCACAGTATAAGTATATTAAAGACGCTCAATATTTGCTGAAAATTAGAAAGAAAATAAAAAAACACCAATATGTGCTTTATGCTTGGTGATGGAACTTGGTGTGATCCCAACAGGGTGACAGCAGCTATGAATGTGACTGTTAGGCCACACAGATGTCCTTAACCAAAGTTGCTGATTTATAGGTAACAGTAGGTAACTGTATGCAGTGGTAATAGACTAACAGGGTTCCCAACGCAGGGAAGCTAAGTAATGTGCATCCGCAGAATACTGTGATGCTCTATACAGTGCATACACAGTAGTGCATCAAGTTGGAGGTCGCACCTCCCTGCTGACTCTAGGTCTTAGTGCCTGGAGTGTATCAGAGAAGAGACAGTCCCAGAGCGCAATGCTGTCTAACAATTTATTTAAAGGTGGGTACACACTAGGCTATATGAACGACGTCGCCTAGTGTTTCCACTCACGGGCCGGTCGGCAGGGCATACACACTGAGCGATATGACGTCCATATCGCTCCGTGATGTCATGCAGTGGCTGGGCCGTACAGGCAGCTCTTAGACGACAGTCCACATTGAGCTGCCTGCATGGCCAACAGCAAGGGTCGTTAACGACCTGCGGGGCCCCGCATCGCTGGTTGTCCGCGATATACACACTTGCCGATAAAGTAAGTGACGTCGCTCAGGAAGGGTGAAAATGAGCAACGTCGCTCATTTTCTCAGCAAGTGTGTAATGCACCTTAAGTCTAAGCTAATGTTATTTGTATCACCCAGGGCAGGGTATACAAGATAGACTGGTGAATGTGATTTGTTTTTGAAGCATTATATTATTTCAGAAATCCGATACATTATAATTGAAAATCACTAAAACAAAGATTTTGTGGATACATTGAAGGCTTTATTTTTCTCTGACGTCCTAGTGGATGCTGGGAACTCCGTAAGGACCATGGGGAATAGCGGCTCCGCAGGAGTCTGGGCACATCTAAAGAAAGCTTTAGGATCACCTGGTGTGCACTGGCTCCTCCCCCTATGACCCTCCTCCAAGCCCCAGTTAGATCTCTGTGCCCGAACGAGAAGGGTGCACACTAGGGGCTCTCCTGAGCTCTTTGTGAAAGTTTTAGTTTAGGTTTATTATTTTCAGTGAGACCTGCTGGCAACAGGCTCACTGCATCGAGGGACTAAGGGGAGAAGAAGCGAACTCACCTGCGTGCAGAGTGGATTGGGCTTCTTGGCTACTGGACATTAGCTCCAGAGGGACGATCACAGGTTCAGCCTGGATGGGTCCCGGAGCCGCGCCGCCGGCCCCCTTACAGAGCCAGAAGAGCGAAGAGGTCCGGAAAATCGGCGGCAGAAGACGATCCTGTCTTCAGATAAGGTAGCGCACAGCACCGCAGCTGTGCGCCATTGCTCTCAGCACACTTCACACTCCGGTCACTGAGGGTGCAGGGCGCTGGGGGGGCAGCGCCCTGAGACGCAATAAATCGATAAAAACCTTATATGGCTAAAATAAATGCATCACATATAACTCCTGGGCTATATGGATGCATTTAACCCCTGCCAAAACATACAGAAAAACGGATGATAAGGACGCCGAGAAAGGGGCAGAGCCTATCTCCTCAGCACACTGGCGCCATTTTCCCTCACAGCTCAGTTGGAGGGAAGCTCCCTGGCTCTCCCCTGCAGTCACTACACTACAGAAAGGGGTTAAAAAAAGAGAGGGGGGCACAAATTAGGCGCAGTATAAACAATACAGCAGCTATAAAGGGAAAAACACTTATATAAGGTTATCCCTGTATATATATAGCGCTCTGGTGTGTGCTGGCAAACTCTCCCTCTGTCTCCCCAAAGGGCTAGTGGGGTCCTGTCCTCTATCAGAGCATTCCCTGTGTGTGTGCTGTGTGTCGGTACGTTTGTGTCGACATGTATGAGGAGAAAAATGATGTGGAGACGGAGTAGAGTGTCTGTAATAGTGTTGTCACCCCCTAGGGGGTCGACACCTGAGTGGATGTACTGTTGAAATTGCGTGACAGTGTCAACTTTGTATTAAAGACAGTGGTTGACATGAGACAGCCGGCTACTCAGCTTGTGCATGTCCAGACGTCTCATACAGGGGCTCTAAAGCGCCCGTTACCTCAGATACAGACGCCGACACGGATACTGACTCCTGTGTCGACGGTGAAGAGACAACCGTGATTTCCAATAGGGCCACACATTGCATGATTGAGGCAATGGAAAATGTTTACACTTTTCTGATAATATGAATACCACCAAAAAAAGGGGTATTATGTTTGGTGAGGAAAAACTTCCTGTAGTTTTCCTGAATCTGAGAAATAAAATGAGGTGTGTGATGATGCGTGGGTTTCCCCCCGATAACAATTGATAATTTCTAAAAAGTTATTGGCAGTATACCTTTTCCCGCCAGAGGTTAGGGTGCGTTGGGAAACACCCCCTAGGGGGGATAAGGCGCTCACACGCTTGTAAGAACAAGGGCTCTATCCTCTCCTGAGATGGCCGCCCTTAAGGATCCTGCTGATAGAAAGCAGGAGGGTATCCTAAAATGTATTTACACACATACTGGTGTTATACTGCGACCAGCAATCGCCTCAGCCTGGATGTGCAGTGCTGGGTTGGCGTGGTCGGATTCCCTGACTGGAAATATTGATATCCTAGATAAGGACAGTATATTATTGCCTATAGAGCAATTAAAAGATGCATTTCTATATATGCATGATGCACAGCGGAATATTTGCCGACTGGCATCAAGTATAAGTGCGTTGTCCAATTCTACCAGTAAAGTGGTCAGGTGATGCGGATTCCAAACGGCATTTGGAAGTATTGCCTTAAAAAAAAGGGGATGTACCCCTGGTCGCCTCTCAAAATAAGACGCCGTATTATCAGGCGCAGTCCTGGTTGGCAAGCGGACAAAAGGGTTCCTCTTTTCTGCACGTGACAGAGGGAGAGGAAAATGGCTGCAGAGATCAGCCAGTTCCCAGGAACAGAAACCCTTTTCTGCCTCTGCCAAGCCCTCAGTATGACGCTAGGGCTTTACAAGTTCAGGCACGGTGGGGGCCCGTTCTCAATGAATTTCAGTGCGCAGTGGGCTCACTCGCAAGTAGACCCCTGGATCCTTCAGGTAATATTTTCAGGGGTACAAATTGGAATTCGAGACGTATTCCCCTCGCCGTTTCCAAAAGTCTGTTTTACCGACGTCTCCCGCTGACAGGGAGGCAGTTTTGGAAGCCATTCACAAGCTGTATTCTCAGCAGGTGATAATTACGGTACCCCTCCTGCAACAGGGAACGGGGTATTATTCCACACTATTGTGGTACCGAAGCCAGACGGCTCGGTGAGACCGATTTTAAAATCTAAAATCTAAAATCTTTGAACACTTACATACAGAGGTTCAAATTCAAAATTGAGTCACTCAGAGCAGTAATTGCAAACCTGGAAGAAGGGGACTACATGATGTCTCGGGACATCAAGGATGCTTACCTTCATGTCAAAATTTACCCTTCTCACCAAGGGTATCTCAGGTTATGGTACAGAACTGTCACTATCAGTTCAGACGCTGCCGTAGGGATGGTCCACGGCACCCCGGGTCTTTACTGAAGTAATGACCGAAATGATGATATTCCTTCGAAGGAAGGGAATTTTAGTTATCCTTTACTTGGACGATTCCCTGATAAGGGTAAGATCCAGGGAACAGTTGGAGATCGGTGTAGCACTATCTCAGGTAGTGTTGCGGCAGCACGATTGGATTCTCAATATTCCAAAATCGCAGCTGGTTCCGACGACTTGTCTTCTGTTCCTAGGGATGATCCTGGACACAGTCCAGAAAGAAGGTGTTTCTCCAGGAGGAGAAAGCCAGGGAGTTATCCGAGCTAGTCAGGAACCTCCTAAAACCGAACCAAGTCTCAGTGCATCAATGCACAAGGGTTCTGGGTAAAAATGGTGGCTTCCTACGAAGCAATCCCATTCGGCAGATTCCACGCAAGACTTTCCAGTGGAACCTACTGGACAAATGGTCCGGGTCGCATCTTCAGATGCATCAGCGGATAACCCTGTCACCAGGGACAAGGGTATCCCTCCTGTGGTGGTTGCAGAGTGCTCATCTTCTAGAGGGCCGCAGATTCGGCATTCAGGACTGGGTCCTGGTGACCACGGATGCCAGCCTGCGAGGCTGGGGAGCAGTCACACAGGGAAGGAATATCCAGGGCTTATGGTCAAGCCTGGAGACATCACTTCACATAAATATCCTGAAGCTAAGGGCCATTTACAATGCTCTAAGCTTAGCAAGACCTCTGCTTCAAGGTCAGCCGGTGTTGATCCAGTCGGACAACATTACGGCAGTCACCCACGTAAACAGACAGGGTGCCACAAGAAGCAGGAGGGCAATGGCAGAAGCTGCAAGGATTCTTCGCTGGGCGAAAAACCATGTGATAGCACTGTCAGCAGTTTTCATTCCGGGAGTGGACAACTGGGAAGCAGATTTCCTCAGCACGACCTCCACCCGGGAGAGTAGGGACTTCACCCAGAAGTCTTCCACATGATTAGAAACCGTTGGGAAAAACTCGACAGGTATTGCGCCAGGTCAAGGGACCCTCAGGCAATAGCTGTAGATGCTCTGGTAACACCGTGGGTGTACCAATCAGTGTATGGGTTCCCTCTTCTGCCTCTCATACCCAAGGTACTGAGATTGATAAGATGGAGAGGAGTAAGCACTATATTAGTGGCTCCGGATTGGCCAAGAAGGACTTGGTAACCGGAACTTCAAGAGATGCTCACGGAGGATCCGTGGCCTCTACCTCTAAGAAGGGACCTGCTTCAGCGGGGACCTTGTCTGTTCCAAGACTTGCCGCGGCTGCGTTGACGGCATGGCGGTTGAACGCCGGATCCTGAAGGAAAAAGGCATTCCGGATGAAGTCATCCCTATCCTGATCAAGGCCGGGAAGGATGTAACCGCAAAATATTATCACCGCATTTGGCGAAAATATGTTGCGTGGTGCGAGGCCAGTAAGGCTCGACGGAGGAAATTCAACTGGGTCGATTCCTACATTTCCTGAAAACAGGAGTATCTATGGGCCTGAAATTGGGGTCCATTAAGGTTCAAATTTCGGCTCTGTCGATTTTCTTCCAAAAAAAGAACTAGCTTCAGTCCCTGAAGTTCAGACGTTTGTTAAAGGGGTACTGCATATACAGCCTCCTTTTGTGCCTTCAGTGGCACTTTGGGATCTCAAGGTGGTTTTTGGGTTCCAAAAGTCACATTGGTTTGACCCACTTAAATCTGTGGAGTTAAAATATCTCACAAAAAAAAAAAAAGTGGTCATGCTGTTGGCTCTGGCCTGGGCCAGGCGCGTGTCAGAATTGGTGGCTTTATCCTGTAAAAGCCCTTATCTGATTTTCCATTCAGACAGGGCGGAATTGAGGACTCGTCCTCAGTTTCTCCCTAAGGTGGTTTCAGCGTTCACCTGAACCAAACCTATTGTGGTGCCTGCGGCTACTAGGGACTTGGAGGACTCCAAGTTGCTAGACGTTGTCAGGACCCGGAAAATATATGTTTCCAGGACGGCTGGAGTCAGGAAATCTGACTCGCTGTTTATCCTGTATGCACCCAACTAGCTGGGTGCTCCTGCTTCTAAGCAGACTATTGCTCGTTGGATTTGTAGTACAATTCAGCTTGCACATTCTGTGGCAGGCCTGCCACAGCCAAAAAATCTGTAAATGCCCACTCCACAAGGAAGGTGGGCTCATCTTGGGCAGCTGCCCGAGGGGTCTCGGCTTTACAACTTTGCCGAGCAGTTACTTGGTCAGGAGCAAATACGTTTGTAAAATTCTACAAATTTGATACCCTGGCTGAGGAGGACCGGGAGTTCTCTCATTGGGTGCTGCAGAGTCATCCGCACTCTCCCGCCCGTTTGGGAGCTTTGGTATAATCCCCATGGTCCTTACGGAGTTCCCAGCATCCACTAGGACGTCAGAGAAAATAAGAATTTACTTACCGATAATTCTATTTCTCGTAGTCCGTAGTGGATGCTGGGCGCCCATCCCAAGTGCGGATTGTCTGCAATACTGGTACATAATTATTGTTACCAAAAAATTCGGGTTATTGCTGTAGTGAGCCATCTTTTCTAGAGGCTCCTCTATTATCATGCTGTTAACTGGGTTCAGATCACAAGTTGTACAGTGTGATTGGTGTGGCTGGTATGAGTCTTACCCGGGATTCAAAATCCTTCCTTATTGTGTACGCTCGTCCGGGCACAGTATCCTAACTGAGGCTTGGAGGAGGGTCATAGGGGGAGGAGCCAGTGCACACCAGGTGATCCTAAAGCTTTCTTTAGATGTGCCCAGACTCCTGCGGAGCCGCTATTCCCCATGGTCCTTACGGAGTTCCCAGCATCCACTACGGACTACGAGAAATAGAATTATCGGTAAGTAAATTCTTATTTTACACTTGTGGACCTTTATTATAGCTCAGAGCAACACATTTTTTTTTTTTTTTTTTGTGCTGTTCTCATATACCATTCTATGTTGTTAATAAGGGTGTTCATCGTGAACTGGTGAAATAGGTCCTGTTAGCTTGTCAAGTAGGTGCTTAATTAGTTGGGTACGAAATTCCGCTGTCGGTATCAGTCAGAAGACTGACAACAGAATCACAATATTTTAACCCTACACCTATCCCTAACTTATACCCCTTTTACACTCGCACAGCCGGGTCACTCCCGGGACTGACCCCTTTCACACTGCACTAAGACCTGGGATCGACCCGGGACAGCCCCATTTACTCTGATCCCGGGATATCCCTGAAAATGCATATGTATGTCATTAGAAATGGCCTTTTTCTGGCTCACATAGATGAGGTCACAATACTCAACAAAGGGAGGGGAGGGGAGGGGTGGGGTCACAGCATTGCTGCAGTCATGACCGACGGAGTACCAGTGTGTATGCCGGAGCTCGTGATTCTTTCTGCTTTGCAGATGTTTCATACAGCCAGTGACAGCATGATGCAGCTTGTCACACTGTGCAGTATACTGCACATATATTTTAGGAGGAGGACGCAATTTATGGTGGATAGGGCTGCTAGTCGCCGCCAATATTTGCGTAGGAGGAGAGCCCTCATATCATCCAGGATGAGTACCATCCTGAGCGTGAGTATGGGGCCTAACCGCTCATTTTGGTCCAGAGATCGCCGGCATGGAGAAGCCTTTATGAGGACCGTGGAAGCTTACCAGGATGATGAGTGGATGGCTAACTTCCGTGTGTCTCGTGCAACCTTTGATTACATCCTGGACTTACCCCAGCACTTGACATGCAGACCACCAGGCTTAGGAGACCCATCGAGGCACGCAGGAGGCTAGCTATTGCATTGTGGTGGTATGCTACCCCAGGAGAGTACCGCTCAGTCTCATGCTTGTTCGGTGTTGCGATCTCCACCTGCTGTGTCATAGTCCACCAGGTGACTCAAGCAATTGTGTCTACCTTATACAAGCGCTTCATATCTCTACCACAAGGACAGCGCTTACAGGATACCATCAAAGGATTTGTGAAGCGAGGCTATCCGCAGTGTGGAGGAGCGATTGATGGGACACACATCCCCATTATTGCCCCACGTGACAACCATGCTGACTATTTTAATAGGAAAGGCTGGCACTCCATCATATTACAGGCTGTTTTGGACCACAAATATTGGTAAGTGTTTATTTTTGGGGTGGTGGGATGAGTTGCATGTGTGTGTTTTACATTCTAACTTTTTGAAATTTTAATGTTCTTTAGTTTCCTAGATGTGTTTATTGGCTGGCCAAGCCGATCTCATGACTCCCGAGTTCTTGCCAATTCTGACCTGTTCAACATCGTAGAGGAAAATCAGGGTGGCTGGCTGTACCCCAAAGAGTATGCAAAGATTGTGAATGGGGTGGAGATCCCTGTTCACATCATCAGGGATGCTGCATACCCTTTACGCCCCTGGATTATGAAAGGCTACACCCAACAGGTCCAGTTAACCCCAGAGAAACAAACCTATACTCACACCCTGAGTTCAGCAAGGATGGTGTTAGAGAACGCCTTTGGCAGGTTAAAAGGAAGATGGCGTTGTTTGATGAAGCGCAATCATGTTGACCTAAAGACCATGCCTAATGTAGTAGCTGTGTGCTGTATACTGCACAACATCTGTGAACTGAAAAATGAAGTATTCCTTCCTGAGTGAACTGTGCAGGACCCTGAGGTTATAAACCCACTTGTGGAAGGTGCTTTGTTTGGGGCTGCCTCAAACTCCGCTGCAGAACAAATACGTCACACTATTACGTCTAACCTTGCAGCACTGGTACAATAGTGTTTAAGAGTCAGCCTGACATGTTTGGTTAATTAAAACATTTTTATTTTGTATTCCACCTTTGAACTCTGTGTTCATTTTTTATGCTTTCCAAAAAAAACACATATCCAGCAACTGTGTATATATGGAGAAACAATGTTGTAGAAAACAAAGAAAACATGGTCTACTGATACGCACATTTGGGTATATTGGGGGTCATTCCGAGTTGTTCGCTCGTTGCCGATTTTCGCAACGGAGCGATTAAGGCAAAAATGTGCATGCGCATGGTTCGCAGTGCGCATGCGGTTAGTATTTTAACACAAAACTTAGTAGATTTACTCACGTCCGAACGAAGAATTTTCATCGTTGAAGTGATCGGAGTGTGATTGACAGGAAGTGGGTGTTTCTGGGCGGAACCTGGCTGTTTTCTGGGAGTGTGCGGGAAAAACGCAGGCGTGTCAGGGAAAAACGCGGGTGTGTCTGGAGAAACGGGGGAGTGGCTGGCAGAACGTAGGGCGTGTTTGTGACGTCAAACCAGGAACGAAACGGGCTGAGCTAATCGCAGTGTAGGAGTAAGTCTCGAGCTACTCAGAAACTGCTAAGAAATTTCTATTCGCAATTCTGCTAATCTTTCGTTCGCAATTCTGCTAAGCTAAAATACACTCCCAGAGGGCGGCGGCTTAGCGTGTGCAATGCTGCTAAAATCAGCTAGCGAGCGAACAACTCGGAATCACCCCCATTATGCATAGATTTGCAAACAAGTTTTGATTGTCATAAAAAACACACACACTGATTTAACCACAGTGTCCCTGCAGTATATTATTACTGTGTACAAATTAAATAAAAAGTGCTTGAATGTAGACACGGGGGGTCATTCCGAGTTGTTCGCTCGTTATTTTTTTGTCGCAACGGAGCGAATAGTCGCTAATGCGCATGCGCAATGTCCGCAGTGCGACTGCGCCAAGTAAATTTGCTATGCAGGTAGGAATTTTACTCACGGCATTACAAGTTTTTTTCTTCGTTCTGGTGATCGTAATGTGATTGACAGGAAGTGGGTGTTTCTGGGCGGAAACAGGCCGTTTTATGGGAGTGTGTGAAAAAACGCTACAGTTTCTGGGAGAAACGCAGGAGTGGCTGGAGAAACGGAGGAGTGTCTTGGTGAACGCTGGGTGTGTTTGTGACGTCAAACCAGGAACGACAAGCACTGAACTGATCGCAGATGCCGAGTAAGTCTGGAGCTACTCAGAAACTGCTAAGACGTGTCTATTCGCAATTCTGCTAATCTTTCGGTCGTAATTTTGATAAGCTAAGATTCACTCCCAGTAGGCGGCGGCTTAGCGTGTGCAAAGCTGCTAAAAGCAGCTTGCGAGCGAACAACTCGGAATGACCCCCACTATACAAAACAGTACAGAACATAGAAAACCAATGAATAGAATGCACAAACAGTTGTGCATAAACACTAACCACAATGTGGTTATTTAACAACAATTGAAATTTCACTGTGAGTGATAATTTGCAGCAGCCAAACAGCTCCTAACTCCCATCTGTTTGTAAACTAACATCTGGGAGCTGTTTGGATGCTGCAAGTTATCACTTACAATGAAATGGATCACTCCTAGAAAAACTTCACGGCAAATTGTGTAATACAGTAAACTCTGAGGTTTGGACGCTAGATGGTGAAGTATTTGGGCATAGTATGGGCCAGGTTTAAATGTGGAAAAACCCTGCTCAGGGTATTGTGAGTTGTGGTGTTGGGTTGGTGCTCTTGAGGTATTGCTCAAACGTTCAAAAAACGCCATGTTCAGTTGCTGGAATTCCCTGTGACGCTCATACTGCTCTCTACTCATGCGTTCCTGCATTGTCATGACTTGGGTAAGAAATGCATCATGCATTTTTGGCGTTCGGCCTCTAGAAACCTGTCGAGCCTTGCATCCTCCTGTGCGGACATTGCAGCGTCCATCTCTCTGAGTTGGTCAACAAGGACATTTGACATGGCCTTAGCTACTTGCTCCGCTTTGCTCGGTTTCTTCCTTCTAGGCGGTATAAAAAATAAGAATTTACTTACCGATAATTCTATTTCTCGGAGTCCGTAGTGGATGCTGGGGTTCCTGAAAGGACCATGGGGAATAGCGGCTCCGCAGGAGACAGGGCACAAAAAGTAAAGCTTTTCCAGATCAGGTGGTGTGCACTGGCTCCTCCCCCTATGACCCTCCTCCAGACTCCAGTTAGGTACTGTGCCCGGACGAGCGTACACAATAAGGGAGGATTTTGAATCCCGGGTAAGACTCATACCAGCCACACCAATCACACCGTACAACTTGTGATCTAAACCCAGTTAACAGTATGATAACAGAGGAGCCTCTGAAAGATGGCTCCCTAAACAATAACCCGAATTAGTTAACAATAACTATGTACAAGTATTGCAGATAATCCGCACTTGGGATGGGCGCCCAGCATCCACTACGGACTCCGAGAAATAGAATTATCGGTAAGTAAATTCTTATTTTCTCTATCGTCCTAGTGGATGCTGGGGTTCCTGAAAGGACCATGGGGATTATACCAAAGCTCCCAAACGGGCGGGAGAGTGCGGATGACTCTGCAGCACCGAATGAGAGAACTCCAGGTCCTCTTTTGCCAGGGTATCAAATTTGTAGAATTTTACAAACGTGTTCTCCCCTGACCACGTAGCTGCTCGGCAGAGTTGTAATGCCGAGACCCCTCGGGCAGCCGCCCAAGATGAGCCCACCTTCCTTGTGGAATGGGCCTTAACAGATTTAGGCTGTGGCAGGCCTGCCACAGAATGTGCAAGTTGAATTGTGTTACAAATCCAACGAGCAATCGACTGCTTAGAAGCAGGCGCACCCAACTTGTTGGGTGCATACAGTATAAACAGCGAGTCAGATTTTCTGACTCCAGCCGTCCTTGAAATGTATATTTTTAAAGCTCTGACAACGTCCAACAACTTGGAGTCCTCCAAGTCGCTTGTAGCCGCAGGCACTACAATAGGCTGGTTCAGGTGAAACGCTGATACCACCTTAGGGAGAAAATGCGGACGCGTCCGCAGCTCTGCCCTATCCGAATGGAAAATTAAATAAGGGCTTTTATAAGATAAAGCCGCCAGTTCAGATACTCTCCTGGCGGAAGCCAGGACCAGTAACATAGTCACTTTCCATGTGAGATATTTCAAATCCACATTTTTTAGTGGTTCAAACCAATGGGATTTGAGGAAATCTAAAACTACATTTAGATCCCACGGTGCCACCGGAGGCACCACAGGAGGCTGTATATGCAGTACTCCTTTGACAAAAGTCTGGACCTCAGGGACTGAGGCCAATTCTTTTTGGAAGAATATTGACAGGGCCGAAATTTGACCTTAATAGATCCCAATTTGAGACCCATAGACAATCCTGATTGCAGGAAATGTAGGAAACGACCCAGTTGAAATTCCTCCGTCGGAGCACTCCGATCCTCGCACCACGCAACATATTTCCGCCAAATGCGGTGATAATGCTTCGCAGTGACTTCCTTTCTTGCCTTAATCAAGGTAGGAATGACTTCTTCTGGAATGCCTTTTCCTTTTAGGATCTGGCGTTCAACCGCCATGCCGTCAAACGCAGCCGCGGTAAGTCTTGAAAGAGGCAGGGACCCTGTTGAAGCAGGTCCCTTCTCAGAGGTAGAGGCCACGGATCGTCCGTGACCATCTCTTGAAGTTCCGGGTACCAAGACCTTCTTGGCCAATCCGGAGCCACTAGTATCGTTCTTACTCCGCTTTGCCGTATGATTCTCAATACCTTTGGTATGAGAGGCAGAGGAGGAAACACATACACCGACTGGTTCACCCAAGGTGTTACCAGCGCGTCCACAGCTATTGCCTGCGGATCTCTTGACCTGGCGCAATACCTGTCCAGTTTTTTGTTGAGGCGAGACGCCATCATGTCCACCATTGGTCTTTCCCAATGGTTTATTAGCATGTGGAAAACTTCTGGATGAAGTCCCCACTCTCCCGGGTGAAGATCGTGTCTGCTGAGGAAGTCTGCTTCCCAATTGTCCACTCCCGGGATGAACACTGCTGACAGTGCTATCACGTGATTCTCCGCCCAGCGAAGGATCCTGGCAGCTTCTGCCATTGCACTCCTGCTTCTTGTGCCGCCCTGTCTGTTTACATGGGCGACTGCCGTGATGTTGTCCGACTGGATCAACACCGGTCTTCCTTGAAGCAGAGGTTCCGCCTGGCTTAGAGCATTGTAGATTGCTCTTAGTTCCAGAATGTTTATGTGAAGAGACTTTTCCAGGCTCGACCACACTCCCTGGAAGTTTCTTCCTTGTGTGACTGCTCCCCAGCCTCTCAGGCTGGCGTCCGTGGTCACCAGGATCCAATCCTGTATGCCGAATCTGCGACCCTCCAATAGATGAGCCCTCTGCAACCACCACAGAAGAGATACCCTTGTCCTTGGAGACAGGGTTATCCGCAGGTGCATCTGAAGATGCGACCCTGACCATTTGTCCAACAGATCCCTTTGGAAAATTCTTGCATGGAATCTGCCGAATGGAATTGCTTCGTAAGAAGCCACCATTTTTCCCAGGACTCTTGTGCATTGATGTACAGACACCTTTCCTGGTTTTAGGAGGTTCCTGACCAGGTCGGATAACTCCTTGGCTTTTTCCTCGGGAAGAAAAACCTTTTTCTGAACCGTGTCCAGAATCATCCCTAGGAACAGCCGACGAGTTGTCGGCATTAATTGGGATTTTGGAATATTCAGAATCCATCCGTGCTGCTTTAGCACCTCTTGAGATAGTGCTAATCCCATCTCTAGCTGTTCTCTGGACCTTGCCCTTATTAGGAGATCGTCCAAGTATGGGATAATTAATACGCCTTTTCTTCGAAGAAGAATCATCATCTCGGCCATTACCTTTGTAAAGACCCGAGGTGCCGTGGACAAACCAAACGGCAGCGTCTGAAACTGATAGTGACAGTTTTGTACAACGAACCTGAGGTACCCCTGGTGTGAGGGGTAAATTTGGAACGTGGAGATACGCATCCTTGATGTCCAAGGATACCATAAAGTCCCCTTCTTCCAGGTTCGCTATCACTGCTCTGAGTGACTCCCTCTTGAACTTGAACTTCTTTATGTACAGGTTCAAGGACTTCAGATTTAGAATAGGCCTTACCGAGCCATCTGGCTTCGGTACCACAAATAGAGTGGAATAATACCCCTTCCCTTGTTGTAGAAGAGGTACCTTGACTATCACCTGCTGAGAGTACAGCTTGTGAATGGCTTCCAAAACCGTCTCCCTTTCGGAGGGGGACGTTGGTAAAGCAGACTTCAGGAAACGGCGAGGTGGATCTGTCTCTAATTCCAACCTGTACCCCTGAGATATTATCTGCAGGATCCAGGGATCTACCTGCGAGTGAGCCCACTGCGCGCTGTAATTTTTGAGACGACCGCCCACCGTCCCCGAGTCCGCTTGAGAAGCCCCAGCGTCATGTTGAGGCTTTTGTAGAAGCCGGGGAGGGATTCTGTTCCTGGGAAGGAGCTGCCTGTTGCTGTCTCTTCCCTCGACCTCTGCCTCGTGGCAGATATGAATAGCCCTTTGCTCTCTTATTTTTAAAGGAACGAAAGGGCTGCTGAATCCGCATCGCCTGTCCACTGTCGCGTCCATAAAGCTCTTCTGGCCGAAATGGACATAGCACTTACCCGTGATGCCAGTGTGTAGATATCCCTCTGTGCATCACGCATATAAAGAAATGCATCCTTTATTTGTTCTAACGACAGTAAAATATTGTCCCTGTCCAGGGTATCAATATTTTCAATCAGGGACTCTGACCAAACTACCCCAGCACTGCACATCCAAGCAGTCGCTATAGCTGGTCGTAGTATAACACCTGCATGTGTGTATATACTTTTTTGGATATTTTCCATCCTCCTATCTGATGGATCTTTAAGTGCGGCCGTCTCAGGAGAGGATAACGCCACTTGTTTAGATAAGCGTGTTAGCGCCTTGTCCACCCT
This sequence comes from Pseudophryne corroboree, assembly GCF_028390025.1. Taxonomy (NCBI): domain Eukaryota; kingdom Metazoa; phylum Chordata; class Amphibia; order Anura; family Myobatrachidae; genus Pseudophryne; species Pseudophryne corroboree. The sequence goes on from NC_086451.1 coordinate 69,802,892, forward strand.
AGGAGGTGTTTCCCAGCGCTCCCTAACCTCTGGCGGGAAAGGGTATAATGCCAATAATTTCTTTGAAATTATCAGCTTTTTATCAGGGGCAACCCACGCTTCATCACACACGTCATTTAATTCTTCTGATTCAGGAAAAACTATAGGTAGTTTTTTCACACCCCACATAATACCCTGTTTAGTGGTACCTGTAGTATCAGCTAAATGTAACGCCTCCTTCATTGCCAAAATCATATAACGTGTGGCCCTACTGGAAAATACGGTTGATTCGTCACCGTCACCACTGGAATCAGTGCCTGTGTCTGGGTCTGTGTCGACCGACTGAGGCAAAGGGCGTTTCACAGCCCCTGACGGTGTTTGAGGCTCCTGGACAGGCACTAATTGATTGTCCGGCCGCCTCATGTCGTCAAACGACTGCTTAAGCGAGTTGACGCTATCCCGTAATTCCACAAATAAAGGCATCCATTCTGGTGTCGACCCCCTAGGAGGTGACATCCCCATATTTGGCAATTGCTCCGCCTCCACACCAATATCGTCCTCATACATGTCGACACACACGTACCGACACACAGCAGACACACAGGGAATGCTCTACACGAAGACAGGACCCACTAGCCCTTTGGGGAGACAGAGGGAGAGTCTGCCAGCACACACCAAAAAAACGCTATATATGACAGGGATAGCCTTATAATAAGTGCTCCCTTATAGCTGCTTTATATATATCAAAATATTGCCATTAAATTTGCCCCCCCCTCTCTGTTTTACCCTGTTTCTGTAGTGCAGTGCAGGGGAGAGACCTGGGAGCCGTCCTGACCAGCGGAGCTGTGAGAGGAAATGGCGCCGTGTGCTGAGGAGATAGGCCCCACCCCTTTTTCGGCGGCCTCGTCTCCCGCTATTTTGTGAATCCAGGCAGGGGTTAAATATCTCCATATAGCCTCTGGGGGCTATATGTGAGGTATTTTTAGCCTTTTAATAGGTTTTCATTTGCCTCCCAGGGCGCCCCCCCCCAGCGCCCTGCACCCTCAGTGACTGCGTGTGAAGTGTGCTGAGAGGAAAATGGCGCACAGCTGCAGTGCTGTGCGCTACCTTTAGAAGACTGCAGGAGTCTTCAGCCGCCGATTCTGGACCTCTTCTTACTTCAGCATCTGCAAGGGGGCCGGCGGCGCGGCTCCGGTGACCATCCAGGCTGTACCTGTGATCGTCCCTCTGGAGCTGATGTCCAGTAGCCAAGAAGCCAATCCATCCTGCACGCAGGTGAGTTCACTTCTTCTCCCCTCTGTCCCTCGTTGCAGTGATCCTGTTGCCAGCAGGAATCACTGTAAAATAAAAAACCTAAGCTAAACTTTCTCTAAGCAGCTCTTTATGAGAGCCACCTAGAATTGCACCCTTCTCGGCCGGGCACAAAAATCTAACTGGAGTCTGGAGGAGGGTCATAGGGGGAGGAGCCAGTGCACACCACCTGATCTGGAAAAGCTTTACTTTTTGTGCCCTGTCTCCTGCGGAGCCGCTATTCCCCATGGTCCTTTCAGGAACCCCAGCATCCACTAGGACGATAGAGAAATAGCAGCGTTTGCAAACGTGTTTGTGGCATTAACCCACCTACACACTAGCTTGTCTGCAACATTGATCTATATATAAAAATGCAAAGCCCCCCTGGGTGGGGGCAGAAATTGCAAAGCGTACTGTTTTTCTGCGAAGTTGGGGTGACGGTGACGGCACTTTGCACAGTCCCACTGTCACTGGTCTGAGCATCCACGACGTCATCAATGGTGGTTGTTATGCTGTCGTTGTTTCTAGATGTGTTGATGGACGGGTGGGAGGATGTGTCATGTGGTTCCGGTATAAAAGATAGATAGTGTCTAGTTAGACAGTCAATACATAGACACCATATGTTAGACAGACATTAGGTCGACAGTGTCAAAAGGTCGACATTAAAAAGGTAGACAGGGCAAAAGGTGGACAGGGTCAAAAAGTCGACATGAAAATGGTCGACATAAAAAAGGTAGACACCATGTTTTTTGCATTTTTGTGGTTTGTGTGGATAGTTTTGCCATGTGGGATCCCCAATTGTAGAAAGGCATACCCTCGCGGGGCTCGCTTCGCTCGCCATGCTTAGGGCACAGTGGCTCGCTACGCTCGCCACAAGGTTTATAACCAACTCTATGCCGACATGGATAGAGAAAGTATGAACTAGTCCAAAAAAATGTAAAAAAACAAAAATTGTCTATCTTTTTTTATGTCAACCATTTTCATGTCGACCTTTTTACCATGTCGACCTTTTGACCTCTCAACCTTTTGTACTGCCTACCTTTTTCATGTCGACCTTTTGACCCTGTCGACCTTATGTCTGTCTAACATATGGTGTCTATCTATTGACCGTCTAACTAGACACTGTCTAGCTATCAACCGGATACCGTGTCATGTTCACTGTCCCCAGGTGTGTCGTCAATTAACAGGGGTGATGGCGGGCAGACGTCACTGCTTGTCTGTGTATCTTGTTAAAGCAGATTATTTATCTTATATAATACCCTTTATGAGGTCTAAGAACACTGTACGCTAACTACGTATGAAGTACCGTAAGGGTACGCACGTTGCGTAACAATCGCTTAGCCGTGGTCGAGACGCTCAAGCGTTACGTTCGCTCACGGCCAAGAGATCACTGGCAGGCACGCTATTGGCTGCCGAATACCGTAATGATTCGCTATAGCGATGCGACCGCTCGAGACCACGAGGAGATCACCAGCGGCGCATACGCTCACAATGTAAAACCTTTATATCTAAACCATAAACAGTGTATTATGCAGTAAACCCTTTGTGTAGTGATATGGTGTAAATGCAACACAGTATAACCTTACTAGCTTAAAAGCAGTTTGAGCGTCACCGACGCTCTGAGAATACTTAACTCTATAAGAAATACACAGATACCTGGGCTTAGGGTCCAACGCCTAATATATATATATTTTGAATGATATACTTGCAAAAGAATTAATACAAATACAAATCATACACTACAATATAACATAGACTAACTAACCAGGTAACTACACAGTAAATACAATACAATTAAGTTTAAGAGAAAAATGAGAGAAAGAGAAGAGAGAGAAAGATATGGCCCATAATAACAAGAGAGAAACAGTATGATTACGGAAAAAAACTTACGCACAAAGGAAACGATCGCATGCGCCTCTGGACATCCAGCTCCCGATTTTCAGCAATGATAACCGTTGAAGAGTGAGAGCTGGATGTGATCGGCCTTTCTATTTATGCCCCACACACAATGCAATTCAATGGTCCCTACAATCTCATTGTTCATTGGACACAGGAATTCCTCCTCGCATTATAACAAAAGGTCATAGGTTGATTCATACAGGTGGGCTGTGACTATTTCCAACAGCTCAGGTGGGAGGGAAACTGGGTTTCCCGCCGCATGGGTAATAAAGTGCAAATAAAGTAAATGTTCATAAACTTCTTATGTCCATAACTATTCGCACGAGCGATTGATCTGCTTCAAACCAACACCGGAATATTTCTAATTAAATATTCTTCCGATGGATACTAAACACCACTGTATTACTCCAGTCTGACCCTTCGTATCAAACAAAGAGGGATTTCTCTGTTCATGAACATTCTATATTAACCAAACTTTCAGAATCTATCAAAGGGACCATGATCTACAAAATACATTATATAGTGAAAATATGTAACGATTGAGTCGCACGCTACGATCACATAAACTCTACCGTAAATACGCATACCGTGCGCCTGCGGGTGCCCGCGACTGTGAGTATGCGCACGTACGGGAGAGCGTACGCATGCGCAGCACTGACCTGTGTGAGGTGCAAATATGGTAGTGTGCATAGAGATATTTTTCTGACTTTGACAGTCCACCCTTTGGCAGTCAATAATAACTGCCACCTTCTAAAACATTTCAAAAGAGAAAAATATATGTCAGGGGTTAATACATTTACATGGTTGGGTAGGGGAGGAGAGGAGAAGGTAGGAAAAGGGTATGACCTAGTGAGATAGCAGAAGCATGTGTGTATGAATCCGTGCTTGGGGGTCATGTATCATCGTGCCGTACGTGTTTTAAATCAAGCTTCGAGGTATTGCGAAGTATACATTTGAATTCCTTCTTATCCCGTGGTACGGGTCTGTGGATGGGCTGTCAAACTTTACCGAGCTCTTTTCGGCTTTGGTTGTAACAAAATGGGGGAGCACATTGTAGTTGATGATACATGAATGGGGAAGATATGTGATTGCTGATATCTGTGCCTGTATTCCCTATCGACTATGTGTGTCATTACCTGAGGGTTGTAGAAATGAAGAAAAGACATAATTACGGTAAATGCGGTGGTATTCTATGTCAGGTAAATGTACATTCGTCGATTGAGGTCTTGTTTGGTGTCTGTTGAATGCAGTCTTCTTTGTGCTTTTGCTCATAAGGTGCGAGCAAAAGCTGTCAATGTCCATAGATTTACAAAAGTGTTGGGCTAGCGTAATTTTAAAATTTCTAGGGAAACTGGGGATCCATGGCATAGTTCATCAAAAATCTGTGTATCAGGTTGTCAAAACTTCTTCTTTAATCCCTCTGTTGTCTGTATATCGGCTCATCAAATTCCTCGTCCAAGTGGGTCTTTTTACCTTGGAGGAAACGGAAAAACAGGTGAAAGAAACGGACCGTAGAAATCGCATTTTCATCACATCATTGTTTCTACATTTGGGTCATAAATCAAGTCCATTGGAATTACAGTTTCCTCACCCCTTAAACTCATTACCCTAGTACGACGATTGCACCTCATTAAAGCCTGACCGCATCTAAATATCAAACCAATCGTTATGATAACACCTAAGATACATAGGAGAAACTTCCCAACATCCATTATAACTCCTTGGGCCCATTCTCCTAAACCGGAGAACCAATTTCGCGGGTTCAACCATGACACCCAACCAGTCAGCTCATTACTCACAGCAGCAAGGGTGAGATTGTGTCTTCTGCGAAATTCCCACTTTAGTTGGAGAATATCGTCCATCTTTTGGTCTATGACCTCGACCGGGTCCTCGGTGCTATTCGTAATATATGTGCAACATTTCACGCCGTATTGTGTTGCCAGTGTGACACAATATCCGCCTGTTACTGCTGTGAGGTAATTAAGAACCATTCTATGCTGGACTAGTTCTGTTTTGTAAGCCTGAAGTTCTCTTCCAGTATACCTAAACGTGTCATCATACATTTCAGTGATATTATCTAACAAATTGGCGAGCGCAGAAATGTATTTATAATTCAACACTCCTCTAGCGGTGTGAGTGATATCTAACGCGATTAAGAATTGAATCCCGGTGGATTCACTGATCATGTCAGAGGCCGGGTGCTCTGTTCTTTCTATCAGGTGCCGTTTAACGATGTGCTCGTAATGAGTATGAGTGTAAGGAGTTTGGGCAACACGGTGTATGTCTTTCATTTTGTCATGTGATACAGTCATTACTTCAGGCAGTACTTTTCCAATATAACACAATCCTTCAGAGTTTGGGGCAAGCCACTTATACGCCTTTCTCCCGCATATGAAATATGCATCATCGGGGAGAACATATGGGACGGAGTAGGACATAACCATATTACACACCTTCCATGTGAAATCTCCTAACCCTAATTCTTCCATCTGCTTAGTACACGTATCAGGTTGTACGATATGTGCACAGTATCCTGGTGATACCTCTCCAACTCTCGTAATCCTATTTCCTAAGGTATACCTATACCGGAAAGATTTTCCTCTACTGGCTATGTGGCGTATAAGCTCTGTATCTGTAGGCATTCTATCTGCTCTGTGTGAAAAGGTCATGGTTTGATTACTCCATGACACTTCCCAATTTCCCGGCTTTCGGGGATTGGAGATGTTAAAACATAATAGGGACCTATCCACATGGTATTGGTGGAGCTTCAAACTAGGAGGGCTGGAGATATTAAACCTCCTGTCCACCGGTCTCCCACCACTTAACTCAAGTACCTCCCCTAACGTTAAAGGAAATGGTACTATCCCTGATTTGCTATGACCTTGAGGTACTTGAGAGCATACCCAACAATCTGTTTTATTTAACACACTACCCACTAAAGAGTGATAGTCACTCAAGGGATGCCGGTCCATATGGATATTAAAACTGGATTGGCATTTCTTTATGCACCCATCCTCAATGACATTGTTACAAAGCCGACAGATACAGTTTTCTTCAGCTAACAATCCTTCACAATTCCTTCTATGGTCAATGCTATCGGATCGTTTTCTGATACTCGCCTTTGCTTGTTGATTATGTTGTTCTCGGAAAACTACGCCTCCATTTCTGTCATCAGAACCCATTCCAGAACCTCTCTCGACCTCCATGGTACTCTCGCCGGAACAGACTGCTCTGGTCAACATCATGGTCAACAGGAAAATCCGGATCACAGTCTCTTGGGGCAAGTCCATCTTGTAGGAGGAAACGGAGAAGAATGAGAAGGGGGAAAAATAATTTGAGGGAGAGGGGATGGGAAGTGGAGAAAAACAATAAAAGGGAACAGGGGATCGACAACTGCTTTTGATCTTGTGGTTCTCGATGCTCAGGTGCCGCCTTAGTCCTCCTGGAACAGACACTCTAGTGATACAACCTCTACCGTCTGTTCCTTATCACAGGGCTTCTCTGGATCAACGACCTTCTTACAGTGGGACGAATGAACCCAAGTCTCTCTCTCAGCAACCTTCAATGCTGTAGTGCTAGTCAATAAGACCTGGTATGGTCCTTCCCATCTGTCAATAAGGCAACCTGAGCGTAGAAAATTCCGTATCATTACATAATCCCCAGGTTCAATGTCATGACAATTACTATCTGGTAAATCAGGAATCACTAACTTCAGATTATCATTTTGATTCCTTAACTGTTTACTCATGTTAATCAAGTATTTTACAGTCACTTCATTGTTACACTTCAAATCATCCTGAGGGTTAATCATAACATGCGGTTGTCGACCAAACAAGATTTCAAAGGGAGACAGATTAAGAGGGGACCTGGGAGTGGTTCTGATGCTGTACAGTACAATGGGTAAAGCCTCTGGCCATGTCAATCCTGTCTCTGCCATCACTTTACTCAGTTTATTTTTAATAGTGCTGTTCACTCTTTCCACTTTCGCACTCGCCTGTGGACGGTATGGAGTGTGCAGCTTGCTATCAATTCCCATCAGTTTACACATTCCTTGAAAGACATCACCTGTAAAATGGGTACCCCTATCACTTTCGATAATTCTAGGGATACCATATCTACATACAAATTCCTGCACAATTTTCTTAGCAGTAAACATAGCGGTATTTGTGGCCGCCGGAAATGCTTCGACCCAATTTGAGAAAACATCTATACAAACAAGTACATATTTCAAATTTCGACAAGGGGGTAATTGAATGAAGTCAATCTGTATTACCTGGAAAGGGCCGCCGGCAGGTGGGATATGGGATGGTTCTGTAGGTATTGCCTTTCCAATATTCTTTCTCAAACAGGTAAGGCATGACATGGCTCTTTTACTCGCATGAGAGGAGAATCCTGGGGCGCACCAATATGCTCTTACCAACTTGCACATCCCTTCCTTGCCTAGATGAGTCAGCCCGTGAGCTGCTTCAGCCAAACATGGAAGATATGCTCTGGGGGCCACCGGTTTACCTTGTCCATCCGTCCAGAGTCCTGAGGACTCCTGGCCATATCCCTTTGCCTTCCAGACTGCCTTTTCCTGTGTGGAACACAAATTTTGCATCTCACACAACTTCTGTGTGTTGATGGTATTAAATACCATCAGTTGTGTGGTGTCTGTCTGTCTGGGGGTACCAGCTGCTAATTTAGCCGCTTCGTCTGCTCGGCTGTTACCAAGTGATATTGGGTCTTGGCTATATGTGTGTGCTTTACATTTGATAACAGCCACTCTGTCGGGTTCCTGTATCGCTGTTAGAAGCCTTTTTATGTGAGCTGCATGCGCTACCGGTGTACCAGCTGCCGTCATGAAATTTCTGAGGCGCCATAGGGCTCCGAAATCATGGACTACCCCGAATGCGTATCTAGAATCGGTGTAGATATTGGCTGATTTGCCCTTAGCCAATTCACATGCTCTGGTTAGGGCGACCAGTTCAGCAACCTGGGCTGAGTGAGGTGGGCCTAGCGGTTCCGCTTCTATGGTGCCTTGGTCATCTACGACTGCGTATCCAGTACACAAGTCTCCCGAGTCTGACTGTCTATGACAACTACCGTCCGTGTAGAACGTAAGTTCTGCATCTTCCAGTGGGTTGTCACTGATGTCAGGCCTTGCGGTAAAATTTTGGGTCAAATATTCCATACAATCATGAGTGTCTTCCTTTGTATTAAATCCTCCTTCCCCACCACTCTCATCTTCCACCCTTTGTGCCTGTCCAGGCACACCTGGGAGATATGTTGCAGGATTTAATGCACTGCATCTCCTTATGGTGATGTTTACGGGGGCCATTAGTGCCAATTCCCATCTTGTAAACCGCGCTGATGAGACGTGTCTGGTTTGGGCAGAATTTAACAGGGCTGACACTGCATGTGGTGTATGAATTGTGAGGTTGTGACCTAGCACGACGTCTTCGCTTTTCGTTACTAGCAATGCTATCGCAGCAACGCTTCGCAAGCATGTGGGGAGGGATCGCGCTACCGTGTCTAGCTGAGCGCTGTAATATGCTACTGGCCTGCTGGCATCACCGTGCTTTTGGGTTAGTACGCCTGCCGCGCAACCAGCACTTTCTGTTCCGTATAGTTCAAAGGGTTTCCCATAGTCCGGCATACCTAATGCTGGTGCCTGCGTTAGGCACTGTTTAAGTCTCTCGAATGCTGCCTCAGACTCGTCTGTATGCGAAATCCGATCAGGTTTGTTTGAGGAGACCATCTCCTGCAAAGGTAACGCTAAAATGGAAAACCCTGGGATCCAGTTACGGCAATACCCACACATTCCTAAAAATGTTCTGATCTGTTGCTGGGTTTGTGGCAGAGTCATGTCTCTAATTGCTTGAATTCTATCAGCGGTCAGGTGTCTCAGTCCTTGTGTTAAACAGTGTCCCAAATATTTTACCTTAGTTTGGCATAATTGCAACTTGTCTTTGGAAACCTTGTGTCCTGTGTCTGAAAGATGAAACAGGAGCTGTTTCGTATCCTTCAGGGATGCTTCCAATGAATCAGAACACAGTAGTAGATCATCCACGTACTGTATTAATACTGATCCACTCACTGGTTGGAAAGACTGTAAACAATCATGCAAAGCCTGAGAAAATATACTTGGACTATCTATGAATCCTTGTGGTAATCGAGTCCATGTGTATTGGACTCCTCTGTATGTGAATGCAAACAAATATTGACTGTCAGGGTGCAGAGGTACCGAAAAGAAAGCGGAGCAGAGGTCAATAACAGTGAAAAATTTCGCAGTGGGAGGGATTTGCATTAGGATGACAGCTGGATTTGGCACTACGGGGAACTGACTCTCAACTATTTTGTTAATCCCCCTTAGATCCTGCACTAGCCGGTAACCCCTCCCCCCACTCTTTTTAACATGGAAGATGGGACTATTGGCAGTGCTGGACGTTCTTACCAGAATGCCCTGTTGTAGCAAGCGCTCTATTACGGGATAAACTCCTAACTCCACCTCTGGCTTCAGAGGGTACTGTGGGATTTTTGGAGCTATCCTACCATCTTTTACTTGTACAACTACCAGAGCTACGTTTGCCATTAATCCAGTGTCCTGTCCATCTTTTGTCCAAAGTGACTCTGGTATCTGAGATGTCATTTCTTCTACTTGGGAGGGAGTCCTATTTGTCATAATGGTATGTGACATTAATTTTGACGGGGAGTCTAACATGTCTCGTACTTCCTGAGCGTGATTCTCAGGTATGTCCAAGAATACACCTTCAGGAGTACAATAAATGACGCACCCCATTTTACACAATAAGTCTCTACCCAGGAGATTGGTCGGTGCCGATGCAGCAAAAAGGAATGCTTGGTATGTAACGGCCCTACTGTAATCTCGGCTGGTTTGCTAACAGGGTAGTGCTGGACTACTCCCGTTACCCCTATGGCTGGAATTGTCTTACCAGTGGTTCTCATGCCCACTGTCGAATTTATCACTGATTTGGCCGCCCCTGTGTCTACAAGAAAGTTTAATGATTTACCAGCTACATTGATTGCAATTTCTGGTTCACTTCCAAGACTTGCAATCAATTTTACTGGCTGCAGATTACAGGTATGGCCACACCCCTATTGGGTATGGTGACCTCCCTGAATCCCGCTGGCAGCAACTACTTGTGAGGGAGTTAGCTGGGAACTACCAGAGGTTTGCCAATCTCTGTTTGGGGGGTATCTTTTTGTTTCCCCTGCATGTGGCTCATAACCCCGTTTCTGCGGACCCTGCTCCCAATGTCGTGTGTCGTGTCGTTGTCTAGGGGGTTGATAAGATTTTTGTACATTTCTCGATCTACAGTCTCGTGCAAAGTGTCCCTGTTTGTGACAAAAATAACATGTTACCACATTTGACTTACCCACAGGGTTTGGTGATGTTAACACAGGCTGTTTTGTGGTCAGGGCCTGTATACTTACTGTCATTAACGTATCACTTTGTTGTTCCCTGTGTCTGGTGATGTTCCTATCGTGATCAATAGCAGCCTCTCTTAAAGTAGCCACAGACAGACCTCGCCAACATGGTTGTGTGGTCTGTACCCTAGACTTTAATGATTCTTTTAAACCATCCATCAGTACCGATACTGCTACTTCTCAATGGTTTATGTTTGTTTTAATGTCCTCTATGCCTGTGTATTTTGCCATTTCTGATAATGCTCTGTGAAAATACTCTGCAGCTGTTTCTGACTCCTTCTGTTTAATGGAGAATATTTTGTTCCATTTAACTACGGCTGGGAAATACTCCTTTAACTGTAAGCTTATTCTTTTTACATTGTCTTTGTTGTACACATCTGTAAGAGGTACATCCTGATCTAATCCACAGTCAGCTAAAAATTGAGTTGCGTCAACATTGGAGGGTAAACATGCTCTCAGCAATATCTGCCAGTCTTTGTTGTTGGGCTCTACAGTGTTACCTAGGTCTCTGATGTATTTTTGGCTGGCAACTAAGTCTTTTCTAGGGTCAGGGAATTCAGACACTATGGTCCTTAATTCCATTCTGGAAAATGGGCTATATATGGCAATGTTCCTCACAGGGGTGACTCCTGATGTGTCAGTTTTCCCATTTGGAACAGCTATTACCCTAACAGGATTAACTCTAACAATATCACTCTGTGTGGGTTCTACAGCCTGTGGTGAAATGGCTTCAGCATAGTGTATGGTGCCGTACTTACCTGTAGATACGACCTCACCTATCCCTCCGCTAGGGGCCCTTGTTACTAATCTCGTGGGTGGAGCTGTGCCTACTGTGGTCTCTGCTATGGTGGCTGCTAGAGAGAGCGCTGAAATTGTTGCCGATTCGTCTTCTTGATCACACTCCTGAGGAAAGTTCAAAACAGGGTACAACTTGCACGGGTTAATACTTGCATTGGTTAACATTATCTTTAACATTTACACAGTTGCTAAGTGTTTGTGTGTTACACCTTAGTGCGTCATTCTCCGCAACCAATTTCTCTCCCGATATATATGGTGGCGGTGGGGCCGTGGCTATCAGTTTTCTGATTGAGCCAGATCCCGCCGCCTGAGCCAATCCTCTCTGTATGTCACCCTCCTGTTGCCACAACTGCAAATAATCATAATTCGTCTCTTTGCTGATTTAATGAGACATATCCTTCTCCTTAAATTCGTTAACACTTCTGTGCTGTAGCTACCTACTCTTGGGAATTTCTCCCCGTCATGTACCGTCATTCTCTCCCATTCATCACATAAAACCTCTGTGTGTGAACCGTATTTTTCACACATCACGTACCTTGCCGACCCAACTGGTCGGTTCACTGAATCAACCCGAACCGAGGTTGATCGCCCCCTACCTGAACAAGTGGCCCCCATAGTTCGAAGGTGTTGCTTTATTCAGCCAACCCTTACGCAAACCAAAATGTTCAAAATAGGCTGACGGTGGCGGTTTACAGAGTACCCCACTCACTCGCCCACGCCGACCAATACGACCTGATCACACCGATATGGTGCTGGCGTACTCGACCCATGGCCCCTGCGACCTGAACCTCTATTTACTGGAACCTGTGAGGGTGATCCGAAGAACACTTACTCTTTCCAGTAACTATTGGTTGTTGGATAGTTCCTGAGTGAGCAGCGAACTTCCCTTAAAATAAAAAAATTTCACAAATCACGTTAGAATGTACAAATAGCGTTTATGACCTTCGTATACAAATAGTACCGGTCAGGTTTACTAATGTACACAATTACGTGCGGTACAATCGTTCAGCACATAAGCAACTAATCTTATGTACGGAGCGACCAGTGGAATCGAAAATTGCGGCTGCGAATTCCTTCAGCAAGAGCTTGTATGGCCTATATGGGTGTTGCACCAACCCTTTCTTGGTGTTGTGCCTGTGGACTGTATAGCGGACTTCCTTGTCTGCTGTACCTGAACCTGCTGGTCTGCTATGACCTCCTGGTCTGTTACAGTATGACCTCCTGGTCTGCTACACTCTAATGCTCAAATTGTATGTTTTAACCAGGGATGCCTCCCTAGCCACCATGTACGTCACTTACACGCATGTACCTCACGAGAACTCGACTTTTCTTGTGGTTCAACCTGTAAAATTGTATACAACACACTCACTCACCACATGTACACTTTTGTTTCTATTTCTATTTCTGCGCAGAAATTTCTCTTTAGACCAGATGTGTTACAAATTAGGAGAAGGATCTATTAATTTAAATTTCGAATTTAAAATAAATTTGTGCGATTTATCGCCTTGCGTTATTTACCGCGTTGCGCTATTTATCGCGTTGAGAAGCGAAAAAAAACTTGTGATTTGAGTTACGTGGGCGTACCCGGACGCTCCGCTGCGTGATATACGCTGCGTGCGTCGGCCTTTGGTTTGCGTGCACAAATCTCAGTCCTTGTTAGAGACACGTGTACGCAAAATAAAGATCCACCGTAACACAATTTATATGTTTATCAATGTAGATGATCCTTGATCATCTACCGCACACCACACTGACTTCGCCTTATCTCCCAGGCAAAACTGTGTGTTTGTCTATATTTTAACTATGTTACCTTTACTTTTACACTTTGAAATAGCGGCAAATCTCTCTTAGCACGTTTATCAACTATATAATAGCAAACAGGAGAGTGATATACGAAAATACACGAATGAAAAGAAATGCAGATATGCGTGCGTGTGTACGCAAGACAGAAAAATAAACAGTTTTAAAAGAGACTAGCGTGTTGTTCTTACCTCCGGTTCCCGGATTCCTTCAGCACCCTTTACTAAGAGAAGCAGACGCTTATCCAAACAGCACTACGAGGAATATGATCTCCCGCCCTTTGCTGCTGGATAATGTCTGCTGTAATTACCTAGTGCAGATATGTGAAGGACCGGACGAGCCCGCAATTGTTAAAGCAGATTATTTATCTTATATAATACCCTTTATGAGGTCTAAGAACACTGTACGCTAACTACGTATGAAGTACCGTAAGGGTACGCACGTTGCGTAACAATCGCTTAGCCGTGGTCGAGACGCTCAAGCGTTACGTTCGCTCACGGCCAAGAGATCACTGGCAGGCACGCTATTGGCTGCCGAATACCGTAATGATTCGCTATAGCGATGCGACCGCTCGAGACCACGAGGAGATCACCAGCGGCGCATACGCTCACAATGTAAAACCTTTATATCTAAACCATAAACAGTGTATTATGCAGTAAACCCTTTGTGTAGTGATATGGTGTAAATGCAACACAGTATAACCTTACTAGCTTAAAAGCAGTTTGAGCGTCACCGACGCTCTGAGAATACTTAACTCTATAAGAAATACACAGATACCTGGGCTTAGGGTCCAACGCCTAATATATATATATATTTTGAATGATATACTTGCAAAAGAATTAATACAAATACAAATCATACACTACAATATAACATAGACTAACTAACCAGGTAACTACACAGTAAATACAATACAATTAAGTTTAAGAGAAAAATGAGAGAAAGAGAAGAGAGAGAAAGATATGGCCCATAATAACAAGAGAGAAACAGTATGATTACGGAGAAAAACTTACGCACAAAGGAAACGATCGCATGCGCCTCTGGACATCCAGCTCCCGATTTTCAGCAATGATAACCGTTGAAGAGTGAGAGCTGGATGTGATCGGCCTTTCTATTTATGCCCCACACACAATGCAATTCAATGGTCCCTACAATCTCATTGTTCATTGGACACAGGAATTCCTCCTCGCATTATAACAAAAGGTCATAGGTTGATTCATACAGGTGGGCTGTGACTATTTCCAACAGCTCAGGTGGGAGGGAAACTGGGTTTCCCGCCGCATGGGTAATAAAGTGCAAATAAAGTAAATGTTCATAAACTTCTTATGTCCATAACTATTCGCACGAGCGATTGATCTGCTTCAAACCAACACCGGAATATTTCTAATTAAATATTCTTCCGATGGATACTAAACACCACTGTATTACTCCAGTCTGACCCTTCGTATCAAACAAAGAGGGATTTCTCTGTTCATGAACATTCTATATTAACCAAACTTTCAGAATCTATCAAAGGGACCATGATCTACAAAATACATTATATAGTGAAAATATGTAACGATTGAGTCGCACGCTACGATCACATAAACTCTACCGTAAATACGCATACCGTGCGCCTGCGGGTGCCCGCGACTGTGAGTATGCGCACGTACGGGAGAGCGTACGCATGCGCAGCACTGACCTGTGTGAGGTGCAAATATGGTAGTGTGCATAGAGATATTTTTCTGACTTTGACAATCTTCTGGATCTTGACTGCCTTCTGTAGCAGTGTAATGTGAACTAGAAGACAGACTCACCGGACTGCAGATAGCTGTGTGTCCAAAGATATTTGCGCAGATATCATAGTATTGCCAGTCGATACGGCCAACCCCGCTCTTTTTACGGTTGTTGTCATGCACCTTCAAGAACTGCTTTTTAAGAGTTTTCATTTTAAGACTTGCTGCTGAGTACGTATAATGCCTCTGGATTCAAGCATCTTGGATATGTTTTTATAAATGACTGCATCTTTAACTGTGCCTGTGATCTGCCTCATGATTTCCTTCTCTCCCCTAATGCTTAGCAGCTCTCTCACCTCCTGGTCTGTCCAGGTTGCCATGCTGCCTTGCTCTAACGCTTCCAGGATGCTCCCCTGGGCTCTGAAAGATGACATCATCTTTTCTGAGCCCAAGAAAGCTCCAATCCGAGGCCTTTTAACAGTCCTGGGTAGTGAATCCCGGAACGGGCCCTTTCACACTACATAGCTTCCCGGGACGGTCCTGGATTCAACCCTGGTCAAGACCTGGGATGAAATCCCGGGATGCTCGTCCCTTGAAATTGTCCCTGTACCCTTTCACACTGACCAAAATCCCGGGATGATGCGCGTTCATGTGCAATATCCCGGGATATTTTTGCGAGTGTAAAAGGGGTATTACTCTCTACCACAGCCTAACCCTAACCATCCCCACCCCCACAGCCTAATGCTCCACCTAGTGCCTAAAACTTATCGGTAGGATCTGTCAGAATTCTGCCCATCGGGATTCCACATCCTACTTAACTGTATAAACTGCAATTCATAAATATTTAAATAGGAGCTGTTCTGTGTGGGTTGTGACCAGACGAGGGGCCTTTTGCTGTATTTGCTTGTGTATCTCACTTTGGGGCAGATGTATTAACCTGGAGAAGGCATAAGGAAGTGATAAACCAGTGATATGTGCAAGGTGATAAAGACACCAGCCAATCAGCTCCAATATGTAAATAAACAGTAAGGATCTGATTGGCTGGTGTCTTTATCACCTTGCACATATCACTGTTTTATCACTTCCTTATGCCTTCTCCAGGTTAATACATCTGCCCCCTTGTCCTTTGTATTTAATGGACACGGTACACTTATAGTCTTTTCCTTGTCCCACTGTTGGGTTATTGGGTTACTGAAGTGTAATACAATGTACTGTAAGATTAATGGTCACAGTAGTTCCTATATCTTGTCCAGTCATGTGTTTGGTGAATACTCATCCCAGGAGGGAAGGAAGAGTATTTGAGGCTGAGGCAGGGAGATATGAGTCCAGTACGCAGGATAGGTATTTATTGTACAGTATGTGCTGCAACATGGTGACAGTGTAATAACATGTTATAATGTAAAGATGATGTATTACCCTGCTAATGGATGTGGGAATACCCTGGTAATCCCATTAGTGAGGGAACACTGGGGTATATACTTAAGACTCGGTACAGTATATGTGTAACTATCAGCCAGACTCTCAAACCGCTTCTGTACAAGACCCAGAAGTAGCTGTGAACAGCTGGACACCCGATGATGTCATAAAATAATGTAAATTGTTATCCACGTCCGCCCCTTTCGGCAAAGGGAATAAAGGCCCAAATGTATTAAGCCTTAAAAAGTGATAAAGTGGAGAGTGATAAATTACCAGCCAATCCGCTTCCTAACTGCCATGTTACAGTACGTGTATGAAAAATTGCAGGAGCTGATTTGTCTTTATCACGCTCCACTTTATCACTTTTTAAGGTTTAATATATTTGGGCAATAGGTTCTACAGTTACCCATGGGAGTAACAGCCCTGCTGAAAAGGTATTTACCTGCCTTTTGATAAACATGCCCTGCTGGGCGTTGAAACGCGTTAAGAAACAGGCTTTCTTTTGACATCATACCGGGTGGACTTAAAATTATCCACTACCTCTTCTTCAGCGTGGCAGTCCTATTACTGTCACGGTTCCAATATTAGGAGCAAGACTGGCGAATTGCCAGTCATTACTACACAAAGCACGTCTATTCACCTTTCCCACTGTGCCGGCATGCAGACCCTGAAGCGCACAGTGTGGGACTCACCACTGCCGCAGCTATCAACGCCAGCCGCTCACTCTAGCATGAGTAAGTTTCCGGCTAATATCAGGAGTTAAGATAGGTACACACTATACAATTATCTGACAGATAATCTGCCAGATCTAGCTGGTTGGAATGAAAATACTAACAAAAAAACTAACAAAACCTGTTGTTCATACAAATTGGTTAAACACAAACTTAACCAACTTGAATGAACTATGACCATTTTGCAGTTTTTGGGAGCAAATGGTCTATTGCCATTTGCTTTCATCCATTACCGGATTTTCATTCCAACCAGCTAAATCTGGCAGATTATCTGCCAGATAATTGTATAGTGTGTACTGTCAAAGTCTAAAAATATTACAGAACACACATCACGTACAAACTGCACACACATGCCCACTGCGCGTGCACTTGTTCTGCAGTGCGTGCACATGTATGCACTTTGCGTATGGTCGCTCCCGCGGTCCTGCGCATCGGCGCGTGGTATGGGTATTTACGGCAGAGTTTGTGTACGCATGGAGGGCCATCAGAACACATTACATATTTAATCCAAATAGTGCACAATGTACACATAGGCCCTCATTCCGAGTTGTTCGCTCGGTATTTTTCATCGCATCGCAGTGAAAATCCGCTTAGTACGCATGCGCAATGTTCGCACTGCGACTGCGCCAAGTAACTTTACTATGATGAAAGTATTTTTACTCACGGCTTTTTCTTCGCTCCGGCGATCGTAATGTGATTGACAGGAAATGGGTGTTACTGGGCGGAAACACGGCGTTTCAGGGGCGTGTGGCTGAAAACGCTACCGTTTCCGGAAAAAACGCAGGAGTGGCCGGGGAAACGGTGGGAGTGCCTGGGCGAACGCTGGGTGTGTTTGTGACGTCAACCAGGAACGACAAGCACTGAAATGATCGCACAGGCAGAGTAAGTCTGGAGCTACTCTGAAACTGCTAAGTAGTTAGTAATCGCAATATTGCGAATACATCGGTCGCAATTTTAAGAAGCTAAGATTCACTCCCAGTAGGCGGCGGCTTAGCGTGTGTAACTCTGCTAAATTCGCCTTGCGACCGATCAACTCGGAATGAGGGCCATAGTCTCCTTGCACCACATCAGAAAGTTATAGCTGTTTAAATGGTTGCAGAACAAAGGGATTCACCTTTACAGGATAAGAGGGGACAGACTAAGGTTATAAGGTGGTATTTGGTATCCAGCTGTAGGGTATTTTAAGGGTAACATTCCGGTGTTGGTCTGCGGAAGATCGCATGTTCCTGCGGATAGTTATGTGCAGAAGCAGAATATAGATATAAACTGTATTTACTGTATATTATGTATGCGGCGGGAATCCAGAGGAGACCACCCACAAGAGCAGTTGAGAAAGACATCGCCTACCTTTTCAAATCAACCTATGACCTCTCCTGTACTGTAAAAGTGCATCCCTGTGTCCAATGGACAAAGGGATTACAGTATCCATTGTATTGCTTTTGGAAGACTTGTATAAATAAAGCCTGCTGCAGGCCGGCCAGACACAAGACTCACAACGTTATCTATTTGATTACGGAGGACTGGACCAGAAAGCGCACGCGAATATTCTTACGTATGTACATTGACTGTAGCCATTATTCTGTTATATATATTTTCTTGTATTGTAGCGTATAGTTTGTATTGTAAACCCCCTTTCAGAAATAATCCACTGTGGTGTCGGAACCCAGCGGTAAACTCACAATTGGTGTCGTGTGCTCATTGCCCTGCTAAGGTTTAAAGTGTACTATTATTGCATAGCATTGCTGTAGAAGGTTTAAAGTGTATCTCTGGGTGTGTATGCGCTGCGAGTACTTTGTACCGTCATCGCGGCGTGTGTACGCAAAGTCCGTACACTACGGAACCCTTTTACGCTAATAGCGTAAAAGGTGCGTAGTGTGAATTAAGTATAGCGGCCACATCGGCTAAAGGTTTAAAGTGTATTTAAGGTGTGTTTAAGGTATAGCTTTCATTCCTGTAAAGATAATCAGCTTTATCAGTACCTAGGCTAAGACCCAGTGGGCTGGTGACGCTTAGTACACACAAGTGCGGTTGACAGCCGCTTATACCGCTGACACCCGCTGATGGACATACACGGATCACAGCCTGGGACCTATTGTTACCACTCTACAGGGGTCCATTTCAAGGGGGTCATTCCGACTCGTTTGCACGCTGCTGTGCGAACGGGTCGGAAATGCGCATGCGTGGCACCAGCAATGCGCACGCGCATCGGCAATGACCAGAAGAAAGGGATCACTAGCGTTTTACGGGAGTGGAGATTCGAACGCAGGCGTGTCCAGGCGTTTGGAGGGCGGTTGTCTGACATCAATTCCGGGACCTTCATCGCTGGATCCATCGCACAGGGTAAGTAACTGCAGGGCTAGTCTTGTACTGCAAAAAACTTTTTTAACATAGCAGGGCAGCACAAGCGATCGCAGCCCTACTATGCTAAAATACACTCCCCCATAGGCGGCGTCTAGTTGATCGCATGAGCAGCAAAAAGTTGCTACGTGCGATCAACTCGGAATGAACCCCCAAGTCGGAGTGCTGATTCCTGCGCACAAAGAATAGATCGGATTGTCAGCCTTATACATACCAGAGTGAGTGGCGCTGCCTATATTCCCAGCTGTGCACAGCTCCTATTTATCTAATAGTCACGTCAAGCTACTTTTATACTTAAGTACTTTCGTTGTCATACTACATCGAGGCTTAGTGTTATATGGAATGCCAGCTGTAATCACCGGGTACTACACACTCAAATTCAGTGTGTAAGTAAATCACTTGGCATTATTTGACATTTTATCCAGTAAAATTATAATTTTGATGTGCTTTTTATGATAAATGTCTTTCATGTACAAATTATATTGATGTGCTAAACTGTGTACTTAACCCCCGGGAGGTTTACTAACATTGTATTTTTTATTTTTTTCCAAATATGTTTATTGAAAAATATAAACAGTACAAATGATTTGAGTTCATTTTCGCATACAGGTTGGCAGTCAATAGCAAATAAAAGGGAACTATAGCTCCATAGGAAGACATTGGAAGTGCATATATAAACAGAAACATATACAGAAATATGAAAATATCTAAAGGAGGGGTCAAGCAGAGTCAAGTGACTGAGAACATGCCTGGTCTACAAAAGAAAATCATATAATAGGATAGAGCAAGTAGACTGACTCAATGTGGATATCTATAGACCACAGGTTCTCAAACTCGGTCCTCAGGACCCCACACAGTGCATGTTTTGCAGGTCTCCTCACAGAATCACAAGTGAAATAATTTGTTCCACCTGTGGACCTTTTAAAATGTGTCAGTGAGTAATTAATACACCTGTGCACCTGCTGAGTTACCTGCAAAACATGCACTGTGTGGGGTCCTGAGGACTGAGTTTGAGAACCTATGCTATAGCCCATTAAATAAATCTCTACCTAGAAAGGCGGGTAGCCTTTCTCCAGTGTAGTTAAGTTATACCAAGATGTAAGATGTACTATACCTCGAAGGAAGTCCTTCTCTTCAGTTTATAATGTGAGCACATAGGACAGCCAAATATCAAAAAAATGTTGTGATCGAGATTCTAAATCCAAAGAACAGTCTATCCACTCCATCCGGTAAGCATAAGCCAATCTCGGTAACATAAGAGATAGAGCAATGGGAATAGAGTGTATCCACTGAGACAAAAGTTTTTTTTGCCACTGCAGCTATTTTAGCAAGTAAGAGTGTAGTGCCTCTAGTATGGCTTGCGGATGGAGGTTGAGTATAATAATTCCATAATGCCCATGGCATCGTTATAGTGAAGGAAAGGCGAAGGACATCGTTTATATAATTTTGAACATAGGTCCAAAAAGCATGAACCACTGAACAAGACCAGAGGCAATGGGGAATGTCAGCGTCGGGGAGGCAACATTTAAAACAACTGGAGTCCTCTGCTATTCCAGTTAGAAATCTCAGTTTGGGAGTATAGTACGCTTGATGAAGGATCTTGAATTGCATTTCAGCAAACGAGGATGAGAGTAACTGTTTTTCTCTAACGTCCTAAGTGGATGCTGGGGACTCCGTAAGGACCATGGGGAATAGCGGCTCCGCAGGAGACTGGGCACATCTAAAGAAAGCTTTAGGACTATCTGGTGTGCACTGGCTCCTCCCCCTATGACCCTCCTCCAAGCCTCAGTTAGATCTCTGTGCCCGAACGAGTAGGGTGCACACTAGGGGCTCTCCTGAGCTTCTTAGTGAAAGTTTTAGTTTAGGTTTTTTATTTTCAGTGAGACCTGCTGGCAACAGGCTCACTGCATCGAGGGACTAAGGGGAGAAGAAGCGAACTCACCTGCGTGCAGAGTGGATTGGGCTTCTTAGGCTACTGGACATTAGCTCCAGAGGGACGATCACAGGCCCAGCTTGGATGGGTCCCAGAGCCGCGCCGCCGGCCCCCTTACAGAGCCAGAAGGCAGAAGAGGTCCGGAAAATCGGCGGCAGAAGACGTCCTGTCTTCAACAAGGTAGCGCACAGCACTGCAGCTGTGCGCCATTGCTCTCAGCACACTTCACACTTCGGTCACTGAGGGTGCAGGGCGCTGGGGGGGGGCGCCCTGAGACGCAATAAAAACACCTTGGATGGCAAAAAATGCATCACATATAGCTCCTGGGCTATATGGATGCATTTAACCCCTGACAGAATCCATAAAAAAGCAGGAGAAAAGTCAGCGAAAAAGGGACGGAGCCTATCTCCTCAGCACACTGGCGCCATTTTCCCTCACAGCTCCGTTGGAGGGAAGCTCCCTGGCTCTCCCCTGCAGTCACTACACTACAGAAAGGGTTAAAAAAGAGAGGGGGGCACTAATTAGGCGCAGTATTAACTATACAGCAGCTATAAGGGGAAAAACACTTATATAAGGTTATCCCTGTATTTATATAGCGCTCTGGTGTGTGCTGGCAAACTCTCCCTCTGTCTCCCCAAAGGGCTAGTGGGGTCCTGTCCTCTATCAGAGCATTCCCTGTGTGTGTGCTGTATGTCGGTACTTTTGTGTCGACATGTATGAGGAGAAAAATGATGTGGAGACGGAGCAGATTGCCTGTAATAGTGATGTCACCCCCTAGGGGGTCGACACCTGAGTGGATGAACTGTTGGAAGGAATTACGTGACTGTCTTTTATACAGAGCTGACACTGTGGTTGACATGAGACAGCCGGCTACTCAGCTTGTGCCTGTCCAGACGTCTCATAGGCCGTCAGGGGCTCTAAAGCGCCCGTTACCTCAGATGGCAGATATAGACGCCGACACGGATACTGACTCCAGTGTCGACGGTGAAGAGACGAATGTGACTTCCAGTAGGGCCACACGTTACATGATTGAGGCAATGAAAAATGTTTTACACATTTCTGATAATACGAGTACCACCAAAAAAGGGGTATTATGTTCGGTGAGGAAAAACTACCTGTAGTTTTCCTGAATCTGAGAAATTAAATAAGGTGTGTGATGATGCGTGGGTTTCCCCCGATAACAACTGATAATTTCTAAAATGTTATTGGCATTATATCCTTTCCCGCCAGAGGTTAGGGTGCGTTGGGAAACACCCCCTAGGGTGGATAAAGCGCTCACACGCTTGTAAGGGCTCTACCTTCGCCTGAGATGGCCGCCCTTAAGGATCCTGCTGATAGAAAGCAGGAGGGTATCCTAAAAGGTATTTACACACATACTGGTGTTATACTGCGACCAGCAATCGCCTCAGCCTGGATGTGCAGTGCTGGGTTGGCGTGGTCGGATTTCCTGACTGAAAATATTGATACCCTAGATAGGGACAGTATATTTTTGCCTATAGAGCATTTAAAAGATGCATTTCTATATATGCGTGATGCACAGCGGAATATTTGCCGACTGGCATCAAGTCTAAGCGCGTTGTCCATTTCTACCAGTAGAGGGTTATGGACACGTCAGTGGTCAGGTGATGCGTATTCCAAACGGCATTTGGAAGTATTGCTTTATTAAGGGAGGAGTTATTTGGGGTCGGTCTTTCAGACCTGGTGGCCACGGCAACAGCTGGGAATTCCACGTTTGTACCCCAGGTCGCCTCTCAACATGAGAAGACGCCGTATTATCAGGCGCAGTCTTTTCGTGGACAAGCGGGCAAAAGGTTCCTCATTTCTGCCCCGTGACAGAGGGAGAGGAAAAAGGCTGCAGAAATCAGCCAGTTCCCAGGAACAGAAACCCTCTCCCGCCTCTGCCAAGCCCTCAGTATACGCTGGGGCTTTACAAGCAGAATCAGGCACGGTGGGGGGCCCGTCTCAATGAATTTCAGCGCGCAGTGGGCTCACTCGCAAGTAGACCCCTGGATCCTTCAGGTGATATCTCAGGGGTACAAATTAGAATTCGAGACGTCTCCCCCTCGCCGTTTCCTAAAGTCGGCTTTACCGATGTCTCCTTCTGACAGGGAGACAGTTTTGGAAGCCATTCACAAGCTGTATTCCCAGCAGGTGATAATCAAGATACCCCTCCTGCAAGGAACGGGGTATTATTCCACACTGTTGTGGTACCGAAGCCGGACGGCTCGGTGAGACCGATTCTAAATCTAAAATCTTTGAATACTTACGTACAGAGGTTCAAATTCAAGATTGAGTCACTCAGAGCAGTGATTGCGAACATGGAAGAAGGGGACTACATGATGTCTCGGGACATCAAGGATGCTTACCTTCATGTCAAAATTTACCCTTCTCACCAAGGGTACCTCAGGTTTATGGTACAGAACTGTCACTATCAGTTCAGACGCTGCCGTATGAATGGTACACGGCACCCCGGGTCTTTACCAAGGTAATGGCCGAAATGATGATATTCCTTCGAAGGAAGTGAATTTTAGTTATCCCTTACTTGGACAATTCCCTGATAAGGTGTTTCTCCCGGAGGAGAAAGCCAGGGAGTTATCCGAGCTAGTCAGGAACCTCCTAAAACCGAGCCAAGTCTCAGTGCATCAATGCACAAGGGTTCTGGGTAAAATGGTGGCTTCCTACGAAGCAATCCCATTCGGCAGATTCCACGCAAGAACTTTCCAGTGGGACCTGCTGGACAAATGGTCCGGGTCGCATCTTCAGATGCATCAGCGGATAACCCTGTCACCAAGGACAAGGGTGTCCCTCCTGTGGTGGTTGCAGAGTGCTCATCTTCTAGAGGGCCGCAGATTAGGCATTCAGGACTGGGTCCGGGTGACCACGGATGCCAGCCTGCGAGGCTGGGGAGCAGTCACACAGGGAAGGAATATCCAGGGCTTATGGTCAAGCCTGGAGACATCACTTCACATAAATATCCTGAAGCTAAGGGACATTTACAATGCTCTAAGCTTAGCAAGACCTCTGCTTCAAGGTCAGCCGGTGTTGATCCAGTCGGACAACATCACGGCAGTCACCCACGTAAACAGACAGGGTGGCACAAGAAGCAGGAGAGCAATGGCAGAAGCTGCAAGGATTCTTCGCTGGGCGGAAAATTATGTGATAGCACTGTCAGCAGTATTCATTCCGGGAGTGGACAACTGGGAAGCAGACTTCCTCAGCACGACCTCCACCCGGGAGAGTGGGGACTTCACCCAGAAGTCTTCCACATGATTAAAAACTCGACAGGTATTGCGCCAGGTCCAGGGACCCTCAGGCAATAAGCTGTAGACGCTCTGGTAACACCGTGGGTGTACCAGTCAGGGTATGTGTTCCCTCCTCTGCCTCTCATACCCAAGGTACTGAGATTGATAAGACGGAGAGGAGTAAGCACTATATTCGTGGTTCCGGATTGGCCAAGAAGGACTTGGTAACCGGAACTTCAAGAGATGCTCACGGAGGATCCGTGGCCTCTACCTCTAAGAAGGGACCTGCTCCAGCAAGGACCCTGTCTGCTCCAAGACTTACCGCGGCTGCGTTTGACGGCATGGCGGTTGAACGCCGGATCCTGAAGGAAAAAAGGCATTCCGGATGAAGTCATCCCTATCCTGATCAAAGCCAGGAAGGATGTAACCGCAAAAACATTATCACCGCAATTGGCGAAAATATGTTGCGTGGTGCGAGGCCAGTAAGGCCCGACGGAGGAAATTCAACTGGGTCGATTCCTACATTTCCTGCAAACAGGAGTGTCTATGGGCCTGAAATTGGGGTCCATTAAGGTTCAAATTTCGGCCCTGTCAATTTTCTTCCAAAAAGAACTAGCTTCAGTCCCTGAAGTTCAGACGTTTGTAAAAGGGGTACTGCATATACAGCCTCCTTTTGTGCCTCCAGTGGCACTTTGGGATCTCAATGTAGTTTTGGGTTCCAAAAGTCACATTGGTTTGAACCACTTAAATCTGTGGAGTTAAAATATCTCACATGGAAAGTGGTCATGCTGTTGGCCCTGGCCTGGGCCAGGCGCGTGTCAGAATTGGCGGCTTTATCCTGAAAAAGCCCTTATCTGATTTTCCATTCGGACAGGGCAGAATTGAGGACTCGTCCTCAGTTTCTCCCCAAGGTGGTTTCAGCGTTTCACCTGAACCAACCTATTGGTGGTGCCTGCGGCTACTAGGGACTTGGAGGCCTCCAAGTTGCTAGACGTTGTCAGTGCCCTGAAAATATATGTTTCCAGGACGGCTGGAGTCAGGAAATCTGACTCGCTGTTTATCCTGTATGCACCCAACAAGCTGGGTGCTCCTGCTTCTAAGCAGACTATTGCTCGTTGGATTTGTAGTACAATTCAGCTTGCACATTCTGTGGCAGGCCTGCCACAGCCAAAAATCTGTAAATGCCCACTCCACAAGGAAGGTGGGCTCATCTTGGGCGGCTGCCCGAGGGGTCTCGGCTTTACAACTTTGCCGAGCAGCTACTTGGTCAGGAGCAAATACGTTTGTAAAATTCTACAAAATTGATATCCTGGCTGAGGAGGACCTGGAGTTCTCTCATTTGGTGCTGCAGAGTCATCCGCACTCTCCCGCCCGTTTGGGAGCTTTGGTATAATCCCCATGGTCCTTACGGAGTCCCCAGCATCCACTTAGGACGTTAGAGAAAATAAGAATTTACTTACCGATAATTCTATTTCTCATAGTCCGTAGTGGATGCTGGGCGCCCATCCCAAGTGCGGATTGTCTGCAATACTTGTACATAGTTATTGTTACAAAAATCGGGTTATTATTGTTGTGAGCCATCTTTCAGAGGCTCCTCTGTTATCATGCTGTTAACTGGGTTCAGATCACAGGTTATACGGTGTGATTGGTGTGGCTGGTATGAGTCTTACCCGGGATTCAAAATCCTTCCTTATTGTGTACGCTCGTCCGGGCACAGTATCCTAACTGAGGCTTGGAGGAGGGTCATAGGGGGAGGAGCCAGTGCACACCAGATAGTCCTAAAGCTTTCTTTAGATGTGCCCAGTCTCCTGCGGAGCCGCTATTCCCCATGGTCCTTACGGAGTCCCCAGCATCCACTACGGACTATGAGAAATAGAATTATCGGTAAGTAAATTCTTATTTTTCAATTTAGTCGAGGCCGTAACAATAGTGTACAAGGAGATATTAGGGGAAGAGTCTGTCCACTTCGCCATACCAGTCGATAAAGTAGTGAGGTCAATTTTCTTTTTATTATTATCCTTTATTTATATGGCGCCACAAGCATTCCGCAGCACCTCATATAATAAAGAGGTAGGGAAGGAGGTACCTAAACGGGTTTTTATCAAAACATCAAATACCAGAGAAGGATTTGAATGGGTTAGCTCAGATAATAAACAGAAAAGTAGAACCGCGCTTCTTACCCAGGTGTGGATATTTAATGCACAATACAATAATACATTTAAAAGATATTAGACACCGGCTGGTATCTCAAACTACAATTTAAATTCCTTAATTAATATTACACCACTAAAATACAAACACCTATAAAATCAATCAACTATTCCATAAAAACTATTTTTTCAAGGTATATACTTTCAATTGAGTGGGTGTATATTAATATAACAATCCAGCCATATACTCTATATAAGCCATGCATGGGGTAGTAATGTCCAGCCATAAATGAGCATGCTAATATTAGTACAGTCGTTAGTCTCTGGTTTGTATTTTAAACTCCATGCAATATCCTATCAGCAGTTTATTAAGTAACAAGGCAGGCAGCCTTGCAGTACACCGTACTTTGAAGCCAGTGATTATATATGGTGAATTGCAGCAAAGATGTACAATGGTGCCAGAGCGCACTCCTTATATCCCCTTAGCACTGGGGTCCATGTACTAACAGCCTTATATTCCCCTTTATACAAGTACCAACGGGTACTTGGCAAACCTAGTCAGCCGGCCGGCTAGTCACTCACAGATAGAGGGTATGCTCTCCTCCAATTTCGACCTCCACATACGCGTTTCTCCGCCTGTAATGGTCGTCGGCGGCTTCCTCAGTGTGTAAGAACCATTCTCCTCGGCTGTAACGGCTTTAATACCGGCACTGTATTCCCATCCGTCGTGCGCGTGCGCGCTGGCATTGTGTTCCAAGCCTCTCTTTCGAAGCAATATGGCCAAATCTGAAAACTCTATATCACTCCTCATAAACTGATGTCCAACTATCGTGCGCTTGTGCACTGACATTGCATTCCAAGCCTCGCTTTCAGAACAGTATGGCCGAACCTGAGAATGCTGTATCGCTCCTTGTATCCTAGTACCAGACCTCATTTTCAATGCTCATTAACCATGTACATTATAATTCTTATTTGTCCCTGGCTGGAATTCTTTCCTAAAAATTGCACATATGCCACATACTATACTATTAAAAACAAATCTATAATGAAACACATAAAACTTTATATTGCCAGTATCTAGAATAATAATAGTAGGACCAGAGGAGAAGGGACAGGGGAAGTTAGAGTAAAGCATGGAATAACACAATATTAGCAATCCAACAGCGATAATAATAAAACAATGTGAAGCCACATATATAGCAATATCTGCAGCAATGAAAACAAAAAATAAAACTCAGGTGCAGCATAACTACAGCTCACAGTCAGCCACACTATACCAGACATAGAGAGACAGGTAGTGTAGGCCGTGAGACTGAAAAGAAGACTGGAAACCTGAATGTAAAAGGGGTGATGATATAACAATACAAACAATACTACTCCTCTTCAATCTTTGTCTGATCTATGTGTCCAGGATCTTGAGGAGAATGAGTCCACAAAGTTCTTGGCCGCCTGTGGCGAATCAAAGAAATGGGGTTTGCCATTGTGAAAAACACAAAGTTTTGCAGGATACAATAATGAGAATCGGCATCCCAAATCAAATAATTTCTTGCAGGTCGGGGCATATTCACGTCGTTTCATAGCCACCAAGTATGAAAAGTCTTGAAATAGTAAGAGTTTTACACCATGGTAGCGAAGATCAGCATGTTTACGATAAGCTTCTAGCAAACGCACTTTGTCGGCATAATTCAGGATCCGCAATATTACAGGGCGAGGGTGATCCATAGTAGTCTGTCTATCAGGGCCCACTCGATGCACCCTTTCCACTAAAAACGATGAACCAGTCGGAACACAGCCCAATTTTTGTGGCAGCCATTCAGAAACCAGTGACATGAGGTCCGTATATTTGACAGATTCAGG
The DNA here is from genome assembly GCF_028390025.1 of Pseudophryne corroboree. Lineage (NCBI taxonomy): Eukaryota > Metazoa > Chordata > Amphibia > Anura > Myobatrachidae > Pseudophryne > Pseudophryne corroboree. The sequence goes on from NC_086451.1 coordinate 69,831,491, forward strand.
AAGCCCGATAATGCGGACATTATTTCTACGATTTCTGTTCTCTAAATCTTCTAGTTTGTCCGCCATGGACAATACCGATTTCTCCTGATCAGAGAGAGTGGCTTTAGCCGCTGTAAGCTCGTCTTCCAAATCTGATATGCGCTATTCCGCTTCAGAGAGATGTTGATCGTGTTTCGTGAGTTGTGTGAGTGCAGGGTCGATAGAATCTTTAAGCGGTGCTAATTTCTTGTCCAAAAGTGAAGCTAGAAGGGAGGTCAGTTCTTGAGAGGTGAGAGAGCCCGCAACGGCATGAGGAGCGTCATCAGAGGTCTGCTCTCTAGCAACGTCACCCCGTCTATTACCGGGAGAGGCGGGTGATGCGGAGGATGGCGTGTCGCTGCCTCGTCCCTTGCCCATCTGGCCCCCCTTAGTGCCTCTGGCAGGTCTGGCCACATACTTATCCATAATTAGCACCGTGGTAAAAAGAGGGAAATATGTGGAAAGCAAATATAGGTGGATTGTGTTACTCTGAAGCTGAAGATTCCAGATAGCCTGGCCCGCCAACAGCTATCAGAGCTAAGGTTGGCTTTGTAGTGACCCCTATCCACTTCTCTCCATGCCCACCAACCCCCAATACGAGCAGGAGGAGTAAAGGAAAGTAGGGGGTATCCGGCAGTCAGAGGCAGTGCAGTACCCAGGAGAGAATAACACAGCAAGAAAAATAACAGAAGGGAGGGGGGTGTTACAGCTTACCCCAGCAAGGTGGCTGCAGCTGAAAGGTGAGAATGTCTGCAGCAAACTTGTGAATGTGTCCTTTCAGGGGTCTCAGCCGAGAACCCCACTGCCAGCCAGGTATGAGTGTGCTCTGAGATCTCCTCCGGGTCTCACTGTGCCTCTGGGCGCCGCCGCGCGCCAGCCGGCGTGCGGAGGTACAGGTACAGATCGGAGCTCCAAACTCCAGGCCGCGGCTTCCGCCAGCGGGGTAGGCCGCAACTCGCGGGGACAGATAGCTGTGTTCCCCGGACCCGCTTGTCACCTCACGATGCCCTGGACTTGGCTGGCTTGATGTTAGTGTGGGCAGGGTGCTGGTGCCCACTGTAGCTCCTCTCCCGAGATGGTAAAGGGAGATTGGCTCTGGAGCACAGCGGCAGCACGTCTTCCCTTAATGCCCGCTAGGCCACGCCCCAACATTGTATTTTTTAATAATTTTTTTTTATTGATATGTATTATTAAGCGCCACTTGGATTTATTTGTTCTATTGTCTGCCTTTTGGGGATTGGCATCTCCCCTAAGTGGCTGTTGATATACAGATTAGGTCAAACACTCCTCGCTAGTGCCAAAGACCACTCTTTGTTCTATTAATATATTTGGCCCATAGATTCTACAGTTACCCATGGGAGTATCAGCCCTGCTGAAAAGCTTGACGGCTTATTTATCATGATGAACTGGACACCGTTCTAAAACCTAAAGGGTGCCGCATCAGACTCTGACACCAGCCCAGGAAGTGGGATATAGAGGCAAATGCCATTACAGTAATCGACCTTAACCAAGCCCTTCATTCAAACTTATCTATCAAGATTCCTAAAACTGACATTCAAACCCTTGTGTGACAATATTTGTGGGACCGCGACAGGGTGAAGAGTGGGTTCAGGATACAAGGGTGTTTCACATTGAAAGAGACTGGAGTTATGATTTTCGCCAGACGTTAGGAGGACTCAGTGTTCTGCTTCATATCCAGACAGTGCGGGTAGAGATATTCCTATCCATCTCACTGTTATAGTAACTTGCATTAAAACACATTCATTCTGAAAATGACTATGACCCAAAAGCAAAACCAGGTTGCTGTTACCTTAAAATGTATTTCTATTTTGGACGGCACTAACCATTTGTTTTTGTTGTAACAAAAGATAGAAAAATGTATTAATCCATCACAGTAGCAATCACTGCATAATCAGGTTGACATTTCAGTTCCCACATAAATGTTTATAGTTTGATGCAGCTCTATGTGTTCTGTGATATGTAATTTGGTCAGCACCTTAACGATTACTATGTTGAACACCATGGGAGCGGTCTCTAGATGGCAAGAGTAGTCTTTCTTTCCCGAGATTCTTATAAGCCTTGAGAGTGGTTGCTGTGGGGAGCAAAACATTGACTTGATGCTTTGTTTGCTATACTGACCGATTAATAAAGTTATCTTCCTTTTGTTAATAAAAAACAAATCAGAGTTTTTGAACTTCGTTTGATGAATGAAAAATCTCTTTTCAGTCTTCATTTTGGTGACTTGAGACATCGCTCCTGGGACTAGACAGATCTAGGGCTTAATTCAGACCTGATCGCAGCAGTAAATTTGTTAGCTAATGGGCAAAACCATGGGGGTCATTCCGAGTTGATCGCACGTATCAACTTTTTGCTGCTTGTGCGATCAATTAGACGCCACCTATGGGGGAGTGTATTTTAGCGATGGCTTGTGCAGCCTTATGCTAAAAAAGTTTTGTGCAGAACAAGACCAGCCCTGCAGTTACTTACCCTGTGCGATGGATCCAGCGATGATGGTTCTGGAATTGCCGTCAGACAACCGCCCTCCAAACGCCCGGACACTCCTGCGTTCGGATCTCCAAGCCCGGAAAACGGTGAATATCCGCCCCCCCGCTGTTTCTTGCGATCCCGCTAGCGATCACTTTCTTCTGGTCGTTCACCGGCGACGGCTGTCGCTGGGCAACGAAACATGTGCGCATTGCGAGCGCCGAGCATGCGCATTTTTGAGCCGTTCGCACTGCAGCGATGAACCACTGCGTGCGAACGGGTCAAAATGGCCCCCCATGTGCACTGCGGGGAGGGGGGGGGGCAGATATAATGTGCAGAGAGAATTAGATTTGGGTGGGGTGTGTTCAAGCTGAATTAGAAATTGCAGCGTAAAAATAAAGCAGCCAGTATTTACCCTGCACAGAAACAATATAACCGACCCAAATCTAACTCTCTCTGCACATGTTATATCTGCCCCACTTGCACTGCCCATGGGGGGTCATTCCGAGTTGTTCGCTCGCAAGCTGCTTTTTGCAGCTTTGCACACGCTAAGCCGCCGCCTACTGGGAGTGAATCTTAGCTTCTTAAAATTGCGAACGAAAGATTCGCAATATTGCGATGACATCTCTGTGCAGTTTCTGAGTAACTCGAGACTTACTCGGCATCTGCGATCAGTTCAGTGCTTGTCGTTCCTGGTTTGACGTCACAAACACACCCAGCGTTCGGCCAGACACTCCTCCGTTTCTCCAGCCACTCCCGCGTTTTTCCCAGAAACGGTAGCGTTTTTTTCACACACACCCATAAAACGGCCAGTTTCCGCCTAGAAACACCCACTTCCTGTCAATCACATTACGATCACCAGAACGAGGAAAAAACCGTGAGTAAAATTCCTAACTGCATAGCAAATTTACTTGGCGCAGTCGCAGTGCGGACATTGCGCATGCGCACTAAGCGGAAAATCGCTGCGATGCGAAGAAATTTACAGAGCGAACAACTCAGAATGACCCCCATGGTTTTGCCCATTAGCAAACAAATTTGCTGCTGCAATTAAGTCTGAATAAGGCCACTAGGGGGTAATTCCAAATTGATCGCAGCAGGATTTGACATGTGCAGAAAGAGTTAGATTTGGGTGGGTTATTTTATTTCTGTGCAGGGTAAATACTGGCTGCTTTATTTTTACACTGCAAATTAGATTGCAGATTGAACACACCCTAACTCTCTCTGCACATGTTATATCTGCCTCCCCTGCAGTGCACATGGTTTTGCCCAATTGCTAACAAAAAATCCTGCTGCGATCAACTTGGAATTACCCCCACTAGTTTGGTACTTTGCAAATGAGTTGCTGAATTTGTGTATCCACACTTGGGACGAATAAAGGATCAACAAGTTTGGTGATGCTATCCAGTGTGGGTGCTAATTCAGATAAGCGTCATATTGACTGAATTCTTGTGAGCATAATGCATTAGGAGACTTTTTTTTTTTTTTACATTTTGATTAAGTCTTAATTTGTTCTATGTTACTTCTGTTTCAGAGAATGTATTATGGTGGATAAAACATTTTAGAATCATTATAGGATTACGATAAATTGAAGTCTCATCTGAATCCTATAATTATTTAATTTCTTTTTTTATTCAAAGTATGCATTAAATCGGCACTATTTAGTAAATTTGAATTGTTTGTACACGTTATAATAGGAGCCATCTCCCCCTTATATATTTATATATCCATTAAACAGAGAAGCACTCAACAGGCTGCAAAACATGTGTTTACTTCACCTTGATAGAAGGGGTTCGGTACAAAATACCAACAGTTGGGATAACTAGTCAGAATGTCAACAGATCCTGGTGTGTGTGTGTGTGTACACTATTATTTAGCTTTTTTTTATTAAAGTCATGTATTTTATTGTTACTTTTCAAGTGTGTTATTAAGCGCCACCTGGATTTTGTTTCCTGATCTTTCGTAATGGTTGTTTGTCTGTTCATTCCGGCATCACGCAGCATTACTGCCATTTAAGATCCACAGACAGGGGCTAATTCAGTGTCGCATACACTGGCCGTAGTAGCAGGTAGCTACAGAAGCCTGATTTACTATCTTATGATAATGCTGGAGTTTGTGCATCTACAAGCCGAAATTCGTGCTGCCCTTGCTTGTACGCCATCCGCTGCAATAGTTATTATTATGGCACTTGCATGGTGCAAGAGACCCGTCAGAGACCAGATTCTTTTTATACGCCCACTACGGTCGCACAAGACAGGACAGTTCTCTGTGCTTGCATTGCTGCCGCCCCGATCCGGCCAACGCAGAATAGAATGGACGTGCAAAAAAGCATAAATCTGCACTGTATCCAAACTGTACACAGATCCCTCCGATTCAGAATCAGCTCCATTGTCTGTAACAATGTAACTGAGTAACATACGAAACTAAATAGTAATTTAAAAATAAAACCTAACCAATACCAACATTGTTATGAATACACTGGTAATTAAGCTAATTGATTGTGAGCTGGAGCCAATCATGGCACGGTGTTAAGCTGAAAACTAATATTACTGGCAATAGATTGCAAGACGTTAAGGACTACCTAATCAAACGGTAGAGGGGCCACGTGATGGTCCGATAACAGATGTACCTGCATACAATCAACTATGTATTGGCATTATATACAGTTCACTGCATGGAATCAGCAGAACAGGTTCGAAATTCAAATTAAACTTTCACAACCAGTTTCCTGCTCCATTCATACATTGAATGATTATTCTTCATGTACATACGCTGAACAATAATAGTTCCGTACTCTCACGCAGTGGCCAGATTTGATTGATAATTGCTCAATGCAAGGCCTGCTTGCATTTCTTTTGCCACAAGTCACAGGTTGCTTCAAGCTGAAGTTATCCACAGAATCATCACTTCTACAGAGCTAGAGGTTATTATGGAGATCTCTCTCTCTCTCTCTATATATATATATATATATAGACAGACAAATCAGCGGCACTCAGAGGACTTAAGTAAACACCCCTTTCTCAAGGTGTGACTATGTGTTTTTATACACTTTGAAGTTTAAATAAGTCCTCTGCGTGCCACTGATTTTTCTACGCTACACTGGACCACAGATGACACCAGAGGCTGCTATACTGATGGTGGAGTGCCAGATTGTCTTCTCCATATAATCTATACACATACTGTATGTAGACAAAAGTGATTGAACATCCCCTGTACAAGGTATAAAACATGTAGAGTTTGAAAAGGAGATCATCGTAGGCTGCTCAATCGGAGGTATGATTGTGAGACAAATTGCAGATGTTAAGAAGGTTCCTAAATCCACTTTGTCTTGTCATTAATGTGTGGAAGAACAGTCACTGCAGGAATGCTCCTCACCCTTTTAGACCCCGAAACTGCTAAGCAGGGAGCTGTGAAAGAACAGGGGTCATCCCAAGCACACGAGTTCCAAATGGCCACTAATGTGCCGGATTCGACAAGAACACTTTGTAGGCAGGCCCATGCACTTGGATATTATGGGCAAGCAGCTGCTCATAAAGCTCTAATCACAAAGAAGAATGCAGCCCAGCGCTTACAATGGTATAAAGAGCGCAAAAACTGGACAGAGGAACAATGGCAGCGAGTGTTATGGTGTGATGAATCGCGGTTTACACTTTTCAGATCAGATGGACGTGTCTGAGTTTGGAAATTGCCAGAACGTCTGATGCCAGAGTGTACAGTTCCTACAGTAAAGCGTGGAGGTGGTGGCGTTATGCTGTGGGTCCACTAGTTGTAATGCATGGTCACATTAACTCTGAGAAGTATTGAGATGTTCTCGATAACTCTGTGCTCCCTACATTGTGCCAGTTCTATGGAAACAACAAATGTTTTTATTAGGACGACAATGACACCTGTCATATTTCCAGGGCAAGGCTGGACTGGTATACAGAAAATTCAGTGACCACATCCGAGTCCAGAACTTAACCCCACTGAGAACCTCTGGGATGAATTGGAGTGACGGGTGCATTCTAGGTGGACTTGACCTTCTTCAGTGTCGCAGTCGGTCACTATACTTAAGGTGGAAATGGCAAAACATACCACCTGCTGTTGTCCAGGAACTTGTGGACAGTTTGCCAAGAAGGGTGTCTGCAGTAATCACTGCACGTGGTGGATCTACAAAGTACTGACGTCAATAACATCTTGTTGATCTATTTTCTGTCAGTGTCCAATCAGTCTACAGTGTACAAATGTACATCCTAGTCAAAAATGACATCGAATTGCTTTAAAAGTTGTACATGGACCATAAAGTAGATTTAGCAGAAATATATGACGTGAAAACATGTGAATTGCTCGGCTAGACAGCCACATAGCAGGTCAGTGTACCAGTCACAACTCTTTAAATGTACCTGTTACCTATACAAAATGGAGGCAGCCATTTTGCACTTTGGGTCTAGGGAGTTTTATCTCAGCAATGAGTTGGATCCATTTTTCCTGCAATCTGGCTGGGAGCTTCCCGGGAGCCCTGCAACTGCTACTTGAGTGTATTTTTTACATGTGACTTATCTCATGCAATCTAATGTTATTAAACCTAGTTCTGTGTGATTGAGATAAATATAATGTGCAGCACGTGTGATCTGCGATTGCGATGGGAGACACACGGGAGCGCGCCTTGCAATCGCACGATAAGGACATGCAATGTGACACTTTTCATGCAATCCGTCTCAATCGCATAAAAACAGGCCATATCGCACTAGTGGATGGGGGCCTTAAAGGTTTCAATGATTTCTCATACGTCCTAGAGGATGCTGGGGACTCCAAAAGGACCATGGGGTATAGACAGGATCCGCAGGAGCCATGGGCACTTTAAGACTTTAAATGGGTGTGAACTGGCTCCTCCCTCTATGCCCCTCCTCCAGACCTCAGTTAGATTCTGTGCCCAGAGAGACTGGACACACACAAGGGGAGCTCTCCTGAGTTTCTCTGAAAAAATACTTTTTTTTTAGGTTTATTGTTTTCTGGGAGCACTGCTGGCAACAGGCTCCCTGCTTCGTGGGACTGAGGGGAGAGAAGCAGAACTACTTCTGTGAGTTAAAGGCTCTGCTTCTTAGGCTACTGGACACCATTAGCTCCAGAGGGTCTGATCACTTGGTATAGCCTAGCTGCTCGTTCCCGGAGCCGCGCCGTCGTCCCCGTCACAGAGCCAGAAGAAAGAAGCCGGGTGAGTAACCGAAGCAAAGAAGACTTCATTACAGACGGCAGAATACTTCAGTCTCGGAGGTACCGCGCGCCATTGCTCCCACACACAAGCGTCACTACATGGGTGCAGGACGCAGGGGGGGCGCCCTGGGCAGCAAAAGCCTGGCAAAAGTAGTATACAGTGCATAGGCACTGTATGCAGACCCCCGCGAGTATTTAAAAAAATAGCGGGACACAGCGCGCCATGAAAGGGGCAGGGCTTGGTCCTTCCAGTTCTACTCAGCGCCATTTTCTCTCCACTGTGAGCTGCAGAGACGCTGGTCCTGGCCTTCTACACTTCTGTCACAAGTAACAGGGTGCTAAACAGGGGGGGGGGGGGGCAATTTTGGTGTTGATCATTATTTTAAACAGCACTGACAAGTCTGGGGCATTATTATATGCTTTCAGACCGGGTTGAGCGCTGGGTGTGAGCTGGCAAACTCCCTCTGTGTTTTCTCTGATAGGCCTTATTGTGGGTCTGTCCCCTATAGCCGGTGTGATAGTGGTGTCGGTACGAGTGTCGACATGTCTGAGGCTGAAGGCTCTTCCCAGGAGGAGGCTGGTGTGGGGACAGAACAGTGTGGGGGAGTGAATCCCGACTGCTGATTGGGTAAATAGGTTGAGTGTCTTGAATGCAAATGTGGCTTTATTAAATAAGAGATTGAATAAATCTGAGGCTCAGAACCAAACATGGAGACAATCCATGGAAGATGCTTTATCCCAAACGCAGACTCTCTCAGGGTCACAGAAACAGCCTTTACCCAAATAGACACAGATACCGAGACGGATTCGGACACCAGTGTCAACTATGGTGATGCCAGGTTGAATCCTAAACTGGCTAAGAGCATTTAGTACATGATTATGGCAATAAAAGAAGTGTTACATATCACAGAAGACCCTGCTGTTCCTGATACTAGGGTCTGTATGTTTAAAGGAAAGAAACCTCCGGTAACGTTTCTTCCCTCTCATGAACTGAATACTCTTTTTGAAAAGGCTTGGGAAAATCCTGACAAAAAGTTGCTGATTTCCAAGAGAATTATTATGGCATACCCATTCCCCTCTGAGGATAGGAATAAGTGGGAGTCAACCCCCAATGTGGACAAGGCTCTAGCACGGCTGTCCAAGAAGGTGGCGCTTCCGTCCCCTGACACGGCGGCCCTAAAGGATCCTGCGGATCGTAAGCAGGAAACTACTTTGAAATCTATTTACGCCACTACGGGTACGCTGCTCAGACCAGCCGCAGCATCAGCATGGGTGAGTAGTGCAATTGAAAAGTGGGCAGATAACTTATCATCTGACTTGGACACCCTGGATAGGGATAGCATTCTTTTGACACTGGGTCATATCAGGGACGCTGCAGTCTATCTAAGGGAGGCTGCGAGAGATATTGGTCTCTTGGGATCAAGGGCCAATGCCATGGCAATCTCGGCTAGGAGAACGTTATGGACTCATCAATGGAATGGTGATGCGGACTCTGAGAGGGCTATGGAGGCTCTGCCGTATAAAAGGTGGTGTTTTGTTTGGTGAGGGCCTCGCGGACCTGGTATCTACAGCTACCGCGGGTAAGTAATCTTTTCTACCGTATGTCCCTGCACAACAAAAGAAAACGCCTCTTTATCAGATGCAGTCCTTTCGGTCTAATAAATTCAAAAAAGGACGAGGGTCCTCCTTCCTTGCTGCTAGAGCAGGGGTGGGCAATCATTTCAGCTGAAGGGCCACTTGACACTTTCCTGTCAGTATCCGAGGGCCGCACACAAAATAGCAGCTCCCCCACGTGCCAAAAATATAGGGACGTGGCTTCATAGGGAAGGGGTGTGGCCAAAAAATAATATAGATACATATTAGGCTGCACAATAGTCTCCATTATTCAAATTATGCCACACAGTAGCGCCACTTACACACATTACGCCAGGTAGAGCCCCTGTCACACATTACGCCAGGTAAAGTCCCCTTTTACACATTACGGCAGGTAGAGCTCTCTTTTACACAGTATGGAAGATAGAGTACCCTTTTTACACAGTACGGAAGGTAGAGCCCCCTTTTACACATTAACATTTTATTTGGGATAATCATTGCACAGCAAGCAAATTATCCAGTGTCTCATGGCCCCTGGGGAAAGGTGTGACACAGTGTCAGAACACGGATGGTGTGACACGGTGACAGAACACGGGGAGTGACACGGTGACAGAACATGTGGAGTTGAGTCAGTGACAGAACGCGGGGGTGACACAGTGACAGAACACGCGGGGTGTGACACAGTGACAGAACACGGGGGGGGGGGGGTGACATGGTGACAGAACATGTGGGGTTGAGTCAGTGACAGAACGCGGGGGTGACACAGTGACAGAACACGAGGGTGTGACACAGTGACAGAACACGGGGGTGTGACACAGTGACAGAACACGGGGGTGACACTGTGACAGAACATGTGGGGTTGAGTCAGTGACAGAACACGGGGGGTGACACGGTGACAGAACATGCGGGGTGTGACACAGTGACAGAACACGGGGGGGGGGGTGACAGTGACAGAACACGGGGGTGTGACGCGGTGACAGAACACGGGGGTGACACGGCGACAGAACATGTGGGGTTAAGTCAGTGACAGAACACTGAGGGTGACACGGTGACAGAACATGCGGGGTGTGACGCGGTGACAGAACACGGGGGTGACACGGTAACAGTGTTCTGTCACTGACTTAACCCCACATATTCTGTCACCGTGTCACCCCCGTGTTCTGTCACCGCGTCACACCCCGCATGTTCTGTCACCGTGTCACCCTCAGTGTTCTGTCACTGACTTAACCCCACATATTCTGAGGGTGACACGGTGACAGAACATGCGGGGTGTGACGCGGTGACAGAACACGGGGGTGACACGGTGACAGAACATGTGGGGTTAAGTCAGTGACAGAACACTGAGGGTGACACGGTGACAGAACATGCGGGGTGTGACGCGGTGACAGAACACGGGGGTGACACGGTGACAGAACATGTGGGGTTAAGTCAGTGACAGAACACTGAGGGTGACACGGTGACAGAACATGCGGGGTGTGACACAGTGACAGAACACGGGGGGTGTGACGCGGTGACAGAACACGGGGGTGACACAGTGACAGAACATGTGGGGTTAAGTCAGTGACAGAACACGGGGGGGGGGGGGGGGGGGGGTAGGGGGGGTACATCGAGCGTTAAAGATCTCCTCCCTAACCTAAAAACAGTCTGACGCCACTGCCTGCACACACAAACATACACACACACACACACACACACACACACACTCTCACATATATATATATACACATTAACACACAAATACACTTTCTTTCTCTTACTCACTTTTTCCATTAACTTATCTGGCTGGCTGGCTGGCTGGCTGTGGCAGGAAGGATGGATCTGTAGCAGTTGCTCTTGTCCCGTGTAGCTCCGCCCACTGAGGTCCGTGTAGCCCCACCCCTCGTCCTCGCATAGCTCCGCCCCCTTTTTGGCTGACCATGAACACTGCCGTTGTCACTGGAGGCGTGAGGGGGAGGCTACAAGGCAAGAAGACAGTGTGGCAGGCGCCGTGCAGCAGCAGCAGGGGAGACAGGCGCCGGCGGCTTGTAGGTACTGCAGAGCAATGACAAGCAGCTCAGCCTGTCGGGCCGCTTGTCATTGCGCACTGGGGGGAAGCAGTGGGCCGGGTAGGATCGGTTTGCGGGCCGTATTTTGCCCACCCCTATGCTAGAGGTAGGGGAAGGGGAAAAAAGTCGCCGGCTGTGGCAAGCTCCCAAGAGCAGAAGTCCTCCTTGGCAGCTGCCAAATCCACTGCATGACGCTGGGGCTCCACTGCTAGAGTCCGCACCGTTGGGGGCACGTCTTCAACTCTTCAGTCAGGTCTGGGCTCGTTCGGCCCTGGATCCTTGGGTGCTAGAAATAGTGGTCCAACGATACAAACTGGAGTTTCAAGATGTGCCCCCTTACCGATTTTTCAAATCGGACTTACCAGCTTCTCTTCTGGAAAGGGAGATAGTATGTGCTGCGATACAAAAGCTGTGTCTACAGCAAGTTATTGTCACGGTCCCCCCATCACAACGGGGAGAAGGTTTTTTTTATTCAAGCCTGCTCATGGTCCCGAAGCCGGATGGCTCGGTCAGATCGATTCTGAACCTAAAATCCCTCAATTTCTGTCTAAAAAAATTCAAATTCAAGATGGAATCTCTCCGAGCAGTAATCTCCAGTCGGGAAGTGGGGGGGGGGATTATATGGCGTCAGTCGACATAAAAGATGCCTACTTGCATGTCCCTATATATCCTCCACATCAAGCTTTCCTGAGGTTTGCTGTTCAGGATTGTCATTACCAGTTTCAGACGTTGCCGTTTGGTGAAAACCCTCGGAGCCGTGGAAAGACCAAAGTAATGGCGGAAATGATGGTGATCCTGCGCAAGCAGGGTGTCACAATTATCCCGTACTTGGACGATCTCCTGATAAAGGCGAGATCAAAGGAGCAGTTACTAAGAAACGTTGCGCTCTCCCTGACAGTCCTGCAACAACATGGTTGGCTTCTAAATTTGACAAAGTCACAGCTGGTTCCGACAACACGGCTGTCATTCTTGGGCATGATCTTAGACATGGAACTGCAGAGAGTATTTCTCCCAGTAGATAAAGCTCTGGAAATCCAGAACATGGTCAAGGAGATTCTGAAACCGGCAAGAGTGTCGATTAATCAATGCACGCGGGTGCTGGGGAAGATGGTGGCAGCATACGAAGCCATCCCGTTTGGCAGGTTCCATGCCAGGGTGTTTCAGTGGGACCTGTTGGACAAGGGGTCCGGGTCTCAAATGCACATGCACCGGAAAATAAGCCTATCTTCCATGACCAGAGTATCTCTCCTATGGTGGCTCCAAAGTTCTCACCTCCTAGAGGGACGCAGGTTCGGGATCCAGGACTGGGTCCTGGTGACTACGGATGCAAGTCTCCGAGACTGGGGAGCGGTCACACAGGGGGAAAATTTCCAGGGAAAATGGTCAAGCCAGGAAGCTTGTCTGCACATAAACATTCTGGAATTAAGAGCCATCTACAACGGCCTTCTACAAGCGGAACATCTTCTTCGCGGTCTGCCCGTCCTGATTCAGTCGGGCAACATAACAGCAGTGGCGTACATAAACCGCCAGGGTGGAACAAAGAGCAGAGCGGCGATGGCGGAGGCCACAAAAGTTCTCCGCTGGGTGGAAAAACACGCAAGCGCTCTGTCAGCGGTCTTCATTCCGGACGTGGACAACTGGGAAGCAGACACGATCTTCATCCAGGAGAGTGGGGTCTTCATCAAGAGGTCTTTGCAGAAGTGACAAGTTATTGGGGAATTCCTCAAATAGACATGATGGCGTCTCGCCTCACCAAGAAGCTTCAGAGATATTGTTCCAGGTCGAGGGACCCTCAAGCCAGTGCAGTGGACGCCCTGGTGACACCGTGGGTGTTTCAGTCGGTTTATGTGTTCCCTCCACTTCCACTCATTCCAAAGGTGATAAGGATAAGAAAAACCAGGGTTCAGGTGATACTCATTATTCCAGATTGGCCACGGAGGGCCTGGTATCCGGATCTTCAGAAATTACTCATAGGAGATCCCTGGCCTCTTCCTCTAAGAGAGGACCTGTTACAGCAAGGGCCGTGCGTGTTCCAAGACTTACCGCGGTTGCGTTTGACGGTTGAACGCCAAATCCTAGCTCTGAAGGGTATTCCCAGTGAAGTCATCCCCACTCTACTTAAAGCTAGAAAGGAAGTAACGGCAAAGCATTATCACCGTATTTGGAGAAAATGTGTGTCTTGGTGTGAATCCAAGAAGGCTCCTACGGAAGAATTTCAGCTGGGTCGTTTTCTCAATTTTTTGCAAGCAGGTGTGGATGCGGGCCTAAAGTTAGGCTCCATTAAAGTGCAGATTTCGGCCTTATCGATTTTCTTTCAAAAAGAATTGGCCGCCCTTCCAGAAGTTCAGACTTTCGTGAAAGGAGTGCTGCACATACAACCTCCATTTGTGTCCCCGGTGCACCATGGGAACTTAACGTGGTGTTGCAGTTTCTTATGTCACACTGGTTTGAACCTTTACGAAAGGTTGAGTTAAAATTTCTCACTTGGAAAGTGGTCATGCTTTTGGCCTTGGCGTCCGCAAGGCGGGTGTCGGAATTAGCGGCTTTGTCTCACAAGAGCCCCTATTTGAGCTTCCATGTGGATAGAGCAGAATTGAGAACTCGTCAACAATTTCTGCCAAAGGTGGTTTCTGCGTTTCACATGAACCAACCTATTGTGGTGCCTGTGGCTACTGAAGCCTTGGCTGATTCAAAGTCTCTCGAGGTAGTCAGAGCTTTGAAAATGTATGTAGCCAGAACGGCTCGTATTAGGAAAACAGAGGCTCTGTTTATCCTGTATGCTCCCAACAAAATTGGGGCTCCTGCTTCTAAGCAGACTATTGCACGCTGGATCTGTGATACGATTCGGCATGCGCATTCTGCGGCTGGATTGCCGTTACCAGATTCGGTGAAGGCCCATTCTACTAGGAAGGTGGGCTCATCTTGGGTGGCTGCCCGAGGAGTCTCGGCGGTTCAACTTTGCCGAGCAGCTACTTGGTCGGGTTCAAACACTTTTGCTAAGTTCTACAAGTTTGATACCCTGGCTGATGAGGACCTCATGTTTTCTCAATCGGTGCTGCAGAGGCGTCCGCACTCTCCCGCCCTGTCTGGAGCTTTGGTATAAACCCCATGGTCCTTTTGGAGTCCCCAGCATCCTCTAGGACGTATGAGAAAATAGGATTTTAATACCTACCGGTAAATCATTTTCTCTTAGTCCGTAGAGCAGGCATTCCCAACCACGGTACTCAAGGCACACCAACAGTGCAGGTTTTAGTGATATCCAGGATTCAGCACAGATGGTTAAATCAAAATAACTGAGGTACTAATTAAGTCACCTGTGTTCAAGCCTGGATATCACTAAAACCAGAACTGTTAGTGTGCCTTGAGGACCGCGGTTGGGAAACACTGCCGTAGAGGATGCTGGGCGCCCGTCCCAGTGCGGACTCTGGCTGCAGTACTTGTTAGTAGTTATTGCTTAGGTTACACGACGGTTGTGTTTCGGTTAAGATCAGCATGTTGCGGATTTTGGTTTATATCGTTAACTGGTGTTAATTAAAAGCCATGTTGTACGGTGTGTGGTGGTGTGAGCTGGTGTGTATCTCACCCTTGGTTTAACAAAAATCCTTTTTCCTCGAAATGTCCGTCTCCCTGGGCACAGTTCCTATAACTGAGGTCTGGAGGAGGGGCATAGAGGGAAGAGCCAGTTCACACCCATTTAAAGTCTTAAAGTGCCCATGTCTCCTGCAGATCCCGTCTATACCCCATGGTCCTTTTGGAGTCCCCAGCATCCTTTACGGACTAAGAGGCAAGGATTTACCGGTAGGTATTAAAATCCTATTTTCTCTGACGTCCTAGTGGATGCTGGGAACTCCGTAAGGACCATGGGGATTAGCGGCTCCACAGGAGACTGGGCACAAAAAAGAAAGCTTTAGGACTACCTGGTGTGCACTGGCTCCTCCCCCTATGACCCTCCTCCAAGCCTCAGTTAGATTTTTGTGCCCGACCGAGCTGGGTGCAATCTAGGGGGCTCTCCTGAGCTTCTTAGAAAAAGTTAGTTTTAGGTTTTTTATTTTCAGTGAGACCTGCTGGCAACAGGCTCACTGCATCGAGGGACTAAGGGGAGAAGAAGCGAACCTGCCTGCTTGCAGCCAGCTTGGGCTTCTTAGGCTACTGGACACCATTAGCTCCAGAGGGACCGAACACAGGCCCAGCCTCGGAGTCCGGTCCCAGAGCCGCGCCGCCGGCCCCCTTACAGAGCCAGAAGCAAGAAGAGGTCTGGAAAATCGGCGGCAGAAGACATCAGTCTTCACCAAGGTAGCGCACAGCACTGCAGCTGTGCGCCATTGCTCCTCATGCACACCACACACTCCGGTCACTGATGGGTGCAGGGCGCTGGGGGGGGGGGGGCGCCCTGAGCAGCAATATAAACACCTTGGCTGGAAAAATACATCACATATAACCCCCAGGGCTATATGGATGTATATTAACCCCTGCCAGATTCCAGAAAAAAGCGGGAGAAAAGTCCGCCGAGAAGGGGGCGGAGCCTATCTCCTCAACACACTGGCGCCATTTTCCCTCACAGCTCCGTTGGAGGGAAGCTCCCTGGCTCTCCCCTGCAGTTAATACACTACAGAAAGAGTTAAAAAGAGAGGGGGGGCACAATTTAGGCGCAGTATACAAATATATGCAGCTATAAGGGAAAATACTTTTTTATAGGTGCTATTCCTGTGATATATAGCGCCCTGGTGTGTGCTGGCATACTCTCCCTGTCTCCCCAAAGGGCTTTGTGGGGTCCTGTCCTCTATCAGAGCATTCCCTGTGTGTGTGCTGTGTGTCGGTACGGCTGTGTCGACAGGTATGTGGAGGATAATGAGGTGGAGGCGGAGCGAATGCCTGTAAATATGTTGTCACCCCCTGCGGGGTCGACACCGGGGTGGTTGAACTTATGGAAGGATTATGTGAAAGTGTCAACTCCTTACATAAAAGGTCGACGACACGGAACAGCCGGCTACTCAGCTTGTGCCTGTTCCAGCGTCTCAAATGTCATGGGGGGCTTTAAAATCGCCCGCTGCCTCAAATAACAGACACAGATGTCGACACGGATACTGACTCCAGTGTCGACATCGATGAGACTGGTGTACCCTCCAAATAGGTCCACCCGTTACAGGATTGAGGCAATGAAAAATGTATTACACATTTATGATTATACCCCAGGTACCACATAAAAGGGTATTGTGTTTGGTGAGAGAAAACTATTAGTAGTTTTTCCTGCATCTGAGAAATTAAATGAGGTGTGTGAGGAAGAGTGGTCTTCCCCCGGTAAGAAATTGATAATTTCTACAACGGTTATTGGCAGCGTACCCTTTCCCGCCAGAGGATAGGTCACGCGGGGAAACACCCCATAGGGTAGATACAGCGCTTACACGCTTATCAGAAAAGGTGGCACTACCGTCTCCGGATACGGCCGCCCTGAAGGAACCTGCTGATAGAAAGCAGGAGTTTACCCTATAAGATATGGTCACACACTAGGGCATTATATTGCGACCAGCCGTTGCTTCGGCATGGATGTGCAGTGCTCCCGCTGCGTGGTCAGATTCCCTGTCGGAAAATAACTATGGATAGGGACAATATTTTGCTGAAAATAGAGCATATAAAAGACGTGGTCTTATACATGCGTGATGCTCAGAGGGATATTTGCCGGCTGGCATCAAAAATAAGCGCTAGGTCCATTGCCGCCAGACGGGGGTTATGGACCGACAATGGTCAGGCGATGCCGACTCGAATCGGCACATGGAAGTTGCCCTATAAGGGGGTAAAACTGTTTGGGGATAGTTTTTCAGACCTCGTTTCCACAGCTACTGCTGGGAAATCGATTTTTTTGCCACAGGCTACCCCACAACAAAGGAAAGCACCGTATCATCAAGTACAGTCCTTTCGGCCCCAGAAAAGCAAGAGGGCTAGAGGCTCATCCTTTCTGCCGAGAGGCAAAGGTAGAGGAAAAAAACTGCAACACACAGCTAGTTCCCAAGAGCAGAAGTCCTCCCTGCATCCGGTAGGTCCACAGCATGGTGCTGGGGCTGCTCAGGCGGACCCGGGTACGGTGGGGGCCCGTCTCAGATATTTCAGCGGACAGTGGGCTCTCTCACATGGATCCCTGGGTCCTTCAAGCAGGATCTCAGGGGTACAGGCTGGAGTTCGAGACGTTCTTCCCCCCGCCGTTTCCTAAAATCTGCCTTACCGGCACCTCCCTATGCCAGGGAGACGGTGTTGGTGGATATTCAACACTATAATCACAACAAGTGATTGTCAAGGTACCCCTCCTTCAGCAAGGAAGGGGTTACTATTCCACAGTGGTTGTGGTACCGAAACGGTTCGGTGAGACCCATCTTGAAATTAAAATACTTAAACTTTTATATCAGAAGATTCAAGTTCAAGATGGAATCGCTCAGGGCGGTTATTACGAGCCTGGACGAGGGGGATTACAGGGTCTCCCTGGACATCAAGGATGCGTACCTGCATGTCCCCATTTACCCCCCTCACCAGGAGTACCTCAGATATGTGGTACAGGACTATCACTATCAGTTCCAGACGCGGCCGTTGGAGTTGTCCACGGCACCGAAGGTTTTTACCTAGGTAATGGCCGAAGTGACGATACTCCTTCACAAGAAGAAAGTTTTTATTTTCCCGTACTTGGACGATCTCCTGATAAAGGCGAGGTCCAAAGAACAGTTGGTAGTGGGGGTGGCAGAAGTGCTACAACAGCACGACTGGATTCTCAATATTCCAAAGTCACAGCTGGTCCCGACGACACGTCTTCTGTTCCTGGGAATGTTTCTGAACGCAGACCAGAAAATAAGAATTTACTTACCGATAATTCTATTTCTCATAGTCCGTAGTGGATGCTGGGGACTCCGTCAGGACCATGGGGGATAGCGGGCTCCGCAGGAGACAGGGCACATCTAAAAAAGCTTTTAGGTCACATGGTGCGTACTGGCTCCTCCCCCTATGACCCTCCTCCAAGCCTCAGTCAGGTACTGTGCCCGGACGAGCGTACACAATAAGGAAGGATCTTGAATCCCGGGTAAGACTCATACCAGCCACACCAATCACACCATACAACTTGTGATCTGAACCCAGTTAACAGTATGATAACAAAACGAAGTAGCCTCTAAAAAGATGGCTCACAACAATAATAACCCGATTTTTGTAACAATAACTATGTACAAGTATTGCAGACAATCCGCACTTGGGATGGGCGCCCAGCATCCACTACGGACTATGAGAAATAGAATTATCGGTAAGTAAATTCTTATTTTCTCTAACGTCCTAGTGGATGCTGGGGACTCCGTCAGGACCATGGGGATTATACCAAAGCTCCCAAACGGGCGGGAGAGTGCGGATGACTCTGCAGCACCGAATGAGAAAACTCCAGGTCCTCTGTAGCCAGAGTATCAAATTTGTAAAATTTTACAAACGTGTTCTCCCCTGACCACGTAGCTGCTCGGCAAAGTTGTAATGCCGAGACTCCTCGGGCAGCCGCCCAAGATGAGCCCACCTTCCTTGTGGAGTGGGCCTTTACAGATTTAGGCTGTGGCACGCCTGCCACAGAATGTGCAAGTTGGATTGTGCTACAGATCCAACGTGCAATCGTCTGTTTAGACGCAGGAGCACCCATCTTGTTGGGTGCATACAATGTAAACAACGAGTCAGTTTTTCTGACTCCAGCTGTCCTTGAAATATATATTTTTAATGCTCTGACAACGTCCAGTAACTTGGAGTCCTCCAAGTCGCTAGTAGCCGCAGGCACCACAATAGGCTGGTTTAAGTGAAATGCCGAAACCACCTTAGGGAGAAATTGAGGACGCGTCCTCAATTCTGCCCTGTCCGAATGGAATATCAGATATGGGCTCTTGTATGACAAAGCTGCCAACTCTGAAACTCTCCTGGCAGAAGCCAGGGCCAACAGCATGGTTACCTTCCATGTAAGGTATTTTAATTCTACCGATTTTAACGGCTCAAACCAATGAGATTTGAGAAAATTTAGAACCACGTTCAAATCCCACGATGCCACTGGAGGCACTATTGGGGGTTGTATATGTAGTACACCTTTGACAAAAGTTTGTACTTCAGGCACTGACGCCAATTCCTTCTGGAAGAAAATTGATAAGGCCGAAATTTGAACTTTAATAGACCCCAATTTTAGGCCCATAGACAATCCTGCTTGCAGGAAATGTAAGAATCGACCCAATTGAAATTCTTCCGTTGGAGCCTTCTTGGCCTCACACCACGCAACATATTTTCGCCAAATGCGGTGATAATGTTGTACAGTCACTTCCTTCCTAGCCTTAATCAAGGTAGGAATAACTTCCTCTGGAATGCCCTTTTCTTTTAGAATCCGGCGTTCAACCGCCATGCCGTCAAACGCAGACGCGGTAAGTCTTGGAACATACAAGGTCCCTGCTGAAGCAGATCCCTTCTCAGAGGTAGAGGCCACGGATCCTCCGTGAGCATCTCTTGAAGTTCCGGATACCAAGTTCTCCTTGGCCAGTCCGGAGCCACCAGTATCGTTCTTACTCCTCTTTTCCGTATAATTCTCAGCACCTTTGGTATGAGAGGCAGAGGAGGGAACACATACACTGATTGGTACACCCACGGTGTTACCAGAGCGTCCACAGCTATTGCCTGAGGGTCTCTTGACCTGGCGCAATACCTGTCCAATTTTTTGTTGAGGCGAGACGCCATCATGTCTACCTTTGGTTTTTCCCAACGGTTCACAATCATGTGGAAAACTTCTGGATGAAGTCCCCACTCTCCCGGGTGAAGGTCGTGTCTGCTGAGGAAATCTGCTTCCCAGTTGTCCACTCCCGGGATGAACACTGCTGACAGTGCTATGACATGATTCTCCGCCCAGCGCAGAATCCTTGCCGCTTCTGCCATTGCACTCCTGCTTCTCGTGCCGCCTTGTCGGTTTACGTGGGCGACTGCCGTGATGTTGTCGGACTGGATCAACACCGGCTGACCCTGAAGCAGCGGTTTTGCCAGACTTAGAGCATTGTAGATCGCTCTTAGCTCCAGTATATTTATGTGAAGAGACGTCTCCAGGCTTGACCACACGCCCTGGAAATTTCTTCCCTTTGTGACTGCTCCCCAACCTCGTAGGCTGGCATCCGTAGTCACCAGGATCCAGTCCTGTATGCCGAATCTGCGGCCCACTAACAGATGGGCAGTCTGCAGCCACCACAGGAGAGACAACCTTGTTCTTGGTGACAGTGCTATCCGCTGATGCATGTGCAGATGCGATCCGGACCATTTGTCCAGCAGATCCCACTGAAATGTCCGTGCATGGAATCTGCCGAATGGAATCGCTTCGTACGAAGCCACCATCTTTCCCAGGACTCTTGTGCATTGATGTACTGACACCGTTCCTGGTTTTAGGAGGTTCCTGACAAGTTCGGATAACTCCCTTGCTTTTTCCTCCGGGAGAAACACCTTTTTCTGAACCGTGTCCAGAATCATTCCCAGGAACAGCAGACGAGTTGTCGGGGTCAATTGAGATTTTGGAAGATTCAGAATCCACCCGTGTTGCTGGAGCACTACCTGGGTTAGTGCTACACCGACTTCCAGCTGTTCTCTGGACTTTGCCCTTATCAGGAGATCGTCCAAGTAAGGGATAATTAATACGCCTTTTCTTCGTAGAAGAACCATCATTTCGGTCATTACCTTGGTAAAGACCCGAGGGGCCGTAGACAAACCAAACGGCATCGTTTGAAACTGATAATGACAGTCTTGTATCACGAACCTGAGATACCCTTGGTGTGAGGGGTAAATTGGGACATGCAGATAAGCATCCTTTATGTCCAGGGACACCATGAAGTCCCCGTCTTCCAGATTCGCTATCACTGCTCTGAGTGACTCCATTTTGAACTTGAATTTCTGTATGTACAGGTTCAAGGATTTCAGATTTAGAATAGGTCTTACCGAACCGTCCGGCTTCGGTACCACAAATAGTGTGAAATAATACCCCTTTCCCTGTTGTAGGAGGGGTACCTTGACTATCACCTGCTGAGAATACAGCTTGTGAATGGCTTCCAAAACCGACGTCCTTTCTGAGGGAGACGTTGGTAAAGCAGACTTTAGGAACCGGCGAGGGGGAAACCTTTCGAACTCCAGCATGTAACCCTGAGATATTATCTGCAGGACCCACGGGTCCACTTGTGAGTGAGCCCATTGATTGCTGAAAATCTTGAGTCGACCCCCCACCGTTCCTGGGTCCGCTTGTAAAGCCCCAGCGTCATGCTGATGGCTTTGTAGAAGCCGGGGCGGGCTTCTGTTCCTGGGCAGGGGCTGCGTGCTGCCCTTTCTTACCCTTTCCTCTGCCTCTCGGCAGATAAGACTGTCCTTTTGGTCGCTTTTTATAGGAGCGAAAGGACTGCGGCTGAAAAGACGGTGTCTTTCTCTGTTGTGAAGGGGTCTGAGGTAAAAAGGTGGATTTGCCGGCAGTTGCCGTGGTCACCAGGTCCGAAAGACCGACCCCAAACAATTCCTCTCCTTTATATGGCAATACTTCCATATGCCTCTTGGAATCCGCATCACCTGACCACTGTCGCGTCCATAAACTTCTTCTAGCAGATATGGACATCGCGCTTACTCTTGATGCTAGAGTACAAACATCCCTCTGAGCATCTCGCATATAAAGAAAAGCATCCTTTAATTGCTCTAGTCAATAAAATACTGTCCCTATCCAGGGTCTCAATATTTTCAGTCAGAGACTCCAACCACACTACCCCAGCACTGCACATCCAGGCTGAGGCTATTGCCGGTCGCAGTATAACACCCGTATGTGTGTATATACTCTTCAGTGTAGTTTCCAGCCTCCTATCTGCTGGATCCTTGAGGGCGGCCGTATCAGGAGACGGCAACGCCACTTGCTTTGATAAACGTGTGAGCGCCTTATCCACCTTAGGGGGTGATTCCCAGCGCGCCCTAACCTCTGGTGGGAAAGGGTATAATGCCAACAACTTCTTTGAAATTAGCATTTTTCTATCGGGGGTAACCCACGCTTCATCACACACATCATTCAATTCCTCTGATTCTGGGAAAAATACAGGTAGTTTTTTCACCCCCCACATAATACCCCTTTTTGAGGTACCAGTAGTATCAGAGAGCTGCAAAGCCTCCTTCATTGCCGTGATCATATAACGTGTGGCCCTATTGGAAAATACGTTTACTTCCTCACCGTCGACACTAGATTCATCTGTGTCGGTACCCGTGTCGACTGACTGAGGTAAGGGACGTTTTACAGCCCCTGACGGTGTCTGAGATGCCTGAACCGGTACTAACTGGTTTGCCGGGCGTCTCATTTCGTCAACTGACTTTTGTAATGTGCTGACATTATCACGTAATTCCATAACCAAAGCCATCCATTCCGGTGTCGACTCCCTAGGGGGTGACATTACCATCATCGGCAATTGCTCTGCCTCCACACCAACTTCGTCCTCATACATGTCGACACACACGTACCGACACACACAGCAGCCACACAGTGAATGCTCTATTGAAGACAGGACCCTCCTAGCCCTTTGGGGAGACAGAGGGAGAGTTTGCCAGCACACACCAAAAGCGCTATACAGTATATAACAACCCTAGAAGGTGTTGTTTTTATATATGCGCTCTCAATATATATTTATATCGCCAATTTATGCCCCCCCTCTCTTTGTTACCCTGTTTCTGTAGTGCAGTGCAGGGGAGAGTCGTGGGAGCCTTCCTCACCAGCGGAGCCGTGCAGGAAAATGGCGCCGAGTGCTGAGGAGAATAAGCTCCGCCCCTTTTCCGGCGGGCTTTTCTCCCGGTTTTTCTAATAAACTGGCCTGGGTTAAATACATACATATAGCCTTAATGGCTATATGTGATGTATTTATTTGCCTCTAAGGTACTCTATATTGCTGCCCAGGGCGCCCCCAGCAGCGCCCTGCACCCTCCGTGACCGAGATCCGTGAGCCGTGTAGCAACAATGGCGCACAGCTGCAGTGCTGTGCGCTACCTCTATGAAGACTGAAGTCTTCTGCCGCCTGTTTCCGGACCTCCGTTCTGCCGTTCTTCAGCGTCTGTAAGGGGGATCGGCGGCGCGGCTCCGGGACGAACCCCAGGCTGACCTGTGTTCCGACTCCCTCTGGAGCTCAGTGTCCAGTAGCCTAAGACTTCAATCCTCCTGCAGGCAGGTGAGTTGCAAGTCTCTCCCCTAAGTCCCTCGTTGCAGTGCTCCTGTCGCCAGCAGGAGACACTGATTAGAAACTTAAAAAAAACTTTTCTAACTAGCTCTTTAAGAGAGCCACCTAGATTGCACCCTCTCGGACGGGCACAAAAACCTAACTGAGGCTTGGAGGAGGGTCATAGGGGGAGGAGCCAGTACGCACCATGTGACCTAAAAGCTTTTTTAGATGTGCCCTGTCTCCTGCGGAGCCCGCTATCCCCCATGGTCCTGACGGAGTCCCCAGCATCCACTAGGACGTTAGAGAAAAGAGTGTTTCTTCCAGTGGAAAAAGCCGAGGAGTTGTCATCTCTAATCAGAGACATCCTAAAACCAGGACAGGTGTCGGTACATCAATGCACACGAGTCCTGGGAAAAATGGTAGCTTAGAACGAAGCATAATTCCATTCGGAAGACTCCACGCAAGGACGTTCCAGTGGGACCTGTGGGACTAATGGTCCGGGTCCCATCTACAGATACAACAGCGGATAACCCTGTCAGCAAGAAACAGGGTGTAGCTGCTGTGGTGGCTGCAGAGGGCTTATCTACTAGAGGGCCGCAGATTCGGAATACAGGACTGGGTCCTGGTGACCACGGATGCCAGCCTTCGGGGCTGGGGTGCAGTCACACCGGGAAGAAATTTCCAAGGAGATTTCGCTTCACGTAAATATTCTGCAGCTAAGGGCCATTTACAATACCCTAAGCCAAGCAAGGCCCCTGCTTCAGAACCAGACGGTACTGATCCAATCAGACGACATCACGGCGGTCGCCCATGTAAACAGACAGGGCGGCACAAGAAGCAGGATGGCGATGGCAGAAGCCACAAGGATTCTCCGATGGGCGACCTACACCCAGGAGAATGGGGACTTCATCCAGAAGTTTTCCAAATGCGGGTAAACCGTTGGGAATGACCACGGGTGGACATGATGGAGTCCCGCCTCAACAAGAAGTTGAAAAGATATGGCGCCAGGTCAAGGGACCCTCAGGCGATCGCTGGGGACGCTCTAGTGACACCATGGGTGTACCAGTCGGTTTATGTGTCTCCTCCTCTACCTCTCATACCCAAGGTACTGAGAATAATAAGAAGGCGAGGAGTGAAGACCATACTCGGGGTTCCGGATTGGCCATGAAGAGCTTGGTACCCGGAACTTCAAGAGATGCTGGCAGAGGACCCTTGGCCTCTGCCGCTCAGACAAGACCTGCTGCAGCAGGGACCCTGTCTGTTCCAAGACTTACCGCGGCTGCGTTTGACGGCATGGCGGTAGAACACCGGATCCTAAAGGAAAAGGGTATTCCGAAGGAAGTCATCCCTACCCTGATCATAGCCAGGAAGGATGTCACCGCAAGACATTATCGCCGCGTTTGGCGAAGATTTGTTGCTTGGTGGGAGGCCATGAAGGCCCCGACGGAGGAATTTCAACTATGTCGATTCCTGCACTTCCTGCAAGCAGGGGTGACGTTTGGGCCTCAAATTGGGGTCCATCAAGGTCCAGATTTCGGCTCTGTCGAATTTCTTCCAGAAAGAACTGGCTTCACTGCCTGAAGTTCAGACTTTGGTTAAAGGAGTACTACATATTCAGCCTCCTTTTTGTGCCTCCTGTGGCACTTTTTGGATCTCAACGTGGTGTTGGATTTCCTAAAGTCGCATGGGTAGAGCCACTTAAAACCATGGAGTTAAAGTATCTCCCGTGGAAAGTGGTCATGCTGTTGGCCTTGGCCAGGCGTGTGTCAGAATTGGCGGCTTTGTCATGTAAAAGGCCTTATCTGATTTTCTATATGGATAGGGCAGAGTTGAGGACTCGTCCTCAGTTTCTCCCGAAGGTGGTCTCAGGTTTTCACTTGAACCAACCTATTGTGGTGCCTGCGGCTACTGGGGACTTGGGAGGATTCCAAGTTGCTGGACGTAGTCAGGGCCCTGAAAATTTTATTTTTCCAGGACGGCTGGAGTCAGGAAAACTGACTCGCTGTTTATCCTGATGGCACCCAACAAGCTGGGTGCTCCTGCTTCTAAGCAGTCTATTGCGCGCTGGATTTGTAGCACTATTCAGCTGGCGCATTCTGCGGTAGGATTACCGCAGCCTAAATCAATAAAAGCCCATTCCACAAGGACGGTGGGCTCATCTTGGGCGGCTGCCCGAGGGGTCTCGGCTTTACAACTTTGCCGAGCAGCTACTTGGTCAAGGGCAAACACGTTTGCAAAATTCTATGAATTTGATACCCTGGCTGAGGAGGACCTGGAGTTCTCTCATTCGGTGCTGCAGAGTCATCTGCACTCTCCCGCCCGTTTGGGAGCTTTGGTATAATCCCCATGGTCCTTACGGAGTTCCCAGCATCCACTAGGACGTCAGAGAAAATAAGAATTTACTTACCGATAATGCTATTTCTCGTAGTCCGTAGTGGATGCTGGGCGCCCATCCCAAGTGCGGATTGTCTGCAATACTTGTACATAGTTATTGTTAACTAATCGGGTTCTTGTTGTGAGCCATCTATTCAGAGGCTCCTCTGTTATCATGCTGTTAACTGGGTTTCATATCACAAGTTATACGGTGTGATTGGTGTGGCTGGTATGAGTCTTACCCGGGATTCAATATCCTTCCTTATTGTGTACGCTCGTCCGGGCACAGTATCCTAACTGAGGCTTGGAGGAGGGTCATAGGGGGAGGAGCCAGTGCACACCAGGTAGTCCTAAAGCTTTCTTTTTTGTGCCCAGTCTCCTGCGGAGCCGCTAATCCCCATGGTCCTTACGGAGTTCCCAGCATCCACTACGGACTACGAGAAATAGAATCATCGGTAAGTAAATTCTTATTTTTTGCTAGTTTCTTATGAGTTAAACAGCTGTAATTTTCGGAAAAATATCTGTGCACTCCACAAAATGGCTGCCGCGACCGAGTTATTTATCTACAGTAACCAGCATGTCCTGCAGCCACTGAGACATAGGATGCCTTGATCTGCATAAAGCTTTCTCTTCTGGATATGAAGCCCATACCGTAAACAGAACCTATTAATACTTATCATATTCCCAGACACCAGATATAAACATTGGACAACATCAAAAAATAAGATTTTACTCACCGGTAAATCTATTTCTCGTAGTCCGTAGTGGATGCTGGGAACTCCGTAAGGACCATGGGGAATAGCGGCTCCGCAGGAGACTGGGCACAACTAAAGAAAGCTTTAGGACTACCTGGTGTGCACTGGCTCCTCCCTCTATGACCCTCCTCCAGACCTCAGTTAGGATACTGTGCCCGGAAGAGCTGACACAATAAGGAAAGGATTTTGAATCCCGGGTAAGACTCATACCAGCCACACCAATCACACCGTATAACTCGTGATACTATACCCAGTTAACAGTATGAAATATAACTGAGCCTCTCAACAGATGGCTCAACAATAACCCTTTAGTTAAACAATAACTATATACAAGTATTGCAGACAATCCGCACTTGGGACGGGCGCCCAGCATCCACTACGGACTACGAGAAATAGATTTACCGGTGAGTAAAATCTTATTTTCTCTGACGTCCTAGTGGATGCTGGGAACTCCGTAAGGACCATGGGGATTATACCAAAGCTCCCAAACGGGCGGGAGAGTGCGGATGACTCTGCAGCACCGAATGAGCAAACTCAAGGTCCTCCCTCAGCCAGGGTATCAAACTTGTAGAATTTTGCAAAAGTGTTTGAACCCGACCAAGTAGCAGCTCGGCAAAGTTGTAAAGCCGAGACCCCTCGGGCAGCCGCCCAAGAAGAGCCCACCTTCCTCGTGGAATGGGCTTTTACAGATTTAGGATGCGGCAGTCCAGCCGCAGAATGTGCAAGTTGAATCGTGCTACAGATCCAGCGAGCAATAGTCTGCTTTGAAGCAGGCGCACCCAACTTGTTGGGTGCATGCAGGATAAATAGCGAGTCAGTCTTTCTGACTCCAGCTGTCCTGGAAACAGATTTTTAGGGCCCGGACTACGTCCAGCAACTTGGAGTCCTCCAAGTCACGAGTAGCCGCAGGGACCACAATAGGCTGGTTCAAATGAAACGCAGAAACCACCTTTGGGAGAAATTGGGGACGAGTCCTCAATTCCGCCCTATCCATATGGAAAATCAGATAAGGGCTTTTACAAGACAAAGCCGCCAATTCTGACACACGCCTGGCCGAAGCCAAGGCCAACAGCATGACCACTTTCCACGTGAGATATTTTAGTTCCACGGTTTTAAGTGGTTCAAAACAATGCGACTTTAGGAAATCCAACACCACGTTGAGATCCCAAGGTGCCACTGGGGGCACAAAAGGGGGCTGAATATGCAGCACTCCCTTAACAAAAGTCTGAACTTCAGGTAGTGAAGCCAGTTCTTTTTGGAAGAAAATCGATAGAGCCGAAATCTGGACCTTAATGGAACCCAATTTTAGGCCCATAGTCACCCCTGACTGTAGGAAGTGCAGAAATCGACCTAGCTGAAATTCCTCCGTTAGGGCCTTCCTGGCCTCACACCACGCAACATATTTCCGCCATATGCGGTGATAATGGTTTGCGGTCACTTCTTTCCTAGCTTTAATAAGCGTAGGGATAACTTCCTCCGGAATGCCCTTTTCCTTCAGGATCCGGTGTTCAACCGCCATGCCGTCAAACGCAGCCGCGGTAAGTCTTGGAACAGACAGGGCCCCTGCTGCAGCAGGTCCTGTCTGAGCGGCAGAGGCCATGGGTCCCCTGAGATCATTTCTTGAAGTTCTAGGTACCAAGCTCTTCTTGGCCAATCCGAAACAATGAGTATAGTTCTTACTCCTCTCCTTCTTATTAGTCTCAGTACCTTGGGTATGAGAGGCAGAGGAGGGAACACATACACCGACCGGTACACCCACGGTGTTACCAGAGCGTCCACAGCTATCGCCTGAGGGTCCCTTGACCTGGCGCAATATCTTTTTAGCTGTTTGTTGAGGCGGGACGCCATCATGTCCACCTGTGGCTTTTCCCACCGGTGTACAATCATTTGGAAGACTTCTGGATGAAGTCCCCACTCTCCCGGGTGGAGGTCGTGTCTGCTGAGAAAGTCTGCTTCCCAGTTGTCCACTCTGGGAATGAACACTGCTGACAGTGCTAACACATGATTTTCCACCCATCGGAGAATCCTTGTGGCTTCTGCCATTGCCATCCTGCTTCTTGTGCCGCCCTGTCGGTTTACATGGGCGACCGCCGTGATGTTGTCTGACTGGATCAGCACCGGCTGGTGTTGAAGCAGGGGTCTTGCCTGACTTAGGGCATTGTAAATGGCCCTTAGTTCCAGAATATTTATGTGTAGGGAAGTCTCCTGACTTGTCCATAGTCCCTGGAAGTTTCTTCCCTGTGTGACTGCCCCCCAACCTCGAAGGCTGGCATCCGTGGTCACCAGGACCCAGTCCTGTATGCCGAATCTGCGGCCCTCTAGAAGATGAGCACTCTGCAGCCACCACAACAGCGACACCCTGGTCCTTGGAGACAGGGTTATCAGCCGATGCATCTGAAGATGCGATCCGGACCACTTGTCCAACAGATCCCACTGAAAGATCCTTGCATGGAACCTTCCGAATGGAATTGCTTCGTAAGAAGCCACCATCTTTCCCAGGACTCGCGTGCAGTGGTGCACCGACACCTGTTTTGGTTTTAGGAGGTCTCTGACTAGAGATGACAACTCCTTGGCCTTCTCCTCCGGGAGAAATACTTTTTTCTGTTCTGTGTCCAGAACCATCCCCAGGAACAGTAGACGCGTTGTAGAAACCAGCTGCGACTTTGGAATATTCAGGATCCAGCCGTGCTGTTGTAGCACTTCCCGAGCTAGTGCTACACCGATCAACAACTGTTCCCTGGACCTCGCCTTTATAAGGAGATCGTCCAAGTACGGGATAATTAAAACTCCCTTTCTCCGAAGGAGTATCATCATTTCGGCCATTACCTTGGTAAATACCCTCGGTGCCGTGGACAGACCAAAACGGCAACGTCTGGAATTGGCAATGACAGTCCTGTACCACAAATCTGAGGTACTCCTGGTGAGGAGGGTAAATGGGGACATGCAGGTAAGCATCCTTGATGTCCAGTGATACCATGGAATCCCCCTCGTCCAGGCTTGCAATCACCGCCCTGAGCGATTCCATCTTGAACTTGAACCTTCTTATAAAAGTGTTCAAGGATTTTAAATTTAAAATGGGTCTCACTGAACCGTCCGGTTTCGGTACCACAAACATTGTGGAATAGTAACCCCGTCCTTGTTGAAGGAGGGGTACCTTGATTATCACCTGCTGAGAATACAGCTTGTGAATCGCCTCCAGCACTGCCTCCCTGTCCGGGGGAGCTGTCGGCAAGGCAGATTTGAGGAAACGGCGAGGGGGAGAAGTCTCAAATTCCAGCTTGTACCCCTGAGATACTACTTGTAGAATCCAGGGATCCACCCGTGAGCGAGCCCACTGGTCGCTGAAGTTCTTGAGACGGGCCCCCACCGTACCTGGCTCCGCCTGTGGAGCCCCAGCGTCATGCGGTGGACTTAGAGGAAGCGGGGGAGGACTTTTGTTCCTGGGAACTGGCTGTATGTTGCAGCTTTTTCCCTCTACCTCTGGGCAGAAAGGACGCGCCTCTAACCCGCTTGCCTTTCTGGGGCCGAAAGGACTGTACCTGATAATACGGTGCTTTCTTTGGCTGTGAGGGAACATGGGGTAAAAATGCTGACTTCCCAGCTGTCGCTGTGGAAACGAGGTCCGAGAAACCATCCCCAAACAACTCCTCACCCTTGTAAGGCAATACTTCCATGTGCCTTTTAGAATCTGCATCTCCTGTCCACTGCCGAGTCCACAATCCTCTCCTGGCAGAAATGGACATTGCGTTTATTTTAGATGCCAGCCGGCAAATATCCCTCTGTGCATCTCTCATGTACAAGACAGCGTCTTTAATATGCTCTACGGTTAGCAATATAGTGTCCCTGTCTAGGGTATCAATGTTTTCCGACAGGGAATCTGACCACACAGCTGCAGCACTGCACATCCATGCTGAAGCAATAGCCGGTCTCAGTATAATACCTGAGTGTGTATATACAGACTTCAGGATAGCCTCCTGCTTTCTATCTGCAGGCTCCTTAAGGGCGGCCGTGTCCGGAGACGGTAGTGCCACCTTTTTTGACAGACGTGTGAGCGCTTTATCCACCCTAGGGGATGTCTCCCAACGTGACCTGTCCTCTGGCGGGAAAGGGTACGCCATTAGTAACTTTTTAGAAATTACCAGTTTCTTATCGGGGGAAGCCCACGCTTCTTCACACACTTCATTTAATTCATCAGATGGGGGAAAAACCACTGGTAGTTTTTTCTCCCCAAACATAATACCCTTTTTTGTGGTACCTGGGGTAATATCAGAAATATGCAACACATTTTTCATTGCCGTAATCATGTAACGGGTGGCTCTATAGGAATGTACACTAGTCTCATCATCGTCGACACTGGAGTCAGTATCCGTGTCGACATCTGTGTCTGCCATCTGAGGTAGCGGGCATTTTAGAGCCCCTGATGGCTTTAGAGACGTCTGGGCGGGCACAGGCTGAGAAGCCGGCTGTCCCACATCTGCTATGTCGTCAAACCTTTTATGTAAGGAGTCGACACTGTCGCGTAATTCCTTCCACATAACCATCCACTCAGGTGTCGACCCCGCAGGGGGTGACATCACATTTATCGGCACCTGCTCCGCCTCCACATAAGCCTCCTCATCAAACATGTTGACACAGCCGTACCGACACACCGCACACACACAGGGAATGCTCTGACTGAGGACAGGACCCCACAAAGCCCTTTGGGGAGACAGAGAGAGAGTATGCCAGCACACACCAACAGCGCTATATAACACAGGGATTAACACTATAACTGAGTGATTTTTCCCAATAGCTGCTTGTATACACAATATTTCGCCTAAATTTAGTGCCCCCCCTCTCTTTTTTACCCTATGTAGTCTGGAAACTGCAGGGGAGAGCCTGGGAGCGATCCTTCCAGCGGAGCTGTGAGGGAAAATGGCGCCAGTGTGCGGAGGGAGATAGCCCCGCCCCTTTTTAGGCGGACTTCTCCCGCTTTTTTCTATGTATATCTGGCAGGGGTATTTTACACATATATAGTCTCTATGACTATATTATGTGTTATTTGCCAGCCAAGGTACTCAATATTGCAGCCTAGGGCGCCCCCCCCCCCAGCGCCCTGCACCCATCAGTGACCGGAGTGTGAGGTGTGCATGGGAAGCAATAGCGCACAGCTGCAGTGCTGTGCGCTACCTTGATGAAGACCGAAGTCTTCTGCCGCCGATTTCCAGGACCCTCTTCTTGCTTCTGGCTCTGTTAGGGGGACGGCGGCGCGGCTCTGGGACCGGACGACCGAGGCTGGGCCTGTGTTCGATCCCTCTAGAGCTAATGGTGTCCAGTAGCCTAGAAGCCCAAGCTAGCTGCAAGCACGTAGGTTCGCTTCTCTCCCCTTAGTCCCTCGTAGCAGTGAGTCTGTTGCCAGCAGATCTCACTGAAAATAAAAAAACTAAAATAAACTTTTTTCTAAGAGCTCAGGAGAGCCCCTAGTGTGCATCCAGCTCAGCCGGGCACAAAATTCTAACTGAGGTCTGGAGGAGGGTCATAGAGGGAGGAGCCAGTGCACACCAGGTATTCCTAAAGCTTTCTTTAGTTGTGCCCAGTCTCCTGCGGAGCCGCTATTCCCCATGGTCCTTACGGAGTTCCCAGCATCCACTAGGACGTCAGAGAAATATGGGTCCTGGTGGGTCAGTGAAATAAAGTAAAAACAGCCAGAGAGAGACCCTAACAGAGAGAGCATATTAATGAGTCAACCCAGGTTCACTGTGAGTTAAGGGCCCATTTATCAAGAATCGCATTTGCATTGTCATCTGGGCGTGGCCTTAGTATTGCTGGATGTGAATCGCATTGCTGAAATGCGATTTCTACCGCAAGATTTATCATTACACACTCGCAGCGGAGCCCAAGAGAGATTCGGCTGTCGGCGGGAATAGAGGGTTCGCAGCAGATATCTCCAATATCTTCTGCAGTCCCTCAATAATACATTGCGGTGATACTAAATATTTGTGGTTGTCCCCCAAAATTTACGTTCTTGGGGAATAAGCCTCAAATATTTCCTGCCAACTGAGCCTCAATATCTCTTGGGCACAATCCTATAACAAATGTGCAGGGGGAGAAGAGAAGATTAAAGTAGTTGAAATACAGGTCCATTGTTAGTGAATAAGAGATGGTCTGGTGCCCAAACGTACTGTGACACCTGTCTGCACTGCCCCAGCACCTTTTTTATCCACATATGAAAGTTTTGACAGTGACAATGTCAACACCAGAAGGTCGATATTCATATTGATGACATAGTTATAATGTCGACACCTGGAAATGACTGTCAAAATGTCAACATGTACATTTGTGATAGTGACAAAAGACACTGTCGACAATACATCAGTGTCAGCATGCTGAATGACGACCAGATTGACACCGTCATATCTACCATATGAATGTCAACAATTTGACCAACAAGATGATATAACAAACCAATCGCCACCTGTACCCACACTCAAGAGTTAGCTAGTGCAAATGATACCCCTTTCAGACATACGACCCGGGAATTTCCCTGCTCGGTCCCGGGTTTTTAATTTCTGAAAAATCCTGGGTTTTTGCTGAAGACCCCCTTTCACACTTAACCTGAGAGCTGGGAAATTCCTGGGTCAACCCCTCCAGGCAGCCCCGCCCCTTCCAGCAGTACACACGCCAATCAGAAGCATGTAGGTGCGACCTGGGAGTAAATTCCCGGGTCACACAATTCAGACCTAAGCCAGGTTGTCTAACCGGGACTTAAGTCCCGGGAAAAACCCTGGTCAATTGCAGGGTCGGCAACCCGGGGGCCTTTCAGACATGCCAAAATCCCAGGATGATGCTCGTTCATGTGTAAAATCCCGGGATTTTGGAGGATGTCCGAAAGGGTGTGCAATAGAGAATGTGCATCTCCACCACATGCACCCCTAATGCCACACAGTGATGTGAGTTATTCATATATGAGTGATTCCATCACCAGCACTGAACCTAATCAAGTTATAAAGGTATTGGGGACAGACGCCATAGATGGCGTTTCCACCACCAGGAACCAGTCATCACTTGTGTGACGCCCTTATGTCAGACTGGTGCTGCATCCCTCTATGGGGTCCCTCTACCCTATAATGTCACTTTATAATGGAGTTTCCATTTTTGTCCACCTGCGCCATTGTCGGGGTGAGGGAAACAAATGCACAGCTTGGCCTTCCTAGAGTCACATTTACAACTGTGTACTGTTGTGGGGAAGATATTTATTTTAAAATCCTCATTTCCTCAGCAAGGATTTAGTATGATTTGTACTGCCATTCCCAATATGGCAGCCACCACTATGCTTACTGAAGAAAAAAAGGAATCCCGTACCAGAGGGTGTATGTTTATTGACTGCAAAGAAAGTAAAAAGTTAACATGAATTTAAAAAAACAAAACGGTTTATCACAGAGATAAAGAATATAGCTGGACAGAATCAGGTCTGTACTATTCCAGTCAGTTGTTGAAAGCAGCCATCTTTGAAATATCTACTTAGGAAAGGGGAACTTTCCTGTCATTATCACTATGATGCAATGCAAAAGCTGGAGTTTGAAACACACTTACAATGCAGGTAATAACTCTGTGCATATTGATGGAGTGGAACAGTAGGAATTCTGAAGAAACTAACTAGCTTGCTATGCTTTGCCATTTGAGCTCTTTGCTCTATATCAAAACCATTTTGGTCAAGGTCTAAGAAATATGGGGTGTTTTTTTATTATTTCTCATACTGTAGAACAAAACTAAACTTTTAACTACAGGCTTATTAAAAAAGAAAATTTCATAAACAAAGTAAAACTGTATTCTACCATCACAGATAAAAAAAAGTAATGTTTGGGTTTCGCCATCCTTTAACTACTGGACTGCTGTATCTCTCACTGAGTGGAATGCCCCAATTCTAATCAACAGGAAATGCACTATCTCACCTTCAAAAATCATTGGTAAACACTACACATTTAAAGTTTCTCTATCTATCTGACTTTGTGGCGAGAGGAACGCCTGCAGCTTGATGAGGTTTCGTCACAAGACGTTTCTTCTTGGGCTGTCACTTGGTTTTGCTCCAAATTCCCTTCCATTTCAGCAAGCAGCACTTCAGGCTCCAGCAGGTAACCCGCGTCTTCCTCACTTGTACTCACAGTGTCAAAGACCGTAATGGAACCTTCATTAGTACCAGAGCTGCAACCAAGCTCTTCGGCTACTGGAATACTTCCTTTCTCACACTGTACTTTTTCCGGCTTTGTTGGTTTAGTGCCATCACTTTCCAAACCAACACTCCCGGCGTGCTTCTGGTTTTCTTTTTCATCCTCCTGTGGTTCCTTGGAAGAATGGTCAGCCTGCAACTGCCCACGGTTCTTCACCGCTTTGCATCTCTGCAAGCAAAGTACAAAATGAATTAAAAACCGCCAATACAGGAGTGAATCCTGTTTTCTGTACAATGGTCCTCTGTTACTCACATGGCAAACCAGGGCCACACTGTACAGTCTAAAACTGTTGTTCCCCGCTGTATCTTTTTGTTATTTTAAATCCAGAAGTCTGTCCCATATCAGTTTACGGCATGTAGATGGTCTATAATGAGTGCAATTGTTTTGGTGCCACCCAGGTGGCAAACTGATATTTTACATTATTGAAACCCAGCGGACCACATTAATAACTGGTCTCTCACACCCTCACCCACAGGCACTCAACACCATCCGTCAACCACACCCACCCAAACACAGTCAACCGCACCCACTCAACACAGTCAACCGCACCCACTCAACACAGTCAACCGCACCCACTCAACACAGTCAACCGCACCCACTCAACACAGTCAACCGCACCCACTCAACACAGTCAACCGCACCCACTCAACACAGTCAACCGCACCCACTCAACACAGTCAACCGCACCCACTCAACACAGTCAACCGCACCCACTCAACACAGTCAACCACACCCACTCAACACAGTCAACCACACCCACTCAACACAGTCAACCACACCCACTCAACACAGTCAACCACACCCACTCAACACAGTCAACCACACCCACTCACACACTTTTTAGTCCCCAAGTATAGTGTGCATTTCCACTATGGGTACAAGAGAAGATCCTGTAACTGATCCTTTATTATATTTGAAATCCTTCATATTGCTGTGAAGGTGAAAACACATATTTTAAAGAGCTTCTATGTATTCCATAATACACCTGTCAGACAAAGACGTATAAGTGTACAACCTAGTGTGTGTGTGTGTGTGTGTGTGTGTGTGTGTGTGTGTGTGTGTGTGTATCCGGTCTTCGCATTTACATACAAATCACACTATTCCACAGAGACACAAATCTTACAATCCAAACATTAAATCTAAATGGCTGCTTCCCAGCACAAGTACAATGTAGGCTGTCTGCATGGTGATCAGACTGTAGTCATACAATTATACATACTTCAGCCAGCTTCAACTTTAAAACTCACTTTTGGATGAAAGTTTTCCACCTTATTTTATGAGATTATTGACCAATTAAGCTATCTACGATTCCTTGTATTGTATAGATGGCCACCCACCTTGAGTGACTACCTAACAATCCGACAAGCAACTGCTTTGTAAAGTACGAGCCCAGCTGTATCGCTGTAAATTCAGCGTGGTCAGTAAATATTACACACCTTTTAATCGGACGGTACTTGTTATGTGGGACAGATATGAACTACACTAGAGATCGCCTGGCTTAATGCTGCGCACATAAGCGATTATCAAGGAGCAGATGCTAAACGCTGTAGGATGGCAGGGATATAAGCAGATGATCATAAAAATCCATGGTATGATATATGTAAACACAGTGATCTAAAGTAACAGCTAAGAAAAATGGAGCGGGTAGTCAAGCGACAGCAAAGAGAGAGAGAGAGAGCGCGAGTGTCAAACAAAACAGGAGCCAGGCCATGCAACAGGAGAAGGGTCTAACCTGGACGTTCTGAAAATGCACCAGGGACTTGCAGTGCGTGAGCCGGGCAGCAGAGTCACTAGGATAGAATTTGTGACACAGCCTGCAGAGATAACCCGCGACGGGGACCATATAATCCAGGCCTGCGAAACGGGAGGGCAAATCACAGAATGGATATCAAAAGGGAAACACGAAATAAAGAACAGAGAAGAGAGGGTGTTAAAGGAAACAGAGGAGAGACATGAAGGGGATGGATGGATGTTCCACAGATGACAAACAATGCACAGGACTAACAGCAAACTCCTACAGCCAATGTGACAGAGGACAGTACCAGCAGGAAACAGACAAACAAAAAGGGAGAATGGTTTTTTGAAAAGCAGAAGGAGAGAGCAATGTTGATGGTGTAGATCTCCCCTGACTACGGTGCTTCGTCTGACCCATCAAACCTGTAATAGCTGCAGTAAAAAGCATAAAGTGGATACAGGGGAGGCCCAAAGTACTCACCGTAGGCGGTGTCTGATTTATACTCTTCCCCTTGTTCATGATCCGCAAAACTGTCCTCTTTTTGAACCTGAAATCAAGTTTGCAAACCAGCTCATATTTAATACCAGCAAATGTTACAGTGCAGAAC
Organism: Pseudophryne corroboree; assembly: GCF_028390025.1. Taxonomy (NCBI): domain Eukaryota; kingdom Metazoa; phylum Chordata; class Amphibia; order Anura; family Myobatrachidae; genus Pseudophryne; species Pseudophryne corroboree. The sequence goes on from NC_086451.1 coordinate 69,868,686, forward strand.
AATTGTCAAGAGCAAGGGGTTCAACTCCAGTCCTCTATCCCGCCATGTTTTGTGGATGTCTTTAATCATGCATAGATGAGTTCATCTTTTTTGCAGGGTCAGTAATTATCCCACAGACAGAAATCCTCAAAGCATGACCTGCTGGGAAAACCTGACAGTCCAGGTTGAAAAACCACTGGTCAAAAGCCAGGGATTAGGAATGGAGTCCGACCTGTTGTCTGTAATCCGGTCTGTACAAATGGTGACATGGCTCGAATCTAGGTCAGGAAGCCATGATTTAGAAATAGGGTTCTACCTATTGAGCTTATAAAGGGGGAACCAAAAGGCTTTAGAGATTTGGGCAAAAAAATAAGATTTTACTTACCGATAAATCTATTTCTCGTAGTCCGTAGTGGATGCTGGGACTCCGTCAGGACCATGGGGATTAGCGGCTCCGCAGGAGACAGGGCACAAAAATAAAAGCTTTAGGACTAGGTGGTGTGCACTGGCTCCTCCCCCTATGACCCTCCTCCAAGCCTCAGTTAGGATACTGTGCCCGGACGAGCGTACACAATAAGGAAGGATTTTGAATCCCGGGTAAGACTCATACCAGCCACACCAATCACACCGTACAACTTGTGATCTGAACCCAGTTAACAGTATGACAAACGTAGGAGCCTCTGAACAGACGGCTCACAACAATAACAACCCGATTTTTTTGTAACAATAACTATGTACAAGTATTGCAGACAATCCGCACTTGGGATGGGCGCCCAGCATCCACTACGGACTACGAGAAATAGATTTATCGGTAAGTAAAATCTTATTTTCTCTGACGTCCTAGTGGATGCTGGGACTCCGTCAGGACCATGGGGATTATACCAAAGCTCCCAAACGGGCGGGAGAGTGCGGATGACTCTGCAGCACCGAATGAGAGAACTCCAGGTCCTCTTTAGCCAGGGTATCAAATTTGTAGAATTTTACAAACGTGTTCTCCCCCGACCACGTAGCTGCTCGGCAGAGTTGTAATGCCGAGACCCCTCGGGCAGCCGCCCAAGATGAGCCCACCTTCCTTGTGGAATGGGCCTTGATAGATTTAGGCTGTGGCAGGCCTGCCACAGAATGTGCAAGTTGAATTGTGCTACAAATCCAACGAGCAATCGTCTGCTTAGAAGCAGGAGCACCCAGCTTGTTGGGTGCATACAGTATAAACAGCGAGTCAGATTTTCTGACTCCAGCCGTCCTTGAAATATATATTTTCAATGCCCTGACAACGTCCAGCAACTTGGAATCCTCCAAATCGCTAGTAGCCGCAGGCACCACAATAGGCTGGTTCAGGTGAAACGCTGAAACCACCTTAGGCAGAAACTGAGGACGCGTCCGCAGTTCTGCCCTGTCCGAATGGAAAATCAGATATGGGCTTTTATACGATAAAGCCGCCAATTCTGACACTCTCCTGGCTGAAGCCAGGGCCAGTAGCATGGTTACTTTCCATGTAAGATATTTCAAATCCACCGATTTGAGTGGCTCAAACCAATGGGATTTGAGAAAATCCAAAACTACATTAAGATCCCACGGAGCCACTGGGGGCACAACCGGGGGCTGTATATGTAGTACTCCTTTTACAAAAGTCTGGACTTCAGGAACTGAAGCCAATTCTTTCTGGAAGAAAATCGACAGGGCCGAAATTTGAACCTTAATGGACCCTAATTTGAGGCCCATAGACAATCCTGTTTGCAGGAAATGTAGGAATCGACCCAGTTGAAATTCCTCCGTCGGGGCCTTCCTGGCCTCACACCACGCAACATATTTTCTCCAAATGCGGTGATAATGTTGTGCAGTCACCTCCTTCCTGGCTTTTACCAGGGTAGGGATGACCTCTTCCGGAATGCCTTTTTCCCTTAGAATTCGGCGTTCAACCGCCATGCCGTCAAACACAGCCGCGATAAGTCTTGGAATAGACACGGTCCCTGCTGAAGCAGGTCCCGTCTTAGAGGTAGAGGCCACGGATCTTCCGTGAGCATCTCCTGAAGTTCCGGGTACCAAGTTCTTCTTGGCCAATCCGGAGCCACGAGTATCGTTCTTACTCCCCTTTGCCGTATAATTCTCAGTACTTTTGGTATGAGAGGCAGAGGAGGAAACACATACACTGACTGGAACACCCACGGTGTTACCAGAGCGTCCACAGCTATTGCCTGAGGGTCTCTTGACCTGGCGCAATACCTGTCCAGTTTTTTGTTGAGGCGGGACGCCATCATATCCACCTTTGGTTTTTCCCAACGGTTCACAATCATGTGGAAGACTTCTGGATGAAGTCCCCACTCTCCCGGGTGTAGATCGTGTCTGCTGAGGAAGTCCGCTTCCCAGTTGTCCACTCCCGGAATGAACACTGCTGACAGTGCTATCACATGATCTTCCGCCCAGCGAAGAATCCTTGCAGCTTCTGCCATTGCCCTCCTGCTTCTTGTGCCGCCCTGTCTGTTTACGTGGGCGACTGCCGTGATGTTGTCCGACTGGATCAACACCGGCTGACCCTGAAGCAGGGGTTTTGCCAGGCTTAGAGCATTGTAAATCGCTCTTAGCTCCAGTATATTTATGTGAAGAGACATCTCCAGGCTTGACCACACTCCCTGGAAGTTTCTTCCCTGTGTGACCGCTCCCCAGCCTCTCAGACTGGCATCCGTGGTCACCAGGACCCAGTCCTGTATGCCGAATCTGCGGCCCTCTAACAGATGAGCACTCTGCAACCACCACAGAAGAGACACCCTTGTCCGTGGAGACAAAGTTATCCGCTGATGCATCTGCAGATGCGATCCGGACCATTTGTCCAGCAGATCCCACTGAAAAGTTCGTGCGTGGAATCTGCCGAATGGAATCGCTTCGTAAGAAGCCACCATTTTTCCCAGGACTCTTGTGCATTGATGCACAGACACTTTTCCTGGTTTTAGGAGGTTCCTGACAAGTTCGGATAACTCCCTGGCTTTCTCCTCCGGAAGAAACACCTTTTTCTGAACCGTGTCCAGAATCATTCCCAGGAACAGCAGACGTGTCGTCGGGGTCAATTGAGATTTTGGAAAATTCAGAATCCACCCGTGCTGTTGCAGCACTACTTGGGTTAGTGCTACTACGTCCCCCAGCTGTTCTCTGGACCTTGCCCTTATCAGGAGATCGTCCAAGTAAGGGATAATTAATACGCCTTTTCTTCGCAGAAGAAACATCATTTCGGCCATTACCTTGGTAAAGACCCGAGGTGCCGTGGACAATCCAAACGGCAGCGTCTGAAACTGATAATGACAGTTTTGCACCACGAACCTGAGGTACCCTTGATGTGAAGGGCAAATTGGGACATGCAGGTAAGCATCCTTGATGTCCAGGGACACCATAAAGTCCCCTTCTTCCAGATTCGCTATCACTGCTCTGAGTGACTCCATCTTGAACTTGAATTTTTGTATGTACAGGTTCAAAGATTTCAGATTTAGAATAGGTCTTACCGAGCCGTCCGGCTTCGGTACCACAAATAGTGTGGAATAATACCCCTTTCCCTGTTGTAGGAGGGGTACCTTGACTATCACCTGCTGAGAATACAGCTTGTGAATGGCTTCCAATACCGTCGCCCTGTCTGAGGGAGACGTTGGCAGAGCAGACTTTAGGAACCGGCGAGGGGGAGACTTCTCGAATTCCAACCTGTAACCCTGAGATACTACCTGCAGGATCCAGGGGTCCACCTGTGAGTGAGCCCACTGTGCGCTGAAATTCTTGAGTCGACCCCCCACCGCCCCTGAGTCCGCTTGTAAAGCCCCAACGTCATGCTGAGGGCTTCTGCTCCTGGGAGGGAGCTGCTTGGTGCACTCTCTTACCCTTTCCTTTGCCTCGGGGCAGATATGACTGTCCTTTTGCCCGCTTGTTCTTATAGGAACGAAAGGACTGCGGCTGAAAAGACGGTGTCTTTTTCTGTTGGGAGGGGACCTGAGGTAAAAATAGGGATTTTTGTTTACTTACCGTAAAATCTCTTTCTCTGATTCCATCTGGGGGACGCTGCGCCATTACTTGTGGGTTAGAGGTGTGTGGTAGTGGAGTTTGGCACAGAACTATTAAAACCTGACTCCTCCCCCCTCTAACCCCTCCCATCTCCTTCCTGCCTAGCCAGTACCTCAGTTAACGTTTAGCCAAGCCAAAGGAGATAGACCAACAAAAATTTTCTGGTTAAACCAGACAAGATAGACCAACAAAAATTTACTGGTTAAACCAGACAAACATCTGGGAGGGATCGCAGCGTCCCCCAGATGGAATCAGAGAAAGAGATTTTACGGTAAGTAAACAAAAATCCCTATTTCTCTTTCATCCATCTGGGGGACGCTGCGCCATTACTTGTGGGATTTCCCAAAGCAAGCCAATAAGAGGAGGGAGACGGAGACGGCATAGCCGTCCGCAAAATGTGACGCCCAACAAAGGCAGTCTACAAACTGAAAGTATGAAAACTGTAAAATTTATTAAACTAATGCACAGATGACCATGTCGCCATCCGACACAGCTGCTCAATAGGCGCACCCCCGCGAACAGCCCAAGAAACTCCAACAGCTCGAGGTGAAGGAGCTCGGATTGACTCAGGAACTGAAACGGCAGAAGACTGATATGGTCGAAGGTACCCAACGAGCCACTATGTACTTGGAAGCCGGACAATCTCGTTTGGACGCATCAATTAAAAACCAACAAAGCATCCGTACGATGGATATAATCCGCACGAGATAAAGAAAACCATAAGGTCCTAAGCTCATCTAAAAAATCAACTGGGAATCCTCCGTGGAAGGGGAAAGAGTAACGCTGGAAGGACAATGTCCTGATTTAGATGAAATGCTGACACAACTTTCAGAAGGAATGTTTTGTTCGCAGAACCCCCCGATTATCATGAAACACCAACAAGGGTGGACTGCAAGAAAATAGCTGCCAATACAGATACTCATTTTGCTGAGGCAATTTTCTATAGGAAAACAATAGAGGAACGTTAGACACCGCAATTCTACAGATTCCAAAGGGTCAATGGAGATTTTTGAAGAGACGTAAGGACTAAGGTAAAGTCCCAGGGAAGAACCGGAGGAACAAAAAGGTAGCTAAATCCGCAGAAATCCCTGAAGGAACGTCAGAACCTCTGGAATGATAACCAGTCTCTTTAGAAAAAAGAACCGTCAAGGCAGAAACCTGACCCATTTGTGAAGAAAGTCTCAGACCCTTATTGAGACCCTCCGGAAGGAAGAATAACAGACGAGGAACTCTAAACAAATCCGGTGTTAAACCACGCTTTTTACACCAAGCAACGTAAATACGCCACACTCTGTGGTAAATCTCAGAAGCCACCGGCCTGCTAGTCTGAATCATAATTTACACAACAGGACGAGAATAAAACTTTTTTTTTTTTTTTTTTTTTTACTTGAAAACCAGCCGATTCAACCTGGGTAGTGAGATGGTCCTTGAATCCTAAGATGTGGATGCGGAGGGGGTCGGAATGGTTCCCTGATGACCATAGTGCGCAGAAGAGCGTACCACTGTCAGCCTGGCCAATCTGGGCCACCAGAATGATTGGAAGATCTTCTCTCCGAATGCGTTGAAGCAGACTTGGAGTTAGTGGAAATGTTGGCACCTAACCCAGCTGAAAGTGCCACAGCGCCATCAGTGCATCGATTAGAATTTCTAGAGGGACCCGAGTACTACATCGGGTATCCCCGACCAGCTACTAGAGTCAGAACACCACCCGGTGAAGTTCCCACTCTCCTGGATGCACCGTGTGACGGCTTAAGAAATCCGCTTTTCAGGTCTCGATTCCTGGCATGTGAATCTCGGATCTGGTCGGAACCCAATGTTCCGACCATATGAAAATCTTGTTTATGTAAGCAACCGCCGTGGTGGTGTTGGACCGAATCCGCACTTGATGACCCTGTACTCTGGTTTGAATCCGGAGTAGTGCCTACCGAATCGTCCTCAACTCCAAGATGTTGATCTGCAACTCTGACTCTTTGACTGGCCTCGAGCTCTGGTCAAATTGGAGCTGTGAAGCCACCAGCGAAGTGACTGACGAGTCTGTACAGACAAGCGGAACAGCTGTAAGTTGAGGTGAGGCCCTGTCCGAGTCCAACAGTTGAGAATCTGAGCCTGAAGGAGTCGAGCATGAAACTTGGCATATGGAACTGCCGCGAAGGTTGCCACCATCCTGGAAATGCAGCAGTGCTCAAATTCTGGACTGTATGTCCTGAATGAGGGAGAACACTTTCTGTTGTTGGTATCGAATAAGAGTTCCAGAAACATTATCTTCTGGGAATGAAGCCAAGACGACTTTGGACAATCTATTATTGATCCAAATAACTGTAGGGTCTCTATTGTGAGACGCAAGGTCTGGTGAAGAATCAACTCTGACGGTGCCCTGATCAACAGATCATCCAAATACAGAGTAATGTTGACTCCCTGACGCTGCAAAACTGCAACCGCATGGTCTATGATCTTTGTGAATACCCGAGGAGCCGTGGCTAGGCCAAAGGGAAGAGCCTGAAACTGAAATGTCAAGGCTGACGGTGACTCTAAGAGCTTTATGATCCGTACAAATAGGAACAAGCAGATATGCGTCTTACAGTATGTCTAATGCAACCAAATATTCCCCTGTTTCCATGGCGATGATAATCGAGGGGATGTAGTCCATTTTGAGCTTTTGGGTTGAAACGAACCGTCCACTTTGTCCACGGGTAAAATCCCCAACCTCTCTAATGAGCGGGAACTAGAAAAATTTTCTTAATTTCGTAGATGAGTGGCTGTTGCATGACGAAGAACTCGACGGCTGGAGGGACCGTTTGGAAGAGAAGTGAAGAACACACGATACGGGACTGGTTCCTCGAGATCTAACGTATATCCTCTGGATATGACCTCCGTCACCTACCTATTTGGTTTCGACAGGAGTCGCACTTCTTTGAACTGTAGTAACAGAGTCCCGACCGTCACTGCTCCCTCCGGCGTTATGCAGTAGGTTTGTCGGTAGGTTTACTTCTACCTCTGAAACTGTTTTCGTGGATATGTGGAGACAGCACGAAAGGAATGGAACTACCTCTGTCCTGTACATGAAAGGAACAAACCCTTGTATTTGGTTTCGGAAGGAACAGCCGGAAGAAAGGGCTCCTGCCCTCCTGTAGTAGCTGAAATAATCTTCTTTTATTCCGACCCAAAGAGAACTCACCTTCAAAGGGTACCGCCGACAAGGTCTGTTGGAGTCAAAATCGGCATTCCAACCCCGAAGTCAAAGAGACCGTCTTGCTGTCACGGTCAAGGCAGAAATACGGGAGTGTAGTGTAGCAGAATCAATCAAGGCCTCACCCACATAAATAAGAGTCTCTGAAATCTGTCCTGCTAATTGAATGGCTTCCGATGGATCGTCAGATTGCATTCCAGATATGACCTGTGCTAGTCCGTCATCCGCGGCCCTGAGGACCCAAGCGCCAGCTAGAATCGTGATAAAGAAAACAGATCTAGGCATTGCTTCAATCATCCTATCTGTAGGATCTTTCCATGTCACCGACTGTACCGAAGGAATAGCCGTAGCTCCTGCTAAAAGTGAAATGAGTGTGCCTACCTTTGGGCTGTTTTCTGTAAAAGGATATAGAAATTTTAATTTCTTAGGGACTTGGAACGATAATCCGGTTTAAGTCAGGCCTCCTTTAAAATATCCCTGTTATTAAGAGTCTGCCGGATGGTGTCTAACAGCAATCTAACACTTGAGCTAATAACACAATAATTTTTTCAGACCGAAACTTTGTCCCACTCTGGGTCTATGTCCCCATTCTCCAATGGGACTGACTCTAACTCCTCCCCCATAAAGTTATAGCGGGCAACGGTTGTGACCGTGTTGTAGTAGGAAAACTGTCGGCAAGTTTACAAACTTGTTTAGGGATTGAGTTAAATTAGCAAGACATCTGCCCATATTTTGAGCCCACGGAGGCAGAGACAGGTCCGCAGAACCTTCCTGTTGGTCCACCACCGATGCACCAGAGCATAAAGGATATAGGGTACCCGCGTCCGCCCTACCCTTAGCGAGCCTTGACTCACATTGCAAGTAGGCAATTTAAAAACCCCTAGGGTGTCTTCCCCCTTCTGGAAAATTCTGGTCTCGCCAGGATTCGAACACGGGATGCACGCATTACAGGTGGAGACTGAAACCACTATGACATCACAGACCACCTTATGTTCATAATGAAATTTTTTAAAAACAAATGCACTACCAATGTACTATAAACTCAGTAGAGTAGTGGTCAGCACTGTGAAGCATACTGTGTAATTTATATTGAGACAAATTCTGTTCACTCATTAAAGTATAGAATACATAATGCCCCCAAAGTATACTTGTTGTTAGGTGACCTCCACTGAATAAACAGGGTGAGTATTACTTAAAAGGTGTCCAAGCTCAGTGCTGTGTGTCTCACCGCGTCCCCCATACTGCCTGGAGAAGATGGCGGCCGGAGCTTTGTAAACGCTGTACGGGAGTGTGTGTCAGGTAGTGCAGGGCGGGAATCCGTCCCTTCTCTGAAGCAAGTGCGCGCCGGGTAGCTCAGCGTAGGCGCGCTATAACCGGAAGTTTACAGTTCCCGCCGCGTCCCCCTGTTCGGGTAGCGGCTCCCGTACACCGCTACATACAGTGACTCTGTTCGGCAGCAGCTACCGGGTGTCGCTACTTACAGCGGCCACCGGGTGTCGCTACTTACAGCGGCCCTGCTCAAGCAGTGACTCCCGTGCGCCGCCATCTGATTGCTAGTGGCTCCCGCGCGCCGCTACTCACAGCGGCTCTGTTCGGCAGCATCTATCCACATATCTCCCAGGGAGTGACTCACCACTCTCCCGGGCTACTCCGCCAACAACCTTAGTAGGAATAAATAAATCCTTGGTAATGCGCTCCTCCGTTCACCTCCCGAGAGAGAGCTGGGGTGGGGGTGGGGGGAGGGGGGGGGGGGAGATAGGGGGAACATAATAAATATATAAAGATATAGGAAGGATATAGGAAGGATAGACCAATACTGTCAGAGACAGATTGTGTCTATCCTGTACCTTCTCACTGCCGACTTCTTAGAAATAGGAATCCAGCCCCAGTGACCGAAGTGTGGTGACCTCCAGCGGCAGATTATAGAGTGGGAACTTATCTAACCCCACTCTAATAGTACCTGTCACCTGTATACAGGGACTAGGCACTTAAATAATAAAATAAGAAAATACCTAACTAAAATATTCAGAGAGAAAAAAATCTGTGTCTGTACTCCACAGGCACAAAACAAAAACTGAGGTACTGGCTAGGCAGGAAGGAGATGGGAGGGGTTAGAGGGGGGAGGAGTCAGGTTTTAATAGTTCTGTGCCAAACTCCACTACCACACACCTCTAACCCACAAGTAATGGCGCAGCGTCCCCCAGATGGATGAAAGAGAAAGGTGGATTTCCCGGCTGTTGCCGTGGCCACCAAATCCGATAGACCGACCCCAAATAATTCCTCCCCTTTATACGGCAATACTTCCATATGCCGTTTGGAATCCGCATCACCTGACCACTGTCGCGTCCATAAACTTCTTCTGGCAGATATGGACATCGCACTTACTCTCGATGCCAGAGTGCAAATATCCCTCTGAGCATCTCGCATATAAAGAAAAGCATCCTTTAATTGCTCTATAGTCAATAAAATACTGTCCCTATCCAGGGTATCAATATTTTCAGTCAGGGAATCCGACCAAACCACCCCAGCACTGCACATCCATGCAGAGGCGATGGCTGGTCGCAGTATAACACCAGTATGAGTGTATATACTTTTCAGGGTAGTTTCCAGCCTCCTATCAGCTGGATCCTTGAGGGCGGCCGTTTCAGGAGACGGTAACGCCACTTGTTTTGATAAGCGTGAGTGCCTTATCCACCCTAGGGGGTGTTTCCCAGCGCGCCCTAACCTCTGGCGGGAAAGGATATAATGCCAATAACTTCTTTGAAATTAGCAGTTTTCTATCGGGGTTAACCCACGCTTCATCACACACTTCATTCAATTCCTCTGATTCAGGAAAAACTACAGGTAGTTTTTTCAGACCCCACATAATACCCCTTTTTGTGGTACTTGCAGTATCAGAGATATGCAAAGCCTCCTTCATTGCCGTGATCATATAACGTGTGGCCCTACTGGAAAATACGTTTGTTTCTTCACCGTCGACACTAGATTCGGTGTCCGTGTCTGGGTCTGTGTCGACCGACTGAGGTAAAGGGCGTTTTACAGCCCCTGACGGTGTCTGAGACGCCTGGACAGGTACTAACTGGTTTGCCGGCCGTCTCATGTCGTCAACTGATTTTTGTAACGTGCTGACATTATCACGTAATTCCATAAACAAAGCCATCCATTCCGGTGTCGACTCCCTAGGGGGTGACATCACCATTACCGGCAATTGCTCCGCCTCCACACCAACATCGTCCTCATACATGTCGACACACACGTACCGACACACAGCAGACACACAGGGAATGCTCTTATCGAAGACAGGACCCCACTAGCCCTTTGGGGAGACAGAGGGAGAGTTTGCCAGCACACACCCAAGCGCTATAAATATATAGGAACAACCCTACAGAAGTGTTGTTTCCTTTATAGCAGCTTAATATATCAATATCGCCAAAAAAGTGCCCCCCCCTCTCTGTTTTTTTTACCCTGTTTCTGTAGTGCAGTGCAGGGGAGAGTCCTGGGAGCCTTCCTCGCAGCGGAGCTGTGCAGGAAAATGGCGCTGTGTGCTGAGGAGATAGGCCCCGCCCCCTATTTCGGCGGGCTCTTCTCCCGGTGTTTGTGAGACCTGGCAGGGGTTAAATACATCCATATAGCCCCAGGGGCTATATGTGATGTATTTTTAGCTAGAACAAGGTATTATCATTGCTGCCCAGGGCGCCCCCCCCCAGCGCCCTGCACCCTCAGTGACCGCTGGTGTGAAGTGTGCTGACAACAATGGCGCACAGCTGCAGTGCTGTGCGCTACCTCATGAAGACTGAAAAGTCTTCTGCCGCCGGTTTCTGGACCTCTTCACTTTTCGGCATCTGCAAGGGGGTCGGCGGCGCGGCTCCGGGACCGGACTCCATGGCTGGGCCTGTGTTCGATCCCTCTGGAGCTAATGGTGTCCAGTAGCCTAAGAAGCCAATCCATCCTGCACGCAGGTGAGTTCACTTCTTCTCCCCTAAGTCCCTCGTTGCAGTGAGCCTGTTGCCAGCAGGACTCACTGAAAATAAAAAACCTAATAACTTTTTCTAAGCAGCTCTTTAGGAGAGCCACCTAGATTGCACCCTGCTCGGACGGGCACAAAAACCTAACTGAGGCTTGGAGGAGGGTCATAGGGGGAGGAGCCAGTGCACACCACCTAGTCCTAAAGCTTTTATTTTTGTGCCCTGTCTCCTGCGGAGCCGCTAATCCCCATGGTCCTGACGGAGTCCCAGCATCCACTAGGACGTCAGAGAAATAAGAATGAAAGAAGGTGTACACTGCCTACAGTGTGTGGGAATGGGGAGAGACCAGACAAATTAATTTCTTTACACTATAAACTCTATACAACTATATCGATCTAAATATATTTTACACATACTGTATATACAGAGGACACCCAATATTATTCAACAAGAAACAAGCCCTATGCTCCAACAGGAGTTTACTAAGCTTGGAAGAGCAGTTGGGGACACTTATGAAGTGAATAGTAGAACTGTGCTGTTGCCTGCAGGCTCTAACCAGAAAATCAAAACAAGCCTCTTATTGGTTAATATGAGCTACACGACAGTTGACCTGTGCACCAGTTTTCATAGATGTCTCCAAGTGTGTTGGTGGCAGCGATGGGACCAAGCAGTATGCATGTGCAATTCTAACCGCTGCATATGAATATGGCACCATATAACAGAACTAGTTTAAGTCTATGTTCCACTCTGAAAACCCATTTCAAAAATAAATTCCAAATTTTTTGTTTTTTGTTTACCGGAAGACATTCGGTGTCCTCGGAAATGTCATCTGCGCTGATACCCTCTTCTTCCTCTTCATCATCTTCGTCGTCCTCGTCCTCAAAACAGCCAACGGCATCTACTGTGATCAGTTCCTCAGACTCCTCAGGGTTCCACGGTTCCTTCTCACGAAGCCGGACCTATGGAGGGTCATAAGCGAGTCAGTCACTCAGATAAATTCCTGAAGTAACGTGTCCTGGGTACATGCTATAGATAGGCATTAAAAAGACAACAAGTGTACTGAAAGCTGCTGTTAGGAGCAATAGTGGTACCGTGCATACAGCCTGATTAAGAGTTGCATGATGGAAATGCATTTGCAATTGTGGTTCTTAAGGCTATGGAATTGCTAACCATCACAAGTGACGCCCACCGAAAACCCAATCACAACCGCTGCACATACACAAAGAGGAACATTAACTGTTAGGGTAGCCCTAGGGCTACACAGACTGGACACAGCAGTAGAGACACAGGACCCATGTTTCTCTACGTAAATGATCGCAGCTGACAACATATACACTCCCTATAAACACACCTGAGTTTTTGCCACCACTCCCCGTTACATTTCCCAAATGGTCAATACCGGTCAATCACTCTGCAATGAAATCCTCACAGCAAGCGGCTTTGCGAAGGCACCTTTACACATGCTAAGCGCAATCACAGCACATGTGCAGTCTGTCGATAGTCGCGAAAACATCGACATATCGTAGAACTTTGAATCAGGCCCATAGTCCTAAAGCGGATACACACTACAGAGATCTCGCCCCGATATGTTTCTGGATGAATCGGACTGATATATCGGCCGGGCTGTTCAGTGTGTACGCCCAATCTGTGCGCTCCTGCGGTCGTTAGCGATATCTTCCGGTTGGCCATGTTGCATGTCCAACCGAACGATATTGCATGCGGCGCCGCGCAGTGTAGTGAAGGATGGAACGAGGGATCGCTCTGTCCTTCATTACATCGTTCTGATACATATTGCAGATATATGACAGCTGGCATATCATCTGGGTACACATCTTGTAGTGTGTACCCAGCTTTAAAAAATCAGCACTGGACGTGGCATAACAAAGGCAAAAAACCTAGCACACATTAGTGGTCGTCACTGCTAGAAGAGAGGAAAAGGAAAACAACAGACAAGTAAAACATCTTTAGGTAGATGCATATATCAGACTATGGATTCTGTTCAGTCTCCTCTTACCTCTTGCGACTTCTGCTTGTGCTCCGGAGACTTCATGTGCTCCACAAACTTCCGAGGGGTCTTAAAGTGGCGGCTGCACACTGTACAGAATGGTCTTAGGGAGCGTTTTGCCATCTGAAAGGATTGAGATTGTTAGCGTGGATCACAACTATCTTACGAAGCAATAGGCTTGGGCTTCAAGTCATTTTCAAAACACACACACACACACACACACACACACACACACACACCTTATATACAATACTGTGCAAAAAAGTTTCAGGCAGGTGTGAAAACTGCTGCAAAGTAAGAATGCTCTCAAAAAGCAAAGTGCTAATAGTTTATTTTTATCAATTAACAAAATGCAAAGTGAATGAACAGAAGAGAAATCTAAATCAAACCAATATTTGGTGTGACCACGCTGTGCATTCAAAACAGCATCAATTCTTCTAGGTACACTTGCACAAAGTCATGGATTTTGTAGGATTATAGTCAGTTGTAACATTAACCAATCATAACAACCAGGTGATAATAATCATTTTCAAATGTAGGTTGAAACAGTCACTAACTGAAACAGAAACAGCTGTGTAGGAGGCTTAGAACTGGATGAGGAATAGCCAAACTCTGCTACAAAAGGTGAGGTTGTGGAAGACCGTTTCAAGTCACAGGTCATTCACCATAGCAAGACTAAGCACCACAACAAGACACAAGGTCTCTCCCAGGCAAAGATTTCAAAGCAGACTGGGGGTTCAAGATGTGCTGTTCAAGCTCTTTTGAAGAAGCACAATGAAACGGCCAACGTTGAGGTCAGTAGACGCAGTGTTCGGCCAAGGAAACAGAGTGCATCAGATGAAAGACACATCATGCTTACTTCCCTTCGAAATCGGAAGATGTCCAGTAGTGCCATAAGCTCAGAACTGGCAGAAACCATGGGACCCAGGTACACCCATCTGCTGTTCGGAGAAGTCTGGCAAGAAGTGGTCTTCATGGAAGAATTGTGGCCAAAAAGCCATACCTTCGACGTGGAAACAAGGCCAAGCAACTCAACTATGTACAAAAACATAGAAACTGGGCTGCAGAAAAATGGCAGCAGGTGCTCTGGACTGACGAGTCAAAAACGAGATTTATGGTAAGAAGTTACCGTTATTAAATCTCTTTCTGCGAGGTACACTGGGCTCCACAGGGAATAACATCGGGGTGTAAAGTAGGTTCTTGATCAGAGGCACCAACAGGCTCAAAGCTTTGACTGTTCCCAAGATGCATAGCGCCGCCTCCTCTATAACCCCGCCTTCGTGCACAGGAGCTCAGTTTTTGTCAACCAGTCCAATGCAGTAGCAGGTAAAAGAGACAACAATCGTTAGTAGCCACATACACCACACATAACGACAGGAGAGGGTGTCAGCGGCTAATGCCATACCAACCCAAAGAAGCTAAGTGCGTCAGGGTGGGCGCCTTGTGGAGCTCAATGTACCTCGCAGAAAGAGATTTAACAACAGTAAGTTCTTACCATAATTCTGCGGCGGGGTACACTGGGCTCCACAGGGAATAACATCTGGGATGTCCTAAAGCAGTTCCTTATGGGAGGGGATTCACTGTAGCGGGCACAAGAACTCGGCGTCCAGAGGAAGCATACTGGGAGGCGGATGTATCGAAGGCATAGAACCTTATGAACATGTTCACCGAGGACCACGTAGCCAACTTGCACAATTGTTCAAGGGTCGCACCACGGCAGGCCGCCCAAGAAGGTCCAACAGACCGAGTAGAACGGGCCTTAATAGTAGCAGGAGCTGGACGACCAGCCTGTACATAAGCATGTGCAATCACCATTCTAATCCATCTGGCCAAGGTCTGCTTGTGAGCAGGCCAGCCACGTTTGTGAAAACCAAACAGTAAAAAGAGGGAATCAGACTTCCTAATAGGAGCTGTCCTCTTCACATAGATACGGAGAACCCGTACCACATCCAAAGACCACTCTTTGGAAGACAATTCAGGGGAGGCAAAGGCCGGAACCACAATCTCCTGATTAAGGTGGAAAGAAGACACCACCTTAGGTAGGTACCCGGGACGTGTTCTAAGAACCGGCCCGGTCACGGTGAAAAATCAGATATGGGGACCTACAAGACAAAGCACCCAGATCAGACACCCATCTGGCAGAGGCAATAGCCAGCCGAAACAACACCTTAAGAGAAAGCCACTTACGGTCTGCCGATTCAAGCTGCTCAAACGGAGACCCTTGCAACGCCTCCAGAACCACCAAGTCCCAAGGAGCCATAGGCGGGATGTAAGGAGGTTGAATCCGCAACACACCCTGAGTAAATGTATGAACATCAGGTAAAGTTGCAATTTTTCTCTGGAACCAACCCGACAAGGCAGAAATATGAACCTTGATGGAGGCTAGACGAAAGCCCAAGTCCAGGCCCTGTTGTAGTAAAGCCAAAAGTTTGGCCGTACTAAACTTGTAAGCATCATGATTGTAAGATGCGCACCAAGCAAAGTAAGAATTCCGGATCCTATGGTAAATCCGAGCAGAAGCTGGTTTCCGGGCCTTCAACATGGTTTGAATGACCGCCTCAGAAAATCCTTTGGCCCTTAAGAAGGAAGCTTCAAGAGCCATGCCATCAAAGCCAATCGGGCTAAATCCTGATATACACAGGGGCCCTAAACGAGGAGATCTGGGCGCTGCGGAAGTAGAAGGGGACGCTCTATCGAGAGACCCTGAAGGTCTGAGAACCAATGCCATCTGGGCCACACTGGAGCGATCAGAAGTAGAATTCCTCCTTCTTGCTTGAACTTCCTTATTACTCTGGGCAGGAGTGGGTAGGAGTGACACCGGAGGGAACACGTATGGCAGCCGAAAGTTCCATGGAATTGCCAGAGCGTCCACGAACGCTGCTTGAGGATCCCTTGTCCTTGCTCTGAAGACCGGAACCTTGTGATTGCCATCATGTCCACATCTGAAAGGCCCCACTTGTCCACGAGGAGTTGAAACACATCTGGATGGAGGCTCCATTCTCCGGCATGTACGTCCTGACGACTGAGAAAGTCCACTTCCCAGTTTAGGATTCCCCGGAATGAACACTGCCGATATGGCTGGCAGATGGCGTTCAGCCCAATGAAGAATCCATGATACTTCCCTCATTGCCGCCTTGATGACTGATGTACGCCACCGTGGTGGTGTTGTCCGACTGCACTTGAACAGGTCTGTTCTGTAATGCTGGGCCAAGTTCAATGAGTTGAACACCGCCCGCAATTCCAGAATGTTTATTGGGAGGAGAGACTCCTCCTTGGTCCACCGACCCACCAACCTCTCAGACTGGCATCCGTTGTCAGAAGAACCCAGTTGGAGATCCAGGAGGGACGACCCCTGCTCAAAATCGTTGGTCCTGAAGCCACTAGCTCAGTGACAGATGGACTTCCGGAGACAAGGAGATCATGCGAGACCTGATCCGGTGAGGCAGGCCTTCCTACTTGGCAAGAATCAGCTTCTGCAGAGGGCAGGAAAGGAATGGAGCGTACTCCACCATGTCAAAAGCCGACACCATGAGACTTAGCACTTGCATTGCCGTATGTATCGGCACTTGTGGACGAGATAGGAGGCATCGAATCCTGTCTTGAAGCTTCAGGACTTTCTCCTGAAAAAAGTACCGCTGGTTGTGAGTGTCCAACATCGCCCCCAGGTGCACCATGCTCTAAGCAGGGACCAGGGAAGATTTCTTCCAGTTGATGAGCCACCCGTGGGCTTGCAGACACTGGATAGTCAGATCCAGATGGCGTAGGAGAATTTCTGGGGAATTTGCCAGGATCAACAAGTTGTCCAGGTACAGTAGGATCCTGACCCCTTGACAGCGGAACACAGCTGTCATTACCGCCGTGACCTTGCTGAAGACTCGCGGAGCCGTGGTCAAACCAAAAGGTAACGCCCGAAATTGGTAATGGAGGTTGCCAACCGCAAACCTCAGGTAATGCTGATGCGACACTGCAACGGGAATAAGCAGGTAAGCATCCTGTATGTCTAGGGAGACCATATAATCCCCATGTTCCAAGGCCAGAACAATAGAGCGAAGGGTTTCCATACGAAACTTGGAAACCCTGACAAAGTTGTTCAAGGACTTGAGGTTGAGAATGGGCCGGGAGGACCCACTTGGTTTTGGGACTAGGAACAGCGGCGAATAGACCCCTGGCCTCTCTGAGCTAGAGGCACTTGTACTACCCCTCCTGTGTCCAGGAGGGACTGTACCGCGAATTAAGTTTTCACCTGATCCGAAGGGACGTCTGTCAGGCAAAATCGATGAGGGGGGACGTTTCTTGAAGGATACGGCGTAACCTCGAGTGACGACTTCCCGTATCCAGGCATCGGAAGTGGTCTTCAGCCATACCTGGGTAAACCCTAGAAGTTGGCCCCCCACCCTGGGATCCCCCAGGGGGAGGCCCGCCCCATCATGCGGCAGGCTTGTCAGTTTTGGAAGCAGGCTGACAGGCAGCCCAGGCCCATTTGGGTTTGGGCTTAGCAGGTTTGGAAGTGTGACAGTGTTTCGGGTACGCCTGACCTTTTGCTTTTCCTGGTGGACGAAAGGAACAAGAGGAAGTACTCTTAGCCTTCGGCGCCGAAGGAGCAGTACTAGGCAGACATGCCGTTTTAGCAGAAGCTAAGTCAGCCACTATCTTATTGAGGTCTTCTCCAAAAAGAATGTCTCCCCTTAAAAGGGAGCACCTCCAGGGTTTTCTTGGAGTTCAGATCTACGGACCAGGACCGCAACCAAAGAATCCGGCGAGCCAGTACAGATGTAGTAGAACAAAAAGAAACAGAGAAGGATTGGACTTGAAGTGGCGCACTTAAACATTAAATTGATACATAAATTATAACTTTATGTATCAATTTAATGTTTAAGTGCGCCACTTCAAGTCCAATCCTTCTCTATTTCTTTTTGTGCATAACTATATATTGGCAACAATATATTCAGTGGCAGCACCCCCTATATAATTCAAATATCTGATATAGAATATAACTAGGGGTTTCCTTTGTTCTAATTTGGAACTTTTCTATAATATGCTAGTGCAGTAGTATCCCTTTCCCTGCTAACGTACAGATGTAGTAGAAGCCTTGGCCGCCAGAATACCAGCATCAGAAGCAGTCTCCTTCACATAATGAGAAGCTGTGACAATATACGACAGGCATTGTCTAGCATGATCAGAAGCATTGGAAGGCAACTCAGCTTCCAACTCCTGGGCCCACGCCTCAATGGCCTCTGCAGCCCAAGTTGCTGCAATAGTGGGCCTATGCACAGCACCAGTGAGGGTGTAAATAGCCTTTAAACAACCCTCCACACGTTTATCCGTCGGTTCCTTCAGAGATGTGACGGTAGTCACAGGCAGAGCTGAGGATACTACGCAAGGCAAAGTTCCTTTATCAGACTTCCAGGCTTTTTCTTTTGGTAAATAGAAGGTGTAAAGTCCAGCTCCTCCACCAACGCGTTTCGCTGTTTGCCACATCTTTTTCACCTTGGTGAAACGCTTTGTAGAGAAGCTGGACTTTACACTTTCTATTTACCAAAATGAAAAGCCTGGAAGTCTGATAAGGGAACTTTGCCTTGCGATTTGAATACTTACAAAACGGACCCGAGCTTATAATTGGACCAGTTGGATTCCCTAATCAAGCTGTATAAAGGTACCCATCACCAATTCAAGTTGGTAATTAGTTCCATCTCGCTCATTACATGTTCCTGGACTGTGGCTACAATAAATAGGATGAACTTGATATCAAAGTTCCAGCTCACAATCATTTTTATCATCGATAAAATCAAATGCAGTGCTATGATAGACCCTTTTTCATGTAATTGAGTCTTGACTTTATATATGTTGCAACATATGGAATTTTATGTAATGTGCAAATAAATTTGTTTAAATTTTTTATTATATTCAGCTCTCTAGCGCCAATTTCATTTCTGTATATATTGTTTTGTGGGGACTAACTATGCTGATATTTATTGGCTGCTTTCAGTAAAACAGCTGACGTTCAGCGCCAGGTTTATTACTTTGCAATTTATCTACGTTCAATGTCATTAAGAACTATCTTCTAAGTAAAGAAGAACAAGGAGTCCTGGAAGTGATGATATTGCCCCCCACAGAACCCTGATCTCAACATTGAGTCTGTCTGAGATTACTTGGAGACAGAAAGTTTTAAGCAAGCCTACATCCACAGAAGATCTGTGGTTAGTTCTTTGGAACAACCTCCCTGCCGAGTTCCTTCAAAAACTGTGCAAGTGTACCTAGATGAATGGAAGATGTTTTGAAGGCAAAGGGTGGTCACACCAAATATTGATTTGATTTACATTTCTCTTCTGTTCATTCACTCTGCATTTTGTTAATTGACAAAGAAACTATTAACACTTCCATTTTTTAAAGCAATCTTACTTTGCAGCATTTTTTTCCATGCCTGCATAAAACTTTAGCACAGTACTGTACATAAATGTATGGCTTAGCCAGAGGCAGTCAGTATGATGCAGGAAATAGGTCTGCTCTATGGGCCCGAATCATGTTTGTAAGTAAAGCCAAGAAAGAAAAAAAAAAAGCACATAACTTTGTGTCTGGGACATACCATGTTGTAATGCTAGGGGAGCAAATACATTTATATTATTTCTGTGCAGCATAAATACAGGCTGCTTTTGCATGTAGCCCACAAATGCTAAACAGGTTATTCTTACACTGCAATTTCGACTTCAGTTTGAATACATTCAAATCAAAATCTCTCTGCACATGTTACATCTGCCCCTCTTGCAGTGCAGAATGGCTTTGCCCTGTTGCTTGCTTTTTTGCTTTACTTACAAAAAGGAATAAGGCACTATGTACCAACAGTCACTCATGCCAAGTGAGGAGATAATTAATACTGCAGTATTGTTCGGGGTTCATTTAAAAAGAAGGATTTCTCTAATTCCACCAATCACCGTTTTACAGACATCACAATACCACACAAACCTTATGTTCCGGAGTCCGGCGATGCTTTATAAGATCACAGCTGAAATGAGCCTGACAGACATTGCACCATCTCATCTGCTTCTTTTTACTGCATGGAAACAGAAATGTTGGTCATAGACCAGAGCATCACAATAAAGTCCATGTTATAGCCCAGTGGGATGTACTGTACTTGTCCTTATTGTAGCTGCCTGCTGCCCTGTAATAAGGTCACAACCTGCAACTCATGAACTACAACACTACAGTTTAAGAACAATTAGGAATAACTGACTTCCTGTCCTTACCCATCTCTGCACGCCATGCCACCCTGGCTGTCTTTTGCAGTGGGCATAAGGGTAACCAGACAGGCATTACTGAGATGTTGGATCTCCTGGATGTTCTGCTGGTGCTGAGCGTTCACCAGGTGAGACTGGAAATTCTGAAACAAAAAAAAGTAACACTTGTCACCACTACACCTGATTAGCGGCTATCTGTAACATTGGGGCAGATGTATTAGGCCAGGAGAAGGCATAAAGTAGTGATAAAGCAGTGATAAGTGCAAGGTGATAACGCACCAGCCAATCAGCTCCAATATGTAAATTGACAGTTACGAGCCGATTGGCTGGTGCGTTATCACATTGCACTTATCACTGCTTTATCACTTCTTTATTCCTTCTCCAGGCTGAATACATCTGCCCCAATATACCATGCTCATACAGAAGATACACTTTACATTTACACAGGCCAGGTTACCTTACATTGCACATTACAAGTGTTCCTTTCTATCCTGCACAGTGCTGTATGCTCCTGAAAGCAGTATGTTACGTAAGTTCTTATATTAGCAATGGAAAAATCACTACACATAATACACAGAACTACAGAAGGCAGAGTATGTACTGTATGTTTCCCTGTGTTTGCGCGGTAGGTACACTGGTTGCTGACAAATTAACGAGCGTGTGTTGTCACGCAATATGTGCGCTATTTAAATAACATAATTAATAAGTACACGTTGCTTTGAATTAGTGTATACAGTAGATACATCAAAAGTACACAATGCAGACCTTTTACATGGGGTAGGCATGGATGTTTAAAAGTTTTTGTTTTATTAGTGATGTTTTAGGCTTTCCTTACTTTACATTTACATGAATCTAACACTGGTATATGTGTGTATAATTATATTATATTATATATATATATATTATATATATATATATTTTATTATTATTATCCTTTATTTATATGGCGCCACAAGGGTTCCGCAGCACCCAATTACAGAGTATTTTAACAAATACTCAAGCAGGAAAACAGCAACTTACAGTTGACGACAATATAGGACAAGTACAGGGTAAATAAACATAGCTACATCAGCAGATGACACTGGAATAAGTATCAGGTGGCAGAAGACTGCTGGAGTTGGTGCAGTTGAATATTATTAGAGTAAGAAAAGGATAAGCACATGAGGGAAGAGGGCCCTGCTCGTGAGAGCTTACATTCTAAAGGGGAGGGGTAGACAGACAGGGGTGAGACAGATGGGGTACATAGAGAGCATGGAACAGAGGTTTAGGATGAGATTTGGCTGGGTTTGGTGAAGAAGTGGGTCTTGAGAGCCCGTTTGAAGTTTTGTAGAGAGGTGGAGAGTCTGAGGGGGAGAGGCAGGGAATTCCAGAGAAGTGGTGCAGCACGTGAAAAATCTTGGAGGTAGGAGTGGGAGGAAGTAATCCGTAGGCAGGAGAGTCGGCGTGCATTAGCAGAGCGAAGAGGACGGGTGGGAGAGTAAAGGGAGATAAGGTCAGAGATGTAGATGGGAGAGGAGTGGGTGAGGGCTTTGTAAACAAGTGTGAGAAGCTTGAAATGGATTCTGAAAGGGAAGGGGAGCCAATGAAGGTCTAGTAAGAGAGGAGAGGTGGACGTAGTGCGTTTGGTGAGGAAAATGAGCCGGGCAGCAGCATTGAGGATAGATTGGAGTGGAGAGAGGTATTTGTCAGGAATGCCAGTCAGGAGGAGATTACAGTAGTCCAGTCTGGAGATGACCAGTGAGTGGATAAGAGTCTTCGTAGCATCCTGGGTCAGAAAGGGTCTGATCCTGGAAATTATTTTATTTAGATGAAAACGGCAGGTTTGTGAGAGGTGCTGAATGTGTGGTCTGAAGGAGAGGGAGGAGTCAAGGATTACTCCAAGACAGCGCACTTGGGGGCTAGAGGAGATAGTAGTGCCATCAATAGATAATGAGATTGTAGGAGGTGAGGTTATGCGGGAGGGAGGGAAGATGATCAGCTCGGTCTTAGACATGTTAAGTTTAAGAAAGCGCTGGGACATCCAGGAAGAGGTAGCAGAGAGACAGTTGGGAGATACGAGTGAGGAGAGCAGGGGAGAGGTCTGGAGAGGAAAGATAGATTTGAGTGTCATCAGCATAGAGATGATATTGAAAACCAAAAGAACTAATGAGCTTACCTAGTGAGGACGTATAGAGAGAGAAGAGAAGAGGACCAAGGACAGAACCTTGGGGTACCCCTACAGTTAGTGGAAGTGAGGGGGAGGTGGAGTCATGAGAGGAGACAGAGAATGAACGGTCAGAAAGGTAGGAAGACAGCCAAGAGTGGGCAGTGTCACGCAGACCAATGGAGTGAAGGATTTGCAGTAGGAGAGGATGGTCCACAGTGTCAAAAGCAGCAGAGAGATCAAGTAGAATAAGTAGAGAGTAGTGTCCCTTAGATTTAGCAACATGGAGGTCATTGCATACTTTTGTAAGGGCAGTTTCAGTGGAGTGGAGAGGACAGAAGCCAGACTGGAATGGGTCAAGCATTGGGTGTGAGGAAAGAAAGGAAGTAAGGCGGTTGTAGACAATACGCTCAAGGAGTTTGGAGGCAAAAGGGAGGAGAGAGATGGGTCGGTAGTTGGAAAGAGTGTTTGGATCAAGGGTAGGTTTTTTAAGAATAGGAGAGATGAGTGCATGCTTGAAGGCAGAGGGGACAGTGCCTGATGAGAGGGAGAGATTGAGAAGGTGGGAAAGATGGGAACAAGCAGAAGGAGAGAGGTAGCAGAGGAAGCGAGAGGGGATAGGGTCAAGTGGGGAGGTGGTGAGGGGACAGGAACGAATGAGGGCCATGACTTCCTCTCCAGATGCATGGGAAAAAGATGTCAGAGTTGGTACGAGGGATGGGGAGGGTTGGTAAGGGATGGGAGAAGGCTGGTTACTAATGGTCTGTTGTGATGTGATGTCCTGACGTATGGAGTCAATTTTGGATGTGAAGTACGTGGCAAAGTCAAGAGCAGAGAGTGAGGAAGGGAGACGAGGTGGGCAGAGGAGTGAGTTGAGAGTGGCAAAGAGGCGCCGGGGTTTTTTTTTTATATATATATATATATATATATATATATATATATATATATATATATATATATATATATAGATATATATTTATATTTATACATACACACACACACATACAGTCAGGTCCATGAATATTGGGACATCTACACAATTCTCATATTTTGGGCTCTATACATCACCACAATGGATTTGAAATGAAACAAACAAGATGTGCTTTAACTGCAGACTTTCCGCTTTAATTTGAGGGTATTTACATCCAAATCAGGTGAACAGTGTGGGAATTACAATGGTTTCTAGATGTACCTCCCACTTTTTAAGGGACCAAAAGTAATGGGACAAATCGACTCAAAAGCAATTTCATGGACAGGAGTGGGCTATTCCCTCGTTATTTTATCATCAATTAAGCAGGTAAAAGGTCTGGAGTAGATTCCAGGTCTGACATTTGCATTTGGAATCTGTTGCTGTCGACTCTCAATAGGAGATCCAAAGAGCTGCCACTATCAGTGAAGCAAGCCATCATTAGGCTGAGAAATCAAAACAAACCCATCAGAGAGATAGCAAAAACATTAGGTGTGGCCAAATCAACTGTTTGGAACATTCTTAAAAAGAAAAAACGCACCGGAGAAGCTCAGCAACACCAAAAGACCCGGAAGACCACGGAAAACAACTGTGGTGGGTGACAGAAGAATTATTTCCCTGGTGAAGAAAAACCCCTTCACAACAGTTGCCCAGACCAAGAACACTCTCCAGGAGGTAGGTGTATATGTGTCAAAAGTCAACAATCAAGAGAAGACTTCACAAGAGTGAATATAGAGGGTTCACCACAAAATGTAAACCATTGGTGAGCCACAAAAACAGCAAGTCCAGATTAGAGTTTGCCAAACAACATCTAAAAAAGCCTTTACAGTTTTGGAACAACATCCTATGGACAGATGAGACAAAGATCAACTTGTACCAGAGTGATGGGAAGAGAAGAGTATGGAGAAGGAAAGGAACTGCTCATGATCCAAAACATACCACCTCATCAGTGAAGCATGGTGGTGGTAGTAGTGTCATGGCGTGGGCATGTATGGCTGCCAATGGAACTGGTTCCCTTGTATTCATTGATAATGTGACTGCTGACAAAAGCAGCAGGATGAATTCTGAAGTGTTTCAGGCAATATTATCTGCTCATATTCCGTCAAATGCTTCAGAACTCATTGGACAGCGCTTTACAGTGCAGATGGACTATGACCCGAAGCATACTGCGAAAGCAGCCAAAGAGTTTAAGGCAAATAAGTGTAATGTTATGCAATGGCCAAGTCAATCACCTGACCTGAATCCGACCGAGCATGCATTTCACTTGATGAAGACAAAACTGAAGGGAAAATGCCCCAAGAACAAGCAGGAACTGAAGACATTTGCAGTAGAGGCCTGGCAGAGCATCACCAAGGATGAAACCCAGCGTCTGGTGATGTCTGGTGAGGCTGTAATTGACTATAAAGGATTTGCAACAAAGTATTAAAAAGTGTACGTTTGATTTAGGATTGTTTAGTTTGTCCCATTACTTTGGGTCCCTTAAAAAGTGGGAGGCACATATAGAAACCGTTGTAATTCCTACACCGTTCACCTGATTTGAAAGCCGCAGTTAAAGCACATCTTGTTTCATTTAAAATCCATTGTGGTGGTGTATAGAGCCCAAAATATGAGAATTGTGTCGATGTCCCAGACTATGTATGTATGTATGTATGTATGTATGTACTACTACACTCTTTATGCTTTTATGTTGTTATGTTTTATTGATATTAGATTTTTTAGGGTGTAGTAGTAGAAGGAAGGAGTATGTGGCCTGTGGGCCAAATATGTATTATGTTGGTTTTAGATAGTGTATTCATGTCACATTGTGGGGTATTTTGTGTGATACATTAATGCCGCTGAAATCCCATGGGGTGTGTGAACTTGCACATACTGACATCTTTTCACTAAGCATCTGTTGGGTCGCTAGTCAGTAATTTTTACAGCTCTGTCCTCAGATACATATATTGCAGTTATCTCACGGTATTTCACCGATTTTGTATTTTGTTTGCACCCGTTTTTACACTATGGTTGTTGTTTTTAGTATTTTCTGTATATTTTTTTAACACAGTATATATGGACACTTAGGGATGTCCTCTTACACGATCAAGTTATATGTACACCCTCTGGAGCATTATCAGCGGCGTTTCTGTAAGCATGTCTTTGTTTGTTTCACAGCGTTACCGGGGCAACGCGGCCGGGACCCGAGACGTCACCATGTGACGCAAATTCCGGCGGGAGTGGTCACTTCAGGTGGGCGGACGAACGGGCCCGGAATGGCGTGGCCAGCGGGAGCCAGACATGGGGGAGGACGGAAGGGGTGAGTGTATCTATAAATAGGTTTGTTCATGCACTTTATTGTTATCCTGACGAAGGGGTGAAATACCCCGAAACGTTGATTTGCTGATGCAGCTCTTGCACTAAAGTCACTTTGCAATTCCAGCCTCTGAGTGCCGCCTCATTCTTTGCCGTATGTATATGGGGTTAATACCCTAGTAGAGGGCACCAGAGCAAGGTAGCCCATTGGGGCAGACAGAGTGCCGGCGATTGGTGTGGAGAGAGATATAAATATATATATATATATATATATATATATATATATATATATACACACACACACACACACACACATACATATATACATACATATATACATATACACACATATACATATACACACACATATATATACATATAAACACACACATATATACAGGTTGAGTATCCCATATCCAAATATTCCGAAATACGGAATTTTTTCAGGGACAGTGAGATAGTGGAACCTTTTTTTTCTGTTGGCTCAAAGTACACAAACTTTGTTTAATTCACAAAGTTATTAAAAATATTGTATTAAATTAACTTCAGGCTGTGTGTATAAGGTGTATATGAAACATAAATGAATTGTGTGAATCTACACACACTTTGTTTAATGCACAAAGTTATTAAAAATATTGGCTAAAATTACCTTCAGGTTGTGTGTATAAGGTGTATATGTGACATAAATGCATTCTGTGCTTAGACTTAGGTCCCATCACCATGATAACTCATTAGCGTTACGCTGCACTATTACATCCTCGCTGTGATTTAGTTCATTTGTTCAAACACAAACACTCAAGAAAAAGATATAGATAAAATAATATGCATATACAAATTATACAAATACTTAGAGAAGTGGATCTCAGTAAACCATCCGCCAAATTTACTGCAGCGCATAGCGTGTTAGATTTCCACCGGAGTGCTATACCTGAAGATTCTGGTAGCTGGTTTTACAGATATAACAGCAGAACCTGGTGCCGCTGTGCGTGGAGCTTCCAGCCGTACCGCTTTTCTCTGCGCAGGCAGGCTGCAGAGCAGTGGTGCGACTCTCACTCCTACGCTGGATGGTCACTTTCAGTGCACGCCCGCCACCTATCCCCTACCAAGAGAGAAATCACAAGTTATCAGCCATCTCAGCACTGGAAGAAGTACACGCGTTGTATAAATCATTCATTCCTTCACACCGACCTCGGGAGACTGCGACTCCACGCTGCGCTCTTCAGAGACATCTGCCTCTTCTGTTGTCCCTGTAATAAGGAACCCACGTAAACCAGTAACAGAACCATTAAAAGGAGTTCACAGGGTGTATTGGAGTCTCATAAGTTGTGGGCCTGTTAATGTGCAGAATGATCGCTCGTAGTCCCTCCTTAGATTCCCGGCTGCACGGCCAATCAGAAGATCTCGTATGTGACCTGGTGCAGGGTAATGAAGGATGGAACAAGGTATTGTTCCGTCATTCATTACATCGTGTAGTGTGTACTGGCAATCTCCGCTTGTCCAGGGCGACCATCGGCAAGTCATTCCTGTCACTGTAATGTATACCTGGCCTTTGCCGCAGGACTGCCACACTGCAGCACTCGGATCTGCGATGCATGCAGGTGTCTTTTTTCTACTGCATTAGTATATTTCTTATACGCTACCATACATCTAAAATCAGGTCCTAGGGCCACTGTACAGTTAATTGCAAAAAAATAAAGGCTACCCTTGTGCTGGACAATTTCAAGCCTGCTTGCAGCCTATATGGGGTCTGACGTGTTTACAACCTCTCAGTGCCGATCTTCTGCTATTGCTGCCGCTACAAATTAGGTTTCTGAGAAAGTTTGTATGAAATATGGGAGGATAAAAAGTGATGCCATGTAAATGAAACGTACATAGGCAGGGTACAGGCGTGCATATGCCAACTGCCCTGCAAAGGTCATAGATGTGCTCTGTAGGCTAGTCGAACATATGCTGGATAATTTATTTGGCAGAAAAGTCCTTTATTTACCTTCTGCTGCTTCATCTGTCAGGGTCTCAGAGCTGTCAAGAGATCAGACATACATGTATTAGCCATTACTAGTATTTACTCTGCTAAAAAAAAAATCATGCGGACACTAACTTGGGAAAAAATAAGATTTTACGCACCGGTAAATCTATTTCTCATAGTCCGTAGTGGATGCTGGGAACTCCGTAAGGACCATGGGGAATAGCGGGCTCCGCAGGAGACTGGGCACTCTAAAGAAAGATTTAGTACTATCTGGTGTGCACTGGCTCCTCCCTCTATGCCCCTCCTCCAGACCTCAGTTAAGGAAACTGTGCCCGGAAGAGCTGACACAATAAGGAAAGGATTTTGGAATCCCGGGTAAGACTCATACCAACCACACCAATCACACCGTATAACTTGTGATACACTTATCCAGTCAACAGTATGAACAACAACAGGGTATCAACAATGGATGCCAACATAACATAACCCATTATTAAGCAATAACTATGTACACGTATTGCAGAAAGTCCGCACTAGGGACGGGCGCCCAGCATCCACTACGGACTATGAGAAATAGATTTACCGGTGAGTAAAATCTTATTTTCTCGAACGTCCTAGTGGATGCTGGGAACTCCGTAAGGACCATGGGGATTATACCAAAGCTCCCAAACGGGCGGGAGAGTGCGGATGACTCTGCAGCACCGAATGGGCAAACTCAAGGTCCTCCTCAGCCAGGGTATCAAACTTGTAGAATTTTGCAAATGTGTTTGAACCCGACCAAGTAGCAGCTCGGCAAAGCTGTAAAGCCGAGACCCCTCGGGCAGCTGCCCAAGAAGAGCCCACCTTCCTTGTGGAATGGGCTTTCACTGATTTTGGATGCGGCAATCCAGCTGCAGAATGAGCCTGCTGAATCGTGTTACAGATCCAGCGGGCAACTGTTTGCTTTGAAGCAGGAGCCCTCAACTTGTTGGGGGCATATAGGATAAACAGCGAGTCGGTTTTCCTGACTCCAGCCGCTCTGGCTACATAAATCTTCAAAGCCCTGACTACATCTAGTAACCTGGAATCCTCCAAGTCACGAGTAGCCGCAGGCACTACAATAGGTTGGTTCAAATGAAAAGATGACACCACCTTTGGCAGAAATTGGGGACGAGTCCGCAATTCTGCCCTGTCCATATGAAAAACCAGATAAGGGCTTTTGCATGACAAAGCCGCCAATTCTGACACACGCCTAGCCGAAGCTAAGGCCAATAGCATGACCACCTTCCACGTGAGATACTTTAGCTCCACGGTCTTAAGTGGTTCAAACCAGTGGGATTTTAGGAAACGCAACACCACGTTGAGATCCCAAGGTGCCACTGGTGGCACAAAAGGGGGCTGAATATGCAGCACTCCCTTAACAAACGTCTGAACTTCAGGAAGAGACGCCAGTTCCTTTTGAAAGAAAATGGATAGGGCCGAAATCTGGACCTTTATGGATCCCAACTTCAAGCCCATAGTCACTCCAGACTGTAGAAAGTGCAGAAATCTGCCCAGTTGGAATTCCTCTGTTAGGGGCCTTCCTGGCCTCACACCAAGCAACATATTTTTGCCATATGCAGTGATAATGCTTTGCTGTCCCGTCCTTCCTAGCCTTTATCAGCGTAGGAATAACTTCCTCCGGAATGCCTTTTTCCGCTAGGATCCGGCGTTCAACCGCAATGCCGTCAAACGCAGCCGCGGTACGTCTTGGAACAGGCAGGGCCCCTGTTGCAACAGGTCCTGTCTGAGAGGCAGAGGCCATGGGTCCTCTGTGAGCATTTCTTGGAGTTCCGGGTACCAAGGCCTTCGTGGCCAATCTGGAACAATAAGTATTGTTCTCACTCCTTTTCTTCTTACGATTCTCAGCACCTTGGGTATGAGAGGAAGAGGAGGAAACACATAGACCGATTGGAACACCCACGGTGTTACCAGGGCGTCCACAGCTATCGCCTGAGGGTCTCTTGACCTGGCGCAATACCGTTGTAGCTTTTTGTTGAGACGGGACGCCATCATGTCTACCTGTGGCAGTTCCCATCGATTTGTAATCTGAATGAAGACTTCGTGATGAAGTCCCCACTCTCCCGAGTGGAGGTCGTGCCTGCTGAGGAAGTCTGCTTCCCAGTTGTCCACCCCCGGAATGAACACTGCTGACAGTGCTTGTACATGATTCTCCGCCCACCGAAGAATCCTGGTGGCTTCCGCCATCGCGACTCCGCTTCTTGTGCCGCCCTGGCGGTTTACATGAGCCACCGCAGTGATGTTGTCTGACTGAATCAGCACCGGTTGGTTGCGAAGCAGGGGCTCCGCTTGACTCAGGGCGTTGAATATGGCCCTTAGTTCCAGGATATTGATGTGCAGACAAGCCTCCTGACTTGACCACAACCCTTGGAAGTTTCTTCCCTGAGTGACTGCCCCCCACCCTCGGAGGCTCGCATCCGTGGTCACCAGGACCCAGTCCTGTATGCCGAACCTGCGGCCCTCGAGAAGGTGAGCACTCTGTAGCCACCACAGAAGAGACACCCTGTCCCTGGGGGACAGGGTGATCAGCCGATGCATCTGAAGATGCGATCCGGACCATTTGTCCAACAGATCCCATTGAAAGATCCTCGCATGGAACCTGCCGAAGGGAATGGCTTCGTACGATGCCACCATCTTTCCCAGGACTCGCGTGCAGTGATGCACCGACACCTGTTTCGGTTTTAAGAGGTCTCTGACTAGAGTCACAAGCTCTTGAGCCTTCTCAGTCGGGAGAAACACCTTCTTCTGGTCTGTGTCCAGAATCATGGCCAGAAAGGGCAGACGCGTCGTAGGAATCCACTGCGACTTTAGGACATTCAGAATCCAGCCATGCTGCTGCAACACTTCCTGAGAGTGCGCTACGCTGATCTGCAACTGCTCCCTCGACCTCTCCTTTGTGAGGAGATCGTCCAAGTATGGGATAACTGTGACTCCTTGCTTTCTCAGGATCACCATCATTTCTGCCATTAACTTGGTAAATATTCTCGGTGCCGTGGAGAGCCCAAACGGCAACGTCTGGAATTGGTAATGACAGTCCTGTACCACAAATCTGATGTACTCCTGATGAGGCGGATAAATGGGGACATGCAAGTAAGCATCCTTGATGTCCAGAGACACCATAAAATCCCCCTCTTCCAGGCTTGCAATGACCGCTCTGAGCGATTCCATTTTGAACTCTAATTTTTTCAGATAAATGTTCAGGGACTTTAAATTTAATATAGGTCTGACCGAACCGTCCGGTTTCGGTACCACAAACATTGTGGAATAGTATCCCTTTCCCTGTTGAAGAAGGGGAACCTTTACCACCACCTGCTGGAGAAATAGCTTGTGAATTGCCGCTACCACTACTTCCCTTTCTATGGGGGAAGCTGGCAGGGCCGATTTTAGGTAACGTTGAGGGGGCATCACCTCGAATTCCAGCTTGTATCCCTGAGACACAATCTGTATAGCCCAGGGATCCACCTGTGAGCGAACCCACTGGTGGCTGAAATGTCGGAGACGCGCCCCCACCGCTCCTGGCTCCACCCGTGGAGCCCCAGCGTCATGCGGTGGATTTAGTGGAAGCCGGGGAGGACTTCTGTTCCTGGGAACTAGCTGTAAGGTGCAGCTTTTTTTCTCTACCCCTGCCTCTAGCAAGAAAGGAGGCACCTCTGACCTTCTTGCTTCTTTGTGCGCGAAAGGACTGCATTTGGTAATACGGTGCTTTCTTAGGTTGTGAGGGAATATATGGCAAAAAGTTTGACTTCCCAGCAGTAGCTGTGGAAACCAGGTCCGAGAGCCCGTCCCCAAACAATTCCTCACCCTTGTAAGGTAACACCTCCATGTGTTTTTTGGAGTCTGCATCACCTGTCCACTGCCGAGTCCACAGGACCCTCCTGGCAGAAATTGACATTGCATTAATTCTAGAGCCCAGTAGGCAAATGTCCCTCTGGGCATCCCTCATATATAGGACAGTGTCTTTGATATGCCCCAGGGTCAGCATAATGGTATCCCTGTCCAAGGTATCCATTTCCTCAGACAGATTATCTGTCCATGCTGCTACAGCACTACACATCCACGCCGACGCAATTGCCGGCCTCAGTAGAGTCCCTGAATGTGTATAAACAGATTTCAGGATACTTTCCTGCTTTCTATCTGCAGGATCCTTTAGGGTGGCCGTATCCTGCGACGGCAGGGCCACCTTCTTAGATAAGCGTGTGAGAGCTTTATCTACCCTAGGGGAGGATTCCCAGCACACCCTGTCCTCTGGCGGGAAAGGGTACGCCATAAGTAACCTTTTGGAAATCAGGACTTTCTTATCTGGGGAATCCCACGCTCTTTCACATAACTCATTTAACTCATGTGAAGGGGGAAAAGTCACCTCTTGCTTTTTCTCCCCATACATATAAACCCTCTTGTCAGGGACAGGGTTTACCTCTGATATGTGTAAAACATCCTTCATCGCTATAATCATGTAACGTATAGCTTTTGTCATTTTTGGTTGCAATTTTGCATCATCGTCGTCGACACTGGAGTCAGAATCCGTGTCGACATCTGTGTCAACCATTTTGGATAGTGGGCGCTTTTGAAACCCTGAGGGCCTCTGCGCTGTAGGATCAGGCATGGGTTGAGACCCTGACTGGCCCGAGGTATCAGCTTTATCCAACCTTTTATGTAAGGAGTTTACATTATCATTTAACACCTTCCACATATCCATCCAATCAGGTGTCGGCACCGTCGGCGGCGACACATCAGTCAACTGCACTTGCTCTGCCTCCACATAGCCCTCTTCGTCAAACATGTCGACACACGCATACCGACACACCACACACACAGGGGAAGCTCTAAATGAGGACAGGACCCCCACAAGGCCTTTTGGAGAGACAGAGAGAGAGTATGCCAGCACACACCCCAGCGCTATATAACCCAGGGATTACACAGTAACTTAGTGTTTACCCAGTAGCTGCTGTAATATTATTAATGCGCCTAAAGTTATGTGCCCCCCCTCTCTTTTTTAACCTTCTACCGTGATTCTGCAGGGGAGAGCCTGGGGAGCTTCCTCTCAGCGGAGCTGTGGATGTAAAATGGCGCTGGTGAGTGCTGAGGAAGAAGGCCCCGCCCCCTCAGCGGCGGGCTTCTGTCCCGCGATTTTTTTTGTAAAATAAATGGCGGGGGCTCATACATATAACAGTGTCCCACTGTCTATATGCAGCTTTCGCCAGGAGGCATCAATTGCTGCCCAGGGCGCCCCCCCCTGCGCCCTGCACCCTACAGTGACCGGAGTGTGTGGGTTAGTGTGGGCGCAATGGCGCACAGCTGCAGTGCTGTGCGCTACCTCATGTGAAGACAGGAGTCTTCTGCCGCCGATTTCGATGTCTTCTCCGCTTCTGCCGGCTTCTGTCTTCTGGCTCTGCGAGGGGGACGGCGGCGCGGCGCGGCTCCGGGAACGGACGACAAGGTCAGGTCCTGTGTTCGATCCCTCTGGAGCTAATGGTGTCCAGTAGCCTAAGAAGCGCAACCTAGCCGCAGTTAGTAGGTTTGCTTCTCTCCCCTCAGTCCCACGTAGCAGAGAGTCTGTTGCCAGTAGAAGCTCTCTGAAAATAAAAAAACCTAACTAAAAAACTTTATTAGCAAGCTCAGGAGAGCTCACTAAAAGCACCCAGCTCTGTCCGGGCACAGATTCTAACTAAGGTCTGGAGGAGGGGCATAGAGGGAGGAGCCAGTGCACACCAGATAGTACTAAATCTTTCTTTAGAGTGCCCAGTCTCCTGCGGAGCCCGCTATTCCCCATGGTCCTTACGGAGTTCCCAGCATCCACTAGGACGTTAGAGAAAATAAATAAATAAAATAAATTAAAAAAAACCAACAGATTTTTGTTTTACCTGTAAAATTCTCTGAAGCCATGGTGGACACTGGGACTGTGGGTATGGTGGCTTAGGAAACCTGGGCACCAAGTAGTTACATTTTTTGAGAGTGCAGCAGAAGCTCCTCCCCACTTCACCCCCCCCTGCGCTCAAGTAGCTAGTGTCTTGTAACAAGCCCAAGGAACAGGAAAAATGAGTGAAGAAACGTAACCGGCACACACACACGTTGCACCGAATGACAGATCTAAAGACCCTCCACCAGTTAGTGTCCACCTCTGCTTTAGTAAAAAGGATTTTACAGGAAAGACAGAACTCTGTTTTTTTTTTTCTTTCAGTCTAGGTGGACACTGGGGCTTTGGGATGTCCCAAAGCTGTCCCTTCATGGGAAGGAACGCTCCTGAGCTGCACTGTGGACCCAGCGCCCAAAGGTGTCGAACTGATAGATTTTAATGAAGGTGTGGGCATACGACCACATAGTCTCCTTGCAAAGCTGCATGGCGGGCCGACCAAGAAGGGCCAATCGACCAAGTAGCATGGTCCCTGATCGATTCCGGAACTGGTTTCCCAGTCAGCAAATAAGCTTGGCGAATAGTGACATGTAGTCAACGGGCAAGAGTATGTTTAGAGGCTGGCCAGCCTCGTTTGTGAACATCGTAGAGGAGAAAGAGGGAGTCCAAGTTGTGGAAGAGTTGCATCCTGCGGACATAAATATGCAGGGCCTGGACCACATCCAACGTGACAAGAGTTACTTTCATTCGTGCGATAAGCAGAAGAAAAAGTACCACAATTTCCTGATTAATATGAAATACTACCTTAAGAAGATAGACAAGCAGAGTACGAAGCATGGCACGATCAGAGTGGAAAACCAGAAAAAGGGTTTTGTAAGTCTGAATCCCGGTGTGCCCAATCAATATCTAACAAAAAGACAGTTATACACGTGAGCCAGTGGAGATCAATGGACTCCAAAGGCTCAAACGAAGCCTGTTGGGAGCAACTGGAGGACCAAGATCAAGTCCCAGGGAGGATGTATGTTGTGAAATCCCTGCAGGAAGGTCTGAACCGCCAACGAACAAGCCGCTCGATGCTGGAAAATACTGAATGTGCAGGGATCTGCACTTTTAGGGATGCCAGACGAAGCCCCAAGTCCTGTCCCGTTTGGAAGAAAGCGAGGACTCGAAGACGATACATTAGCGGGTTGTAATCATGGGCAGCACACCACTGGAAGTATGTCTGCCACACCCAGTGATACATTCTATCCGAAGGCGGCTTCCTGGCAGAGAGCATTGTCTGGATTGCAAAAACCCTCTGGTTTTTAATACCGACCATTTAATAGCCACCCCATGAAAGCCAGTCAGGGAAGATCGGGGTAAAGACACGGGCCCTGGGACAATAGATCCTGACAGAGAGGCAAGCTCCACGGAGGCGCTATGGACAGACTGTGTAAGTCTGCCTACCAAGCTCAATTTGGCCAGTCTGGGGTCACGAAGATGGCTGTGACCTCCTACTGCTTCAACCTGCAAAGGACCTACGGAAGGATTGCGATCGAGGGAAAGAGATACACTATCAGAAAAGACCATGGAGCTGCAAGTGTGTCTACCAGAAACGGGTCTGGGTCTCTGGTCTGTGAACCATAGCAAGGAAGCTTATGGTTGGAGCGAAAGGCCATGAGATCGATATGTGGCCAATCCTAATAAACTAACAGCTGCTGAAAGACATCCGGATGGAAAGACCATTCTCCGAAATGGATGACCTGCCTGCTGAGAAAATTTGCTTCCCAATTCTGGACTCTGGGGATGAAAATTGCTAACAGAGTCAGAAGGAAGCACTTGGCCCAGCAGAGAAAGTGAGTGACCTTTTTCATTGGCGGCCCGACTTTTGGTGCCGCCCTGATGGTTTAGGTATGCGACTACTGTTGCATTGTCTGATTGGACTTTTACCGGACTGCTGTGTAAGTGGGGCTACGCCTGACAAAGTGCTCCACAGACAGTGCGAAGTTCCAGGACGTTTATCGAGAGACTTGCCTCGTGGGCGGACCAACGACCCTGAAACAAGTGACTCCGCGTGACTGCCCCACCTTTTTTGGAGACTGCCGTCTGTGAATAGAATGACCCAATCCTGGATTAAGAATGGGTGTCCGTTGTCAAGATGAGACCTCTGGAGCCACCATAGAGTAAGAAATTGACTTCCCTGGATAGAACGATCTGCTGGGATTTGAGGCGTATAGGTGAACGGTTCCACTGTCAAAGAAGCTCGAGCTGGAACGGTCTGAAATAGAACGGAGCATGCAAAATGAATTGAGACTGTGGGCTGCTTGATAGAGTCTCGGATTAAGCACTGAAGATCCTTCAGCTTTTCTCTGGGGAGAAAGACTTGTTGAGCCTTGGAGTCCAAGAGTGCCTCTAGATGAAGCATTCTGGGATGGAGTCAGGCTGGACTTGCACCAATCGATTAGCCAGCCGTGGGTCTGTAATAAGTTTACAAGGAAGGATAGAGGGTCGCACAAACTTTGTTTTGATCAAATTATATTCATATATTGTTTTATGTCCTTTCCCTTTTGTTCAATAGCATAGGTATATATTTTTTATATTGGGAGGTGCTCCAAGGAATACAATAACTATAGAAGGTCAAAAGAAAACAAAGAGATTCCTTGTATTGGGCACACTCGGACTATAATACTTTCATAAAGTCAAGTATCTGTCATGATAGATGACCACAAATTCTAAAATGTAACTTTTATTAGAATCTTTTAAAACATGTTTTAAAAGATTCTAATAAAAGTTAAATTTTAGAATTTGTGGTCATCTATCATGACAGATACTTGACTTTATGAAAGTATTATAGTCCGAGTGTGCCCAATACAAGGGATCTCTTTGTTTTCTTTTGACCTTCTATGGTCTGTAATAAGTCCAAGGTCAGGCAAAGATGGTCCAGTAAGATGTTTGGGGACTGACCCATAAGAAGAGTTTATCTAGGTATGGAAGGATGCGGACCCCCTGAAAATGGAGGTGGACCGCCATGACCTTTGTAAAAACACTCTCTTCGAAGAGGTCGAAATGCAAAGCCAGAAACTGATAGTGCCAATTTTGCACCGCAAAGCGCAGGAAACGCTGCTGGTGTTCCCGAATTGGGATGTGCAAGTAGGCGTCTTCAATGTCCAAGGAGGCCACGAAATCTCCCGGCTCCAGGGCCTGCATGATGGACTGAAGTGACTCCATCTAGAACCTGGGAACCCAGATAAAAACAGGTTCAGCTTGAGGGAGAATCCTCTGGATACAATTCCTGACAACCAGGAGTCAGACGCAGTTGCCAGCCAGATGTCGCCGAACTGCAGAAGCCGCCTGCCAGCCTTGGAAGAGACCAGGTGGGGATCCGGTCAGTCATGCCGCAGGCTTGTCATTTGGTTTAGATGCTTGGTGGCATCTTTTAAAGAGCCCTGAATTCTAGAAGAGGCTTGTCCTCTCACTTTGCCCTGTGAATGAAAGTAACAAAAGAAAGTTTGCTTGGCTTTTAGCGCCATGGAGGGGAGAAAAGCAGTCTTAGAGGCTGCAACTGTAGCCTCAATTTTATCCAATTTAGGACCGAAGAGAACATCTCCGGAAAAGGTTAGGGTCTCAAGGGCCTTCTTAGACTCATTATCATCTCGCCAAGAGCAAAGCTATAAGGCTTGCCTAGCGGTCACAAAGGAAGCAGAGATCTTAAGAGGTAGAGGCACCACCAAGAGCCGCTTCGCCCAATTATGTGCTAGCCTATCAGATGTTATTCACAATGGCTAGCTAGTCTGAATGACGTGCCCCTGACCGAAGAACTTCGTCTAAGTAGTCCACCCAGCTGCCAATGGCTTTGGACAACAAAGCAGAGGCAAAAGCTTGACGAACAGCCACACATGAGCTGGTGAAAACTAACTTAAGGAATTGCTCCAGTTTCCAGTCAGTGGGAACCCAGAGCGATGTCATGTCTGGAATAGGGAGGCTGGTTAATTTTACCAACCAAGCAATGCGAGCATCCATTGGTGGAGGCATCTCCCACTTCTTCCTTTCCCTGCCAGATAGCAGGTAGAATGAAGTAATGTGTATCGATACCAAGAACTTTTTTGTTACGGTGTGACCAAAATTCCTTAAAGAGGTCTTCCAGTTGAGAAAAAGGCTGCGGATCGGTAGCTTTAATTTGTAAGACCGATCTAACCGCCTTGATCAGGTTCTGCACTCTGACCTAGGTCATGTGGTCCTCCTGTCCCAAGGATGTATCGAAGTCAGACGTCTGGGACCAAGCATCCGCCTCTGAGGAATCCTCTGACTGGGAGGACAGAAGTCTGCCACATAGGGCATTTTGTAGAGAACTTGAAACCTGGACTAATCCTTCTACGGACTGGAATAGGCCCTATACCCAAGCTGGTTCCAAAAGAGATTGTTGTGAGTCAGGTTGCTGTGGGGTGACCTGAAGAGGGAGCTGTTGCTGACCTTCAGGCGGGGTGACAGGTGGCACAAGAAGTCTAGAAGCCACTAGCTTAGAAGCCTGCTCCCACATGGCCAGTGACACCACCCAGTCGGTTTGGGTTCCTGTGGGGGCGGCACCACCAGGGGTATCCCCGAAGCAACTATCACAAACGTCCGTGTGACCCTGTGCTAAACAGGAAAAAATCTACTTGCAGGCCGAGCACGCATAGGCATGCAGCCCAGGAGCAGCCTTTCCTTTTAGGAAGCTTGGAAGATCCTTTATAGGCCATCTGAAAACCTTTAAAGACAGGATCAATACACACACTCGTAGTACAAGGACAATGTGGTTTGTAAGGGCCAGAGCACTGCACTAAAAGACCACAAATAAAAGAATAAGTGGTCCAGGTACTGTAGCTGTGAGCCAACACAGCAGCAACTACTGTTAAATGAAACCGCAGGCACACAGAACTATAATGAAGGCTATGCTATACTATAAAGCAATAGACACACTGTAAACCTAGAGAATAATAAATGAAAGGTACTCTAACACAATAAGTTCAGTAAAACTAAGCAGTTTAACTAACAATACCAGCAATAGTCCAAAATCATGCCCTTCCCTGCAGGCACCAAGGAAAAACTGGCCTCTTGAGAGCAGGTGGAGTGCAGAGGAGGAGGAGTCTCTGCTGCACTGTCAAGAAGTTTTACTACTCGGAGCCTGGGTCTCCTAAGCTCAGTGTTCACCTTGGCTGAAAGAAAAATGTTCCTTTAACTTTACCGGGCTTCCTTCTGTGTCTTTCAGTCATGCAACTACATCATCAGCCAGGGATTGCTTTCATTGTCCTGGAACAGAATAGAGCTTGGCCGTGCCATCTGTATTGGAAAATACAGGTTGCAGACAGCAACTACTGTCAGGTATAGAAAATGAAAGATTTTCCCGCTAGACATCCTTCTCGTCAGCTTGTGTATTAATGTGTGCACAGCTACTGCGATCATACCAATGCACATATGTGTGCGTGTGACAATATTTTAACTGCATTATGCACCCTTAATGTCGCCAGGAGAGCACAAACAAATGTACATATAAAGTGTACCCTCGGGCTAACTGCGGCCTCTTAGTGCATCGCTCCAGGCACTTAGCCTAGAACCTATGCATTTCCATGGGTTAGCCACGGGTTATAACGGAATAGCTCCACGCACGTAACCTGGGAGCTAAAAGCCTACGGTAAGTCCTGCAGATAACGAGGTTCCCCAATAAAGACTGACCTACAGGTGGACTATTCGGCTGGCCAGGGCAAATTAACTAAACATTACCCCAATATCCTCATAGTCTCAAACAACTCTGTCCAATAAGAAGTACATGGCTGAAAGCACAGCATGAAAACCTTTGTATTTTGTAGAACTTGCAAAGCTCTGTATAAGCCAAAATGGAGTCGGCTCCAGGTGAAAAAACCTCCAGATTATAGGACTTCAGCATTTGCATTATACTCTTTTAGATATCTTAGTTCAGTTTATATGTACACATTCATCAACATGTGTTATACATTATTCTAAAATTCCCAAATGTGACACTTTTGAAAAATCTATTTATCTTGTAATAATGGTGCCCCCACCCCACTCCCCACATTGACAGATGTCAGTGTGCTTTAGCGTACCTCTGCCTATCACTATATTAAGGAGGTCCTTATTACAGTGTCAACCAATCAGCTGACACCTATAATTCTACAGAATGTACTTGATAAATTATACCTCAAAGCTGATTGTGGTTGCCATGGGCAACTTCTCCACTCTTTTCACTGCTTAATACATCTCCATGCTTTTCAGAGACATGGACTCTCACTGCTTGCTACTTGCAAACATTCTCTAAGTTTTGGTAAAACAAACAAAATATGACAACTACAAATCCGGTTGCTATGAGTTACCGCACATAGACCATTTTACCTATCAAGCTATTGAATATCTTAAACCGTAAAACGATCAGTGTTCAAGTATCAAATTTTAGTATTGGGAGTCGGATTATAGTACGCGGGTGATAGGACAAGGACAATAAAGGCACGCAAACAAGCACCAAGGAGAAATCTAGACAACACATAACAGGAGGATGGGACAATGAACAGACGGGTGGGGGGGCCGTTAGTGCAGCTCTGTCATCTGAAAATTACCTCCTTGCTCTCTTGGATGATGGCTCAAGGGGGTCAGTAATGCTGCATTCAGTTAGATTTTCATTATCTGCAATGACACAAAGTTACAGTGGGGAGAAATGTGACAGATCAGTGACACTCCAATAAATAGAGGTCTTTCCTTTTACATCCAAAGGACAGACTGTAGCTACAGATGTGTCCTCGTACATCCAGCCTCAATACGCCATGCAGCGTGAGATGCCAACTCTGGCCTGGCATCATTTGTGGCGAATATGCGCCTTAAGCGCAACGCTATGCGACTAGGACACACGAGGAGACTGTGCTGAATAATGTGATTTATGACGTGTGTATTGTGTGTGACCGAGTCTGTATATGGAGCAGAACTTGTATTGGAAAAAAGCTGCGGATGCTAAATTGTAGCACTTCGTGTACAGATTCAGTGTCGCACACAGATATACAAGTGTCATTTAATTAATCAATCGTGTGTCCTAATCACACTGCGACTAAGATGCATCTTTGGTAAAAAAGAAGCAACAAGACGCCAGGTGCTAGAAGATTCTCACGCGTGCCAAGAGGGGCTGTTTGTAGTGACTGCAGTAAAGATAAATGAGGACACACTTGTATAACCTTTGTATACAGCACACAAACAAGAACATAAGATGGGCATTTAAACTCCATATCTCTCTGCTGCGCTAAGCGCTCCCACCCTTACACTAATTTCTGGGGATGACACCGATCATCGGGCAATCGGCAAAACACTGCAAGTTAAAAATCCCAAACTCATAGATCCCAAACTATTTTTTGGTCGGAACCGGCTAATCAAGGATTTCCAACATGTAGGATTTCCCCAATCCCTTGACCCAGGCATCGGGAAAATGGGGAATTGCCCCAATACTTCCATGATGTATGGGACTTATTACTCTGTCAAGGAGAAGTTTACTACAACAGTCCCATCCACATTTTCCGATGTTACTTAACCTTTAAGCTAAGATACTGATAAAATGGGAAATAAAGGCACTGAAATGAGTTAATACAACTTGCCTTCACATTCAACTATATGGTTGTTTTTTTTTTTACTCTAGCCATAATTCTTAATAAACTGGATTAGACATATTCCTAGGGAAGCAGGAAACACAGGAATAAACCATTGAAGATACACGTTAGTGAAGTAGTGCGACATTTACTCCCTTACGGACAACTGGATCTGACAACTATGGATAACTTTATATAGCATCTACATATTAGGTCACACTTAACAGAGAATATTCACATCAGTCCCTACCCCAGTGAGCTTACAATCGACATTCCCTACTATACAGAGGGGGTAATTCCGACTGGATCGCTGCAGCGGCAGTGATTGCAGTCTGAATCCCTTTGTGGATTGCGTATGCGCACCCCGGGAGGCCCAGTGAGATGCTAACAGCATTTCAGGGCTGCGATCGACTCTGCCTGAATGACAGGCAGAGGCAGTCGTGGGCGTGTCAACAGCGTTAGAACGCCGTTGGCGGGGACGTTCCGGACAATGCAGGCGTGTCCGGACCATTGCGGTGGCGGGCCGCGGCGGCTGTGTGACGTTACACGCAGCTGCTGTGACCCGGGATGCTGCCAGCCCATGCAGGTAGCTACTCGCCTGGTGCGAAAGCATCACCGCCGTGCGATGCTTTTGCATCCTTGTGGGGGGGGGGGGGGGGGTAAGGCCTGACATGTGGGGCATACCCCTGCATGTCTGAGTAACTGATCGTAGATGGTCTAAATTTAGCACATCTACTATCAGATCTGAATTACCCCTGAGTTCTTACATTTATTTAATTATTTTTATTTTGAGGGGTGTCCCAACATTTTGCTGTGGCTGTGGGATCCTTGAACAGTACCTCCTCCTGCCTGCTCCCTTGAGAAATAAACCTCCAGGAAAATCCCAGTCAACGCAGCTCCATCAGGCACACACAGCTACAGTTTACAAGTGGCTGACCTTCCCTCCTAAGCTAGATGATCCCAAATCTCACCTAAGACCGCCATTACTAGAATTCCAAACACTGCTGTCTCAAAGGATTGCAAGTATTGGTAGACTGAGGCCGACTATAAGTTGGCTTACGTGGTGACCGAAGCGTTCTTTAGACCCATCTTAGCTTTGGCTATTGTCCAGTGGGATCGCTATGTGGAACAAACTCCTTACCACAATAAAAGTGACATACTGCTGTAATAGTCCGTATAAAACACCTGTAACTGTATATATCAATGTCCTGAAGCATTTTTTTCTCCTAACCCACAGGTTACCAAACGTGGCCCTCAAGGAACACCAACAGTCCAGGTTTAAAGTATATCCATGCTTGGCCACAGGTGACTTAATTAGTACACAAACAATGGCAGTTGCTCGGTCATTCCTGGAGATAATTATATATCAGGTGCTAGAAAGGGGGAGGGGGTCACAAACAAACAGCAGACAGAAAGGGGAGGGGGTGCTCTTTCCCCCCCTGGGTATCCCCCAAGCACACTAAAAATTACCTGTAACCATACCTGAACCTATCTGGTAATAGAAATTCAGAGAATTAGTCACACGTTGGCAAAC
The DNA here is from genome assembly GCF_028390025.1 of Pseudophryne corroboree. Classification (NCBI taxonomy): domain Eukaryota; kingdom Metazoa; phylum Chordata; class Amphibia; order Anura; family Myobatrachidae; genus Pseudophryne; species Pseudophryne corroboree. The sequence goes on from NC_086451.1 coordinate 69,911,479, forward strand.
GCATGTTTAGCTGCTGAGCCACTTCACGGCTTCTCCGATATCAGCAGTCCTAACACTACCGAACAGCAGTGCCCACATAGGGCCATGTAATTTGTCTACAGTAGGCCTCATGATAAAGTACTTAATTAGTACTTCAGTCAATTTAATTTAACCATGTGCTGAGCCATGTATATCTTTAAAACCTGAAATGTTAGGGTGCCTTGAGAACCACGTTTGGGAAACCCTGTTCTAACCTACCATTTTATCATAGGCAAAAACTTTAGGCAAGACGGAGAAAAGCGTCAGTTTTGTTAATAATTCTGTGTGCCAGCAAAACAGGAGAAAGCTATCACCTCTGGGACCAATAGCTGATCTAAAGGAGCTAACACTTTTCAGGTATGACTCCTCATTTTAGGTGTGGATTTATTTATAGCAGACAGAGAACACTAGGTTGGTGTATATTTTATATACAGTATCACACATGCACACCTCACAGGTCAACTTATCACTTAAATGCCATATTGTTTTATTGATCTCATGAAGAGTTCCTTTTAAGATACGTCTGTGAATTAATCATACAATTATAGAAGATTTATTAACTCATTGGGTGGTATTCAAATGACATATCACACCCAATCTCCTTTCTAAAGTGATCTCCATCATTGCGCATATTGCGGCCATAGTAATCAGGTTTAGCTGCAAAAATGGTTGGACGCCTCGCTACCCCAGGGGTAGCAAGCTTGAGGTAGGTAGGTAGGTATGTATGTATGTATGTATGTATGTATGTATGTATGTATGTATGCATGCATGCATGTATACATACATACACTCCGTATTATATATATATATATATATATATATATATATACATATATATATATATATACATACATACATACATGCTCTGTATATATATATATATATATATATATATATATATACACATACACACACACACACATATATACACACACACAGTGAGTGTGTGTGTGTGTCTGTGTGTATATATATATATATATATATATATATATATATATATATATATATATATTTCTTTTTTTTGCTATTTTAGTTTTATTGTTTCGGTGGTGAGAGGGCTTTTGTCTCACCACAATTGCCTACATTCTGGTGTGATCAGCTCCCTTCAAGGGTGAATACAACAAGGCCTGCACATTCTGCACCTGTAGTGAAGGTTTATAATTTCTGAATTGCACAGCTACAACTCGAGAAACAGAGTTCCGGGTTTTCCAGCTTACCCAGAGACAGCAGGAAGTCAGGTGCAAGGGAAAAGTTTAAAACTCCCATTTACCCAGAGTTCTGTGTGCGGATGCCTGTTAGAGGCCAGTGAGAAGGGAACAGTTTGTAGCACCAGGGACTGTGTACATTAGCCATGCCAGGAGATCATGGCATGTGCGGCTACAAGCTACTGCAGCAGTAGAACTTATAAGCACCAGAAGTGCTAGGACCTTTTATGTTTTTTCTGCATGTACCAGTGTGACCAGCCCCAAGCCTGTGTATGCTGTTCTACAGTGTCTGATACCGGTAAAGACACGGTGTTGTAACCGGAAGACCTGCCTCACGAGTCCTTATTTCAGTAACCCTTTTACTATAATATATATTATATACACACACACACAGAATATATTACTATTCTTTTCTGCCACATTTGATACTGGTAATCTATTCCTTTTTAATTTCTTTCCAGCGTCATTTTGTATTTTTGTTGTACGTAACTGGGGACTTTGGTTGCTAGACTAGGAGACTGTCACCCTTTAGTGCCATTTCCATTGTATTAGGCCTGCCAACACCTTTGTCAGAGCATGCCCGTTTTTGCAAGGAAGGGCAGTAGTGATCAGTGACGTGCAGTTAGAGGAGGGCAAATGTAACATGTGCAGAGAGAGTTAGATTTGGGTGGGGTGTGTTCAAATTTAAAATCTAAATTGCAGTGTAAAAATAAAGCAGACAGTATTTACCCTGCACAGAAACAATATAACCCACCCAAATCTAACTCTCTCTGCACATGTTACATCTGCCCCCCCTGCAGCGCAGTATGGTTTTACCCATTAGTGTGCTTTTTTGGTTTGCTAACAAACCTGAATACCTTCCTATATGCGACTTGGTAGCAGTGATGCAAATGGGACGTAAAATTCAGGAAAAAGTACTAAAGTCCGGGAATCACAACCCGTGGTGGAGCGCTTAAGTCATGCCAAGTGCCTTGTGCTATGTGGTGCAAAGACACTAGGTGAATGAGGACTAATCTGTATATAGACAGCGCAAGAAACCAATATGATGGCCTAACACTTTCCTGTGTGGGAGAAACATAACCAATTCCTTATTTTTTTTATTATAGTACAAAAATAAGAATTTACTTACCGATAATTCTATTTCTCATAGTCCGTAGTGGATGCTGGGGACTCCGAAAGGACCATGGGGAATAGCGGCTCCGCAGGAGACTGGGCACAAAGTAAAAGCTTTAGGACTAGCTGGTGTGCACTGGCTCCTCCCCCTATGACCCTCCTCCAAGCCTCAGTTAGGATACTGTGCCCGGACGAGCGTACACAATAAGGAAGGATTTTGAATCCCGGGTAAGACTCATACCAGCCACACCAATCACACCGTACAACTTGTGATCTGAACCCAGTTAACAGCATGATAACAGAAGGAGCCTCTGAAAAGATGGCTCACAACAACAATAACCCGATTTTTGTAACAATAACTATGTACAAGTAATGCAGACAATCCGCACTTGGGATGGGCGCCCAGCATCCACTACGGACTATGAGAAATAGAATTATCGGTAAGTAAATTCTTATTTTCTCTAACGTCCTAGTGGATGCTGGGGACTCCGAAAGGACCATGGGGATTATACCAAAGCTCCCAAACGGGCGGGAGAGTGCGGATGACTCTGCAGCACCGAATGAGAGAACTCCAGGTCCTTCTCAGCCAGGGTATCAAATTTGTAGAATTTAGCAAACGTGTTTGCCCCTGACCAAGTAGCTGCTCGGCAAAGTTGTAAAGCCGAGACCCCTCGGGCAGCCGCCCAAGATGAGCCCCTTTCCGTGTGGAATGGGCTTTTACAGATTTTGGCTGTGGCAGGCCTGCCACAGAATGTGCAAGCTGAATTGTACTACAAATCCAACGAGCAATCGTCTGCTTAGAAGCAGGAGCACCCAGCTTGTTGTGTGCATACAGGATAAACAGCGAGTCAGATTTTCTGACTCCAGCCGTCCTGGAAACATATTTTCAGGGCCCTGACTACGTCCAGCAACTTGGAATCCTCCAAGTCCCTAGTAGCCGCAGGCACCACAATAGGTTGGTTTAAGTGAAATGCTGAAACCACCTTAGGGAGAAATTGAGGACGAGTCCTCAATTCTGCCCTGTCCGTATGAAAAATTAGGTAAGGGCTTTTATAGGATAAAGCCGCCAATTCTGATACACGCCTGGCTGAAGCCAGGGCTAACAGCATTACCACTTTCCATGTGAGATTTCAAGTCCACAGTGGTGAGTGGTTCAAACCAATGTGATTTTAGGAATCCCAACACTACATTGAGATCCCAAGGTGCCACTGGAGGCACAAAAGGAGGCTGTATATGCAGTACTCCCTTGACAAACGTCTGAACTTCAGGAACAGAAGCTAGTTCTTTTTGGAAGAATATCGACAGGGCCGAAATTTGAACCTTAATGGACCCTAATTTGAGGCCCATAGACAGTCCTGTTTGCAGGAAATGCAGGAATCGACCCAGTTGAAATTCCTCCATAGGGGCCTTCCTGGCCTCGCACCACGCAACATATTTACGCCAAATACGGTGATAATGTTGTACGGTTACATCCTTCCTGGCTTTGATCAGGGTAGGGATGACTTCATCCGGAATGCCTTTTTCCTTCAGGATCCGGCGTTCAACCGCCATGCCGTCAAACGCAGCCGCGGTAAGTCTTGGAACAGACATGGTCCCTGCTGGAGCAGGTCCTGTCTTAGAGGTAGAGGCCACGGGTCTTCCGTGAGCATCTCTTGAATTTCCGGGTACCAAGTCCTTCTTAGCCAATCCGGAGCCACGAGTATAGTCTTTACTCCTCTCCTTCTTATGATTCTCAGTACTTTTGGTATGAGAGGAAGAGGAGGGAACACATACACTGACCGGTACACCCACGGTGTTACCAGAGCGTCCACAGCTATTGCCTGAGGGTCCCTTGACCTGGAGCAATATCTGTCCAGTTTTTTGTTGAGGCGAGACGCCATCATGTCCACCTTTGGTTTTTCCCAACGGTTTACAATCATGTGGAAGACTTCTGGGTGAAGTCCCTACTCCCCCGGGTGAAGATCGTGTCTGCTGAGGAAGTCTGCTTCCCAGTTGTCCACTCCCGGAATGAACACTGCTGACAGTGCTATCACATGATTTTCCGCCCAGCGAAGAATCCTTGCCACTTCCGTCATTGCCCTCCTGCTTCTTGTGCCGCCCTGTCTGTTTACGTGGGCGACTGCCGTGATGTTGTCCGATTGGATCAATACTGGCTGACCCTGAAGCAGAGGCCTTGCCTGACTTAGGGCATTGTAAATGGCCCTTAGTTCCAGGATATTTATGTGAAGTGACGTTTCCATGCTTGACCACAAGCCCTGGAAATTTTTTCCCTGTGTGACTGCTCCCCAGCCTCTCAGGCTGGCATCCGTGGTCACCAGGACCCAATCCTGAATGCCGAATCTGCGGCCCTCTAGGAGATGAGCACTCTGTAACCACCACAGGAGAGACACCCTTGTCCTTGGAGACAGGGTTATCCGCTGATGCATTTGAAGATGCGATCCGGACCATTTGTCTAGCAGATCCAACTGAAAAGTTCTTGCGTGGAATCTGCCGAATGGAATCGCTTCGTAAGAAGCCACCATCTTTCCCAGGACCCTTGTGCACTGATGCACTGACACCTGGCCTGGTCTTAGGAGTTTCCTGACTAGGTCGGATAACTCCCTGGCTTTCTCTTCCGGGAGAAACACCTTTTTCTGTACTGTGTCCAGAATCATCCCTAGGAACAGCAGACGTGTCGTCGGAATCAGCTGCGATTTTGGAATATTTAGAATCCATCCGTGCTGTCGTAGTACTATTTGAGATAGTGCTACTCCGACCTCTAACTGTTCTCTGGACCGTGCCCTTATCAGGAGATCGTCCAAGTAAGGGATAATTAAGACGCCTTTTCTTCGAAGAAGAATCATCATTTCGGCCATTACCTTGGTAAAGACCCGGGGTGCCGTGGACAATCCAAACGGCAGCGTCTGAAACTGATAGCGACAGTTCTGTACCACAAACCTGAGGTACCCTTGGTGAGAAGGGCAAATTGGGACATGGAGGTAAGCATCCTTGATGTCCAGAGACACCATGTAGTCCCCTTCTTCCAGGTTCGCTATCACTGCTCTGAGTGACTCCATCTTGAACTTGAACCTTTTTATGTAAGTGTTCAAGGCTTTCAGATTTAAAATGGGTCTCACCGAGCCGTCCGGCTTCGGTACCACAAACAGCGTGGAGTAATACCCCTTTCCCTGTTGTAGGAGGGGTACCTTGATTATCACTTGCTGGGAATACAGCTTGTGAATGGCTTCCAATACCGCCTCCCTGTCGGGGGTAGACGTTGGTAAAGCAGACTTCAGGAACCGGCGAGGGGGAGACGTCTCGAATTCCAATTTGTACCCCTGAGATACTACCTGCAGGATCCAGGGGTCCACTTGCGAGTGAGCCCACTGCGCGCTGAAATTCTTGAGACGGGCCCCCACCGTGCCTGAGTCCGCTTGTAAGGCCCCAGCGTCATGCTGAGGACTTGGCAGAAGCGGGGGAGGGCTTCTGTTCGTGGGAAGAAGCTGTCTGTTGCAGTCTTTTTCCCCTTCCTCTGCCCCGGGGCAGATATGAGTGGCCTTTTGCCCGCTTGCCCTTATGGGGACGAAAGGACTGAGCCTGAAAAGACGGTATCTTTTTCTGCTGCGAGGTGACTTGGGGTAAAAAGGTGGATTTCCCAGCCGTTGCCGTGGCCACCAGGTCCGATAGACCGCCCCCAAATAACTCCTCCCCTTTATACGGCAATACTTCCATATGCCGTTTGGAATCCGCATCCCCTGACCACTGTCGCGTCCATAATCCTCTTCTGGCAGAAATGGACATCGCACTTACTCTTGATGCCAGAGTGCAAATGTCTCTCTGTGCATCTCGCATATATAGGAATGCATCCTTTAAATGCTCTATAGTCAATAATATATTGTCCCTGTCCAGGGTATCAATATTTTCAGTCAGGGAATCCGACCAAGCCACCCCAGCACTGCACATCCAGGCTGAGGCGATTGCTGGTCGCAGTATAACACCAGTATGAGTGTATATACTTTTAAGGATATTTTCCAGCCTCCTATCTGCTGGCTCCTTAAGGGCGGCCGTTTCTGGAGACGGTAACGCCACTTGTTTTGATAAGCGTGTGAGCGCCTTATCCACCCTAGGGGGTGTTTCCCAACGAGCCCTAACCTCTGGTGGGAAGGGATATAGTGCCAATAATTTTTTAGAAATTAGCAGTTTTTTGTCGGGGGTAACCCACGCTTCATCACACACTTCATTCAATTCATCTGATTCAGGAAAAACTACGGGTAGTTTTTTCACACCCCACATAATACCCCTTTTTGTGGTACTTGCAGTATCAGAGATGTGCAAAACCTCCTTCATTGCCGTGATCATGTAACGTGTGGCCCTACTGGAAAATACGTTTGTTTCTTCACCGTCGACACTGGAGTCAGTGTCTGTGTCTGGGTCCGTGTCGACCCACTGAGGTAACGGGCGTTTAATAGCCCCTGACGGTGTTTGAGACGCCTGGACAGGCACTAACTGAGCTGCCGGCTGTCTCATGTCGTCAACAGTTTTCTGTAACGTGCCGACACTGTCACGTAATTCCTTAATTACGGCCATCCATTCAGGTGTCGACTCCCTAGGGGGTGACATCACCATTATAGGCAATTGCTCCGCCTCCACATCATTTTCCTCCTCATACATGTCGACACACACGTACCGACACCCAGCACACACACAGGGAATGCTCTGATAGAGGACAGGACCCACTTAGCCCCTTGGGGAGACAGAGGGAGAGTTTGCCAGCACACACCAGAGCGCTATATATGTATAGGGACAACCTTACAATAAGTGTCTATCCCTTATAGCTGCTTATATCTGTTATTTTGCCAAATAAGTGCCCCCCTCTCTTTTTTACCCTGTTTTTGTAGTTGCAGGATGCAGGGGAGATTCTGGGAGCCTTCCTACCAGCGGAGCTGTGTGGGAAAAATGGCGCTGTGTGCTGAGGAGATAGGCCCCGCCCCCTTCACGGCGGGCTCTTCTCCCGCTTTTTTCTGGAAAACTGGCAGGGGTTAAATACATCCATATAGCCCAGGAGCTATATGTGATGTATTTTTTGCCAAATAGGGTAAATTCATTGCTTCCCAGGGCGCCCCCCCCCAGCGCCCTGCACCCTCAGTGACCGAAGTGTGAAGTGTGCTGAGAGCAATGGCGCACAGCTGCAGTGCTGTGCGCTACCTTATGAAGACAGGAAAGTCTTCTGCCGCCGATTTATGGACCTCTTCTTGCTTCAGCATCTGTAAGGGGGCCGGCGGCGCGGCTCCGGGACCCATCCATGGCTGGGCCTGTGATCGTCCCTCTGGAGCTAATGTCCAGTAGCCTAAGAAGCCCAATCCACTCTGCACGCAGGTGAGTTCGCTTCTTCTCCCCTTAGTCCCTCGATGCAGTGAGCCTGTTGCCAGCAGGTCTCACTGAAAATAAAAAACCTATTTAAACTTTTACTCTAAGCAGCTCAGGAGAGCCACCTAGATTGCACCCTTCTCGTTCGGGCACAAAATCTTAACTGAGGCTTGGAGGAGGGTCATAGGGGGAGGAGCCAGTGCACACCAGCTAGTCCTAAAGCTTTTACTTTGTGCCCAGTCTCCTGCGGAGCCGCTATTCCCCATGGTCCTTTCGGAGTCCCCAGCATCCACTAGGACGTTAGAGAAATTCACTTAAATTGGCAATTATGTTTCACAGTGTGATTTACCCGATACTATATTATTGTGCAACGCTTTCAGAGCAAAGCATTGCCGCTATGTGCCAATGATAAGAAGGGACAGAAAACCCACCACCACAAATAAAGAGAGAGAAAAAAAATCTACCACCCCTTTTGGAAATTAACGATGTTCAGTGGATTGCAGCACAATTTGTCACATGACCACAGATTAAACCCAGTTTACACATTGCATATTATTACCGTTAACCTTTGACGGACGATTGACGAACATGGAACTGAATCATATATTATTGACATGAACAAAGCCCTATTTGTTAGGTTAGGGAAGCAATAACAGATTTTGTGCAACAATATGAAGCTGCAGACCACAAAAAAAAAAAAATTAGCAAAGAAATGCATCATATATCCAATTCCATCTATTACGATGGAGCTTTCCTCACCTTGTAAGGTCTCATCTGCCTCGGACGCTATAGGTGGAAGCTCTGCGTTTCCTCTCACAGAGTTTGTATCACTGGTGTCCTTGCCTAGGAAGGAGGAGCTCTGCTCCCGATCCCTCTTAATGTCATAGCTCTTGTAGTGATCCTACAGGAAGAAACAGAATTCTATGAATGAAATGACTGAGGTCACGGTGGTACATGAACAGACACAGATGGTGCAGTCATGTTTACATCTGCAGGAGGTCTTGTGTAGGTTTGAAAAGACTGAGGGGTCTATTCATGAAGCAGTGAAAAAGGGTGGAGAAGTGAGCCAGTGGAGAAGTTGCCCATGGCAACCAATCAGCACTGAAGTAACATTTATAATTTGCATACTATACAATTATACGGAGCAGCTGATTGGTTGCCATTGGCAACTTCTCCACAGGCTCACTTCTCCACTCTTTTCACTGCTTCATGAATAGACGCCTGAATCAGGCAACTATAAGTAAAACCACGTAAATTCCTAAATAAGTCTGACAGGGCAGCAGCACCCTGAAGGGCTAGTGTGAGCCCTTGTGGCACCCAAGCAAGAAACCTTGGGTGCCATTAGGTGGTAGGTGGGGAAAGCCTCCCTGTCCCCTCACACTACGAAGGTGGTGCTTGAGTGAGAAACATCATAGCCTAGCACAGTACTCCCTGCCAAACGCACACAAAGCTGTTGCCGTTTCTGTTTAACAAAAATTAAGTTATCTTCACGTCTGTTCTGTAGACATTTTCTTCTTGCAAATGCTGTTTTCCCTTTCTTAGAAGCCTCATTCACTTTGCTATAACAGTCAAGCACCCACCAACCTGCTCACCCAGTAACACCCCCACTCAGCACCTAATAACACCCCCCAGCACCCATTACCACATTCACTCACCTTGTCAGCACTCCTTACCCAGCAAACACAGCAAAATAAATAGATGCACACACAACATACACACATATCTGTAATAATATACATATACACACACACACACACACACACACACACACACACACACACACACACACACACACACACACACACACACACACACACACACATAGGGTACAGAAGCAAAGACAGGCATGACTGTTTAGTTTGGAGGCGGGGCAGAATTTCTGAAGTGACTGACAAGCTGGGACACCGAGGAGAAGCAAAGGTGGCCATTACATTGCCTGCATGAACCATGTCACTGAATACAGATAACGGACAGCTAGGAAGGTTCTTCGGATAAACCTTTCAAACCTGCCGCCACCCCTCCGTAGGAGACATGGGCACTTTAAGAAAGAATTAGATTCTGGTGTGCTCTGGCTCTTCCCTCTATGTCCCTCCTCCAGACCTCAGTTTGAATCTGTGCCCGGATGAGCTGGGTGCTGTTCAGTGAGCTCTCCTGAGCTTGCTGTAAGAAAGTATTTGTTAGGTTTTTTATTTTCAGGGAGCTCTGCTGGCAACAGACTCCCTGCATCATGGGACTGAGGGGAGAGAAGCAGCCCTACTCTCTGCAGATAGGTCCTGCTTCTTAGGCTACTGGACACCATTAGCTCCAGAGGGATCGTACACAGGATCTCACCCTCGTCGTCCGATCCCGGAGCCGCGCCGCCGTCCCCCTCGCAGAGCCGGAAGACAGAAGCCGGGTGAATGAAGCAAGAAGACTTCAAAATCGGCGGCAGAAGACTCCAGTCTTCACTGAGGTAGCGCACAGCACCGCAGCTGTGCGCCATTGCTCCCACACTACACCCACATACTCCGGTCACTGTAAGGGTGCAGGGCGCAGGGGGGGGGGGGGTGCCCGTGGCAGCAATTAGAGACGTCTTTGGCAAAAGTTTGCATATATACAGTTGGGCACTGTATATATGTATGAGCCCCCGCCAAAAAGTGTACATTAAAGCGGGACAGAAGCCCGCCGTCGAGGAGGCGGGGCTTCTTTCTCAGCACTCACCAGGCGCCATGTTTTTTCTCCACAGCACCGCTGAGAGGAAGCTCCACAGCCTCTCCCCTGCAGTTACACGGTAAAAGAGGGTAAAAAGAGAGGGGGGGCACATAATTAGGTGCAAAAATCAATATAAACAGCAGCTACTGGGTTAACATTAAGTTACTGTGTTATTGCTGCGTTAATAGCGCTGGGGTGTGTGCTGGCATACTCTCTCTCTGTCTCTCCAAAGGGCCTTATGGGGGAATTGTCTTCAGATGAGCATTCCCTGAGTTTGTGGTGTGTCGGTACGTGTGTGTCGACATGTCTGAGGTAAAAGGCTCCCCTAAGGAGGAGATGGAGCAAATGTGTGTGTGAAGGTGTCTCAGTCGACAACGCAGACACCTGTTTGGATATGTGTAAGTGCTGAGGTGAATTCATTGCACAAAAGATTAGAGAACAGACAGGGAATCTACCCATGTCTGTCCCTATGTCGCAGAGACCTTCAGAGTCTCTCAATGCTCACTATCCAAAATAATAGACACTGATATCGACACAGGGTCTGACTCCAGTGTCGACTACGATAATGCAAAGTTACAGCCAAAATGGCAGAAAAGTATTCAATATATGATTATTGTAATAAAAGATGATTTGCATATCACTGATGACTCATCTGTCCCTGACACAAGGGTACACATGTTTAAGGGGAAGAAAGCTGAGGTAAATTTCCCTCCTCTCATGATGAAAAAGAGCGGGAATCTCCAGACAAGAGACTGCAGTTTCCCACAAAGAATTCTCAGGGAGTATCCTTTCCCTACTAGGGCCAGGATACGATGGGAATCTTCCCCTAGGGTGTCACGTTTGCCCAAAAGGTAGCCCTGACTTAACAGCTATCCTCAGGAATCCTGCAGATAGCGTGCACATTCTGGTACACTACTCAGACCGGCGATTGTGTCGGCATGGGTTTATAGCGCTGTAGCAGCGTGGACAGGTACCTTATCAGCAGAGATTGAAACGTACGTACGTACGTACGTATATATAGATATATATATATATATATATATATATATATATATAGATATATATAGATATATAGATATATAGATAGATATATAGAGATAATAAGAATTTACTCACCGGTAATTCTATTTCTCGTAGTCCGTAGTGGATGCTGGGTACTCCGTAAGGACCATGGGGAATAGACTGGCTCCACAGTAGACTGGGCACTCTTAAAAGAAAGATTAGGTACTATATCTGGTGTGCACTGGCTCCTCCCTCTATGCCCCTCCTCCAGACCTCAGTTAGGGAAACCGTGCCCGGAAGAGCTGACATTACTAGGAAAGGATTTGGAATCCAGGGTAAGACTCATACCAGCCACACCAATCACACCGTACAACTTGTGATAACTATACCCAGTTAACAGTATGAACAACAACTGAGCCTTATTCAACAGATGGCTCATAACAATAACCCTATAGTTAAGCAATAACTATATACATGTATTGCAGAAAGTCCGCACTTGGGACGGGCTCCCAGCATTCACTACGGACTACGAGAAATAGAATTACCGGTGAGTAAATTCTTATTTTCTCTGACATCCTAGTGGATGATGGGTACTCCGTAAGGACCATGGGGATTATACCAAAGCTCCCAAACAGGCGGGAGAGTGCGGATGACTCTGCAGCACCGAATGAGCAAACTCAAGGTCCTCCTCAGCCAGGGTATCAAACTTGTAGAATTTTGCAAAAGTGTTTGATCCCGACCAAGTAGCAGCTCGGCAAAGCTGTAAAGCCGAGACCCCTCGGGCAGCCGCCCAAGAAGAGCCCACCTTCCTCGTGGAATGGGCTTTTACTGATTTAGGATGCGGCAGTCCAGCCGCAGAATGTGCAAGTTGAATCGTGCTACAGATCCAGCGAGCAATAGTCTGCTTTGAAGCAGGGGCACCCAGCTTGTTGGGTGCATGCAGGATAAACAGCGAGTCAGTTTTTCCGACTCTAGCCGTCCTGGAAACATATATTTTCAGGGCCCGGACTACGTCCAGCAACTTGGAATCCTCCAAGTCCCGAGTAGCTGCAGGCACCACAATAGGTTGGTTCAAATGAAACGCTGATACCACCTTTGGGAGAAATTGGGGACGAGTCCTCAATTCTGCCCTGTCCATATGGAAAATCAGATATGGGCTTTTACAGGACAAAGCCGCCAATTCTGACACACGCCTAGCTGAGGCCAATGCCAACAGCATGACTACCTTCCACGTGAGATACTTCAACTCCACGGTCTGAAGTGGCTCAAACCAATGTGATTTTAGGAAATCCAACACTACGTTGAGATCCCAAGGTGCCACTGGAGGCACAAAAGGGGGCTGAATATGCAGCACTCCCTTAACAAACGTCTGAACTTCAGGCAGTGAAGCCAGTTCTTTTTGAAAGAAAATAGACAGGGCCGAAATCTGGACTTTAATGGATCCTAATTTTAGGCCCATAGTCACTCCTGACTGTAGGAAGTGCAGAAATCGACCCAGCTGAAATTCCTCTGTTGGGGCCTTCATGGCCTCACACCAAGCAACATATTTTCGCCATATACGGTGATAATGTTGTGCTGTCACGTCTTTCCTAGCCTTTATCAGCGTAGGAATCACTTCATCTGGAATGCCCTTTTCCGTTAGGATCCGGCGTTCAACCGCCATGCCGTCAAACGCAGCCGCGGTAAGTCTTGGAACAGACAGGGCCCCTGCTGTAATAGGTCCTGTCTGAGAGGCAGAGGCCATGGTTCCTCTGAGATCATTTCTTGTAGTTCTGGGTACCAAGTTCTTCTTGGCCAATCCGGAACGATGAGTATAGTTCTTACTCCTCTCTTTCTTACTATCCTCAGTACCTCGGGTATGACAGGAAGAGGAGGGAACACATAAACCGACTGGTACACCCACGGTGTCACTAGTGCGTCCACAGCTATCGCCTGAGGGTCTCTTGACCTGGCGCAATATTTTTTTAGCTTTTTGTTGAGGCGGGACGCCATCATGTCCACCTGTGGCCGTTCCCAACGGTTTACAATCTGCGTGAAGACTTCTGGATGAAGTCCCCACTCTCCCGGGTGGAGGTCGTGCCTGCTGAGGAAGTCTGCTTCCCAGTTGTCCACTCCCAGAAAGAACACCGCTGACAGTGCTAGCACGCGATTCTCCGCCCATCGGAGAATCCTTGTGGCTTCTGCCATCGCCATCCTGCTTCTTGTGCCGCCCTGTCGGTTTACATGGGCGACCGCCGTGATGTTGTCTGACTGAATCAGCACCGGTTGGTCTTGAAGCAGGGGTTCTGCTTGACTTAGGGCATTGTAAATGGCCCTTAGTTCCAGAATATTTATGTGTAGGGAAGTCTCCTGACTCGACCACTGTCCTTGGAAGTTTCTTCCCTGAGTGACTACCCCCCAACATCGGAGGCTTGCATCCGTGGTCACCAGGACCCAGTCCTGAATGCCGAATCTGCGGCCCTCGAGAAGATGAGCACTCTGCAGCCACCACAGCAGAGACACCCTGGCCCTCGGGGACAGGGTGATCAGCCGATGCATCTGAAGATGCGATCCGGACCACTTGTCTAACAGATCCCACTGAAAGATCCTTGCATGGAACCTACCGAAGGGAATTGCTTCGTAAGAAGCTACCATCTTTCCCAAAACTCGCGTGCAGTGATGCACCGACACCTGTTTTGGTTTCAGGAGGTCTCTGACCAGAGATGACAACTCCTCGGCCTTCTCCTCCGGGAGAAACACCTTCTTCTGTTCTGTGTCCAGAATCATGCCCAAGAACAGCAGACGCGGCGTAGGAATCAGCTGCGACTTTGGGATATTCAGAATCCAGCCGTGCTGTTGTAGCACTTCCCGAGATAGTGCTTCTCCGACTAACAACTGCTCCTTGGACCTTGCCTTTATAAGGAGATCGTCCAAGTACGGGATAATTATAACTCCCTTCTTTCGAAGGAGTATCATCATTTCGGCCATTACCTTGGTAAATACCCTCGGTGCCGTGGACAGACCAAACGGCAACGTCTGGAATTGGTAATGACAGTCCTGGTACCACAAACCTGATGTACTCCTGGTGAGGTGGGTAAATGGGGACATGTAGGTAAGCATCCTTGATGTCCAGTGACACCATAAAATCCCCCTCTTCCAGGCTTGCAATAACCGCCCTGAGCGATTCCATTTTGAACTTGAACTTCCTTATATAAGTGTTCAAGGATTTCAAATTTAGAATGGGTCTCACTGAACCGTCTGGTTTCGGTACCACAAACATTGTGGAATAGTAACCCCGTCCCTGTTGAAGGAGGGGAACTTTGATTATCACCTGCTGAAGGTACAGCTTGTGAATTGCCGCCAGTACTACCTCCCTTTCCTTGGGAGCAGCTGGCAAGGCTGATTTGAGGTAACGGCAAGGGGGAGACGCCTCGAACTCCAGCTTGTATCCCTGAGATACCACTTGTAGAACCCAGAGATCCACCTGTGAGCGAACCCACTGGTCGCTGAAGTTCCGGAGACGCGCCCCCACCGCACCTGGCTCCACCTGCGGTGGACTTAGTGGAAGCAGGGGAGGATTTTTGTTCCTGGGAACTGGCTGTCTGGTGCAGCTTTTTCCCTCTACCCTTGCCTCTGGGCAGAAAGGACGCACCTCTGACCCGCTTGCCTTTCTGAGGCCGAAAGGACTGTACTTGATAATACGGTGCTTTCTTAGGCTGTGAGGGAACCTGAGGTAAAAAAGTCGACTTCCCAGCTGTTGCTGTGGATACGAGGTCCGAGAGACCGTCCCCAAACAATTCCTCACCTTTATAAGGCAAAACCTCCATGTGCCTTTTAGAATCAGCATCACCTGTCCACTGCCGAGTCCATAATACTCTCCTGGCAGAAATGGACATTGCATTAATTCTAGATGCCAGCCGGCAAATGTCCCTCTGTGCATCCCTCATATATAAGACTACGTCTTTAATATGCTCTATGGTTAGCAAAATAGTATCCCTGTCAAGGGAATCAATGTTATCTGACAGGGTATCAGACCAAGCAGCTGCAGCACTACACATCCATGCTGAAGCAATTGCAGGTCTCAGTATAGTACCTGAGTGTGTATACACAGACTTCAGGATAGCCTCCTGCTTTCTATCTGCAGGCTCCTTTAAGGCGGCCGTATCCTGAGACGGCAGTGCCACCTTTTTTGATAAGGGTGTTAGCGCCTTGTCCACCCTAGGGGATGTTTCCCAACGCAACCTGTCCGTTGGCGGGAAAGGGTACGCCATTAGTAACCTCTTAGAAATCACTAATTTTTTATCTGGGGAACACCACGCTTCTTCACACAATTCATTTAACTCATCAGATGGGGGAAAAGTCACTGGCTGCTTTTTCTCCCCAAACAAAATACCCTTTTTAGTGGTAACCGGGTTAATGTCAGAAATGTGCAACACATTTTTCATTGCCGTAATCATGCATCGGATGGCCCTTGTGGACTGTACATTTGTCTCATCCTCGTCTACACTGGAGTCAGACTCCGTGTCGACATCTGTGTCGGCCATCTGAGGTAGCGGGCGTTTTTGAGCCCCTGATGGCCTCTGAGACGCCTGGGCAGGCGCGGGCTGAGATGCCGGCTGTCCCAAAGCTGTTACGTCATCGAACCTTTTATGCAAGGAGTTGACACTGTCGGTTAATACCTTCCACATATCCATCCACTCTGGTGTCGGCCCCGCAGGGGGCGACATCACACTTATCGGCTCCTGCTCCGCCTCCACGTAAGCGTCCTCATCAAACATGTCGACACAGCCGTACCGACACACCGCACACACACACAGGGAATGCTCTGACTGAGGACAGGACCCCACAAAGTCCTTTGGGGAGACAGAGAGAGAGAGTATGCCAGCACACACCAGAGCGCTATATAACAGAGGGATTTACACTAACACAAAGTGAATTTTCCCCCAATAGCTGCTTATATCACCTTTTGCGCCTAAATGTATGTGCCCCCCCCTCTGGACTTCCTGATGACAGCTCTTAAGGATAGGTTTGATCAGGAAGACCTCAACACGCTAGCATACATTAAGGTCTTATCCTTGATGTGCTGCAGGGAAATATGTCAAGTGATTGATGTTGTTGAAGAGACACTGGGCCTATTCACTGAAGATTTTGATACTGCGAGCCTGCATATTCCACTCAAGCTGTTGAAGGATCTGCCAAGCGAAACACCCACCTACTGCAGTGGTTTCGCTGAGAAGTTCTGTAAGGAATCGGACACCACAAAAGCCCTCTCCAGAGGGTGGATTTGCTCTTGGTGCTTGTCATGACCGTGCTTGCTTCAGCTGCGACATAGGAGCACACCTTTTAGGCACTTAGTCGTCTGAAAATGTATCTGAGGTCTACCATGACGCAGAAACGCCTAACAGAGATCCTGATACTTCATGCTCATCAAGAACACACAGCAGCACTGAACTTGTACGACGTGTAGAGTTTGTAACCAGAAATGAAGAGAGGAAAATAGGATTTTAATTACCTACCGGTAAATCCTTTTCTCATAGACCGTAGAGGATACTGGGGATCCATTTAGTACCATGGGGTATAGACTGGTCCACTAGGAGCCATGGGCACTTTAAGAATTTGATAGTGTGGGCTGGCTCCTCCCTCTATGCCCCTCCTACTAGACTCCGTCTAGGAAACTGTGCCCGAGGAGACGGACATACTTTGAGAGAAGGATAAAAGGATAGTGGTGAGATTCCGAACCAGCACATACAAACAAGAGGAAAGCGATGCTAACCAAACTTGAAACAGGAACAGCAATAGCTGAACAAACCAGAATACTAAACTAAGTAACAGTGCAGGAACACACGAAGCACTGGCCGGGTGCCCAGTATTCTCTACGGATTACGAGAAAAGGATTTACCGGCAGGCAATTAAGATCCTATTTTCTCCTACATCCTAGAGAATACTGGGGATCCATGTAGTACCATGGGGATGTACCAAAACTCCCAAACCGGGTGGGAGAGTGCTGAGGTTCCTGCAGAACTGATTGACCAAACTGAAGGTCCTCAGAGGCCAAAGTATCGAACTTGTAGAACTTTGCAAATGTGTTCGAACCTGACCACGTAGCTGCTCAGCAGAGCTGTAAGGCAGAGACACCCCGGGCAGCCACCCAAAAAGAATCCACCGACCTAGTCGAGTGGGCCTGTACAGATTTAGGAACCGGCAATCCTGCCGTGGAATAAGCATGTTGGATAGTAAGCCTGATCCAGCGCGCAATGGACTGCTTTGAAGTAGGACAACCAAACTTATTGGGATCGTAAAGAACAAACAGCGAGTCCGATTTCCTGTGACAAGCTCTTCTCTTCACATACACCTTCAAAGCCCTCACAACATCCAAAGACTTTGAAGTAACAGAGGCGTCGGTCACAACTGGAAAAACAATGGGTTGGTTTATGTGAAACGCAGACACCACCTTAGGAAGAAATTGCTGACGAGTCCTGAGTCCAGCTCTGTCCTCATGGAAAATTAAATAGGGGCTCTTGTGAGACAACGTTCCCAGCTCCGATACAAGTCTTGCTGAAGCCGAGGCCAACAGTGTGGCGGTCTTCCACGTAAGATATTTTACATCTACCTTTTGTAACGGTTCAAATCAGTCCGATTGGAGGAACTGCAGCACCAAAATGAGATCTCAAGGTGCCGTGGGAGGCTGGATGTGCAGAATCCCTTTCAAGAACGTCTGGACCTCAGGTACAGAAGCCAATTGCTTCTGAAAGAAAATGGACAAGGCTGAATTCTGGACTTTTATGGAGCCCAGACGTAGGCCCACATCCACACCCGACTGCAGAAAAATGCAGGAAACATCCCAGATGAAATTCTACCGCAGAATAAGTTCTGCTCTCACACCAAGAGACGTATTTCTTCCAAATACGGTGGTAATGTTTACACGTTACCCCCTTCCTGGCTCGAATCATAGTCGGGATGACCTTGTCAGGGATGCCTCTCCTGGCAAGAATCAGCCGTTCAACTTCCATGCCATCAAACGTAGCCGTGGTAAGTCTTGACAGACGAACGGGCCTTGCTGCAGAAGATCCTCGCGAAGAGGTAGAGGCCACAGATCTTCCAGGAGCATCTCCAGAAGGTCCGCGTACCAGGCCCTTCTTGGCCAGTCCGGAGCAATGAGAATTGCTTGAACCTTTTCCCTTTTTAGTCTTTTGAGAACTCTTGGGATCAGAGGAAGTGGAGGAAACACGTACACCATCTGATAGACCCATGGAGTCATCAGAGCATTCACTGCCTGGGGATCTCTCGACCTGGAATAATACCGCTTGAGCTTCTTGTTGATGGAAGAGGCCATCATGTCGATTTGCAGATATCCCCAACGACGTGTCAAGCACCTGAACACCTCCGGATGGCCCCACTCCCTCGGGTGCAGGTCGTGTCTGCTGAGGAGGTCTGCTTCCCAGTTGTCTACTCCAGGAATTAAGACTGCCAACAACGCCACAGCGTGTTTTTCTCTATCGTCCTAGTGGATGCTGGGGTTCCTGAAAGGACCATGGGGAATAGCGGCTCCGCAGGAGACAGGGCACAAAAAGTAAAGCTTTTCCAGATCAGGTGGTGTGCACTGGCTCCTCCCCCCATGACCCTCCTCCAGACTCCAGTTAGATTTTTGTGCCCGGCCGAGAAGGGTGCAATTCTAGGTGGCTCTCATAAAGAGCTGCTTAGAGAAAGTTTAGCTTAGGTTTTTTATTTTACAGTGATTCCTGCTGGCAACAGGATCACTGCAACGAGGGACAGAGGGGAGAAGAAGTGAACTCACCTGCGTGCAGGATGGATTGGCTTCTTGGCTACTGGACATCAGCTCCAGAGGGACGATCACAGGTACAGCCTGGATGGTCACCGGAGCCGCGCCGCCGGCCCCCTTGCAGATGCTGAAGTAAGAAGAGGTCCAGAATCGGCGGCTGAAGACTCCTGCAGTCTTCTAAAGGTAGCGCACAGCACTGCAGCTGTGCGCCATTTTCCTCTCAGCACACTTCACACGCAGTCACTGAGGGTGCAGGGCGCTGGGGGGGGGGCGCCCTGGGAGGCAAATGTAAACCTATATAAAGGCTAAAAATACCTCACATATAGCCCCCAGAGGCTATATGGAGATATTTAACCCCTGCCTGTATTCACAAAATAGCGGGAGACGAGCCCGCCGAAAAAAGGGGCGGGGCCTATCTCCTCAGCACACGGCGCCATTTCCTCTCACAGCTCCGCTGGTCAGGACGGCTCCCAGGTCTCTCCCCTGCACTGCACTACAGAAACAGGGTAAAACAGAGAGGGGGGGCAAATTTAATGGCAATATCTTGATATATATAAAGCAGCTATAAGGGAGCACTTATTATAAGGCTATCCCTGTCATATATAGCGCTTTTTGGTGTGTGCTGGCAGACTCTCCCTCTGTCTCCCCAAAGGGCTAGTGGGTCCTGTCTTCGTTTAGAGCATTCCCTGTGTGTCTGCTGTGTGTCGGTACGTGTGTGTCGACATGTATGAGGACGATATTGGTGTGGAGGCGGAGCAATTGCCAAATATGGGGATGTCACCTCCTAGGGGGTCGACACCAGAATGGATGCCTTTATTTATGGAATTACGGGATAGTGTCAACACGCTAAAGCAGTCGTTCGACGACATGAGGCGGCCGGACAATCAATTAGTGCCTGTCCAGGCGCCTCAAACACCGTCAGGGGCTGTAAAACGCCCTTTGCCTCAGTCGGTCGACACAGACCCAGACACAGGCACTGATTCCAGTGGTGACGGTGACGAATCAACCGTATTTTCCAGTAGGGCCACACGTTATATGATTTTGGCAATGAAGGAGGCGTTACATTTAGCTGATACTACAGGTACCACTAAACAGGGTATTATGTGGGGTGTGAAAAAACTACCTATAGTTTTTCCTGAATCAGAAGAATTAAATGACGTGTGTGATGAAGCGTGGGTTGCCCCTGATAAAAAGCTGATAATTTCAAAGAAATTATTGGCATTATACCCTTTCCCGCCAGAGGTTAGGGAGCGCTGGGAAACACCTCCTAGGGTGGACAAGGCGCTAACACGCTTATCAAAACAAGTGGCGTTACCTTCTCCTGAGACGGCCGCACTTAAAGATCCATCAGATAGGAGGATGGAAAATATCCAAAAAAGTATATACACACATGCAGGTGTTATACTACGACCAGCTATAGCGACTGCCTGGATGTGCAGTGCTGGGGTAGTTTGGTCAGAGTCCCTGATTGAAAATATTGATACCCTGGACAGGGACAATATTTTACTGTCGTTAGAACAAATAAAGGATGCATTTCTTTATATGCGTGATGCACAGAGGGATATCTGCACACTGGCATCACGGGTAAGTGCTATGTCCATTTCGGCCAGAAGAGCTTTATGGACGCGACAGTGGACAGGCGATGCGGATTCAAAACGGCATATGGAAGTTTTGCCGTATAAAGGGGAGGAGTTATTTGGAGTCGGTCTATCAGATTTGGTGGCCACGGCTACAGCCGGGAAATCCACCTTTCTACCTCAAGTCACTCCCCAACAGAAAAAGGCACCGACTTTTCAACCGCAGCCCTTTCGTTCCTTTAAAAATAAGAGAGCAAAGGGCTATTCATATCTGCCACGAGGCAGAGGTCGAGGGAAGAAACAGCAACAAGCAGCTCCTTCCCAGGAACAGAAGCCCTCCCCGGCTTCTACAAAAGCCTCAGCATGACGCTGGGGCTTCTCAAGCGGACTCGGGGACGGTGGGAGGTCGTCTCAAAAATTACAGCGCGCAGTGGGCTCACTCGCAGGTAGATCCCTGGATCCTGCAGATAATATCTCAGGGGTACAGGTTGGAATTAGAGACAGATCCACCTCGCCGTTTCCTGAAGTCTGCTTTACCAACGTCCCCTTCCGAAAGGGAGACGGTTTTGGAAGCCATTCACAAGCTGTACTCTCAGCAGGTGATAGTCAAGGTACCTCTTCTACAACAAGGGAAGGGGTATTATTCCACTCTATTTGTGGTACCGAAGCCGGATGGCTCGGTAAGGCCTATTCTAAATCTGAAGTCCTTGAACCTGTACATAAAGAAGTTCAAGTTCAAGATGGAGTCACTCAGAGCAGTGATAGCGAACCTGGAAGAAGGGGACTTTATGGTATCCTTGGACATCAAGGATGCCTATCTCCACGTTCCAATTTACCCCTCACACCAGGGGTACCTCAGGTTCGTTGTACAAAACTGTCACTATCAGTTTCAGACGCTGCCGTTTGGTTTGTCCACGGCACCTCGGGTCTTTACAAAGGTAATGGCCGAGATGATGATTCTTCTTCGAAGAAAAGGCGTATTAATTATCCCATACTTGGACGATCTCCTAATAAGGGCAAGGTCCAGAGAACAGCTAGAGATGGGATTAGCAATATCTCAAGAGGTGCTAAAGCAGCACGGATGGATTCTGAATATTCCAAAATCCCAATTAATGCCGACAACTCGTCTGCTGTTCCTAGGGATGATTCTGGACACGGTTCAGAAAAAGGTTTTTCTTCCCGAGGAAAAAGCCAAGGAGTTATCCGACCTGGTCAGGAATCTCCTAAAACCAGGAAAGGTGTCTGTACATCAATGCACGCATCTTCAGATGCACCTGCGGATAACCCTGTCTCCAAGGACAAGGGTATCTCTTCTGTGGTGGTTGCAGAGGGCTCATCTATTGGAGGGCCGCAGATTCGGCATACAGGATTGGATCCTGGTGACCACGGACGCCAGCCTGAGAGGCTGGGGAGCAGTCACACAAGGAAGAAACTTCCAGGGAGTGTGGTCGAGCCTGGAAAAGTCTCTTCACATAAACATTCTGGAACTAAGAGCAATCTACAATGCTCTAAGCCAGGCGGAACCTCTGCTTCAAGGAAGACCGGTGTTGATCCAGTCGGACAACATCACGGCAGTCGCCCATGTAAACAGACAGGGCGGCACAAGAAGCAGGAGTGCAATGGCAGAAGCTGCCAGGATCCTTCGCTGGGCGGAGAATCGCGTGATAGCACTGTCAGCAGTGTTCATCCCGGGAGTGGACAACTGGGAAGCAGACTTCCTCAGCAGACACGATCTTCACCCGGGAGAGTGGGGACTTCATCCAGAAGTTTTCCACATGCTAATAAACCGTTGGGAAAGACCAATGGTGGACATGATGGCGTCTCGCCTCAACAAAAAACTGGACAGGTATTGCGCCAGGTCAAGAGATCCGCAGGCAATAGCTGTGGACGCGCTGGTAACACCTTGGGTGTACCAGTCGGTGTATGTGTTTCCTCCTCTGCCTCTCATACCAAAGGTATTGAGAATCATACGGCAAAGCGGAGTAAGAACGATACTAGTGGCTCCGGATTGGCCAAGAAGGTCTTGGTACCCGGAACTTCAAGAGATGGTCACGGACGATCCGTGGCCTCTACCTCTAAGACAGGACCTGCTTCAGCAGGGACCGTGTCTATTCCAAGACTTACCGCGGCTGCGTTTGACGGCATGGCGATTGAACGCCAGATCCTAAAAGGAAAAGGCATTCCAGAAGAAGTCATTCCTACCTTGATTAAGGCAAGAAAGGAAGTCACCGCGAAGCATTATCACCGCATTTGGCGGAAATATGTTGCGTGGTGCGAGGATCGGAGTGCTCCGACGGAGGAATTTCAACTGGGTCGTTTCCTACATTTCCTGCAATCAGGATTGTCTATGGGTCTCAAATTGGGATCTATTAAGGTTCAAATTTCGGCCCTGTCAATATTCTTCCAAAAAGAATTGGCCTCAGTTCCTGAGGTCCAGACTTTTGTCAAAGGAGTACTGCATATACAGCCTCCTGTGGTGCCTCCGGTGGCACCGTGGGATCTAAATGTAGTTTTAGATTTCCTCAAATCCCATTGGTTTGAACCACTAAAAAATGTGGATTTGAAATATCTCACATGGAAAGTGACTATGTTACTGGCCCTGGCGTCCGCCAGGAGAGTATCTGAACTGGCGGCTTTATCTTATAAAAGCCCTTATTTAATTTTCCATTCGGATAGGGCAGAGCTGCGGACGCGTCCGCATTTTCTCCCTAAGGTGGTATCAGCGTTTCACCTGAACCAGCCTATTGTAGTGCCTGCGGCTACAAGCGACTTGGAGGACTCCAAGTTGTTGGATGTTGTCAGAGCTTTAAAAATATACATTTCAAGGACGGCTGGAGTCAGAAAATCTGACTCGCTGTTTATACTGTATGCACCCAACAAGTTGGGTGCGCCTGCTTCTAAGCAGTCGATTGCTCGTTGGATTTGTAACACAATTCAACTTGCACATTCTGTGGCAGGCCTGCCACAGCCTAAATCTGTTAAGGCCCATTCCACAAGGAAGGTGGGCTCATCTTGGGCGGCTGCCCGAGGGGTCTCGGCATTACAACTCTGCCGAGCAGCTACGTGGTCAGGGGAGAACACATTTGTAAAATTCTACAAATTTGATACCCTGGCAAAGGAGGACCTGGAGTTCTCTCATTCGGTGCTGCAGAGTCATCCGCACTCTCCCGCCCGTTTGGGAGCTTTGGTATAATCCCCATGGTCCTTTCAGGAACCCCAGCATCCACTAGGACGATAGAGAAAATAAGAATTTACTTACCGATAATTCTATTTCTCGGAGTCCGTAGTGGATGCTGGGCGCCCATCCCAAGTGCGGATTATCTGCAATACTTGTACATAGTTATTGTTAACTAATTCGGGTTATTGTTTAGGGAGCCATCTTTCAGAGGCTCCTCTGTTATCATACTGTTAACTGGGTTTAGATCACAAGTTGTACGGTGTGATTGGTGTGGCTGGTATGAGTCTTACCCGGGATTCAAAATCCTCCCTTATTGTGTACGCTCGTCCGGGCACAGTACCTAACTGGAGTCTGGAGGAGGGTCATGGGGGGAGGAGCCAGTGCACACCACCTGATCTGGAAAAGCTTTACTTTTTGTGCCCTGTCTCCTGCGGAGCCGCTATTCCCCATGGTCCTTCCAGGAACCCCAGCATCCACTACGGACTCCGAGAAATAGAATTATCGGTAAGTAAATTCTTATTTTCTGCCCAGTGGAGAATTCTTGACTCCTCCGACATTGCTGCTCTGCTTTTCGGTTTATGTACGTCACTGCCGTCACAGTGTCTGACTGGACCTGAATAGCCTGATCTTGAAGTAGAGATGAGGCCTGCAGAAGGGTGTTGTATATAGCCCTGAGTTCTAGAACTTTGATTGGAAGGACGACTTCCTGACTTCCTTGAAACTGCACCCCCTGGGTGACTGCTCCCCAAACTCGGAGGCTTGCGCCTGTGGTTAGCAGAATCCAATTCTGAATCCCGAACCGTCAGCCCTCGATTAGGTGAGAAGTCTGTAGCCACCACAGAAGGGAGATCCTGGCCTTTGGCGACAGACGGATCCTCTGGTGCATGTGAAGATGTGATCCGGACCATTTTTCCAATAAATCGAGCTGGAAGGGTCTTTCATGAAACCTGCCATACTGAAGCCTCGTAAGAGGCCACCATTTTCTCCAGAAGGCGAATGCATAGATGCACCGATATCCGTGTTGGCTTCAGGACATCCCGAACCATCGACTGGATTACCAATGCCTTTTCCAACTGAAGAAGAAAAACTTTCTGCGACTCTGGGGTAAATTTACTAAGATGGGAGTTCTATTTAATATGGGGTGTTGCCCATAGCAACCAATCACATTCTACTTCTCATTTATCTAGTACCTTCTACAACATAATACCTGGAATCTGATTGGTTGCTATGGGCAACATCCCATCTTAAACAGAACTCCCATCTTAGTAAATCTACCCCCCCCCCCCCCCCCCCCCCCGTGTCCAGTATCATTCCTAGAAATGTCTCTAAGTGAGATTTCGGAAGATTTAGAATCCACCTGTGATCCAGGAGTAGTTTGGTTGTGACACCAATGCTGTCCAACAACCTTTCCCTGGACGGTGCTTTTATCAGAAGATCGTCCAGGTACGGAATTATGTTCATTCCCTGCTTGCGAAGGAGAAACATCATCTCTGCCATCACCTTGGTGAACACCCTCAGTGCCGTGGAGAGACCACATGGCAGGGCCTGGAAGTGGTAGTGACAGTCCTGCAGTGCAAACTGTAGATAAGCCTGATGAGGCGGCCCCGATCGGAATGTTAAGATACACATCCTTGCGTACCTTAATACTAGGAATTCCCCCTCCTCCAGACCTGAGATCACCGCTCTCAGACTCCATCTTGAATTTGAACACTCGGAAATATGGGTTCAACGATTTTCGATTTAAAATCGGCCTTACCGAACCATCCGGTTTTGGTACTACAAACAAGTTGGAATAATAAGATTTTACACTTACCGGTAAATCTATTTCTCGTAGTCCGTAGAGGATGCTGGGACTCCGTAAGGACCATGGGGAATAGACGGGCTCCGCAGGAGGCATGGGCACTTTAAGAAAGACTTTGGACTCTGGGTGTGCACTGGCTCCTCCCTCTATGCCCCTCCTCCAGACCCCAGTTAGAGAAACTGTGCCCAGAGGAGATGGCCAGTACGAGGAAAGGATTTTTGGGAATCCCAGGGCAAGATTCATACCAGCCACACCAATCACACTGTATAACTTGTGATAACTACCCAGTTAATAGTATGAACAAACAACATAGTCTCGGTCTACACCGATGAAACTATAACATAACCCTTATGTAAGCAAAAACTATATACAAGTCTTGCAGAAGAAGTCCGCACTTGGGACGGGGGGCCCAGCATCCTCTACGGACTACGAGAAAAGATTTTACACTTACCGGTAAATCTATTTCTCGTAGTCCGTAGAGGATGCTGGGACTCCGTAAGGACCATGGGGAATAGACGGGCTCCGCAGGAGGCATGGGCACTTTAAGAAAGACTTTGGACTCTGGGTGTGCACTGGCTCCTCCCTCTATGCCCCTCCTCCAGACCCCAGTTAGAGAAACTGTGCCCAGAGGAGATGGCCAGTACGAGGAAAGGATTTTTGGGAATCCCAGGGCAAGATTCATACCAGCCACACCAATCACACTGTATAACTTGTGATAACTACCCAGTTAATAGTATGAACAAACAACATAGTCTCGGTCTACACCGATGAAACTATAACATAACCCTTATGTAAGCAAAAACTATATACAAGTCTTGCAGAAGAAGTCCGCACTTGGGACGGGGGGCCCAGCATCCTCTACGGACTACGAGAAAAGATTTTACACTTACCGGTAAATCTATATTTTCTCCAACATCCTAGAGGATGCTGGGACTCCTGGGGATTATACCAAAGCTCCCAAACGGGCGGGAGAGTGCGGATGACTCTGCAGCACCGATTGAGCAAACAGGAGGTCCTCCTCAGCCAGGGTATCAAATTTATAGAACTTTGCAAAGGTGTTTGACCCCGACCAAGTAGCTGCTCGGCACAACTGTAATGCCGAGACCCCTCGGGCAGCCGCCCAAGACGAGCCCACCTTCCTAGTGGAATGGGCCTTAACCGATTTAGGCAATGGCAATCCTGCCGTAGAATGCGCCTGCTGAATCGTGTTACAGATCCAGCGAGCAATAGTCTGCTTTGAAGCAGGCGCGCCAACTTTGTTGGCTGCATACAGAACAAACAGCGCTTCAGTTTTCCTAACCCTCGCTGTTCTGACCACATAAATCTTCAAAGCCCTGACCACATCAAGGGACTTGGAATCCTCCAAGTCCCGTGTAGCCACAGGCACGACAATAGGTTGATTCATATGAAAAGAAGAGACCACTTTAGGCAGAAATTGAGGACGAGTCCTCAATTCTGCCCTATCCACGTGGAAAACCAGATAGGGGCTTTTATGTGACAAAGCCGCTAATTCCGAAACACGCCTCGCAGAAGCCAAGGCCAACAACATGACCACTTTCCAAGTGATACACACAGAAAAAACCACAGCACTCACCACACCAAAAGCGGGGCACAGCTATGCACTTACCACTCACAGGGTGGGGTGCATGTAACACCGCACTCTCCACCACAAAAGCGGGGTACACAGCTGTACTTACCACTCACAGGGCAGGGTGCATGTAGCCCATGACCACATCGCTCTAATAAATACAAACAAAGAACCCAGCACTCACCAAAGTAAACTCACTTATCCTCAACAATTAAATAAATAAATGATGGGGGTTTTAGTTGGTGGATTGGCCAATGCACGGAAGCCTGCATACACTATCACAGAGTCTTAAAACCTGACTACTTCACTGCTGTTACACACATCGGGGGTCATTCCGAGTTGTTCGCTCGGTAAAAATCTTCGCATCGCAGCGATTTTCCGCTTAATGCGCAATGTCCGCACTGCGACTGCGCCAAGTAAATTTCCTATGCAGTTAGGATTTTTACTCACGGCTTTTTCATCGTTCTGGCGATCGTAATGTGATTGACAGGAAATGGGTGTTACTGGGCGGAAACAGGCCGTTTTATGGGCGTGTGTGAAAAAACGCTACCGTTTCCGGAAAAAACGCGGGAGTGGCCGGAGAAACGGAGGAGTGTCTGGGCGAACGCTGGGTGTGTTTGCGACGTCAAACCAGGAACGTCAAGCAGTGAAATGATCGCAGATGCCGAGTAAGTCTGGAGCTACTCAGAAACTGCTACGAGGTGTGTAATCGCAATATTGCGAATACATCGTTCGCAATTTTAAGATGCTAAGATTCACTCCCAGTAGGCGGCGGCTTAGCATGAGCAAATCTGCTAAAATCCGCTTGCGAGCGAACAACTCGGAATGACCCCCATCATCTGCCTGCTAGATTTAATGTGTACCTGCCACAGACTTTATGGCTTTTAAAGGCACACTAGTCACCTATTGCACTGGCTCAAAGATGATTGCTAAGGAACAGCTGAGACAGGTTCAGGATAATAAAGTCCACACAGGGGTGCATGAGAAAGCTAGTGGCCACGGTTAATAAGAGCTAACCATAGATTAACCCCATCGTATACACACAGAAAAAACCACAGCACTCACCACACCAAAAGCGGGGCACAGCTATGCACTTACCACTCACAGGGTGGGGTGCATGTAACACAGCACTCTCCACCACAAAAGCGGGGTACACAGCTGTACTTACCACTCACAGGGCGGGGTGCATGTAGCCCATGACCACATCGCTCTAATAAATACAAACAAAGAACCCAGCACTCAAAGTAAACTCACTTATCCTCAACAATTCAATAAATAAATGATGGGGGTTTAGTTGGTGGATTGTCCAATGCACGGAAGCCTGCATACCGATTTTCAAGGTACCCCACCTTCATGCAGGTCCTACACTATCACAGAGTCTTAAAACCTGACTACTTCACTGCTATTACAAAAAAACTATAACCAGGCGCTAATGTATCATTACCATATTTAGATAATAGTATTACTGGTAAAAAAATTTTGCTTTATAAATGATATTACATTCTGCGTACAAACCAGCTGCAGGAGAAAGCTTGACTTGGGGTAAGTCAAGTCAAAAAGAACCGGCACTACACAGTCCCGGTAACACTAGAACAGCAAACGAATCCCCTCCTGCGCTATAAATGTTATGATATGGCTCAGAGTTCAATGAAAAACAAATATATAACTTATTATATTATATATATTTTTTATTTTATTTAATAGTATTTCATATAAATATATTTCTATGAGGAAGCCCCCATAAGAGGAGCGAAACGCGTCAGAAGCAGATCTTTTTGGACCCATATACCAGCTACATTACACCCTTATAATAGACCTTCATTCAGCAGTATTATCTGTGGAAGCAACGGAGAACGGGACATTACAACCGTGACTGAGGTGTCTGCATACGGCACTCGGAGACGTGGACTCATAGAGCCTGGAAGTCGGGTGAAATATCAGCACAGCAGGCGCTAGTGAAGCGCCGTTCCCGCAGCCCGAGTCCGTCTCACATGTCATTTGAACTTTCCCGTGTGACAACCACTGGTGCAAGCCGCATGTAAGGCTCCTGCGGGGAGCAGTTCTATTGCACAACATTGTCTTCTTTGCAAAGTGGTAACGTATTGAGGATATCCAATACAATACAACACATGAATATGCTACCTATTTCATGGGTGTGAATCTAGCGGGTAACCTTTTTCATATGGACTGATTTTTTATTAATTTTATATTTTTACATTTTTTCTGTGCACAGAAGTTTTATCTTAGATCCACCTCCTTTAGATAGGCAAGAGATATGTAAATGATTTTTCATAATTGACCGGTCTGAAGTGTAATTTTTATATATATACTTCACTGCTATTACACACATTATCTGCCTGCTAGATTTAATGTGTACCTGCCACAGACTTTATGGCTTTCCAAGTGAGATATTTCAACTCCACTGTTGTGAGTGGTTCAAACCAAGGTGACTTGAGGAAACTTAATACCACATTAAGATCCCACGGCGCCACCGGAGGTACAAAAGGAGGCGTAATATGCAGCACCCCCTTCACGAATGTCTGTACTTCAGGAAGAGAAGCCAATTCCTTTTGAAAGAAAAAGGATAAGGCCGAAATTTGGACCTTTATGGACCCTAATTTTAGGCCCAAAGTCACTCCTGTTTGCAGGAAGTGAAGCAGATGACCCAAATGGAACTCCTCCGTAGGAGCAGTCCTGGCCTCACACCAATAAACATATTTTCGCCATATACGGTGATAATATTTCAATGTCACGTCCTTCCTAGCCTTGATCAGGGTGGGAATTACCTCCTCCGGAATACCTTTTTTCGCTAGAATCCGGCGTTCAACCGCCATGCCGTCAAACGCAGCCGCGGTAAGTCTTGGAACAGACAGGGCCCCTGCTGCAGCAGGTCCTGTCTTAGAGGAAGAGGCCACGGATCTTCTGTGAGCAACTCTTACAGATCCGGATACCAAGTCCTTCGTGGCCAATCTGGAACAATGAGGATTGTTCTTACTCTTCTTAGTCTTATTATTCTCAACACCTTGGGTATGAGAGGTAGAGGAGGGAACACATAGACCGATCTGAACACCCACGGTGTCACTAGAGCGTCCACCGCTACCGCCTGAGGGTCTCTTGACCTG
Organism: Pseudophryne corroboree; assembly: GCF_028390025.1. Taxonomy (NCBI): domain Eukaryota; kingdom Metazoa; phylum Chordata; class Amphibia; order Anura; family Myobatrachidae; genus Pseudophryne; species Pseudophryne corroboree. The sequence continues at coordinate 69,941,879 of NC_086451.1, forward strand.
GCGCAATACCGCTTTAGCTTTTTGTTGAGACGGGACGCCATCATGTCTATCTGAGGCAGTCCCCACCGACCCACGATCTGTGCGAAGACTTCTTGATGAAGTCCCCACTCTCCCGGATGCAGGTCGTGCCTGCTGAGGAAGTCCGCTTCCCAGTTGTCCACCCCCCGGGATGAATACAGCTGATAGGGCGCTTACATGGCCTTCCGCCCAGCGAAGAATCCTGGTCGCTTCTGCCATGGCCGCTCTGCTCCTTGTGCCGCCTTGGCGGTTTACATGAGCCACTGCTGTGACATTGTCTGACTGAATCAGAACCGGTTTGTCCCAAAGCAATGCCTCTACCTGGCGTAGGGCGTTGTATATGACCCTTAACTCCAGGACGTTGATGTGGAGACAAGTCTCTACATTTGACCAGAGACCTTGGAAATTTCTTCCCAGTGTGACTGCTCCCCAACCTCGGAGACTTGCGTCCGTGGTCACCAGGATCCAGTCCTGAATTCCGAACCTGCGGCCTTCTAGGAGGTGAGCACTGTGCAGCCACCACAGGAGAGATACCCTGGCTCTTGGAGACAGGGTGATCCTCTGATGCATATGTAAATGGGACCCGGACCATTTGTCCAGTAGATCCCATTGAAAGGTCCTCGCATGGAACCTTCCGAAGGGGATGGCCTCGTACGATGCCACCATCTTCCCCAGGACACGCGTGCAGTGATGCACTGAAACCTTTTTTAGCTTTAATAGGTTCCTGACCAGGGCTATGAGCTCCTGAGCCTTTTCCATCGGAAGAAAAACCTTTTTCTGGTCTGTGTCTAGAATCAGACCCAGAAAGGTCAGGCGCGTTGTAGGGACTAGCTGGGACTTCGGTATATTGAGAATCCAGCCGTGCCCCTGCAACATCCTCACCGACAGCGACACGCTGTCCAGCAACTTCTCCCGAGATCTCGCCTTTATGAGAAGATCGTCCAAGTATGGGATAATTGTGACACCCTGCTTGCGCAGGAGCACCATCATTTCCGCCATTACCTTGGTGAAAATTCTAGGGGCTGTGGAAAGCCCAAATGGCAACATCTGAAATTGGTAATGACAGTCCTGTACTGCAAAGCTCAGGAACACCTGGTGAGGAGAGAAAATCGGAACATGAAGGTATGCATCCTTTATGTCCAGGGACACCATCCAATCCCCCCCCCCTCCAGGCTGGCGATGACCGCTCTGAGCGATTCCATCTTGAACTTGAACTTTTTCAAGTACAAGTTCAGGGATTTTAGATTCAAAATGGGCCTGACCGAACGGTCCGGTTTCGGGACCACAAACAGGGTTGAGTAATACCCCTTTCCTTGCTGGAGAAGAGGAACTTTGACTATCACCTGTTGAAGATACAATTTTTGAATTGCAGTCAACACTAACTCCCTCTCTGACGGGGAAGCTGGCAGAGCCGATTTGAAAAACCGGCGAGGAGGCACGTCTTCGAATTCCAGCCTGTATCCCTGAGAAACAATCTCTATAGCCCAGGGATCCACCTGTGAGTGAACCCAGACCTGGCTGAAAAATCGAAGACATGCCCCCACTTGAGCTGACTCCCCCCGGGAAGCCCCAGCGTCATGCGGTGGACTTTGCAGATGTAGGGGAGGACTTCTGCTCCTGGGAACTAGCTGCATGCAGCTTTTTTCCCTTGCCTTTTCCTCTGGCAAGGAAGGACGATCCCCGTACCTTCTTGCTTTTATTGGAACGAAAGGACTGCATTTGATAATGAGGTGCCTTTTTAGTATGCTGCGGGGGGACATAAGGTAAGAAATTCGATTTACCGGCCGTAGCAGTAGAGACAAGGTCCGAGAGGCCTTCTCCAAACAACTCCTCCCCCTTGTAAGGCAACGACTCCATATGCCGCTTTGAGTCGGCATCCCCCATCCACTGTCGGGTCTACAGGAGTCGTCTAGCAGAAATAAACATAGCATTTATTCTGGAGCTTAGTAAACAAATGTCTCTTTGAGCATCCCTCATATATAAAGCAGCATCTTTGATATGCTCTAGGGTCATTAGAATGGTATCCTTATCTAGGGTGTCAAGTTCCGCAGATAAGGAATCTGTCCATGCTGCGATAGCACTACACACCCAGGCCGATGCCATAGCCGGTCTAACGATAGTACTGGAATGTGTGTAAATGTGCTTCATGGTAACCTCCTGCTTACGATCAGCAGGATCCTTGAGGGAAGCTGTATCCTGAGAAGGCAGTGCCACCTTCTTGGATAAGCGTGTCAGCGCCTTGTCTACCTTCGGCGAAGATTCCCATCGTATCCTGTCCTTTTGTGGAAAGGGATACGCCATAAGAATCCTTTTGGGAACTTGTAGTCTTCTATCTGGAGATTCCCAAGCCTTTTCGCACAAGTCGCTTAGTTCAAATAGCTGTTAAGTCAGGGCTACCTTTTGGGCAAACGTGACACCCTAGGGGAAGATTCCCATCGTATCCAGGCCCTAGTAGGGAAAGGATACTCCCTGAGAATTCTTTGTGGGAAACTGCAGTCTCTTGTCTGGAGATTCCCGCTCTTTTTCATCATGAGAGGACGGAAAAGTGACCTCAGGCTTTTTCCCTTTATACATGTGTACCCTCGTGTCAGGGACAGGGGGTTCCTCAGTGATATGCTAAACCTCTTTAATGGCAATAATCATGTAACGAATACCTTTCGCCACCTTTGGCTGTAATTTTGCATCCTCATAGTCGACACTAGAGTCAGTATCTGTGTCGGTTCAGTGATCTGGGATATGGTGCGTTTTTGAGACCCCGAAGGTCCTGGTGCCACAGGGACAGGCATGGTCTGACTACCTGACTGATCCCTAGCTTCAGCCTTGTCTAATCGTTTATGCAGTAAATTTACAGTTGCATTCAAGACATTCCACATATCCACCCAGTCCGGTGTCGGCGTTGCCGACGGCGACCTGACCATCATGCACGCCCCCCTCCTCCTTAGGTGAGCCTTCCTCGTCAAACATGTCGACGCACACGTACCGACACACTTCACACACACAGGGAATCTCTTTTCTGAAGAGGCCCCCCTTGGAGAGACAGAGAGAGAGTATGCCAGCACACACCCCAGCGCTATATAACCCTGGAGAAAAACACAGATTGTTTACCCAGTAGCGCTGCTTAATGTATAAACGCCAATAATGTGCCCCCGCCCCCTACTTTAAAACCCCCTTTCACCGTGTGTCAAGCAGGGGAGAGTCCGGGGAGCTTCCTCTCAGCGGTGCTGTGGAGAGAAAATGGCGCTGGTGAGTGCTGAGGGAGAAGCCTCGCCCGCTCGGCGGCGGGCTTCTGTCCCGCTCAAACTTACTAAAAAATGGCGGGGGCTCTTTTATATACATGTACAGTGCCCACCTGTACATGTATATAGACTTTTGCCATAGGAGTGGTGTTTTATTGCTGCCCAGGGCGCCCCCCCTGCGCCCTTACAGTGACCGGAGTGTGTGAGGTGTATGGGAGCAATGACGCACAGCTGCGGTGCTGTGCGTTACCTCAGTGAAGCACCGAAGGCTTCTGCCGCCTGAGACGTCTTCTGTCTTCGTTTCTTCTGGCTCTGTGATGAGAACGGCGGTGCGGCTCTGGGGTGAACGCCCAGGACGAACCTGTGTTCACTCCCTCTGGAGCTAATGGTGTCCAGTAGCCGAGGAAGCAGAGCCTATCATTTAAGTAGGTCTGCTCCTCTCTCCTCAGTCCCTCGATGCAGGGAGCCTGTTGCCAGCAGTGCTCCCTGAAAAAGAGAAAAAATCCTAACAAAAATGCTTTCTAAGCAGGAAACTCAGGAGAGCTCCCTGCAGTGCACCCATTCTCCTCTGGGCACAGTCTAAAACTGGGGTCTGGAGGAGGGGCATAGAGGGAGGAGCCAGTGCACACCCAGAGTCCAAAGTCTTTCTTAAAGTGCCCATGCCTCCTGCGGAGCCTGTCTATTCCCCATGGTCCTTACGGAGTCCCAGCATCCTCTAGGACGTTAGAGAAAATATCCCTTGTTTTGGAGATGAGGTGGAACTGGAACAATGACCTGAGTCTGTACAAGTTTTTGAATGGCATCCTGTAAGGTTATACTTGCCTCTTGTGAAACTGGTAAGCCTAATTTGAAGAATCTGTGAGGTGGGAGCTCCTGAAACTCCAGTCTGTAGCCCTGGGAAATAAGATCTATGACCCAGGGTTCCTGGCATGATGTTATCCAGATGTGACTGAAAAACTTTAGTCGGGCTCCCACCTGCCAGTCTTCCAGGCATCATGATCCACCGTCATGCTAAAGGCTTTCAGGAAGCAGAGCTAGAGCTGTACCTGTGAACCTGCAGTTGCTGGTTTGCACGGTTTACCTCTAGCACCTCTGGTGGCTGTAGAAGAACCTCTGGTTTTGCTCTTAAACTTGGCAGTCCGAAAGGTCTGTAGATTAGGTCCTGAGTAGGCCTTCCTGGCTGGAGGAGCTGCAGAAGGAAGATAAGTGGAATTACCCGCAGTAGCTGTGGAGATCCATTTGTCTAGTTCATCTCCAAATAAGGCCTCTCCTGTGAAGGGAAGGCCTTCCACGCCTTTCCTAGAGTCCGCAGTCCACTGGCGTAGCCATAAGCCCCTGCGTGCTGACACTACCATAGCCGTGGTGCATGCATTAAGCAAACCTACTTCTTTTATGGCTTTTACCATAAAGTTCGCAGAGTCCTGTATACGTTGTAGGAGTAAAACAATCTCTCCCCTAGATAAGGAATCCTACCCCTCAATTAGGTTACCTGACCATTTAGCAATGGCTTTAGTAATCCACGCACATGCTATAGTGGGTCTCTGGGCCACCCCACCAGTCTTATACAAGGATTTGAGTGTGGTCTCAAGTTTACGATCAGCCGTGTCTTTCAAGCAGGCAACACTCATTTCCGTGACAGCCTGGATACTGATGCATCCACTATCGTTGGATTTTTCCATTTTTTCCTATCCTCAGGAGGAAAAGGAAAGGATGAGAGTAACCTTTTAGGCATCTGAAATTTCCTATCAGGATTAACCCATGGTTCTTCAAACAGGGTATTCAGCTCATTTTATACAGGAAACGTGACTGAGGACTTATTTTTTACATTAAAATTAGTTTCCTCACATTCCTCTGTCACCTTATCAGGAATTTGTAGACCGTCTCTGATAGCTTCTATAAGAGCCTCCATTCCCTGTGACAAAGCAGCATCCCCCCCACCCCTCTGAGTCCACCTCCCCCTCCTCCATGTCTGACCCTTCATCATCCGAGTCAGACTGCAGGATATGGGACAGAGTACATTTTTGCAGACAAATGGTAGAGGTCTGAGACGCTGTTTTGGGGACTGAATCTCTGTTCATAAACTCATCCACAGATTGTCTTAAGTATTGCGTCTCTTTCTCATTGCGGGACAATTCAGTAAAAATATGAGAGATAATTCCTTTAATAGAATCCAGCCATACTAGCCTGGGAAGGTGCACTACATTGAGTACACTGTAGTAAGCTCCCTGAGGAAGAGGAACACTCTGCTGTGCATGAAACACATTCTTTGCCTGACAATGTAAATGTGACAGTACGTACACACACACACACACACACAGGAAAAGGGTAAGAGCACAATTAACCCACAAAGAGCCCTTCCAGGGAGACACAGAGGTATTATGGAGCCAGCACACCTCGCCCTTATCGCTAATGCCAAGCTTAGCCAGGTCGCAGACTAAGTACCCAGTACACTAATAATCACTCCCACCCCCCTGCTATGACCCCCTGGTACCGCTGAGGTAATCTGGAGTTTCTCCGGAGGAGCTGCGGGTCCCTGTAAGTCAGCGTCTGTGTCCATTGCAGAGAGAAAATGGCTCTGGTGAACTGCTGGATCCGCTCATAGTGAAGCCCCACCCCGCTTTATTTTTTATTTTTTATAATGACTGAGGTAATCTGGTGATTAAAATGGAGTCCTAACCATTTTAAGTCTGTGTTTGCCAGTGTGTGTACTGACACTCAGTCGCCCCCTCAGAAGCTGTGCATCTGCACTGTGAGTCTGGAGACGCAGTCCGCCCCGATTAGAAGCCATACGTCTCCGTACCCTCATGCCGCCATAATGGCCGGCGACCCGCTAACTGGGATGCCGGCTTAGTACTCACCACTCTTCTGGATCTGGGGTGGCGGCGTGCTGCGGGAATGTACGCTCGCCGTGGTGTGGCTTGCGAATAGTTCCCTCAAGAGCTAGTGTCCTGTCAGCAGGGAATGAGACCACTAACCCTTCAAGAGGTTGCCACCCCCCCCCCCCCCCCTAAGTCCCACGAAGCAGACAGGCTGGTGCCATCCAGTCCTGCCTGAAAATGACAAACAGAAAAATAAATGCAGAAAACTCTTCAAGAGCTCCCCTAGCTGTGACCGGCTCCTCCGGGCACATTTTCTAAACTGAAAATACCGGCAGCGCTATTGATGAAGTGATTGGAATGGAACAATAATTGTATAATATGACAATTTATTTTACTAAAAACCAATAAAACTACTAAAATTGGCAATTGCTCTCCTCACAATGGCCCTCATTCCGAGTTGTTTGCTCGCAAGCTGCTTTTAGCAGCTTTGCACACGCTAAGCCGCCGCCTACTGGGAGTGAATCTTAGCTTATCAAAATTGCGAACGAAAGATTCGCAATATTGCGAAGAGACTTCTCTGTGCAGTTTCTGAGTAGCTCGAGACTTACTCTTCCAGTGCGATCAGTTGAGTGCTTGTCGTTCCTGGTTTGACATCACAAACACACCCAGCGTTCGCCCAGACACTCCTCCGTTTCTCCAGCCACTCCCGCGTTTTCCCCAGAAACTGTAGCGTTTTTTCACACACTCCCATAAAACGGCCTGTTTCCGCCCAGAAACACCCACTTCCTGTCAATCACATTACGATCACCAGAACGAAGAAAAAACCTCTAATGCCGTGAGTAAAATTCCTAACTGCATAGCAAATTTACTTGGCGCAGTCGCACTGCGGACATTGCGCATGCGCATTAGCGACTAATCGCTCCGTTGCGAGAAAAAAACAACAAGCGAACAACTCGGAATGACCCCCAATAATAAGATAGATTACACACATCACGTTCAGTTAATTCTGTATATACAGGTTGAGTATCCCATATCCAAATATTCCGAAATACGGACTTTTTTTTAGTGAGAGTGAGATAGTGAAATCTTTGTTTTTTGATTGCTCAATGTACACAAACTTTGTTTAATACACAAAGTTATTAAAAATATTGTATTAAATGACCTTCAGGCTGTGTGTATAAGGTGTATATGAAACATAAATGAATTGTGTGAATGTAGATACACTTTGTTTAATGCACAAAGTTACAAAAAATATTGGCTAAAATTACCTTCAGGCTGTGTGTATAAGGTGTATATGTAACATAAATGCATTCTGTGCTTAGATTTAGGTCCCAACACCAGGATATCTAATTATGGTATGCAATTATTCCAAAATACGGAAAAATCAGATATCCAAAATACCTCTGGTCCCAAGCATTTTGGATAAGGGATACTCAACCTGTATTGGGATCACTTGGTGTCTGTTCCTTTAGAATATGCCCAGATATGTCCACTAATTTCCATAGAGGTTCGATTAACTTAGCACAGTTCGGTTGTTTGAATATATACCGGTCACCACTTTAGAGGTGGAAAGGCTTCCATACATGAGAGTCCATGTTAAATTGAAAATGTCCTCATTTGTGTTGGTGAGTGCTGGAGATATCCTCTTGTTGCTGCACAGCAAGTTGGCAGTGGATCCAAGGCTGGTTCAGACACACGCTGGTGATCGTCGAAGCTGAGGTGGTGTGAAACAGGGGGGTCCTGACGCGTTTCGCTGCTCCCCAATAAGTTTAGCAGCTTTATCAAAGGATACTATGCAATGAATGAGTGGGGTTTTATATACACTTTCTAATGAGGAGAATTACTAGCACCTGTACAAATAATCAATCCAATCACTTCATATAAGATTCAAAACACTAGTGTGGTATATAGGAGGCAGACCTATTAGATAGACTTGGTGTTTACATAATTCTAAGTTCTATAATTATAGTCCAATGTATATATAAATCCTGATTTGTTTTACTTCAACTAAATATAGACCATTTTTTAACCAATAGGTGGCAATGTTTATTGTCCATTGCTGTGGTAACTGGAGATTATGTATCTCTATTGGTTACTGGTTTTGATGGACTTGGGTTGGATGGACTTGGGTTGAGGGAACCTATACCAGAAATTATGGGACGACCAGGGGGTGAGGTGAGGGATTTGTGTATTTTCGGGAGGTGGTAATATATTGGAATTACTGGGTGTTCTGAATAAAGAAAATGAGATTCCTCTTTGGAGATGACTCCCTTCATTTGTGCTACATCCAAAAGTTCTAATAATTCAATTTGAAATTTTTTGGTGGGATCTCCTGCAAGTTTCTTATAATAGGTGCAGTTATCCAACTGCCGTCTAGCTTCCAAAATATAATCGGTTTTGTCTTGTATGATTAGCCCCCCCCCCTTATCCGCCTCTTTCATCACTAAAGATGTATTACTCGTAAGGTCCTTAAGGGCTTTCTTCTCTCGTCTAGTCAGATGTGTACGTCTTATTTTGTTAGTTGGAATATTGGCGCACATTTTTAAAGTCACTGAGAGTTGTTTTGTAAAAGTTTTCTATGTTAGAACCTTTTGATTTAATTGGAAAAAAAATAAGAATTTACTTACCGATAATTCTATTTCTCGTAGTCCGTAGTGGATGCTGGGAACTCCGTAAGGACCATGGGGAATAGCGGCTCCGCAGGAGACTGGGCACAAAAGTAAAAGCTTTAGGACTACCTGGTGTGCACTGGCTCCTCCCCCTATGACCATCCTCCAAGCCTCAGTTAGGATACTGTGCCCGGACGAGCGTACACAATAAGGAAGGATATTGAATCCCGGGTAAGACTCATACCAGCCACACCAATCACACCGTACAACCTGTGATCTGAACCCAGTTAACAGCATGATAACAGAGGAGCCTCTGAAAAGATGGCTCACAACAATAATAACCCGATTTTTGTAACAATAACTATGTACAAGTATTGCAGACAATCCGCACTTGGGATGGGCGCCCAGCATCCACTACGGACTACGAGAAATAGAATTATCGGTAAGTAAATTCTTATTTTCTCTGACGTCCTAGTGGATGCTGGGAACTCCGTAAGGACCATGGAGATTATACCAAAGCTCCCAAACGGGCGGGAGAGTGCGGATGACTCTGCAGCACCGAATGAGAGAACTCCAGGTCCTCCTCAGCCAGGGTATCAAATTTGTAGAATTTAGCAAACGTGTTTGCCCCTGACCAAGTAGCTGCTCGGCAAAGTTGTAAAGCCGAGACCCCTCGGGCAGCCGCCCAAGATGAGCCCACTTTCCTTGTGGAATGGGCTTTTACAGATTTTGGCTGTGGCAGGCCTGCCACAGAATGTGCAAGCTGAATTGTACTACAAATCCAACGAGCAATAGTCTGCTTAGAAGCAGGAGCACCCAGCTTGTTGGGTGCATACAGGATAAACAGCGAGTCAGATTTTCTGACTCCAGCCGTCCTGGAAACATATTTTCAGGGCCCTGACTACGTCCAGCAACTTGGAATCCTCCAAGTCCCTAGTAGCCGCAGGCACCACAATAGGCTGGTTCAAGTGAAATGCTGAAACCACCTTAGGGAGAAATTGAGGACGAGTCCTCAATTCTGCCCTGTCCGTATGAAAAATTAGGTAAGGGCTTTTATAGGATAAAGCCGCCAATTCTGAGACACGCCTGGCTGAAGCCAGGGCTAACAGCATTACCACCTTCCATGTGAGATATTTTAAGTCCACAGTGGAAAGTGGTTCAAACCAATGTGATTTTAGGAATCCCAAAACTACATTGAGATCCCAAGGTGCCACTGGAGGCACAAAAGGAGGTTGTATATGCAGTACCCCCTTGACAAACGTCTGTACTTCAGGAACTGAAGCCAGTTCTTTTTGGAAGAAAATCGACAGGGCCGAAATTTGAACCTTAATGGACCCTAATTTTAGGCCCATAGACAGTCCTGTTTGCAGGAAATGCAGGAAACGACCCAGTTGAAATTCCTCTGTAGGGGCCTTCCTGGCCTCGCACCACGCAACATATTTACGCCAAATACGGTGATAATGTTGTACAGTTACATCCTTCCTGGCTTTGATCAGAGTAGGGATGACTTCATCCAGAATGCCTTTTTCCTTCAGGATCCGGCGTTCAACCGCCATGCCGTCAAACGCAGCCGCGGTAAGTCTTGGAACAGACAGGGTCCCTGCTGGAGCAGGTCCTTTCTTAGAGGTAGAGGCCACGGGTCCTCTGTGAGCATCTCTTGAAGTTCCGGGTACCAAGTCCTTCTTGGCCAATCCGGAGCCACGAGTATAGTCCTTACTCCTCTCCTTCTTATGATCCTCAGTACCTTGGGTATGAGAGGCAGAGGAGGGAACACATACACTGACTGGTACACCCATGGTGTTACCAGAGCGTCCACAGCTATTGCCTGAGGGTCCCTTGACCTGGCGCAATACCTGTCTAGTTTTTTGTTGAGGCGGGACGCCATCATGTCCACCTTTGGTTTTTCCCAACGGTTCACAATCATGTGGAAGACTTCTGGGTGAAGTCCCCACTCCCCCGGGTGGAGGTCGTGTCTGCTGAGGAAGTCTGCTTCCCAGTTGTCCACTCCCGGAATGAACACTGCTGACAGTGCTATCACATGATTTTCTGCCCAGCGAAGAATCCTTGCAACTTCTGTCATTGCCCTCCTGCTTCTTGTGCCGCCCTGTCTGTTTACGTGGGCGACTGCCGTGATGTTGTCCGACTGGATCAGCACCGGCTGACCTTGAAGCAGAGGTCTTGCTAGGCTCAGAGCATTGTAGATGGCTCTTAGCTCCAGGATATTTATGTGAAGTGATGTCTCCAGGCTTGACCACAAGCCCTGGAAATTTCTTCCCTGTGTGACTGCTCCCCAGCCTCTCAGGCTGGCATCCGTGGTCACCAGGACCCAGTCTTGAATGCCGAATCTGCGGCCCTCTAGAAGATGAGCACTCTGCAACCACCACAGGAGACACTCTTGTCCTTGGAGACAAGATTATCCGCTGATGCATCTGAAGATGCGACCCGGACCACTTGTCTAGCAGATCCCACTGGAAGGTTCTTGCGTGGAATCTGCCGAATGGGATTGCTTCGTAAGAAGCCACCATTTTTCCCAGAACCCTTGTGCATTGATGCACCGAGACTTGGCCTGGTTTTAGGAGCTTTCTGACTAGTTCGGATAACTCCTTGGCTTTCTCCTCCGGGAGAAACACCTTTTTCTGGACTGTGTCCAGGATCATCCCTAGGAATAGAAGTCGTGTCGTCGGGATCAGCTGCGATTTTGGAATATTGAGAATCCAACCGTGCTGGCGCAGCACTATCTGAGATAGTGCTACCCCGACTTCCAACTGTTCCCTGGATCTTGCCCTTATCAGGAGATCGTCCAAGTAAGGGATAACTAAAACTCCCTTCCTTCGAAGGAGTATCATCATTTCGGCCATTACCTTGGTAAAGACCCGGGGTGCCGTGGACAATCCAAACGGCAGCGTCTGAAACTGATAGTGACAGTTCTGTACCACAAACCTGAGGTACCCTTGGTGAGAAGGGTAAATTGGGACGTGTAGGTAAGCATCTTTGATGTCCAGAGACACCATATAGTCCCCTTCTTCCAGGTTTGCAATCACTGCTCTGAGTGACTCCATCTTGAATTTGAACCTTTGTATGTAAGTGTTCAAGGATTTTAGGTTTAAAATTGGTCTCACCGAGCCGTCCGGCTTCGGTACCACAAATAGTGTGGAATAGTACCCCTTTCCCTGTTGTAGGAGGGGTACCTTGATTATCACCTGCTGGGAATACAGCTTGTGAATGGCTTCCAATACTGCCTCCCTGTCTGAGGGAGACGTCGGTAAAGCAGACTTTAGAAAACGGCGAGGGGGAGACGTCTCGAATTCCAATTTGTACCCCTGAGATACCACCTGAAGGATCCAGGGGTCCACTTGCGAGTGGGCCCACTGCGCACTGAACTTCTTGAGACGGGCCCCCACCGTGCCTGAGTCCGCTTGTAAAGCCCCAGCGTCATGCTGAGGACTTTGCGGAGGCGGGAGAGGGCTTTTGTTCCTGGGAACTGGCTGTTTGTTGCAGCCTTTTTCCTCTCCCTCTGCCACGGGGCAGAAATGAGGCGCCTTTTGCCCGCTTGCCCTTATGGGGCCGAAAGGACTGCGCCTGATAGTATGGCGTCTTCTTAGGTTGAGAAGCTACCTGGGGTAAAAATGTGGATTTTCCAGCAGTTGCTGTGGCTACCAGGTCTGATAGACCTACCCCAAATAACTCCTCCCCCTTATAAGGCAATACTTCCATGTGCCTTTTAGAATCCGCATCACCTGACCACTGCCGCGTCCATAAACCTCTTCTTGCAGAAATGGACAGCGCGCTAACTCTTGATGCCAGTCGGCAAATATCCCTCTGTGCATCACGCATATATAGAAATGCATCCTTCAAATGCTCTACAGTCAATAATATACTGTCCCTATCAAGGGTATCAATATTTTCAGTCAGGGAATCCGACCACGCCAGGCCCGCACTGCACATCCAGGCTGAGGCTATTGCTGGTCGCAGTATAACACCCGTGTGAGAGTATATACATTTTAGGATATTCTCCAGCTTTCTATCGGCAGGTTCCTTTAGGGCGGCCGTATCAGGAGAGGGTAGTGCTACCTGTTTAGACAAGCGTGTGAGCGCTTTATCCACCCTTGGGGGTGTTTCCCAACGTGCCCTATCCTCTGGCGGGAAAGGGTACGATGCCAATAACCTTTTAGGAATTATCAGTTTTTTATCGGGGGAAACCCACGCCTCATCACACACTTCATTTAATTCCTCGGATACAGGAAAAACTACAGGCAGTTTTTTCTCACCAAACATAATACCCTTCTTAGTGGTACTTGTATTATCAGATATATGCAATACATTTTTCATTGCTTCAATCATGTAACGTGTGGCCCTAGTGGAAGTCACGTTTGTCTCCTCATCATCGACACTGGAGTCAGTATCCGTGTCTGTGTCTGCCATTTGAGGTAACGGGCGTTTTAAAGCCCCTGATGGCGTTTGAGACCCCTGGACAGGCACAAGCTGATTAGCCGGCTGTCTCATGTCGTCAACTGTCTGTCGTAAGGAGCTGACACTGTCACGCAGTTCCTTCCACAAGCTCATCCACTCAGGTGTCGACTCCCTAGGGGATGACAACTGTATAATAGGCAATTGCTCCGCTTCCATCTCATTTTCCTCCTCAAACATGTCGACACAATCGTACCGACACACCGCACACACACAGGGAATGCTCTGATAGAGGACAGGACCCCACTAGCCCTTTGGGGAGACAGAGGGAGAGTATGCCAGCACACACCAGAGCGCTATATATATACACAGGAATACCACTATCAAGTGTGCTTTTCCTTTATAGCTGCTGTTAATATAAAACTGCGCCAAATTAGTGCCCCCCCTCTCTTTTTTACCCTTTTCTGTAGTGCAGGACTGCAGGGGAGAGTCAGGGAGACGTCCTTCCAGCGGAGCTGAGATGGAAAATGGCGCCCGTGTGCTGAGGAGATAGGCTCCGCCCCCTTCTCGGCTGCCTTTTCTCCCGCTTTTTTGGTAATTCTGGCAGGGGTTAAAATACACCCATATAGCCCTGGGGGTTATATGTGGTGTATTTATGCCAGCCAAGGTGTTTTACATTGCTGCTCAGGGCGCCCCCCCCTAGCGCCCTGCACCCTCAGTGACCGGAGTGTGAAGTGTGCCTGAGTAACAATGGCGCACAGCTGCAGTGCTGTGCGCTACCTTGTTGAAGACTGATGTCTTCTGCCGCCGATTTTTCCGGACCTTTTCTTGCTTCTGGCTCTGTAAGGGGGCCGGCGGCGCGGCTCCGGGACCGAGCTCCGAGGCTGGGCCTGTCTTCGGTCCCTCTGGAGCTAATGGTGTCCAGTAGCCTAAGAAGCCCAATCCACTCTGCACGCAGGTGAGTTCGCTTCTTCTCCCCTTAGTCCCTCGATGCAGTGAGCCTGTTGCCAGCAGGTCTCACTGAAAATAAAAAACCTAAAACTAAACTTTTCACTAAGAAGCTAAGGAGAGCCCCTAGTGTGCACCCTTCTCGGCCGGGCACAAAAATCTGAGGCTTGGAGGAGGGTCATAGGGGGAGGAGCCAGTGCACACCAGGTAGTCCTAAAGCTTTTACTTTTGTGCCCAGTCTCCTGCGGAGCCGCTATTCCCCATGGTCCTTACGGAGTTCCCAGCATCCACTAGGACGTCAGAGAAAAATCAGACTTTGTTTTAAACTGGCCTCTTGAGATATCAAATATCTTTTCGGGCTTTTGAGTAAAATTCAGATTATTTTCCTCCCATAATTCATTAAGAGTTTCTATTGCAGGACAACAGCAGCACTAAATAATGAACATAACAATGAGTCATGCTATGAGCAGTCATGTGACCGTCATTGAGTAATAGGGATGATTATGATAGGCTATACTCCAAGTCTATCAATCTTATTGACCAATAGAGGTGTATAATTTTTTTTTTAACACTAGAACTTGCCATCAACACTTGCGGTCATGTGACCATCACTTCTCAATCAATTGATTCGGCCTTGATTGGTTGTAACCCAAGTCCATCAAAACCAGTAACCAATAGAGATACATAATCTCCAGTTACCACAGCAATGGACAATAAACATTGCCACCTATTGGTTAAAAAATGGTCTATATTTAGTTGAAGTAAAACAAATCAGGATTTATATATACATTGGACTATAATTATAGAATTTAGAATTATGTAAACACCAAGTCTATCTAATAGGTCTGCCTCCTATATACCACACTAGTGTTTTGAATCTTATATGAAGTGATTGGATTGATTATTTGTACAGGTGCTAGTAATTCTCCTCATTAGAAAGGGTATATAAACCCCACTCATTCATTGCATAGTATCCTTTGATAAAGCTGCTAAACTTATTGGGGAGCAGCGAAACGCGTCAGGACCCCCCTGTTTCACACCACCTCAGCTTCGACGATCACCAGCGTGTGTCTGAACCAGCCTTGGATCCACTGCCAACTTGCTGTGCAGCAACAAGAGGATATCTCCAGCACTCACCAACACAAATGAGGACATTTTCAATCTAACATGGACTCTCATGTATGGAAGCCTTTCCACCTCTAAAGTGGTGACCGGTATATATTCAAACAACCGAACTGTGCTAAGTTAATCAAACCTCTATGGAAATTAGTGGACATATCTGGGCATATTCTAAAGGAACAGACACCAAGTGATCCCAATATATACAGAATTAACTGAACGTGATGTGTGTAATCTATCTTATTATTGTGAGGAGAGCAATTGCCAATTTTAGTAGTTTTATTGGTTTTTATTAAAATAAATTGTCATATTATACAATTATTGTTCCATTCCAATCACTTCATCAATAGCGCTGCCGGTATATCTTTTTGTTTCTTGAGTTTATACGGGAGTGACTCTCCTGTTTATGTGGTAGCCGCTTGGTGCAGCAATCCCATAAGAAGCGCCTGTTCTTCTTACCAAGGAGCTCTTTACATTTTCTAAACTGAGTCTGGTAAGACGGGCATAGAGAGAGGAGCCAGCCCACACTATCAAATTCTAAAAGTGCCCATGGCTCCTAGTGGACCAGTCTATACCCCAAGGTACTAAATGGATCCCCAGTATCCTCTAGGATGTACGAGAAACATATTTTTGGCAAAGTGTAGGAGTAGGTCCTTCATGCTACTTTATGAAGACAAGGGGGTACATTTACTAAGATGGGAGTTCTATTTAAGATGGGATGCTGCTCATAGCAACCAGATTCCAGGTATTATCTTCTAGAAGGTGCTAAATAAATGAGAAGTAGAATCTGATTGGTTGCTATAAGCAACATCCCATCTTAAATAGAACTCCCATCATAGTAAATTTACCCCATGGTATCTGTACTAACCTTATGAAACTTTTTTAGAATATAAATTGTCTTAGTATAACTAATATCAATTGCCTTAGTATAAAGTGTTCTGTTCAAAAATATTTAATATGTATTGTTGAACAACTATTCACCGATGTTTAAGGGGCGCGGTCGAGGCAACGCAGGCGTGCCTGGACCGTTGGGGGGCAGGGGCTGGGCCGCGGCAGCTGCGTGATGTCACAAGCAGCCGCTACGACCTGGGCAGCAATGAATAGCTCCCTGCCAGTACAAAAGCATTGCCGCTGTGTGATGCTTTTGTACTTGTGCGACGGGGGAAGGACCTGGCATGCGGGGCGGACTAGACCTGTGCTGGGCGTCCCCCCACATGTCAGGGAATCTGATCGTAGATGTGCTAAATTTAGCACATCTACGATCAGGTCTGAATCACCCCCACTGTTACAACGGTCGTAAAATGAGATCCCTAATGCAAGAAAAAGGGGCTCCAGGCCCTATAGTAGACCTTGGCCCTTTTGCACCCCCCATGAAAATTGCTTTCCCAAGCCATGAGCCTGTGTCTACACCATGCTAGGTGACACAGAGTGTTTATCACAGGGAGAAAGAAAAGGATTACTGGGGTCATTCGGAGTTGATCGTAGCCCTGCAAAATTTTGCAGGGCTACGATCACAACAATAGACATGCGGCGGGGGGACGCCCAGCACAGGGCTATCCCACCCCGCATGTCAGTGCTGCTCCCCCCCCCAGAAGTGCAAAAGCATCGCACAGCGGCGATGCTTTTGCACTTTAGGAGTAGCTCCCGGCCAGCGCAGCATTAGCATGCTGGCCGGGAGCTACTCGTCGCTCCCCGGCCCGCAGCGGTTGCGTGTGACGTCATGCAGCCGCTGCAGCCCCCCCCTCCTAGGTCCGGCCACGCCTGCGTTGGCCGGACCATGCCCTTGAAACGGCGGCCAAACGCCGCCATTCCCCCGCGACCGCCTCTGCCCGTCAATCAGGCAGAGGCGATCGTAGCTCAGCGACGGCATCCGGCCGACGGCGCTGGCGCAGTTCTGACACGATCGCTGCGCTGCGATAAACTGCAGTGTGTGATCGGGTCAGAATGACCCCCACTACACTAGAAGATCCCAGTGTTTGAGCAGGCTGCTTCATCCTGCCTATTTTGTAAATGTAGAAGTGTGCCCTGCCCTTTCTCTGAAGTGCCCACACACTGCAAGACCACCATGCTGAAACCAGAGATGGTGCTTGGTCAAGCCACAACAATATGCTACACAGGTGAGACACAGCTGCCTGGCTATAACCCAGTACCCTGGAGGTGTACACCACTCAAACCATGGAAGAGGGAGGACTGTGAGGCTCCTTTTCAATGCTGCCGGCAGCCTCACACAAGTTGGGGGAAATCCTAGATGAACAGGGGTAAATTTACTGAAGGTTCTAAAAATGAAAAGTGGTGATGTTGCCTATAGCAACCAATCAGATTCTGTCTATCATTTTCTAGGATGCAATAGAGAAATGAGACAGAATCTGATTGGTTGCTATGAGCAACATTAGCACTTTTCATTTTTAGAACCTTTAGTACATTTTCCCCACAGACTCCACTGCAGCAGTCTATGAGGCATGTGAAGGAAAGATGAGCTGCTCGGAGCACCCCACGGCTGGAACGAGATGGTGATCAAGACAAGATGAGCGAAGCTGACCCCACAGGATTAAGTTGTCACGCCCTTCTTCTGCTCGTGCTGCACTGTATGGGGTGAGACTGCTCGTTCCCTCCTCCAGGTTGCTTGGCTGGACTGTAGTGCATCAGTTATATGGTATAAATGCACGCACTGTACGGCACAGCTGAAGCTCACATACTCTATGAATGTGCTGCAGCACTGGTGCCATGTTACCAGCAGGGTGTCCTCCATACACTGGGGGCATGCCTATAAGGAATTATAGCATGTGGGTATCGCACACAACCTGTGGCAGATGAAATTACCATCCATCATGTAATGTAAGTGTTTTTATGTGCATTTATAGTTAATAATCAATACAATTTCCCAATTAGGCACTATTGTGTGACATAACATGATTTGGGGCATTACATTACATATACAGTAATGCAATGATTATATCCATTTATTCCAATAACGGTATATTATAGTTGTAGAGATGCATCATGTCCCAAAAAAATTTCTAAATTAAAATATGCCCTCCACAGAGTTCAGCACCATCCTAGATAAAATCCTAGAGCAAGCACTAAGATCCCGGTTTCTTGTACGTAGAAACGTCACCCCTCCAAAGGGGTCATTCAGATCTGATCGCTGGGCAGCGATTTTTGCAGTCCTGTGATCAGATAGTCGCCGCCTACAGGGCTATTGTATTTTCGCTGTACAAGTGTGCAATCGCATGTGTAGCAGAGCTATACAAACTGCTTTTGTGCAGTCTCTGCACAGCCCAGGACTTACTCTTCCTGTGAGATAGAATCCTGATGATCAGGGCCGGATTTGACGTCAGGAACCCTCCTAAAACCTCTTGAGCACGCCTGGTTTTTCCGGACACTCCCTGAAAACGGTCAGTTGCCACCCACAAACGCCCTCTTCCTGTCAATCTCCTTGCGGAGGACCGTGCGAATGGATCCTTCGCACAATCCCGTCGCAGGGCGCAGATGCCCATTGCAGCCGTGCGACGCGATGGTGCGGTGCATACGCAGTTCCAATCTGATCGCCCGTTGTGCGAAAACGCACAGCGGCGATTAGATCTGAATGACCCTCCCAAGTTACATTAATAGATGGTTGCATGGAAACCAATTTCACATCAATGATTTAAATTCCACAGATATCACCAAACGAGTTCACAGTGGAGAACACCGTTATAGAGGGTTTGTTAGAAGACACAAAATAATTTTGACATTTGTGTAAACTTGTTTAAAAAAAAAATATTCTGGTGGTTTATGTTTGTAAATGTGTGTAAATGTGAGATCTCTGCATTTCCTATTAACATGTAGGATGTAAATCTCTTTTGCTGGCCTGTTCGCAGTGTGCTGGGGGAATTCTGTTTGTATTTTTTTTTGTCTCGATTAACCCCATACTTACATGCACATGTGATATACAAAAAATGGTAGGCCTATCACTTAAAATAATATTTTGAGGTTTGTTTACTGAATACCGGGTCTAAAACCCCACATTCCGGACTGTGTTTATGCCCAAAATTTTAAAGGGCAATGCTTTTACTAGCTGTGTTTTGCTAGCAAAATCATTGCCCTTTTAAACACTATCAGGGGCCAGGTTTTACATACCGACACTTAGCAGACAGAGGGGTTTATTTTGCTAAGTGGAGAGAATCAAGTGGTCAGTTAGAATGTAATTTTTTTTTTTTTCTCCTTCTAAACCCAAGTCAGGTCTGGGCAACTGGAATCAGCCGAGAAGCAACAACGCATTTGCAGTTCTCACCTTGTGATACACACGTGGCTGTTGAAAGGAACGTGGAGGAAAAGACATATTCTGAGCCTTCACAGTCACTCCCATGGGAGGTATACCCAGGATGGAATGCCTTGTTGCTGCAGAAAAGAACTGAGGCATTGGCGGAGCCACCATGCTGAGACCACGGAGATTACCTGCAAAGAGAACAGTCGTAGCTTTATTAAAGTTGTAAGTAAAAGTTTTGTTAACCAGAATGAAACGAGACTTATGGATATCAGGATATTTGTGTATACATGCGTTGACAGAAGATGCAAGTAGAGGAAAGAGGTAACTCCTGGAAGGGTAATGGGCCCTTAGCATATTCTGGAGGCCACAAGCAGGATTACACACAATACTTACCCTGCATCTGCTGCATCAGCAAAGCACGCTGTAACATGGTGTGAGTATTAAGGAGCCTGGCCGGGTTGGCTGCTTGCAGGTTCATCATCTGCTGCGACTGCTGGTGCTGGCCTGGATTTGGTATATGCCTGTTGAAGGGAGGACATTAGTGGGAGGAAAGGTGGAGAAGGAACGTTCACGATCAGAGGACAGGGTGCAGGATATCCTCACCTGGGTGCTGCATGCTGGGCCGGTATTTGGTGCTGTGCAGTCTGTGGATGGCGTGAAGGTTGCTGCTGTTGCTGCAGGAGATGCTGAAGCTGAATCAGCTGATGGAACTGCTGCTGTTGCTGGTTAAACATCTTGTCACAGATAAGTCTGAAGGAATGGGGGAAGGAAGGTAAGTCATTAAGTCAAATCAGCCTTTATTTATGCCAATGTTCTCCGATAATATCAGATGCAAACTTCTCCTGGGAAATCTGTAATATACAGTAGTTCATGGAACGGACGTATAGAATGTCTGCCATACTGGACCTTCATTCATGGAAGCTACACAAGCAGTGCATTTTTCATACTCATACAAAAGTAAGTAAGTCTTCTCCATCTTAGTTGCAGAGAGTGATGGTGAAGGACAGGCCAATGAGAGGGTGACCAGCAGGGTGGCCTAAGAAACAGGGCTTTGAGCCTACACCTAGGATTGGCCGGTTGGTGCACAGGCCACGTTGATAACCCTAGGGTTTGTTTGTGTAGCGGCCAGAACACATTCTTGATAATATTTCCAGAATTTTTGAGTCACTCCCTGAGGCGACACATGCACTATGATATGGGGACAAGTTACCACTGGTAATATAGCTTCAAATAATGGCAAACATTTAAGTATTATAAAAGTGGTGTTCATTCTAGGGGATGCGGTTATGTCACAATACAGATGCTGGGATCCCGAACGCTGTATAGCCCGCCAGTCGGCATGCCGACCAACAGGAACTATTCCCACTCCTGGGTGTCCACGACACCCATACAGTGGGAACAGAACCACCTGGTCTAACAGCCGGGACCAGGTGGACCATGTCCTCTGGGGACTGCGTCTGGCCAGTTGGACTGAATTACGGTATAGCTGGGTACACACTAGATGACATTTTAAACTAAATTTGCCAATAACAACGCATCGTTACAACAAATTTGTTTTATCGTCTAGGGTCGCTAGCGAGGACCTCTGTGTGCAGCTCAATTTTGGAAATGCCACTAACGACTAGGCGCAAATCATCCAGTATGTACGCTACCAACACAGAGCCTAAATCAGACCTGATCGCAAGCAGGTGATCGCATGTGTAGCAGAGCTGTACAAACAGATCTTGTGCAGTGTCTGAGTAGCCTTACTCACCCGCTGTGATCACATCAGCCTGTCCGGGACCGGAATTGACGTCACACATCCGCCCTGCAAACGCTTGAACACGCCTGCGTTTTTCCAAACACTCCCAGAAAACGGTCAGTTGACACCCACAAATGCCTTCTTCCGGTCAATCTCCTTGCGAACGCCCGTGCGAATGGATCATTCGCACAAACCCATCGCTGAGCGGCGATCCGCTTTGTACCCGTGCAATGCGCCTGCACATTGCGGTGCATACACAGTTTAGACCTGATCGCAGGCTGTACGAAAACGCAGCCTCACGATCAGGTCTGAATTACCCCCAATATCGTTTGTTCGGAAGTTCCGGTGAAATTGTGAGTGACATCATACCGCTTGCATGTCATCTAGTGTGTACCCGGCTTAAGCAAGGTTACAGAAATCCTCTGTGCGTACTGGATTTACACAGAGGGGATGGACCTTTTTAACATGTAAAAAGCTGTTCCTCAACAGGGGGTCTACGCACCCAATTTATAGCTCTGCTAAATCTGCACTCCCCATAAATGACACAACAAATTACACGGCTACATCTAAGCAGCACTAGGATGAGGGTAAAATCCGGATCCATGGTACTGTACATATATTGAAAAAGCCAGATCCATGCTAAATACAATAGCAAAAAAAAAAAGCCAAATGCATACTAAAGTCATTGAAAAAGCCGGATCCACTGGAAAAAAATGTGTAGATTTGGCTTTCAGCATATGTGTGTGTGTGAATTTAGCAAGTATTTGGATTTTCAGTATTTTTAGAATGGATTCGGCTTTTTCAATATATTTGGTATGGATCCTGCTTTTACCTTCTTTCGAAAAATGACATCTTGCAATTTAGCTGTCTTATAAAGACAGGAAGTTTCAAATGATACGGGGTAAAAAATGCCCTCAATGATTAGGTGTTCTTTCAATTGTCATTTGTTTTTTTATACCTTCATTTTTGCTAAGTGCCTGCCACCTGAATGCATGTGTAAATATTTTACCTTAGAGTGAATGCTACATTTACCAGTAGATTAAATGTAACAATAATAAAACACTTTAGGGTTACAAAGACTCTGTTATACATGTCTAAATACCAGAAAAAACACTAATGGAAATATACAAACATAATGCCCAGTAATGTCATTATCACACACACCATTGTCTCATGTAAAATTATAAGCATATTCCTTTTAGTTTTCGATTCACTTCTATATAACCGTACATGGTCCGCCGGCCACAATAGCGACATCAATGAAACAGGATGGTGCAATGTAAACCTGGTATAGTGTGTGTGTGTGTGTGTGTGTGTGTGTGTGTGTGTAATATGTTCCCCTCCATCCAAATATAACATGACTCTACACCTGCCTCCCACTATACATGTACCATACATGTGACAACCTCCATCTCATATTGTACACAGCAAGCTATTACATGTGCAGCTCCTGCATCATCATGCAGCCTCACATACACCACTACTTATGTAATACCATGTATGTGTTAGCCTCCATGTCATGCACTCTCCTAGCACATGCACTGACATATATGCGTCAGCCTCCATCTGATAGGATACACATAGCCTGATATTACATGTGCAGTCCTTACATCATGTATCCTTCTAGCACATGCACCACCACTAGGTACCATGTATGTGTCAGCCTCCACCTGAGTGAATAGATGCAGGGCCGGCATCCATTCACAGTGTCGGGAGAACCTGGGGACAATGACGGGGACCGGGTTGCAGCGAGGCCCCGCCCCCTTTCCGGTCGCGCGCGCCAGGGTCTCTAGTTTCCAGTCTGTATGACCACCACTCATGTACTGTATGTGTCAGCCTCCAGCTCATACGCTGCACATAGCATGCATTACATGTGCACCCTCCTGTCACATGCAGCGCCACTCACCACGTATAACATGTCCGCCTGACCCTTGCTGCCTTATATCGCATGTAATATGTCATCCCTTCCTTCCGCCACTGTAGTAGAACATGCATGCGCCCTCCCACCATAGAACTCTCACCCCAGCCAGCTGCTCTCCTGCAATGTACATGTCCCCATGGAGCCCGTGCACTACATCCATGCAATCCCATGTAAGCGGCCGCTGACAGATCTCTTACCGGCTCGGTATAGCGTTATGTGGGCGAGTGAGATCAGCTGAGGCTTCCCCGCAATCCTCCTGCTTTATCTCTGACACGCACAGGCCTCCTCTGCTGCAGCTGCACCGTCCACAACAGGGACAATGGCGGAGAGGCCGGGGAAACCATGCGTAGCGCCCTCTGCTGGCGGCGATGGGTATCGCAGCGGTGTACTGTAACCATTCCTCTTGCGCTCTCTGGAGAAAGCAGCACACAGGGCAATCAATAGAATACAGGGCTCAGCTGTATGCATACCTCCCAACATGACCCTCTCCAGGAGGGACAATACTGTAGCTCAGCCAGACAGGCAATCACTTTGACAGTACTCTACAGCGTTGCCAACTTGCCATGAGTATGTCTGTTTCTGCAGCGGGGTACACTCTGTTCCACAGGGAATACAATCTTGATCCAAAGGCACCAACAGGCTAAGGGTGGGATGTACTAAAGCGGTAAAAAAAAAAAAAACAGGGGTTTTACTGCAATTTAAAATTTACTGAGACCCTACCGCCGCGTTTTCGCCGTCCATGGTATGGCGATACCCTATATAAGCCTATGGGCTTCTTAACCCCGACCGCCGCTACCCGCTGACCCCCCTCCCCCCGGCTTACCTTCCTCCAGGCTGCCCTGGACCCAGAAGGTAATCTCCTCCTCCCCCTAGCAACGCAGCCAGAGGTCCTTCCGGCTGCAGGGGGAGGAGGAGGCGCTGGGGACTGCCTGCTGCTGCTTCCCGGCGTCCAGGCAGTGTGGGGACCCCTGGGAGGTGACAGAGACCCCCCGCAGACCACCTCACAGGTATCACGGGGGGCCTCCGTCACCGCATTGCGATATTGATCGCTTATGTTAGTACATATGCGATCAACATCGCTGCGGTAAGCGGCGAGGGGCGGCAATGTATCTTAATACATCCCGCCCTAAAGCTTTGACTGTTCCCAGGATGCCTTGCACCACCTCCTCTATAACCCCATACCCTCCAACATGACCCGCCCCACTAGGTACAAAATGCTCTGTTTCTGGACTTCACCTAATGGGGGGCTGTGCTAGGCAGCCCTGAAAAGAGCTTTTTTAGAAGACTTCAAGGGCCGCAGCACTTTCTATGTCATTCTGATGCTGTGCTGCGGCTCCATCACCTTCGCTGCAGCGCTGCATACTTCTGCGGCAGTTTCCCGGGTACATGCAATGGTTCATAGCCACACCGCTGCTGACGCTCTCCAGGATCGCTTGGCTGCACATCAGGGAGGAGGTAAGAGGATCCCCCACGGGACTCGCCGGTATATCGCGTTCCGGTCACGGTCCCAGGAGACGGACCGCAACGCTGGCGTGGACACTGTACTGCACAGGGACTCCACTATATCCACCAGGGCAGGGAGCACAGGTCAGATTTTAAGAAATCCATATTACATAGGCTCCACAGTACCCGGTGGTGAGGACCAACAGAGGGGATAAGTCGCTGACCTGTAGCTAGGGTTGCCACCTCATCCCTTTAATTCTGGACACATATTGATTACACAGGTTCTGTGGCTGATTAAAACCAGGTGAAATGGAGTGTTGAAGTCAGCCAGCCACAAAACCTGTGTAATTAATGTGTCCAGAATTAAAGGGATGAGGTGGCAACCCTACCTGTAGCCCCTCCCCCAGCTCCAGGCGCCATCTACTGCTGGTGTTCCCACCCTGGAGCTGCATTTCACTCTCCCTCACTCCCTGACTGAAATTTTGGCTCCATTTTCTCACATAGCGGCGTCTGGTCTCCGGGACTGCTGGGCAGGCTTGACTGGCCCACAGGAGTACAGGAGAGACCACCGGTGGGCCCTAGTGCCTGGGGGCCCACCTTCTGCTCTAAGGATCAGGTTCCAGTCCAGACTGTGCACTTGAATTATACGTTATACATATGTTACCTTATACTGGACTATGGTGTATTTTCTACAGTGCATTGCTGTTATGAATCTGTTATTAATCTGTTATTAATCTGGCACATTATCATGCATGCAGCAGCTGAATTTACTGTATATATTTATGAAAGGCCCAGACGTTGCACTCTCTAATGGTTAGTCAAACCAATGAGGTGCCAGGCCACACCCCCTCTGCAGACTGGCCACAGCCCGAAACATGGGCCCCTACCACTGCATTCTCCCGGTGGGCCCTACATGCCCAAGTCCAACCCTGCTGCTTGGCTAAAGGGCCCTACACACTGGCAGATAAAACAGAACAATATGATCGTTCTCGTTCATAAATGAACGAGAAGTCGTTCATATCGTTCTGTGTGTAGGCACCAATGATTAACTATGCGCGGCCCCGCGCTCGTTAATCGTTGGTGCCCCGTCGCTTATGCATGCAGGCCAATATGGACGAAATTGTTCATATTAGCAGAGGTTCTCAAACTCGGTCCTCGGGAGCCCACACAGTGCATGTTTTGCAGGTAACCCAGCAGGTGCACAGGTGTATTAATTACTCACTGACACATTTTAAAAGGTCCACAGATGGAGCTAATTATTTCACTTGCGATTCTGTGAGGAGACCTGTAAAACATGCACTGTGTGGGCCCCCGAGGACCGAGTTTGAGAACCTCTGATATTAGCCTGCAGTGCTATGGAGCCGGGTGACGAGTGGAGTAAAGAAACTTCACTCCCCCCGTCACCTCCCCCCCCGCCGCCGGGTCGCCCGTATCCGCCGTTGGGCAGCTCGGCGGCGGATCGGTATGTGTATAGGGCCCTTAAGTCTCCTCTGTAAATCCACCTGCCTCATCAGCGCTGTGATTTTACAGTCACTTAAGTATTCTACATGTCATTTTAGACAGTGTTAGTTAAGAACAAGTGTGCTTCTGCCTGAACATTTAGTACAAGTGTTTTGAGATATACATCCAGTATCTACTGTGCATTGTTATATCTGTGTAAACATATATTTATATGTGATTTTACTTGTCCAGTGCAGTTTTAATGTTTGTCTGAATTAATTTCTGTATTGTAACTGTGACTGAGTGTGCCTTTAGCTGCTGTGTGGTTTTCATTAGTGTATCGAACCTATTGCTCTCACTGTATTCTGTACCCTGGGGGGCTAGGTGCGTCAGGGTGTCATACATAGTGTTACACAGTGTATACTATTATTTAGTGTGTTTTACTGTGATTTTCAGTCACATACTGCTTTAATCCTCTATTTGTGTCACATAACATAAGGTGGTTATTTGCAGGTATTGTTTTTGTCTGGCTATTTTGTACTGTTTAGCTCTGCGGCTACATCTACTATCATGTCTGCCACGCAGGGCGGGAAATCCGCAGACGCTTCAGCATCATGCAGGGCATGCACCACGGATTTACCTGAGGTAGAAGTTATAACTGATGGTTTGTGTACTGGGAGCCATACATCTCCCAGTCAGCCTGCAGCTCCTGTAGTCACTCAGGAGCCACCTTGGCAAGCGTTCTCCAGTATGTTGCATACACTGGTGTCACGTCTTACACTCCCTGTGGGACCTCCTGTGCCATTGCAATCACAGATTGTCCCTGTAGTTAATCCACCCTGGGCAGACGCTCTGTATACCCAGATAGAACAATTAAATCAATCTTTGGTGGTACAAAAGCCTACCTCACGCCCCGCTGGGGTCAAGAGGTCGTCTAAGCGGGCCACTTCCTCCTCACAATCCACAAACATTTCAGATAATTCTTCTGATGAGGATGGGGAATATACTGATCCATCAGACACCGAATCAGTTGCTTCTAATGAGGAACCTACAACTAAGGTTAATGTCCCTGACCTAGTGGAGGCTATTAAGCTGATTCTACAAACTGATGATGAGGTAGATCCGACTACTGTGTCTAAGAAACCGGATAAGTTTAAACGTCAGAAGGTTGCTAAAGTAGTCTTACCGCATTCTGAACATTTAATTTACATACGTCAGGAATCCTGGTCTTCTCTGGGAAATAAATTCTCCCCGTCTAAAAAGATTCTAGCTCATTATCCTATCCCTGCTGAGTTGAGTAACAAATGGGAAAATCCACCGCCGGTAGACTCTCATGTCACCCGTCTTGTATTGTCATCTACTCTGCCTGTCACCACTGTCACCTCACTGAAGGAGCCGACGGATAAGCGTGTGGAGGGATGGATAAGCGTGTGGAGGGATGCCTGAAGTCTATTTACTCCCTTACCGGGGCTGTCCATAGACCCACTATAGCAGCCTCCTGGGCCGCTAAAGGAATTGAAGCATGGGTTCAGGCATTGGAGGAAGAGCTACCTCAGGATATGTCTGACACTGCTAGACAATATCTGACTCATATTACCACCGCCTCCCACTATATTCAGGAGGCGTCCTCGGAGGCAGGTGTTATGACGGCCAAGGCATCTACCATGTCTATACTGGCTCACTGTATTCTGTGGGGTGGACTTGGACTCCAAAAAGACCCTGGAGGTGCTCCCTTTTAAGGTAGACATCCTCTATGGGGAGGATCTAAACAAAATTGGGAATGACTTGGCGTCTGCCAAGACTACGTTTCTCCCAAGTACTAATCCTTCTGCTCCGAAGGCTAAGAGTACCTCTTTTCGTTCCATTCGTCCTCCAGGAAAAGCGAAGGGTCAGACGTACCTGAGATAGGCTCCTACTTCCAAAGCCACTATGCCCAAATCTAAACAATCCTGGGTTGCCCGTCAGCCTGCTTCCAAACAGGGCAAGCCCGCTGCATGATGGGGATCCCCACGGTGGGAGGCCGACTTCTACAATTCACCTAGGTCTGGTTAAAGACCACTTCAGACGCATGGGTGCAAGAAGTTGTCTCTCACGGGTGCGTAGTCTCTTTCAAGAGACGTCCCCCTCGCCAGTACTTCATGATGGTTCTTCCTTCGGATCCATTAAAAACGCAGGCTCTACACCTGGTTGTAGGATTCCTCCTGGACACAGGAGTGGTAGTACCGGTACCTCTGTCCCAGATAAGCAGAGGATACTAATCGACTCTGTTTCTAGTCCCAAAACCCAACGGGTTCTTCTGGCCTATACTCAATCTCAAATCTTTGAACAATTTTGTGAGAGTGTCCAAATTCCATATGGAAACCCTGCGCTCTATTGTGCTGGCCATGGAACCCGAGGACTATATGGTATCCCTGGATATACAGGATGCTTACCTGCATATATCTATTGCCATTTCGCATCAGCAATATCTGCGGTTTGCTATTGGCAACCTACATTATCAATTCCAGCCTCTGCAATTTGGATTAGCCGCAGCCCCTCGGATTTTCGCCAAGGTCATGGCTGTGATGACGACTCTTCTCTGCCGTCAAGATATTGGGATCCTGCCATATCTGTACGACTTGCTGATCCTGGCGAACTCCTAAGAGGTTCTCCTCTGTCATCTGGAACTGACGGTACAATTCCTGCAAGCCCACGGGTGGCTCATTAACTGGAAGAAGTCCTCGCTGGTCGCTGCTCGGAGCAAGGTGCACCTGGGGACACTGCTGGACACACACAGCCAAAGACTGTTTCTGTCTCCCTAGAAAGTCCTGAAACTTCAGGACAGGATCAGATGCTTCCTTTCTCGCCCACGAGTGTCGATTCACTCGGCAATGCAAGTACTAGGCCTCGTGGTGTCGGCTTTCAACATGGTAGAGTACGCACAATTTCATTCCCGCCCTCTGCAGAGGTTGATCCTTTCGAAGAGGGACGGCCTGCCTCATCGGATCAGGTCTCAAATGATCTCCTTGACTCCGGAGGTCTGTCTGTCACTGAGCTGGTGGCTACAGGACCGACAGCTGAGCAGGGGCCATCCCTTCTGGATCCCCAACTGGGTCCTCCTGACTACGGGCGCCAGTTTGCGGGGTTGGGGTGCGGTGCTGGAGCAGCACTCTCTCCAGGGCCGGTGGACCAGGGACAAACTCTCTCCTCCCGATAAACATTCTGTAATTGCCTACAGTGTTCAATGCCTTGACTCTTGCCCTGCCTCTGATACAGAACAAGCCTGTTCAAGTACAATCAGACAACACCACCACGGTGACATACATAAATCATCAAGGCAGCACTCAAAGCCGCATGGCAATGTTGGAAGTGTCAAAAATCCTTCATTGGGTGGAACGCCATCTGCCAGCAATATCGGCAGTGTTCATTCCCGGAGTCCTCAACTGGGAAGCGGACTTCCTCAGTCGTCAGGACGTTCACGTCGGAGAATGGGGTCTTCATCCGAACGTCTTTCAACTCCTAGTGGACAAGTGTGGCCTACCAGATGTGGACCTGATGGCGTCTCGTCACAATCACAAGGTTCCGGTCTTCGGAGCAAGGACAAGGGATCCTCAAGCAGCGCTCGTGGATGCACTGGCAATTCCATGGAACTTTCAGCTGCCATACGAGTTCCCTCCAGTGTCACTTCTGCCCAGAGTAATAAGGAAGTTCAAGCAAGAAGGTGGAATCCTACTTCTGATTGCTCCCTCGTGGCCCAAACGGTATTGATTCTCAGACCTTCAGGGTCTCTCGATAGAGCATCCCCTTCAACTTACACAGCACCCAGATCTCCTCATTCAGGGCCCTTGTGTATATCAGGATTTAGCCCGGTTGGCTTTGATGACGTGGCTCTTGAAGCTTCTGTCTTGAGGGCCAAAGGATTTTCTTTGACGGTCATTCAAACCATGTTGTAGGCCCAGAAACCGGCTTCTGCTCGGATATACCATAGGGTCTGGAATTCTTACTGTGCTTGGTGCGCATCTAACAGTTATGATGCTTACAAGTTTAGTACGACCAAACTTTTGGCCTTTCCACAACAGGGCCTGGACTTGGGCCTTCGTCTGGCCTCCCTCAAGGGTCATATTTCTGCCTTGTCGGTTTGGTTCCAGAGAAAAATTGCGACCTTACCTGATATGCATACGTTCACTCAGGGTGTGTTGCGGATTCAACCTCCTTATGTCCCGCCTGTGGCTCCTTGGGACTTGTCGTGGTTCTGGAGGCGTTGCAAGGGTCTCCGTTTGAGCCTCTTGAATCTGCAGACCTTAAGTGGCTTTCTCTTAGTGTTTCTGCTGGCTATTGCCTCTGCTAGACGGTTGTCGGATTTGGGTGCCTTGACTTGTAGGTCACCATATCTGATTTTTCACCGTAATCGGGCGGTTCTTAGAACATGTCCCGGGTATTTACCTAAGGTGGTGTCTTCTTTCCACCTTAATCAGGAGATTGTGGTTCCGGCCTTTGCCTCTCCTGAATTGTCTTCCAAAGAGCGGTCTTTGGATGTGGTATGGCCTCTCCGTATCTATGTGAAGAGAACTGCTTCCCTTCGGAAGTCTGATTCTCTCTTTGTACTGTTTGGTTTTCACAAACGTGGCTGGCCTGCTCACAAGCAGACCCTGGCCAGATGAATTAGAATGGTGATTGAACATGCTTATGTATAGGCTGGCCTTCCAGCTCCTGCTACCATTAAGGGCCATTCTACTCGGTCTGTTGGACCTTCTTGCGCGGCCCGCCGTGGTGCGACCCTTGAACAATTGTGCAAGACGGCTATGTGGTCTTCAGTGAACACGTTCATAAGGTTCTATGCCTTCGATATTTTCACCTCCCAGGATGCTTCCTTTGGACGCCGGGTTCTTGTGCCCGCTACAGTGCGTCCCCTCCCATAAGGAACTGCTTTAGGACATCCCCAATGTCATTCCCTGTGGAGCCCAGTTTACCCCGCAGCAGAAAATAAGATTTATAGTAAGAACTTACCGTAGTTAAATCTCTTTCTGCGAGGTACACTGGGCTCCACAGGGCGCCCACCCTGACGCACTTAGCTTCTTTGGGTTGGTAAGGCATTAGCCGCTGACACTTCTCCTGTCGTGAGAATGTGGTGTATGTGGCTACTAACTGTTGTCGTCTCTTTTCCTGCTACTGCATTGGACTGGTTAACAAAAACTGAGCTTCTGTGCACAAGGCGGGGTTATAGAGGAGGCGGCGCTATGCATTCTGGTAACAGTCAAAGCTTTAAGCCTGTTGGTGCTTCGGGTCAAGATCCTACTCTACACCCCAATGTCATTCCCTGTGGGGCCCAGTGTACCTCGCAGAAAGAGATTTAACAACGGTAAGTTCTTGCCATAAATCTAATTTTAATACTGTGCATTGCTCTTTGCTTACTTCAATAAATTGTAACTTACAAACAAACATGGACAAACTACCACACAAATCATCATTATTGTAAAATGACGTATTTTCCCAAAGTTGTCCAGATAGAATGACGGTGATGTATGAAGCTATTTGTTCATCTTTACTAGAGGTGTGCTGGTTTGGGTTTACTCGGTTCTTTTCACCAAAGAAAATCTCATTGGCTATCCAAAACACATGAGAGCTGATAGCCAATAAGATGAAATTTTTATAAGCTCAGAGTAAATCCAAACCAGCATTTCAATTTATGTCTTCATCGCTATGTGGTCCAACTGACCCCCCCCCCCACCCCCCTCCACCCCAGGTGGGACAGTAGGGCAGTCCGATAAAAATGTGACTGTCCTGCGAAAATTGGGACAGGTGGGAGGTATAAGCATTGAGCTACTGCGCACTTAGATGTTGCTCTCACAATCTCACTGTAATACAAGGTAAGTATTTAAGTGAAAATGATTTGTGCACATGTTAGGGACAAGCTGCACTATTGATTAATTGGCTTTAGCAAATCACAACAGACAAGTCAGACTGTTCTACAAAGGACAGGTCTTATGGACATAGGGGGTCATTGCGAGTTGATCGCACTTAGCAACTTTTTGCTGCCCGTGCGATCATCTAGACACCGCCTATGGGGGAGTGTATTTCTGCATAGCAGGGCTGCGATCACTTGTGCAGCCCTGCTGTGCTAAAAAAGATTCCTGCAAAAGAAGACCAGGGTAAGAGTTACCCTGTGCGATCGATCCAGCGATACAGGTCCCAGGATTGACGTCAGACATCCGCCCTCCAAACGCGTGGACACGCCTGCGTTGGATTCACCACTCCCAGAAAATGGTGAGTATCCGCCCCGGAACGCCTCCCAATTGTCAATCTTCTTGCGATCGCGCTACCGATCACTTTCTTCTTTCTTCTGGTTATTGCCCGGCAATGATGCGCATTGCGAGCACCGCAAAGCTGCAGTTCCGACCCGTTCGCACCAGACCAGCAGCGTGCGAATGGGTCGGAATGACCCCCATAGGGCCTGATTCAGCATGGATTGCAGCAGCAAAATCTTTCTCTAATGGGCAAAACCATGTGTACTACAGGTGGGGCAGATGTAACATGTGCAGAGAGAGTTAGATTTGGGTGGGGTGTGTTCAAACTAAAATCTAAATTGCAGTGTACAAAAAAAGCAGCCAGTATTTACCCTGCACAGAAACAATATAACCCACCCAAATCTAACTCTCTCTGCACATGTTATATCTGCCCCACCTGAAGTGCACATTAGAGAAAGATTTTGCTGCTGTGATCGATGCTGAATCAGACTCAGTCCCATACTGTGGTATCACTGCGGACTGATTAACACTTTGCGGCAGTCTCAGGGGTCAATTTATAAAGTTGTGAAAAGCCCAATATCATTTGTGACCTATTCATGAAGCAAGTTACCGCAGAGCATACTTGCCAACTTTCTGGCTTTCCCCTAAGGGCCCTACAGGTTAGTTGCGCAGGGGCCCCCACAGACCTTTATTCTGTTACACCCCGGAGTTGGCAGGTGTCTAAGTGGTTGGAAGAGGTATCACAGATGTTCGTGGGCTAGGTGATGCACCCTTTTCCAAGTACCTTGTTCATTGTATCTGGTGCAGAGAGGTAGGATAGATTGATACGCAACAGTGATTCAACGACAGCAATCTCCAACAGGATGTTTCTTTATGAGGCCGCAAAGACCTCTGGATGAAAGCTGGCATACTTAGATGGTTATATGGCAAGAATTAGATAATCACAATAATGAAAATGGAAGAAAACGATTACAAAATTACGAAGATTAAAAGGAAATCAAATTTAGCTACAGCTCACAATACACTGGAACATTCAATAATTCAGTGGTTTCAATCGAAATAATCACAAATATATGTGGAGCAACACTTGAATTGCTCCGTCAAGGTCCATCTAGTGGCTGCCAGCACGCAAAAAAAACCCACTTGAATTGCCCCCAAAGAGGTGAGGAGCAGCGTTACCCTTTTATTATATTGGATGTATGTGAGAAACTGATGGACAGAGTCAGAACATTAGCTTTTCTGAAGATGAATGGAGGCCACTACGCAGGTTTCAGCCTAAGCATATAGGAAATTACTGTACCAAGGGCCTGAACTTTTTTGCTGTCACTCCTGAGCCCCTTAGCAGCTGCACTTACTGGAGTGTTTGATGCACATTTATAAGGGTGCTAATACATACAGAATTAATCTGCAAGTCTGTGATAATGGATCTATTACACACAAGGTAGAATTCAAATATTATCGCACCCTCTATCTCCCATCTAAAGTGTCGGGAGATAGAGGGGTGATATTCAAATGCCCCCCGTTATCGTGCTGATCACGCAAATTAGAGTCAGGTTTAGGCACGCAAAGCACCTAAACCCGACTAAAGTAATAGGCGCAATTGTGATAAGACTAGTTTGGGTGCCCAAACTGATCTTTTTATGTGCATTTCAGATCATTACCACCGGGGGTAAGTGAGTTGAAATAAAATTGTCGTGCCCGTAGGCGGTAACATTAGAATGCTGCCAGCGGATGCCGATCGCTGACAAGGTTACCGGCTGCATTAAACACTCTTTCGGAGTACACACTGTAGGGGGGGTAACTTAGGTAAAATAAAGCCAGTTTGTGCAAGGGCATCCAAATTGCCTCTTTTTCCTGCCAGTATACATATGTACTGTCTGACATGCCTACTTGGATGCTGTCACTCATATAATCCTCCACCATTCTTTCAATGGTGACAGAATCATATGCAGTGACAGTAGACATGTCAGTCATCGTTGGCAGGTCCTTCAGTCTGGACCAGATGTCAGCTTTCACTTCCTTGCAGCCCCAGTGGCGGGAGAAATTGAAGGAGGAGCTGTTGACTGGTCACGTTCCGCTTGAGTTGACAATTTACTCACCAGCAGGTGTTTGCACCTCTGCAGACTTGTGTCTGCCGGAAAGAGAGATACAACGTAGGCTTTAAACCTAGGATCGAGCATGGTGGCCAAAATGTAGTGCTCTGATTTTAACAGATTGACCACCCTTGAATCCTGGCAAAGCGAATCAAGGGCTCCATCCACAAGTCCCACATGCCTAGCGGAATCGCTCCGTCTTAGCTCCTCCTTCAATTTATCCAGCTGCTTCTGCAAAAGCCTGATGAGGGGAATGACCTGACTCAAGCTGGCAGTGTCTGAACTGACTTCACAAGTGGCAAGTTCAAAGGGTTGGAGAACCTTGCACAAGACAGAAATCATTCTCCACTGCGCTTGAGTCAGGTGCATTCCCCCTCCTTTGCCTATATCGTAGGTGGATGTATAGGCTTTAATGGCCTTTTGCTGCTCCTCCATCCTCTGAAGAAAAGCATATAGAGTGTTGAATTCTACCTCGTTATCACCTCTTGCTTCAGTTGATGGCGGGGCAGGTTCAGGAGTGTTTGCTGTCGCTCCAGTCTTCGGCACGCGGTGGCAGAATGTCGAAAGTGGCCCGCAAATGTTTGAGCCACCGACAGCATCTCCTGTACGCCCCTGTAATTTTAATAAAAATTCTGCACCACCAAATTAATTGTATGTGCAAAACATGGGACGTGCTGGAATTTGCCCAGATGTAATGCATGCACAATGGGGGTAATTCCAAGTTGATTGCAGTAGGAATTTTGTTAGCAATTGGGCAAAACCATGTGCACTGCAGGGGAGGCAGATTTAACATGTGCAGAGAGAGTTAGATTTCGGTGTGGTGAGTTCAATCTGAAATCTAAATTGCAGTGTAAAAATAAAGCAGACAGTATTTACCCTGCACAGAAACAAAATAACCCACCCAAATCTTACTCTCTCTGCACATGATATATCTGCCCCCCCCTGCACTGCACATGGTTTTGCCCAACTGCTAAAAAATTTCCTGCTGCGATCAACTTGGAATTACACCCAATATTGGTGGCGTTGTCCGATATCACAAATCCCCAGGAGAGTCCAATGTGGGTAAGCCATTCTGCGATGATGTTCCTCAGTTTTCGTAAGAGGTTGTCAGCTGTGTGCCTCTTACGGAAAGCTGTGATACATAGCGCTGCCTGCCTAGGAACGAGTTGGCGTTTGCGAGATGCTGCTACTGTTGCCGCTGCTGCTGTTGTTGCTGCGGGAGGCCACACATCTACCCAGTGGGCTGTTACAGTCATATAGTCCTTAGTCTGCCCTGTTCCACTTGTCCACATGTCCGTGGTTAAGTGGACACTGGATACAACCGCATTTTGTAGGACACTGGTGACTCTTTTTCTGACGTCTTTGTACATTCTCGGTATCGCCTGCCTAGAGAAGTGGAACCTAGATGGGATTTGATACCGGGGACACACTATCTCCATCAATTCTCTAAGTCCCACTGAACTAATGGCGAATACCGGACGCACGTCTAACACCAACATAAGTGTCAAGGCCTCAGTTATCCGCTTTGCAACAGGATGACTGCTGTCATATTTCATCTTCCTCACAAATGACTGTTGGACAGTAAATTGCTTACTGGAAGTAGCACAAGTGGTCTTCCGACTTCCCCTCTGGGATGACTATCTACTCCCAGCAGCGGCAGCAACAGCAGGCGTACTACTCAAGGATCCTCCAGAGGAATCCCGGTTAGGAGAGGACTCCTCAGTCTTGACAGTGACATGGCCCGCAGTACTACTGACGTTACTGACTGAGGAGGAAGTTGACGTTGAAGGAGTTGGTGGTGTGGCTTGCAGGAGCTTGGGTACCAGATGAAGAAGGGATTTAGGTGTCAGTGGACTGCTTACGCTCTTACCCAAAGTTTCACAACTTGATGCTGACTTATAATGAATGCGCTGCAGGTGACATATAAGGGAGGATGTTCCTAGATGGTTAACATCCTTACCCCTACTTATTACAGATTGACAGAGGCAACACTCGGCTTGACACCTGTTGTCCGGATTTGTGGAGAAATAATTCCACACCGAAGAGGTGGCTTTTTTGGTAGTTTGCCAAGGCATCACAATGGGCTTCTTCATCCCACGGAACAGGTGTCTCCCCCGGTGCCTGACTTAAACAAACCACATCAACATCAGAATCCTCATCGTCAACTTCCTCCTCAGCGCCAGCAACACCCATATCCTCATCCTGGTGTACTTTAACAGTGACATCTTCAATTTCAATATCAGGAACTGGACTGTGGGTGCTCCTTCCAGCACTTGCAGGGGGCGTGCAAATGGTGGAAGGAGCCATCTCTTCCCATCCAGTGTTGGGAAGGTCAGGCATCGCAACCGCCGACACACTTGGACTCTCCTTGGGGATTTGTGATACCATCTCAGAACGCACAGTTCTTTTCTGTGCTTTTTCCAGCTTAACTCTTTTAATTTTTCTAGTGGGAGGATGAGGGCTTCCATCGTCATGTGAAGCTGAACCACTAGTCATGAACATAGGCCAGGGCCTCAGTCGTTCCTTGTCACTCCGTGTCATAAATGGCATATTGGCAAGCTTACGTTTCTCCTCGGACCATTTAAATTTATTTTTTTGGGTCTTTTTACTGAACTTTGGCTTTTTGGATTTTACATGCCCTCTACTATCACATTGGGCATCTACGTTGATGGCATTTCATCGTCTATGTCATGGCTAGTGGCAGCAGCTTCAGCACTAGGAGGAAGTGGTTCTTGATCTTTCCCTATTTTATCCTCCAAATTTTGGCTGAGGGCCAGGACACTAATGATGGCTGATGGCCAGGACACTACCACTGGTCTAATGTAGCACAACACAGCAACACTGTAAGGGACGTTGTTGTTGTTATTATTATACGGCAGCAGTGGACATATAGCAGCAGCGTACACCACTGTGACTGCCTGGTCACTGGAATGACTGATGGCCAGGACACTACCACTGGTCTGATGCAGGACAACACAGCACCACTGGACTGCACTGGACATATGGCACCTAATTGGATACCCACCGTAGCGTTTGATTTTGAGGGGTGTACTACGATTGTCCGGCTGTCGGGATGCATAACTGATACGCGGGTACTGCGCGTGTGCACTACTGCAGCCCCAAGGAGAATGTGGACTGATGTGGCCCAAACGGACTTAACTCTGATGCATCCCAAGCTGAATCAGGCTCCTAGTTCCTAGAACATAAGACCTGTCCCCTACCTTATTATTTATCATCTCGGCATAGTGTCTACACAACACAAAGTGGGCCATTAAAGTTTCATACTGTACTTCCACATCGCTGAATCCTTATGCCAGTGAGCGGGGTCAGGGGAGTGCTCGGAGTATAGAAGGGTGCAAGCAGGGCCAGTGCTAGGGTGTTCGGCGCCCTCCTGCAAACTATACATTTGCGCCCTCCCATACTTTACAAAGGTGCCCAGAGCAGTAGCGCCACTTATACGTAATGCCCATAGCAGTAGCACACCTTATATGTAATGCCCATAGTAGTAGTGCCCCATATACGTAATACACATAGTAGTAGTGCCCCTTATATATAATTGCCCATAGTAGTAGCGCTCCTTATTACTAATGCCCATAGTAGTAGCGCTCAATGCTGCAAGTAGAAAAAATAACTCAGTGGTACTGTGTACGAACGCGCCAAAAATGGGTGTGGCCACATGCCACATGGGGCGAGGCTAATGAAAAAGGGGGCGTGATACACATATGGGGGGGCCAGATACACATATGCCCCCAATAGTGCCAGATACACATGCCCCCACAGCGCCAGATACACATATGCCCCACAGTGCCAGATACACAAATGCTCCCACCCACAGTGCCATATATGCCCCCACCCACAGTACCAGATATGCAAATGCCCCCGCAGTACCAGATACTGTATGACCCAACAGTGCCAGATATGTTCCTACAGTGCCAGATACACAAATGCCCCCACAGTGCCAGAAACACATATGTCCCACAGTGCCAGATACACAAATGCCCCCACCCACAGTGCCAGATATGCCCCCATCCACAGTACCAGATACGCAAATGCCCCCACAGTGCCAGATATGCTCCCACAATGCATATCGCCCTGCTCCTCATTTGAGATTCATGTTGCCGCCGGACTCCAGAGACCGGACTGAGCAGTGAGGGGTAGAAGAAGCGCTCGCTGCGCTCTCTTCCCCTCACACATCTACGGTATATACAAAATAGATGGTATACAAGATGGGGAGGGAGATATCTCTGTAGCCTATGACGTAATTGCAGATATTTATAAAAGTCTTGCATAGGTAAAGCGTACTGTGACTGGAGATGAGAGAAGGAGGCTAGGCCCTCTGGCAGCAGTATATCCACCAGCAAGGAAAGACCACCCCTAGTCCATGGCTCTATACCAAGTTTAGGGATCAAATTAACAACACCCAGCAGGGATAAGTTAGGAGAGGGCAATGGGGGTCATTCCGAGTTGATCGTAGCTGTGTAAACTCAGACATGCGGGGGGACGCCCAACACAGGGCTAGCCCGCCCCGCATGTCTGTGCCCCCCCCCCCCCTGCACAAATACAAAAGCATCGCACAGCGGCGATGCCTTTGTATTTGAGAAGTAACTCCCGGACAGCGCAGCTCCTGCGGCTGGCTGGGAGTCACTCGTCGCTCCCGCTGGCCGCAGCAACTGCGTGACCGTTCACGCAGCTGCCGCGGCCCGCCCCAACGGTCTGGACACGCCTGCGTTGGCCGGACCGCTCCCCCTAAATGGCGGCTAAACGCCGCCGTTCAGCCCCCTCCCGCCTAGCGACGGCCTCTGTCTTAGAGGCGATCGCTAGGCAATGGTGACTGCCATGCGCCGGCGCACACTGCGGCGCATGCGCAGTTCCAACCCGATCGCACGGCTACGAAGAAGTGCAGCGTGCGATCGGGTCGGAATGACCCCAATGTCAGCTCATCATTAGTAGTTCCTAACGCATGCCAGGCCGAAACTGTAGCTTGGACTGCCTTAGGAGAGAACCTAGAGGTTTAAAAAGAACTGGGGAACCACAGTAGATCAGGTAGGATGTATGGGAATACAAACGTTTTCTCAGCAAGAACCCAAGGTTTCGGGACTCATCAACAAACAGGTCTCTAGCTTGGCTCAATAAACAGGCAAATTGATACTTCTCCAAATCACTGAAGGCTACTCCACCTTTCAACTTAGGAATGGATAGAGTACTCCTCGCAATGTAAGGGTCCCCCCCCCCACCCCCCCTCCAAATGTAATTCGCCACAATCTTATAAAATTTATGCATAACAATTTAGGGATTAATCTAGGTGTAGTGCGGAATAATTAAAGCCACTTATGTAGCAAGACCATTTTAGCTGCTGCAACCCTACCCATCCAAGAAATTCCAAAGTACATCCAGTCCTTAGAGGTTGGGGCTGAAATGCCGGCAGGTGGGATGCCAGCAGTCAGAATACTGACCATGGCATCCTGCTGTTTAGAATCCTGAGGGTCGGGAAGCATTTACTCCTCACCACCTTACACCCTAACCCTCCCTTACTGCAGCCTAAACCCAACCTCCCCCTGCCCTCCCCCCCAGAACCTAACCCTAACCCTCCCTTACTGCAGCCTAAACCCAACCTCCCCCTGCCCTCCCCCCCAGAACCTAACCCTAACCCTCCCTTACTGCAGCCTAAACCCAACCTCCCCCTGCCCTCCCCCCCAGAACCTAACCCTCCCTTACTGCAGCCTAAACCCAACCTCCCCCTGCCCTCCCCCCCAGAACCTAACCCTAACCCTCCCTTACTGCAGCCTAAACCCAACCTCCCCCTGCCCCCCCCCCAGAACCTAACCCTAACCCTCCCTTACTGCAGCCTAAACCCAACCTCCCCCTGCCCTCCCCCCCAGAACCTAACCCTGACCCTCCCTTACTGCAGCCTAAACCCAACCTCCCCCTGCCCCCCCCCCAGAACCTAACCCTAACTCTCCCCAGTGATGCCTAAACCTAAACTCCCCTGCCTGCAGCCTAAACCTAACTACCCGCAGCCTAACCACTGGCGTATCTATAATGGGCGCAGTGTGTGGTGCACACGGGTCCCTGGATCCAGAGGGGGCCTACACCGCACACACTGCACCCATTTCTTTTATGCTTACCTCTCTGGTGTCCGTGTGTGGGCCCCCTCCTCTTCCGAATCCTGTAGCCAGTGCTAGAGACTCTGGCACAGTGCCAGAGTGTATAACACATCGCAAGTCTCTGGAAAAATGGCCACCGTGCCATTTTTTCGGAGACTTGCGCATGCGCTCTACACTCTGGCACTGTGCCAAAGTCTCTCTAGTGCTCAGATCGCTAACAGCGCTGCCGGCTACAGGAGAGGAGGGGGCCCACACACGGAGACTGCACACAGTCCCCTCCTCTCTTGATACGCCGCTGAGCCTAACCCTCCCTTGGGGTGCCTAAACCTAACCCCCTCATTCTGCAGCCTAACCTTCCACCCTTAGTGCTGAAACCTAAAACTTCCTGATGGTGCCTAACCCTAACCCCCCCTTCCCGCAGCCTGATCCTCAAACACATGCCACTGGGTAGGAGACAGGGGTGGTCAGGAGATGCTGGGCTTCAAAAAGGAGGGAAGCTGCAAGTGAAAGTAATTAAAGCAGATTATTAACAAGTGCCGCCAACAGCGCCCCCTACCCTGCAGCGCCATGAGCGGTTGCACTCTTCACACACACCTACGGACGTGCTTCAACAAACTCGACAGCTCCTGTGTGACTAGCTAATCCATCTCTGGTGTCCGTCATTTTGACGGGCTTTTAACAGTTAACACTGTGCATACAAACACATGACCTATCACATGACCAAACCAATAGAGAACAGCATTATGATCTGTCAAGAATATAAAAAGTGTGTACTGTGTATAAGCAACCAATATCAATTATTAATAACAATAACAGTTTACTCTTCACTTTGGATTTGTGGGGTGGGGGGGTGCACACTTGGCGATAAAGTAAATTACGTCGTTCATTTTGCCTTCCTGAGTGATGTTGTTTACCATATCGACCAGTGTGTATGCTGCCCAACGATGAGCAATGGCCAGCCCAGCGGGTTGTTAACGACCCCCGCTGTCAGCCGTGCATGCAGCTCAATTTGGACTGTCATCCAATAACGGCATGCAAGACCCGGCCACAACGTGATGTCACTGAGCGACAGTATCTGACTGGGGCCAGAAGGGCCCACCGGGGAAATACAGTGGTAGGGGCCTATGCTTAAGGATGTGGCTAGGCAATAGTGGAGGTGTGGCCAACCACCACAGAGGCCCACCTAACCGTAAGAGAGTGCATGGCCTGGGCCCATAGTCCTGTATAAGGTAACATGTATAAAGTATAATTAAAGTGCACTAGCATACAGCCTGGAACCTAATCCCTAAAGGAGGAGGTGGACCCACAAGCAGTGGGGCCCACCGGTGGTTTTCCCTGTTCCCCTGTGGGCCAGTCCGACCTTGCTGAGCGATATTGTTTGCCTATCGCTCAGTGTGTATGCACTGCCGACAACCGCCCCATCAGGAAAGGGAACACACTAGGCGACGTCGCTCATAGAGCACATCGCCTAGTGTGTACCCACCCCTACACTGATTTTTAGGTGTTCATTTGGATTACTCGCACAGACTGTTGAAATGTTGATTGAAAAGGTGTAACACACTGCTGAGCGTACATACATTCTTTATATAATCGCATAGACTGGCCTCCACTGGTTTGTGTCCCCATCATGACTGGCCTCCACTGGTTTGTGTTCCCAGCATGACTGGCCTCCACTGGTTTGTGTTCCCATCATGACTGGCCTCCACTGGTTTGTGTTCCCATCATGACTGGCCTCCACTGGTTTGTGTTCCCATCATGACTGGCCTCCACTGGTTTGTGTTCCCATCATGACTGGCCCTCACTGGTTTGTGTCCCCATCATGACTGGCCTCCACTGGTTTGTGTGCCCATCATGACTGGCCTCCACTGGTTTGTGTCCCCATCATGACTGGTCCTCACTGGTTTGTGTCCCCATCATGACTGGCCTCCACTGGTTTGTATCCCCATCATGACTGGCCTCCACTGGTTTGTGTCCCCATCATTTATTTTCTATTGTTTAATTTCTACTGGTATTTTCATCAGCGATGGAGAAATAAAAATAAAAAACACACTGCCATATAACTATTCAATGTAACTACTACAGCTCGGTGCCTCTGTGGGCAGTTTTTTGCTAAAAGTGATACAAATGTATGATACATGTCACAATGTCGCAGGATTAGTCCATAGAAGAGGAACTTAGGGCCTAATTCTGAGTTGATCGCAGCAGCAAATTTGTTAGCAGTTGGGCAAAGCCAT
The DNA here is from genome assembly GCF_028390025.1 of Pseudophryne corroboree. Taxonomy (NCBI): domain Eukaryota; kingdom Metazoa; phylum Chordata; class Amphibia; order Anura; family Myobatrachidae; genus Pseudophryne; species Pseudophryne corroboree. The sequence continues at coordinate 69,984,484 of NC_086451.1, forward strand.
GGTGGCCATTCCGAGTTGATCGCTAGCTGCATTCGTTCACTGTGCAGTGATGAGGCAAAAAAACCCAGCACTTCTGCGCATGCGTATGCGGCGCAATGTGCACGCGCGACGTACTATTACAACGATCTATGTAGTTTCACACAGGGTCTAGGGAAGCTTTTCAGGAAGTGGGCGTTTCTGGGTGTCAACTGACCGTTTTCAGGGAGTGTTCGGAAAAACGCAGGCGTGCCAGGAAAAACGCAGGCATGGCTGGGCGAACGCAGGGCGTGTTTGTGATGTCAAAACAGGAACTGAACAGTCTGAAGTGATCGCAAGCGCTGAGTAGGTTTTGAGCTACTCAGAAACTGCACAAAATAACTTTGTAGCCGCTCTGCGATCCTTTCGTTCGCACTTCTGCTAAGCTAAAATACACTCCCAGTGGGCGGCGGCATAGCGTTTGCACGGCTGCTAAAAACTGCTAGCGAGCCATCAACTCGGAATGACCCCCAATGTGCACTGCAGGGGGGGGGGGCAGATATAACATGTGCAGAGGGAGTTAGATTTGGGTGGGGTGTATTCAAACTGAAATCTAAATTGCAGTGTATAAATAAAGCAGCCAGTATTTACTCTGCACAGAAACAATATAACCCACCCAAATCTAACTCTCTCTGCACATGTTATATCTGCCACACCTGCAGTGCACATGGGCCCTCATTCCGAGTTGATCGCTCGTTAGCTGCTTTTAGCAGCAGTGCAAACGCTAGGCCGCCGCCCTCTGGGAGTGTATCTTAGCTTAGCAGAAGTGCAACCGAAAGGATCGCAGAGCGACTACCAAAAATAATTGTGCAGTTTCAGAGTAGCTGCAGACCTACTCCTTCCTTGCGATCACTTCAGACTGTTTAGTTCCTGTTTTGACGTCACCAGTTACCACCCAGAAACACCCACTTCCTGTCAATCACTCAACGATCAGCAGTGCGACTGAAAAGCGTTGCCAGACCTTGTGTAAAACTACATCGGCTTTTGTAAAAGTACGTCGCGCGTGCACAGTGCGCACTATACGCATGCGCATAAGTGCCGATTTTTAGCCTGATCGCTGCGCTGCGAACGACGGCAGCTAGCGATCAACTCGGAATGACCCCCATGGTTTTGCCCAATTGCTAACAAACTTGCTGCTGTGATCAACTCAGAATTATCCCCTTGACTCCATGAGGGCTTTATGTGTATACTTGCAGCCATATGTGAGCGCACACTAGTATCTTAGAATGAAGTAGCATGAAGTATATCATAACTGACACTTATTGAACAATGGCCCTCATTCAGATCTCATCGCTGTGCTGCAAATTACACTGTCCTGCGATCACATAGTCGCCGACCAGGGGAAGGGAAAATTTGTCCCGTGCAAGTGTGCGATTGCATGTGTACGCTGTGCGAAAATTCCCCTCAGTCAGTGGACAGCTGCAAATCCGTTCTCATCACACTCACCATTGAATGATTTTTCTCTGACGTCCTAAGTGGATGCTGGGGACTCCGTCAGGACCATGGGGAATAGCGGCTCCGCAGGAGACAGGGCACAAAAGTAAAAGCTTTAGGATCAGGTGGTGTGCACTGGCTCCTCCCCCTATGACCCTCCTCCAAGCCTCAGTTAGATTTTTGTGCCCGGCCGAGAAGGGTGCAATCTAGGTGGCTCTCCTAAAGAGCTGCTTAGAGTAAAAGTTTTGTTAGGTTTCTTATTTTCAGTGAGTCCTGCTGGCAACAGGCTCACTGCTACGAGGGACTTAGGGGAGAAGAAGTGAACTCACCTGCGTGCAGGATGGATTGGCTTCTTAGGCTACTGGACACCATTCACTGGCGTGCGCAGCACATTTTATTAGGGGGTGCACCGTCGGAGGGGTGTGTCTAGCACCGCCTTTTGACCGTGTCTAGCACCATCTATTGATGGTCAACGCATATAAAATATCCACCTTTGTACCAAGCCTAATAAAGCAGATACATTGTCAGATATTGTGGTGTGCACCAAACAAACACCCCTGATGGCACTCACTGCAATTGCACTGCTCCCCCTCAGCCTATTCTGCCACCCCTCTCTTTCCTCTGCAAGCTGCAGCAGCTTACTTACAAGTCAGCCACTCACTGTCACTGACAGTCGCAGACTAGTACTGCTGCTGCTGGAAAAAACGAGTGACGTGTCAATGCTGCTGCCGACCGCCTGCCAGTATTGAATTTGTCTTCCTAAGAGGAATGCTGGCTGCATGCTGCTCCTCATCAGTGGCTGGCGTTGGCATAACATAGAAGGAGAGAGGTGGGCATGTGGCGGGTGGGCATGCGAGCAGCATGACATAATCACGTCACATAACGCTGTTTTTGTACATGGAGGTGGAGATGGGAATTTGAAAGCCGGTGTCAGTGGCACCCTTGATTAACCCAGGCGTCCAGTCAGTAATGCAGTCCTGACAGGGTGCAGCACAGAGGGGACAGTAATCAGCCTGCTCTGCGATCGCTGCATCAGGCATGTGAGATAGGGGTGCCAGACATTAGGGGGTGCCTGTGCGCACCAGGCACCCCCCCTGCGCACACCTATGACACCATTAGCTCCAGAGGGAGTCGGAACACAGGTCTCACCCTGGGGTTCGTCCCGGAGCCGCGCCGCCGACCCCTTTGCAGATGCCGAAAAGTGAAGAGGTCCAGAAACCGGCGGCAGAAGACTTTTCAGTCTTCATAAGGTAGCGCACAGCACTGCAGCTGTGCGCCATTGTTGTCAGCACACTTCATAGCAGCGGTCACTGAGGGTGCAGGGCGCTGGGGGGGCGCCCTGGGCAGCAATGATAGTACCTTATTCTGGCTAAAAATACATCACATATAGCCTCTGGGGGCTATATGGATGTATTTAACCCCTGCCAGGTCTCAGAAAAACGGGAGAAGAAGCCCGCCGAAAAGGGGGCGGGGCCTATTCTCCTCCGCACACAGCGCCATTTTCCCTCACAGAAATGCTGGTGGGAAGGCTCCCATGCTCTCCCCTGCACTGCACTACAGAAACAGGGTTAAAACAGAGAGGGGGGGCACTGATTTGGCGATATGACTATATATATATTAAAATGCTATAAGGGAAAAACACTTATATAAAGGTTGTCCCTGTATAATTATAGCGTTTTTGGTGTGTGCTGGCAAACTCTCCCTCTGTCTCCCCAAAGGGCTAGTGGGGTCCTGTCCTCTATCAGAGCATTCCCTGTGTGTGTGCTGTGTGTCGGTACGTGTGTGTCGACATGTATGAGGACGATGTTGGTGAGGAGGCGGAGCAATTGCCTGTAATGGTGATGTCACTCTCTAGGGAGTCGACACCGGAATGGATGGCTTATTCAAGGAATTACGTGATAATGTCAACAGAGACGGCCGGCAAACAAAAAGTACCTGTCCAGACGTCTCAAACACTGTCAGGGGCTTTAAAAAGCCCATTTACCTCAGTCGGTCGACAGACACAGACACGGACACTGATTTCAGTGTCGACGGTGAAGAAACAAACGTATTTTCCTTTAGGGCCACACGTTACTTGTTAAGGGCAATGAAGGAGGTGTTACATATTTCTGATACTACAAGTACCACAAAAAAGGGTATTATGTGGGGTGTGAAAAAACTACCTGTAGTTTTTCCTGAATCAGATAAATTAAATGAAGTGTGTGATGATGCGTGGGTTTCCCCCGATAGAAAATTATTGGCGGTATACCCTTTCCCGCCAGAAATTAGGGCGCGTTGGGAAACACCCCTTAGGGTGGATAAGGCGCTCACACGCTTATCAAAACAAGTGGCGGTACCGTCTCCAGATAGGGCCGTCCTCAAGGAGCCAGCTGATAGGAGGCTGGAAAATATCCTAAGAAGTATATACACACATACTGGTGTTATACTGCGACCAGCGATCGCCTCAGCCTGGATGTGCAGAGCTGGGATGGCTTGGTCGGATTCCCTGACTAAAAATATTGATACCCTTGACAGGGACAGTATTTTATTGACTATAGAGCATTTAAAGGATGCATTTCTATATATGCGAGATGCACAGAGGGATATTTGCACTCTGGCATCAAGAGTAAGTGCGATGTCCATATCTGCCAAAAGATGTTTATGGACACGACAGTGGTCAGGTGATGCAGATTCCAAACGGCACAAAGATGTATTGCCGTATAAAGGGGAGGAGTTATTTGGGGTCGGTCCATCGGACCTGGTGGCCACGGCAACTGCTGGAAAATCCACCGTTTTTACCCTAAGTCACATCTATGCAGAAAAAGACACCGTCTTTTCAGCCTCAGTCCTTTCGTCCCCATAAGAGTCATATCTGCCCAGGGATAGAGGAAAGGGAAGAAGACTGCAGCAGGCAGCCCATTCCCAGGAACAGAAGCCTTCCACCGCTTCTGCCAAGTTCTCAGCATGACGCTGGGGCCGTACAGGACCCCTGGATCCTACAAGTAGTATCCCAGGGGTACAGATTGGAAAGTCGAGACGTTTCCCCCTCGCAGGTTCCTGAAGTCTGCTTTACCAACGTCTCCCTCCGACAGGGAGGCAGTATTGGAAATAATTCACAAGCTGTATTCCCAGCAGGTGATAATCAAAGTATCCCTCCTACAACAAGGAAAGGGGTATTATTCCACACTATATTGTGGTACTGAAACCAGAAGGCTCGGTGAGACCTATTCTAAATCTGAAATATTTGAACACTTACAAAGGTTCAAATCAAGATGGAGTCACTCAGAGCAGTGATAGCGAACCAGGAAGAAGGGGACTATATGGTGTCCCGGGACATCAGGGATGCTTACCTCCATGTCCCAATTTGCCCTTCTCACCAAGGGTATCTCAGGTTCGTGGTACAGAACTGTCACTATCAGTTTCAGACGCTGCCGTTTGGATTGTCCACGGCACCCCGGGTCTTTACCAAGGTAATGGCCGAAATGATGATTCTTCTTCAAAGAAAATGGACGACCTCCTGATAAGAGCAAGGTCCAGAGAACAGTTGGAGGTCGGAGTAGCACTATCTCATGTAGTTCTACGACAGCACGGGTGGATTCTAAATATTCCAAAACCGCAGTTGTTTCCGACGACACGTCTGCTGTTCCTAGGGATGATTCTGGACACAGTCCAGAAAAAGGTGTTTCTCCCGGAGGAGAAAGCCTGGGAGTTATCCGAGCTAGTCAGGAACCTCCTAAAACCAGGAAAAGTGTCAGTGCATCATTGCACAAGAGTCCTGGGAAAAATGGTGGCTTATTACGAAGCGATTCCATTCGGCAGATTCCACGCAAGAACTTTTCAGTGGGATCTGCTGGACAAATGGTCCGGATCGCATCTTCAGATGCATCAGCGGATAACCCTATCTCCAAGGACAAGGGTGTCTCTCCTGTGGTGGTTACAGAGTGCTCATCTTCTAGAGGGCCGCTGATTCGGCATTCAGGATTGGATGCTGGTGACCACGGAGGCCAGCCTGAGAGGCTGGGGAGCAGTCACACAGGGAAAAAATTTCCAGGGAGTGTGATCAAGTCTGGAGACTTTACTCCACATAAATATACTGGAGCTAAGGGCAATTTATAATGCTCTAAGCTTAGCAAGACCTCTGCTTCAAGGTCAGCCGGTATTGATCCAGTGGGACAACATCACGGCAGTCGCCCACGTAAACAGGGCGGCACAAGAAGCAGGAGGGCAATGGCAAAAACTGCAAGGATTTTTCGCTGGGCGGAAAATCATGTGATAGCACTGTCAGCAGTGTTCATTCCGGGAGTGGACAACTGGGAAGCAGACTTCCTCAGCAGGCACGACCTCCACCCGGGAGAGTGGGGACTTCATCGGGAAGTCTTCCACATGATTGTGAACCGTTGGGAAAGACCAAAGGTGGACATGATGGCGTCCCGCCTGAACAAAAAACTGGACAGGTATTGCGCCAGGTCAAGAGACCCTCAGGCAATAGCTGTGGACGTTCTGGTAACACCGTGGGTGTACCAGTCGGTGTATGTGTTCCCTCCTCTGCTTCTCATACCTAAGGTACTGAGAATTATAAGACGTAGAGGAGTAAGAACTATACTCGTGGCTCCGGATTGGCCAAGAAGGACTTGGTACCCGGAACTTCAAGAGATGCTCACAGAGGACTCATGGCCTCTGCCGCTAAGAAGGGACTTGCTTCAGCAAGTACCATGTCTGTTCCAAGACTTACCGCGGCTGCGTTTGACGGCATGGCGGTTGAACGCCGGATCCTAAGGGAAAAAGGCATTCCGGAAGAGGTCATTCCTACCCTGGTCAAAGCCAGGAAGGAGGTGACCGCACAACGTTATCACCACATGTGGCGAAAATATGTTGCGTGGTGTGAGGCCAGGAAGGCCCCATGAAGAAATTTCAACTCGGTCGATTCCTGCATTTCCTGCAAACAGGAGTGTCTATGGGCCTCAAATTGGGGTCCATTAAGGTTCAAATTTCGGCCCTGTCGATTTTCTTCCAGAAAGAATTGGCTTCAGTTCCTGAAGTACAGAAGTTTGTCAAGGGAGTACTGCATATACAACCCCCTTTTGTGCCTCCAGTGGCACTGTGGGATCTCAACGTAGTTCTGGGATTCCTCAAATCACATTGGTTTAAACCGTTCAAATCTGTGGATTTGAAATATCTCACATGGAAAGTGACCATGATATTGGCCCTGGCCTCGGCCAGGCGAGTGTCAGAATTGGCGGCTTTGTCTCACAAAAGCCCATATCTGATTGTCCATTCGGACAGGGCAGAGCTGCGGACTCGTCCCCAGTTTCTCCCTAAGGTGGTGTCAGCGTTTCACCTGAACCAGCTTATTGTGGTACCTGCGGCTACTAGGGACTTGGAGGACTCCAAGTTGCTAGATGTTGTCAGGGCCCTGAAAATATAGGTTTCCAGGACGGCTGGAGTCAGGAAAACTGACTTGCTGTTATCCTGTAGGCACCCAACAAACTGGGTGCTCTTGCTTCTAAGCAGACGATTGCTAGTTGGATGTGTAGTACAATTCAGCTTGCACATTCTGTGGCAGGCCTGCCACAGCCAAAATATGTAAATGCCCATTCCACAAGGAAGGTGGGCTCATCTTGGGCGGCTGCCCGAGGGGTCTCGGCTTTACAACTTTGCCGAGCTGCTACTTGGTCAGGGGCACACCCTGGCTGAGGAGGACCTGGAGTTCTCTCACTCGGTGCTGCAGAGTCATCCGCACTCTCCCGCCCGTTTGGGAGCTTTGGTATAATCCCCATGGTCCTGACGGAGTCCCCAGCATCCACTTAGGACGTCAGAGAAAATAAGAATTTACTTACCGATAATTCTATTTCTCGTAGTCCGTAGTGGATGCTGGGCGCCCATCCCAAGTGCGGATTGTCTGCAATACTTGTACATAGTTATTGTTACAAAAATCGGGTTATTATTGTTGTGAGCCATCTTTTCAGAGGCTCCGCTGTTATCATGCTGTTAACTGGGTTCAGATCACAGGTTGTACAGTGTGATTGGTGTGGCTGGTATGAGTCTTACCCGGGATTCAAAATCCTTCCTTATTGTGTACGCTCGTCCGGGCACAGTATCCTAACTGAGGCTTGGAGGAGGGTCATAGGGGGAGGAGCCAGTGCACACCACCTGATCCTAAAGCTTTTACTTTTGTGCCCTGTCTCCTGCGGAGCCGCTATTCCCCATGGTCCTGACGGAGTCCCCAGCATCCACTACGGACTACGAGAAATAGAATTATCGGTAAGTAAATTCTTATTTTCTATACTGTGTAGTGTGTGCAGTGTTTGCGTAGCTCAGGACTTACTCCTACAGTGCGATCCAAACAGGCTGATCGGGGGCCGGAGCTGACATCACACACCTGCCTAGAAAATGCTTGGGCACGCCTGCGTTTTTCCGAACACGCCCTGAAAACGGCCAGTTACCACCCACAAACGTCCTCTGTCTGTCAATTACCTTGCAAACAGCCCTGTGATCTAAATTTTCTCACCATCCTGTCGCTGTTTAGTGACGCACAAGCGCATTGTGGTGCATACACACGCGCAGTAGTTCAAAAATTGCCCTCTGTGCAAAAACACACTGCAGCGATCAGATCTGAATTGGGCCCAATATCTCTCATAGAAATACATTTTTGTGTTCTAGTGCCATTTCCAATAGAAGTAGGCCAATGGTTCCCAAACTTTTTGAAATCACGGCGCCCTAGAGTATCAGCTTTTGTTTCTTGGCACCGCTAGGCCAAAAGTGTCTTATTGCAATATTTAGAAAGAAATATTAAATTCAATATTAGTTGTGCTTATATGTCATCCTTAGGTTCAATTATGTGGTGAGGGAAAGATCTGCTTCTATTTCTCCTCATAGTTTATGACTTGCAGCCACCAGCACTGGTTTTGTTTATTACATTGACCATAAGTTATTTGAATTGGTCCTGGACCACCAATCCAAGGCTCCCCTGCAAGTGTCCTGAGACACCCCAGGGTGCCACGGCACACAGTTTGAGAGCCACTGGAGTAGGCAATTCAATTAAATATATTGTGGTAATGTAACTCACAATCTGCCTGTGGTAATAATCTAAGGAAGTTATAATTACATTATCAATACATTTACAAAGTTTAATGTTATATAAGACCTACCCTGTCTTATCTATATAGAAATTACTCCTAATAGTACATACATCTATTTAGTCTAAAACCCCATACGCGCACGCAGGGGGGGTTTCTGAGTACCTGGAAACCCCCCCTTTGCGCCGATGTATTGGCTCAGATGACCAATGTAACTGGCCTATGCTGCATGCTTAGAACCCTCCACCCTCGCCAGGCCGATCGATGCTGCTGCCGCGCTGATGTTTTTAGATGCAGCCACAGCGCTGCCATCGGGTCTACAGACAGGGATCGTGGCAGGGGTTGTCACAGAGGTACCGCGTTCAGGGAAGCTGCTGTACCGCATACAGTAGCTCCTTGGCTACAGCGCAGCGACGGACAAAAGGTGAGGAGGGAGGTGCGGTGGCGTACACGGTGGGTTGAACCTGGTCTCTGTCTCTCACTGGGCGCAGGTCAACCGCTGCCGTTATTGAAGTTGTCGGCAGCCTGGTGTGGCATCAACCTTTTTGTTAAGGTGCCACAGATGGCTGTGGCAGAGAGCGGGGGAAGGGCGCACCAGCATTGGGGAAGGGTGGTTTAAGCTGAGAGAGGAGGCAGGGGGGCTGCACCCGTGAGTGGGGAAGGAAGGTCTGTCTATGAAGTGGAGGGAGGCATCTACGAGCAGAGTCCGACATCGGGGGTGGAGGGAGGCATCCACGAGTGGGGTAGGGGGGTTCGCCACGAGTGGGAGAGGGGTGCAGCAGTGAGTTGGGGAGGAGCAGCAGCCCACCACTGCCGATCGGATCATTGTTTGACAAAGTAGCAGCACAGTGATTACACCTCTGAGCTCCTCAGCTGTACCTGTCCTGTGGCCAGCCAATTAGGTAGCACCATGTGTCTGAGCAAGCTAGTGTAATGAATTTATCACAACAGGAAGTCTACACTCTGTACATGAAACAGTAAGTAACCACTAATAAGACATGGTGTAGAATATTAGAAAATAAGGTGGGTACACAGTGCAAAATAGGGGGCACAAGTTGGTTGTACATAGTGTAGAATAGGTGGAGATAACCCAAACCTCACCCTGGCCATAGCCTCTAGTCCCTGGTACCCTATACATGGTGCCCTACCCGAAACCACTAGACTAACCCCAATGCCCTAGTCCTTGAACCAAACCGCTAAACCAACCCAATGAAGCAACCCTGATGCCCTGTCCCCAATGCCTTAGCCCCTAAACCAAACACTTAATCTGGCCCAGGCCACTGTACCAAGCCTAATACCCTACCCCTAATGCCCTCACCCAAACCCCTACTAGCTCTAATACCCAAAACACTAGCCTAGACCCCTAAACTGTCCCTAATACCCTAACCTAAACCACTAAACCAACCCTAATAGCCTAACCCAGAAGAAAATCAATGTGTAAGTTCGATACGGCAGTGGCACTCACGGGACTTGAAAATCTACGTTTCGGTAATTTAACACCGTCTTCAGGGTCCTGAAGACGGTATTAAATTACTGAAACTTAGATTATTTCACCTGTGACCGCTGTATCCTGAGTCTTTATTTCTGATTTTCAAGTCCCGTGAGTGCCACTGCCTTATCAAACTGTCTATCAGGTTCACTGACCTGTTTGGAGGCACCTGGGCACTGTCTGCTTTAGGAGGGAGTGCCGGCACCTTATTTATATATATATATATATATATACATACACACGGGGGAAACCCCCCATGAAATTCTGCGTTTCCCCCTGAACCCCTAACCGGTATATATGATTATTGGGGAGATTACTGTATATTTATGGCTACTCAGTACTAACTGAGCCTTGGTGAATGAAATAAATGAAAGTCCTTATAACCTGTACCCACAGCCCATAAATACAAAAATATTCTTTTTGGGTAATAGTCATTATGAGGTAAGTGACACCAATACAGCTATATCTGGCTTAACTTTATTGCATATACAATCAATGAGGAATATTATCCCCTCCATGAGGCAATTGTGGGTTTGGACTTCGCACGTCTCAACAATTTTTGGATAGGAGCATGACAAGACAGCTAACATACTATAACATATGTGAATTAGGCACTAAAAAACAAGTCGATTTATAATTATTCCATATTCAATAGGCATACTAGGCAACGCATAATAAGACACCATTTGGATGATAACATGTGGGCACCAATTTTAAACTTTATTACACAATCTTTATTTTTAATTTTCACTTTCATGTATGTTAAGTCTTTTGCACTGTAATATTCACAAAGACATAAATAAATATCACAATATTTTATTGAGCAATAAAGTAAAAGCGAAGTCTTAATTATTCCGGGAAAATGAAAGGCGCAGGGAGCAATAGACTCTACATGTATGACCATAATTATAGGGGCGACCTTTATTACATGAATGCTACATTTATTCTATATTTCTCTAACGTCCTAAGTGGATGCTGGGGACTCCGTAAGGACCATGGGGAAAGCGGCTCCGCAGGAGACTGGGCACATCTAAAGAAAGCTTTAGGACTATGTGGTGTGCACTGGCTCCTCCCCCTATGACCCTCCTCCAAGCCTCTGTTAGATCTCTGTGCCCGAACGAGAAGGGTGCACACTAGGGGCTCTCCTGAGCTTCTTAGTGAAAGTTTTAGTTTAGGTTTTTTATTTTCAGTGAGACCTGCTGGCAACAGGCTCACTGCATCGAGGGACTAAGGGGAGAAGAAGCGAACTCACCTGCGTGCAGAGTGGATTGGGCTTCTTAGGCTACTGGACATTAGCTCCAGAGGGACGATCACAGGCCCAGCCTGGATGGGTCCCAGAGCCGCGCCGCCGGCCCCCTTACAGAGCCAGAAGGCAGAAGAGGTCCGGAAAATCGGCGGCAGAAGACGTCCTGTCTTCAACAAGGTAGCGCACAGCACTGCAGCTGTGCACCATTGCTCTCAGCACACTTCACACTCCGGTCACTGAGGGTGCAGGGCGCTGGGGGGGAGCGCCCTGAGACGCAATAATAAACACCTTGGATGGCAAAAGAATGCATCACATATAGCTCCTGGGCTATATGGATGCATTTAACCCCTGCCAAAATACATAGAAAAACGGGAGATAAGGCCGCCGATAAGGGGGCGGAGCCTATCTCCTCAGCACACTGGCGCCATTTTCCCTCACAGCTCCGTTGGAGGGAAGCTCCCTGTCTCTCCCCTGCAGTCACTACACTACAGAAAGGGTTAAAAAAGAGAGGGGGGGCACTAATTACGCGCAGTATTAAATAAAACAGCAGCTATAAGGGGAAAAACACTTATATAAGGTTATCCCTGTATATATATAGCGCTCTGGTGTGTGCTGGCAAACTCTCCCTCTGTCTCCCCAAAGGGCTAGTGGGGTCCTGTCCTCTATCAGAGCATTCCCTGTGTGTGTGCTGTATGTCGGTACATTTGTGTCGACATGTATGAGGAGAAAAATGATGTGGAGACGGAGCAGATTGCCTGTAATAGTGATGTCACCCCCTAGGGGGTCGACACCTGAGTGGATGAACTGTTGGAAGGAATTACATGACAGTGTCAGCTCTGTATAAAAGACAGTGGTTGACATGAGACAGCCGGCTACTCAGCTTGGGCCTGTCCAGACGTCTCATAGGCCGTCAGGGGCTCTAAAGCGCCCGTTACCTCAGATGGCAGTTATAGACGCCGACACGGATACTGACTCCAGTGTCGACGGTGAAGAGACAAATGTGACTTCCAGTAGGGCCACACGTTACATGATTGAGGCAATGAAAAATGTTTTACACATTTCTGATAATACGAGTACCACCAAAAAGGGGTATTATGTTCGGTGAGGAAAAACTACCTGTAGTTTTCCTGAATCTGAGAAATTAAATGAGGTGTGTGATGATGCGTGGTTTTCCCCCGATAACAACTGATAATTTCTAAAATGTTATTGGCATTATATCCTTTCCCGCCAGAGGTTAGGGTGCGTTGGGAAACACCCCCTAGGGGGGATAAAGCGCTCACACGCTTGTAAGGGCTCTACCCTCTCCTGAGATGGCCGCCCTTAAGGATCCTGCTGATAGAAAGCAGGAGGGTATCCTAAAATGTATTTACACACATACTGGTGTTATACTGCGACCAGCAATCGCCTCAGCCTGGATGTGCAGTGCTGGGTTGGCGTGGTCAGATTCCCTGACTGAAAATATTGATACCCTAGATAGGGACAGTATATTATTGCCTATAGAGCATTTAAAAGATGCATTTCTATATATGCGTGATGCACAGCGGAATATTTGCCGACTGGCATCAAGTCTAAGTGCGTTGTTCATTTCTACCAGTAGAGGGTTATGGACACGTCAGTGGTCAGGTGATGCGTATTCCAAACGGCATTTGGAAGTATTGCCTTATTAAAGGGAGGAGTTATTTGGGGTCGGTCTTTCAGACCTGGTGGCCACGGCAACAGCTGGGAAATCCACGTTTGTACCTCAGGTCGCCTCTCAACATGAGAAGACGCCGTATTATCAGGCGCAGTCTTTTCGTGGACAAGCGGGCAAAAGATTCCTCATTTCTGCCCCGTGACAGAGGGAGAGGAAAAAGGCTGCAGAAATTCCCAGGAACAGAAACCCTCTCCCGCCTCTGCCAAGCCCTCAGTATGACGCTGGGGCCTTACAAGCAGAATCAGGCACGGTGGGGGGCCCGTCTCAATGAATTTCAGCGCGCAGTGGGCTCACTCGCAAGTAGACCCCTGGATCCTTCAGGTGATATCTCAGGGGTACAAATTAGAATTCGAGACGTCTCCCCCTCGCCGTTTCCTAAAGTCGGCTTTACCAATGTCTCCTTCTGACATGGAGACTGTTTTGGAAGCCATTCACAAGCTGTATTCCCAGCAGGTGATAACAAGGTACCCCTCCTGCAACAGGGAACGGGGTATTATTCCACACTGTTGTGGTACCGAAGCCGGACGGCTCGGTGAGACCGATTCTAAATCTAAAATCTTTGAACACTTACATACAGAGGTTCAAATTCAAGATTGAGTCACTCAGAGCAGTGATTGCGAACCTGGAAGAAGGGGACTACATGATGTCTCGGGACATCAAGGATGCTTACCTTCATGTCAAAATTTACCCTTCTCATCAAGGGTACCTCAGGTTTATGGTACAGAACTGTCACTATCAGTTCAGACGCTGCCGTATGGATGGTCCACGGCACCCCGGGTCTTTACCAAGGTAATGGCCGAAATGATGATATTCCTTCGAAGGAAGGCAATTTTAGTTATCCTTTACTTGGACGATTCCCTGATAAGGGTAAGATCCAGGGAACAGTTGGAGGTCGGTGTAGCACTATTTCAGGTAGTGTTGCGGCAGCACGATTGGATTCTCAATATTCCAAAATCGCAGCTGGTTCCGACGACTTGTCTTCTGTTCCTAGGGATGATCCTGGACACAGTCCAGAAAAAGGCTTTTCTCCCGGAGGAGAAAGCCAGGGAGTTATCCGAGCTAGTCAGGAACCTCCTAAAACCGAGCCAAGTCTCAGTGCATCAATGCACAAGGGTTCTGGGTAAAATGGTGGCTTCCTACGAAGCAATCCCATTCGGCAGATTCCACGCAAGAACTTTCCAGTGGGACCTGCTGGACAAATGGTCCGGGTCGCATCTTCAGATGCATCAGCGGATAACCCTGTCACCAAGGACAAGGGTGTCCCTCCTGTGGTGGTTGCAGAGTGCTCATCTTCTAGAGGGCCGCAGATTCGGCATTCAGGACTGGGTCCTGGTGACCACGGATGCCAGCCTGCGAGGCTGGGGAGCAGTCACACAGGGAAGGAATATCCAAGGCTTATGGTCAAGTCTGGAGACATCACTTCACATAAATATCCTGAAGCTAAGGGCCATTTACAATGCTCTAAGCTTAGCAAGACCTCTGCTTCAAGGTCAGCCGGTGTTGATCCAGTCGGACAACATCACGGCAGTCACCCACGTAAACAGACAGGGTGGCACAAGAAGCAGGAGGGCAATGGCAGAAGCTGCAAGGATTCTTCGCTGGGCGGAAAATCATGTGATAGCACTGTCAGCAGTATTCATTCCGGGAGTGGACAACTGGGAAGCAGACTGCCTCAGCACGACCTCCACCCGGGAGAGTGGGGACTTCACCCAGAAGTCTTCCACATGATTATAAACCGTTGGGAAAAACTCGACAGGTATTGCGCCAGGTCAAGGGACCCTCAGGCAATAGCTGTAGACGTTCTGGTAACACCGTGGGTGTACCAGTCAGTGTATGTGTTCCCTCCTCTGCCTCTCATACCCAAGGTACTGAGATTGATAAGATGGAGAGGAGTAAGCACTATATTCGTGGCTCCGGATTGGCCAAGAAGGACTTGGTAACCGGAACTTCAAGAGATGCTCACGGAGGATCCGTGGCCTCTACCTCTAAGAAGGGACCTGCTCCAGCAAGGACCCTGTCTGTTCCAAGACTTACCGCGGCTGCGTTTGACGGCATGGCGGTTGAACGCCGGATCCGGAAAAGGCATTCCGGATGAAGTCATCCCTATCCTGATCAAAGCCAGGAAGGATGTAACCGCAAAACATTATCACCGCATTTGGCGAAAATATGTTGCGTGGTGCGAGGCCAGTAAGGCCCGACGGAGGAAATTCAACTGAGTCGTTTCCTACATTTCCTGCAAACAGGAGTGTCTATGGGCCTGAAATTGGGGTCCATTAAGGTTCAAATTTCGGCCCTGTCAATTTTCTTCCAAAAAGAACTAGCTTCAGTTCCTGAAGTTCAGACGTTTGTAAAAGGGGTACTGCATATACAGCCTCCTTTTGTGCCTTCAGTGGCACTTTGGGATCTCAATGTAGTTTTTGGGTTCCAAAAGTCACATGGGTTTGAACCACTTAAATCTGTGGAGTTAAAATATCTCACATGGAATGTGGTCATGCTGTTGGCCCTGGCCTGGGCCAGGCGCGTGTCAGAATTGGCGGCTTTATCCTGTAAAAGCCCTTATCTGATTTTCCATTCGGACAGGGCGGAATTGAGGACTCGTCCTCAGTTTCTCCCTAAGGTGGTTTCAGCGTTTCACCTGAACCAACCTATTGTGGTGCCTGCGGCTACTAGGGACTTGGAGGACTCCAAGTTGCTAGACGCTGTCAGGGCCCTGAAAATATATGTTTCCAGGACGGCTGGAGTCAGGAAAACTGACTCGCTGTTTATCCTGTATGCACCCAACAAGCTGGGTGCTCCTGCTTCTAAGCAGACTATTGCTCGTTGGATTTGTAGTACAATTCAGCTTGCACTTTCGGTGGCAGGCCTGCCACAGCTAAAAATCTGTAAATGCCCACTCCACAAGGAAGGTGGGCTCATCTTGGGCGGCTGCCCGAGGGGTCTCGGCTCTACAACTTTGCCGAGCAGCTACTTGGTCAGGAGCAAATACGTTTGTAAAATTCTACAAAATTGATACCCTGGCTGAGGAGGACCTGGAGTTCTCTCATTTGGTGCTGCAGAGTCATCCGCACTCTCCCGCCCGTTTGGGAGCTTTGGTATAATCCCCATGGTCCTTACGGAGTCCCCAGCATCCACTTAGGACGTTAGAGAAAATAAGAATTTACTTACCGATAATTCTATTTCTCGTAGTCCGTAGTGGATGCTGGGCGCCCATCCCAAGTGCGGATTGTCTGCAATACTGGTACATAGTTATTGTTACCAAAAAATCGGGTTATTGCTGTAGTGAGCCATCTTTTCTAGAGGCTCCTCTGTTATCATGCTGTTAACTGGGTTCAGATCACAAGTTATACGGTGTGATTGGTGTGGCTGGTATGAGTCTTACCCGGGATTCAAAATCCTTCCTTATTGTGTACGCTCGTCCGGGCACAGTATCCTAACTGAGGCTTGGAGGAGGGTCATAGGGGGAGGAGCCAGTGCACACCACATAGTCCTAAAGCTTTCTTTAGATGTGCCCAGTCTCCTGCGGAGCCGCTTTCCCCATGGTCCTTACGGAGTCCCCAGCATCCACTACGGACTACGAGAAATAGAATTATCGGTAAGTAAATTCTTATTATAAACATTATATACAACAGTTATAGAGATGCCCAATACACATATAAGCTAACAATACCACTATGACAATGATAGTTGTGTGCAGGCTGCAGCCCTGGTCACGGACAAGTAGTGTCTGTGATGTCACAATGCAGCCCTGGTCAGGGAAAAGTAGTGTCCGTGATGTCACAATGCAGCCCTGGTCAGGGACTAGAGTCTATGATGTCACAATTGTGTCATAACCTCATATCCACTTGGATGTTACTCAGACAGAGCAGTTGCTTTGCTGACATCAGTGGAGGAGGTTCATCACTGCTGTTAAGCTAATAGTTTAGTTAAGTTTATAGTTTAGTTGTTTTCATTATTTTAGTAATAAGTTTTAATATTAGTAATAAGTATTATATAAGTGTTAAGACAGGGGCCTAGCCCCTGTACAGTGACCGGAGATGTCCGGATTTTCATTGAAGAAGCTGATCTCCACCATTTGCTTCAAACCGTTGGCGAACTGGATCACCTCCAAAGTGGCCTTTCACCCTCCAGAGCCAACGTACACGCTGCAGGAGACGGAGGCCTCACAGGCCCATGACCTACCTCCTGTATGCAAACTACACCTGTCAGAGAGTGCTAACTGGCCATACTCCCAGCAGATACTGGATGAGATGGAGACTTTCTACTGTACCACCAAGCATGGTAACAGACTGAGCTGCATGTACATCCGCTGCGCCCCTGGGAGCCGGTACACCATACTTTACTCCCATGCCAATGCTTGTGACCTAGGCGAGATGTGCAGCAGCTACTATGACCTCGGCTCAAAGATCGGATGCAATATTTTCTCATATGATTACTCAGGCTACGGGGCGAGCAGCGGCAAGCCGAGCGAGGAGAACTTATACGCTGACATCGAGGCAGCCTGGCACGCCCTGAGGACCCGGTATGTTTGGTTGTCCTGGGTCACATATATGTTTATTTACTACATAGGGGAGTGTATATGCTGTGTATTGTGCTCCTGTTAGTCTGTATACTCCACTCATCACATGAACTGATTAGATAAAGGTAACTGATATATTGGGGTTTGCCTATATAGAGACAGTGGGTTTTGTCCAGCCCTAAAATAAAAGGTAAATACAGTCACACCAGGAGCACAATTTGCAGTAACACAATGTGTACAAGCACTGGAAATATACCACAATATGTGCTTTGCTAGACTATTGTAATAAGATGTGTAGGTTACTTAGGGTCTGACACCGGTTTAGGGTCTCAGACAAATATACAATATTGTTTTCCTCATTGTAAAGTAAACACATTTGTCATTAAGCAGAAACTATGTCCAAAGTAGCTGTAGGTCAGTTGTGGCTTCTGCCAAGACCTGTATTTCTGCCATATTTTCCTCTCCTCACTTGCCATGTTATATTACTAGTCATTCAGTCTCACAGGAAACACTATAGCTTCCTACCACCTGATCACACATAGAGCCTGCCCCATTTTGTTTCTGTGTTCCATTTTGTTGGTTATTAAGCTGGGCTGGACAAATCCCAGGGACCAGGTAACCACCTGTATGAAACACATTGCTGATGGCACCCAAAGCTTAGGATATTTCCTTCCAATGTGACTGGGTGCACCCCTACCCTAGCTCCTTAGTGGTCCTAGCTGGCTGTAACTAGGTAAATGTGCATAACCTATGTAGTCCTGTTCCACGCGTACACTGTCTATCACTCATATAAGTGATCCGTGTGTTTAGTTCAGATATAACGCCGTTATATAGAAGTTATTCATAAGGAACTACAATAGTAGTGATGTCATTAGATTTTTCTAAATCTTCTGCTTTATCTCTACAGATATGGAGTCCCGGCTGAGAAGATCGTTCTGTATGGGCAGAGCATTGGGACGGCAGCTGCAGTGGACCTTGCCACCCGCTATAAATGCGCTGCAGTAATCCTACACTCACCGCTCATGTCAGGGTTACGGGTCTTTTCTCCTAACATACAGAGGACCTGCTGCTGTGACCCCTTTCCCAGGTAAGACAATGCTGTGCTTTTATAATAAGTTGTTTGTTACCTGTGGAATTTAGTACTGCATAATAGAAACAAGTTTAAGGGGTCTATTTACTAACCCTTGGATGGAGATAAAGTCATTGGAGATAAAGTACCAGCCAATTGGCTGGGAATAGTGGTCTGCGGTCAGGATTCCAACCACTGTCATTTTACCGGCTGTCAAGATTCCGGCATCGGTCCTCTGAACACCGGGATCCCGACAGTCGTTATATTACCTGCATCCCCCTTTTACATGTGTAATAGCTCCATGCTGTTTCTGTTGTATAATTCCATTGTACTTTGTCCTTTGCAGCATCAACAAAATCTCTAAGGTGACCTGTCCGGTGCTCATCATTCATGGCACAGAAGATGAGATTGTGGACTTTAGCCACGGGCTGGGATTGTATGAGCGTTGCCCAAACACAGTGATGCCACTCTGGGTGAAAGGAGGTGGGCACAATGATTTAGAGACTTTCAAGCAATATATAAAGAGACTCCAGTATTTCTTCTACAAGGAGCTGCCCACATTCTGAAGCTCCGACCATCGAGCATACCACTCTCTGCAGGATTTAAAGGGCCAGCACGCCAAAAATGAGACGTCACATTGACACCATAAGTTAAACACCTATAAAAGGACGTCCATGGGAGCACTCCTGTGCCAGAGAGCTCCCAATTGTCATCATGGAGTTTGTATATTCTCCGCGTGCTGGCGTGGGTTTCCTCCGGGTACTCCGGTTTCCTCCCACAATTCAAAAATATACCGTTGGGTTATTGTTCCCAACTAAAAATTAAACAACAATTAACCCTAATGTGTGTGTTCATGTACATTTGTTTAGGGCAGCCTAGAAGGGCCAAGTGGTTCTTTTAAAAAAAAAAAAAAAAAATTATTATGTATTTTTTGGGATTTTCAAGAAAAAACAAATATCAAGAGATCCATAAGTATTTGCCATCAATATCAGCACCATTTTGCAGTGCCGTAACTAGGCATTTTAGCGCTGTGTGCAAGAAAAGACATTGGCGCCCCCCACCCATGTAAGACAGGGGCAGTGCGCGCCGTAGGCGCGCAAAAATATATTGGGGCATGGCTTCATGGGGAAGGGGCGTGGCCACAAAATAATAGCAATTCATACTATGGTGCACAGTAGTCTCCATTATTCAATTATGCTGCACAGTAGCGCCACTACACCAGGTAGAGCGACTTTTACACATTACAGCAGACAGTGTCCCCCTTTTTACACATTACAGCAGAAAGTCCCCCTTTTTACACATTACAGCAGACAGTCCTCCTTTTTACACATTACAGCAGACAGTCCCCCTTTTTACACATTACGGCAGACAGCGTCCCCTTTTTTACACATTACGGCAGACAGCGTCCCCTTTTTTACACATTACGGCAGACAGCGTCCCCTTTTTACACATTACGGCAGACAGCGTCCCCTTTTTTACACATGACGACAGACAGCATCCCCCTTTTTACACATTACAGCAGACAGCATCCCCTTTTTTAACATTACGGCAGACAGCGTCCCCTTTTTACACATCACAGCAGACAGCGTCCCCGTTTTTACACATTACGGCAGACGGTGTCCCCCTTTATACACATTGTGGTAGCCAGTCCCCCTTTTACACATTACGGCAGCCATTCCCCCTTTTTACACATTGCGGCAGCCAGTCCCCCTTTTTACACATTACGGCAGCCAGTCCCCCTTTTTACACATTGCGGCAGCCAGTCCCCCTTTTTACACATTACGGCAGCCAGTCCCCCTTTTTACACATTGCGTCAGCCAGTCCCCCTTTTTACACATTGCGGCAGCTAGGCCCCCTTTTTACACATTATGGCAGACGGTGTCCCTCTGAGAGAGAGAGAGAGAGAGAGAGAGAGAGACATACTTGCCAGGCTCCTCGTGCAGCTCCCTCGGTGCAGGCATCGGAGAAGGAGGAGGAGGGAGGGGGACTGGAGCCGCAGCAGCGCTATTTCATTGGTAGTAAGCGCCGCTGCGGCTCCAGTCCCCCTCACTCCTTCTCCGCTGCCCGGCGCTGTAGCTCTCCTCCCCAGTGCGGCGGCGGCGCACGGCGCAGACTTCAGAGGCGGCATGTAATGAGTCAATTTTACTCATTACATGCCGCTGGCCATGCGCCCTCAGGGCAACTACGCTGTGTGCCAAGCCCACTTGGCACACACGTAGTTACGGCCCTGCCATTTCGTAAACAACAGAAACATAAATACAAAGACAACTAGGGTAAGAGGATCAGCCAGGGTCACACGTCTTATTTATATGGGTGGAAGTGATAAAACAATGAGCATTGGGGGTTATTCAGAGATGGATGCAGATCTTCATACCGCAGCAAGATCTGCATCCATCTACTCACATGCTGGGGGCCACCAAGCACAGGGCAAGGCCGCCCAGCATGTGTGTGGTGCCACCCCACTATGCAGTCTTAATTAAATAGCAAAGGCATCGATTTGAGGTTGACCCATGCCTGCAAAGACTGGCTGCACTGGCAGGCGTGGCTACATTTGTATGTATTTAAGTGGCTGTGTGTATTTATATGTGGCTGTGTGTGTATTTATATGTGGCTTTGTATATGTATATATACATATATATAGTGTGTGTGTATGCTATAGGTGATTGTGTGTGTGTGTGTGTGTGTGTGTGTGTGTGTGTGCTTTATATGAATATATGTGTCTGTGTGTATATGTATATATGCCAATCCGACTTTTAAAAAAAGTCGTATTGGCATGTCAAAAAACGGGACAAAAGTAGGAGAAAACACCTGCACATTGAATAAGGAACTGTCGGATCCTCTCCATCGGACAGTAATGGAATATACCCCATAGGTGACTAAGCCAAATAGGTGCTGGCACATAGTATAGTTGCATATTATGCATAGTAATTTATCTATATATATATATATATATATATATATAAATGCGAAAACCCTTACTTACTCACTCACTGACTCATCACTAATTCTCTTAGGTACCGCAGGGCTCAGTACTCGGGCCATTGCTGTTTAATATATTCATTAATGACCTAGGTGAGGGACTGGAAAGCACAGTGTCAATTTTTGCAGATGACACTAAATTATGTAGAATAATTAATTCAGACAAGGATGTTGAGTCTCTACAGAATGACTTAACTAGACTGGAGGCCTGGGCAGACAAATGGGGAATGAGGTTCAATATAGACAAATGGAAAGTGATGCACCTTGGGACTAAGAACAATTAGGCAGCTTATAAACTAAATGGGGAAAATGTAGGGATAACGGTAGTTGAAAAGGATCTCGGTGTGCTCATTGATAATAAACTTGGTAGCAGTTTGCAATGTCAAAATGCAGCAGCAAAGGCTAATAAGGTGTTATCATGTATAAAACGGGGTATGCAGACAAGGGATGAGAGTGTAATCCTGCCGCAGTATAAATCATTGGTGAGACCACACCTGGAATATTGTGTACAGTTTTAGGCACCATATTATAAAAAAGATATCTTGGAACTCGAAAGGGTTCAGAGGAGAGCCACCAAACTGGTTAAGGGGTTAGAGGCATTGGACTATGAGGAAAGACTTAAAAGGCTTGATATGTTCACACTGGAAAAGAGGCGACTGAGAGGGGACATCATTACTATTTATAAATACATTAAGGAACAATACAAGGATCTATCAAACGATTTGTTTACCAAAAAAACACTACATAGGACACGCGGACACCCACTGAGGTTAGAGGAGAAAAAATTCCATACCCAATGGAGAAAAGGATTCTTCACAGTAAGAGCAGTAAGGATTTTGAATTCTCTTCCAGAGAAAGTAGTAATGGTGGACACAATCAATAAGTTTAAATATGGATTAGATAAATTCCTAGCTGAAAAAAATATCCAGGGATACAGCATTTAATTAATATTTTAAAAAAAATAAAATGAAAAAAAAAATTATGTAATGTACAATAGGTTGAACTCGATGGACATTTGTCTTTTTTCAACCTCAACAACTATGTAACTATGATATGTTACGAAGCTGAAATGTAACATAGGTAGTCTTCAGGTGGGAAATAGGAAAACTATGTAATTAGAATTTAAATAAACCTCTCCTAAGGGGGTGAAAATAAGATTTTACTTACCGGTAAATCTATTTCTCGTAGTCCGTAGTGGATGCTGGGGACTC
The DNA here is from genome assembly GCF_028390025.1 of Pseudophryne corroboree. Classification (NCBI taxonomy): domain Eukaryota; kingdom Metazoa; phylum Chordata; class Amphibia; order Anura; family Myobatrachidae; genus Pseudophryne; species Pseudophryne corroboree. The sequence goes on from NC_086451.1 coordinate 70,007,191, forward strand.
CGTAAGGAGCATGGGGAATAGACGGGCTCCGCAGGAGACAAGGGCACTTCAAGAAAGAATTTAGATTCTGGTGTGCTCTGGCTCCTCCCTCTATGTCCCTGCCCCAGACCCCAGCTAGAGAAACTGTGCCCGGAAGAGCTGACAGTACAAGGAAAGGATTTTGGTAATCCAGGGCAAGATACATACCAGCCACACCAATCACACCGTATAACTTGTGATAAACTTACCCAGTCAACAGTATGAACAACAACAGAGCATCAGTTCAACTCTGATGCAACAATAACATAGCCCTTATTTCAGCAATAACTATATACAAGTATTGCAGAAGAAGTCCGCACTTGGGACGGGCGCCCCGCATCCACTACGGACTACGAGAAATAGATTTACCGGTAAGTAAAATCTTATTTTTTATAACGTCCTAGTGGATGCTGGGGACTCCGTAAGGACCATGGGGATTATACCAAAGCTCCCAAAATGGGCGGGAGAGTGCGGATGACTCTGCAGCACCGATTGAGAAAACAACAGGTCCTCATCAGCCATGGTATCAAACTTGTAGAACTTTGCAAAAGTGTTTGAACCTGACCAAATAGCAGCTCGGCATAGTTGTAATGCCGAGACCCCTCGGGCAGCCGCCCAAGAAGAGCCCACCTTCCTAGTGGAATGGGCTTTAACTGATTTTGGCAGCGGCAATCCAGCCGCAGAATGAGCCTGCTGAATCGTGTTACCGATCCAGCGAGCAATAGTTTGCTTTGAAGCAGAAGCACCCAGCTTGTTGGATGCATACAGGATAAACAGCGACTCCGTTTTCCTAACTCTAGCCATTCTGGCTACATAAACCTTCAAAGCCCTGACCCCATCCAGTAACTCGGAATCCTCCAAGTCACGAGTAGCCACAGGCACCACAATAGGTTGGTTCATATGAAAAGATGACACCACTTTTGGCAGAAATTGTGGACAGGTCCGCAATTCTGCTCTATCCATATGGAAAACTAGATAGGGGCTTTTATGTGACAAAGCCGCTAATTCTGACACACGCCTAGCCGAAGTCCAGGCTAATAGCATGACCACCTTCCACGTGAGATATTTTAACTCCTCCGTTTTAAGTGGTTCAAACCAGTGTGATTTCAGGAAACTTAACACCATGTTAAGATCCCAAGGTGCCACTGGAGGCACAAAAGGAGGCTGAATATGCAGCACTCCCATTACAAACGTCTGAACTTCTGGTAGAGAAGCCAACTCTTTTTGCAAGAAAATGGATAGGGCCGAAATCTGGACCTTAATGGAGCCCAATTTTAGGCCCAAATTCACTCCTGACTGTAGGAAGTGAAGGAAACGGTCCAGCTGGAATACCTCTGTAGGATCATTCCTGGCCTCACCCAAGAAACATATTTTCGCCATATACGGTTATAAAGTTTAGCTGTCACGTCCTTTCTAGCCTTTATCCGCGTAGGAATGACCTCGTCCGGAATGCCCTTTTCTGCTAGGATCCGGGGTTCAACCGCCATGCCGTCAAACGCAGCCGCAATAAGATTTGGAACAGACAGGGCCCCTGTTGCAACAGGTCCTGTCTTAGAGGAAGAGGCCACGGGTCCTCTGTGAGCATTTCTCGCAGATTTGGATACCAGGTCCTTCGTGGCCAATCTGGAACAATGAGGATTGTTCTCACTCCTCCTTTTCTTATTATCCTCTATGAGAGGAAGAGGAGGAAATACATAGACCGACTGGAACACCCACGGTGTCACCAGGGCGTCTACCGCTATTGCTTGAGAGTCTCTTGACCTGGCGCAATACTAGTTTTTTGTTGAGGCGGGATGCCATCATGTTCACCTGTGGCAGTTCCCACCGATATGTGATCTGTGTGAAGACTTTCTGATGAAGTCCCCACTCTCCCGGGTGGAGGTCGTGTCTGTTGAGGAAGTCTGCTTCCCAGTTGTCCACTCCCGGGATGAACACTGGTGACAGAGCTTACGTGATTCTCCACCCAGCGAAGAATTCTGGTGGCTTCTGCCCCCGCCACTCTGCTCCTTGTGCCGCCTTGGCGGTTCACCTGAGCCACTGCGGTGATGTTGTCTGACTGAATCAGAACCGGTTGGTCGCGAAGCAAGTGCTCCGCTTGACGTAGGGCATTGTATACGGCCCTTAGTTCCAGGATGTTGATGTGAAGGCAAGTCTCTTGACTTGACCACAGACCTTGGAAATTTCTTCCCTGTGTGACTGCTCCCCACCCTCGGAGGCTAGCGTCCGTGGTCACCAGGACCCAGTCCTGAATTCCGAATCTGCGTCCCTCTAGAAGGTGAGAACTCTGCAGCCACCACTGGAGTGACATCCTGGCCCTGGGGGACAGGGTGATTAACCGATGCATCTGAAGATGTGATCCGGACCACTTGTCCAGTAAGTCCCATTGGAAGGTCCTCTCATGGAACCTGCCGAAGGGAATGGCCTCGTATGATGCCACCATCCTTCCCAGGACTCGAGTGCAGTGATGCACTGACACCTGTTTTGTTTTTGTTTTTTGAAATTCTTTATTTGTACGTGGTCAGGCACATAGAGAAGACATTACAGGAGTACATGGGACAGACGGACAACATAGCCAGCGTCCAGAATAGACCACAAATTTTCAAATAAACAACAGGGTTAATCGGTGTAGAAAGAACAATAGAGTTTGAACATGGGGTTCGAGGGGGCGGAGGGAGGGAGGAGGAGAGGAACAGGGGAGGGGGGGAACCACAGTAGCGTCTGTACATAATATATATCGTGAGAACAACAAGATCAGAATAAGGGGAGGTAGGGGAATCAGGAAGGAGGCGAGAACAGACAAGACAAAGGAAGAAGAGAAGATAGAGAAAGAGAGGAGGTAGGAGAAAGAGGTATGCCGGAAAGAGGGATGGTAGGAGGTGCCCATGGGTCTACGGAGAGGGCCAGAAGCAGGAGGAGGGGTATGGCTAACTACGTTCGGCGGCGAACCAGGGGGCCCAGACCTGCTCGAAGATGTGGCCCCGGTCATGGAGGTAGTATGGGATCTTTTCCATTGAGGCGATGTGCCAAATTTTAGTTTTAGGGGACAGTAGGGAAGGTGGGGAGGGGCTCTTCCAGTTAAGGGCGATCAGTGATTTTGCTGCCGTCAGAATGTGTGAGGTCAGCTTTTGGGAGAATTTATTGAGGAGCGGGGGGGGGGGGGGGGATAACACAGTAAGGAGATCCAAGGATCTGTCAGCACAGGGGATTCTAGGAGCGAGTTGAGGAGGGAGTGGACTAGGTCCCAGAAGGGCACGATGACCGGGCAGGTCCACCATATGTGGAGCATAGTGCCTCTAGCCCCACAGTTCCTCCAGCAAGCCGGAGAGGAAGACGGGAAAAATTTGTTAAGGCGGTCGGGAGTGTAGTACCAGCGGTAGTAAACTTTGTAGGCCGTTTCCTTAAAAGCGGTGGCAATGGAACATTTAGCAATCCCTAGTCTCATGTCCTCCCAGTCTTCAGTTTCTGGTGGGGGCCCGAGGTGCCGTTCCCATGCGAGTTCATGGGGCCGGGAAAGGGGAAGGGAGGATTCTAATAGGAGAGAGTAAAGTTGGGAGATTATGCCTTTGGAGGAATGGGAGTTGATACATAGGCTTTCAAAGGGAGTGAGGGCACGAAGTAAGGCGGTGGGGGGAGAGAGCTTAGAAAATGGCGTATTTGTAGGAATTGAAAGGGATTAAGTGGTTGTGAGGGGGTTTTCTGTTGGAGATCAGGTAGGGACAACCATTGGCCCCGATCGGCAAAGTTGATTGGGAATTTGAGGCCCAGTGTTATCCACGTCCGGGACCTCGTAATCGAGAGTCCTGAGGGAAACATGGGATTTTGCCAGATGGGGGTCAAGGGTGAGGGTGTAGTAGTGAGACCCCTCTTCAGAGAGAGGGTGTCCCAGGTTTTAAGGTTGAATTTAATGGTGGGGAGAAGTTTAGAGGTTGGGGTCGGGAGGCGGAGGAGAGGCCCCATAAGGGGGTCAGGTCTGGGATGCCAATGAAGGCTGCCTCGATGTCTAACCAGGATACCGATCCTGGAGGAGCATATGAAGTGACAATGTGGGATAGATGGGAGGCTAGGTAGTAAAGTTTGACATCGGGAAGACCTCTGCCTCCCGCGGAGGTTGGTCTTTTCAGAGTGTTGGCAGCAATGCGGGGAGGTCTGTGGTTCCAAATAAAGCGTACAAGGGCTCGTTGGATAGTGCGGAGAAAGGAGGCCGGGACCGCCACTGGGAGGGTCTGAAAAAGATAGAGCCATTTGGGGATTATGGTCATTTTAACTGCTATGATCCTGCCCAGCCACAAGATGAAGAGACTGTTCCAAGAGGTCAGGTCGGCAAGTGTGTTGGCAAGGAGGGGTGGGAAGTTTTCCCGAAAGAGGGAGTCGTAACGAGGGGTTAGGTATATCCCTAAGTATTTAATCTTCGTGGGCTTGCCATTTAAAATTAAAGTTGGCGCGAAGGGACTCAGCCTCATGTTGGGGGATATGGAGTATCATGGCCTCAGATTTGGAGTAGTTGATCTTGTATCCTGATATAAGGCTATAGGCTTGTAGAACTGAGAATAGGTTTGGGAGTGAGATGAGAGGCTGGGTAATGGAAAGTAGAATGTCATCTGCGAAGAGGGAGATTTTAGGATCTGTGGGGCCTACCTGTATTCCGTGTATATCCGGATGTGCTCTAATTTGAGAGGCAAGGGGTTCTATGATGAGGGCAAATATTAAGGGGGAGAGGGGGCAGCCCTGACGTGTGCCATTGGAAATACTAAGTGGGGCAGATGGGATACCATTGATTAGGACGGTGGCAGTGGGGGTGGAGTATAATGCTAGGATGCTAGTGAGAAAGCCACCGGACAGGCCATAGGCCTCCAAGGCGGGTCTCAGAAATCCCCAGGAGATCCGGTCAAATGCTTTTTTGGCATCTAAGGAGAGCATGATAGTGGGGGATCTCCTGGAGTTCGAGATATGTATAAGGTCAATAGTACGTCTGGTGTTGTCTCTCGCCTGGCGGCCCGGGATAAATCCCACTTGGTCGTAGTGAACAAGGGAAGGGAGGTATGGGTTAAGGCGGTTGGCCAGGATCTTAGCAAAGATTTTCAGGTCTAAGTTCAGGAGAGATATGGGGCGATAGCTAGCGCAGTTAAGGGGATCCTTACCTTCTTTGGGGATCACCACAATTCTAGCCTCTAGCATCTCAGGGGGAAAAGGGTCGCCATGGACAATCCTATTGAACAGGGAGTGAAGGTGGGGGAGAGGAGGGCAGAAATTTTTTTGTAGTAGAGAGCCGTGAACCCGTCCGGGCCCGGAGATTTGCCAATTTTTTGCATGAGTATTAAATTACTGAAACTTAGATTATTTCACCTGTGACCGCTGTATCCTGAGTCTTTATTTCTGATTTTCAAGTCCCATGAGTGCCACTGCCTTATCAAACTGTCTATCAGGTTCACTGACCTGTTTGGAGGCACCTGGGCACTGTCTGCTTTAGGAGGGAGTGCCGGCACCTTATTTATATATATATATATATATATATATATATATATATATATACATACACACGGGGGAAACCCCCCATGAAAATCCTGCGTTTCCCCCTGAACCCCTAACCGGTATATATGATTATTGGGGAGATTACTGTATATTTATGGCTACTCAGTACTAACTGAGCCTTGGTGAATTAAATAAATGAAAGTCTTTATAACCTGTACCCACAGCCCATAAATACAAAAATATTATTTTTGGGTAATAGTCATTATGAGGTAAGTGACACCAATACAGCTATATCTGGCTTAACTTTATTGCATATACAATCAATGAGGAATATTATCCCCTCCATGAGGCAATTGTGGGTTTGGACTTCGCACGTCTCAACAATTTTTGGATAGGAGCATGACAAGACAGCTAACATACTATAACATATGTGAATTAGGCACTAAAAAACAAGTCGATTTATAATTATTCCATATTCAATAGGCATACTAGGCAACGCATAATAAGACACCATTTGGATGATAACATGTGGGCACCAATTTTAAACTTTATTACACAATCTTTATTTTTAATTTTCACTTTCATGTATGTTAAGTCTTTTGCACTGTAATATTCACAAAGACATAAATAAATATCACAATATTTTATTGAGCAATAAAGTAAAAGCGAAGTCTTAATTATTCCGGGAAAATGAAAGGCGCAGGGAGCAATAGACTCTACATGTATGACCATAATTATAGGGGCGACCTTTATTACATGAATGCTACATTTATTCTATATATAAACATTATATACAACAGTTATAGAGATGCCCAATACACATATAAGCTAATAATACCACTATGACAATGATAGTTGTGTGCAGGCTGCAGCCCTGGTCAGGGACAAGTAGTGTCTGTGATGTCACAATGCAGCCCTGGTCAGGGAAAAGTAGTGTCCGTGATGTCACAATGCAGCCCTGGTCAGGGACTAGAGTCTATGATGTCACAATTGTGTCATAACCTCATATCCACTTGGATGTTACTCAGACAGAGCAGTTGCTTTGCTGACATCAGTGGAGGAGGTTCATCACTGCTGTTAAGCTAATAGTTTAGTTAAGTTTATAGTTTAGTTGTTTTCATTATTTTAGTAATAAGTTTTAATATTAGTAATAAGTATTATATAAGTGTTAAGACAGGGGCCTAGCCCCTGTACAGTGACCGGAGATGTCCGGATTTTCATTAAAGAAGCTGATCTCCACCATTTCCTGCAAACCGTTGGCGAACTGGATCACCTCCAAAGTGGCCTTTCACCCTCCAGAGCCAACGTACACGCTGCAGGAGACGGAGGCCTCACAGGCCCATGACCTTCCTCCTGTATGCAAACTACACCTGTCAGAGAGTGCTAACTGGCCATACTCCCAGCAGATACTGGATGAGATGGAGACTTTCTACTGTACCACCAAGCATGGTAACAGACTGAGCTGCATGTACATCCGCTGCGCCCCTGGGAGCCGGTACACCATACTTTACTCCCATGCCAATGCTTGTGACCTAGGCGAGATGTGCAGCAGCTACTACGACCTCGGCTCAAAGATCGGATGCAATATTTTCTCATATGATTACTCAGGCTACGGGGCGAGCAGCGGCAAGCCGAGCGAGGAGAACTTATACGCTGACATCGAGGCAGCCTGGCACGCCCTGAGGACCCGGTATGTATGGTTGGGGTATATGGGTGTCCTGGGTCACATATATGTTTATTTACTACATAGGGGAGTGTATATGCTGTGTATTGTGCTCCTGTTAGTCTGTATACTCCACTCATCACATGAACTGATTAGATAAAGGTAACTGATATATTGGGGTTTGCCTATATAGAGACAGTGGGTTTTGTCCAGCCCTAAAATAAAAGGTAAATACAGTCACACCAGGAGCACAATTTGCAGTAACACAATGTGTAAAGCACTGGAAATATACCACAATATGTGCTTTGCTAGACTATTGTAATAAGATGTGTAGGTTACTTAGGGTCTGACACCGGTTTAGGGTCTCAGACAAATATACAATATTGTTTTCCTCATTGTAAAGTAAACACACTGGTCATTAAGCAGAAACTATGTCCAAAGTAGCTGTAGGTCAGTTGTGGCTTCTGCCAAGACCTGTATTTCTGCCATATTTTCCTCTCCTCACTTGCCATGTTATATTACTAGTCATTCAGTCTCACAGGAAACACTATAGCTTCCTACCACCTGATCACACATAGAGCCTGCCCCATTTTGTTTCTGTGTTCCATTTTGTTGGTTACTAAGCTGGGCTGGACAATTCCCAGGGACCAGGTAAAACCACCTGTATATAACACAGTGCTGCTGGCACCCAAAGTTTAGGGTGTTTCCTCCTGATGTGACTGGACACACCCCTACCCTAGCTCCTTAGTGGTCCTAGTTGGCTGTAACTAGGTAAATGTGCATAACCTATGTAGTCCTGTTCCACGTGTACACTGTCTATCACTCATATAAGTGATCCGTGTGTTTAGTTCAGATATAACACCGTTATATAGAAGTTATTCATAAGGAACTACAATAGTAGTGATGTCATTAGATTTTATTACATTTTCCTGCTTTATCTCTACAGATATGGAGTCCCGGCTGAGAAGATCGTTCTGTATGGGCAGAGCATTGGGACGGCAGCTGCAGTGGACCTTGCCACCCGCTATAAATGCGCTGCAGTAATCCTACACTCACCGCTCATGTCAGGGTTACGGGTCTTTTCTCCTAACATACAGAGGACCTGCTGCTGTGACCCCTTTCCCAGGTAAGACAATGCTGTGCTTTTATAATAAGTTGTTTGTTACCTGTGGAATTTAGTACTGCATAATAGAAACAAGTTTAAGGGGTCTATTTACTAACCCTTGGATGGAGATAAAGTCATTGGAGATAAAGTACCAGCCAATTGACTGGGAATAATGGTCTGCGGTCAGGATTCCAACCACTGTCATTTTACCGGCTGTCAAGATTCCGGCATCGGTCCTCTGAACACCGGGATCCCGACAGTCGTTATATTACCTGCATCCCCCTTTTACATGTGTAATAGCTCCATGCTGTTTCTGTTGTATAATTCCATTGTACTTTGTCCTTTGCAGCATCAACAAAATCTCTAAGGTGACCTGTCCGGTGCTCATCATTCATGGCACAGAAGATGAGATTGTGGACTTTAGCCACGGGCTGGGATTATATGAGCGTTGCCCAAACACAGTGATGCCACTCTGGGTGAAAGGAGGTGGGCACAATGATTTAGAGACTTTCAAGCAATATATAAAGAGACTCCAGTATTTCTTCTACAAGGAGCTGCCCACATTCTGAAGCTCCGACCATCGAGCATACCACTCTCTGCAGGATTTAAAGGGCCAGCACGCCAAAAATGAGACTTCACATTGACACCATAAGTTAAACACCTATAAAAGGACGTCCATGGGAGCACTCCTGTGCCAGAGAGCTCCCAATTGTCATCATGGAGTTTGTATATTCTCCGCGTGCTGGCGTGGGTTTCCTCCGGGTACTCCGGTTTCCTCCCACAATTCAAAAATATACCGTTGGGTTATTGTTCCCAACTAAAAATTAAACAACAATTAACCCTAATGTGTGTGTTCATGTACATTTGTTTAGGGCAGCCTAGAAGGGCCAAGTGGTTCTTTTAAAAAAAAAAAATTATGTATTTTTTGGGATTTTCAAGAAAAAACAAATATCAAGAGATCCATAAGTATTTGCCATCAATATCAGCACCATTTTGCAGTGCCGTAACTAGGCATTTTAGCGCTGTGTGCAAGAAAAGACATTGGCGCCCCCCACCCATGTAAGACAGGGGCAGTGCGCGCCGTAGGCGCGCAAAAATATATTGGGGCATGGCTTCATGGGGAAGGGGCGTGGCCACAAAATAATAGCAATTCATACTACGGTGCACAGTAGTCTCCATTATTCAATTATGCTGCACAGTAGCGCCACTACACCAGGTAAAGCGACTTTTACACATTACAGCAGACAGTGTCCCCCTTTTTACACATTACAGCAGAAAGTCCCCCTTTTTACACATTACAGCAGACAGTCCTCCTTTTTACACATTACAGCAGACAGTCCCCCTTTTTACACATTACGGCAGACAGCGTCCCCTTTTTTACACATTACGGCAGACAGCGTCCCCTTTTTTACACATGACGACAGACAGCATCCCCTTTTTTACACATTACAGCAGACAGCATCCCCTTTTTTAACATTACGGCAGACAGCGTCCCCTTTTTACACATCACTGCAGACAGCGTCCCCTTTTTTACACATGACGACAGACAGCATCCCCTTTTTTACACATTACAGCAGACAGCATCCCCTTTTTTAACATTACGGCAGACAGCGTCCCCTTTTTACACATCACTGCAGACAGCGTCCCCGTTTTTACACATTACGGCAGACGGTGTCCCCCTTTATACACATTGTGGTAGCCAGTCCCCCTTTTACACATTACGGCAACCATTCCCCCTTTTTACACATTGCGGCAGCCAGTCCCCCTTTTTACACATTACGGCAGCCAGTCCCCCTTTTTACACATTGCGGCAGCCAGGCCCCCTTTTTACACATTATGGCAGACGGTGTCCCTCTGAGAGAGAGAGAGAGAGAGAGAGACATACTTGCCATCTCCCCGCTGGCAGTCAGGCTCCTCGTGCAGCTCCCTCGGTGCAGGCATTGGAGAAGGAGGAGGAGGGAGGGGGACTGGAGCCGCAGCAGCGCTATTTCATTGGTAGTAAGCGCCGCTGCGGCTCCAGTCCCCCTCACTCCTTCTCCGCTGCCCGGCGCTGTAGCTCTCCTCCCCAGTGCGGCGGCGGCGCACGGCGCAGACTTCAGAGGCGGCATGTAATGAGTCAATTTTACTCATTACATGCCGCTGGCCATGCGCCCTCAGGGCAACTACGCTGTGTGCCAAGCCCACTTGGCACACACGTAGTTACGGCCCTGCCATTTCGTAAACAACAGAAACATAAATACAAAGACAACTAGGGTAAGAGGATCAGCCAGGGTCACACGTCTTATTTATATGGGTGGAAGTGATAAAACAATGAGCATTGGGGGTTATTCAGAGATGGACGCAGATCTTCATACCGCAGCAAGATCTGCATCCATCTGTCAGGAATCGTCTCACCAGACTGGCATCCGTCCGCCGCTGCGGACTCCGTCCTGGCTCCCTGCGGTCACCTGTCACCTATGCCCCTGCCATGGGACATCATCTGGATCCTGGGGGTACTCCTGAACCAGCAGGCGTGTGCGCGCCGCGTCCTCGCTAGGCCGCGGCGTGGGCGCCGCCATGACAGTCTCCAAACAAGCTAGTATGCTGCGGCCAATCCGGTGCGTGGCCGCACCCACTTTTCCTTCTTCCATCCAATCCCTGCACACCATGGGGTATATAGGAGGCTACAGTTTCACCTCACAGGCATCCTGGACTTTGTGTCATTCTGACAACCTGCATGAAAGGATCAGCTCCTGTCTCTCCTGAGTTCCTGCTAGAACTTATACTCCTGGTGATTCTGCTTACTCCCGTGGAACTTCAAGGCTCAGCAATACCAGCAACCTGCATTGGGCTTCACACTAATCACCACCTTGTGTGCTTCAGCCTGCGGTTGAAGACTAAACTCCAGGTGTGTCCATTCCTCCACCTGTGACACAGCTTGCTGCTGCCAGTGCCTGATCACCTGCACTGTGAGTTGGTCTCCTGCTAATGCTCAGGTTTGCAATACTTCATCTGCCTTAGTTCTCTGTTTTAAACCCTGCTCTGGTTCCCACACCGGAATCATTCCATTGACTTTCATTCCGTTGTTTATATTCTGGATATGATTTCTCAATTCATCCATCACCCATTGCCATAGACTTTTGTTATCATTTCAAGTATTGACTTTTCATCTGTTATTATTTCTGCTGCATTTCTGTTATACTTTCTGCTGAATAAATACCATTGCGCTCATGCGCAAGAACGTGTTACAACCTCCTCGTCTCTTTCCTCCTACCTCCACTGACCCACTAGCGCCCCCTCCGGGGACACAGACCAAACACAATCTGACAGTAAGTCCAGGATCGATGGACTCGGATGGTGGACGGAGTGTGGGGTCAGAGGCCTTGCAAAATCTGGTCTCCCGTCTGGATGGTCAAGAGGTTGCGCAGCAGCAGATGCTTCACTTTCTACAAGGGATGTCCTCCCGATTGGATACACTGCAGCAGTCCCTGCCAAGTGTACTCTCACCTACTGTTACCCCAGCACCTGCCAGTGCTGTAAGTTCTTCTGTGTCGGCTGCATCAGCTCCAGTGTCACGTCTGCACCTGCCCGTGCCGAGCAAATATGATGGCAGTCCTAAATCATGTCGCGGGTTCCTAAACCAGTGCGAAATACAGTTTGAGTTATTGCCACATAACTTTCCTACACCAAGGTCCAAGGTTGCCTACATCATTTCCTTACTCTCTGGATCTGCTCTGAATTGGGTGTCCCCCCTGTGGGAACGTGCTGATCCCCTGATCAGTAACTACTCTGACTTCGTGTCAACCTTTAGACGGATCTTTGACGAGCCCGGTCGTGCAACATCAGCTTCGGCAGACCTGATCCAGATTCGTCAAGGTAACCGAAGCATGGGACAATATGTCATCCAGTTCCAGACGTTGGCTGCAGAGGTCCAATGGAACAACCAAGCTCTGGTAGCAACCTTCTGGCACGGACTTTCGGATCGGATCAAGGATGAACTGGCAACCCGTGACATTCCTGCTCAACTGTCTGACTTGATCTCCCTGTGTATAAAGCTGGACTCTCGCATCCGCGAACGCAATAATGAACGCGCTCGGAGTGAGTCTCGCAGAGTAAGGTTCATACCTCCTGTACAGTTTCAGCCTTCTTCTTCTTCTGACGAGCCTATGCAGGTAAATAGGTCCCGCCTAACTCCTGAGGAACGGGCAAGAAGAATACGAGAGAGGCTCTGCCTATACTGTGCTGCTGCGGGTCATCAAATTAACTCCTGCACAATGCGTTCGGGAAACGCCAGGTCCTGACTTGTATGGAAGGAGTCAAGTTGGGATCATTCTGTCAAGCTCCTTCTCAACAGGATCTCATTCTTCCAGTGACGCTAGAAACTTCTGCTGGGCTCCAGTCTGCGTCAGCATTAGTGGACTGCGGTGCTGCAGGAAATTTTATCACCCAAGCTGCGGTAAACAAATTCTGCCTGTCTACCTGTGAACTGTCTTGTCCTGTTTACATTACTGCTGTGGATGGTAGTAGAATCACCAAAGGGAACATTTCACATCAAACTACCCCAGTGGTTCTGGGAGTTGGATTTCTCCATTCAGAAATTATCAAGTTCCTGGTCATTCCTCAAGCCACCCAGGAGATTGTCTTGGGCATGCCTTGGCTCCAGCTACATAACCCACAGTTCGACTGGACAACGTTGCAGCTTACCTCATGGGGTTCACACTGTCATCATTCCTGCTTAGCCCAAGTGTGTCCTCTTAAGTCCACCGAAGTGAAGTCACAGCCAAGTCTCCCAGCAGTCTATCAAGACTTCGCAGACGTCTTCTGCGAAAAGGCTGCTGATATCCTGCCGCCCCATAGGGAATGGGATTGTCCCATTGATCTCCTTCCTGGCAAGAAGCCACCCAGGGGGCGCACCTATCCTTTGTCTGTTCCTGAAACAGAGGCGATGAGCAACTACATTAAAGAGAATCTTCAGAAAGGATTCATCCGTCCGTCATCGTCACCCGCTGGCGCAGGTTTCTTCTTTGTCAAAAAGAAGGATGGAGGACTGCGTCCATGCATTGACTATCGGGGTCTCAACGACATTACTGTCAAGAATAGTTATCCTTTACCACTCATTACCGAACTGTTTGATAGAGTTAAGGGGGCTCGCATCTTCACCAAATTAGATCTCCGCGGTGCCTATAACCTCATCAGAATCCGGAGTGGTGACGAGTGGAAGACAGCCTTCAACACTCGAGATGGCCATTATGAATACCTGGTAATGCCATTTGGGTTGAGTAATGCTCCAGCGGTATTCCAACACTTCGTGAACGAGATTTTTCGTGATGTCCTGTATAAGTACCTTGTTGTTTACTTAGATGATATTCTTATCTTTTCTCAAGACCTTCCATCTCATCGCCTACAAGTCTGTGAAGTTCTCCGACGTCTTCGTGAGAACCGTCTCTACGGGAAGTTATCCAAATGCACCTTCGAAGTTCCCTCTATACCCTTCCTGGGGTATATAATTTCCGGATCGGATCTTCAGATGGACCCGGCAAAATTGGAAGCCATTGCCAATTGGTCCATTCCAAACTCCCTCAAGTCTATCCAGCGATTCCTGGGTTTTGCCAACTATTATAGAAAATTTATTCGAGGATTCTCCACTCTCATCGCTCCTATTACCAACCTGACTCGGAAAGGGGCAGATCATTCCAACTGGTCAGAAGAAGCCTTGGCAGCCTTCCGGAAGATCAAGCTAGCCTTTATGTCTGCTCCAGTGCTGTCACAGCCAGATGTCAACAGGCCGTTCGAGTTGGAGGTAGATGCCTCTAATGTTGGGGTTGGAGCTGTTCTCTCCCAGAAGGGATCTGATGGGAAAGTCCACCCTTGTGGATTCTACTCTCGCAAGTTTCTACCTGCAGAAGCTAACTACTCCGTGGGAGATCAAGAGTTATTGGCAATCAAATTGGCTCTCGAGGAATGGAGATATCTCCTAGAAGGGGCCAAACATCCGTTTAACATCTTCACGGATCATAAGAACCTGCTATACCTAAAAGCAGCTCAGTGCCTTAACCCCCGCCAGTCTAGGTGGGCTATGTTTTTCTCACGTTTTAATTTCAGGCTTCATTTCCGCCCAGGTTCACAGAATGTGAAAGCCGACGCATTATCCCGGTCCATGGAATCAGAAGAGGGAACATCTGACTCTGTGCCACATTCCATCCTGAGTCCCGTGGTTTTCGCTACCTCTCAAGTCTCTCCAGCTCCACCTCCGGGTAAGACTTTTGTTTCCCCAGAACTCCGTCCCAAGTTGCTAGCTTGGGCCCACCAATCCAAGTTTACTGGTCATCCTGGTGTCCTGAAGACATTCAAGTTCCTTTCTGCCTCATATTGGTGGCCAAAGATGAAAGTGGACATCCAGGATTTCGTGGCATCCTGTCCAAAATGTGTGCAGCACAAGACTCCTCGTCAGTCTCCAGCAGGTCAGTTGCAACCCTTATCAGTCCCTACTCGTCCTTGGTCTCATCTATCAATGGACTTTATTACTGATCTTCCACCTTCTCAGGGACATAACACTATTTGGGTTGTAGTGGATAGATTTTCCAAGATGGCTCATTTCGTTCCTCTCCAAGGTCTCCCTTCTGCCCCGAAACTAGCCCAGATCTTCCTACAGGAGATCTTCCGTTTACACGGGTTACCCTCCGAAATAATATCTGATCGGGGGGTACAGTTTGTTGCTAGGTTTTGGAGGGCCCTCTGTTCTGCCATGCAGATAAAATTGAAATTCTCGTCTTCATACCACCCTCAGACGAATGGGCAGACAGAGAGAGTCAATCAGGAACTAGAGACTTTCCTACGGCTATATGTGACATCCTCCCAGGATGATTGGTTTAATCTGCTCCCATGGGCCGAGTTTGCCCATAACTTTCGTTACCACACTGCTACAGACACGACACCCTTCTTTGCAGTCTATGGGCAACATCCCCGAGTACCTGAGTTTCAAGAACTTCCTCACATAGATGTTCCTGCTGCCACTACCGCTCTGACCCAGTTTTCCTCCATTTGGAAAAGAATCCACATTTCTCTCAAGAAAGCCTCCAGTCGTTACAAGGTCTATGCCGACCGTAAGAGACGTGCGGTTCCCCATTTGAAACCGGGGGACAGGGTTTGGTTATCAACCCGCAACCTTCGTCTCAGGGTTCCATCCATGAAGTTCGCACCACGCTTCATTGGTCCTTACCCTATTGAGAGTGTCATCAACCCAGTGGCTTACAAGTTAAAGTTACCACCTACACTTCGTATTCCTAATGCCTTTCACATCTCTCTCCTCAGACCTCTAGTCCTAAACCGCTTCCAGAATACTCTTCCAGCAGGTCCCAAGGTTCGAACTCAGCGGGGCGTGGAATTTGAGATCAGCAAGATTCTGGACTCTCGTTGCCGGTATGGACGTCTTCAGTACCTGGTCGATTGGTTCGGTTATGGCCCAGAGGAGAGAAGCTGGGTGAATTCATCTGATGTCCATGCTCCTAGGTTGGTCCGTGTTTTCCACAGCACTCATCCCTCCAAACCACGTGGGTGTTCGGTGTCCACCCCTAAAGGAGGGGGTACTGTCAGGAATCGTCTCACCAGACTGGCATCCGTCCGCCGCTGCGGACTCCGTCCTGGCTCCCTGCGGTCACCTGTCACCTATGCCCCTGCCATGGGACATCATCTGGATCCTGGGGGTACTCCTGAACCAGCAGGCGTGTGCGCGCCGCGTCCTCGCTAGGCCGCGGCGTGGGCGCCGCCATGACAGTCTCCAAACAAGCTAGTATGCTGCGGCCAATCCGGTGCGTGGCCGCACCCACTTTTCCTTCTTCCATCCAATCCCTGCACACCATGGGGTATATAGGAGGCTACAGTTTCACCTCACAGGCATCCTGGACTTTGTGTCATTCTGACAACCTGCATGAAAGGATCAGCTCCTGTCTCTCCTGAGTTCCTGCTAGAACTTATACTCCTGGTGATTCTGCTTACTCCCGTGGAACTTCAAGGCTCAGCAATACCAGCAACCTGCATTGGGCTTCACACTAATCACCACCTTGTGTGCTTCAGCCTGCGGTTGAAGACTAAACTCCAGGTGTGTCCATTCCTCCACCTGTGACACAGCTTGCTGCTGCCAGTGCCTGATCACCTGCACTGTGAGTTGGTCTCCTGCTAATGCTCAGGTTTGCAATACTTCATCTGCCTTAGTTCTCTGTTTTAAACCCTGCTCTGGTTCCCACACCGGAATCATTCCATTGACTTTCATTCCGTTGTTTATATTCTGGATATGATTTCTCAATTCATCCATCACCCATTGCCATAGACTTTTGTTATCATTTCAAGTATTGACTTTTCATCTGTTATTATTTCTGCTGCATTTCTGTTATACTTTCTGCTGAATAAATACCATTGCGCTCATGCGCAAGAACGTGTTACAACCTCCTCGTCTCTTTCCTCCTACCTCCACTGACCCACTAGCGCCCCCTCCGGGGACACAGACCAAACACAATCTGACACCATCTACTCACATGCTGGGGGCCACCAAGCACAGGGCAAGGCCGCCCAGCATGTGTGTGGTGCCACCCCACTATGCAGTCTTAATTAAATAGCAAAGGCATCGATTTGAGGTTGACCCATGCCTGCAAAGACTGGCTGCACTGGCAGGCGTGGCTACATTTGTATGTATATAAGTGGCTGTGTGTATTTATATGTGGCTGTGTGTGTATTTATATGTGGCTTTGTATATGTATATATACATATATATATATAGTGTGTGTGTGTATGCTATAGGTGATTGTGTGTGTGTGTGTGTGTGTGTGTGTGTGTGTGTGTGTGTGTGTGTGTGCTTTATATGAATATATGTGTCTGTGTGTATATGTATATATGCCAATCCGACTTTTAAAAAAAGTCGTATTGGCATGTCAAAAAACGGGACAAAAGTAGGAGAAAACACCTGCACATTGAATAAGGAACTGTCGGATCCTCTCCATCGGACAGTAATGGAATATACCCCATAGGTGACTAAGCCAAATAGGTGCTGGCACATAGTATAGTTGCATATTATGCATAGTAATTTATCTATATATATATATATATATATATATAAATGCGAAAACCCTTACTTACTCACTCACTGACTCATCACTAATTCTCTTAGGTACCGCAGGGCTCAGTACTCGGGCCATTGCTGTTTAATATATTCATTAATGACCTAGGTGAGGGACTGGAAAGCACAGTGTCAATTTTTGCAGATGACACTAAATTATGTAGAATAATTAATTCAGACAAGGATGTTGAGTCTCTACAGAATGACTTAACTAGACTGGAGGCCTGGGCAGACAAATGGGGAATGAGGTTCAATATAGACAAATGGAAAGTGATGCACCTTGGGACTAAGAACAATTAGGCAGCTTATAAACTAAATGGGGAAAATGTAGGGATAACGGTAGTTGAAAAGGATCTCGGTGTGCTCATCGATAATAAACTTGGTAGCAGTTTGCAATGTCAAAATGCAGCAGCAAAGGCTAATAAGGTGTTATCATGTATAAAACGGGGTATGCAGACAAGGGATGAGAGTGTAATCCTGCCGCAGTATAAATCATTGGTGAGACCACACCTGGAATATTGTGTACAGTTTTGGGCACCAAACTATAAAAAAGATATCTTGGAACTCGAAAGGGTTCAGAGGAGAGCCACCAAACTGGTTAAGGGGTTAGAGGCATTGGACTATGAGGAAAGACTTAAAAGGCTTGATATGTTCACACTGGAAAAGAGGCGACTGAGAGGGGACATCATTACTATTTATAAATACATTAAGGGACAATACAAGGATCTATCAAACGATTTGTTTACCAAAAAAACACTACATAGGACACGCGGACACCCACTGAGGTTAGAGGAGAAAAAATTCCATACCCAATGGAGAAAAGGATTCTTCACAGTAAGAGCAGTAAGGATTTGGAATTCTCTTCCAGAGAAAGTAGTAATGGTGGACACAATCAATAAGTTTAAATATGGATTAGATACATTCCTAGCTGAAAAAAATATCCAGGGATACAGCATTTAATTAATATAAAAAAAAAAATAAATGAAAAAAAAAATTATGTAATGTACAATAGGTTGAACTCGATGGACATTTGTCTTTTTTCAACCTCAACAACTATGTAACTATGATATGTTAGGAAGCTGAAATGTAACATAGGTAGTCTTCAGGTGGGAAATAGGAAAACTATGTAATTAGAATTTAAATAAACCTCTCCTAAGGGGGTGAAAATAAGATTTTACTTACCGGTAAATCTATTTCTCGTAGTCCGTAGTGGATGCTGGGGACTCCGTAAGGAGCATGGGGAATAGACGGGCTCCGCAGGAGACAAGGGCACTTCAAGAAAGAATTTAGATTCTGGTGTGCTCTGGCTCCTCCCTCTATGTCCCTGCCCCAGACCCCAGCTAGAGAAACTGTGCCCGGAAGAGCTGACAGTACAAGGAAAGGATTTTGGTAATCCAGGGCAAGATACATACCAGCCACACCAATCACACCGTATAACTTGTGATAAACTTACCCAGTCAACAGTATGAACAACAACAGAGCATCAGTTCAACCCTGATGCAACAATAACATAGCCCTTATTGCAGCAATAACTATATACAAGTATTGCAGAAGAAGTCCGCACTTGGGACGGGCGCCCAGCATCCACTACGGACTACGAGAAATAGATTTACCGGTAAGTAAAATCTTATTTTTTATAACGTCCTAGTGGATGCTGGGGACTCCGTAAGGACCATGGGGATTATACCAAAGCTCCCAAAATGGGCGGGACAGTGCGGATGACTCTGCAGCACCGATTGAGAAAACAACAGGTCCTCATCTGCCATGGTATCAAACTTGTAGAACTTTGCAAAAGTGTTTGAACCTGACCAAATAGCAGCTCGGCATAGTTGTAATGCCGAGACCCCTCGGGCAGCCGCCCAAGAAGAGCCCACCTTCCTAGTTGAATGGGCTTTAACTGATTTTGGCAGCGGCAATCCAGCCGCAGAATGAGCCTGCTGAATCGTGTTACCGATCCAGCGAGCAATAGTTTGCTTTGAAGCAGAAGCACCCAGCTTGTTGGATGCATACAGGATAAACAGCGACTCCGTTTTCCTAACTCTAGCCGTTCTGGCTACATAAACCTTCAAAGCCCTGACCCCATCCAGTAACTCGGAATCCTCCAAGTCACGAGTAGCCACAGGCACCACAATAGGTTGGTTCATATGAAAAGATGACACCACTTTTGGCAGAAATTGTGGACAGGTCCGCAATTCTGCTCTATCCATATGGAAAACTAGATAGGGGCTTTTATGTGACAAAGCCGCTAATTCTGACACACGCCTAGCCGAAGTCCAGGCTAATAGCATGACCACCTTCCACGTGAGATATTTTAACTCCTCCGTTTTAAGTGGTTCAAACCAGTGTGATTTCAGGAAACTTAACACCATGTTAAGATCCCAAGGTGCCACTGGAGGCACAAAAGGAGGCTGAATATGCAGCACTCCCTTTACAAATGTCTGAACTTCTGGTAGAGAAGCCAACTCTTTTTGCAAGAAAATGGATAGGGCCGAAATCTGGACCTTAATGGAGCCCAATTTTAGGCCCAAATTCACTCCTGACTGTAGGAAGTGAAGGAAACGGTCCAGCTGGAATACCTCTGTAGGATCATTCCTGGCCTCACCCAAGAAACATATTTTCGCCATATACGGTTATAAAGTTTAGCTGTCACGTCCTTTCTAGCCTTTATCCGCGTAGGAATGACCTCGTCCGGAATGCCCTTTTCTGCTAGGACCCGGGGTTCAACCGCCATGCCGTCAAACGCAGCCGCAATAAGACTTGGAACAGACAGGGCCCCTGTTGCAACAGGTCCTGTCTTAGAGGAAGAGGCCACGGGTCCTCTGTGAGCATTTCTCGCAGATTTGGATACCAGGTCCTTCGTGGCCAATCTGGAACAATGAGGATTGTTCTCACTCCTCCTTTTCTTATTATCCTCTATGAGAGGAAGAGGAGGAAATACATAGACCGACTGGAACACCCACGGTGTCACCAGGGCGTCTACCGCTATTGCTTGAGAGTCTCTTGACCTGGCGCAATACTAGTTTTTTGTTGAGGCGGGATGCCATCATGTTCACCTGTGGCAGTTCCCACCGATATGTGATCTGTGTGAAGACTTTCTGATGAAGTCCCCACTCTCCCGGGTGGAGGTCGTGTCTGTTGAGGAAGTCTGCTTCCCAGTTGTCCACTCCCGGGATGAACACTGGTGACAGAGCTTACGTGATTCTCCGCCCAGCGAAGAATTCTGGTGGCTTCTGCCCCCGCCACTCTGCTCCTTGTGCCGCCTTGGCGGTTCACCTGAGCCACTGCGGTGATGTTGTCTGACTGAATCAGAACCGGTTGGTCGCGAAGCAAGTGCTCCGCTTGACGTATGGCATTGTATACGGCCCTTAGTTCCAGGATGTTGATGTGAAGGCAAGTCTCTTGACTTGACCACAGACCTTGGAAATTTCTTCCCTGTGTGACTGCTCCCCACCCTCGGAGGCTAGCGTCCGTGGTCACCAGGACCCAGTCCTGAATTCCGAATCTGCGTCCCTCTAGAAGGTGAGAACTCTGCAGCCACCACAGGAGTGACACTCTGGCCCTGGGGGACAGGGTGATTAACCGATGCATCTGAAGATGTGATCCGGACCACTTGTCCAGTAAGTCCCATTGGAAGGTCCTCTCATGGAACCTGTCAAAGGGAATGGCCTCGTATGATGCCACCATCCTTCCCAGGACTCGAGTGCAGTGATGCACTGACACCTGTTTTGTTTTTGTTTTTTGAAATTCTTTATTTGTACGTGGTCATGCACATAGAGAAGACATTACAGGAGTACATGGGACAGACGGACAACATAGCCAGCGTCCAGAATAGACCACACATTTTCAAATAAACAACAGGGTTAATCGGTGTAGAAAGAACAATAGAGTTCGAACATGGGGTTCGAGGGGGCGGAGGGAGGGAGGAGGAGAGGAACAGGGGAGGGGGGGAACCACAGTAGCGTCTGTACATAATATATATCGTGAGAACAACAAGATCAGAATAAGGGGAGGGAGGGGAATCAGGAAGGAGGCGAGAACAGACAAGACAAAGGAAGAAGAGAAGATAGAGAAAGAGAGGAGGTAGGAGAAAGAGGTATGCCAGAGAGAGGGATGGTAGGAGGTGCCCATGGGTCTACGGAGAGGGCCAGGAGCAGGAGGAGGGGTATGGCTAACTACGTTCGGCGGCGAACCAGGGGGCCCAGACCTGCTCGAAGATGTGGCCCCGGTCGTGGAGGTAGTATGGGATCTTTTCCATTGAGGCGATATGCCAAATTTTAGTTTTAGGGGACAGTAGGGAAGGTGGGGAGAGGCTCTTCCAGTTAAGGGCGATCAGTGATTTTGCTGCCGTTAGAATGTGTGAGGTCAGCTTTTGGGAGAATTTACTGAGGAGCGGGGGAGGGGGGGGGATAACACAGTAAGGAGATCCAAGGATCTTTTTAGCACAGGGGATTCTAGGAGCGAGTTGAGGAGGGAGTGGACTAGGTCCCAGAAGGGCACGATGACCGGGCAGGTCCACCATATGTGGAGCATAGTGCCTCTAGCCCCACAGTTCCTCCAGCAAGCCGGAGAGGAAGACGGGAAAAATTTGTTAAGGCGGTCGGGAGTGTAGTACCAGTGGTAGTAAACTTTGTAGGCCGTTTCCTTAAAAGCGGTGGCAATGGAACATTTAGTAATCCCTAGTCTCATGTCCTCCCAGTCTTCAGTTTCTGGTGGGTGCCCGAGGTCCCGTTCCCATGCGAGTTCATGGGGCCGGGAAAGGGGAAGGGAGGATTCTAATAGGAGAGAGTAAAGTTGGGAGATTATGCCTTTGGAGGAATGGGAGTTGATACATAGGCTTTCAAAGGGAGTGACGGCACGAAGTAAGGTGGTGGGGGGAGAGAGCTTAGAAAATGGCGTATTTGTAGGAATTGAAAGGGATTAAGTGGTTGTGAGGGGGTTTTCTGTTGGAGATCAGGTAGGGATAACCATTGGCCCCGATCGGCAAAGTTGATTGGGAATTTGAGGCCCAGTGTTATCCACGTCCGGGACCTCGTAATCGAGAGTCCTGAGGGAAACATGGGATTTTGCCAGATGGGGGTCAAGGGTGAGGGTGTAGTAGTGAGACCCCTCTTCAGAGAGAGGGTGTCCCAGGTTTTAAGGTTGAATTTAATGGTGGGGAGAAGTTTAGAGGTTGGGGTCGGGAGGCGGAGGAGAGGCCCCATAAGGGGGTCAGGTCTGGGATGCCAATGAAGGCTGCCTCGATGTCTAACCAGGATACCGATCCTGGAGGAGCATATGAAGTGACAATGTGGGATAGATGGGAGGCTAGGTAGTAAAGTTTGACATCGGGAAGACCTCTGCCTCCCGCGGAGGTTGGTCTTTTCAGAGTGTTGGCAGCAATGCGGGGAGGTCTGTGGTTCCAAATATTGCGTACAAGGGCTCGTTGGATAGTGCGGAGAAAGGAGGCCGGGACCGCCACTGGGAGGGTCTGAAAAAGATAGAGCCATTTGGGGATTATGGTCATTTTAACTGCTATGATCCTGCCCAGCCACGAGATGAAGAGACTGTTCCAAGAGGTCAGGTCGGCAAGTGTGTTGGCAAGGAGGGGTGGGAAGTTTTCCCGAAAGATGGAGTCGTAACGAGGGGTTAGGTATATCCCTAAGTATTTAATCTTCGTGGGCTGCCATTTAAAATTAAAGTTGGCGCGAAGGGACTCAGCCTCATGTTGGGGGATATGGAGTATCATGGCCTCAGATTTGGAGTAGTTAATCTTGTATCCTGATATAAGGCTATAGGCTTGTAGAACTGAGAATAGGTTTGGGAGTGAGATGAGAGGCTGGGTAATGGAAAGTAGAATGTCATCTGCGAAGAGGAAGATTTTAGGATCTGTGGGGCCTACCTGTATTCCGTGTATATCCGGATGTGCTCTAATTTGAGAGGCAAGGGGTTCTATGATGAGGGCAAATATTAAGGGGGAGAGGGGGCAGCCCTGACGTGTGCCATTGGAAATACTAAGTGGGGCAGATGGGATACCATTGATTAGGACGGTGGCAGTGGGGGTGGACTATAATGCTAGGATGCTAGTGAGAAAGCCACCGGACAGGCCATAGGCCTCCAAGGCGGGTCTCAGAAATCCCCAGGAGATCCGGTCAAATGCTTTTTCGGCATCTAAGGAGAGCATGATAGTGGGGGATCTCCTGGAGTTCGAGATATGTATAAGGTCAATAGCACGTCTGGTGTTGTCGCTCGCCTGGCGGCCCGGGATAAATCCCACTTGGTCGTAGTGAACAAGGGAAGGGAGGTATGGGTTAAGGCGGTTGGCCAGGATCTTAGCAAAGATTTTCAGGTCTAAGTTCAGGAGAGATATGGGGCGATAGCTAGCGCAGTTAAGGGGATCCTTACCTTCTTTGGGGATCACCACAATTCTAGCCTCTAGCATCTTAGGGGGAAAAGGGTCGCCATGGCAATCCTATTGAACAGGGAGTGAAGGTGGGGGGAGAGGAGGGCAGAAATTTTTTTGTAGTAGAGAGCCGTGAACCCGTCCGGGCCTGGAGATTTGCCAATTTTTTGCATGAGTATAGTCTGGGTGATTTCTTCCACTGTAATCTTACTGTTAAGAAGGTCCATGGCGTCCTGGGGCAGTCTGGGTAATTTAGAAGCAGAGAGAAAATGGGAGATAAGGTCGGATTGGGGATGGGGGGGAAAGCCCGTGGGGGGGGGGGGGGGGCGGGAGATTGTATAGGTCCGCGTAGTAGGATTGGAAGGCGGCTCTAATGGCAATGGGGTCCTGAACAAGTTGATTGAGAGAATTTCTGATAGTAACAATGTTAGTTTTGGCTCTCATGGAGCGGAGTCGTGCCGCCAGGATCTTGTCCGCCTTGTCACCCATCTCGTAAAAGGATTGGCGAAGCCACTTAAGACGCTTGGCCACCCGTGTAGTGAGAAGGAGATCAAGTTCCGCCTTGATAGTACGAAGTTTGGACAAGACCGTCTGGTCGGAGGACGCCTTATGTTGGGTCTCAAGTGCGTGGAGTTTAATGGAGAGCTTATTGTATTGGGAGAGGGATTGCTTTTTAGCTTTTGAGGCTAGGCTGATGAGGAGTCCTCGAAGGACAGCCTTGTGTGCCAGCCAGAGGGTGGACCTGGAGATATCGGGGGAATCATGTAGGGTGAAGTAATCTGAGATCTTGTCCTGAAGATGGGACCTTATCTCGGGGTTGTGAAGGAGGGAGTCGTTGAGGCGCCATGTCATGGGGCGAGGACGGGAAACCAGACCTGCTAGGTCGCAGGAGATGGGGGCGTGGTCGGACCAAATTAGTGGGTGAATATGGGCATCGCGGAGATTCAAGGCAAGGTCATGACTGAGCAGGACCATATCAATGCGGGAGTAGGAGTTATGAGGGGCAGAGTAAAAGGTATAATCGTGGGCAGAGGAATCTTTTATCCTCCAGGAGTCGTAGAGGAGTTGAGATCGCATGAGACGGAAAAGGGATCTAGAGCGGAGGGAGTCCGATGGGGAGGGAGTAAGGGAGGAGGTAGAGCGATCTATCTGTGGGTTCAGGACGGAATTAAAAACCCCTGCAAGTATGAGGTCGCCCTGACGGACTCGAGTAAGGAGATTATCTAACCTTGTAAAGAACCGTTCCTGTCGTTGGTTAGGGGCGTAAACGTTAACCAGGGTACACAGGTTGTTATTGAGTTTCCCCACCAGGACAAGGAATCGGCCGTCTTTGTCGGTATAAGAGTCTAGGAGTTCAAAGGTGAGGTGGCGGGCAAATAAAATCGCTACTCCCCGCTTTTTGGCTAAGTGGTCGCAGGCATGAAAGGAAACGGGGTATGGCTTACATTGTAGGGTAGGGTGGGAGTAACGCACGAAGTGAGTCTCCTGTAGGAAGATCAGATCGCCCCTATGGTGTTTAAGGGAAGCAAAGAGCTTACCTCTCTTTTGAGGGCTATTCAGGCCCTTCACGTTATGAGAGAGTACCCGGAGACCCATGGGCAAGTAACAGCGAGGTAGGCAGGTTAGAAAGAGCGGAGGTGGTTGAAGGTGGAGAGGGGGGAGAGGGAGACCGAACGGAGTTATATGAGGCAAGAGAGAGTGTGGTCAGAGGGGGGGGGGAGGGGAAGAAGACCGGGAGGGGTGGGAGGGTGGTTGGTCGTCTGGCAGTAGTGGCCAGGACCGGTGGAGCTGACAAGGGGAAGGCGTACTAGGTGTCGGGGGAGCACCTAGGTCAGCGGTAGGGCACGAAGCCCTGTGGGGGCGCGGCATGGGGCCCAGAACGCGGATCACGAGCCGCTCGGGAAAGGGCAGGAGGCAAGCCTCCCCTGGAGGTACCTGAGGGGGAAAGCTGGATAGAAGACAGGAAGAGAAGATAGCAGGAGCGCCATCCCCAAGGGGCAAAGGAGAGGGCGGGGGGGGGGGGGGAGATGGAAAGGAATAGATCAGGTTTCAGTATGGTAACATAGCAGCAGGGTAACATTGGATATTTAGACATTTAAGCATTAAAACTTTTAAACTTTTAAACAGGGGGCAACAACAAAGCAGTTGTAAAGCAACTAAGGGGTCACGAGATCAGGTTACAGGGAACCTAAGGTAACGCAGCTCCCCTGATGGGGGAATGCGACCAGGAATGATCGCCCCAATTCTGTGTAGGAAGCATTAACGTAGAGAGCTAAAAGTTCATCAGGGAACTGGAGGTGGAGCCTGGGGGGCCGCAGAGGACGGCACCGTGAACCACTCAGAGCGAGGAGATTGGAGTGAGTCCCGCTGTGTCCGTGGTGGGTGGCGTTGAGTATGAGCATCTTGGTCGGCGGCGGGGATGCCCAACCTGGAGAGGAGCGTTTGGGCCTCAGGTTGATCTCTGGCCGTGAGGAGCTTCCCTTGATGCCACACCAGGATACGGAAAGGGAAACCCCAGCGGTACTTCACGTTGTGACGGGAGAGCAGGGAAGTGATGGGTTTGAAGTCCCTGCGTTTAGCTAGAGTGAGCGGAGATAAGTCCTGAAAAATCTGAAGCGGGGTGTTTTGGAAAGTCACAGACCCCAGCCGTCGGGCCTCCCTCATGACGGCCTCCTTCGCAGTGAAATAATGTAGTCGGAGAATGACATCTCTGGGCTGGGAGGAGTCCTGAGAGTGAGGCCGCAGGGCTCGATGCGCTCGGTCCAGGAGATGTTCCTCAGGGGTGTCAGGCGACAGGTGTGCGAAGAGGCGTTTGAGGTAGAGATCAAGATGAGTCGGCTCGACCTCCTCGTGGATACTCCGGATCCTCAGGTTATTTCTCCTTGCCCTATTGTCCTGGTCCTCATGCTCCTCCCGGAGGTGGGCAACATCTTGGCGGAGTTGATGAAAATCGGTCTCGACCGTTTGTTGGAATGACACCACCTCCTCCACTCTTCGTTCAAGTTGGTCGGTTCTGGAGCCGATGTCGGCAATATCGGATTTCAGGGAGTGTAGAGCCTGGACTGAGGACTTGATGTCCCGCATCTCCCTGAGGAGGGAGAGAAAGTCCATGCGGGTGAGGGGTGTGAGATTGTCATCCTCGGGAGGGGGGGGGGGGGTGAGATCGTCATCCCTGGGAGGGCCCGGGATTATCAGGCCTGTTCGTGGCTGGGGTGCTTTTTTTGGTTAGGAATGGTGTGAGGTCGGACCCCTGAGATTTTTTGTTGCCCCTGGTCATCTTGAGGGCATGGGGGAGTGGGTGGGAAGCAGGCTGGGCCTCAGAGGAGGGGACCACCACTGGGAGACTAGGCTAAGGGAGCGGCTCACCTCATCGAAGGGGGGATCCCCGGGGCGCACGTCCTCCGCGTCCCCCTCCGGATCCCGAGATCCAAGATGGCCGCCGCCACCGGGACTCCGGGCCGCCCGCACCCGCATCTAGCCGGGCTCTCCTTCCTCCTGCAGTGCCGCCGACCTCAGCAGCCAGGCGAGGGGGTCCGGCCGCGGGGGTCCAGGACAGGGGCCCTCAGCAGTCTCCTCAGGGTCTCCAGGGGCAGACGCCCCTCGCGGTAAGCAGCGCCGGTCCAAAATCGAGGCCCCGGCTTCAGGTGGGTGGGCAGGCCGCAATCCGCAGAAGCCGGTATACCGGCTTCCCGACTCCGCAGCACAAGTCCACCACTGTGAGGGGGCCTCGTTGGTGCAGTGGCTGAGGTTATGGTGCTTTTAGGGAACAGGGGGAGGAAAACAGGGAAAAATTCTCCTCAGGGATTGCGGAGCTCCCTGTTCGTGGGGTTCACTACGGCTGGCCGGCGGTCGGGCTCCCGGCGACCAGCATACCGGCGCCGGGAGGCCGACCGCCGGCTTACCAACAGTGTGGCGAGCGCAAATGAGCCCCTTGCGGGCTCGCTGCGCTCGCCACGCTACGGGCACGGTGGCGTGCTACGCGCGCCACACTATTTTATTCTCCCTCTATGGGGGTCGTGGACCCCCACGAGGGAAAATAAGTGTCGGTATGCCGGCTGTCGGGCTCCCGGCGCCGGTATACTGAGCGCCGGGAGCCCAACCGCCGGCATACAGAAGACCACCCCTGTTCGTGCTGCCACTCTAGTCAGCCTCCAGGCCACGCCCCCACCTGTTTTGGTATTAATAAATTCCTGACCAGTGTCATGAGCTCCTGAGCTCTCTCTATCGGGAGATAAACCCTTTTCTGGTCTGTGTCTAGGATCATGCCTAGGAAAGGCAGATGAGCCGCAGGAACCAACTGCGACTGTGGAATATATAGAATCCAGCCGTGTTGCCGTTACACTTCCAGAGAAAGTGATACGCTGTTCAGCAACTGCTCTCTTGATCTCGCTTTTATGAGGAGATCGTCCAAGTACGGGATAATTGTGACACCTTGCTTCCGCAGGAGCACTATCATTTCCGCCATTACCTTTGTGAATATTCTCAGGGCCGTGGAGAGACCAAACGGCAACGTCTGAAATTGGTAATGACAATCCTGTACCGCAATTCTGAGGTACGCCTGATGAGGTGGATAAATGGGGACATGAAGGTATGCATCCTTTATGTCCAGAGACACCTTAAAATCTCCCCCGTTCAGGCTTGCGATGACCGCTCTTAGCGATTCCATCTTGAACTTGAACCTTTTCAGGTATATGTTCAGGGATTTTAAATTCAATATGGGTCTGACCGAACCGTCCGGTTTCGGGACTACAACATGGTCGAATAATAACCCCCTCCTTGTTGAAGGAGGGGACCTTGACCACCACCTGTTGAAGATACAATTTGTGAATTGCAGTTAACACTATTTTCCTCTTGTGGGGGGAAGCCGGCATGGCCGTCAGTGAGGGGGCATCTCCTCAAAGTCCAGCTTGTATCCCTGAGACACAATATCTATTGCCCAGGGATCCAACAGGGTGTGAACCCACTTGTGGCTGAAATTACGAAGACGTGCCCCCGCCGGGCCTAGCTCCGCCTGTGGAGCCCCAGCGACATGCGGTGGATTTTGTAGAGGCTGGTGAGGACTTCTGTTCCTGGGAACTAGCTGTGTTGTGCAGCTTCTTTCCTCTGCCCCTGCCTCTGGCAAGAAAGGACGCACCTCGGACTTTCTTGTTTCTTTGTTTCCGAAAGGCTGCATTTGATAATGCTGTGCTTTCCTAGGCTGTGCAGGAATATAAGGCAAGAGATCAGAATTACCAGCTATAGCTGTAGAGACCAGGTCCGAGATCCCTTCTCCACACAATCCTCAGCCTTCCATATGCCTCTTAAGTCGGCATCACCTGTCCATTGCATATTCTACAGGACACGTCAAGCAGAAATCGACATAGCGTTGACTCTAGAACCCAGTAGACTAATGTCTCTTTGGGCATGTTTAATATATATATCTCTTTGGGCATGTTTAATATATATTAAACATCCTAGTGACATTTGGTGGACCCGTTCATTCCAAGTAAAGCATTCGTTACCTCTAAACCCAATAAATAAAGACACGGAGACTTGAATTTGGCAGAAAAATTGCTAGCTATTTATTTGACCCTAACCATAGCAAACCTGTAAATGAAAACTTTGTTAAGATGCCGATACAGCCGGCATATGGTGGCAGCAAAAAGAACGGCTCTACTAACCTAAATTAACCGTAAAATACTAAAAATTCGAAACCATCCTAATTTTACTACAACTATCAAAAACCGGTAATAGGTGACAACTCCACCCCCACAGTGACTACCCACCGCTCCTGGGTGCCCTGCCGCTGCCTTCCCGGACGGGTGGTCAAGCGGCCAATAAGTCGATGGAGGTGAGTGCACCTAAACCAAATCAAACTGTAAATCACTACAGCTTACCATACAACCACCAACTGCCGTTCTTTTCCGCCAATAAATAGCCAACGATAAAACCAGCCAACAATTTCATGCCAAGGCACTCCGTGCCAGAAACCTTTACCAACAGGGCGGGAGGGCGGGAAGGCAATTTCACCAACAAGAGAGAGACAAGATGTCTGTCCTTCCCTATATATACTAACCCTCCCCTTTTCCCAAAGGGCTGTACTTTCCTTCCAGCTAGGTCCACCCCTCACAAGATGTTTAACTCATTCCTTTCCTATGCTGTCAATTCTCTCTCCTAAACATCCTAGTGACATTTGGTGGACCCGTTCATTCCAAGTAAAGCATTCGTTACCTCTAAACCCAATAAATAAAGACACGGAGACTTGAATTTGGCAGAAAAATTGCTAGCTATTTATTTGACCCTAACCATAGCAAACCTGTAAATGAAAACTTTGTTAAGATGCCGATACAGCCGGCATATGGTGGCAGCAAAAAGAACGGCTCTACTAACCTAAATTAACCGTAAAATACTAAAAATTCGAAACCATCCTAATTTTACTACAACTATCAAAAACCGGTAATAGGTGACAACTCCACCCCCACAGTGACTACCCACCGCTCCTGGGTGCCCTGCCGCTGCCTTCCCGGACGGGTGGTCAAGCGGCCAATAAGTCGATGGAGGTGAGTGCACCTAAACCAAATCAAACTGTAAATCACTACAGCTTACCATACAACCACCAACTGCCGTTCTTTTCCGCCAACAGCGAAAGACTCCTTCCCAGAGTCTTCGCACCGCCACCATAACCTCACCCTAACTCCAGCAACACTAGGAACAGATCCTCCAGGAAAAAACATCATCCCCTCATCGGATAGATGCACACCATCAGGCCGAAAAAGGTGACTTTGTCTCTGAACCGCATCCTAGGGTGGCGAACCACTTGGCCTCCGTGGGACAACCCACTTCGCCACCGCCCCATTCACCTTTTGCCTGGCCTCCTCAATTTCGCGACCGTCCGTCACACCTTGCCAACTCAACCTTGGCACCATCAAGAAGAACACCAATATATACAAGTGGTCCATTCCCCTTCTGCGTGGCCTCCTCAATTTCGCGACCGTCCGCCACACCTTGCCAACTCAACCTTGGCACCATCAAGGAGAACACCAATATACAACTGGTCCACTGCTGCGGCCAAAATTGCCAGATCCTGTATCATGGCCCACCGCATCTCCAAAGAAGTCCTCTTCCCCAGGTCGTTGCCACCTAAATGTTCAACCAACACCCTAGGGCTAACATGCTTGCTGGCCTGACTCACTAGTCAACTTCTCCACTCCGTCCACATCATCCCTTGCCAACCAAGCCAACTAACTTCTCGAGCCCTAGGAAACATCTGTGCCCCCTGCGAGGCCAAAACTGGGCGGCCCAATACACATAAGAGTGGCCAACCACCAAAATAGGCAAGTCATCTTCCAACCAACCTGAAGAGGAGGAAAAGGGGTAAAAGTGGTTACTAATCATCTATACCATTGTTTAATTTACTGTATTAACCTGAAGGATCTGCCAAAAAGAAAAATTTTGCTGTCGTAAATTGCAGCAGTCTCGGCCTAGCCGATCTGCACGAGCAATCAGCCAATTTGAAGCCTAACATGAACACACAAATGGGAAAGATGAAAATAACAAATAAAAAGGGGGGGGGGGGGGGGAAGGGGTAAAACATGTAATAACTCAGCTGGAGGTGAAAGCATAAAGACCTGCTGAGGGACTCTGATTAAAAAAGATTAGCCGAATTGTGGATTAGAATTCAGTCCGTCAAGTCAGGCAAAAAATTGCAAAATAACTCCAGACCCCCGCTGCCGGCTCATGCCAGCAACGGCGAGTAGCTAATCCCTGAGTAGGATAAAAAGGGGGGAGACAAACTAACGCACAACACCATAACGTACTGAACTGTAATAACATGATTAAACGACTGGAATTGACACACAAGTACGTGCGAGCTAACATCTCATGCAACGGGGCGCATATACTGTCTGTAACTTGACGACTTCCATCGCCCCACCGCCTGGATCTCAGCCATGTAAAATCCCGTCGCCGCAGCCAACGTCGCAGCCCCTATGCGGAAGGAATGCGTCCCGAACGCAGCGGGTGGAAGGCCCAAGCTCGCAAGACAGCGACCCAGCATCCCATGAAATAGATACTTCGTCACCGGCAGCCCGTCATAGTGCAGCGGCTATGACCCCCGACCGTCGGGTCGTACTGCCTACTATTGCACTGCCAACCTCACTGGGCAAATGCTCTCCTCAAGAGCCGGAACCAAGGTGACCCATTGACCTCTCCCCACTTGGTCCGTCTTAGAGCGCCGCAATCCGCAAAGCAAGGACTTCTCACCCACCACCACGTACCGACCAGCATGCGCGAATCTGCTCGCTTAGAAGGCGCTACCAGTTCCGAAACCCTAAAAGCCCCGTGGTAAGCCATTGAGCACGCCAAAATGAAGAACAACCGCAATTCGAAACATGGACGACTCGACACCTGTAACCGCCCCGATGACATCCAGCAACAAGGCCGCCTCACTGGGCATCCTCCTGTCAGGCGGCGTCTGCGCGACTCGCGCCCATCCTTTCATCGCCTTCAACAGAATCCCGCTCTTAGCCACGTAGGGGACGCCCTTTATTCTGCTGAAAACGAAATCCTGGCTAAGTACCGGGATACCACCGCTCTGGACCTACCCGAAACATACAGCTGCCAAATAAAAGAAAGCATCCTCCGATGCCCGCTCTTACCTTGCTGAACTCGTCCTTAAACAAACTCCTCCTACTCACCCCAAGCTTGCGGCTTAAGCGTGGCTGGCGCGACTGACCGCAACGCAAGACCCTCCAATCCGTCCCGATCACCTCCCAACATAACCGGGAAACTGAACACCATGTTCGTCGGCCTCCGGTGCCAACAGACAAACACTTTCCCACTGCCCTCGTGACAGAGCGTTGGAAATTCCGTTATCCAGCCCAGGCACATGCTGCGCGCGGAACCACACGTTCCGACGTAGGCCTGCCAACGGCAAATGCCCCAGCACCCGCAGAAACTACCAGCGACTTCGCCTCTGACTATTTATCGCATGCGCCACTGCCGGATTGTCACATCTAACCAAGATGCTGCGATGAGCCAGCCGATCGCCCCATACCTCCAGCGCCACGATAATGGGGAAAAGCTCCAGCAGCAAAAGGTCCTTCGTTAAACCTTCTCGATGCCATTCCGCCAGCCACGGAGGCCGCGCACCAAAATCCCTCCAGATAGCAATCGAATCCAGAGGCACCCGTTGCCTTGGTGAACAGCTGCAACCTAGCGCTGCCTACTAAAGGGGCCTGCCATATACACGCCCCGTTGAAGTCCTCCAGGAACGAGGCCCATACGGCCAAATCCCTCTTAATCTCTGAGGACAATTGCACGAAACGGGTGGTCTGGCACACCCCGCAGTAGCCTTTTCTAGCTTCCGGCAGAAAACCCTCGGCCATCGGGATTACGCGACAAGCAAAGTTCACCATGCCCAGCAAGGACTGCGCCTGCCGCAGTGTGACCTTACGCGACCCCTCAAACCAGCAACTAGCGTCGCGGAGCTTCACCCCTTGCTCCGAGGCTGCCGACACGATCCTGCCACTGTGTCAATCTCCATCTCCAAAAAAAAAAAAAAGAACAAACAGGAGGCCGGGCCCTCTGTTTTATCCTCGGCCACAGGAAAGCCGAAGTTGAAAAACCGCGCTCGGATGCTGAAGAGCAAGTCACCGCACTGTAAGGAATATGCCGGACCCGCGCACCGTAAGTCATCGAGGTAATGGGCAACCCCCTGACCCCCCGACGACGACTGCACGCACCAATGTAAAACGTACTAAACCGCTCGAAAACTGAGCATGAAACGAAACAACCATCGGCAGACCTTTGTCAATGAAATACTCCGCCCCAATCCGGCAACCCGTAAAACGGAGGTTCAACTGGGCCCGCACCTCACTTCGCTCGCAACAGGCAAGCGAACCAAACGAACACCGGGCTCCCGCCCTAGGCCTGTCTCGGGTAAGTTTGCTTACCCCGGGCCCCTTGACGCCTGCCCTTGAAACAAGAGGAGGCTGGGTGGGATCCGCCACATTGCAAGCACGAGTGGCGAAAACGACGCTGCTTGCCGAAGGCATAGGCCGCGTTGTTAAACGCGAAACATTTCCTTGATGCGACGGCTTGCCCCCCTGCACGGCGGCCGACCTACCTGGCTTGGCCCATCCGCCGTCTGCGCCGGACCCCAGGGCAGGCGACCCTGCGCGGTGCCCGTCCGCCTCCGCGTTCCGTGGCTCCTTAGCCTGTTGCGAAGCCAGAGTGACCTCGAGCCAGACTTCCACGTCCTTACACCCAAAGTCCATGACTTGCAACCCGTCCTGCTTCTCCCTGAATTCCTGGACATATCGACGCCACTCGGAGCCCGAAGATGTGCGCTGCATGCCGTGTATGAGATGCAGGTACCGAACTATGTTCATGCACTCGTCCGGTCTATCCTCCAGGTAACAAGCTGCGAAGACCCCGCTGCCCTTCATTGCTGCCGCCGCCCTATACTCCCTCTTCGCATCCTTTGCCAAAACAAACACAAACAACAAAATCCCCGTAAATCTTCCTACGGCAGCTATCCCTCAGCCCACGCATAACTGCCGTGTAGTCGCAGCGAACAACCCCGGGGAAATCACGGCGTTTCTTAGCCCTGCGAGCTTCCTCGCTCAGCCGTCTGCGCATCCTCCGCCTCTTCTGCCGTCCCCCCGCCCTCTTGGCGAATTTCGTCGCACGCTTCTTTGCCCCAGTCGTACTACTAACGTCAGACGCCGGCGACGACAGAGCAGCCGAAGAGGAGGAAGAAGCAGAACTACGAGGACTAGAGCTCGTGTAGGAGTCCGATACCGACCGTACCACCTCACCTGCTATCGCCGACTGCCCCGACACGGTATCCTTCGGCGTGGCAAAACCGACGTCGTCTTCTTCGGACTCCGCCATCTCCTCTTCACCGCGATCCCCTGCAGCAGAGAAAGGAGCGAAGGACCCAGAAGGCACTCGCGGCGTATGCCGAGCAACTCGTGAGGAGGGCGTCTCTGCCGCGCATCCCTGCCCGACCCGTCCGGGACAATGATCCAGGTCCGCGTCGCCCGCCCAGAGCTCCCCGCAGGCGCGGGCAACCCGCTGCGCCGCCCGCACACCAGACGCACCTGCCACTGCCGGCGTGCTAGAGCTTGCAGCTACCCCCGGGGAGGCAGCCGTGGCCAGCGGCCCCAAGGCCGCCACCACCGTGGCCAATGCCGACGCCAGCGTTCCGGAGGGTCCTGACCGCCCCAAAAACCCGGCGCCGGATACCGAGGGAACCCCAGAGGGGGCCCGCGCGCGCCTACCCGCAGGACGCCCGACAAACGGAACCTGGGACCCCGACGCCTGCCGTCCTGTCTGCCTTGGAGGGGAAAAGGGGTGCGCCCCTGAACGATGGCGAACCCATCCCCCCCCAAACTTCGCCTCTATCGGAGGGCTGGCAGTAGGTGCCCTCGCTTCCTGAAACTACACTCGCCCTCTCCCCCCGCAACCGGAGCCACTCCGCCCGCTGGGAGGGAGCTGCGGCGAGACCGGTTAGCGGCCGCAGCAGCCCTGCGGCCACTAACCCGTTCCCTGTCCCCCCACAAGCCGCTGGATTCCTGCTCTTGGGTAGTGACCTGAGGGGACAGAGAGACGTGCGGCGCTGCTGCGCGCGCACGAGCGCGAACGGCACCACCGTCGTGAGCACGGGCTCGCGCGCACCTCATGCGCGCGCCCCGACTCTTTGCACCGCTAAATCCTCCTTGAAATACTCCGCCCCCCACTTATATCAGCTGCCCGCCCACACAGCCCTCTTGGGTACTGCCTCATGCTTGCTTTTTTTTTTTTTTTTAATTTTATAAACAAACTCCTCAACATGCGGGGGGGGGGGGGGGGCTGCCTCCCCTCCCTCCCCCGCCCCCCGCCGGACTCCGGCTGCAGGGAAGCGAGTTGGGGAGACAGGGAGGCTGGCGGCGCCGCTGCGCGCACTCGTGCGCGAACGGTGCCGCCGGAAGCGAGCATGGGTGCGCGCGCCTCTCGTGCGCGCGACCCGCCGCTTCACCGCCCGCGAGCTCCCGGCTGCATGCACTGTTGAACCGCCGCGCGAGGCCCAGTGACAGACCTCGCGCGGCTCTCAGCCGTCTCCCGCCTGGCCCCTCCACACTGCGAGAGGGACATAAAGGGAGCCGAGAGCGGCGCCACCGACGGGCGCATGCGCGCGCCAGCGAACGCCCCACACCTCATATGCCGCGCTCGGAGGTGAGGGCTGTGCCCTCCCACCTCCGGGCGGCCAGCCCGAACCTCCGGCCTACCACCCGAGCCTGTGGAGGCCCCAGGGGACGGGGCCCCGTCCCTCAGGCCATCCACCCCTTCCCCGGGCCCAGCCCCACCGCCAGGTGCGCGGTGCCGGGCCGGGATCCTGGCGGAACGACGAGGGCGGGCTGTATGGGCAAGAGAAGGCTGAGGTGATCTAAAGGAGAATCACCTTGAAATGCAGGGGAGAGCTCGCAGTCTTATTATATATATATATATTAAATGGGAAACTCCATCACAAATGTGAAGCCTGCTATGCAGCACTCACCCACACCAATAAGGCAATTTCACCAACAAGAGAGAGACAAGATGTCTGTCCTTCCCTATATATACTAACCCTCCCCTTTTCCCAAAGGGCTGTACTTTCCTTCCAGCTAGGTCCACCCCTCACAAGATGTTTAACTCATTCCTTTCCTATGCTGTCAATTCTCTCTCCTTATCTGTGTCCAGGGCGCGTAAAAAAAGAAAAAGGTAATGAAACTTAACACATCCCTTGTCAAATGGGTATACGATGTCTTCTCCAGGTTATGCAGGCCTATGAGTCCTTTCGTTCAGGTGAATCTTCTCGTTATAAATGGCTCCCAGTTCATGTCAAAATGGAGAGAAATAAGAGAGAAAAAAAATGTGTAGCACCGTTTACAACAGCTAGAATCGAGAATTCCACACAATGAAATACGTGTTTACAGTACCCCATGTGGTGTGAGATTCAGGCACGCTTAATTACGTGAACCTAACCTGAGGGGATTGGTGAAAAAAACTAGCAATAAAGATACCTTTACGGGAACCCACTTACTTGTTTCTGTGTGAGTGGGGTACGCCCTTAAAAACTTTCATTGTGTGGAATTCTCGATTCTAGCTGTTGTAAACGGTGCTACACATTTTTTTTCTCTCTTATTTCTCTCCATTTTGACATGAACTGGGAGCCATTTATAACGAGAAGATTCACCTGAACGAAAGGACTCATAGGCCTGCATAACCTGGAGAAGACATCGTATACCCATTTGACAAGGGATGTGTTAAGTTTCATTACCTTTTTCTTTTTTTACGCGCCCTGGACACAGATAAATACCAACACTTGCTTCTTCTATATATTGTTTTGGTAAAATCGGTGATTTTTACATAGGTATTTTGTTAGTGGACGGGCTGCTGTGCGCCAAACTTGTAGACCCTCCCTATTTTCTCTTTTTTTTTCTATGTTTAATATATATATCTATCTTAAGACAGCATCTTTAATATATATATATATGGGCATGTTTAATATATCTATCTATCTTAAGACAGCATCTTTAATATATATATATCAATATATATATATACAATATATATACATACATGTATATATATACATGCTAGGGTCTTAATCTCTGCTGATAAGGTACCTGTCCACGCTGCTACAGCGCTATAAACCTATGCCGACACAATCGCCGGTCTGAGTAGTGTACCAGAATGTGCACGCTATCTGCAGGATCCCTGAGGATAGCTGTTAAATCAGGGCTACCTTTTGGGCAAACGTGACACCCTAGGGGAAGATTCCCATCATATCCTGGCCCTAGTAGGGAAAGGATACTCCCTGAGAATTCTTTGTGGGAAACTGCAGTCTCTTGTCTGGAGATTCCCGCTCTTTTTCATCATGAGAGGAGGGAAATTTACCTCAGCTTTCTTTCCCTTACACATGTGTACCCTTGTGTCAGGGACAGATGAGTCATCAGTGATATGCAAATCATCTTTATTACAATAATCATATATTGAATACTTTCCTGCCCTTTTGGCTGTAACTTTGCATTATCGTAGTCGACACTGGAGTCAGACCCTATGTCGATATCAGTGTCTATTATTTTGGATAGTGAGCATTGAGAGACTCTGAAGGTCTCTGCGACATAGGGACAGACATGGGTAGATTCCCTGTCTGTTCTCTAATCTTTTGTGCAATAAATTCACCTTAGCACTTAATTACACATATCAAAACAGGTGTCGTCGTTGTCGATGGAGACACCCCTCACACATACATTTGCTCCATCTCCTCCTTAGGGGAGCCTTTTACCTCAGACATGTCGACACACACGTACCGACACACCACACACTCAGGGAATTCTCATCTGAAGACAATTCCCCCACAAGGCCCTTTGGAGAGACAGAGAGAGAGTATGCCAGCACACACCCCAGCGCTATTAACACAGGAATAACACAGTAACTTAATGTTAACCCAGTAGCAGCTGTTTATATTGATTTTTGCACCTAATTATGTGCCCCCCTCTCTTTTTACCCTCTTCTACCGTGTATCTGCAGGGGAGAGGCTGGGGAGTTTCCTCTCAGCGGTGCTGTGGAGAAAAAACATGGCGCTGGTGAGTGCTGAGGAAGAAGCCCCGCCCCCTCGACGGCGGGCTTCTGTCCCGCTTAAAAATACATTTACTTGGCAGGGGCTCATACATATATACAGTGCCCAACTGTATATATGCTAAACTTTTACCAAAGAGGTCTGAATTGCTGCCCAGGGCACCCCCCCCCCCCCCTGTGCCCTGCACCCTTACAGTGACCGGAGTATGTGAGGTGTGTGTGGGAGCAATGGTGCACAGCTGCAGTGCTGTGCGCTACCTCAGTGAAGACTGGAGTCTTCTGCCGCTGATTTCGAAGTCTTCTTGCTTCTTATGCTCACTCGGCTTCTGTCTTCCGGCTCTGCGAGGGGGACGGCTGCGCGGCTCTGGGATCGGATGACGAGGGTGAGATCCTGTGTACGATCCCTCTGGAGCTAATGGTGTCCAGTAGCCTAAGAAGCAGGACCTATCTTCAGAGAGTAGGGCTGCTTCTCTCCCCTCAGTCCCACAATGCAGGGAGTATGTTGCCAGCAGAGCTCCCTGAAAATAAAAAACCTAACAAAATACTTTCTTACAGCAAGCTCAGGAGAGCTCACTGAACAGCTCCCAGCTCGTCCGGGCACAGATTCAAACTAGCTGGGGTCTGGGGGAGGGATATAGAGGGAGGAGCCAGAGCACACCAGAATCTAAATTCTTTCTTAAAGTGCCCACGTCTCCTGCAGAGCCCGTCTATTCCCCATGGTCCTTACAGAGTCCTCAGCATCCACTAGGACGTTAGAGAAAAGGTGGTTGACATAATGACGTTCTTACCGATGTGTGGCTTGCGTTGCGTGAACGATAACGCCCAAACGAACAATCGGATCAAAAATTCTACACACTGG
This sequence comes from Pseudophryne corroboree, assembly GCF_028390025.1. Taxonomy (NCBI): domain Eukaryota; kingdom Metazoa; phylum Chordata; class Amphibia; order Anura; family Myobatrachidae; genus Pseudophryne; species Pseudophryne corroboree. Next base: position 70,046,358 of record NC_086451.1, read on the forward strand.
AGGTGCAATCCAAATTAATAGACTACAAAAATGGTCCTGTCACTTTTTACCGTATCCTCTACGGGTACTCATCTGGTAACGTCAAGAACCATGTATTAATATTTACTTACATTAAGACGTCTCAAATTTACAACTCTAAAGATTTACCAAATTTTTAAAACTCATTTATATTTACAACCGTGAAAATCAGAAACTCCCCGTGAGAACAACGGGTAGAACAGCTAGTGGTCATGGTGCTAGGTATATGCAGCATGTGTGAACTATTTAAGGTGGCCGCTACTGGAAGTGCACGCCAAACCAAAAGTGGCATTAAAATAAGATTTTACTTACCGATAAATCTATTTCTCGTAGTCCGTAGTGGATGCTGGGGACTCCGTCAGGACCAAGGGGGATATAGCGGCTCCACAGGAGACAGGGCACAATAATAAAAGCTTTAGGATCAGGTGGTGTGCACTGGCTCCTCCCCCTATGACCCTCCTCCAAGCCTCAGTTAGGATACTGTGCCCGGACGAGCGTGCATAATAAGGAAGGATATTGAATCCCGGGTAAGACTCATACCAGCCACACCAATCACACCGTACAACCTGTGATCTGAACCCAGTTAACAGTATGATAACAACGAAGGAGCCTCTGAAAAGATGGCTCACAACAAGAATAACCCGATTTTTGTAACAATAACTATGTACAAGTATTGCAGACAATCCGCACTTGGGATGGGCGCCCAGCATCCACTACGGACTACGAGAAATAGATTTATCGGTAAGTAAAATCTTATTTTCTCTGACGTCCTAGTGGATGCTGGGGACTCCGTCAGGACCATGGGGATTATACCAAAGCTCCCAAACGGGCGGGAGAGTGCGGAT